>NC_134687.1:460291296-461787546 GCF_050947455.1 Rhinoderma darwinii
CGGCCTCAGGGGGCCAATGGAGGACATCAGCACCCTTGCGAGTGAGGTCCGTAAGAGGCTTAGCGACGACCGAGAAGTTAGCAATAAATCTCCTGTAATAGTTAGCGAACCCCAAAAAACACTGTAGCGCTTTCAGGGAGGCAGGTTGGACCCATTCAGCCACAGCCTGAACCTTGGCAGGGTCCATGCGGAATTCATGAGGAGTGAGGATTTGACCTAAAAATGGTATCTCCTGTACCCCAAATACACATTTTTCGATTTTGGCAAACAGTTTGTTTTCTCGAAGGACCTGGAGCACTTTCCTGACATGCTCTATGTGGGAGGACCAGTCCCTGGAAAACACCAATATGTCATCAAGGTACACTACAAGAAATATCCCCAGGTAATTTCTCAAAATCTCATTTATGAAGTTCTGGAAGACCGCAGGGGCATTGCACAACCCAAAGGGCATGACGAGGTATTCGAAATGGCCTTCGGGCGTGTTAAACGCAGTCTTCCACTCATCCCCCTCTTTGATGCGAATAAGGTTATACGCCCCCCGTAGATCCAATTTAGAGAACCATTGGGCCCCCTGAACCTGATTAAAGAGATCAGGAATCAAAGGAAGGGGATACTGGTTCCTTACCGTGACCTTATTCAGGCCACGGTAGTCAATGCATGGCCTAAGACCCCCATCCTTCTTCCCTACGAAGAAGAAGCCAGCACCTACCGGAGAAGAAGAGGGACGAATGTAACCCTTGGCCAGGGATTCCTGGATATACTCCCTCATGGCTTCACGTTCGGGACAAGAAAGGTTAAATATCCTACCCTTAGGAAGCTTAGCTCCTGGTACCAATTCGATAGCGCAATCATATTCTCTATGAGGCGGTAATACTTCGGAGGCCTCTTTAGAGAAAACATCAGCGAAGTCCTGAACAAACTCGGGTAGCGTATTCACCTCCTTAGGGGGAGAAATAGAATTAACAGAAAAACATGACGTACAACATTCATTACCCCATTTGGTTAGCTCCCCAGTATTCCAGTCAAACGTAGGATTATGCAACTGCAACCAGGGAAGACCTAGAACCAAATCGTACGATAATCCCTGCATCAATAGTACAGAGCATTGCTCCAAATGCATGGAGCCAACAAGGAGTTCAAAAACAGGGGTATGCTGTGTAAAATAACCATTAGCAAGAGGAGTGGAGTCGATACCCACTACCGGAACAGGTTTAGGCAAATCAATCAGAGGCATAGCGAGAGACATAGCAAATTCCACAGACATGATATTAGTAGAGGACCCTGAATCCACGAAGGCACTGCCGGTAGCAGACCTACCACCAAAAGAGACCTGAAAGGGAAGCAATATCTTAGTACGTTTCATATTTACGGGAAATACCTGTGCGCCCAAGTGACCTCCCCGATGATCACTTAGACGCGGGAGCTCTCTGGCATCATTCTTACGCTTGGGACAGTTGTTTACTTGATGCTTGACATCCCCACAGTAGAAGCAGAGACCATTCTTCCTGCGGAATTCTCTACGTTGTTGAGGGGACACGGAGGCCCCGAGTTGCATAGGTATTTCTGAGTCTTTAGGGGAGAAACGAAGCAACGGGACTTCGGGAGGCATCATGGGGGAGTCGGAGGAAAAAACACATAAACGTTCACGTTGTCGTTCCCTGAGACGTCGGTCAAGTCGTACCACTAAAGCCATAACCTGGTCTAAGGAGTCAGAAGAGGGATAACTAACTAGCAGGTCTTTCAGGGCGTTCGACAGACCCAACCTAAACTGGCACCTTAAGGCAGGGTCATTCCACCGAGAAGCTACGCACCACTTCCGAAAGTCAGAGCAATACTCCTCAACAGGTCTCTTACCCTGACGTAAGGTCACCAGCTGACTCTCGGCAAAGGCAGTTCTGTCAGTCTCGTCATAAATAAGTCCGAGGGCAGAAAATAAACAATCAACGGAGGAAAGTTCAGGGGCGCCAGGAGCCAAGGAGAAGGCCCACTCTTGGGGCCCTTCCTGGAGCCGGGACATAATTATACCCACCCGCTGGCTCTCAGAACCTGAGGAGTGAGGCTTTAAGCGAAAGTAAAGCTTACAACTCTCCCGAAAGGAGAGAAAAGCCCTCCGGTCACCTGAGAACCGGTCGGGCAACTTGAGGTGGGGTTCAAGGGGTGCGGTGAGGGGAACTACCAAGGTAGCATCAGGCTGGTTGACCCTCTGAGCCAGGGCCTGGACCTGTAGGGAGAGACCCTGCATTTGCTGAGCCAGGGTTTCACGGGGTTCCATAATGGTGTCAGGGACCAGGGTAGACTAGGTATAGGGCTTGTGAATTTGTAATGGTGGGGGGGGGTAGGGAAACGGACAAGTGAGCCCTAATCTACCCGCCACTCTGTCCCTGCCTACTTGCAACGACCCGCCCTAGACGACGGGGTACAACTGGGCGGCGGTCCCTGCGCTCAGTAAGTGCATGACAAACACGACAAACAAACAAGGGAATACAAGCAAGGGAAATGGGCAGTTGCTCGCGGAAACACCGTGAGCAACAGAGTAGTGAACGAGCCGAGTCAAGCCAGGAGAGTGCGAGGTACAAAGCGAAAAGCAGAAGAGTAGTCGGTAAGCCGGGGTCTGTATGGAGCAGGATCAAAAAGTAGCAGGAGCTGTAGCTGGGCCAGGAAACCTCAAGGAAAGAATTCACAAGCACAGATGGACAGGAAGAGCAGGCTTAAATAGACCGAGGGCGGGAGCTAGCTGAGTCTGGCCAGGTTGCGATAGGCTCTCCCACTCCTAAGCCTGCCAGCCTGAGTGGAGGAAGCTGGTGTCTGTCTCAGGGATGTACACTCAGGTGTTGACTGATTAATTCTGGGAGTTAACCCTGAAGCAGTGCCTGGCAGATCCTTTACAGGTAGCTTATATGACATCCCGGTTGAAACACTACAGTCCAAAATAGATGAGTACTTGAACGAGACTCCGGTCCCTACTCTTTCCCATGCAGACTCTGATATGTTGGAGTCCGATTTCACGGAGGATGAAGTGCTGCAAGCTTTTAAGGATTCTCCATTGGGAAAGAGTCCTGGACCTGATGGTTTCAATAACAAATTTTACAAAACATTTCAGGAGTTTCTAATTCCCTTTTTAACAAGGGTTTTCAACTCCATCACTCCAACATGCGGCTTCGCCCAACAGTCACTGGAGGCACACATCACATTGCTACCAAAACCGGCAAAAGATCCTACGTCTTGCCCTAACTTCTGCCCGATTTCACTGATCAACGTAGATGTCAAATTATTTGCGAAGATCATTGCATCACGCATGTCTCCTATCTTACCGTCTCTCATCCATGATGATCAGGTGGGATTCGTTAAAGGACGAGAGGCAAGAGACAATAAAAACAAGACCATCCTTCTCATGTCTTATGCACAACGACAACAGATTCCTACATGCCTGCTCTCTGTGGATGCCGAAAAGGCGTTTGACAGGGTAAGTTGGCAATTCTTTGGGAGGGCATTGTCACAAATCGGTTTGGGTAACAATATGCTTGGAAAAATAATGTCTCTATATACAAAACCTACAGCTAGGGTTCGCGTGAATGGGCTATTATCAGATCCACTGCACATTTCAAATGGTACCAGACAGGGATGCCCGTTATCCCCTATCTTATACGTTCTCACCATGGAACATTTGGCTAGTGCATTGCGGAAAAAGCCTTCCATAAAAGGAATAAACGTGAGATCAATGCATACCAAGCTTGCCTTATATGCGGATGACCTCCTTTTGTATGTAACTGAACCTATTGTGACTTTGCCATCCATCCTTAAGAAATTTTAACGTTTTAGTCAGCTCAGCAATTTCAAAGTCAACTACTCTAAAACTGAAGCTTTAAATGTCTCCCTCAGCAGTGAGTTGGTTGAACAACTAAAATAAAACTTTCCATTCAAATTTCAGCAAGAATCTCTAAAGTATCTGGGAATCAATATTCCAACGGATTTGACAGAGTTGTTCAATCTGAACTACACCTCTTTATTGCATCGCACACTGAAAGATGTGGAGCAGTACTCCTCGGCTCGCCTTTCTTGGTTTGGCCGAATCAATGCGGTAAAAATGGACATTTTGCCTAGATTTTTATATCTATTTCAGACGGTTCCGATTCTGGCAACTCAACCCTACTTACGTCAGTTACATAGAAGCATAAATAAATTTATTTGGGGTCCTAAAAAACCTCGAATAAGCCTGAAAGTGCTCTGCAAACCAAAATCGGAGGGAGGGGCGGGGCTACCAGACTTTAAAAGATATCACTCTGCAACATTGTTGATGAAAATTGCTGACTGGTTTAGATCATCTACCCACAAACAATGGGTCCACTTGGAATTTGAAATTTCCCCTTTGCGACTAACATCTCTCCCATGGACGGCCAAACAGCTAAAAAATACCTCTATGCTACCATTGTTAACTCAAAATTTTTTAGTGGCTTGGGATAGGGATGCAGCGCCTCTCAAATTAACCCATTGTCCTGGTCCTTTCACTCCTTTATTCGACAATCCAGACTTTACACCAGCAGTGGGAGTCGAGGAATTTCTTTCTTGGAAGAAGCAGGACAATGTCAGACTCGCTTCCACACTCACTGACACTCATGAGCTTCCCACTTTACTGTCCTTGAGGGAATCTTGTCCTCACAAAAGATTATCGTGGATGGAGTATCTACAGCTTAGGGCATACATTTCCTCTTTCTCAGACAATGAGGCTCTCACCTCAGACAAAACAGCATTGGAAGTCTTCCTACTGATACCCTCTATGCCGACCAAACTGTTATCAACAATGCATGTCTTTCTACGTGACTGCCCTGAGCTGTCTCAACTTAGATATGTACAGGCGTGGGAGCGTGAACTGGGGTTTCATATACAGGATGAGGATTGGCCAAAAAATGTTTTGCTCACCCATAAACTGCCATCAGCCTGTTACGCACAGGAAAATAATTTTAAAATTCTCACCCGCTGGTATCGATACCCGGTCTTGTTACATAGAGCTTTCCCCTCCGTGTCTGACCAATGTTGGCGCTGCCTTTCCGCTTTGGGAACCATGTTGCACATATGGTGGGAATGTCCCATATTATCTCCATTTTGGACTAACATATTCGAACTATATAATGTGCTGTTTGATTCTCAGACTCCTATTGAACCTGCCATTGGACTACTGTCCCTTTTGCCAGGCAACGTCACAGCATTGAAAAAAGGTATTTTCAGACACTTTCTTACTGCAGCTAGGTGCGTGATTCCTAGACATTGGAAATCCACGGGATGCCCCTCTCTCCGAGAATGGGTAACCAAATTAACTCATATCATGAGAATGGAAGGCCTCTTGGCAGGAGACAATGGCAAACGAGACAGATTCATGGCTACATGGAGGAGCTGGATTCTGTTTGCAGAAAGCGAAGCCCTTCCACGTTGGCTGCAAGAACACACCTAAATTTCCTTTGGCGGTCATAAGTCTTGATTAGAGGCCACCCCTCTCCACTATACACCTTACCTGTCCCGCTTTCCTTCCTTCTTCTTCCGTTTATTTTGTTTTTCTTTTCTCCCCCCTTGTTTCTTATTTTTGCACTTTATCATATAATATACCAGATTGATTATATTGTACTAATTCTTCTGTGTTTATTTGTTCCTCATTGAACGGTTCTTACGCTAATGTACACTTCTTGATGCTGACAATGCATACACTCTTTATGTATTGCATTTGCATTGTATTCAAATATTTCATTGAATATTTCATTGAATGTCACATTCCAAGAGCTATAACTTTTTTATTTTTGCGTCTACATAGTTGTATAAGGTCTTGTTTTTTGCGGGACAAGTTGTATTTTTTAATAGCACCATTTTGAGGTACATATTATTTATTGATTAACTTTTATTAACTTTTTTTTTGGGGGGGGAATAGAAAAAAACCTGAAATTTCGCCACTCTTTTTCGCGTCCTAAATCTACGCCATTTACCGTGTGGTATAAATAACTGGAAAAACTTAAAAAATGGCTTGGTGATTAAGGTTTAAAATAGGCTGGTCATTAAGGGGTTAACAGATGAAAATAAACAAGTGAGATGGGAAGATTTCCCTTTTTCATTTAGTTACATAATAATTCTGCACACTAAGGCCCTGTTCACACAGAGTTTTTTTGCTGCCAGAAAATTTAGCCTGTAAAAATCAGCTCCGGATTTTTTTAAGTGGTTTTGCACCACAGGCGTGTTTTGATTCTTTTTTACGTGTTTTTTTGCTGCAAATTTTGACGCATTTATTTTTAACTCTGTCTTCAACAGGCAAAGGAAAAAACCTGTAAGTGGTTTTTGCCATAAAACGCATCCAAAAACGTATGCGGTGTTATTTTCCGTCTCCCGTTGATTTTAATGGGGTTTTTAAGACGGAAAATGTCTCAAGATAGGGCATGTCGCTTCTTTTTCCCTCCACCACCCATTGAAATTAATCGGGGGCAATTTCGGTCATTTTTTGCCGCAGTTTCCGCGGCAAAAAACTCGTGAAAAAAACTCTGCGTGAACAGAGCCTAATATTGCACACATAGACACATAGATTTTCTCCCAAGAAAGCCAAAACCTCACTTTTACTATCTTAAATATTCAGGTTTGAGGTTTATTAATATTTTGGATTGACCGACAGCACTGTAGTTGTTCAATAATAAAATAAATCCTCAAAAATACAACTTGCCCAATAATTGTGCACACAGTGTGTGTGTGTATATATATATATATATATATATATATATATATATATATATATAAATATACATACACACACACAGTATATCTATCATGCAAGCAGGGGCGTGGCTAAAGGCTCATGGGCCCTGATGCAATAGTTCTTATTGGGCCCCCCCCCCCCGCAAACTTGTCATGGCCGACGGTCCGCAGCTTTCAGCTACATCGCTGGGTCTCCTAAGTGACCCAACAATGCAGCACTAGCAGCCAGGGGCGTCACTAAGGAATTAAAATGTCAGGGGAAATAGCCCCAATACATATGTGTCCGCCCCAAAAAAATGTGTGTGTGTATAGGAGACAGCATATCTATAGCACTACTACCCTATAAACTATTGATGGGATTAGATACATTGGCTCAGCAGACAGTATCACACATGATAGGATTAGATACAGTGGCCCAGCAGACAGTATCACACATAATAGGATTAGATACAGTGGCTCAGCAGATAGTATCATACATGATAGGATTAGATATAAGGCACAGCAGACAGTTTCACACATGATGGGATTAGATACACAGCTCAGCAGACCGTATCACACATTATAGGATTAGATACAGTGGCTCAGCAGTCAGTATTACACATGATAGGATTAGAGATAGGGCCCAGCAGACAGTATCACACATGATAGGATTAGATATAGGGCCCAGCTCACTGACATTGTGGCTCCAGCGCTGGTCCCAGGAAAGGTAAAAATAATAATTGTTTTGCTTCTTTATGTGTTACTAATTATTTTTGTATGTTTGTGTTATTTTACAGGATTGATGATTGGACTACGTCTGATTCGAGGACTACTTTAATGACAGCGTTTTTTTATTCTCAATAAAATGGTTAATGGGGTTGTGTTTTTTTATTTCAATAAAATATTTTTTCTATGTGCTTGTACTTTTTTAAACTTTATTATTACTGCCTTAGTAATGGCCGCTGGCTGATTGATAACCTCCATTACTAAGGCGGAACTTAATATTAGCAGGTGCAGAGGCTAACACTAACCCCCATTATAACCCCGGTACACACCGCCCCCAGGGGTACTTGGAAGAGCCGGGTACGAACCAATACCCGACCATCTGTAGTGACGGTAAGGCACCGGGGCGGTCACAGGCTGGTAGTATTAGGCTGGAGAAGGCCAAAAACAGTGGCCCCTACCACCCTGTAATGCTGCCTGCTGCTGCTGTGTTGTATCTGGCTGGTTATGAAAATTGGGGGGGGCCCCACATTGTTCTTTCCAATTATTTTTTATTTTATTTTTTTAAACCCCCATTTTTCATAACCAGCCAGATACAATAAAGCAGCAGCAGCCTAGCATTACCAGGATGGGAAGGGCCACTGTTTCTGGCCTTTCCCAGCCTGATAATGCCAGCCTGCGGCCGCCCCATTACCCGACCATCACTACAGATGGTCAAGTACTGGATCGTACCCCGTCTCTTCCCAGCACCCCTGGTGGCGGTGGGTACCGGGGTAATAAAGGGGGTTAGTGTTAGCCTCTGCACTGACTAACACTAAGCCCCGCCTTAGCAATGGACGCTGTCAATCAGCCGGCGGCCATTACTAAGGCAGTAGTAATATAGTTTAAAAAAAAACCCACAAAGACATAGAAAAAATATTTTATTGAAATAAAATAAAAAAACACACAACCCTCATTAACCATTTTATTGATAATAAAAAAAGCCATCATCGAAGTAGTCCTGGAATCCGACGTAGTTCAACGACCGAACCTGTCAGAAAACACACAAAAAACGATTAGTAACACATGTGTTAGGCTTAGATACAGGGCGCATGTGTGATGCTATCTGTGGGACCCTGTATCTAAGCCTACCACAAGGTAGGCTTAGATACAGGGTCCAGCAGACAGTAATCTTATACAGTAATACAGGGCCCATCAGACAGGATCACACATGGGCCATGTATCTAAGCCTACCATGTGATTGGCTTAGTTACAGGGCCCAGCAGACAGCATCACACAATCTGTGATCCTGTCTCATGGGCCCTCTAATCCTGCTACATTGTAGGCTTAAAGGGGTTGTCCAGTCCCTAAACATTGATGGCCTATCCTCGGGATAGGCCATCAATAGCTGATGTGACAGGGTCCGGCTCCCGCGAGCCAGCCAATCAGCTGTTTTGAAGGGGCCGCAGCACTCGTACGAGAGCTCCTTCCTCTTCATTTCCCTTACTCGCTCACACTGTGAATCGCCGACACGGATTCACAGTGTGAGAAAGTGACCGGAATGAAGTGACCGGAATGAAGGGAAAGCAGCCCTCGTACAAGTGCTGCGGCCCCTTCAAAACAACTGATTGGCCGGCTCCCAGGAGTCGGACCCCGTCAATCAGCTTCAGCAGACAGGGATATTAATCTTACCCTCCTCTTCAGCAGCGGAGGAAGTTCTGTCCTGACTCTATCCAGGATCACGATGTTGTGCGCGGCGCATAGCGTTGTGACGTCATGCGCTGCGCACAGCGCTGTGACGTCAGGACCTCTGCTGCGCTCAGGAACCAGGAAGGTAAGTACTGGCAGTAACTATAGTAACCGGGGCCCGAGTTACTATAGTAACTTTTTATTGATTTGGTGCGGGGGGCCGTGGGCCCCCTGGCTTCGGGGCCCGGTCGCAATTGCGACCGCTGCGACCCCTATAGCTATGCCACTGCATGCAAGATAATGTTGTTAAGCCATTATTTTTTTATTTCCTAAATACATATTAAACAAATTATATTTCCTTTTTATTTAAATCCAGTAGTATATTAATAAATAAAAAGTGAACCAATATACAACCTCAATGCATATTTATATATAATTATTATTTGTTTAATATATATGTAATAACACATACAGATGTAGCCGTCTTTACCTTGACTGTTAAAGCATTAAATACACAATGGCTAGATCTCTTATCTTGACGTTTTCAATTACTTTTCAATGTATTTTGTCGTGTGATATCACGCTGAAGTTATCACAGTCAAGATTAACCCCTTCCCTCTTTGGCTACTTTTGACCTTCCTGACAGATCCTCATTTTTCAAATCTGACATGTTTCACTTTATGTGGTAATAACTCCGGAATGCTTTTACCTATCCAAGCGATTCTGAGATTGTTTTCTCGTGACACATTGGTCTTTATGTTACTGGCAAAATTTGCCCGATACATTCAGTATTTAATTTTGAAAAACACAAAAAAATTAATTAAATTAGCATTTTTCTCAATTTAAATGTATCTGCTTGTAAGACAGGCAGTTATACCACACAAAATTGTTGCTAATTAACATCCCCCATATGTCTACTTTAGATTGGCATCGTTTTTTGAACATCATTTTATTTTTCTAGGACGTTACAAGGCTTAGAACTTTAGGAGCAATTTTTCACATTTTCAAGAAAATGTCAAAATGCAATTTTTACAGGGGCCAGTTCAGTTGTGAAGCGGCTTTGAGGTCCTTAGATATTAGAAACCCCCAATAAGTCACCCCATTTTAAAAACTGCACCCCTCAAAGTATTCAAAACAGCATTTAGAAAGTTACTTAACCCTTTAGACATTGCGCAGGAATTAAGGCAAAGTAGAGGTGAAATTTACAAAGTTCATTATTTTATTCCAGAAATTCATTTTGAATCAATTTTTTTTTGTACCACAGAATTTTTTAACCAAGAAATGCAACTCAATATTTATTGCCCAGGTTCTGCAGTTTTAGGAAATATCCCACATGTGGCTCTAGTGTGCTACTGGACTGAAGCACCGGCCTCAGAAGCAAAGGAGCACCTGGTGGATTTTGGGCCTTCTTTTTATTAGAATATATTTTAGGCACCATGTCAGCTTTGAACAGGTCTTGTGGAACTAAAACAGTGGAAACCCCCCAAAAGTGACCCATTTGGGAAACTACACCCCTCGAGGAATTTATTTAGGGGTGTAGCAAGCATATTGACCTGCCAGTTTTTTTGCAAAAATTTTTGGAACTAGGCCATGAAAATGAAAATCTACATTTTTTCAAATAAAATGTAGGTTTAGCTAATTTTTTTTCATTTCCAAAAGAACTAAAGTAGAAAAAGCACCACAACATTTGTAGACCAATTTCTCCCGAGTAAAACAATACCCCACATGTGGTAATAAACGGCTGTTTGGACACACGGCAGGGCTTAGAATGGAAAGAGCGCCATTTGGCTCTTGGAGCTCAAATTTTGCAGGAATGGTTTGCGGAGGCCATGTCGCATTTGCAATGCCCCCGAGGGGACAAAACAGTGGAAACCCCCAACAAGTGACCCCTTTTTGGAAACTATACCCCTTGAGAAAATTATCTAGGGGTATAGTGAGCATTTTGACCCCACAGGTTTCTTGCAGACATTTTTGCAAGTAGGCTGTGAAAATGAAAATCTACATTTTTTTCAAATAAAATGTAGGTTTAGCTAATTTTTTTTTCATTTCCACAAGGACTAAAGGAGAAAAAGCACCATAAAATTTGTAAAGAAATTTCTCCCGAGTAAAACAGTACCCCACATGTGGTAATAAACGGCTGTTTGGACACACGGCGAGGCTGAGAAGGGAAAGAGCGCCATTTGGCTTTTGGAACTCAAATTTAGCAGGAATGGTTTGCGGAGGCCATGTCACATTTACGAAGCCCCTGAGGGGACAAAACAGTGGAAACCCCCAACAAGTGACCCCATTTTGGAAACTACACCCCATGAGAAAATTATCTAGGGTACAGTGAGCAGTTTGACCCCACAGGTGTTTTACAGAACTTATTGGCAGTAGGCCATTTTTTCAAAGAAAATGTAGGTTTAGGTATTTTTTTTTTCATTTCCACAAGGATTGAAGGAGAAAAAGCACGTAACATTTGTAAAGCAACTTCTCCCGAGTAAAACAGTACCCACATGTGGTCACAAACATCTGTTTGGACACACGGTAGGGCTCAGAATGGAACTAGCACCATTTGGATTTTGGAATGGTTTCTGGGCACCATGTCACATTTGCTGAGCCCCTGTAGTACTAGTACAGTGGAAACGCCCCAAAAGTGACTCCATTTGGATTTCCCCTTGAGGAATCATCTAGGGGTATAGTGAAAATTTTGATCCCAAGGGTTTTTTGCTGAATTAATGGGGGTATGTTCACACGGCGGGGGTCCGTAACGGCTGAAATTACGGGGATGTTTCAGCCTGAAAACATCCCCGTAATTTCAGCCGTACCGGCATGTGCAGGCGCTTGAACGCCGCGTCAATTACGGCCGTAATTAGCGCTGCTATTCATTGGAGTCAATGAATAGCGGCTCCAATTACGGCCAAAGAAGTGACAGGTCACTTCTTCTACGCGGGCGTCTATTTACTCGCCGTCATTTGACAGCGGCGCGTAAATATACGCCTCGTGTGAACAGACGAACGTCTGCCCATTGCTTTCAATGGGCAGATGTTTGTCAGCGCTATTGAGGCGCTATTTTCGGGCGTAATTCGGGGCAAAAACGCCCGATTTACGTCCGTAAATAGGCCGTGTGAACATACCCTTAGAATTAGGCCATGAAAATGAAAAATATTTTTTTTTCCAACAAGATGTAGTTTTAGATCAACATTTTTCATTTTTACAAGGAATAGAGAAGAAAAAGCACCCCAACATTTGTAAAGTAATTTGTAATTTCTCCCGAGTACGGTAACACCCCATATGTGGTTATAATCAGCTGTTTACATATATAGGAGCATTCAGAAGAAAAGGAGCGGTATTTATCTTTTGGAGCGTAGATTTTTCTGGAATGGTTTGCGGACAGCATGTTGCATTTGCAAAACCACTGATGTACCAAACAAAAGTGACCCCGTTTTAGAAACGACACCCCTAAAGGCATTTATCAAGGGGTGTAGTGAGAATTTAGACTCCACAGGTGTTTTTCAGAAATGAATACGCAGTGGATGGTGCAAAGTGAAAATTGCAATTTTTCCACTGATCTGCCCATTCACCGCACAATATGTTGTGCCCCTAGAGAATCTTACCCCATAAATTGTTATGCGGGTTCTCCCGGGTATGGTAATGCCTTACTTGTGGACATAAATTGCTGTTTGGGCAAGCTGTAGGGCTAAGGAGGGAAAGACCGCCATTTTGAGCATGGATTTTGCTTGGTAATAGTTCTGTTTGGGGTTTTGCTAGTATTTCCGTTTATAATGTGGTGGCATATGTAATCTGTGCGGACTACATCATGGCATAATAAGAGGGTATAATAATGGGGTAAATAATACAATTATCCATAGATGTGTGTTACGCTGTGGAGCAGGCCGTTATGCGCAGGCCGGTGTCACACTGATAAACGGTTTTCTTTCTTATCCCCCTTTTGTAACGCTCTGCACCTTTTGGGGACTTTTTCTCCTTCGTAGTTTGGGAAATATTACTGGGAAAGTGTTGCGCTGGTATAATACGGGCGCCCTCGCTTCCAGCGTATTTGCCATGTCCATTCCCTTTCCTTTTTCCTAAATACTAGGGCCCTGAAACTGAAGGAATGTTCCCCTCCGGCCTGCGCATTGAGATGTTTTTTCATCACCGCATTACTAGTGCCATAACTTTTTTATTTTTCAGTTGATTGAGTGGTGTGCGGGCTTGTTTTTTTGCGAGACGGGCTGTAGATTTTATTGGTACCATTTTAGAACACATACGACTTTTTGATCACTTTTTATTTCATTTTTTGGTAAAGGAAATTACCAAAAACAAGCAATTCTGGAATAGTTTTTTATAGGTTTTTTTTTCGGCATCCACAGTGCGCCCTAAATTACATGTTAGCTTTCTTCTGCGGGTCGATACGGTTACGGCGATACCAAATTTAAATAGTTTTTTTAATGTATTGCAGCTTTTGCACAATAAAATCACTTTTTTTATAAAATCATTTGTTTTCTGCGTCGACATATTCTAAGACACATAACTTTTTTATTTTTGCATGCACAAAGCGGTGTCAGGAATTATTTTTTGCGGTACGGATTGTCGTTTTTTATTAGTACTATTTTGGAGTAAATGTGACTTTTTGATCACTTTTTATAGCATTTTTTGGAAGGAGATGTGACCTAAAAACAAAGATTCTGGCGTTGTTTTTCATGTTTTTTTTTTACGGCGTTCACCGTGCGGGATAAATTACATAATTGTTTTGTCGTTTTGGTCGTTACATACGCGGAGATACCAAATATGTATAGTTTTTTTTATGTATTGCGGCTTTTGCACAATAAAATCACTTTTTTTATAAAATCATTTGTTTTCTGTGTCGCCATATTCTAAGACCCATAACTTTTTTATTTTTGTGTGCACAAAGCGGTGTCAGGGATTATTTTTTGCAGGACGGATTGACGTTTTTATTAGTACTATTTTGGAGTAAATGTGACTTTTTGATTACTTTTTATAGCATTTCACCGTAGTTTGGGTCGTTAAGGACGCGGCGATACCAATTATGTATAGTTTTTTGAATTTTTACGTTTTTTCCCATAATAAAAGACTTACTATGGGAAAAAAGTCAGTTTAGCTTTATTTTTATTTGAAATGTGTGTGTTTTTATTGTTTTACCACATTTTTATTAACTTTTTTTAACTTTTTTTTACTTGTCCCTCTAGGGGACATGAGGGCCTGATGCCCCGATCACTACTCTAATACACTGAACTACATACGTAGTGCAGTGTATTAGCGCTGTCAGCTATTCATTGACAGCAAGCCTCAGGCGGGTCCTCATCGGCTCCCGTACAAGGCAGACTCGGACGCCATTTTCTGGCGTCCGATTGCCACAGCAACCCAGCGATTGCGTCACTGGGTTGCCAGCTCTATTGAGCGCAGCATCTGAGGGGTTAATCTGCCAGATCGGAGAATAGCTCCGGTCCTGGAAGTTACAGGAGGGTGCCAGCTGTATAATACAGCTGTCACCCCGCGGTGATGGTGCCGGCTCTGCTTCTGAGCCCGCACCAATCACTGCGACGTAACTGTACTGCGCTTTGCGGGAACACCTTCCCGGCAGCGCCGTATATATACGGCGGATGTCGGGAAGGGGTTAAGATGGCTACATCCGTATGAAGCTTTATAGAAGATATTAGATGTTGGTTAGTAATTTGGGTGTAGTTTCATGTATAAATATCTACGCTGTTATTAATGAGCTGTTTTTATTGAAGAGTCTTTAACCCCTTCACACACCAGGATGCACCGGTATGTTCAGGTGAATGGGGAGAAGTATGGAGCGCGCTCACACGCTGAGTGCGCTCCATACGCTGGGGGTTGTCGGCTGTGTCTTACAGCCGACATCCTGGCCGTTTAACCCCTCAAATGCTGCGGTCAATTGCGACCACAGCATCTGAGGCGTTAGAAAGAGGGGGGGCGCTCCGACAGCTCATCGCCCCCCCCCCGCAACGAGATTGGGGGGTGACGATGGTTGTCATGGCAGCCCATGGGCCTTATGAAGCCTTCACTCTGCCTCTACTAAGCCCTTCCTGTGGCTGGGCTTAACAGAGGTCTGTAAAAATTACGATATTGAGTGAATTGTACCAGCGTTTAAACGATAACATGTCTAAAAAATAGTGAAATAAAGTTTTTAGCACTGAAAAAAATATATAAAAAAATTGAAGGTTAAAAAAAAAACCTTTCCCTATTTTTCCTTTAAAGTAATGTAAAAAATAAAAAAAGTAAACAAAATTGATATTGCTGCATCCGTAGAAGTCTGAACGATTACAATATAGCGTTATTTAATGCACACGGTGAACACCGTAAAAAATAAAAAATGTAAACCGCCCAAATCGCTGTTTTTATCTCAACTAAGCCACCAAATTTTTTTTAATAAAAAGTGACCAACTAGTCGTATGTACCAACAAATTGTACCAATAAAAACTACAACTTGTCCCGCAAAAAATAAGCCCTCAATTCGCTCAATGCACAGAAAAATAAAATGGCTCCCAGAATGTGGTGAAACAAAGCTATTTTTTTTTTTTACATAAAACGCTTTGGTTTTCTCTCCTGGGTTCCCAGCAGTTTCTGATAGCCATTCACTTGAATTTGACTGAGCTACAGTACAACACACAGCCCACAGACAAGAATAGCGTTATTTCTGAAAACATAGGAGATTCATGGCGTTTCATATGCCAAACATAATATACCGTTTGCAGGAGTAAGATGCAACACATTTATTAAGAAGAAAACGTCTCTTAATAAATGTGTTGAATCTTTCGGCTATCCGTGCACAATCGCGGTTGCACTGCTGGGCCCCATCCCAAAAAAACTGCCCACCTTACCACTCTGCTTCTTTCCCTACATTGATCTCCTCAGTATCCCATATGAGACCACGGCACACACAAGGTCCTGACGCCAAGCAACTTCAGGGTGTTATATGTGACACATCAGACAACGTCCGGCTTCATGATGTGTGCTGCGTTGCATATAAGATCCTGATGCTGCCCGGCATCAGAAGCTTGTATGCACCACAGCCTGATGTAGGAACCTGAGTGGATCCGAGGGACAGAAGCGGAGCAGGGAGTTTAGTATTTATATATTTTCCTTTTTTTCCTGATGTTTTTTTACATTTTAATGACTGATTATGGAAGGAGGGGGGGTGTATAGGGCCTGCTTCTACCCTGATACACCTCTGGCCATAGAGGTAAATCTACTCCAGCTAAGAACTGGTGTAGATTTGAAATTTACGCCATTTCCTGGTATAAGTTATAATAAATTTGTTGGGCCAGGGGTGGCTTCACCCCATTTCACCAAGCTCCGACTAATTTTTAGAAAAGTGGCGAGAGCGGCATAAATGGCCCAAAACGTAACATTTTTCCTGCAAATTGCAACTTTTGAGGCATTTGCGGCTTTTCTATGACATAAAACTGGCGCAGAAAAGTCTATAAATTTCCCCCCATAATGTCAAACAATCCCTTTAATGCATCAATATATTTTCAAATTCTTTTCCTAATTGTTCCTTTCCCATTAGCTACAGTTCTATGTTAAAAGAACAATAATGATTTGTGTGTGTGAGCCCTAAGTTTCCAGTCCCTGACTGATCACAGCCATCCAAGGACCCAAATGGTGAAGCTACTTGTCACGGTCTGTGGGTATGTGCACCCACCAGGACACACCGCAGCAGCGGGCAGGCAGCTTGCCAAACAACAGAGAGCCCAAGCAATACAAAGTCCCGCACTAAGGTACCTGAATAGTCCAAACAGTGGCCGATGCTTTAGCACGGATGGTGGTGGGTGAAGCAGGTTATGACAGCAGGTGCAGCAGGTTGCGCCAGACGTGGCGGATAACACTGGACATGGCAGAAGACACTGGACGTGGCAGACAACACTGGACGTGGCAGACGACAACAGTTGCAATAGGACACGACTCCAACACTAACAGGCCCAGGAACAAGAACACAGCACGGG
Source organism: Rhinoderma darwinii (assembly GCF_050947455.1). NCBI lineage: Eukaryota > Metazoa > Chordata > Amphibia > Anura > Rhinodermatidae > Rhinoderma > Rhinoderma darwinii. The sequence goes on from NC_134687.1 coordinate 460,308,360, forward strand.
ATACAAGATACAGGGCACGGGTAACAACAGGAACAGGATAACACTGACATGGGAATACTAACAACGCTCAGGCAATGAGTGAAGGGGCAGGGCCCTTCTTATAGTTCAGGGTGATCTGGGAGCAATCAGTCAAATCTAAAACATGTGTGTGCTCTGGCCCATTAAGGCCAGGAATGAGCTTGAGCGCGCACCCTAGTGGTCACTGCAGGACAGGACGGGTGCATGTGCTAGCATCTCTAAGGAGGACGACATCTGCAGGATGATAGGAGTCTGCTGTCTGTGACCGCGGACGTTACAGTATCCCCCTCTTACGCCCCATCTTCTTGGGACCAGAACGAGAGAGGAACTTCTTAATGAGGGAAGGAGCCTGGACGTTCTCCTCTGGCTCCCAGGACCTCTCTTCTGGGCCAAACCCCTTCCAATGCACCAAGTAAAAGGCTTTTCCTCTTATCCTCTTGAAGTCCAAGATCTCTTTGACCTCGAATATATGGGCAAAACCGCTGGGGGCAACTGCAGGGCTAAGAGTCTTAGCGGTTCAGGACCACAGGCTTCAGTAGAGACACATAGAAGGAGTTGGGGATTCTGAGGGTAGCGGGCAGCCGAAGCTTAGAAGAGACCGGGTTGATCCATTGGAGGATCTCAAAGGGTCTGAGGAACCTGAGAGTTAAAGGTAATGTGTCGCTAGAATTTTTTTTTATTTTATTTTTTTGTTAAACAGTTAGTGTATAAGTGATTAAACATTGTTCTAATTTTTTTAATTTTTTTGACGAGTCAGGAAATATTATAAATTAGATTCTAATTTATAACATTTCCCAGTGCTGGTCAGTAGATGGAGCAATTCCAAAAATTGCAGCATTGGCATGTGGTAAAGCAACCACATTGCTTTATGCTGCAAATTTTGAGAAAACTCACTCGCTCTAGTGAGCTCACAGAATCCCCCCTCCTTTATCCTGGCTAGTACCAGGAGAAAGGAGGGGATTGAACGGTCAAACCTCCTACACTGTGTGTCGACAGTTTTTGAGCTAACACACAGTGTAGTAGGTTTACATACAGTAGTAAACACACAGTAAAACACGTACATACACAGACCTAACTTACCTACTCCTGCTGCCGCCGCTCCCTCCCGTCCGTCCGCTCCATCTGCTCCCTCCGCTCCAAGTGCACAAGTCCGGAAGCCGCGACCGAAAGTAGTAATCTTACTGTCCGGCCGCGGCTTCCGGTCCACAAGAAAAAGGCGCCGGACGTCGCTCGGCCGAAGACCTTCAATTTGGACTGTGCCGGCATGCGCCTTTCCCACACAGACGGCGTACAGCATAGTGGATGGAACGGGCCGCGTTCGCATTCACTATGGGGCTGTATGTGCCGTATTCCATGTATGTATGGAATACGGATCAGACCAGCAGGTTTGGAGTGAGCAACCTTGTTAGCCGTGCACACCGTGCAGGAAGAGGCAAAGTCCACAACATCTTTGGGTAGCGTGGGCCACCAGAAATTACGAATAATCAGGTCTCAGGTTTCACAAACACCAGCGTGCCAAGCCAGTTTAGAGCTGTGTCCCCAGCGGAGAATTCCTCTCCTATCTGCCAACCAAACAAAAGTCCTCCCCGGAGGGATGTCTCTAACCTGCAAAGGTTTGGCAGTGACAATGCAGGACGGGTCTATGATACTTTGAAGGGACTCCACCATGTCATCCGTCTCAAATGACCTGGACAGGGCATCGGCCCTCACATTCTTGTCAGCGGGATGGTAGTTGGGCACAAATTGGAAACGGGTGAAGAACAGCGACCACCTGGCTTGACGGGGATTTAGTCGTTGAGCCGACTGGAGATAGATGAAGTTCTTGTGGTCGGTGTAGATCAGGATGGGGTGAGCTGCGTCCTCTAGCAGATGTCTCCACTCCTCCAGAGCCAATTTGATGGCCAGTAGCTCCCGATCCCCAATAGAGTAGTTGCACTCTACAAAAGAAAAAAGTCTACAAAAGAAAAGAGTAATAGCCACATACTAATGCCTTTCCTTTGGAATTCCTCTGGAACAGAAGTGCACCTGCACCCACAGAAGAAGCGTACACCTCCAATGCGAACTGCCGGGACACATCAGGATGATGGAGGATCGAGGCTGAAGTGAAGGCTTTCTTGAGGCTATTAAATGCAGATTCTGCCTCTGGAGTCCACACCTTGGCATTCACTCCATTCTTCGTAAAGCTAGAGATGGGAGCCGTCAGTGATGAGGACTTTGGGATAAACTGCCTGTAGAAGTTGGCAAATCCCAAAAAATGCTGTATGGACCGCAGGCCTTGAGGACGTTGCCATTCAAGAACGGACTTTACTTTCTCAGGATCCATCTTGAGACCTTGATCCGAGATGATTTAGCCTAGGAAGGGCAGAGAATTATTTTCAAATACGCACTTCTCCAGCTTGGCATGTAGACGATTCTCCCTTAAAGAGGCTCTGTCACCAGATTATAAGTGCCCTATCTCCTACATAATCGGATCGGTGCTGTAATGTAGATAACAGCAGTGGTTTTTATTTTGAAAAACAATCATTTTTTAACAAGTTCTGAGCAATTTTAGATTAGTTTCTTAAAGGCCAACAGGGCGTGTTTTTACTTTTGACCAAGTGGGTGTTGTAAAGAAGTGTATGAGGCTGACCAATCAGTGACCAATCAGCTTCATACACTTCTCATTGTTCCAGACCAGCTTCTTTCACTGCACAATCACACTGTCCTGTGGATCATGCTGGGCTGGAACAATGAGAAGTGTATGAAGCTGATTGGTCAGCCTCATACACTTCTTTACAACACCCACTTGGTCAAAAGTAAAAACACGCCCAGTTGGTCTTTAAGAAACGATCTAAAATTGCTCATAACTTGCTAAAAAATGATCGTTTTTTTAAAATAAAAACCACTGTTGTTATCTACATTACAGCGCTGATCAGATTATGTAGGAGATAGGGCACTTATAATCTGGTGACAGAGCCTCTTTAATCGCAGTAGAACTTGATGGATATGCCTCCGATGAGTCATCGGATGTGGGGAGAAAATAAAAATATCATGGAGATAGACTACAACACAGACATAGAGGAGATCTCGGAAGATATCATTGACAAATTCCTGGAAGACTGCGGGAGAATTACACAGTCCAAAGTGCATCACCAGGTATTCGTAGTGCCCGTCTCGGGTGTTGAACGCCATCTTCCACTCGTCACCTTGACGGATTTGGATCAAATTATAAGCCCCACACAAGTCTAATTTTGAAAAAATCCCGGCTCCTCGTATATGGTCAAACAGTTTGGATATAAGAGGCAACGGGTATTTGTTCTTGACCATGAGCTGGTTGAGACCAGGGTAGTCAATGCAGGGTCGAAGAGATCTGTCTTCCTTTTTAACGAAGAAGAACCCGGCCCTGGCCGGGGAGAAAGACTTTCATATGCAACCCCTCTTCAAATTCTCCTTGATTTAGACAGACATGGATTGATTCCCTGGCAGGGAGAGAGGGTATGCCCATCCACGGGGAAGAGAGGCATTTGGAACCAGTTCAATGGGGCAATCATAAGTCCGATGTGGGGGAAGCGTCTCAGCCTTCCTCTCGTTGAAGACATCTGCAAACTGAGCGAAATGAGGGGGTAATTGTCATGTCCGTGGCTGTGGGCCGTCAGGTTCACTCTCCCCCTGACGGCCACAGCCATGGGTCGGCGAGCGCTGGCCCCAATCTCCTCCTCAGGAGACGCCAGCGTTCCCTTCCACTCACCTCGGCCAGATCCTGCAGGGTGTGCGCACACGCTCGTCCACGCTCTTAACGGGGCAGCGCGCGCACCGGACTTTGATGAACTATAAGCACATGAGTGCCCTGGACTATAAGAGGGGTTCAGGCTTCTATGCCTGAGCGTTGTTGTCGTACCCTAAGTTTGTCTATGCGATGGTCTCCTAGTGTGTTTCTGTTTCTGTTCCTGTTCCCGTTCCCGCTACCTGTATCCGTGCTATCCTGGTGGTGTGCCGTGCTGAGCCAAAGTTGTGCTGTGCTGTATACCACGCCTGTCCTGCTTCACCACGCCTGACATCTGCCTGCTGCCTAGTCCCAGCCGAGCTTGCCTTGCTACTGTCCGAGCTGCCACAGGTACCCTATACGAACTATAGACTTTAACCTGTTCTCTGTTGGCCAGCTGCCATACCGCCAAGGTGGTATGGCCCAGTGGGTCCATGAACCCTACATGACAGTAATCCTGCCAATGACTGAGGCAGGGGAGGCTGGACAGGATGGATCTTCAACAGACAATGATCAAGACATTTGGAGACCAATTGGAGAACCTCTCCGGAATTCCAGTCCAGGACTGCGGCATGTAGTCGAAGCCAAGGCAGACCCAGCAGAACAGGATTGATGGCTTTAGGCAAAACAAGAAACAAAATCAGTTCTGAATGAAGGACTCCAAATTGGAGCTTCAGCGGCTTGGTTTCAGATACAATCGGATCGGGTAGAGGAAGTCCATTAACCGAGGCAACAGCCAAAGATGTCTCCAGAGGGACTGTGGGCAACTGGAGACGATCCACTAGATCCTTTTGGATGAAGTTTGCCGCGGACCCGGGGTCCAGATAGGCAGAAACCCGGTGTGTCTTCTGGCCAGACACTATGGTCACAGGAATGGTCAGCTTGGAATTGAACCTTTTATTTGGTACCATTCCACCTAGGGACGTCTCTCCAACCAATCCTAGGCACTGGAGTCTCTCTGGCCTCTGGGGACACAAACGCACAACATGGCCTCCGAGGCCGCAATACAGACAAAGTCCTGAAGTGCGTCTGTGTTGTCTCTCCTGTGTAGACAATTTGGCTCGGTCCATCTGCATAGGCTCCACTGGTGGGACGACTGAAGAGGACAATAGGGATTGCTGGAAAGTAGAAGCCAGCCTAGGAATTCCTCCCTCCCGGAGAACCTCTTGGGAACGCTGCCGGATCCTCATGTCAACCCGCGTGGCTAGTAGGATGAGATCGTCTAGGGTAGGTGGTTGATTGCGAGTGGCCAGCTCGTCTTTAATCCTAGAACACAGTCCCTGCCAGAATGTGGCCACCAAAGCCTCGTTGTGCCAGGTTAGTTCAGCAGCCAGGGTATGGAACTGAATGGCATACTCGCCCACAGAGAAGATCAGCAGGGATGCAGCAGCAGAAGAAACTCTCCCAGGTTCTTCAAATATCGAACGGAAAGTCTGTAAAAAGCACTGCAAACCATGAGTCTCTGGTCCCTGATGTTCCCACAGAGGATTTGCCCATGCCAGGGCTTTGCCAGTAAGGAGAGAGATTATGAAGGCAATCCTAGCACCATGTAGTCTGAAGTGGATCTGGCACAGATTCAGAAATCCCCTGCAGGACCTCGTGTCTCCGTCATAGCGAGGAGGTATCGACAAGAAGCATAGGGGATTGGCACTGGTACAGACAGGAGGTGTAGCAGGAGCATCAGCAGGAATAGGTGCATTGACAACTGTGGCTTGAGCAACTAGCCGATGATGTGCAATGGCGTTCACCGACAGGAGGAGTTTGTCTTGCCGTAACTGAAGGTCTTGCATGTCTGCCAGCATGGCTTGTGTCGTCAAGGTCTCAGGTTGACCAGCGGGGTTCATGGCCTGAGAGTACTGTCACAGTCTATGGGTATGTGGACCCACTAGGCCGCACTGCCATAGCGAGGAGGCAGCTGGCCAAACAACAGAGCACCTAAGCAATACAAAGTCCCGCACTAGGTTACCTGAATAGTCCAGACAGTGGCCGAGGCTTTAGCATGGATGAAGATGGATGCAGCAGGTTACACCAGACATGGCAGATGACAGCAGGTGCAGCAGGTTGCGCCAGACATGGCGGATAACACTGGACGCGGCATTGGATACTGGAAGTGTCAGACGACACTGGACGTGGCAGACAACAGCAGGTGCAATAGGACACGATTCCAACATTAACAGTCTCAGGAAGAAGAACACAGCAAGGGATACAGGATAGAGGGCACGGATAACAACAGGAACAGGATAACACTAAGGGGCCATTTGCAAGACTGACATGGGAATATTAACAACGCTCAGGCAATGAGTGAAGGGGCAGGGCCCTTCTTATAGTCTAGGGTGATCTGGTAGCAATAAGTCAAATCTAAAACATGTGTGTGCTCTGGGACATTAAGGCCAGAAATGAGCTTGAGTACGCACCCTAGTGGTCACTGCAGGACAGGATGGCCGCATGTGCTGGCATCTCTGGGGAGGAAAACGTCTGCAGGATGATAGTTTTCTGCGGTCTACGACCGCGGACTTTAAACTACTGGGAAATCTGTAAATCTGCATGGAAAGAATTTAATATAACTTTGTAGAGATTTTTCCAACTTTTACAAATTTAAAAAAAAAAATATTTCTATATGTCAATGGCAGATTTTCAAATTGTGTTTAAAGAAAAAAAAGGAATATATCGGATTTTCTATCAGGGTGGACAAGCTGACAGGTGCATATTATTGGATGTCAAAAGCTGATTTAATGACCCTTAAGTCATTCTTTGCATTTCAGGACCACCATGAACACAATAACATACATATATTTAATTTAATTTACATCTAGCTCACCAATGGTATCATACTGTCAAAAATATCTTCAATTACATAAAATACTGTCAAGAAAAAGTGCCAGTATATGTCACAATCTCTGAGCAAATGGCAATCATGATGATAACTTATCACTCTTCTTGCCTAAAGTTAAATCAAAGTTTGCTTTTTTTCTTGAGAAACATACTGAAGTATTCCTAGATTTTTTTTTCCTTCTATCACCGGAAATTCTCAAATATTCACATAATCTCTGTCAAATCTCATGTATACAAATAGATGTTGAATTTAAAAGGCTATGAGCTATAAAGTGGCAACTTATGGCTAATGCATGTACTGATCCATTACACATTAAGCTACAGTACTTCCCATCATATTTTTCAAACTTCAGATCTTTCATTTTGAAATAAATTTGTATTGAAGAAGTCAGATATTAAACTTAGTGGTCCTCTAGAGAACACTTTCAACTTCTGGCCGCTGAATCACATACATAATAGGAAAAAATACTTAAACTTAGACTCTACATAGAGGAAATAGAAGCACCTGTGACAGCATAGAAAGATACTTTAAAGAGATGAGAAAGCAGCTATTCAGAAAGGATTACATAGATTGACACTATTTCCTTATGAAGTTGTTTCAGACATCTCCACATATGCTGCTGCTGACTTTTGGAAAGAAATGTCGGCTGCATGATAGGGGGTGAGTTATAGCAGCTTGTGAGACAGACAGATAACTAAAGAAATATTCTAATGTACTATCTAATGAGTTTTAAAAAAAGTTATGTTCAAATTATATACCCAAAAACAAAAATAGAAAACATAATTTTGAATAAAATTTGCAGCGTATGATAAAATATACTCTATACGGATGGATCTCTTGTCAAAGAGAGAGAATTTGGGTTCTCTTTTTGGACCAGGGTATTTGATATTTGAGCTTGGCAGATCCCATGAGAACCTAAACAACTTATAAAAAACAATTGTGTAGATGAGCCAAAATATTCTAATTATTTACAGAGATTTTGGCGTTTTTTTCTTGTTGTAGCAGCCATTTTTATAATAGTAACAACATTAATTGCTGAAAAAGGACTGGTATAGTGGTAGTTTTTGCACCTACTTGTGTCACCCACTATTACTACCTCCTTTATATTCAGGGTCACAAGGGTTATGCCTAGTTCCCCTACCTTTTCTTTATACTAACGTTAATCTACTTGCTTTGCAGTTACTCAAGGGAATAAGACTGTATAGTAAATAAAGGTAATATTTATTACTAACAATAATCACACTTACATATAAAATACACCAAACACTGAACACAGTAACTGATCACCGTATAGTATCAGTATATCCCAATACATATAACACGTTAATATATACTGAGTATACTCACACTATACATAGTACAGTATAAACACGGTATCACAATCGTAATTATACCGCCACCCACTTACCTAAACATACATAGAAGTTACATTACAACACAATACACATGCACATGCTCACTGTTTCTGTCCCACTCCCACCTATTAATAACTATCCCTGTACACTAAGGGTTAATCAGGTAACAGGCACCTCAAGGGTTAACTCAGGAGGATAATAGGTTGCTGTATACCTGGGGATAGCAGGTAAATAGTGGGAAAGCAAGTACTCAGGGCTGCAGGGGTTACTTAGGAAACTCAGGACTGCAAGGGTTAACAGGGTATGGGAATGTGCAGGTGAGGAGCTGGATAGAAAGGGTTACTTAGGTTGTATAGGGGAGAAGATACTTAGCGGTTCATGTGGTCCAAGTTGGTGAGTTGGTGTGTCTTCAGGGAGGCAGCAAACGAGAGCAGACCAGGAGGGAAGGGGAGTCCGTTGGGAGCAGGAAATAAGAGAGTGAACTGTGGGACCGTTTATCCTTTTAAACCCTCCCGTGTACATCTGTGTGACATCACATGCTCATGCACGTGCGAGGGGGGAGGGCAAGGGCTTATGGCTACCTCATGGAATACCATTACCTGGTGAGAAAGGGGGGGCAGCTCGTATGAATGCATTGGATGTGTCTAATGTCTTCTCCCCCAGAGGGCAGAGATACACACCCAACTAATATCTGACATAGAAAACACTTCCCTTTACAATCCCCCTGTTGTCGGGAACACGACAATGAAATTTGTGGAAGTGTTTGTTCTGTATTACCCCCTCAACCTTGTTACTGGTAATGGTAGTAGATGGAATGAAGTGTCATTTTGGATATAGGTACTCCGGACATCACTTATCGCCTCAAGGACACCTTCCTGCCAATCCTCAAACTCATAAGTCCATATAAACGCAAAGCCCATTGAACTAACCTCAATGTCCATAGACAGAACCTCAAAAAGTCCATAGAAATTCAAAGTCTATGACAAAACTCAAAGTCCATAGAACGAGGCTGAAAGTCCATAGAAACTCAAAGTCTATAATCAAACTCAAAGTCCTTGATCTTCTTCTTTCTTGGATCTTGATCTTTCTTATGAATCTTTTCCTCTTTAGCGGCGTCAGCAGGTCTTTTTAACGGCCGATCTCATTTTAGCATGCTGACCCGTGTAAGTCTACTTGTGCCCTCACACGGTCAGTCTTGGAATGGCTTAGCCTGCCTTTCGACAACCTTTGTACGCAATCCGTTATATTCCATATCTTTTCAGTATCTTTATTGAAGACAAAATAATCTTTGTGGGCCGATATCCATGTCTCTATCATGGCAGGTTCACATCCCTAAGGAGGAGGTGATGTCTTGGTACCTAGATATCTAATTGTGGGGCGGAGCATCCTTCCATTTCCCCTCTACCTAACATTCAATCTTATGGATCATACCAGTTCTAAGGTTGAGGTGGAAATTTCCTACAAGTGTGTGTGTACCTTACCTGTCCCTAAGGGTTCCTACACACTACCCAATCATACACACAAAATGTAAAATAATCAAGCATACAAAAATATTCCCCCCAAACCATAGGTATATGTACATTTAGAGATTCATGCTCAAACAGCATCTCTCACTACTCCTCCATAAACACGTGAAAGGTACACATGCAAATAGGGTGACTACAGGCTGTAAATATATGCCCGCCTCCACGTACATACTCAATCGCTGTGGGACGGGAACGTCCTCACTGACTATGCCTATGTTGCGGACACATATCTACACCTAGAATGTCTATATGTACAGCTTGAAAGTTTTTGTACGACACATTGATTCATATTACATTACACAAATATATATATACATAAACTTGACGATTACGGGTCGCAGGACATTATTGGTGTTATGTCCTTAGTCCAAGTTCATACTTTTACGCCTGACCTAGTTTACTTGGTCGGCAAGTCCTTTCACCCATCAGTACTATCACAGGGTGGATGAGCAGGTTGAAGTACAAAATTGCTTTGGGGTTGTACCCAAACAGAATGGGATGGAGGCTCGATTCTCAGACCCTTTAAGCTTCTCCACGATATCCTCTTTCTCATTGAACTCAGGATCATCTGGAGTCTTATAGGAGCATCAGTGCGGATATCGAGCCTCTACTCAGGGGTGACTGGAGTTCTTCTGTTCTGCTACATCAATACCTGTGATAATACAAAAAGGTACAATGCTCCTTGGAGGAGTATTCCTCTTCCAGTGCAATTAGTCGCACAGATGGTGTGGTAAACATATTGCACTCGGTACCAACTCCAATACCCTTGACCCATGTGTCTTAAGCTTGAAGAGGGTATTGGGTTGACCTTCATCTCACAGGTCCTATCTACCTTGGCAGAGGATCGTATCCTCCTCTTTTCAACATCCATCTGTACAGACAGATATGGATGGCTGCCCTTATAGGTTAGGATATCTGAGGGGAGCTGTAGATGAAGTACCATTTTGTGAATCTTCACAAATCTCATGTTTGTGGAACTATATCCCCATCTTACCAAACCCATTACCCATTACCCAGGCACAACAAGGGTTAACTCAGGAGGATAATAGGTTTCTGTATACCAGGGGATAGCAGGTAAATAGTGGGAAAGCAAGTACTCAGGGCTGCAAGGGTTACTTAGGGAGCTCAGGACTGCAAGGGTTAACAGGGTATGGGAATGTGCAGGTGAGGATCTGGATAGAAAGGGTTACTTAGGATGTATAGGGGAGAAGTTACTTAGCGGTTCATGTGGTCCAAGTTGGTGAGTTGATGTGTCTTCAGGGAGGCAGCAAACAAGAGCAGACCAGGAGGGAAGGGGAGTCCGTTGGGAGCAGGAAATAAGAGAGTGAACTGTGGGACCGTTTGTCCTTTTAAACCCTCCCGTGCACATCTGTATGATATCACATGCTCATGCACGTGCAAGGGGGGGAGGGCATAGGCTTCATAGAATACCATTACCTGGTAAGAAAGGGGCGGAGAAGGGCAGCTCGTGTGAATGCATTGGATGTGTCTAATGTCTTCTCCCCCAGAGGGCAGAAATACACACCCAACTAATATCTGACAATGAAAACACTTCTCTTTACAATTGCATTAACTGCACTTTATTGGTCTTATTGAGCTGTCTCTCTATTGAGCTTAACACGTTTCTACACATAGATATAGGGGAAGATGTATTAATTAAAAACAAGCTAGAGTAAGATGCAACAAAATTATTTAGTGGCACATTCCTCTTAAAAAAATTGTTGGATCTTCTGCTGGCCATGCGACACTAAATTAAATCTACGCCAGCCAGGACCTATCCTAGATTTCCTCTAGAACTTGCATCTGTGACTGGCGTCAGCTACAGTAAATGCCTTATGCATGGTGGCCACGCCCCTTCTGCTAAGCTCCACAAACTTTTTGAGAAGTGACGAGAGAGGGGGATATGGGCAAAAAGTCAAAATTTTTGTGACTTTTAGGTCATTTGCAACATTTCTACGTCAGAAAACTAACTTGGGTAGGAATGTTGTTAACTTTCCCCCATACTGTTTCATCAGAAGCCATATACAGTGCTTTATAAACATTTGCCTACTAAGATGTAGTAGTGCCATAATGGCATTGATACCAGCTGCCAATAGCAAAGTGACCATTATACCAGTCCTTTGTGAGATGCTAATTCAAAGGCAAAAACCAATACGGCTGCACTATCTTTGTCAAAATAACACAAAGATCACTGCTCAGAAGGCAATTAACTGCAGTCCTCGGCTCTTTAGAGGATATCAGTTCCCCAGCACATAAGCGATAGGCAATTATTCCCAGTGTTGCACCTCGTTCTCCTGGGCACTGTAGTTCCACAGTACATCGATCTCCAAATACTGTCTCTCAGGTATTTCCAAGTGTCAGAAGTCGTCACCTCCTTCTCCTGGGCCCCATAGTTCCACAGTTCATCAACCTCCAAATACTGTCTCTCAAGTATTTCCAAGTGTCAAAAACTGTCACCTTGAAGATATAGATGGAATATAGTGCAACACCACAAAGTTGGCTTTTCAGCACACAATTTATTTCATACTCACAAAGTATAAGAGGTGCAACACTGGTATTAATTGTCTATCGCTTATGGGCTGGGGGAAGTGTTATCGTCTGAAGAGCCGAGGACTGTAGCTAAGTACCATCTGAGCGTTGACATTTGTGTTTTTTTGTATTTATTTGGGTGTTGTGCATCTCACTCCGTTACCTGTTCCGGTCTAGCCTATTGGGAAGTGTGCGGAGGTTATATCATACATTTTTTTAAAAATAACTCTGTAAGTAAAACATAATTAGCAAATATTGACTTCTGCTTTATCTTCCGATTTTTTAATAAAACATTGTTATGTTTTGGATGGAAATCTTCTTAAGAACTTTTTCATTAGAAGTTTTGAAGTTACATGAACAAAGGTCAGCTAACATAACTTTCTTAAATTTGATCATAAAGATAAAAGTGACAGGAAGCAAAATTATAACCACATCATGAAATACAAGATTATTTTTTCCATAAATCTTTCGTTTTAGGTTCTTGTCCAGAATGGTATCGTATTATATCACACATCAGACAATTTAAGTGGAAAACTCGTGTAGCAGACATGGTTGTAATGCCGCATTTTCAACTACCGTATCAACAGATTTCCTCCACGGTTCTTAGGTTTTTGAAGGCAAACTAGTAGAAAGCTATGCTTTCTACTGACCTACCAAAGACAAAGCACAGAAAGAGAAAATTGATTAGTATCACTGTATGTCAACTGTAGCCATAGAAATAGTGCCTCAGGTCATGGGAGACATAGCGAGATTGAAGTTTAGACCTACCTGTGGAATTATTCTCTGATATTATCTGACATGCAAGAAAAGAGAATCTGACGCTGTGTCTTTGAAATCACATACACTAAAATAATATGAGGGAAAACATCCCCTAGCTATAATAAATGTGATGGCACATGAAAAAAAAAGTAGAAGAGAGTGAGACACCTAGCTTTAGGAGTACATTTCTTGTATAGGATACAATACACACAAGCCAGGGATGATTGGGAAATATTTGCCCTAATATATGTATCGTCCTGCAGCTGTCATGTATTTGTATCAAAACAAATGTGGGAGCTGCATTACCAGTATTGCTATGCTTTCAAAACATGAAATTATAAAAGTAGTAAATTTCATTGCAAATTTAAATTAGGATACTGAAAATTTCTCTACTAGAATGAGATCTTAGTTTTATTTTACAATCTATACCTAGTGGCCTAGGGTGGTGAAAGGGTTATTTTCCCTGCTGGTCTAGTATAGGGAAAGGATTAATATCCCTGGTGGTCTAGGCTGGTGTAGAGTTTAATCTCTCTTGTTCACACATAGTTTTTTCAGGCGTATTTCTGAGCGTAAACGCCTTGAAATACGCTTGAGAAAAACACTAGCAAAACGCCTACAAACAGATTTCCATTGAATTCAATGGATAAAAAAAAGCCTCATAAAATGAAGTAGCATGCCACTTCTTGAGGTGTTTTTTGAGCTGATTTTCCATTGCCAATGCAAAAAAATGCATAAAAAAAAAGCCTCAAGAGAAGCTTCAAATTAAAAAAAGCTTCATTTTCAGCTTCAAAAAACGTCCTTAAATCAGAGGCTGTTTTCCCTTGAAAACAGCTCCGTATCTTTCAGCCACTTCTTTTTCTACGTGTGAACATACCCTCATGGTCTAGAGCGGGGAATGGTCTATTTTCCTTCGAGTGTAGTGAATGGTCAAATTCTATGGTGAACTAGGCATTCATTTCCCTAATTATTTAATGTAGTAAAGGTCAACTTTCCTCGTGGTCTAAGGTAATGAAGTGGTTAATTCCACTGTTGCTGTAGTGGTTACTTTAACTAGTGCTGTAGGGTCGTAGATGGGTTAATTTAACTGTTGGTGTTAAGTTCCCTGGTTGTCTAGTGAAGAGATGAAATAGCTAGCGTCCAGTGGGTTTCTCACCTGTCCAGGCTCCAGCACTGTTCAGCAGGCTGACTGGAAGAAGCTGTCTGGTCTGCCTGTGTCAATCTGATTGGGATACACTTGCTCCTCTGTAGTGATCATAGAGATTAGTGCAATCAAATAGATGGACGGGGGGGGGGGTGGCCAGGCAAGAGGTGTGCGGACGAAGTGGAAGTGTCGATGCCAAAATATCCTATAACTTAAGAAATAGGTAGGAGACCCACTAGGAACAATATTGGACCTTCTATAACCTCAGCTGCGGCTGAGAAACGTAAGGAATTTGCAAGAAACTCCGGACAAGATTGCGCTCAGGGCGAATCTTTATCGCCTGCACATGCACAGACTTAGCCACTTGCTATACTTACCTCTGCAGAGGAATCTTTAACTCCTGAGTTGACACTGAAGCAGGTCTCGGAGACGCTTCTGTCGGCGATCCTGGACACTCAGACATCAGTTACCACTAAAGTCGAGGAGGTGAAAGTGGATGTCGGTTTACTGCGCCAGGACCTACATAACCTGAGTAACCGGGTTACCCAAGCCAAGACAAGAATTTCTACCTTGGATGATTGTACAGCAGCCCTGCCTCGCACGCTGAGTGACCTTACCGGTAAAGTAGAGCTGTGGTGTCAAAAGGCCGATGATCATGAAAAACGTTTGAGAAGGAATAACTTGCGGATTATAGGCCTCCCTGAAAGGGTGGAAGGCGTTAGGCCAGATGAATTTATTGAAAAATGGCTGAGAGACTTGTTTCCGGACACTACATTCTCACAGGCTTTTGCTGTTGAAAGGGCTCACAGAGTTCCCGCCAAACCTCCACCACCTGGCGTGAACCCGAGGCCATTGCTGGCTCGCCTGTTGAATTATAAAGACCGGAACACGGTACTGTAAGCGGCTCTTCGTAAAGGAGAGATCAAGTTTGGGAACACTACCGTTTCCATTTTTCCAGATTTCTCTCCAGAGTTACAACTCCAGAGAGCTCCATATGTTCATATCAAGAGACGAGTACGTGAGCGACAGATACCATATTTCATGGCGTACCCTGCACGCCTGAGAGTGGTTGATGGAGAAAGATCGGTATATTTTACTACCCCAGAGGCGGCTGATGACTGGCTCTCCAGAATCGGCAGATCTCCTCGCCGCTGACATATGGAACCTGTCTGTGAGATGATGGTCGTGAGTTTTGAAAATTTCCTCCGGGACAGTTACTCGTGGTTCTCTTGAACTAGTTACCTGTTATCCGTTCAATATAAGATTTGCAGCACGAAAAATATCCTTTTTTCTTTATCTTTGAGTGCATATGTATATCTCATGACCCTTGTAGCTTATGTGTTCTTTATATATTATGCAAGGGCAGCGGGATGAGGGGGCATAGCCATCGACGCTTTCCATTTTGATCAACAGTGTTTGAAGCCTTTGGAGAAAGTTGTCTGATTTCTCTGCACACTCCTTCCTATGGTTATGTGTATAGGGACATAGTCTCCTTTGCTGAATAGATATTGCTAGATTCAGGAGGATGCTACTAGGGGATGATATAATTTTTTGATGCAGTTCAATAGGCCACGTATGCTTCTGAAGCTCCTGTTGAGCGCCGATGTTTACTGCTGTTTGCTGTTACTGTTTAATGTCCTGCGCTATGTAATACTCCTTTCTAGAGTTGACATGGAATATATATGTCGCCATTTTGTAGGAATCCTAGCACTTAGCTATTTTGAGACATGTGGGCTGCCCTTTCTGCATTGGTATTGTTTTCACAATGGCATCTCTTAAGAGATTGACATGGAATGTAAGAGGGATGGGGTAGTCTGGGAAGAGGAATATGAGTTTTTTCTGTGCTATGGAGACACATGCCACACATTATATGCCTACAGAACACGCATCTGACTGCAGATAATGTGCATCTGCTATGTAGGCCTTGGATTCAATGGGGGCGGCACTCCATAAGATCTTCCTCATCTAGGGGGGTTTCACTGTTAATTCATAGAAACCTCAGATGGGAGGCCCAGCATACAAGAATTGATGTGAAGGGCAGATTTGTGTTTGTACATGCCAATGTGAATTCTACCCCGTTTATTATTCTGGGAGTGTATAATCCGCCTCATGGTTCTCTTGATATACTCAGGAAGGCCATTTAATTTGCTTCTAACCACCAGGTAGCTAGAGTTCTCCTCATGGGTGATCTAAACCTAACTATGGATCCTTCTATGGATCGATTTAATATGTCAGAAGGGCTCAGGGCCCCAACAAGCACTTCACTGTTAGCTTTCCTGATGGAGGAGATAGGACGGCTGGATTTGTGGAGGGTGTGCCATCAGGGAATAAGAGAGTTTACGTGCCATACCTCCAGTTTAACGCACTATCTCGTATTGATTAAGTATTTGGTTCTCCCACGATTTATTTAACCATTGATCACTTACTTAGAGGGGTATCGGACCATAGCCCGATTCTTTTACAATTGAAGCAGCAGACTGTTGGTTTAAGAGGATCTCTTAAGATATATCCTTTTTGGTTACAACAGATTAAGGTAAATTATAGAATCCCAGACCAACTGGATGTCTTTATAGAGGCTCATAAGCAGGAACAGAATGGACTATTGATTTAGGACACATTAAAATCATACCTGAGAGGTTGCCTGCATTCTTCTATATCCTATGTTAAGCGTTCCTCAGCTAGACAGGAACTTGAACTAGCTCAGAAGTGCAGGGAGTTAGAGGATACATTTTTGGGGGACCCATCCCCACTTAACAGAGAGGCTTCGCTTGCAGTGGGCAGACAATATTTACTTCTAGTACAGGAGAAAGCCGCTCATAGGATGTTCTTTACTAAGCAATCGTTTTTTGAACTGGGCAATCAATCTAGTAAATTATTGGCACATATAGTGAAACAGAATACCATGGTATTCTGTTTCACTATATGTGCCAATAATTTACTAGATTGATTGCCCCAGTGCTGCACATTTGCAATCCTAATCAGGGCTTGTCAATCATGCCACAAGAAATCTTGAATCACTTTGCTGAATTTTATAGGGAGTTGTATACCTCGAGGGCTCACTACTCCCTAGCTAAATTGGACACCTATTTAGATCAGGTTAAATTTCCTTCGTTGTCATCTGACCATAGGTGGATGTTAGATGCCCCTTTCACAGTGGACGAGATAGGTGACTGCATGTCCTCTATGACTAAAGGGAAGGGGTCAGGTCCTGACGGTCTTCCATTAGAGATAAATCTCCAATATATGGATGTTCTATCTCCCCAGATACTTTCCGTATTTAATGCAGCATTTCAAAGGGGTGAGTTACCTGACTCTTTGAAAGACGCTACCATAGTAGTTATTTTGAAGCCGGGGAAAAGTTCGGAGGAATGTGGGTCGTATCGTCCCATATCTTTGCTAAACATAGACTATAAAATTTTAAGTAAATAGTTAGCTAATAGACTGAGTGGAGTTATTACAGATATTATCCATCTGGATCAATCCGGTTTCATCCCTGGCAAATCCACTTCGGATAATTTTAGTAGGGTTCAGGTGGTGACTCAAATTGGTTGGTGGGAGCAACAGGACTGGGCCTTGGCATCATTAGATGCGGCTAAGGCGTTTGATTCTGTGCAATGGCCTTACCTATTCACAGTCCTTCGGAAATTTGGCTTTGGTGAGTGATTCATCAAATGAATTACTGTCTTGTATAAGGATCCTCGAGCTTCGGTGGTGGTTAATAGGATCTTATCCCCTTCCTTTCACCTCCATAGAGGTCTATACGCTGATGATATGATATTGTTTATGGCTAACCCGAATGCCTCCCTCCCTAGAGCTATTGCGCTTATGGATAAGTTTGGAAGATTTTCAGTACTTTATATTAATTGGAGTAAATCGTATCTCATGCCCCTTCACACAGATAATTGCAGGTGGGATTCATATTTTCAGGGTCTACAGGTGGTTCAATGTTATAAATATCTGGGTATCTTGATCTCCCAAGATGGTGCACACTCTTATGATTCCAATGTATACCCTTTGTTAACATATCTGAAAGATAAATTTGATATTTGGAAACTGCTTCCCCTCTCGGTAGCAGGTAGAATCAACTTAATTAAAATGATAGTGCTTCCTAAGATGTTATACATATTAGAACATGCAGACACATTAGTCCCCAAACGCTTTTTTTAATTTGGTTGGCTCTTTGTTCTCTCCTTTTGTATGGGGTTCAGGAAGACCTAAGCTCAAGCTTAGTACAATTCAGAGACCTAAGAATCAAGCTGGAGCAGCTTTACTGGACATGTTCCTTTATTATTTGGCGGGTCAGCTTCGATATATTAAACTATGCATATCCAAGCTTCCCTTGACTAATGCAGAACATCACTTTCTCCGGGTCCCCAGTTTGTGGCCAATTCTAGAACCTCATGGCTACAGCCCCAGGCACTCCTTACCATTAATTAAGCTAGCTAAACAGGTGTGGTCCCGTGCAAAAAAAGTTTGGAATTACTCGAACACTGTTGCTGAGCTGCCTTTGTGGTCACATATCGGCTTGTCTCATTTCCTGGGCCTAAATGATTCCGCGTTTTGGACATTCCTGGAAGTGACCAACTTACAGAATTTGGTTGATAGAGAAGGTCGGGCGTTAACTACTAAGGATATTCAGGATAAATTCCAGGTACCAGATAGAGATACATTTAGATGTGTACAACTACGGAACGCTTTAATCTCTCAATTCAGAGAGGACCAGGGCCCTATATCTTCATTACCTTTTATAGGGATTCTCAGAACTAAGGATCCGAGGGGGTTGGTGTCGGTCTTCTATACTTATAGTATCTCTCAGAGGGTCGCTCACGCTAAATTTACGGTTGAGACCAGATGGAGGAGCTTAATCCCTTCTCTATCCAAAGAGGATTGGGAGGATGTTATGACATCACATCTTTTGGCCTCACCTGCGGAACATAATAAAATGACACAATTGTATATTATACATAGATGTTATATTACACCAACTAGGCTATTTCACATGAGCAGAGCATCTAGCTCAAACTGCATTAGATGCTCCCAGGAACGGGCTGATTTTGACCACATGATGTGGTTGTGTCCAGTTATAGCACTCTTCTGGGGAGAAGTAACGGATCCGCTATCCTTGATTCTGAACCGATTAGTTCCTTGTGAACCCGAAATATGTTTATTAGGACTGATTACATTGGATGTCTGGTCCCACTATGAGGGAGTTTTTCTTCGTGAAGCCTTGTTCTTAGCCAGAAAAGCGATAGCCATTCGTTGGTTGGGTGAACACTCTCCGGGGATCTCCAAGTGGAAAATATTAGGCAATGATATAGGAAAAAAAGGAAAGAGACACAGAGCGCTCCTTTGGGATAATGCCACAGAAACAGGATGGTCAAAAATAGCACTAGTGTGTGTGTGTGTGTGTGTGTGTGTGTGTGTGTGTGTGTGTGTGTGTGTGTGTGTGTGTGTGTGTGTGTGTGTGTGGAATACACTCACCTTTTAGAGTTGTGCTAGGAGGTCAGCACAACTCGATCATCAAGCATATGGAGCCTTGATGCTCCGTGTATATTCAGTCTGCTGGGCCTCAGAGTAGACACCGTCGGCTGGAGAATCAGCGGGAGTCAATGTGGAGAAGAAGTTCCAGAAAATTTTGAAAAAAATAATCACTCTTAGTAGAAGGCGCTCCTGCGCTAATGTAAAGGATCGGACCAAATTCCCAGTCAAGGCAGAGTATCACAATAAGTGGTAATTTATTTCTTTAAAACAGACATGTGTAGTAAAACAACACGTGTCACAAAGGTGGTCACAAAAGCTACGCGTTTCGACCTCGTACTGAGGTCTTCATCAAGGACCTCAGTTTTTTGTGCCTTCTCCTCTGGCTCCCCTATGATGGCTCTCGAGGTTCCGTTGCTTCGTTCTTCCACAAAAAACTCGGATGAGCTCCGCTGGAAGAATGGTCTCTGCTTTTACTGTGGGGATGACAAGCATCAAGTGAACGACTGTCCTAGGCGTAAGAATACTCCAGCCGGAAAACTTCTGCGCCTAAGTGACCATCGGGGAGGTCGCTTGGGCGCACAGGTATTTCCCGTAAATGTGAAACCTAATAAGATCTTGCTTCCCCTTCAGGTCTCTTTTGAGGGTAGGACTGCCACCGGCAGTGCCTTCGTGGATTCAGGGTCTTCTGCTAATATTATGTCTGTGGAATTTGCTATGTCTCTAGCTATGCCATTGATTGATTTGCCTAAAACTGTCGGGGTAGTGGGTATCGACTCCACTCCGCTTGTTAATAGTTATTTTACACAGCATACCCCTGTTTTTGAACTCATTGTTGGCTCCATTCATTTGGAGCAGTGCTCTGTACTGGTGATGCAGGGATTATCGTCCGATTTGGTTTTAGGCCTTCCCTGCAGATGCATAATCTCACGTTTAACTGGAATACTGGAGATCTTACCAAAGAAGAATAATGAATGCATGACGTCCTGTTTTTCTGTTAATTTTATTTCTCTCCCTGAGGTGCCGAACACTCTACCTGAGTTAATTCAGGAATTCGCTGATGTTTTTTCTTAAAAGGCCTCCGAAGTGTTACCTCCTCATAGAGAATACGATTGCGCAATCGATTTGGTACCAGGAGCTAAGCTCCATAAGGGTAGGATTTTTAATCTCTCTTGTCCCGAACGTGAGGCCATGAGAGAATATATCCAGGAAAGCCTGGCCAAGGGTTACATTCGCCCCTCTACTTCTCCGGTAGATTCTGGCTTCTTCTTCGTAGGGAAGAAGGATGGTGGTCTTAGGCCGTGTATCGATTACCAAAACTTGAACAAGGTCACTGTAAGGAACCAGTATCCCCTTCCTTTGATTCCTGATCTCTTCAATCAGGTTCAGGAGGCCCAATAGTTCTCTAAGTTTGATCTTCGGGGTGCTTATAACCTTATCCGAATCAGAGATGGGGATCAGTGGAAGACTGTGTTTAACACGCCCGAAGGTCATTTAGAATACCTCGTCATGCCCTTTGGGTTGTGTAATGCTCCCGCGGTCTTCCAGAATATCATACATGAGATTTTAAGAGACTACCTGGGGGTATTTCTTGTAGTGTACCTTGATGACATACTTGTGTTTTCCAAGGACTGTTCCTCCCACATTGAGCATGTCAGGAAGGTGCTCCAGGCCCTTCGGGAAAACAACTCTTTGCTAAATCCGAAAAATGTGTGTTTGGGGTGCAGGAGATACCATTTTTGGGTCAAATCCTCACTTCTAATGAATTCCGCATGGACCCTGCCAAGGTTCAGGCTGTGGCTGAATGGGTCCAACCTGCCTCCCTGAAGGCGTTACAGTGCTTCCTGGGGTTTGCTAATTATTACAGGAGATTTATTGCTAACTTCTTGGTCATCGCTAAGCCTCTTACGGATCTTACTCGCAAAGGTGCTGATCTCCTCCACTGGCCTCCGGAGGCGGTCCAGGCTTTTGAGATCCTTAAGAAGTGCTTTATCTCTACCCCAGTGCTGATTGAGACTAACCAAATGGAGCCATTCATCGTGGAGGTTGACGTCTCCGAGGTGGAGTGGGGGCTATCTTGTCACGGGGTACCAGGTCCCTCACCCATCTCATCCCTATGCCTACTTCTCCAGGAAGTTCTCGCCCACTGAGATTAACTATGACGTGGGCAACCGCGAACTCTTGGCCATCAAATGGGCATTTGAAGAGTGGCGCCACTTCTTGGAGGGGGCTAGGCACCAGGTAACTGTCCTTACCGACCACAATAATCTGGTTTTCCTAGAATCTGCCCGGAGGCTAAACCCGAGACAAGCTCGATGGGCGTTATTTTTTACTAGATTCAATTTTGTGGTCACCTATAGGGCTGGGTCTAAAAATATTAAAGCTGATGCACTGTCGCTTCATGGCCAGCCCTCCTTCGGAGGAAGATCCTGCTTGTGTTTTGCCCCCAGGTATAATCATATCCTCTGTTGATTCTTACTTAGTCTCCGAAATTGCGGCTGATCACGGTTCGGCTCACGGGAACCTTCCTGAGAACAAGCTGTTTGTTCCCCTGCAATTCCGGCTAAGGGTACTCAGGGAAAATCATGACTCTGCACTATCTGGCCACCCAGGCATCCTGGGTACCAAGCACCTCATTGCTAGAAACTATTGGTGGCCTGGGTTGCCTAAAGACGTTAAGGCCTACGTCACCGTTTGTGAAATTTGTGCTACGTCCAAGACTCCCAGGTCCCGACCAGCGGGCTTACTATGTTTTTGCCCATTCCCCAGAGACATTGGACCCATATCTCCATGGATTTTATCACCGATCTGCCTCCATCTCAAGGCAAGTCGGTCGTGTGGGTTGTAGTAGACCGCTTCAGTAAGATGTGCCACTTTGTGCCCCTCATGAAACTACCCAATGCCAAGACATTAGCTACCTTGTTTATCAAACACATCCTGCGTCTCCATTGGGTTCCTGCCAATATTGTTTCTGACAGAGGGGTACAATTTGTTTCATTGTTTTGGAGAGCTTCATGTAAAAAGTTGGAGATTGATCTGTCCTTTTCCTCGGCCTTCCATCCTGAAACTAATGGCCAAACTGAGAGGACTAATCAGTCTCTAGAACAATATTTAAGGTGTTTTATCTCCGACTGTCAATATGATTGGGTCTCCTTCATTCCCCTCGCCGAATTTTCCCTTAATAACTGGGTCAGTAACTCGTCAGGGGTCTCCCCCTTTTTCTGTAATTTTGGGTTTAATCCACGGTTCTCCTCCGTTTCACCTGGTGGTTCCAACAATCCCGAGGTAGATGTAGTTCATCGGGAACTGTGCACAGTCTGGGCCCAGGTTCAGAAGAACCTAGAGGCGTCCCAGAGCATACAAAAGACTCAGGCAGATAGAAGACGTTCTGCTAACCCCTTGTTTGTGTTCGGGGATCTGGTGTGGCTATCTTCAAAAAATTTGCGCCTTAAAGTTCCGTCCAAAACATTTTCTCCCCGGTATAAAAGGCCGTACAAGGTCATTGAGGTCCTCAACCATGTCTCCTTCTGGCTGGAGTTACCCCCCTCTTTTCAAATACACAACGTGTTTCATGCCTCCCTCCTGAAACGCTGCTCCCCGTCCTTGGCTACCTCGAGGAACCCTCCGGTCCCTGTTCTCACCCCTGAAGGGGTAGAATTCGAGGTGGCCAAGATTGTGGATAGCAGGATGGTCCAAGGCTCCCTCCAGTACCTGGTCCATTGTAGAGGATATGGGCCTGAGGAGAGGACTTGGGTACCCGCCCGGGATGTTAACGTTGGGGTATTGCTCAGGAGGTTCCATCTTCGGTTCCCCAATAAGCCAGGTCCACCTAGTAAGGGTCCAGTGGCCCCTAATAAAAGGGGGGTACTGTAAAGGATTTACCAGACACAGCTTCTGTGTCGACGCCCGTGATTAATCAGTCTGCATCTGCTCCTTGGTCTGATAGAGTGATTCGATCTGCTACCACTCAGGCTGGTAGGCTGAGGAGTGGGAGAACCTATCACAGCCTGGCCAGACGGAGCTAGCTCCCGCCCTCTGTCTATTTATACCTTTATTTCATGCTTTTCCTTTGCCTGTGATTCTGTCTGGTTTCCTGGCTCTGCTGCTCCTGCTAGTACTATTGACCTCTGCTATAATTTGACCCTGGCTTTACTGACTACTCTCCTGCTCTGCGTTTGGTACCTCGTACACTCCTGGTTTGACTCGGCTTGTTCACTACTCTTGTTGCTCACGGTGTTGCCGTGGGCAACTGCCCCATTTCCCTTAGCTTCTGTGTACCCTCGTCGGTTTGTCTGTCGTGCACTTATTGAGCGTAGGGACCGTCGCCCAGTTGTACGCCGTTGCCTAGGACGGGCCGTGCAAGTAGGCAGGGACTGAGTGGTGGGTAGATTAGGGCTCACCTGTCTGTCTCCCTACCCCGACATTACAATGTTTTAAAAAAGTCACCAGTACTCTAACATTTACCTTCTATAAATTTGGCAAGCACACTATTAGGGTATGTTCACACGGGGGATTTGTAGACCAAATCTCTATTGAAAATCCCTACCATACTGTAATGACAAGGGTCAAATTTAAAGAAGCACTCCCACAATATTTTTATTATCTGGCCCATTGGAAAGGCACCTTATTTAAATTGCGATGAAGGTAATTTTCTTACCGGTTGTTGTATTTGTGAGTTATCCACTTCCTTCTGGTCCTCAGCTGCGTCATGTCACCAGCAATAGGACTCCCCAACTCACACAGCATCTCATGTGTGAAAAGGAATTCAGTTTCTCCATTCATTCCTTTAAGACTTACATCGAGGCTGTGATAGTTATGAATTGAAAAACTGACTTCCTGTCCACACATGAGATGCTGTGGCAGTTGGAGAGTCCTATTGCTGGTCACATCACACAGCTGAGGACCAGAAGGGAGTGGATAACTCACAAATACAGCCACCGGTAAGAAGATTACCTTCACCACAATTTACATAATGTGCCTCTCTAATGGGCCAGAGAATAAAAGCATTTGTGGGACTGCTCCTTTAAGGTGAAATTCTGCCACCTATCATCAACAGCATAGAGCATACTGTGGGTTTAAAAAAAAAATAATTAAATCAGTGACTGGTCATGTGATGATTAGAGAACATTAACCCTTTCCCGCAAAATGACGTGGTACGTCATGGTGCGGGGGGTGATGTATGGAGTGGGCTCATGCACTGACACCCTGGACTAATGGCTAGAAACAGCGATCGCTCTGTTCCTGGCGGTTTAACCACTTAAATGCCGTGGTTAATCGTGACCACGGCATTTAACCCATTAGAAAGAGGGGTTGGCCCCCTCCGAAAGCCCATCGCCCACCCATTGCCCTAATAATGGCCCCCAGGACTGCCTTCTGTCTGCCTCTGCAAAGCCCTGCCGCTAAAACCCCTCTTTTCCCATTTTTTCTTTAAAGTAATGTTAGAAAAAATAAAAGTTAATAGAACTGGTATTTCTGCATCCGTAAAAGGCCAAACTATTACAATATAAAAAAAATTAGACCAAAAAATTTCCAAACAGAGATAACAACTAAGTATTTCTAAATTTCAAAAATACAAATCTTTATTGTCCCATTACGGGAATAACCCCCCCCCCCTATATTTCCTCACAATTACATACAATAGTTAAAAAACATATAATAAAAGACAACCTAGGACAAGAGACTCCACCATAACATAATTAAGTTATTAGTCAATAGAGAAGACACATAATAAAGTTGAAAGTTTACACAGGAGACCAGGCATCTAGAATATGGTCTCTCAGGTTACACCATAGGATCTTTAAAAATACCACAATAACAAAATAAATCAATGTTTAGATAGTTTACCTATGGTGGACATGCTGATGGATGACAGTCTCTGATCCAAGGAAACACCCCGACGCGCGTTTTTCTACCTTCGTCAGGAGGTGTTATGCTAGTCCCTATGCATCTTTAAATACTACACCTGAAGCCGTGATGTCCAATAGCGCATATCCCGTCACGCCCATCTCCACACGTCAGACCTTCCACGTCACATCACTTGCGTGCCAAGGCTCACCATGAGCTTTAGTCTGACAACTTCCGGTCTGACGTTGGAGGATCACATAACCGATATGTGCACTTATCACAACCCAGGTAATGAAATATCGTCAAATATTTATTGTGTATTTCAAAAAATAATAAATAAATAGCAATCGGAGACTGTCATCTATCATATTATACAGAGGAAAAGAGTATCATAGTAAGCAATCAATATAGTTACATAACGTATTATGGATCAAATCTATAGTTATTAATTCATAGCATCAAATTGATCAATCTAAACAACAGCATATGAGTCAATAGGATGTTAGTACATTGTATATTCCCATAAAACATATATAAATATAATGTTAATGTAAAGTGAAAATTATATAAAAAGATATGAGAAACCCTAATAGTTTACCCCCCCCCAATTTATATATATATATATATATATATATATATATATATGACTTTTTACTGAAATTAAGAGATATAAATATACCTGCTACAGCCCTGCTGTGTTCGTTCGATGTAGTGAGTCTCTATACATCGATCGATCATGACAGAGGGATTTCATCAATACGTAAAACCCTGATAAACAGTGAATATACACCTGCTTGCATAGAGTTTCTACTCTCTCTGTTGAATATTGTTCTGAGACATAACTATTTTTTGTTCCACGATCAGTTCTTCGTTCAGTTGAGGGGTACGGCGATGGGAGCCAATGTGGCACCAACGTATGCCAATATCTTTATGGTGACTTTGGAGAGAGAGTCGGTCTATATGTCCCACCACTTCAGACAGGTTCTGAGGTGGTGGCGATACATAGACGACATCTTCTTCATATGGCTGGGGACAGTTGAGGAACTAGACTTGTTTCATAAATACATGAATAAAATAGACAAGGATGTACAATTCACTTTGGTACAATCTAATACTTCAATACAATTTCTAGACACCACAATCAGTAAAATTGATACGAGATTAGCGTCAGACATCCATACAAAAATAACGGATAGGAACAATCTTTTGAGATACGAGAGCAGCCACCCAAGGAGCTTAGTTAGGGCATTACCTTATAGCCAACTACTAAGGGTGAGGCGAATAGTTGATGGAGATGAAACAAGTAATAAGAGACTGGATGAAATGGGTAAAAAGTTCATCAAACGGGGTTACCCTAGGAAACTGGTACAACATCATAGGGACAGAGTCACAAAGTCTAATAGAGATGAGCTCCTTTCTACACAAAGATCCAATGAAAAAAACAAAAAGGATAGTAACAGGAGAATACCCTTTATATCCACATATAACGAAGCAAGTAAGGATGAAGCAAAAATAATCAATAAACATTGGCCGATACTTAACAGTAATTTAAGATATGTCCCTGAGTTCTCTGCACCTCCACTTTTGTCATTTAAACGATCAAGGAATTTGAAGGATAGGTTAGTGAAGGCCGATGTCGGTACAAACAAAAAATTAACGCAGACGTTTCTTAGAAGGCAGAAATTGGGGTGTTTTCCCTGCCTCAATTGCGTAAATTGTAAATATTTGGTCAAAGGAGAAATTTTTATCCACCCCGTAACTAAAATGGAATTCAGAATCAAACACTTTCTTACCTGCACATCTGATTGGGTCATTTACATGATACAATGTCCGTGTAATCTTTTGTATATAGGAGAGACCACTCTTGATTGCAAAACACGTATGAATAACCATAGGTTTACCATACGTAATAAAAGGATGGATTTGCCGGTATCCAAACATTTTGTGGAAGCGAAACATACTGAAAAGGATTTGCGTTTCAGAATTATAGATCATATTCCCAGGCCTAGACGAGGGGGGGATAGAGTATCTTTTCTGAAAAAACGTGAGTTAGAGTGGATATATAGGCTAAACACACTACGTCCTTACGTATTGAATGCTGATTTTAAATTGAGTGGTATAGGATGAGAGGCATTTTGCCTATCTGCCCTGCTTTGTACTCTCTACATCAAGCTGAAATATATATTAGACAGAATATATTCATTATTCTGTTTAACTTAATGATCTCTCTTTTGTGTTCTCTGTCTATTGCAGATCAACTGTGAAGACTCACCTAGCACGGATCCCCTCATTAGAATACCATGCATATGGCTTGAAGAATCGTGTAAATTGACCGTTAGTCTACTGCTTATTCCAAATAATAACGTGATGATTATTCTTTATAAAACATCTTTGAAATATAATTGAACCTTAAAAATTAACACAGAGTTTGAGTCTTATATGGGACAGGAGTCCTGCTTCCAATCCCCATTCCTGAGGAGTTATCGAGGCTCTTTTTGGAACTATACAGGCACGATCTGTGTACAACGGATCGTGCTTTGTGTTATGTACCATCAAGGGTGAAATGTCTCAGTTTCAATAGGGGACGGTCACCGCTTGTTGAGCCTCTAAACTAACCCAGAGGGTAGAAGCATTATATAAATTTCTGTTTTTCTAAACAATAAATATATTTGACTCACAATGTGTTGTTCCAGAATGGGACATAAGGGGTTATTTCATTACGAACGTAATTCGTTGATCTGAGCATGCGCGAGATGCGTTCCACGTACGAGTGCGTGTCATGACTCAGGATGGAATGTTAGGAATAGTCACGTGGGGAATATCAGGTTCTATGCAGGCGCACTTGTTCCCGGAAGTTACCGAGACAACAAAACAGCATGGATGAAGTGAGGGGATCCGTTAGAGGGTGAGCCCAATAATAATGATTAAAGCGTTTTGTAAAAATCATGTATGTTATGCACCTGCACTTTATGAATAGCCACTTATTCAATTAGATCGTATTTAGATCTTTTTACACATTATGGGTGTTATGCCCTCATAATAACTATGATACACAACGATTGCTAAAATCACATGGAAATGCACTGCTACTATTTTTATTATAAATCTGTGCTGGAAACAGAGAATTGTACAATACTGTGTTTATTGTATTTTTTATTGTTTAATCATGTTCTTTGACAAATCATGTATTTAAATGTGCACTGTTCACTGAAATGTACTGCTTGAGAAAGGCCCCATGGAGCAGGGCTGAAACGTCGCATTAAAGTGATCCTATTTTTCACAAACACCGGAGTGCTGTCTCGTATCTTGGAGGATATTGGTTATTGGGACACTGGTCGAGTGTCCGAACGGGAATTTTTAGCACCCCCCACGGAAGGAGCGGTGCTGCTTTTTCTCTTTTTTCTATATATATATATATATATATATATATATATATATATAGCACACAAGAAGACAGCAGCACTCACTAATGAATAATCGACCAGGTGCCCAGCAAAACGTCCCGATCCTAGGACGTATAATGATATATAGCAGAAGAAAATTTGCAGCACTCCAACATGAAAAAAATGGTGGTTTATTCAATCCAAACTAACAGCAACGTTTCAATCCTACAATAGGATCTTTATATATAATACAAAAACAAGTGAAAATATGATATTAAATAAAAAATGAATGAAGAATTATACACATAAAATTTAATAGTATACATATCTCACAGTACATACAAATAATAAACATTATATGTGAAAAGTATATATATATATATATATATATATATATATGCATATATCTATATACACATATATACTTGGCAGTGTAGTGCATTAATATCTCCATATTTTAAATGGATCGAAGACCCACGTGTAGAATGTATGCATGGGCATATCGACCCACATACATATAATGCATGTGGTGTCTCAATATGTCACCTTGTACAAATAAAAAAGTGACAAATTATAAAAAATTATTATAAAAAAGAAATTTAATAAAAATATATATTAAAAAATATATATATTATTATGAGAAAGTGCACTAGTGCTTAAATTTTTAAGAGGAAAAATTATATACTACAATATACTTATTTCTCCATATATTATTTAATGTGAATTTTAAATGTAAATCCATATCCGTCCTTAATTTGTTTGTGTGTATTTTCATTATCGCATATAGTTCTATGCCACCAAAGCAGATAGGGTATATTACCACTTATAGAGTATCCAAAACACATGTGATATTAGTATTCTATAAACCTCATGCCAATATACAAACTGATGGATATACACTTCATCAAAGTCATTTTCCATCATCATATCATCTCATTCCTCCATAGTCATTCATTTTTTCTATTATTTTTCTTCCTCCATTTTTTCTTTTCATTAGCATCCTTTGATTCTTCGTAACTAGCAAGACTAAAAATGACATTAGCCATAAACACAAAATACACATATCTATAAAAAAGATGCAAAACTCTGTGATTCGTCTAAGCTCTTTGGGGACAAGGTGTCCAGAGTTATAATCCATTTAATTTCCTTACGTAACAGATTCTTGACAACATCACCAACACGATTGCCCATATATATATGGTCAATACCTCTCACTTTAAGTAGCCTCCAGTTACTTCCGTGATACTCCTTAAAATGTCTAGCTAGGGGTTTACTTCTATCCCCGAATTCTGGCTCATCAGGTATGGTTTGTCTATTTTGAATTCCTTTGATATCACGAATGTGTTCCATTACACGCACACTTAGCTCTCTTGATGTCATCCCGACATAGATTTTGCTACAAGGGCACTGTGCATGATAAATCACATTCCTAGTGTTACAGTTAATGAAATGCACAATTTTATATGTCTTAGTAATATCTGAACCCAAAAAGAATCAGTCCTCTCTATTACCTGACAGGCTCCACATTTCCCACAGGAAACATTACCCCATTTAGGCCCCTTGGATCCGAAAATGTATTTATCGGACAGGGGAGGAACATAATGGCTTCTAACAAGCATGTCACAAAGGTTAGGGTTTTGACGAGGCGTCATTGTTGGAGCCGGGGTAAGTATCTTTGATAGACGTTTATCTGTTTTTAATATAGACCAATTCTTCTGGAATATATTTCGCATAGCATTCCACTGCTTGTTATATCCTGATATAAACCTTACCACATCTCCATCAGATTCTTGTTTTCTTTTTGGTTTCATAAGATCCATCCTTTTCTTAGCCTTTGCATGTTCATATTCCTGGATCACATGAGCTTCTTCATACCCTCTATTTAGGAATCTTTTCATCAGTCTTTCGACCAATATTCAAAGCCCTCATCAGAAGAACAAATTCTCATTGCTCGAAGGAACTGTCCTCATGGGATAGCTCTAATGATGTGTCTAGGGTGGGAGGAGTCAGCCATTAAATATGAGTTTGCAGAGGTGGATTTTCGGAATATATCAGTACTGAGCTTACCGTCTGTTTCAATTAAGATTATTAAGTCCAAAAAATCAGTTTTGGTTCTGCTGTATTTGCTCACAAGTTTGATGCCCATTTCGTTAGTATTCAAATAATCCAGAAAGCGATTGAGATCATCCTCAGTACCCTGCCAAATAAACAAAACGTCGTCTATGAAACGCCTCCACGATACTACAGACATTTCAAAGGGATTATTTTCATTGGAGATCATACATCTCTCCCAAAATCCCATAAATAAATTTGCATATGATGGGGCGCATGTCGCCGCCATCGCTGTTCCTCGATTTTGCAAATAAAATTTATCTTTGAAGATGAAAAAATTATGTCTGAGTACAAATTCCAATAGTTCCAAAATGAGATCAATCAATTCAACTGCAATATTACTAGTTTGAAGAAAAAATCTACAAGCTCGAAGACCATCATCATGTTTTATAGAGGTATATAGAGATTCTACATCACTCGTGACAAGGTACATGTCATGTTCCAATCTTATGTCTTCAAGTGAAACCAGGATATCAGTTGAATCACGGATATATGATGGAAGAGTTTCTACATGGGGTCTCAAGTAAAAATTGAAAAATCTACAGGTCATTTCACACATCCCCCCCAATCCCTGAGATAATCGGTCTACCTGGAGGACATAGCAAGTTTTTGTGTACTTTGGGCAAAAGATATAAAGTAGGGACTTTGGGTTCCCTCACGATTAATCCATCACATGCCTCCCGCATAATGATACCCCTAACTACCGCTAATTGCAGAATAGTTTCCAACTTAGAATTAAACATCCTCATAGGGTTCTGGTCTAGAACACTATAGGTGTCAATATCGCTCAATTGTCTCCTAGCCTCCTGTTCATACATCTCACTCGGCCATGCTACTATGTTACCCCCTTTATCCGCAGGTTTAAAGACAACGTCTTTCATTTGTTTCAGTTCCCTCAATGCCTGCCTTTCACATGGTTTCAAATTATCACTAAATTTATTGGATATTATCCTTAAATCTTCAGTGACTAGCCTGACAAAAATTTCAACCTGTGGACAAAGGGAGAGAGATGGAAAAGTAGTGGATTTCTTACGGGCACAGGGAGGAAAAATAGTCGTCACCATATTTTTTGTATGTGCCATTCATATATTTATATAAGTTAATCATGTTCCCCCTTAGTCTCTTTTTTCAAGGCTAAATAGGTTTAATTCTTTTAATCTTTCCTCATAACTTAGATTCTCCATGCCCCTTATTATCTGCGTTGCTCTTGTTTGTATTTTTTCCAACTCCAGGGCATCCTTTCTACAAATTAAAAATTCCTTTATAGATTGCTTCAAAGTGGATAGAGCTCATATACTCTGCTTTACAGATCTGATAAGTAAAACACATGATGCTAATTGGGCTGACCTCACCTGTAAACCTCTTATCTTCCAACTTTGACCTCTCTCACATGTCTTCTGTGCAGCCCAAATTGCACTATTTTTTTAGCATTAAGCTTTCTTTGTTACAAGCTTCATTAAACATGGGGATCGATACCCTGCATAATACAACTGAAGAGATAATGAAAACAAATGGAAGTTGCAAAACTAAAGTGGTTGTGGGGTCAGATTTTGCCTGGGAAAACCCCCTTGGGAAATTAATACCAGGTTTATATGATTTTGCATTCAGCTATTTTGCAGTGAATAACATAGCAGCCGGGAATATAGAGATTGGAAGATTTTGTTTTTGTTCAAGCATATGTGCATTTAGTTCTTATTGTTGCACTTTAAAGCCATGAGATGTAAAGAATGGATTTACTCCTTCCCACTGTAAACATGGCTTTATAGCCAACACTTGTAACTTTATGTGAATAAATTTCTGTTTCCAACATCTGTTGAAATATATATAAGGACATAAGAAACCTATCTGTGTTTTGAGTACACTGTACATACTATGTGGCTTGTGTCACTAGTATACTAAGCACCAGCCTTTCAAGTTTACAATTAAGGGTTTTTTCTGGCTTAAAAGCTATGTAAACTTTTGATGGGGATTTTTTTTTTTAATATACAGGTCAGTCAGTGTGTTTGGTGTAACTTTTTAATTTGTTTCTATTAAAAATTAGTTTTACTTTTTTAGATACAGCTGCTCTTTATTCTCTCTACAGAGCAGTTGTATGTACTCTAAATCCTGTTCCCGTCAGGTCCGCGGGACTGACGGGTTCAGTGACAGTGGATCCTGCGTGCCTCTGAAACGCAGGATCCACCTGTTATGCATCACATCTAAGTTCATAACACGCAGGACACACTGACACTGAACCCATTAGCTCCGCGGGACTGACGGATTCAGGTCATAGCGAAAGATACAGCTGCTCTGTATAGAGAATATATATTGTAGGCTTAGATACAGGGCACATTTGTAATCCTGTCTGCTGGGCCCTGTATCTAAACCTACCACATGGTAGGCTTAGATACAAGGCCCCAGCATACAATAATGTTATACTTACCCTCCTCTTCGGCTCCGGGTGTAGTGGAGGTCCTGACGACATCCAGCGTCGCAACGTTGTGTGTGGCGCACAGCGTAATGACGTCATGCGCAGCGCACAGCGTCATGCCGCGAAGAGACGTCAGGACCTCCGCTGCGCTCGGGAACGAAGAGGGTAAGTATACTGTTTGTTACTATAGTAACAGGGGCCTGTGTAGCTTATTACATAGGCCCCAGTTACTATAGTAATTTATTTAATATTTTTCATCATTACGTTTTTATTGAAATGTTTCAAAGCGATTATGAAAATACAAAAGGACATCATTGATCATGGATTGTTGTCCACACAATCAATAGAATATAATAAACTAAGGAAGGAAGGGATCAGGAGGGGGGGGGGTCAGACTATTAGAGAGGGAAAGAGAGGTCCGGGGGTACAAATCATAGGTGCATTAAGTCGACAAAGTGTTGTGTCCAGGCTGCCGAAATGTAACAAAAGATGTATACCTATTCTGTCTCAGATAGAAAAGTCTTTCATATATACAATGGTTCTATGCCATATTTATCACCTCTTTACAAGTAGGAGACGTGGAGGATTTCCAAGCTTTGGCTATGAGAAGTTTCGCATAGAGTAGAATATGGCAAACCAAGCGTCTATAGTCTGCGGGCACCTCCCCCACACCCAACTACAGCA
The DNA here is from genome assembly GCF_050947455.1 of Rhinoderma darwinii. NCBI lineage: Eukaryota > Metazoa > Chordata > Amphibia > Anura > Rhinodermatidae > Rhinoderma > Rhinoderma darwinii. Next base: position 460,342,174 of record NC_134687.1, read on the forward strand.
ATGCCAGGGCAGGATTATTACTTATGGGTAACCCTGTAATATTTGATAGAAGGTTGAAATTATCATTCCAGAAAGGAGTTAATAGGGGCAACCCCAAATAATATGATGAAGGGTACCTACTTGACCACAAAGACCACAAAGACGCCAGCAAAGGTTAGATGAGTGAGGATATATCCTAGCCAATTGAAAGGCGTATAGCACCAGCACATTAACGCTTTATGAAAAACTTCTAGGAGGTTCGAACAGAGGGAGGACTTCATAGACCAGCGAAGTGCTCTGGCGTATTGAGTCGTGGTATAAGTTTCATAAAGATCTTTTTCCCAATTTAGGAAATGAGCTTGGATGATAATCTCCACGTCCCCATTCCCCATTCAGGATATCATATATCTTCCTGGTGTGGTTTAGAACCCCTTTTTAGGGTCAGATAAATGGACACAAATAGACACTGGTAAATGGTTGACAGTTGCAGGGAAAGCTTCCAAATAAGTCTTGATCTGAATATATTTGTAAACATCTTTTTCAGGAACCCGGAAAACAGACACCAAATCTGAGAAAGGCCTAAGACAATCATCCCGTAATAAATCTGAAATATTATGTAGACCATTCTTGGACTCATTTTTAATGCCTAAATTTGGGATCAAGTGTTCCAGCACTTCTATAGGAATCGGGGGAGGGTCCCCCATTTCGCCGTTGGAGGTAGCTGAGAGGAGGAAAAGCCAGCCCTGGAGGGAGGCCTTTACCGTAGGATACTTAGAAAGGGGAAGTGACAGTTTTAAAGCAAATGCCAACAGAACACCGTAAAGGGATGTATTCCGTAATAGGTGTTGTTCAATTGAAGACCAACTGTAATTAGAAGTTGGTGATTCAATGCCCCCAATTGTTTAACTATTATTGCTTTATGATAGTTCATTATATTGGGAACCCCCAAACCTCCTCTATGTCTATGAACCGTAAGGATAGAAGTTGCTACTCTAGGTTTCCTCCCACCCCTTAGTTGCGATTGGAATTTTAACAGCAGTGACAAAGTAATAGGGAATGTTAGGGTATGTAGGAAATATAATATTTTCAAAAGAATAAACATTTTGTAACACACATTACGTCCTCCTAACCATGAAGGTTCATGTTTGGATATATTGTTAAGTTCATCTTGGAGAGATGACAGGAGAGGCAGAAGGCTCAGTTTAGGGAGATTTGATAATGGGTAACTAAGTCTAATTCCCAAATAGGGAATAGAGCCAGATTCCCATTGGAAAGGAAATTCAGTTTGATTGATTCGTTTTAAAGCAGGATTGATATTCAGGCCAAACAATTGGGATTTAGAGGCATTCATTTTTTAGTAGGAGACCTGTTCAAATCGAGATCTAGTATCAGAGATCTCTCTCAGAAAGGTCAAAGGATCCGTGACTGTCAATATAATGTCATCTGCAAATAAGCCCAGCTTATGTTGACGAAACCCTACATTTAATATTCAGGTTAGATCTAATAGATTCTGCCAGGGGTTACATTACCAAGGTGAACAGTAGGGGAGAAAGTGGGCAACCTTGATGAGTCCCATTGGTAATTTGAAAGGGAGTTGAAAGAGTACCATTTGTGAGAACTCTAGCTGAAGGGGAGGTATATAAAGCTTGTATAGCCCTCAAAATATTTCCTGTAAATCCAAAATTGCCCAAAGTGGAGAAAACAAATCCCCAGTGTATTCTGTCGAACGCCTTCTCTGCATCCAGGGTAAGAAAGAGAGACGGCATCCGATTCTGTCCCACCTTGGCAATAAGGTTGATAATTCTCCTCATGCCGTCAGGAGCCTGCCTCCCCTTGGTAAAACCCACCTGGTCTGAGTGCACTATCTTGGGAAGGATATTTGATAAACGGGAAGCCAGGAGTTTGGCATATATTTTAGTATCACAGTAGAGGAGAGATATGGGTTGAAAATTGGCTGGGGTGGTGGAAGGTTTGCCTGGTTTGGAGATAGTCACTATTGTGGCCTGAAGCATCTCCTGGGGAAGTTTTCCAGAGGACAGTGCTAGATTCTAAACATTAGTCATATGTGACGTAAGAATGGGTGCGAAGGATCTATAATATTCATTGGAGAAGCCATCGGGCCCTGGTGCTTTGTTGAATTTAGTCAATCCAATAATTTTGGAGACCTCTGATTGCGTGATAGGGGCATTCAGGTGGGACAGTTGATCTGCAGAGAAGAGAAGGCAGATGTATGTACCCCAGAAAGTTATTTATGTCCGAGTCACTAGGTTGGGCGTATTAAGATAATTTTTTAAGTTATACAATCTAGAATAATAAGAACTAAATTGATCTACAATATCTTGAGGATTAGTAAATTTTGCTCCTGTCGCTTGTGAGATTAAATGGAGAGTTTCCTACTTCAATTGTTGGTGTTTAACTCTACGGGTCATCAGGCTACTGGCTTTGTTATAGGAAGTATAGTAATTCATACATAAGGATGTGATCCTTTTGTCATATTCATCTATGAGAAGGACTTTTAGTTTGCGCCTTAAAGACATAAGATTATCGTGTATAGGTGAAGATTTATCTTGGTTCAATTGAAGTTCCAAAGACCTCATTTGCGTTAGGAGAGAATCTAAAACAGATCATTTCTGTTTTTTTTTTACCGGGCCCCCTCTTGTTTCATAAAACCTCTAATAACTGCTTTGTGGGCGTTCTATAAGGTATAACGGTTAACATCCGATGAACCATTTAGGAGAAAATAATCTTTCAAGTGTGTACTTATATTGTCCCTGTATTTGGGCAGATGAAGAAGAAATACATTATTACGAAACGAAAAGGATGGTGAGGGAGTTGGGGAAAGGGAAATGGAAAGGTTTATAGGAGCATGGTCAGACCAGGTTGTTTGGCCAACGTCCGACAATTTGACACACTTAAGGGATCACCTATCCACCAGAAAAATATCTATCCTGGAGAAGGATCTATGTCTTGGAGAATAAAAGGCAAACTCTCTAGAGGAGGAATTCAAGCATCTAAATGAGTCATACAAGTCTTTTTTATGAAGCCAAGAAGAGAGGGTCGGGAGAGATCTCCCGTCCCGGTTAGTAGTATCCCATTTGGTATCCGGGATAATATTAAAGTCTTCACATATAATAGGTTTACCTTTAGCAATCTTGCTGATCTTGCGCATAGTTTTATTTAAAAAACAGACTTGGGGCATATATGCTGGATATGGTAAGGGGACAATTGTTAAAGGGAATGTGTCGCAAATTAAGCCTTATTTTTTAAGTGCCGTTACTTATTTCTATTATATTTTTTACGTTTTTTGCTGTATTTATTTATTTTTTCCATATGGTGGAAAGTATTAAAAATTAAATAATAATTTGACATGTTTTCCAATGTTGGCCACCAGGGGGAGCACTTCCCAGAATTACATAAAGGGGAATAAGGCAAAGCAACCTGACTCACAGCTGCTGTAAATGTGGGAGGGAATCTCACCCCCCCTCTCACAAGCCAGGTAAAGGTGTCTTCAAATTGCTAAGCAGTGTCCGGCAGCCATATGGGTGTGATTCTGCAGCTGGAAGAAGTTATAGGACACACCAAATGGCTAAGTGTATGTTCACACGCTTACTAAACAAAGGGAAAACAGCTCCTGATTTTCAGCCATTTTTTAATCAAACTCGCGTTTTTTAACGGCCGTTTTTGGAGCTGTTTTTCTATAAAGTCAATGAAAAACGGCTCCAAAAACGTCCCAAGAAGTGATGTGCAATTCATTTTGGTCGGGCGTCTTTTTACGTGCCGTTTTTGGAAAACTACCACGTAAAAAACGCCCTGTCGGAACAGAACGCCGTATTTCCCATTGAAACCAATGGGCAGATGCTTGTAGGCGTTCTGCTTCCGATTTTTCAGCTGAAAACATTGTGTGTGAACATACCCTTAGGGTATGTGCACACGCTAACTGCATTTACGTCTGAAATGACGGAGCTGTTTTCAGGAGAAAACAGCTCCGTCATTTCAGACGTAATTGCTCGTACTCGCGTTTTGCGAGGCGTCAATTACGGCCATAATTTGGAGCTGTTCGTCATTGAATTCAATGAAAAACGGCTCAAATTACGTCCCAAGAAGTGTCCTGCACTTCTTTCCCGAGGCTGTTATTTTACGCGCCGACTTTTGACAGCGACGCGTAAAATTACAGGTCGTCGGCACAGTACGTCGGCAAACCCATTCAAATGAATGGGCAGATGTTTGCCGACGTATTAGAGCCGTCTTTTCAGGCATAAATCGAGGCGTAAAACGCCTCGTTTACGCCTGAAAATAGGTCGTGTGAACCCAGCCTTAGAATGATGAAAGTGAAGTGAATGACTTTTCAGTTGACCGGTTCACACGCCGTGTATTTGACATGTTTTTTTATTTTCCACATTTTACGTGCAAAAAAACACATAAAAAACACTTGATTACACTTGATTTTGCGTGTTTGGGGGATTTGTGTGTGTGTGTGTGTGTGGGGGGGGGGGGGGTGCTCGCCGCTGATTCTTCAAAACAGCTGATAAGCGGCTATGAAGTATCGGCGGCGCCCGTGCACACTCCGCTCTGCCACACACACACGGGAAAAGTCTTAAAGGGGTCGTCCAGGAAAACATGGCGCCGCACCTGTCCTCAGGTCGTGTGTGGTATTACAGCTCTGTCCTATTCACTTCAATGGAGGTGAACTGCAATACCAGACACAACCTGAGGACAGGTGCGGCGCTGTGTCTCCAATCCGGACACCCCTTCTGTCCTGAGATGACCCGATGGGGGAGGCGGGTGTCAGAGCCACCCACTGCCATCACTGCAGACAGAACCACACAACTACGGCATGAGGGCAGGGCTTGTCCTGAGTGCACTGTCTCTTGTTATGGACAGATTTATAGTCACATGAACCCCGTCTGATGAACCGGTAACCTAGGTCCGATCACATGACAGAGGGGGATCACCAAAAACCCTGTGCACCCTCAGCCCGTCCATCCAGCCCTTTCCTGGTTATATCTGCATCTGGGAAAGCTTGGTGACCACCATTACCCCTCATACTGGAGTGTTTAGGGATGTGACTAATGAACCTCTCACACTCCAGTGGGAGGGGTAATGGTGGTCACCCAGCTTTCCCAGACCCCTGAACGATAAATCTCTCTAGTTGTGCTGAGACTGTTTGGGGATGTGACTAATGAACCTCTCAGTCTCAGCACAACTAGAGAGATTTATCATTCAGGGGTCTGGGAAAGCTGGGTGACCACCATTACCCCTCCTAGTGGAGTGTGTTTGGGGATGTGACTAATGAACCTCTCACACTCCAGTAGGAGGGGTAATGGTGGTCACCCAGCTTTCCCAGACCCCTGAACGGTAAATCTCTCTAGTTGTGCTGAGACTGTTTGGGGATGTGACTAATGAACCTCTCAGTCTCAGCACAACTAGAGAGATTTATCATTCAGGGGTCTGGGAAAGCTGGGTGACCACCATTACCCCTCCTAGTGGAGTGTGTTTGGGGATGTGACTAATGAACCTCTCACACTCCAGTAGGAGGGGTAATGGTGGTCACCCAGCTTTCCCAGACCCCTGAACGATAAATCTCTCCAATTGTGCTGAGACTGAGAGGTTCATTAGTCACATCCCCAAACAGTCTCAGCACAACTAGAGATTTATCGTTCAGGGCTTTCCCAGTACAGTTTCATCATGATTAATGATATAGAGGAAGGGATTAATAGCACTATTTCTATTTTTGCAGATGACACCAAGCTATGTAATATAGTTCAGACTATGGAAGATGTTCATGAATTACAGGCAGATTTAAACAAACTAAGTGTTTGGGCGTCCACTTGGCAAATGAAGTTTAATGTAGATAAATGTAAAGTTATGCATCTGGGTACCAGCAACCTGCATGCATCATATGTCCTAGGGGGCGCTACACTGGCGGATTCACTTCTTGAGAAGGATCTGGGTGTACTTGTAAATCATAAACTCAATAACAGCATGCAGTGTCAATCAGCTGCTTCAAAGGCCAGCAGGATATTGTCGTGTATTAAAAGAGGCATGGACTCGCGGGACAGGGATGTAATAATGCCACTTTACAAAGCATTAGTGAGGCCTCATCTAGAATATGCAGTTCAGTTCTGGGCTCCAGTTCATAGAAAGGATGCCCTGGAGTTGGAAAAAATACAAAGAAGAGCAACGAAGCTAATAAGGGGCATGGAGAATTTAAGTTATGAGGAAAGATTGAAAGAATTAAACCTATTTAGCCTTGAAAAAAGACGACTAAGGGGGGACATGATTAACTTATATAAATATATTAATGGCACATACAAAAAATATGGTGATATCCTGTTCCTTGTAAAACCCGCTCAAAAAACAAGGGGGCACTCCCTCCGTCTGGAGAAAAAAAGGTTCAAGCTGCAGAGGCGACAAGGCTTCTTTACAGTAAGAACGGTGAATTTATGGAATAGCCTACCGCAGGAGCTGGTCACAGCAGGGACAGTAGATGGCTTTAAAAAAGGGTTAGATAATTTCCTAGAACAAAAAAATATTAGCTCCTATGTGTAGAAATTTTTCCTTCCCTTTTCCCTTCCCTTGGTTGAACTTGATGGACATGTGTCTTTTTTCAGCCGTACTAACTATGTAACTATGTAACTATATGTGTCCTTCATACAAGGGGGGGGGCATTAGGGAGGGCCGTTAGGGGGGGCCTCGGGGGGGCCGTTAGGAGGGGACGTCGGAGGGGGGGCTGTTAGGGGGGGGGCGTCGGAGGAGGGGGCCATCGGGGGGGCCGTCGGGGGTCATGAGAGCGGGGGTCTGTGAGATAGAGAGTGGGACATGCAGAGACACACATCTTACCTGCAGTGCAGCTGGTCTTCAAGATGGCGCCTGCTCTCTCCCTGCAAACAGCTGCTCTGCTCTGTGTGACTCTGACCTGCGTCTGCGCAGTACAGAGCCATGGAGCAAAGTCAATGGAACGGCTCCCGTTCATTGACTCCTATGCACTGTAGCTGCCGTATTCCATGTCTGTATGTGTCGTTAATCGACACATACAGAGATGAAAAACAAAATGGCAGCCCCCATAGTGAAGTAAAAGTTAGAAAAAAGAAAAAAGTAAAACACAAACACACACATAAATAAAAGATTTTATAATAAAACACTAAATGCAAATTGATATAAAAAATTTTGTTTTCGTGACACTCGTCCTTTAAGTAGGCCCACAAGGACAAGAAATCTCCCCCTTACATCAGCAACACAATCATGTAAATGAAAGGAAACAGATTCTCTCAATGCTATTAACACCCCCGCCTTCTCTTGTTCAGTATTAGCCATATGGATAATGGGGAATTTAAGATGGGAGAATTTTGGGCATTTGGAGGGAAATGGGTCCTTTGCATGCAAAGAATGTACATGTTAGAAGACAACGTGTCACTCCACACCGAAGCTCTTTTAAATGGGGAGTTCAACCCTTTGGTATTCATGGAAGTTATTTTGAGCACCCTTGAAAAAAGGACACAAAAGCTTTCCAATACCCGAGGACCTCTAGGCAGGCAAAATTACGTAGGTATATAGCATGGAAAGGAAAAGAAGCAGTGGGAAGGGTAGGCCAAACCGAATACATGACAAAATAAACAATTCAGTAATAACAAAGTAATGAAGCAACTTTACCAAACAATTCGGTAATCAGCCACTGAGAAGTGGGGGAAAGAGTCTACCTGAAGACCTACTCAACCTCAATGATATGATGTTGCACTTAAATTCAACGATGTTTGGTCTTCTGAATCTAATCGGAGAAAGTCTCGGAGGTGTATCTCTAGTTGGAAAGGAGGAGGGGGATACTGATGAGATTCCCCATTTTGTAACCAAAGCATTACCTTCTTCCAAGTTTGTGATGGCATGCATAATTCAATTTCTGTGGATGAGAAGCTTTGTGGGAAATCCCCATTTATAGGCTATGTTGCTTTTCCGAAATAGGAGTGTGAGAGGTGCATATATCTTCCTCGCCTGTATGGTCACCTGAGAGGAGTGGGCATAAAGATGAATCTTTTCAAAAGGCAATGGCAGGGATTGCAATCTCTGTGCAGTAAACATGAGGAGTTCCTACATTTGAAAAAAAATGGATACGTGCAATCACATCTCTAGGATTTACGTTTGGGGTGTCTAAGTGCTCTGTTAATAACTAGATCCGTAGGTTGAGATGAAGGAAGCAGCGCCTTAATTAGACGTTTCAAATAAGAAATGAGCTCAGATGGTTGGACAGACTCAGGGATACCTCAAGATTTTACATTGTTTCTCCTGTTCCTGTCTCCTAAATCAGCCAACTTAGATTTGAGACTGTTCACCTCTTTCAGGGACTGATGTGCGTCTACTACGTTGTTATGTGCCTGTGTAAGTTCGCCCATTTTCTTTTCTACATGATCGACCCTGTCGCCTACTTCATCCACGGCAGCAGACATTTTATTGAAATAGCGTGACAGGTCATTTTGTAATGAGCTCCTGAGTGACAGGAGGACCATTGTTTTAATAAATAGTTCTGACACTATTTGGTCCGGGGATGAAATATCCTCAATAGTGTAATGACGGGGGTAGGGAAAACGAACAAGTGAGCCCTAATCTACCCGCCACTCTGTCCCTGCCTACTTGCAACGACCCGCCCTAGGCGACGGGGTACAACTGGGCGGCGGTCCCTACGCTCAGTAAGTGCATGAGACAAACATACAAGGGAATACAGAGCAAAGGGAAAGGGGCAGTTGCCCACGGCAACACCGTGAGCAACCAGAGTGGTGAATGAGCCAAGTCAAACCAGGAGAGCACAAGGTACCAAACGCAGAGCAGGAGAGTAGTCAGTAAGCCAGGGTCAGTATGGAGCAGGATCAAATAGTTAGGAGCTGTAGCTGGGCCAGGAAACCACACGAGAAGAATCACAAGCAAAGGAGGAACAGGAAAGGCAGGTATAAATAGACAGAGGGCGGGAGCTAGCTCTGTCTGGCCAGGCTGCGATAGACTCTCCCACTCCTAAGCCTGCCATCCTAATGGTGGAAGATGGAGTCAGTCTCAGAGACGTAGATTCAGGTGCAGACTGATTACCTATGGGAGTTAACCCCGAAGCTGTGCCTGGCAGATCCTTTACAGTACCCCCCCTTTTATGAGAAGCCACCGGACCCTTTCTAAGTGGACCTGGTTTACTGGGGAAACGAAGGTGGAACTTCCTGACCAATACCCCAGAGTGAACATCCCGGGCGGGTACCCAAGTCCTCTCCTCAGGCCCATATCCTCTCCGATGGACCAGGTACTGGAGTGAGCCTTGGACCATCTTGCTGTCCACAATCTTGGCCACCTCGAATTCCACCCCCTAAGGGGTGAGAACGGGAACAGGATGTTTCCTCGAGGGAGCCAAGGACGGGGAGCAGCGTTTAAGAAGGGAGGCATGAAACACGTCGTGTATACGAAAAGATGGGGGTAACTCCAGCTGGAAGGACACAGGATTGAGGACTTCAATGACCTTATACGGCCCAATAAACCGGGGAGCAAACTTCTTGGACGGGACCTTAAGACGCAAGTTCCTAGACGATAACCACACCAGATCCCCGACCATAAACAAGGGGTTAGCAGAACGTTTTCTATCAGCCTGAGTTTTTTGTACGCTCTGGGACGCCTCTAGGTTCTTCTGAACTTGGGCCCAGACTGTGCACAGTTCCCAATGTACGACCTCTACCTCGGGATTGTTGGAACTACCAGGTGAAACGGAGGAGAACCGTGGATTAAACCCAAAATTACAGAAAAAGGGGGAGACCCCTGATGAGTTACTGACCCGGTTATAAAGGGAAATTTCGGCGAGGGGAATGAATGAGACCCAATCATATTGACAGTCAGAGATAAAACACCTTAAATATTGTTCTAGAGATTGATTAGTCCTCTCAGTTTGGCCATTGGTTTCAGGATGGAAGGCAGAGGAGAAGGACAGATCAATCTCCAACTTTTTACAGAAGGCTCTCCAAAACAAAGAAACAAATTGTACCCCTCTGTCCGAAACAATATTGACAGGGACCCCATGGAGACGCAGGATGTGTTTGACAAACAAGGTTGCTAACGTCTTGGCGTTGGGTAGTTTCTTGAAGGGGCACAAAGTGGCACATCTTACTGAAGCAGTCTACTACCACCCACACCACCGACTTGCCTTGGGATGGAGGCAAATCGGTGATAAAATCCATGGAGATATGTGTCCAAGGTCTCTGGGGAATGGGCAATGAACGTAGTAAGACCGCTGGTCGGGACCTGGAAGTCTTGGACCTAGCACAAACCTCACAAGCGGCGACGTAGGCCTTAACGTCTTTAGGTAACCCAGGCCACCAATAGTTTCTGGCAATGAGGTGTTTGGTACCCAAGATGCCTGGATGACCAGATAGTGCAGAGTCATGATTTTCCCTAAGTACCCTTAGCCGTAATTGCAGGGGAACAAACAGCTTGTCCTCAGGAAGGTTCCCGGGAGCTGAACCTTGATCAGCCGCAATTTCAGAGACTAAATCAGAATAAATAGAAGAAATGATTATACCGGGAGGCAAAATACAAGCAGGATCTTCCTCCGAAGGAGGGCTGGCCATGAAGCTACGCGACAGTGCATCGGCCTTAATATTTTTAGACCCAGCCCTATAGGTAACCAAAAAGTTGAATCTGGTAAAAAATAGCGCCCATCGAGCTTGTCTCGGGTTTAGCCTCTGGGCAGATTCTAGGAAAACCAGATTCTTGTGGTCGGTAAGGACCGTTACCTGGTGCCTAGCCCCCTCCAGGAAGTGGCGCCACTCTTCAAATGCCCATTTAATGGCTAATAGTTCGCGGTTGCCAATATCATAGTTACTCTCAGTGGGCGAAAACTTCCTGGAGAAGTAGGCACAGGGGCGGAGATGGGTGAGGGACCTGGTGCCCTGGGACAAGACAGCCCCCACTCCCACCTCGGATGCGTCAACTTCCACGATAAATGGCTCCATTTGGTTGGGCTGAACCAGCAACGGGGCCGAGATAAAGCACTTCTTAAGGACCTCAAAAGCCTGGACAGCCTCAGGAGGCCAGGGGAGGAGATCAGCGCCTTTGCGAGTGAGGTCCGTAAGAGGCTTAGTGATGACCGAGAAGTTAGCAATAAATCTCCTGTAATAATTAGCGAATCCCAAAAAACACTGTAACACCTTCAGGGAGGCAGGTTGGACTCATTCCGCCACAGCCTGAACCTTGGCGGGGTCCATGCGGAATTCATGAAGAGTGAGGATTTGACCCAAAAATGGTATCTCCTGTACCCCAAACACACATTTTTCGGTTTTTGCAAACAGTTTGTTTTCCCGAAGGACCTGGAGCACCTTCCTGACATGCTCAATGTGGGAGGACCAGTCCTTGGAAAACACCAGTATGCCATCAAGGTACACTACAAGAAATATCCCCAGGTAATCTCTCAAAATCTCATTTATGAAATTCTGGAAGACCGCAGGAGAATTACACAACCCAAAGGGCATGACGAGGTATTCGAAATGACATTCGGGCGTGTTAAACGCAGTCTTCCACTCATCCCCCTCTTTGATGCGGATAAGGTTATACGCCCCCCGTAGATCAAACTTAGAGAACCATTGGGCCCCCTGAACCTGATTAAAGAGATCAGGAATCAAAGGAAGGGGATACTGGTTCCTTACAGTGACCTTATTCAAGTTACGGTAGTCAATTCATGGCCTAAGACCACCATCCTTCTTCCCTACAAAGAAGTAGCCAGCACCTACCGGAGAAGTAGAGGGGCGAATGTAACCCTTGGCCAGGCATTCCTGGATATACTCTCTCATGGCTTCACGTTCGGGACAAGAAAGATTAAATATCCTTCCCTTAGGAAGCTTAGCTCCTGGTACCAATTCGATAGTGCAATCGTATTCTCTATGAGGAGGTAACACTTCGGAAGCCTCCTTAGAGAAAACATCAGCGAAGTCCTCAACAAACTCAGGTAGCGTGTTCACCTCCTCAGGGGGAGAAATAGAATTAACAGAAAAACATGACGTCAAACATTCATTACCCCATTTGGTAAACTCCCCAGTATTCCAGTCAAACGTGGGATTATGCAACTGCAACCAGGGAAGGCCTAAAACCAAATCGGATGATAATCCCTGCATCAACAGTACAGAGCACTGCTCCAAATGCATGGAGCCAACAAGGAGTTCAAAAACAGGGGTATGCTGCGTAAAATAACCATTAGCAAGTGGAGTGGAGTCGATACCCACTACCGGGACAAGTTTAGGCAAATCAGTCAATGGCATAGCTAGAGACATAGCAAATTCCACAGACATAATATTAGCAGAAGACCCTGAATCCACGAAGGCACTGCCGGTAGCAGAATTACCACCAACAGAGACCTGAAAGGGAAGCAAGATTTTATTACGTTTCATATTTACGGGAAATAACTGTGCGCCCAAGTGACCTCCCCGATGGTCACTTAGGCACGGAAGTTCTTCCGGCTGCTTATTCTTACGCCTAGGACAGTTGTTCACTTTATGCTTGTCTTCCCCACAGTAGAAGCAGAGACCATTCTTCCTGCGGAACTCTCTACGCTGTTGGGGGGACACGGAGGCCCCGAGTTGCATAGGTACCTCCGAGTCTTCCGTGGAAGAACGAAGCAACGGAACCTCGGGAGGCATCATGAGGGAGTCAGAGGAGAAAACACAAAAACGTTCACGTTGTCGTTCCCTGAGATGTCGGTCAAGTCGTACCGCTAAAGCCATAACCTGGTCTAGGGAGTCAGAAGAGGGATAGCTAACTAGCAGGTCTTTCAGGGCATTCGACAGACCCAACCTAAACTGGCACCTTAAGGCACGGTCATTCCACCGAGAAGCTACGCACCACTTCCTAAAGTCAGAACAATACTCCTCAACAGGTCTCTTACCCTGACGTAAGCTCACCAGCTGACTCTCGGCAAAGGCAGTCCTGTCAGTCTCGTCATAAATGAGTCAGAGAGCAGAAAAGAAACGATCAAGGGAGGAAAGTTCAGGGGCGTCAGGAGCCAAGGAGAAGGCCCACTCTTGGGGCCCTTCCTGGAGCCGGGACATAATTATACCCACCCGCTGGCTCTCAGAGCCTGAGGAATGAGGCTTTAAGCGAAAGTAAAACCTACAACTCTCCCGAAAGGAGAGAAAAGCCCTCCGGTTCCCTGAGAACCGGTCGGGCAACTTGAGGTGGGGTTCAAGAGGTGAGGTGAGGGGAACTACCAAGGTAGCATCAGGCTGGTTGACCCTCTGAGCCAGGGCCTGGACCTGTAGGGAGAGACCCTGCATTTGCTGAGCCAGGGTTTCAAGGGGGTCCATAGTGGTGTCAGGGACCAGGGTAGACTAGGTATAGGCTTGTGATTATGTAACGACGGGGGTAGAGAAAACGTAACAAGTGAGCCCTAATTTACCCGCCACTCTGTCCCTGCCTACTTGCAACGACCCGCCCTAGGCGACGGGGTACAACTGGGCGGCGGTCCCTACGCTCAGTAAGTGCACGAGACAAACATACAAGGGAATACAAAGCAAAGGGAAAGGGGCAGTTGCCCACGGCAACACCGTGAGCAACCAGAGTGGTGAACGAGCCAAGTCAAACCAGGAGAGCACGAGGTACCAAACGCAGAGCAGGAGAGTAGTTAGTAAGCCAGGGTCAGTATGGAGCAGGATCAAATAGTTAGGAGCTGTAGCTGGGCCAGGAAACCACACAAGAAGAATCACAAGCAAAGGAGGAACAGGAAAGGCAGGTATAAATAGACAGAGGGCGGGAGCTAGCTCCGTCTGGCCAGGCTGCGATAGACTCTCCCACTCCTAAGCCTGCCATCCTGAGTGGTGGAAGATGGAGTCAGTCTCAGAGACGTAGATTCAGGTGCAGACTGATTACCTATGGGAGTCAACCCCGAAGCTGTGCCTGGCAGATCCTTTACAAATAGGGTCTTTTTGTGAAAATAGTGGCAAGGCCTCCACTAGTGGGGCGTTATCTTCCTTATCAAACTTGGGTTTTTGCTTTTCAGGGCTTACTGAGGGAGAAACCGCACTACGTTGGGTGGGAGCCGGCTCCGCCATGTTAGTTTCCATACTTATCAGTTCCACTAATTCCAAAGGCTGAACAACCCCTTGCGACCCTAATGGGCTATGGCGGGTGTAGTCCGCAGACTCCTTGTGAGGTAAGAACTCACCCGTTCCAGATGCACCAGGCGGCCTAACTTCAGCGCCACTTCAAGAGGAGGAGGCAGGAGAGGTGTCATCTGAAAATGGCGCGTCAGTGCCTGGTTGAAGGCCTTTTGAGGAGAAGAAGTCTATGATACGTGTAGAACCCGGTTTGAGAAATTTTTTGCGGGTCATCATGCTTGTCTCCACGGGAGGAAGGGAATTCAGCATGGTAAGTGTATACAATTAGTTGCTCGACATTCAGGCCACACCCCCCACTATAGTAATTTTTAATAAACGTGGTGCGGGGGGCCGCATTCCCTCCTAGCTTTGGGGCTAGGTCGCTGTAATCGTATCAGACCATAGTGTAAAGTTAACATATCGTTTTTACCACACGGTGAACGCTGTAAAAACGAAACCCTAAAAACCATCAAAGAATTAATTTTTAGTTTCCCAGTAGGTTACATGGTACATATGGTACGTATGGTACATTGAATGGTGTCATGAAAAACAACAACTTGTTCCGCAAAAAACAAGCCCTCATACGGCTGTGTCGACAAAAAAATAAAAAAGTCATGGCTTTTGAGAGGCAGGGAGGAAAAAACTAAAATGAAGAATCGAAATTTGGCTGCGAAGAGATTAATTGTGACAAATGGAATATGCTAAAATACTGTACGTTTGGCCTGAAGTGACATGAATCATATAAGCATTCCAATATATATCCATAATGGATATAATGACACCAAGCCTTTATAAGAGCTTAGTTGCTAAGAACAAATGATGGTACAGATCAATCACTTTTGCCAAGTGTCATATATATTTATATCTAAGACCTTTAAATGTTTACTAAGCAAGATGGGTATGTTTTGAAATATAAATTGGTATTACCATAAAGTATAGGTGCTCAATGTGCATTACGTTTCTAATTATTAATTAAATAAAATGGTATCTCATGATAGAGAATGTAAAGGGTAGAGATGAGCGAACTTATGAAAAGTTTGGTTCGGCTGGTTCACCGAATTTCACGGAACAGTTTAATTCGGACCGAACTAGTTCTGACCGAACCTGTAATTCAAGAAAGCCCCTAAAAATCGTGTATAACACTGTTTAAAAGCCCTAGAAGCCCTGTATAACACTCTTAGGTCACCCATGAGTGTATCCAAGTACTTTTGAGCTGTCTTTAAGGCAAAGTTAGTGTCAAAGTTACGCCAACATGGAAAACGGATGGGACACGGTGATAACTAACAGAAACCACTGCACTTGTGCATGTTGTATGCTTATTGCATTGTTAAAAAAGGTACAAAAATTAACCATTTTTGGCAGGAGATGCCTGCCAGGGTTCATACATATAAGGTGGTAAAAGAAGAAGCGATGGCTTTTGACAAGCCCTCCAAAAATGTACCCTTTTTATTGGCAGATGCCTGCCGCGGTTCATCCATACATGGATGTAATGTAAAAGCAACAAGCAATGGCTTTTCACAAGCCCTCCAAAAATTGACCCTTTTTATTGGCAGATGCCTGCCGGGGGTTTCATCCATACGTGGATGTAAGAGCAACAAGCAATGGCTTTTCACAAGCCCTCCAAAAATGTATCCTTTTTATTGGCAGATGCCTGCCGGGGTTCATCCATACATGGATGTAAAAGCAACAAGCAATGGCTTTTCACAAGCCCTCCAAAAATGTACCCTTTTTATTGGCAGATGCCTGCTGGGATTCATCCATACATGGATGTAATGTAAAAGCAACAAGCAATGGCTTTTGACAAGCCCTCCAAAAATGTACCCTTTTTATTGGCAGATGCCTGCCGGGGTTCATCCATACATGGATGTAAAAGCAACAAGCAATGGCTTTTGAGTGCAAGCCCTCCAAAAATGTACCCTTTTTATTGGCAGATGCCTGCCGGGGTTCATCCATACATGGATGTAAAAGCAACAAGCAATGGCTTTTCACAAGCCCTCCAGGCCTGCTTGTAGCAGACGGCAGTGGAGGTGTATTGGTGGTAGTAGAGGTAGGCAACGGACGCAAGGGTGGTAGTAGTAGTAGCAGCACATTAAAAGAGACTGGACAGTCACAGGTGGACAAAGCCCTGTGGTGTGGCAGGCCTCAGGCCTGCTTGTAGCAGACGGCAGTGGAGGTGTATTGGTGGTAGTAGAGGTAGCCAACGGACAGCAAGGGTGGTAGTAGTAGTATTAGTAGTAGTAGCAGCACATTAAAACAGACTGGACAGTCACAGGACAAAGCCCTGTGGTGGGGCAGGCCTGCTTGTAGCAGACGGCAGTGGAGGTGTATTGGTGGTAGTAGAGGTAGCTAACGGACAGCAAGGGTGGAAGGAGTAGTAGTAGTAGTAGTAGTAGTAGTAGTAGTAGCAGCACATTAAAAGAGACTGGATAGTCACAGGAGGACAAAGCCCTGTGGTGGGGCAGGCCTCAGGCCTGCTTTTAGCAGACTGCAGTGGAGGTGTATTGGTGGTAGTAGAGGTAGCCAACAGACAGCAAGGGTGGTAGTAGTAGTAGTAGCACCACATTAAAACAGACTGGACAGTCACAGGTCAAAGCCCTGTAGTTTGGCAGGCCTGCTTGTAGCAGACGGCAGTGGAGGTGTAGTGGCGGTAGTAGAGGTAGCCAACGGACAGCAAGGGTGGTAGTAGTAGTAGTAGCAGCACATTAAAAGAGACTGGACAGTCACAGGAGGACAAAGCCCTGTGGTGGGGCAGGCCTCAGGCCTGTTTGTAGCAGACGGCAGTGGAGGTGTATTGGTGGTAGCAGAGGTAGCCAACAGACAGCAAGGGTGGTAGTAGTAGTAGTAGCAGCACATTAAAACAGACTGGACAGTCACAGGACAAAGCCCTGTGGTGGGGCAGGCCTGCTTGTAGCAGACGGCACTGGGGGTGGATTGGTGGTAGAAGTAGTAGCAGTACCAACAGCGGCACATTAAAAAAAGAGTGGACAGGACAGAATCCCGTAGTAGCAGGCGGCAGTAGCAGGCGGCAGCGGCAGCAGCAATGTCAGATCTAATCAGTGGCATCAGGCACAGGGGTTTTAAAATCCTCACCGATCCACGCTTGATTCATTTTAAGAAACGTGAGATTTTCCATGCTGTTGGCGGACAATCTTGTTCGCTTAGGGGTGACGAAGCCCCCTGCCGCGCTGAATACCCTCTCTGACGCTACACTGGAGGGTGGACAAGACAGTACACCCATGGCAAACTGGGCCAGTTCTTGCCAATGATCCAATCTTCTGACCCAGAAGTCCATGGGGTCTGGGATCAGCATTTCTGACGGAGAAAGGGCACAGTCCAGGTACGAGTGAACCTGGTTGTTTAGGTGCTGGACCTGGTGATGGTGAATATCCCTTTGGTGACTACTATGTGTGTCAGGTCGGGGTATTGGATGTAAAAATGTTGTCATCATATTTTCCAAACTGAATTGGCTGCTGCTGCTGCTGCCGCCTATTGCAGAGGTAGCTCTGCCAGAGGCGGTGGAACGATGAGACAGTGGGGAGCGGAGAGTGGCCCCCCGGTCAGACATGCTTGCAGCAGGTGTTTGCCGTTTGAAAGCCGTGACAAGCTGGCTGCATAGCTTCTCTCGATAATAAGCCAATTTTGCCTCTCTCTCGGAAGGCGCAAAAAACTCCCCCATTCTGGCTTTATACCGAGGGTCTAAAAGTGTGGCTATCCAGTACTCATCTCTTTGCTTCATGCTTACAATACGACAGTCAGCGCGCAAGTAACGAAGCATACAGCTCGCAATCCTGGCCAGCGTTTCAGAGGGCCCGGTTGGTTCCATCTCCGCCCCATACTGCCATGGTTGTCCATCATCAAGGTCGTCGTCACTCGTCATCACCATCACTGTCATGTTGTGCGGCTGCCTCGTCCCCTATACCTTCCTGTGATTCCAGCTCCTCTTCAGGTCCTGTTTCCTCATCCTCATCCTCCTCCTCCTCCTCCTCAACATCCATAGCCAGATGTGACCCTTCCTCCATGCTTTGCTGAATCATCGCTGTGAGCGTTTGCTCCATAATGAATATCAGCGGCATAACATCGTTCATTCCGCTAGCGTCACGGCTCACAAATTGTGTGGCCTCTTCAAAGGGCCTCAAAACGCGACATGCGTCTCTAACCAGTTGCCAGTGCCTGAGCTCGAAATTACACTGGCTCCAAACGCTGCCCGTCTGCTGCATCAGGAAATCATTCACGGCTTTCCGCTGTTCGTACAGACGGTCCAACATGTGCAGGGTGGAATTCCAGCGTGTTGGAACGTCGCAAATCAGGCTGTGTTCTGGGAGATTGTTTTGACGCTGCAAGTCCAGGAGGGCGTGCTTAAATGCATACGAACATCTAAAGTGAACGCAAACCCTCCTGGACATGGCCAGCACACCCTTCAAACCAACATATGACTTTAAGAAGCGTGTTATGACCAGATTGATCACATGTGCCATGCAAGGAGCGTGTGTCAGGTGACCTAGACGCAGTGCAGTCACAACGTTCTTCCCGTTATCAGAGACAACATTGCCCAGTGGAAGTTTCAGAGGAGACAGCCAGCGTGCGATTTCCTCCTTGATGCACAGCAGCAGCTCCTGCCCTGTGTGGCTTTTCTCGCCCAGGCTCAGCAGGTGTAAGACAGCGTTGTGGCGCTTCACCTTGCACCTATGAAAAGAGGAGGGAGGAGGAGTGGAAGATACGCTGTGTCCTGTCGGGGACGGGAAGACCTCCATTGAGGAGGGCAAGGAGGAGGAGGAGGAGTAGGAGGAGGAGGATGATAGGCGCCTGGTGTCCGGAGTTGAACCAGAAAGATACAAGCGTGGAGGTGGTAATGCCTGGCATTGCTGCGGTGGTGCATCGGACTGCAAAATATTGACCCAGTGGGCCGTGAAAGACATGTACTGTCCCTGCCCATAGTTGCTGCTCCACGTGTCGACGGTGGCATGTACCCTGCTGCACACGGATAATTGCAAGGACTGGCCCACCTTTTCCTCCACGTGCTTGTGCAAGGCAGGGACAGCTGTTTTGGAGAAGTAATGACGGCTAGGTATTCACCACCTAGGCTGAGCGCACGCCATCAATTGCTTGAAGCCGGCGGAGTCGACCAGGTGGTACGGCAGCGACTGCACCACCAACAACTTAGCCAGTTGTGAATTAAGCCGCACGACAAGTGGATGACTGGGTATATATTGTTGCTTATTGGACAACGATTCCGTAATGGATAACTGACGGGACGTAGGAGGAGCACTAGATGACAGTGTTGATGATGACAACCACATGGTGGATAAGGCCTGGCTACTACTTAGATGACAGGGACTCGGAGCAGCAGCAGCGGCAGAGGGGTCTTCATTAGATGTACATGATGGTGGGGCATGTCTTTTGTCTCACATGGCCTTGTGATGCCGCTCCATGTGTTTACGTAGAGCAGTAGTTCCTACATTGCTGCCCTGCCCATGCCTTACTTTCTGCTTGCAGATATGGCACTGTGCCATGTTTTCGTCCTCCGGGATGGTACAGAAAAATTGCCACACGGCAGAGTACCGTAAAGAGGTAGTACCACGTCCACCACCACCACCACCACCCGAGCTTGCCCCTTGTCTGGCATGCTTTTTTCGGGAGCCTACACCAGTAGCATCAGTGTCGCCGTCACCGGCTCCTGAGCTGAACCTACCGCTGCAACGTTTTTCAGATTGACTTCTGCCCCTACCTCGGCTTGGCTGTTTATCACTGCCAGTGCCGCCACTACTACCCTCCTCCTCTGAGGCCGTCATCACCTCATCAGCTGGTTCCCACGTCCTGTCTAAAACAACATCATCATAGCCCTCCTCATCATCCCCGCCACTTCTGTCACTGTGTTGTGAATGTGATGTGACATCATGGCGGGCTCCATGCCCCCCCTCATTACTACCACCAACACCCCCACTACCACAGCTATGCGTCTCAGACACCGCTTCCACCTCCACCACCGCCGCAACACACTCCGTTGGCTGACTCGCGGAAAACAAATCATCATCAGTATGTTGTTCAGTATCTTCCTTCGCACCCGAGGAGATGTCTCTTAGGAATCTCAGGAAAGATGGCTTCCCGCTGGGAAGGGGGATTGAAGACATAGATGATGGAATGGAAACGCTAGAAATACCCATATTACTACTGTCACTGTGCCAAGGAACTGTAGAGGATCTGGAAGCCAACGAAACCTGGCTTGAAGCCAGATCGTCAGAGTCTTCCTGCTGAGATGACCGCGAGCCAGCCAACCAGTCCACAATGGCCGTATTGTCTAAAGTAACCCGCCCACCGGAGGAGATGGACAAGTCTGGCTTGCTGATACTGCTACTACTACCAGCAGGCACATGACTGCTGCTACTAGTGGAATTGGGCACATGTCTTGTGCCACAAATGCTGGTACTGGGTCTGGCACCAACAGATCCAACATTTGGACTGGAAGAGGAGACGGAATGGGTGTTTTTTCCTCTACCCCGTCCTTTCACAACCTTTTTTTTCCCAGACATTTCACTGCTGGAGTGCAGCAAGTTGAATCAAAACCTGGGGGATGAGCCCCTTCTAAAAGCGTATTCAGACTGACACTGGCTTGGCAAATGGCAATGAATGAGAATTTCTATCAGCCACGCTGCAGTGCACTCAGGGAATGCTGGGCCTTGTAGTACTACTACGTCTACTACAAAGGCTGCCTGTATTGCAAGTTGTATTGTTATTTGTTTGTTATGTTAACGGCCGGGGATGAGCCCCTTCTAAAAGCTTATTCACACACTGGCTTGGCAAATGGCAATGAATGAGAATTTCTATCAGCCACTGCACTGACTCAGGGAATGCTGGGAGTTGTAGTACTACAAAGGCTGCCTCAGCTGCCTGTACTGCAAGTTGGATGCAATGGGGATGAGCCCCTTCTAAAAGCGTATTCATACACTGGCTTGGCAAATGGCAATGAATGAGAATTTCTATCAGCCACTGCACTGACTCAGGGAATGCTGGGCGTTGTAGTACTACAAAGGCTGCCTCAGCTGCCTGTATTGCAAATTGGATGCAACAGCCGGGGATGAGCCCCTTCTAAAAGCATATTCACACACTTGCTTGGCAAATGGCAATGAATGAGAATTTCTATCAGCCACTAAACTGACTCAGGGAATGCTGGGCGTTGTAGTACTACAAAGGCTGCCTCAGCTGCCTGTATTGCAAATTGAATGCAACAGCCGGGGATGAGCCCCTTCTAAAAGCTTGTTCACACACTGGCTTGGCAAATGGCAATGAATGAGAATTTCTATCAGCCACTGCACTGACTCAGGGAATGCTGGGCGTTGTAGTACTACAAGGGCTGCCTGTATTGCAAGTTGGATTGTTATGTTAACGGTAACGGGGATGAGACCCTTCTAAAAGCGTATTCACACACTGGCTTGGCAAATGGCAATGAATGAGAATTTATATCAGCCACTGCACTGACTCAGGGAATGCTGGGCGTTATAGTACTACAAAGGCTGCCTCAGCTGCCTGTATTGCAAGTTGGATGCAACGGCCCGGGATGAGCCCCTTCTAAAAGCTTATTCACACACTGGCTTGGCAAATTAAGAATTTGTATTGCAATTTGGATGTTGAGAGTAGACTCCCGCTGTAGTGGATGAGCCCCTTCGATTGCTGGATTCCTAAAGCTTTCCCTAACTGCACAGAGATGCTATCCCTACAGCTCCTGTCTGTAAAATGGCCGCTGAGCTCCGTGCATAGACTTTTATTGCAGGCTTGAGCCCGCCCCTATGCTGCCTCCCGATTGGCTGGGAGAGCCGTTTGCAAGTCATTATGGGGTAGCCTGATGTCAGGTGATATTGTGAAATCCTCCATTTTACATCTAACATGTGGCAGGCGCCAAAATGTAGCCGGCTTCGGTCAAAACGGGTTCGGCCGAACCCGGTGAAGTTCGGATTCGCTGCGAACCGAACTTTTCACGGTGTTCGGACCGAAACCGGGTTCGGTTGTCCCGGTTCGCTCATCTCTATTAAAGAGATTAAAGGTACATTTTTAATGAGACAAAATGGTTGTGCATTTAAATAATTTTCATTCTGCAGATTGGCTGTTTTTTAGAGGAAAAAATTACAATGTAATGACTAGAATTATAATTTATACAAGACAAAAATTCCAATAAATAGGAGCAAACGATAGTATCTTTGTTAAATAATCATCTGCTACATTTGTAGAGATGATCAAAATGCACGATTTCGTGTAAATATTTATATACAGTTTTAAATCTCTTGTGACCGTATATACAATAAGAAACTACAAGTTAACTTTTATATTTATTTATTTATTTATTTTTATGGAGCTTAATTTTTTTTCCATGGACTTTGATTGTTGTTGTGTGTTTAATACAATTTAGAAAATGCTGCCAACATCTGAAATGCTCTGCTTGTGATTTAGATGGCTTCAGCTCTGGGTAGCAGCTCTTGTCATATCATGAAAGGGGAGTAAACAATCACAAGATCATATTTACAAGCATCAAGATACACTTATCTCCACATTTACATGACACAGCAAAGTTTACGTTTACAATTGATGTCTAAACCTTTCTGTAAGCCAACCTTTGACTTTTTATATACATGTATATTCTCTAAAAACCGCAAAGAAGAAATTCCATGGACATGTAATTTCACTTATTTAAGAAATTTTATGTCTCCTTATATAATGCCTTCTTTCGACTAAGCATTGTCTGTTACCTTGACCAGATTCTTTAGTCAAAGAATGCTCCATTTGCAGCAATTACAGCATTGCAGACCTTTGGCATTCTAGCTGTTAATTTGCTGAGGTAATCGGGAGAAATTTCACCCCATGCTTCCAGAAGCCCCTCCCACAAGTTGGATTGGCTTGATGGGCACTTCTTGCGTACCATACGGTCAAGCTGCTCCCACAACAGCTCTATGGGGTTGAGATCTGGTGACTGCGCTGGCCACTCCATTACAGATAGAATACCAGCTGCCTGCTTCTTCCCTAAATAGTTCTTGCATAATTTGGAGGTGTGCTTTGGGTCATTGTCCTGTTGTAGGATGAAATTGGCTCCAATCAAGCGCTGTCCACAGGGTATGGCATGGCGTTGCAAAATGGAGTGATAGCCTTGCTTATTCAAAATCCCTTTTACCTTGTACAAATCTCCAACTTTACCAGCACCAAAGCAACCCCAGACCATCACATTACCTCCACCATGCTTGACAGATGGCGTCAGGCACTCTTCCAGCATCTTTTCAGTTGTTCTGCGTCTCACAAATGTTCTTCTAGTGATCCAAACAGCTCAAACTTCGATTCGTCTGTCCATAACACTTTTTTCCAACCTTCCTCTGTCCAATGTCTGTGTGCTTTTGCCCATATTAATCTTTTCCTTTTATTAGCCAGTCTCAGCTTGTTCTTTGCCACTCTGCCCTGAAGGCCAGCATCCCGGAGTCGCCTCTTCACTGTAGACGTTGACACTGGCGTTTTGGGGTACTATTTAATGAAGCTGCCAGTTGAGGACCTGTGAGGCGTCTATTTCTCAAACTAGAGACTCTAATGTACTTGTCTTGTTGCTCAGTTGTGCAGCGGGGCCTCCCACTTCTCTTTCTACTCTGGTTAGAGCCTGTTTGTGCTGTCCTCTGAAGGGAGTAGTACACACCGTTGTAGGAAATCTTCAGTTTCTTGGCAATTTCTCGCATGGAATAACCTTCATTTCTAAGAACAAGAATAGACTGTCGAGTTTCACATAAAAGCTCTCTTTTTCTAGCCATTTTGAGAGTTTAATCGAACCCACAAATGTAATGCTCCAGATTTTCAACTAGCTCAAAGGAAGGTCAGTTTTATAGCTCTTCTAAACAGCAAAACTGTTTACAGCGGTGCTAACATAGTTGCACAAGGGTTTTCAAGTGTTTTCTAATCATCCATTAGCCTTCTAACACAGTTAGCAAACACAATGTACCATTAGAACACTGGAGTGATGGTTGCTGGAAATGGGCCTCTATACACCTATGTAGATATTGCATTAAAAACCAGACGTTTGCAGCTAGAATAGTCATCTAGCACATTAACAATGTATAGAGTGTATTTCTGATTAATGTTATCTTCATTGAAAAAAACTGTGCTTTTCTTGCAAAAATAAGGAAATTTCTAAGTGACCCTAAACTTTTGAACGGTAGTGTATCTATTATTTTTTTAAAACAATATGGAAGCCCAATATGTTCTGAGAAAAACAAGACCAAATACATGTAGGTTAGAAGAGTAATAGAGCAACAATTTGCTTTTCCGCAGAAACTAGCAGACATTCCGCTGTGGAAAAGCTGTACCATTTCCTGCGTTTTTTACTACAGAAAAAGGTGCAGATTTTGCTACGTTTTTCTCAATGCTGGGAGATGGTGACATCTTCTCTGAAAAAACGCAGCAACTCAGTCCACTTTGTGCAGCAGAAATTAACATGCTGCAGTACCAAAAATACGCACCGTAGGTGAATTTCTGTACGGAAATTTTACGCAGTGTGTGGATGAGATTTGTTAAATCTCACCCACTTTGCTGCTACTGTATTCTGCTGCGTATTTTGCGTCAGCAATTCCGGACAGAAAATACGCAGCAATTCTGCTACGTGTGGACAAACCCTAAAGCTTCTGGTCAGGAAGTGGTTAAATAATTTCAGATAAGAATAAGGAAATAAGCTAATTAAATGGAATATTGATATAAACGATAATTTTTCCATAAGGCAACCATATAGTGGTCAGTTACCAGTTCTACACAGATGGTCTGCAGAGTGTCATCACCTCGAGGACTATCCAAGAAAGTATGGCACTGATCTGACGTAGTCACAGGCAGAATACAAAACAAATTCCATTCATTGGCTCACAGATGACCTTGCTTCCCAGACATCTTTGGCACCTCACTTTTGCAGCCCATTCCCACCCTTTATAGCACATAGAAAAAATGGGAAGTTGACAGCATTACTTTCAAATTTGATACAATACAAAATTATTGTTAATCGATTAGTAATTGGAACTACTATAACAATACTACATTACTATAATATTACATTACTATAATAATACTACATTACTATAATAATAGCACTAGGTTTAAACTTACCGGAAATTTGCGAGTTTACTCCACGTGCTTATTTTAACAATCCAGTTTTCCAGTGTTTGGCAGACATAAGAATCTCAAAATCCTTAAAGAGCTTAGTTCCGTTATTTCTGTCCCCCTTTTCATAATATTCAAAGATTCTCTAGTGTTTTGTACAGTGCCAGGGGACTAGCACAGGGAAAATGTGGTGCCTATTTTCAAAAAGGGCTCTAGGTCTTCCCAAGGGTAATTATAGACCAGTAAGCTTAACATCCATCGTGGGGAAAATGTTTGAGGGGCTATTGAGTAACTATATACCGGATTATGTGACAAAAAATAGTATTACGAGTGACAGCCAGCACGGTTTTACTAAGGACAGACGTTGTCAAACTAACCTGATCTGTTTTTATGAAGAGGTGTTTTGGAAGCCTAGACAGAGGGGCCGCTGTGGATATAATGTTTTTGGACTTTGCAAAGGCATTTGACACTGTCCCTCATAGATTTCTAATGGGTAAATTAAGGACTATAGGTTTAGAAAATATAGTTTGTAATTGGATTGAGAATTGGCTCAAGGACCGTATCCAGGGAATTGTGGTCAATGATTCCTACTCTGAATGGTCTCCGTTTATAAGTGGTGTACCCCAGGGTTCAGTGCTGGGACCACTATTATTCAACTTATTTATTAATGATATAGAGGATGGGATTATTAGCACTGTTTCTATTTTTGCAGATGACACCAAGCTATGTAATATAGTTCAGTCTATGGAAGATGTTCGTGAATTGCAAGCGGATTTAAGCAAACTGAGTGTTTGGGCATCCAGTTGGCAAATGAAGTTTAATGTAGATAAATGTAAAGTTATGCATCTGGGTACGAACAACCTGCATGCATCATATGTCCTAGGGGGAGCTACACTGGGGGATTCACCTGTTGAGAAGGAACTGGGTGTACTTGTAAATCATAAATTAAATAACAGCATGCAATGTCAATCAGCTGATTCAAAGGCCATTGTCGTGTATCAAAAGAGGCATGGACTCGCGGAACAGGTATGTAATATTACCACTTTACAAAGCATTAGTAAGGCCTCATCTAGAATATGCAGTTCAGTTCTGGGCTCCAGTTCATAGAAAGGATGCCCCGGAGGAAGTTATGAGGAGAGATGAAAAGAATTAAACCTATTTAGCCTTGAAAAAAGATGACTAATGGGGGACATGATTAATTTATATAAATATATTAATGGCAGATACAAAAAATATGGTGAAATCCTGTTCCATGTAAAACCCCCTCAAAAAAAAAGGGGGCACTCCCTCCGTCTGGAGAAAAAAAGGATCAACCTGCAGAGGCGACAAGCCTTCTTTACTGTGAGAACTGTGAATCTATGGAATAGTCTACTGCAGGAGCTGGTCACAGCAGGGACAGTAGATGGCATTAAATAAGGTTTAGATAATTTCCTATTACAAAAAAATATTAGCTCCTATGTGTAGAAATTTTTACCTTCCCTTTTCCCATCCCTTGGTTGAACTTGATGGACCTGTGTCTTTTTTCAGCCGTACTAACTATGTAACTATGTAATATTGGGCAGCCCCTTTTTAGATACTCCTACAGTGCTCTCTGTAAATTCTGCCACAGTGCCCTCTGTAGATCCTGCCACAGTGCCCTTTGTAGATACTGCCTGTCATGCCCATGGCCGCGGGCCGTCAGGCTCACTCACCTCCTGACGGCCAGAGCCATGGATCTGTGAGCGCTGGCCCCATCTTCTCCTGAGGAGACACCAGCGCTCACTTTCGCTTCCCTTGGCCGGGTCTCGTAGGGTGCGTGCGCACACTCATGACCGCTCTTAAAGGGCCAGCGCGCGAACCTGAGTTAAAGTACCAAATTAGCCCATGAGCACCCTGGACTATAAGAAGGGCTCTGCCCCTTTCTGCATTGCCTGAGCTTTGTTGTCGTTACTCTAGTCTGTCTTTGCAAATGGTCTCCTAAGTGTTTTCCAGTTCCCAGTGTTTCCCGTTACTGCTACCTGTAACCTGTATCCCGTGCTATCCTGGTCCAAGTGCCGTATTGAGCTGGAGTCGTGCTGCACTGAGTACCACGCCTGTCCTGCTACACCACGCCTGGTGCCTGCCTGCTGCCTAGTCCCACTCAAGCCTGACTTGCTACTGTCTGAGCTACCACAGGTACACCTATACGAACTATAGACTGTGACCCGTGTCCTGTTGGCCAGCTGCCATACCGTCAAGGCGGTGCGGCCCAGTGGGTCCACGTATCCAACGTGACAGTAAGCTCAGGCCGTGGATCCCGCTGGTCAATCCAAGACCATGACGACGTCACAAGAGATGCGGGCGGATATGCTAGACCTCCGGTCTCGACGGGACCCACTCCTCCAGGCATTGAACATTATTGCACATCGGCTGGATGTGCAAGCTGCTGTTCCTCCTACTACACCTCCTGGCAGTACAGATCCTCCGACTACACCTCCTAGCAGTGCTGATTCCCGATTTTCTTTGCCGCTACCTCACCACTATGATGGAGAAGCGAAGACCTGGCGTGGATTTTTGAACCAGTGCCAGATCCACTTTAGCCTGTAAGCAAGGGCATTTTCGACTGATGGCGCAAGGGTCGCTTCCATCGTCTCTCTCCTCACTGGCAGGGCTCTTGCATGGGCGAACCCTATCTGGGAAAGACAAGGACCAGAGACCCGTGACTTCCAGGTGTTCCTATGGACATTTCGCACAGTGTTTGAGGAGTCTGGACGCAGCCGGCCTCCTTGCTGAACCTACGCCAGGGAGACACTTCCGTGGGCGAGTACGCCATCCACTTCCGCACCCTGATGGGAGAATTGTTTTGGAACAATGAGGCCCTGGTGGCTACATTCTGACAGGGACTGTCTCCTGAAATTAAGGACGAGCTTGCCGCCCGAGATCTGCCATCTACCCTGGATGACCTCATCCTTCTGGCCGCCCAGATTGATATAAGGATCCGACAACGGTTCCAAGAGGCTCGCCGGGAGGGAGAACTCCCTAGTCTGGTTCCTACTTTGCAGCAACCCCTGCTGTCCTCATCAGATGTTCCTGCAAAGCAGTCTTTGAAGATGAACCATCTCAAACTGTCTAGCCTGGAGAGACATCGCAGACGCATTTCGGGACTCTGTCTGTATTGCGGCCTCGGAATACGTCTGTGCCTCCAAAAGCCCCAGAGCTTAGGGTTAGTTGGAGAGACAACCCTGGGTGCAGAAGGTCTTTTTTTCTAAATTGTCCATTCCCTGTTACCATAATGTCCGGCAAAAAAATGCACTGGGTCGCTGCTTATCTGGACTCTGGATCCGTAGCTAACTTCATTCGGAGAGTCCTGGTGGATCTTCTCTAGTTGCCCACAACCCCTCTGGAGAGGTCTTTGATGGTTGCATCTGTGAATGGACTACCTCTTCCAGACCCGGTTTTAGCTGTGACCAAGTCACTGAGGCTCCAAGTGGGAGGCCTCCATTCCGAGTTCTTCTCGTTGTTTGTCCTGGCTAAGGTCGTCAACCCTGTGCGGCTGGGCCTGCCCTGGCTCCGACTACATGTCCCAGTCCTGGACTCAAATTCTGTAGAGATTCTCCAGTGTCTCAACCGCTGCCTGGTACAGGTTCATCCGGCTCAGTCTCCTCTGCCTCAGTCCTTGGCAGGATTGCCTTGTCATTATTTTGCGTTCTCAGATGTCTTCAGCAAGAAAGGGGCGGAGACGCTGCCCCGACACCGGGCGTATGACTGTCCTATCGAGCTGATTCCTAGTGCATCCCTTCCCCGTGATAGGGTATATCCTATCTCCTTGCCAGAGACTCAGTCCATGTCACCTATGTTAAGGAGAACTTGGAGAGGGGCTTCATACAGAAGTCTTTCTCCCCGGCAGGAGCCGGGTTCTTCTTTGTCAAGAAAAAGGATAGTTCTCTGTGTCCCTGCATTGACTACCGGGGTCTCAACCAGATCACGGTAAAAAATAGATATCCGTTGGCATTGATTTCTGAACTGTTTCATCGTATACCTGCATGGGGCTTACAACCTAATCCGGATTCGCCGGGGTGACTAATAGAAGACGGCATTTAACACCCGTGACGGACACTATGAATATCTAGTAATGACCTTCAGCCTGTGTAATGCTCCCGCGGTCTTCCAAGAGTTCGTTAATGACATCTTCCATCACCTCCTCTATGTTTGTGTTGTGGTCCATCTTGATGACGTCTTAATTTTTTCTCCAGATCCAGTGACTCATCAGAGACATGTCCGTCAAGTTTTGCTGCGGTTAAGGGAGAATCGCCTGTATGCCAAGTTGGAGAAGTACGTATTTGAGAAAAATGCTCTACCCTTCCTGGGCTACATCATCTCGGATCAAGGCCTCAAGAAGGATCCTGAGAAGGTAAAGGTTGTCCTGGAATGGCCACGGCCTCAAGGCTTGAGGTCCATAAAGTGCTTCCTGGGATTCACTAATTTCTACTGACAGTCCATTCCCAACTTCTCCTCACTGACAACTCCTATCTCTACCCTCACCAAGAAAGGCATGAACGCCAAGGTGTGGACTCCTGAGGCAGAATCCGCATTTAATAGCCTGAAGAGTGCCTTCACGTCAGCCTCTATCCTCCATCATCCAGATGTATCTCGACAGTTCTCGTTGGAAACATTCCCCTGGGGAGGACTTTTGTGCATCTGGCAGACAGAAGAAGAATACTCCGCTGGGGACACAGTTCAAAACTGGCAGGTCACACGGGTGCCCGTAATACCCGAGACCTGATTGCTCGTCAGTTCTGGTGGCCCATGCTACCCAAAGACATCACAGAATTTGTCTCCTCCTGCACGGTGTGCGCAGCAAATAAAGTTGCCCACTCCAAACCGGCTGGCCTGCTCCAGCCGCTGCCTGTGCCCGATGCCCCTTGGCAACATATTGCTATGGACTTTGTCACGGACCTGCCTCCCTCTGCTGGATTCAGTATGCTCTGGGTGGTGGTGGACCGATTCTCCAAGATGGCTCATTTTGTTCCACTGACCGGCCTACCTTCTGCTTCCTGACTGGCCAAACTCTTCATCCAACACATCTTCCGTCTGCACATATTTCCTGTGCATATTGTGTCGGATCGGGGGCTTCAGTTCACCTCAAAGTTTTGGAGAGCCCTCTGCAGACTCCTCGGTGAAAATTTGGACTTTTCCCCAGCCTACCATCCCCAGTCCAATGGTCAAGTTGAGAGAATAAATCCGATTATGGAGAACTATCTACGACACTTTATCTCCAGGCAGCATTATGACTGGGTGCAGCTGCTTCCTTGGGCTGAGTTCTCCTACAACAACCACACTAGTGAGTCCACCGCCTCCAGCCCATTCTTCATTGTCTATGGCCAACACCCACGAATACCTCTCCCTGTTTCCACTACGTCCCAGGTACCTGCAGCTGACTCTATATTCAGGCACTTTCTACAAATCTGGCAGCAGACCCGATCTTCTATTCTGCTGGCGGTCGACCGCATGAAAAGAAAGGCAGACACAAGAAGATCCCCAACTCCTTCCATGTCTCCCTTCTGAAACCTGTGGCCCTGAACCGCTATTCCAAGATTCCTAGTCCTGCAGTGGCTCCCAGCGGTTCATCAGATACTTTTGTGGTTAAAGAGATCCTGGACACCAAGAGAGCGGGTGGAAGAACCTTTTATTTGGTGGATTGGGGGGGGGGGTTGGTCCTGAAGAGAAGTCCTGGGAGCCAGAGGAGAACGTCAATGCTCCTACCCTTCTGAAGAAGTTTCTCTCTCGCTCTGTTCCCAAGAAGAGGGGGCATAAGAGGGGGGATACTGTCATGCTCATGGCCGCGGGCCGTCAGGCTCATTCACCTCCTGACGGCCGCAGCCATGGATCTGTGAGCGCTGGCCCCCATCTCCTCCTCAGGAGACGCCAGCGCTCACTTCCGCTTCTCTTAGGCCGAGTGCTTGAGACCCTGCTTTCTAGCAACAAAACGCTCCCATCATGTTGCCCCTTTGACACTGCCAATCTCATCCACAAGATGCTGAACATTTTCCACGTGGATATCAGAGCAAGCTGCAGATTTTTGCTCATTCTGTTCTGGATGTTAACTGTATAAGGTTTTAAATCCGCAACAAAATGTGCAGCAAAATCCGCATGTAATCAACTATGATATTTAATACAGTTAAAAAACAGTAAATGGATAATTATATGGAAAATTTATGGCATATAAGTGGTCAATATAAACCAATGGGTACATTATAGTATATGTTTGGCAAGTTGTTTCCTTATCTCCAAACATACACTTCGGACGTAAAGTGAATGGAACTTTAGTCTATTTGTGCTTAGAGCTTGAATTGTCTGATTAAAAAGGAAATAATATGATTTCCACATCCCCATAGCTGAACAAACACTATATATTTTTTTTATAATTCACAACACCCCCTCTGATTTTTTTTAATTGTTAGTCCTCTTACAGCTATGTATGCAGAAACAGAATCAGTGTTAGTTATTTCATAAAGATCTTCTGTAATCTATTCCATTACTTTTTTTTATATTATTCTGATTCACTGTTTTCTGTATGGCAGACACAATGCATTCAAATTATGTTATTGTGCTATGAACTAATTGTCTCAGCTCCAATGCTTTGGCTGTACAGACTCAATGCGTCAAACAAATGGGTTTGGTTTATGTTGCTAAATCCCGCAAGATTCTAAAGACTTATTACATTTCCCCTCGGCTTCCTCCACACTAAATCTATGCATCATGGATAATATTCATTTGCTTGTATTGTGTTGTATCTTTTCAATTTCCAAGATACACTTCCTCTCCTGTGGAGAGCAGTACATGGTGATAGAATAAATATACCGACAACTAGATGTAGTCACAGTGGGAGAATTGTAAGCAATGGCTTCTGTGTGCCTTTGTTTCTGGTGAGCTGGATCATTTTTATTCCACTTTCTTCATCTCTCTACCTTGTGTAACCCTCACCTTCCTGAGCTCATTGTGGAATGCTTTCCAAAGCTGCGAAAGGAACAACTCTTGGTACAAAAGAAATAAATCACAGTTGTTAAGTTTGTAGGCTTGAGGGCTTCATTTCATTTCACAACCAGCCCACAGAGGTGATTGTACTTGTAATATGTATGCAATATTTCCTTTATGTGGTGCAGCCGGCAAAGAAATAATATTAGTAAAAATGTTGTAGAAAGCAATATTTTACTTTATTGTGACATCATTTCAATCTTGCACAGTGTGTGGCACTTGACAGGTCTTGAGCCCTCTTCTCTCCTCTCCGCTCCACACTCTCGAATCCCTGTCAACGCCCGGTTCCAGACCAGTGCACTCCCTGCTTCTATTTCCCCATAACTCATTTACAAGCCAAAGCAGCTTCTGGCTGTCATTTCACCCGTGTGATATTCCATTATAGCAACATTCTCTTTTCCCAGAACTCTGCAACTGATTTTCAGCACTGACATCATTTCACATCCAAAAACCTTTCAGTTATTTCTACCAATTAAGCTAACATTTTCAGGTATGAATCATTAATGTAATAGTAACACATCTGTGTCGTCGTACCAGACACAACCATGGAAATTAAATATCTAAAATTATAAACTGTAGATTCTGACACATTTTTAATTGAATGAAAATGATGGGATGAATTTTAATGGTGGTCTCCTAATAGTCAAATATTAAGCACACGGTTGGACAAACAGGATGCTATTTTCTAATGTCCACTAGAGTGCTGGTGTCGTATGTGGTAAAATGCGTTGGGCAGAACTAATAGCCTTCAGGTTTTTATGTATTATCAATGGAAATTACTAAGCTTATAAGGGTACCATAATTATGATACCTCTTTTGATTTGCTTGGAAGCATTCATTCAAAATGGATTTGATCTTTGATGGTCATAAGGGTAGACATATATAGTAGAGGGGACCCTGTGCAAGAACAGTAAATGGGCCTCTTGCTTTCTAATAGCTCATTATAGATCAGTCGTTATGTCCCTCTAACAATTCACTATAAGACATGAGCAAATCGATTCTACATGAATCTAATTAGTTCAGATTTCCCCCTAATTTACGTATTTTTGTGAATCTGAAACTTTTGGGATTAGTCCGCACTAATCAGCATTCTAATACAGATGTCACAAATTGTTGTGCAGATATCTAATAGTGCCACCAAAGATTTACATATTGTTCTTCATCAAGCATTTATATGGCGCCGTTATACATCAGTCTGTATCCAAGTGACAATTTTTTTTTTAAATTGAGTAAAAAGCCATTGCTTCTTCACTTTCCAGGAAGATCAGGCACTGTCACTAGCACATGTAGTCATGGCGGTGGATAATATACATATATTCTTTAAAATAATACCAAACCTGTTGCTGCTCCACAAAAAGGCATAACTTGAAACAGACATTGCTTCTTCCGATACCACCATGTGTGAATAAACACCGGAAGCTTTTGCGACCAAAAAGGGATCATTTTTAAAATGTTTTTCAATTTTTAAAAGCATAGAAAAATCAGACAGTGCAGTATGTTCTTAACCCTTTCCCGACCTATGACGAAAATGAACGTCATGGTCAGGTATTAGATCCCGCACCAGGACGTTCATTTTCGTCACTATTTCAAACTGTCACTCTGTGTATACACAGAGCGAGAAGATCGCGCTGCCAGCTGTCCCAGACAGCTGACACAACAGTCTTCCCGGTCAGTGGACCATCGCCGCTGCTTTTGGCAATTAACCCCTTAAATTCGGCGACCGATTGCAATCGCTGCATTTAATGAATTTGAAGCATATCGATGCTTGTTGTGGCATCCATGTACGGAAGCCTAGGAGGAGCAGCCGGAGACTAGTCCTCAGAGGCTTCCTGTCAGTGTGACTGTCACATCACAATGACAGTTAGAATACATTACATTACGTAGGTAGTGTAATGTACTCTAGCAGCGATCAAAGCTGCAAGTCTAAATTTCCCCTAGTGGGACAAGTAATTAAAGTTAAAAAAAAGGTAATAAAAATGTTTCATAAACAAAAAATGCTTTTTTTTCCCTATAATAAGACTTTTATCATAGGAAAAAAAATGAACACGTTAAAAAAGTACACATATTTGCTATCAAAACTATAATGTTATTTTTCTCACATGATGAACACCCAAAAAAAAAATCAATAAAATACTACGCCAGAATCCCTATTTTTTGGTCACCACCCCTCCCAAAATAAAGAATAAAAAGTGATCAAAAAATTGCATGTACCCAAAAATAGTACCAATAAAAACTACAATCTGTCCCGCAAAAAACAATCCGTTACACAGCTTTTTTGACTAAAAAATAAAAAAGGTACGGCTCTCAGAATATGGTGACACAGAAAATATTTTTTTTATAAATAAGTGATTTTATTGTGCAAATGATCCAAAACATAAAATAACCTATATACATATGGTATCGCCATAATCGTACCGACACGAAGAATAAAGTAACAATGTTATTTATAACGTGATTGCCGCAAAAAAATAAACGCAAAAACATTGTCAGAATTCCTGGTTTTTGGTAAGGATTGCAAAAAAATGGAATAAAAAGTGATCAAAAAAATCGCATGTACCCCAAAATAGTACAAATGAAAACTACAGATTGTCCCGCAACAAATAAGCCCTCACACAGCTCCGGTGAAGAAAAAATAAAAAAGTTCTGGCTCCCAGAATATGGCGATGCAAAATGTGCAGAGTGTTCCAAAAGCGGATAAGATTGGGCGCCATTTATCAGTGCGACACCGGCCACACATCTATGAATTATTATTTATTTACACCAGTATTATACCCTCTTATTATGCCCTGATGTACTCTGCCCAGCTTACATATGCCCCTACATTATAAACTGAAATACCAGCAATAACCCAAACAGAACTACTACCAAGCAAAATCTCCGCTCCAAAAGCAAAATGGCACTCCCTCCCTTCTGAGCCTTGCAGTATGCCCAAACAGCAGTTTGTGCCCACATATATGGCATCGTCATACCTGGGAGAACCCTCTTAACGTTTTATGAGGTATTTGTCTTCAGTGGCACAAACTGGGCACAACATATTATGCACTAAAATGGCATATCGGTGGAAAATTGCAATTTTTACTTTGAACCATCCGCTGTGCATTAACCCCTTTGCGCACTATGACTAATAGCACATCATGGTGCGGGGGTTGATGTTTGGAGCCTGCTCACGTGCTGAGCCCGCTCTATACGCTGTGGGTGTCAGCTGTGTATTACAGCTGACACCCAGGACTAACGGACAGGTATGGCGATCGCGCTGTTACAGAAACCTGTAAAAATAACAATATACTGCAATACATTAGTATTGCAGTGTATTGTACCAGCGATCCAATGATCGCTGGATCAAGTCCCCTAAGGGGACTAATAAAATCTGTAGAAGAATTAAAGTTATTAGTAGTGAGAAAAAAAATATTTAAAAATTAAAAAAGAAACCTTTTCCCATTTTTCTTCTAAAGTAATGTAAAAAAATGAACAAAATGGGTATCACTACGTCCGTAAAAGTCCGAACTATTACAATATATCATTATTTAATTTCCATGGTGAACACTGTAAAAAAAAAATATAATTTAAACCGCCAAAATTGCTGTTTTTTTTGTAACGTTAGCTCACAAAACAAAAAGATTAATACAACTTTTGAATCACTTTTTATGTACCAAAAAAATGGTACCAATAAAAACGACAGCTCGCCCCGCAAAAAATAAGACCTCCCACTGCTCAATTAACTGAAAAATAAAAAAGTTACGGCTCTCAGAATGTGGTGAAACAAAACAATTTCTATTTTAGCCAATAGATTTTAGTAGTAAAATATAAAAAAAACTATATAAATTTGGTATCACTGTAATTGTATTGAGCCGCAGAATAAAGTAAAGTTTTCGTTTTTATCGCACGGCGAAAGCTGTAAAAACGAAACCCCCAAAAAATGGAATCAGATTTGTTTCCTATTTCAGCCCGCAAAGAGGGTTTTTCCAAAATGGGATCACTTTTGGGGGTTTCCACGGTTTTAGTCCCTCTAGTGCATTGCAAACACGACATGGCACCGAAAACCAATCCAGCAAAATCCGTGCTCCAAAATTCAAATGGTGCTCCTTCCCTGCCATGGGTCCAATCAGCAGTTTATTACCACATATTGGGTATTGCCGTAATCAGGAGAAATTACTTAAAAAATGTTGTGGTTCTTTTTTTTCTTTTATTCCTTGTAAAAATTAAAAATGTCTCTGTTTTTTCAGAAAAAAAAGTAGATTTTCATTTTTCAATATATTTAGCGAAAAAACCTGCGTGGTCAAAATGCTAACTATTCCCCTAGATAAATTTCTTCAGAGGTGTAGTTTCCAAAATGGGGTAACTTTTGGGGTGTTTCCACTGTTTTGGTCCCTCCAGGGCGTTGCAAATGCGACATGGCACTGAAAACCATTCCAGCAAAATCAGAAATCCAAAATTCAAATGGCGCTCCTTCCCTTCTGAGCCCTGCAGTGGGATCAAACAGCAGTTCATTATCACATATGGGGTATTGTCATAATCGGGAGACATTTCTTTACAAATGTTGGGGTGCATTTTCTTGTTATTCCTTGTAAATATTAAACATTTCTTTGTTTTTTCAGAAAAAAAAGTAGATTTTCATTTTTACAGACTAATTCCAATATATTTAGCGAAAACCTGTGTGGTCAAAATGCTAACTATACCCCTATCTAAATTCCTTGACAGGTGTAGTTTCCAAAATGGGGTAACTTTTGGGGTGTTTCCACTGTTTTGGCACCACAAGACCTCTTCAAACCTGACAAAGTGGCTAAAATATATTCTAAAAAAAAGGGGGCCCGAAATCTACAAGGTGTACTTTTGCTTCTGAGGCCTGCGTATCAGTCCAGTAGCACACTAGGGCCACATGTGGGATATTTCTAAAAACTGCAGAATCCGGGCAATAAAATATTGAGTTGCATTTCTCGTGTAAAACCTTCTGTGGTACAAATTTTTTTTTATTAGAAATGAATTTCGGCAAAAAAAAAATAAATTGTAAATTTCACCTCTATGTTTCTTTAGTTCCTGTGAAACGCCTAAAAGGTTAAAACACTTTGTGAATGCTGATTCGAATACCTTGAGGGGTGAAGTTTTCAAAATGGGGTGATATATGGGGACTTTCTAATATATAAGGCCCTCAAAGCCACTTCAGAACGGAACTGCCCCCTGTAAAAATAGCCTTTTGACATTTTTTTTAATAATGAGAAATTTCTGCTAAAGTTCTAAGCCTTGTAACGTCCTAGAAAAATAAAAGGACGTTCAAAAAAAATGATGCAAACATAAAGTAGACATATGGGAAATGTTAACTAGTTAATATTTTATGTGGTATTACTATCTTTTTTACAAACAGATACATTTACATTTAGAAAAATGCTTATTTTTGCAATTTCTTCTAAATTTTGGTGTTTTTCAGAAATAAATACTGAATTTATCGACCAAATTTTTTCACTAACATAAAGTACAACATGTCACAAGAAAACAATCTTAGAATCGCTTGGATAGGTAAAAGCATTCCACAGTTATTACCACATAAAGTAACAAATGTCAGATTTGAAAAAATCGGCTCTGTCCTGAAGGCCAAAACATGCTGGGTCCTTAAGGGGTTAAACAAGCAATTTGTTACCACCGGCAACCATCTGTTTACACATGGCCATATATGTTGCTGTCACTTTGACATTACTAATGCTGTCTTGGCTTTAACCCCTTAACGACATGCCACGTACATGTACGTGGCAGCCATTTAGAAGAAGTATGGAGAGGGCTCACTGGCTGAGCTCACTCCATATTTAGTGGATGACAGCCTTGTAATATACAGTTGACACCTCACTGCAATGGCCAGAATCAAAGATCACGTTGATTCCATCAATTTAACCCCTTAGATGCCGCAGTCAATTGTGATTGCCGCATCTATAGCTTTAGAATGAGAGGGGCTTGGTGCCGATTGTTGTCATGGAAGCCTGGGGGCCTAATAAAGGCCCTCAGGTCTGCCATCTTTGTACTATGAAGCCCTGCCTCCGGAAACACATTAGTATTGCAGTATGTCATATAAGCGATCCAACATTCGCTGGTTCAAGTCCCCTAGGGTGACTTCTAAACAAAATGAAAAACTGTTAAATAAAGTTTTTAATGTTCCAAAAAAATATAAAAAGTAAAAAAAAAAACATTTTCCTATTTTTTCCTTAAAGTAATGTTAAAAAAAATAAGTTAACATAACTGGTATTGGCGCTTCCATAGAAGTCCAAACTATTACAATATAATGTTTTTAAACCGGCTCCGTAAACGCTGTAAAATAAAGAAAAAAAACACCCAAATTGATATTTTTTGGTCACCTTAGCTTCCCAAAAAAATGGAATAAAAAGTTATCAAAATGTTGCATGTACCCCAAAATGGTACCAATAAAAACTACAAAACACCCCACAAAAAATAAGCCATCACATTGCTCAATCGATGGAAAAAGAAAAAAGTTATGGCTCTCAACGATTTTTTTTTTTTTATAAAAGTGGTAAAACAAATATAAATTTGGTATCGCTGTAAGGCTTCGTCCACACGTTTCGGAACTGCTGTGTTTTCTCCGTCCGGAATTTCATCCACATGCTGCATAAAAATTCAGAGCAGAAATTCACCTGCGGTGCGTATTTTTCGGACCGCAGCATGTCAATTCCTGAATGTGGACAGAATTTGTGCGTTTTTGCTGAAGCGGAATGTCTGCATTTTTCAACGGAATTGCTGCACAAATTTTGTGCAGCAATTCCGTTGTGTGTGGACAAGCCCTTACCCATATCAACCCGTAGAATGAAATGAACATGTAGTTTTTACCGCCTGATGGATGTTGTAAAAACCTAAACCCCCAAAAAATGGCGCAATCGCTGTTTTTTGCCAATTTCACCCCCCCATTATGTAGTACATTATGTGACCGTTGTGTGACCGTTGTGTGTGGACAAGCCCTTACCCATATCAACCCGTAGAATGAAATGAACATGTAGTTTTTACCGCCTGATGGATGTTGTAAAAACCTAAACCCCCAAAAAATGGCGCAATCGCTGTTTTTTGCCAATTTCACCCCCCCATTATGTAGTACATTAAATGGGGCCATGAAAAACTACAATTTGTCCTGCAAAAAACAAGCCCTCATACGGCTATGTCGACGAAAAATCTAAATAGCAGTAGCTTTTGGAAGGCGGGAAGGAAAGACGAAAATGAAGAAACTAAAATTATCAGTGTCATTGAGGGGTTAAAAAGCTTGTAAAGGGTTATATATTCCTAGAAAATTTCAAAGCATCATACACAACAAATCAGGTGAATTGAGGGCACCTTCGATTTGCAACTAATTTATTCGGACCAAATCGAATCCGGTTTGACTGAATCGGACCCAAAACAAATTTCGGGAAATTCGCTCACCTTTATTTCCAATTCAATTTTTTTTATTGGTTTTAATACAAACAAACAATGACAAAAACATTTGGAGCAAATGTGTCCCCATAATAAAAGGAACATGACAGATGAGGGCACAGCCCAAACAGAAGGGTAAGCATCACAACCCAGGAAGCGCACACAGTACGACCGCCATCTGAGCAATCATAGCGGGAAGGAGCATTGCTTAAAAGTTAGGGTATGTGCACACGTAGTGACCAAAAACGTCTGAAAATACGGAGCTGTTTTCAAGGGAAAACAGCCCCTGATTTTCAGACGTTTTTTGAGCAACTCGCCTTTTTAGCGGCGTTTTTTACGTCCGTTTTTGGAGCTGTTTTCATTGGAGTCTATCAGAAAACGGCTCCAAAAACGTCCAAAGAAGTGTCCTGCACTTCTTTGACGAGGCAGTCATTTTACGCGTCGTCGTTTGACAGCTGTCAAACGACGACGCGTAAATGACAGGTCGTCGGCACAGTACGTCGGCAAACCCATTCAAATGAATGGGCAGATGTTTGCCGACGTATTGGAGCCATATTTTCAGGCGTAAATCGAGGCATAATACGCCTCGTTTACGCCTGAAAATAGGTTGTGTGAACCCAGCCTAAAGGGAAAGAAACATACAATAATTCACTTCCTACACATCCTAAAATGCAATGGCCATAGCATGTGAGCACAATCACAGGAAGCAAATGACCCCAGAAAGAAAGAAAGAAAGAAAGAAAGAAAGAAAGAAAGAAAGAAAGAAAGAAAGAAAGAAAGAAAGAAAGAAAGAAAGAAAGAAAGGGAGAGATAGATAGAATGGAAGACAAACAAAAGCAAGGGAGAGACAAGGAGAGTTCATGGTGAACCTGGAAAAGCATGGTCAAATAAGAAAAAGCAGCTAAGCACCTGATAAAAACCTAGGTGGAGCAAGCAAACCCCTCCGCACTCGCAGACAGTCCCCTCCCAGGCAAAGTCTCATGGAGGAGGATGGGTACTGAGCAGGGCCGGCCCTAGGATAGATGGCGCCCTGTGCGAAATGATCTTTCAGCGCCCCACTCCGTCATAAAAAAAAAATGGCCCATAAAAAAATTTATAATGCCCCTTTAGTGCCCCCATACAGTATAATAATAATATTTAATAATATATTACAACCCCTTCAAGGACACAGTATTTTGTCCTCTAATTGTGCCCACAGTATTATGCCACCTGTAGTACCCCTACACAGTATAATGTCCGCTTAGTGGCCCCCACACAGTATAGTGCCCCCTGTAGATTTTGCCATATAGCCTCCCTGTAGACCGTGCCATAATCCCCCACCTCCTTTTTGTAGATCGTGCCATACAGCCCCCACCTCCCCCTTGTAGACAGTGCCACACAGTCCCCCACCTCCCCCTTGTAGACTGTGCCATACAGTCCCCCACCTCCCCCTTGTAGACAGTGCCATACAGTCTCCCACCTCCCCCTTGTAGACAGTACCCTTAAACAAAAACAAAAATTGTACTCACCTAGGCCCTGTTCCCATGACGAACTGAGCTGCTCCATGACAGGATCCTGTAGCCTAGTACAGAGTTTCCCAACCTTTTCAAACTCGAGGCAGCACTGGAAAAATAAAATTTTCTGAGGGCCCCCCTACCAAAACTTGTTTCGAGAAAGACAGAAAACGGCTATGAACAAGCACTACACTCATTGGGTATGTTCACACACGTTTCTTTGTAAGGCAAAAAAATCTGCCTCAAAATTCCTTCAGCAACTGACAGCATTGTGTGACCTTTTTTTTGTGTTTTTTCTTAAGCTGTTAAAGCGAATGCAAAAGACGCAGGAAAAAAAGCTCCAAATGAGCGCAACAGGTATTTTCTGCCTCCTATAAATTTCAATTGGAGGTCAGAGGCGGAAACCACTTGAAGACCATCATCCCCCCAATCACAGTAAAATGACCATCAGCTCGCCACTCACAGTAAAATGACCATCAGTCCACCACTCACAGTAAAATGACCATCAGCCCCCCACTCACAGTATGACCATCAGCCCACCACTCACAGTAAAATGACCATCAGCCCACCACTCACAGATTCCCCCTGTAGGTAGCGCCACACTGCCCCTTGTATGTAGCGCCACACAGCCCCTTGTGGGTAGCGCCACACAGCCCCCTTGTGGGTAGCACCACACAGCCCCTTGTAGGTAACACCACACAGTCCTCTTGTAGGTAGCGCCAGACAGCCCCCTTGTAGGTAGCGCCAGACAGCCCCCTCGTAGGTAGCGCCAGACAGCCCCCTTGTAGGTAGCGCCAGACAGCCCCCTTGTAGGTAGGGCCAGACAGCCCCCTTGTAGGTAGCGCCAGACAGCCCCCTTGTAGGTAGGGCCAGACAGCCCCCTTGTAGATAGCTCCACACAACCCCCTTGTAGATAGCGCCACACAGCCCCCTGTAGAGTGCGCCACACAGCCCCCTGTAGGGAGTGTCACATAGCCCCCTGTAGGAAGTGCCACACAGCCCCCTGGTAGGAAGTGCCGCACAGCCCCCTGGTATGGAGTGCCGCACAGACCCCTGGTAGGGAGTGCCGCAAAGACCCCTGGTAGGGAGTGCCACACAGCCCACAGCCCCCTGGTAGGGAGTGACACACAGCCCCCTCGTTGGTAGTGCCCCACAGCACCCTGGTTGGTAGTGCCACACAGCCCCCTGGTTGGTAGTGCAACACAGCCCACAGCCCCCTGGTTGGTAGTGCCACACAGCCCACAGCCCCCTGGTTGGTAGTGCCACACTGCCCACAGCCCACTTGTAGTGCAAGGACTATGAAATGACCCTGATAGCTGGCGGACAATAGACATTCAAAAGAGGACAACTGTGCAGGAGCACACAAAATACCCAGCTTTCCCAGCTATCAAATAAATGTGTGGAAATAAACTAAGATCTAACTTTTATTTTTAACTTTAGCTAAAAGATTAATCCTTTTAGCTAGATTAAATAAAAGTTATATCTTTACTCGCCGGGAAAGCCTCGCTTCGCGGGAAAAAGAAGCGACATGCCCTATCTTCGGGCGATTATGCCTCTGACCTCCCATTGACTTCAATGGGAGGCAGAGAAAGAGTATTTCGCGGCGTTTTATGCCCGCGGCGCTCAATTGTCACGGGCGAAAAATGCAGCGAAATCGTCGTGCAGGGAGAGTAAAATCTACCTCAAACTTCCAAACGGAATTTTGAGGCAGAAATTCCGCCTGCAAAAAACTCAGTGTGAACATAGCCTAAGGTATAGGGACATTACTTTGTGAACTCCAATAGATATAGGATACATTGCTGGGTTATATTTCATGGGTTATAACTAACAGCATATACATAAAAAAAAAAAAAGCACTGTTAGGCTGGATTCACACGAGCATGTTCGGTCCGTAAAGGACGGAACGTATTTCGGCCGCAAGTCCCGGACGGAACACACTGCAGGGAGCCGGGTTCCTAGCATCATAGTTATGGATGATGATAGGACTTCCTGCCTCTCCGTGGAACTACTGTCCCGTACTGTAATCATGTTTTCAGTACGGGACAGTAGTTCCACAGAGAGGCAGGGACTCCTAGCGTCGTACATAACTATGATGCTAGGAGCCCGGCTCCCTGCAGTGTGTTCGGTCCGGGACTTGCGACCGAAATACCTTCCGTCCTTTACGGACCGAATATGCCCGTGTGAATCCAGCCTTACCTTTCAGAACTGCTTTTAAGCCCTTCCCGCAATTTCACGTACAGTTACGTGATGGGAGATGGTGTTTTCCCGCAATTCCACGTAACTGTACGTGAAACAGATGGAGCTGGCTCAGGAGCTGAGCCAGCGACATCACCGCCGGGTGACAGCTGTATGTTACAGCTGTCACCCTGAGGTATCGGGCAGGACCGGAGTCAGCCTCCGATCCGACCGATTAACCCCTCACATGCTGCGTTCAATAGAGATCGCAGCATGTGAGGAGTTTATAGCCACCGGCACCCCAGCAACGTGATCGCTGGGTTGCCGGTGGCTGCAACGGCGATCGGAGGGCTATTACTTACCTCCCGGTCTGCCTGTAATGGAATCCTCCTATGCCCCGTCGTCTGCGGGGCCCAAGAGGCTTCCGGTACCATCGGCAAGATGGCGCCGGCTCAGCTTCGGGCTCAGAAGCTGAGCCGGCGTCATCAGCAGTGGGTATCCGCTGTATGTTATAGCGGACATCCCACTGTAAAGGCAGGAACCAGAGCCAGCTCCGATTCCTGCCATTAACCCCTTCAATGCAGCGATTCAATGCAATCGCTGCATCAAAGTGGTTTGTATAAAATCGGCAGCCTGCCATGCGATGGCAAGGCTGGCGAATGTTACTATGGCAACAGGATGCCTAACAATGGCTTCCTATCTGCCATTACGGAAGCCGACTAGGCCCCGCCCGGAGGCGGAGCCTGATCGGCTTGCTGTCAGTGACCAACTGACAGTTCTAATACAGAACATCAAACAAACATATAGAACATATAGAACATCAAACAAACAGTTGTACCTTCAAGTCCCCTAGTGGGACTAAAGAAAAGTGTAAAAAAAAAAGTGTAAAAAAAGTAAAAATAAAAGTTGTAAAAAATACAATAAAAGCTTAAAATAATAACACAAAACACAATCGGCCTTTTTCCCTTACCAAGTCATTTATTATTGAAAAAAATAATAAAGCCATACATATTTGGTATCACTGCGACCTTAACTATAAAAATATAATGTTATTTATTCCGCACAGTGAACGCCGTAAAAAAAAAACTAAAAAATACTGACATAATTGCTATTTTTTGGTCACTTTGTCTTCCAAAAATAGAAATAAAAAGTGATCAAAAAGTCGCATGTACCCAGAAATGGTACCTATAAAAACTATAACTCGTCTCGCTAAAAACAAGCCCCTATACAGCTCCGTCAATGAAAAAATTAAAACCGTTATGGCTCTCACAACTTGGCGACAGAAAAAATCCATTATCTTTACAAAAGTTATTTTATTGTGCAAAAAGTTGTAAAACA
Organism: Rhinoderma darwinii; assembly: GCF_050947455.1. Classification (NCBI taxonomy): domain Eukaryota; kingdom Metazoa; phylum Chordata; class Amphibia; order Anura; family Rhinodermatidae; genus Rhinoderma; species Rhinoderma darwinii. The sequence goes on from NC_134687.1 coordinate 460,386,749, forward strand.
TAAAAAAGTTCTATAAATTAGGTATCGCCGGAATCGGACTGACCCGCATCATAAAGTTAACATGTAATTTATAACGCGTGGTGAACGCTGTATAATAAGAAATAAAAAAATATGCCAGAATTGCTGTTTTTTGGTCACCTTGCATCCCCAAAAAAAAAGGATAACAAGTGATCAAAAAGTCGTATGTACCCCAAAATGGTACCAATAAAAACGACAGCTCGTCCCGCAAAAAAAACAGCCCTCATACCACTACGTCTATGAAAAAATAAAATTAGTTAAGGCTCCAATAAGCCAGGAAATAAAAATATGCAGTTGTGCCGGCCCGAGGGGAACGTTTCTTCTGTTTCAAGTGGCAAATTATCAAGGCCCCTAACCAGGAAGGGGAGGGCCCAAAAATATCTGCTGGAAGCGACGGTGCCCGTATTATACCAGGACAACACTTCCCAGCAAAATTCCTCAAACTGCAAAGATCCCGAGTGTGGACCAAAAGGGGGATAAGTAAAGACCATTTATTAGTGCGACACCGGCCTGTGCAGAAAGGATTGCTTTACAGCGTAACACACATCTATGGATCATTTTATTGTTTGTTTTTTTACCCCATTATTATACCACCTGACTATGCCCCTTATATACTCCGCCCGGCTTACATGTGCCCCCACATTATAAACGGAAACACCAGTAAGACTCAAAACAAAACTACTACAAGCAAAATCCACGCTCAAAAAGCCAAATGGTGCTACCTCTATTCTAAACCCTACAGTGTGCCCAAACAGCAGTTTACTTCCACATATATGGCATCGCCATACCCGGGAGAACCCTTTTAACAATTTTTGGGATGTGAATCTCCAGTGGCACAAGCTGGGCACGACATATTGGCATATCTATGGAAAAAATCCCATTTTCACTCTGCAACATCGAGTGCACACCAATTTTTGCCAATCACCTGTGGGGTTAATATGCTCACTACACCCCTAGGTGAATACCTTGAGGGGTGTAGTTTCCAAAATGGGGTCACTTCTGGGGGGGATCCACTGTTTTGGTCCCACAGGGACTTTGCAAATGCGACAAAGCGCCCAGAAATCAATCCAGCAAAATCTGTACTCCAAAAGCCAAATGGCGCTCCTTCCCTTCTGAGCCCTACTCTGTGCCCAAACAGCAGTATATGACCACATATGTGGTATTGCCGTACACAGGAGAAGTTGCTTTACAAGTGTTGGGGTGCTTTTTTTCATTTATTTGTTGAGAAATTTAAACCTTTTCAGCTAAAACTATGTCTTATTGAAGAAAAATGATTTTTTTTATTTTCACTGCCCAATTCTAATAAAATCTATGAAACACCCGTGGGATCAAAATGCTCACTACACCCCTAGATTAATTCCTCAAGGGGTGTAGTTTCGTGAATCGAGTCACTTTTGGGGAGTTTCCACTGTACTGGTACCTTAGGAGCTTTGCAAATGTAACATGGTGTCAAGAAACCAATCCAGCAAAATCTGTGCTCCAAAAGCCAAATGGCGCTCCTTCTCTTCTGATCCTTGCCGTGTGCCCAAACAGCAGTTTATGACCACAAATGGGGTATTGCCATAATCCAGAGAAATTGCTTTACAAATGTTGGGGTTCTTTTATTCCTTTATTTGTTGAGAAAATGAAAAATTTTTAGCTAAAACTACGTCTTATTGGAAAAAAAGGATTTTATTTTTTATCTTCACTGCCCAATTCTAATAAAATCTATGAAACCCCTGTGGGTTCAAAATGCTCACTACACCCCTAGATGGATTCTTCAAGGGGTGTAGTTTCCTAAATGGGGTCACTTTTTTGGTGTTTTCACTGTTTTGGTCGCTTAGGGGCTTTGCAAATGCGACGTGGTCTCCGCAAATCATTCCTGCTAAATTTGAGCTCCAAAAGCCAAATGGCGCTCTTTCCCTTCTAAGCCCTGCCGTGTGTCCAAACAGCCGCTTATGACCACATGTGGGGTATTGTTTTACTCGGGAGAAATTTCTTTACAAAACTAGTGGTGCATTTTCTCCTTTTAGTCCTTGTGGAAATTAAAAAAAATTAGCTAAACCTACATTTTCTTTGAAAGAATGTCGATTTTCATTTTCACGGCCTACTTCCAATAATTTCTGCAAAAAACCTGCTGGGTCAAAATGCTCACTATACCCCTAGATAATTTCCAGAAGAGGTATAGTTTCCAAAATGGGGTCAGTTTTGGGGGATTTCCACTGTTTTGGCGCCGCAAGAGCCTTTCAGACCCGACATGCCTAAAATATTTTCTAATAAAAAGGAGGCCCCAAAATCCTCTAGGTGTTCCTTTGTTTCTGAGGCCTGTGCTTCAGTCAGTAAGTTCACTAGGGCCACATGTGGGGTATTTCTAAAAACTGCAGAATCTGGGTAATAGATATTGAGTTGCGTTTCTCTGGTATAACTTTCTGTGTTACAAAAAAAATTGATGAAATATGAAATTCTGCAAAAAAAAAAAGAAATTTGAAAATTTCACATCTACTTTGCCTTAATTCCTGTGAAACATCTAAAGGGTTAAGAAACTTTCGAAATGCTGTTTTGAATACTTTGAGGGGTGAAGTTTTTAAAATGGGGTGACTTATCGAGGGTTTCTAATATATAAGGCCCTAAAATCCACTTCACAACTGAACTGGTCCCTGGAAAAATAGCCTTTTGAAATTTTGTTGAAAATGTGAGAAATTGCTGCTAAAGTTCTAAGCCTTGTGATGTCATAGAAAAATAAAAGGATGTTCAAAAAACAATGTATAAATTTAGAAAAATGCTAATTTTTGCAATTTTTCGCTAAATTTTGGTGTTTTTCACAATTAAATTCCTAATGTATCGAGCAAATTTTGCCAGTAACATAAAGTCCAATGTGTCACGAGAAAACAATCTCAGAATCGCTTGAATAGGTAAAAGCATTCCGAAGTTATTACCACATAAAGTGAAACATGTCAGATTTGAAAAAATTGGCTGCGTCGTGAAGGCCAAAACAGGCTGCGTCCTGAAGAGGTTAAGTCTGACAAAAGGCAACATCTGCTTGGAGTTTGGTCTCCCTGTGTTTGTGTGGGTTTCCTACCACATTCCAAAATTATAGGTTAATTAACTTCCTTTGGTATTGGCTCTAGAGTGTGTGCGTGCGTGCGTTTGTGCATATATATAACATAAAATTAGAAATAGAAATTAAACTATGACTAATCTTTTTATTGTAAGAGAAAAGTAAGGCTCCATGCACACGAACGTGCTTTTGCGGCTGCAATTCCCCTAAAAATGCACGGGTGAATTGCAGCCGCATTCATTTCAGTGGGCCCATGCACACGACCGTGGTTTCCACGGTCCGTGCATGGCCCAGGAACCTGGACCGCAAAAAGAACGGACATGTCTTATTATGGCCGTGTTTTGCGGCCCAGGGTCATAGAAAATAATGCACGCGGCCATGTGCACGGCCCGCGATTTGCATGTGGCTTGCCAACCTGAAAATCACGGCCGTGCACATGGCTACGGTCGTGTGCATGAGGCCTAAAAGGCAGGTTAAACTATTTATAAAGGAATCTCTCTTCTATGTTTGGTTTATGAAGCAGGGTTGCCAACCATCCGTTAATTTACAGACAATCTGCAAAAATGTGTGTTTTTATCTGCCGTCCGTAGCGTCCGGCAGAAAAAAGCACCGTCCGGGATTTTTTCTTATTCTCCCGGAACTTTGCACTGCGCATGCACCAAAAAGTACATGCACAGCGCAAAGTTAGAGTAGGCCGTGGCCGGGCATGTTTTCTGTTTACGCTTGACTTCTGCGGAATCTGAAAATATGCAGGCCGCTGCCAAGTGAGGTTGGTGCCAGGAGTCAGCGACATGAGGTCAGGTAACTCAGGTGAGGTGACTGGACTGGTCCACTCCCAGGCCGTCAGAAGTGGAACTCCGCCGCTGCACCGCATTACCTCCTCGGCTTCTCCTAACGGTGAGTCACGTCAGGCAGAGCGGAGAGTGGTAGGGGTAGGCTATTATTACCGCTCTCCGCACTGTTTGCAGTGTGGCGCTAAGTACAAGGGGGGGTGGCATTATTTACAAGGGGGCTATGTGGTGCTATCTACAAGGGGGGAAGTGTGGCACTATTAACAAGGGGGAGCTGTATGGCGTTATGTACAAAGGGGGGCTGTATAGCGCTATTTACAAGGGGGCTGTGTGGCGCTACTTACAAAGGAAGCAGTGTGGCGCTGTCTACAATGGGCATGTGTGCCGCTATCTACAAGGGGGGCTGTATGGCGCTATTTACAAGAGGCGGCTGTGTGGCACTATTTACAATGGGGGCTGTGTGGCGCTATTTACAAGGGGTGCTGTGTGGCGCTATTTACAAGGGGGCTGTGCGGCGCTATTTACAAGGGGGCTGTGTAGCACTAGCTACAAGGGGCAGCTCTGTGGCGCTTTCTACAAGGGGGGGCTGTGTGGCGCTATCTACAAGGGGGGCTGTGTGTGGTGCTACCTACAGGGCCACGGTTACTGAAGAGGCACTTTTATTGTTTTGAGCACTGAGGGATCATTATTACCATCTGGGGCACTCTGGATTACTCTAGTTTGTTTAGCGGATGGGATATGGGTGGGGATGATGCTGGAAAAGCAAGAAACCAACATGTCTGTGTGTCAAATTCTGCAGAAGAGTCATGGCTGGAATAAGTCATCACAACGGTCTGGGCCGGATGGAGAAAAAAAGGGAAAGTGAACGAGAGAAAACATCATCTAAGTTAGCATGGGAAAGCTTCAAGCGGAGCTGTAATTGGTCAATCACTCCTAGCACACTGCACAGTGCACAAGCAGTGATTTTGTAATGTGTCCGTAAACATTTTGGTCTGTCCGTGATTTTCAGCTCAGTTGTCCAGAAATTTCTGAAGTGGAGGTTGGTAACCCTGTTATGAAGGAGTGTGCATTTTAGTAAACAAGAACAACAGCAAAGTTTTGATGTTACTAAAATTAACCATTTTTTATTTTTTTGTACTTTTAGAAGATAGTGATCTTTATGTGTACCTTGATATAAAAAAAATTCAGGGTATTTTGTCAGTTAAATTATAAATTAACATTAGTACGAATTTCAACATTATTATCAGACTACAAAATGTAAAAAAAAAGATATTGTGTTATCTGCTTTACTAGTTTAAGTGGAGCAAAGTAATCAAAATAAGAATGTAATCTATATCTGATTTTAATTATAAATGATAGTAAATACAACAAAATGCATATTGTATTAATTTGAATAGTATGAAATTCCGGAAGACATTTACAAAAATTGCTTTGTCTTGTTTAATATTACCAAGTTCCATTTAAAGAGCATCATCTCACCATCTTTTTGCTACCTTCACTGAGGGCAGTATAAGGTAACATCAGTGATGCTGATTTCAGCCTTTTTGAGTGTTATGTCTCCGCATTCTGTATTTTAAAAAAAAATTTAATACTTAGTTTTATCTATGCAGCGCTCACATGGCGCTTTGAGGAACAATCCTTGGTATTTATGAGCGGCCGCTGTGCATAGGGAAGAAACTCAATCAGGGGTGGGAGGGAAGAGTCATCAGCTCATGATTACATAAGACTCACAGCACAATGCTAGCGCTGCAACGATTACACTTAAAGAGGCTGTCACCAGATTTTGCAACCCCTATCTGCTATTGCAGCAGATCGGCGCTGCAATGTAGATTACAGTAACGTTTTTATTTTTAAAAAACGAGCATTTTTGGCCAAGTTATGACCATTTTTGTATTTATGCAAATGAGGCTTGCAAAAGTCCAAGTGGGCGTGTTTAAAGTAAAAGTCCAACTGGGCGTATATTATGTGCGTACATCGGGGCGTTTTTACTACTTTTACAGGCTGGGCGTTCTGACGAGAAGTATCATCCACTTCTCTTCAGAACGCCCAGCTTCTGGCAGTGCAGACACACAGCATGTTCTCGAGAGATCACACTGTGACGTCACTCACTTCCTGCCCCAGGTCCTGCATCGTGTCTGACGAGCGAGAACACATCGGCACCAGAGGCTACAGTTGATTCTGCAGCAGCATCGGCGTTTGCAGGTAAGTCGATGTAGCTACTTACCTGCAAACACTGATGCTGCTGCAGAATCAACTGTAGCCTCTGGTGCCGATGTGGCCGACACGATGCAGGACCTGGGGCAGGAAGTGAGTGACGTCACAGCGTGATCTCTCGAGAACACGCTGTGTGTCTGCACTGCCAGAAGCTCGGCGTTCTGAAGAGAAGTGGATGATACTTCTCGTCAGAACGCCCAGCTAGTAAAAGTAGTAAACACGCCCCGATGTACGCACATAATACACGCCCAGTTGGACTTTTACTTTAAACACGCCCACTTGGACTTTTGCAAGCTCCATTTGCATAAATACAAAAATGGTCATAACTTGGCCAAAAATGCTCGTTTTTTTAAAATAAAAACGTTACTGTAACCTACATTGCAGCGCCTATCTGCTGCAATAGCAGATAGGGGTTGCAAAATCTGGTGACAGAGCCTCTTTAAAGAGGCTCTGTCACCAGATTTTGCAACCCCTATCTGCTATTGCAGCAGATAGGCGCTGCAATGTAGATTACAGTAACGTTTTTATTTTTAAAAAACGAGCATTTTTGGCCAAGTTATGACCATTTTTGTAGTTATGCAAATGAGGCTTGCAAAAATCCAAGTGGGTGTGTTTAAAAGTAAAAGTCCAAGTGGGCGTGTATTATGTGCGTACATCGGGGCGTTTTTAATACTTTCACTAGCTGGGCGCTCTGAAGAGAAGTAACATCCTCTTCTCTTCAGAACGCCCAGCTTCTGACAGTGCAGATCTGTGACGTCACTCACAGGTCCTGCATTGTGACGGCCACATCGGCACCAGAGGCTACAGTTGATTCTGCAGCAGCATCAGCGTTTGCAGGTAAGTCGATCTTACCTGCAAACGCTGATGCTGCTGCAGAATCAACTGTAGCCTCTGGTGCCGATGTGGCCGTCACGATGCAGGACCTGTGAGTGACGTCACAGATCTGCACTGTCAGAAGCTGGGCGTTCTGAAGAGAAGAGGATGTTACTTCTCTTCAGAGCGCCCAGCTAGTGAAAGTATTAAAAACGCCCCGATGTACGCACATAATACACGCCCACTTGGACTTTTACTTTTAAACACACCCACTTGGACTTTTGCAAGCCTCATTTGCATAACTACAAAAATGGTCATAACTTGGCCAAAAATGCTCGTTTTTTAAAAATAAAAACGTTACTGTAATCTACATTGCAGCGCCTATCTGCTGCAATAGCAGATAGGGGTTGCAAAATCTGGTGACAGAGCCTCTTTAAGCTTTACAAAAACAACAGCACACGGAGACATAGCGTTCGTAACTTGGAAATCAGCATCTCTGTCACTGCCTTATACTGCCCTCAGTGAGGGCAACAAAAAAGTTGTGACAGATTCTCTTTAAAGTTACTTGGTGAACTAGTCCAGACAATACTAGCTGCTTATAAATGAATGCGAAAATCATCTTGATCCTTATGTCTAGCAGCAAGATAAACTGCTGGTAAGCGTTGTCAGCTGACAATATCCCTCAGTTGCCAAATACTTCAAGTTAATGCCTCACCATCAGGGGCGTGGCTAAAGGCTCATGGGTCCCGATGCAAAGGTTCTTCTTGGGCCCCCCCAACTTCTCATGGCCGACGGCCCGCAGCTCTCAGCTGCCTCGCTGGGTCTCCTAAGTGACCAACGATACATCATTAGCAGCCAGGGGCGTCACTAAGGTCTTGAAACTTATGGGGAAATAGTCCCAATACATATACCCCCCAAAAAAATATGGGTGAATGTATGTATATGTATAGTTAGGAGACAGCATATCTATAACACTACGACCCTAAAGCTATGGATAGGATTAGATACAGTGGCTCAGCAGACAGTATCACACATGATATGATTAGGTATAGGGCCCAGCTCGCTGACATTGCGGCTCTGGCGCTGGACCCAGAAAAAGTAAGTATAAGAATTGTTTTACTTTTTTATGTTACTAATTATTTTTGTGTGTTTGTGTTTTTTTTACAAATTTGGTTGTTGAACCACTTCAGATTCGAGGACTACTTTGATAACAGCGTTTTTCTTCATTATCAATAAAATGGTTAATGAGGGTTGTGTGGGATTTTTATTTCAATAAAATATTTTTTCTTTGTCTTTGTATTTTTCTAAACTTTTTTACTACCGCCTTAGTAATGGCCGCTGGTTGATTGACAACGTTCATTACTAAGGCGAGGCTTAATGTTAGACATGCAGAGGCTAACACGAACCCCCTATTATTACCCTGGTACCCACCGCAACCAGGGGTACCGGGAAAAGGGTACGATCCAGTACCCGACTTCCTGTACTGATGGAGGGTACTAGCGCGGCCACAGGCTGGTATTATTAGGCTGGGAAAGCCCAAAAACAGTGGCCCTTCCCACCCTGGTAATGCTAGCCTGCTGCTGCTATGTTGTATTTGGCTGGTTATAAAAATGGGGGAACCCAAATCATTCTTTCCAATTATTATTATTTTTATTTTATTTTATAGGGTCTCCCCCATTTTTTATAACCAGCCAGATACAACACAGCAGCAGCAGCCTGGCATTACCAGGGTGGGAAGTGCCACTGTGTTTGGCCTTTCCCAGCCTAGTAATACCAGCCTGCGGCAGCCTCAGTACATGGCCATCACTGCAGATGGTCAGGTACTGGATCGTACCAGATTCTTCCCAGTACCCCTGGGGCGGTGTATACCGGGGTAATAATGGGGGTTAGTGTTAGTCTTTTCACCGGCTAACACTAAGCCCCGCCTTAGTAATGTATGCTGTAAATCAGTCAGCGGCCATTATGAATAGTAGTAATAAAGTTTAAAAAAATAAATAGACATAGAAAAAATAGGTTAATTGAAATAAAAAAAAAACACACATCCCTCATTAACGATTTTATTGATAACAAAAAAAAGCCGTCATCGAAGTAGTCCTCGAATCTGACGTAGTCCAACGCCCGAACCTGTAAAAAAACACAAACACAAAAAAAAAACATTAGTAAGGACCTGTTCACATCATTGCTGCCCTTCCATTGAGGGGTTCCGTCTGAGGTTTCCGTCGGGTAACCCCTCAACGAAAAGGCAAACTGAAACCTCAGCTTCCGTTTTCCTCACCATTGATCTCAATGGTGACGGAAACATTGTTAAAGGTTTCCGTTTGTCACCGTTATGACAGGGTTCCGTTGTTCTTGACGCAACCAATAGTGCAGTCGACTGCGCTATAGATGCCGTCAAAACAACGGAACCCTGTCACAACGGTGACAAACGGAAGCCTTTAGCAATGTTTCTGTCCCGGAAGCTGAGGTTACATTTTGCCTTTCCATTGAGGGGTTAACCGCCGGAAACCTCTGATGGAACCCCTCAACGGAAGGGCAGTGGTCGATGTGAACACAGCCTAACACCTATGGTAGGCTTAGATACAGGGCCCCTGTGCATGTGTGATACTGTAGGTAGGCTTAGATACAGGGTCCAGCAGAAAGTAATCTTATACAGTATAAGATTACTGTTTGCTGGGGCCCTGTATCTAAGCCTACCACATGATAGGCTACTGATAGATGGCCTATCCTTAGGATAGGTCATCAATAGCTAATGGGACAGGGTCCGACTCCCAGGACCCCCAACAATCAGCTGTTTTGAAGGGGGTACAGCGCTCGTACAAGCGCTGCTTCCCCCTCCATTTCCTTTACTTGCTCACACTGTGAATCACTGACACATCCGTGTAAGGCAATTCACAGTGTGAGAAAGTGACCGGAATGAAGGGGAAGTAGCGCTCGTACGAGCGCTGCACCTCTTTCAAAACAGCTGATTGGCGGGGGTCCTGGGAGTCGGACTCTGACCTATCAGCTCCAGCAGACAGTGGTATTAAACTTACCCTCCTCTTCGGCTGCAGCGGAGGTCCTGACTCCATCCAGGGTTGGGATGTTGTGAGCAGTGCATAGCTTTGTGACGTCATGCGGTGCGCACAGCGTTGTGACATCAGGACCTCCGCTGCGCTCCGAAACCAGGAAGATAAGTACTGGGTTACTATAGCAACCGGGCCCGTGTAGTTTATTACATAGGCCCCAGCAATTGCGACCTCTGCGACCCCTATAGTTACGCCACTGCTCACCATTGTTATCACAAAAAGGCAATAATGAAAACATTTTATATCCAACAGTTTTGTCTTCTAAAAGTCAAGCTATAAAACAAACTAGAGCAATACAACAAGAAAGACTTCACCTACAGAGTAGAACATTTTTAAATAAAAATATTGAAACGTAGACAAACAAAACTGGTTCTTCTTTTCTCAAGTTTTTATGGTACAGGTTGGACTCAAAAATGGAAAAGTTGGTTTTCTCCAAGGTATTTTTGGAGAACAATGTTGATTCAATATACAGTGAAACCTCTCCAAAAGATCCCCCAGTTTGAGAAGACCACCCCCTTATCCAGACCAAATTTCTTTTGACACATTTTCTGTTCCATCATAAACTAGGCATGTTGCCCATCGTCTTTGAGAAGGAGAAGACCACTTTTTAATGCAACTTTGGGTGGTCGTATCAAAGAGGTTTCACTGTGTTTCAAATAATTCAAGTTATCCCACCTTTAGCCAATTGCTGTCCATTTGGTATATTAAAGTCAATCTAATTATGCCTTTTTCACACAACCGTGCTTGGTCCGTGATATACGGACCGCATGCCGGACCGAACACAGTTCAGGGAGCCGTGCTCCTAGCATCATAGTTATATATGATGCTAGGTGTCCCTGCTTCCGCGCGGGAATACTGTTCCGTCCTGAAACATGTTTTCAGTACGGAGCATTAGTCCCGCAGGGAGGTAGTGACTCACAGCGTCATACATAACTATGATGCTAGAAGCCCGGCTCCCTGAACTGTGTTCGATCTGGGAACTGCAGCCGACATGCGGTCCATATATCACGGACCGAACATGGTGGTGTGAATAAGGCCTTAATTTTCTTTGAGTTAACTAGATGGTATGCATGCTATTTTCACTCATCTGCAACATCTAACTTGGGAGCAATATTTGAATTCAGGTATATGCAATTGTACGGGTATGTTCACATGTAGTGTAATTACTGCAATTTTCCGCAACAGATTTCGTTTCGGAAAATCTGTCGAACTATACAGTAGCAGCAAAGTGGATGAGATTAATCAAATCTCAGCCTCATGCTGCGTAAATGATGAGTGGAAAAAACGCTCAGAAATTGACCTGTGCAGTGTTTTTTTAATCCGCAGCTGTCAATTGTATTTGCATAAACCCTACTTTTTATTTTGCTGATATTCCCCATTGTCCGAAACATTTTTTTTTATGTGCAGTCTTCTGCAGCAGACATTCCGGATGAAAAACTGCTCCACAATTTGGTGCGTTTTTTCGGTCGGAATACCCTACGGCGATGTGTGCTTTTATGCAGCGTATACTCTTTAAATGTAAGAAATTGAGGAATTTATATACTTTTGACCTTTGCAGTTCTTCAGGAGGGAAAGTCAAGAGATTTTCTTTAGAAGAACCATTAGGCTGGGTTCACACGACCTATTTTCAGGCGTAAACGAGGCGTATTATGCCTCGATTTACGCCTGAAAATGCGGCTACAATACGTCGGCAAACATCTGCCCATTCATTTGAATGGGTTTGCCGACGTACTGTGCCGACGACCAGTAATTTACGCGTCGTCGTTTGACAGCTGTCAAACGACGACACGTAAAATGACTGCCTCATCAAAGAAGTGCAGGACACTTCTTTGAAACGTAATTTGAGCCGTTTTTCATTGAATTCAATGAAGAACAGCTCAAATGTTCGGCCGTCAAAGACGTCTCGCAAAATGCGAGGAGGAGCATTTACGTCTGAAACGACGCAGCTGTTTTCTCCTGAAAATAGTCTGACTTTTCAGACGTAAAAGCCAGTCTCGTGTGCACATACCCTTAGCCTTCCACTGAACTATTATGTATAGGTACATGTTCAATGTCAATTGCTTATGACATTTAGTGCTAACTGCATTTTGATTGCTTAAAGATTTGCTGCTCTGAACCTGATTTCTGCATACATTTTCTAAACTGTTACCTCGAGTTGATTTGGAGCTTTCAGTTGTAAAGACAATAAAAAGAGGCATACCTTTTTAGTTTATGAGTAATGGGTCAAACACTTGAATGAGATTGGAGAGCTGCGCCTGCATTATCTGGTGCCATGCAGGTCTGTCTTACTGCAAAGTAATTTCAGAAAAGCTCCCCGGCTCTCTGATTGCAGTGTTGGATTACTGCTTCAATCATGGCTTATCGTGGGTTTCCACAAAAGGCAACTCACCAGCAGTGTTCTCAAGGGAAGCCAGATTTAAAAGCCAATTTTCAGCAATACCTACCCCTTTTCTAATGTCGCCTTACAAATAGGAGGGTGTAATAAACTGTAATATTACACATCAATTTATGGAAACAGCTCAAGTAGAATTTTTAATCAGCAGGTAGCTAAGGTTGTCGTTGAAGAGATTACAGCAGGATCACACTTTAACATGTTCCTTGCTCTAAGATGATTTCCATATAAAAAGTCTGTGTACACAGCACTGATTCCCATCCATCAGATGTGTTGCAGTCTAGATCTTATTGTTCACGGATATTTATAATGTTTAGAATGTGTATTTTGTTATTTCTATTGAAGTAATGTGTTCTAAAAAGAGACAAAGAATAAGTAAACTGTTGTAACATAATTACCTTGCTGTGCTCCTGCGCTGTTTTTCCCCTGCCAGTCGCTGCTGCAGTGAGAGAAGTGGTGGGGCTAAAGGGGACATTGGCGGACTATGCCTAGCCAATCAGACAGCTAGGCTCTCTATTTTTTTCCCCAGCCCCCTGGCCTCTTTGCCAGTTATTAGTTTATCCTGGTAGCATTATTATTCTATTCCATGGGCTATCTTTTTGAACCTGCTTTACTGAACTATCTATTTTACCCTGCTTGCCTCTGTCTATGCTTTTTTCATTTCCCTATTGGAATATAGACTATGTATCCTGTTACTGAACCCAGGACCATCTGATTATTTATTTGACTTCTGGCTTGGTACCTGTGTTTCTATTCCAAGTTCATGATTGACTCCTAGTTGTAATCTCTGGTTTAATATACAACTCTGCTACCACTCACCTATCCAAACTATTTCCAATTGGTGACTATTCTGGGGACCGAAACTTGGGAATCCTCTTTCAACTAAGTCCAAACCTCCTTTCAGGGGGTCAATGCTAAAGACCAGAGAATCCCTTTAGACTGTGTACCCAAGTCTAGCCTGTGCTAAACTAATTACAGCTCCAAATAAACTTATATTCATCTTCCCCACCAATTGGTGTGACGCTAAATCTGACGTTGACTGTGGCTAGAGCGCCCATCGTCGGTGAATGAGGGAATTGATCGTGCTCTTTGCATGTCATCATATTTTTCATGTGATGCTGCTATTGTTTAGGTTAGGAAGTATGGGTGTGGCACACTTTTAACAAAGACAGATAAAGAAGCTGCGTTTTACTGATCTACTGCTGATTTACTATCAGTTCATCCACTCAGTTTCCTTTTCTTGGGATGTTGTTGGCAGGGGCAGTATTTTGTAGACTGCTGTCTCTCGTGGGAATTGCTCCATTTCCTGCTCCTATTTGGAAATTTTCAGCACCTTTTTGAAAAACTATAGGTGGCTAGGGGAGAAGCGCAGGTGTCATCTGTGTTGCATTACTTGGACGACTGTTTTAGTGCCCACATGACACCAGGGTGTGCGTTGCTTTGTTGCATATCATGGAAAGGCTTGCTTCTGACTTCGGCATTCCTTTTGCTCCAAATAAAACTAAAGGATCTGTTATGGTCTGTAAATTTCTAGGCATTGTTGTTAAATCGAAGCGTACGGAATGCCGGCTTCTGGGCAACAAATTGGGGGAGTTGAAATCTGCAGAAGATCATGTTTTAACAGTGAAGAAAATTCAGTTGCAAGACATGCAGTCTTTACTTGGCAGACTCAAAAGGGTTTTCCCACGAGGGACGTTTATGATATATCCACTGGATCTGCTTCCGTAAGTGCTATTTACTACTATGGGAGTTATGGAAACAGCGCAGCTCAGCGAGCTACGCTGTTTTCGTAATTCCTGACCATAAAGTCAGGAAGTGGCCGGGAGTCAGCGATAGCAGACAAAGCTAGAACGGGGTTTAGGGGGCCCCATTCTAGAGATAGGTGCAGGTCCCGGCCACTTCCTGACTTTATGGTCGGGAATTACGAAAACAGTGTAGCTCGCTGAGCTGCGCTGTTTCCATAACTCCCATAGTAGTAAATAGCAGTTACGGAAGCAGCGTAGTATGCAAGCTACGCTGTTTCCGTAACTACCATTCAGCTCTATGGGGCTTACGAAAACAGCATAGCTCAGCGAGCTACGCTGTTTTCCCCTTCATGGTCGTAAATCAGCCGACACACACAGAGGTAGAACAGGGTTTTGGAGCCCTGTTCTAGAGATAGGTGCAGATCCCAGAGGTGGGACCCGCATTTATCTGACATTTATGACATATCCTGTGGATATGTCATACATATCCTGTGGATATGTCATAAATATCCCTCGTCGGAAAACCCCTTTAACTCCGCATGCAGGATAATGCCCATGGGCCATGTCTTCTGTAGGCAATTGGCCATAACGACAGTGGGTGTTACGAGGCCCCATTATTTAATTTGCTTGATTGCTCCACTGCGTGATGATTTTGTTGTCGGGTGGGAATTTTTAGCTCAGTACAATGAGAAGTCTGTGTTTCTTGTGAATCCAGTGTCCAATGCGAAAATTGATATTACTGTTGTGTTGGGTGCGCACGGTTTTGGCGCCTACATCCAAGGTCAATGGTGTATTGGTCAGTGGTTGGATTCCTAGAAGGAGATAGGGTTGGTTTCGAACCTGGTCTTATTGGAATTGTTCCCCATAATAGTGGTCACAGAGATTTGGGGTGATCGATTGTGGAATAAATGGTTCCGGAACAGAGAGCTAATTCTCCTCCTGTGGTTGAAGAATTTAGTTTAGAGAGGGTTTGTTTTAAATGCTGAACATGTACCAGGGGTGTTTAACTCTATAGCAGATTCCCTTTCTTGTCTACAGTGGAATAGGTTTCTGGAACTCGCTCAGCATGCGAATGTACAGGGAGTGCTTTTTCCAAGCATCTTTGGAGTCTGGTATAGGAATGGAGGTGGCTTTGGATCGTTGGTCAGTAAGTACGGCAATGTGGACTGGATATCTCAAGATTTGAGGTGAATGGGAAGAGTTGGTAGATGGAGTAGAGGCTTGCAGTGGCGAGCTTGTGCTGTATTGAATTGGTAGGCATTATGGGCATGGTGTGTCCATAAGCTGTCGGCTCTTGCTCTTTTGTTTAAACTCAGTAATGAACTTGACTTCACAAAGTCTTATCAGGCCAGGCAGGCCATGAAAGGGTTTAGAAAGGGTAATGTGGTGCGCAATGCGAGGAGGCCAGTGTCCTTTTCTTTGTTATTGAGGTTAGGCACAGCTGTGGGAGGTGGGTAGGTGTGAGTTTGAGGCAGTAGTCTTTTGCTTAGCTTTTTTGCTTGCCTGGTAGCTGGTAGGAAGAAACAGGTCAAATGCATGCATTATGCTGATGTGTGCTTGTGTGGTGCACTAAGACTAACCAGTCAGAGAGAGAAGTTACTATACAATTGAGGCAATTGCAAGGGTCTGACATGTGCCCCATACGTTGCTTTCAAGATTATGTGGCGTTAAATCACATGAAACCCGTTCATGTTGGTTCATGCTGATGGGCGTTTTCGTTCGAGATTCCAAGTTGTACAGGATTTCAGGAAATATTTCGTTTTGTTGGGGTTGTCGGACCAGGAATTTAGTTCACATTCCTTCCGTACAAGTAAGACTACGGAAGCAGCAAGATGGGGGTCTGGTTTCAGATATTGCAAAGAGGATTGGTTGGTGGGAGTTGGCACGCTATAAGATTTGTGTGTGTCCTCATCTGTTCGAGGGATTGTTGGTCTGATGTGCTTTTTGCTTATGTCTTTTTTTGTTTTTCTTTCAGGGAACAGACCGTGCATGTTGTGGATCGCGGGACACTCCTATGTATATTGGGGTGAAGTTAGAGCTGATGTACGTTCGGCTGGAAACTAGTTGGGCTTTACTAAAGATGAGGTGCAGGTTTAGTGGTTGGGAATGGGTGGTCTTTTGTGAAGCAGGTTACTTCCGGAGATTATTTTTATACAGGTTTTGATTGGGCATGACATATTAGTGATGCATGCCGGGGGAAAAGGATTTGTGTGTCCGAGCATTAAGAGACTTAATGAGAGACATTATACTAGATTTTCTACGATTGTGGGCTTAACAATTATTTGGTCCAATATTTTGGCATGGCAGAAGTAGAGGCAAGCCAGATCGGTTTATGGCGCGAACAAGTACAGACCAATGGTCAACAAGGTAGTGGAGAAGTTTGTGGTGCGGAATGGTGGTATTGTGGTACGTCATTAAGACTTGGAGGGGGCTGACAGTGGTTTTCTTAGGTCAAACAGGGTTCATCTCAATGATGTCAAGATCGACATTTGGACATCGGGCCTGCAAGACGGTGTTGAGTAAGCCCTTTGTTTGTGGTGGGAGGATCATGTATAAGAGATCATACATAATTGATATGATGTGGAGGAGAGTGGTCTTTGAAGGCAGAAAGTAAATATTTAAGTTTCATGGAAACTTGGAGCTCGCAAATCCCAACCACTTGTTTTTGGATTTGTGGGGTTTTAGTGAATCATTTAGCCGCAATGGTTTTAATTCCTGTGGGCAAGGTCCTCAGGATGGGTTTTTAGGTCTTGAATATATTAAGTGTCCTCAGGTCATGTACAGAACGGCTAAGGGGAAGGTGTAAGACCTGTTTAGTAGTGGAGTGATAATTGCAAGAAATGCCTTGAAAACCCCTCAGCTGGTTTAGGTCCTTTAATAATGGGAAATGGGAAATACGGTGTTCTGTTCCGACGGGGCGTTATTTTACACCTCATTTTCAAATAACGGCGTGTGAAAAGACGCCGTGTAAAAAAGTAGTGCATGTCACTTCTTGAGCCATTTTTGGAGCCGTTTTTCACTGACTCAATAGAAAAACAGCTCCAAAAACGTCCGTAAAAAACGCAGTGAAAAATGCTAGTTTGATAAAAAAAACGGCTGAAAATCAGGAGCTGTTTTCCCTTGAAAACAGCTCCGTATTTTCAGCCGTATTTTGTTAACCATGTGAACATACCCTAATTGACATTCGTTTGACCAGCTGCTACTCCATTAGGGCTTGTCCACACGTAGCGGAATTGCTGCGTATTTTCCATCCTGAATTGCGGATGGAAAATACGCAGCAGAATACAGTAGCAGCAAAGTGTGTGAGATTAAACAAATCTCATCCACACGCTGCGTAAAAATTCCGACCCAGAATTGACCTGCGGTGCATATTTTTCGTATCGCAGCATGTCAATTCCTGCTGCGGAAAGTGGACTGAATTGCTGCGTTTTTCTGAGGAGATGTCACCATCTCCCAGCATTGAGAAAAACACCGCAAAATACACACCATTTTCTGCAGTAAAAAAATGCTTTTTTTCCACAGCGGATTGTCTGCTACTTTCAACTGAATTGCTGCAGAAATTTTCTGCAGCAATTCCGTTACATGTGGACAAGCCCTTAAAGGGATCCTGTCATCAACATCTTACCTGTTAAACTCGCCTTACCCCTCAATGGCCGCAGCTGTCCAGAGTTCGTTCCTGTCGCTCTTCTTTCCTGAAGTCCTCCTCTGTCTGTAAATATAGTCGTTTAAACTTTTCCCGCCTTTTATGGTAATTATTTTTCCCTCTGGGACGCAGCTTCTTAACCACGCCCACTGCCACCACCTGTCCGGCCCTGACTGGCTAAGGAGTTGTCAATCAAAAAGAAGGAGGTGGAGTCCACTCTGAGACACTGGAGGAATGAAAACCTGACTCTTTTCAGATGAAGATTTGACTCTTTTCTGCTCATTTGCATACGGCGTGGGACCACTGAAAAACGGAATACTAAAGCTACAGAGCTTACTTATAACATATTTATAGCTTAGATGACAATGATTTTCCACCCACTTTCACAAGGTATTGCTGGCTTTATAGCTAAAATGCTGGTGACAGGTTCCCTTTAAGGCGGAGTGGCCCAGTGGGTCCACAATCCCCACAGCCCTGACAATGTTGCTTAGGCTGGGTTCAAGCACTCAATTTGCGTCTTCTTATTCTTGCCAGTTTTTTGCGATACCCCCACAAAATGGTGCAGGGTTGCTGCAATTTTACGAAATTTGCGGAAAAAAACACAAATTGGTCCGCAACATGTGTACCCAACCTTTGAGAATCGCAGATTATTTACGACTAAGCTTTTTCCAGGTATTCTGCATGGTCATGCAGTCAGGTGAAGGAAATGCAGCCTCAAAAGCTGATTTGCTTGAGGGATCGTGGACCATAGTTTTTTTTTTTTTGCCAATTTGGTCATTAAACAGTAGAAAAAAACCTACATAAATGTCCTTACACAATGTTCTACTGTTGCTTTATACTTTTCTTTCCATCATTCAATTATTTTGAGTGAAAATTATTGAGGGCTCTAAGAGATGGCCATTAGAAATTTAAAAATACAATTATATTTTTGGTGTTTACATTTAGGCCAGTATCACACAGTTTTGATCCAGTTTTGGGCTCCGTTTTATTGTTTAGCTAAAGCCAGAAATGGACCCAAAGGGACGGAAAGATTTAAAGAAAAGATTAATGCAAATCCTCTCTTTTGTGTCCACTCCTGTGTTTGGCAAAAAAAAAAACAACTGGATGCAGAGTTTCCGCTGCAGAAGTTGCAACATTTGCTATTTGTTGCTGGTTTTATCTCACCATTGAATTCAATGAGGAAAACACGCAACAAAAAAACAAGGCATCTGCTGCATAAATTGACATGGTTGCAGATTTAAAAACCGCACTGCATGTCAATTTATGTACGTTTTAGCTTCAAATCTCATTCACTTTGCTGCTACTGTAGATGATACAGAATTCTGCAGCATTTACACTACGTGGGAGCCCAGCCTTCGACATGTAAATTTAAGCTGCGTATTTGTCGCTTTGTCCGTTGCGTGTTTTCCCCATTGAATTCACTGAGGATGTAAAACCTACAACAAATAGCCAAGTGTTACGACTTGAAACGCTGCAGTTCTACCCCAAAAAAAAAATGTCTCCGTAATTATGGCAATGCGTCCCTCTGTTGTCCTGCAGCCCGGCCTCCTGGGATAATGCTTCATCCCATGTGACTGCTGCAGCCAATCCCAGGCTGCCACCGTTACATGGGATGAAAAGTAATCCCAGGAGGCTGGGCTGCAGGATAACAGAGGGAGGCATCGCCATTAGGGAGACAGGGGTAAGTTTAAGCTTTTTTTTTTTTTTAACCTGCACTTTTCCGCAGCGGAAAATTCCGTACGGTTTTTCGGCCTGATTTCCCGGCGGGGTCCAGCCTCCTGGGATTACTGTTCATCCCAGGTGTACTTTTACACAGCGTATCAGCCCTGTGTGAACATGGCTTTTGTAGCTGGGAGAGGGACCCCTGGCGAGACATTCACCCCTGAACAAAAGGAACGCCTGTTCACCATGACGCATAATTCCTCTTTGGCCAGCAGATTTCAGGAGGCAGGGTTCAAGATTCTGTCCCGTTTGTATAGGGTGCCTTCCAGATTGCATGCAATGATCCCGGCGGCCTCGCCATTATGCTGGAGATGTGGTGACCATGTGGGTACGATCATGCATATTTTTTGGGACTGCCCACTCCTGACTGGGTTCTGGTCCGAGGTGTGGCGCATTTCCTCGAAATTTACAGATTTCCCCCTCCCACGATCCCCGGGCCTTTTCCTGCTCCATCTGTGTGAGGTCCCTCTGTTTACATATAGACGCTCAGTAGTTCGCCACTTGGTGAACGCGGCTAGGGCGTGTGTTCCTGCACTGTGGAGACAATCCTGTTCCCCGTCAGTGGGCATGTGGTTCGGCAAGATTCAGGAGATCATGAGAATGGAGGACCTCACAGCATCAATGAAAGGGTCCCATGCTTCCTTCCTCAGAACATGGCGTGAATGGATCAGATTTCAATCAACTGCGGAATATAAGACCATCATGGCCTCTTGAATTCACATCTAGATCCGGTGTGTCAGGTCAGCTCCCCCCTCCCTTTTTTCCTCTCCTTCCTACTGTCTCTCTTTTCTTTCTTCCTCTTACTGTTCTCATGTTTGCTTCTGGAGTATTATGCACGGCTGCGGGTTCAGGGTGCTTATCGGAGATTCTTTCATACTTGATTCAAGCGATGTATTAATTTCATGTGACCCCATGCACTTATGTCATACTGATAGCCGACCTGTGGCCTGTTGACTGTTTTGCACTGGCAATTTCCAACTGTGTTGTGTATACTTTATATACTTTGTGTTACAAAATTACAAAATGAAAATAAAAGAATTTATAAAAAAAAAAAAAGAACATGGCTTTTGGGTAGATTCACAGGTAAAAGATTTTGTTGCAGAAAATTTTTGCGACTAAAATCAGTTTCGTTCCATAGAATGGAACTTGTAGAAATCATTGCACCTGCTGCGGAAATAATCTCAGAAAGATGAATGGAGCTGATTTTCAGTCGCAGAAATTTCTGAAACAAAATCTCCTGCATGTGACTGCTCTCTTAGACAGGGTTCTCACGTAGTGTAATTGCTGCGGAATTTCCGCAAAGGAATTCTGTGCGGAAATTCCGCAGCATTTACAGTAGCAGCAAAGTGGATGAGATTTTCAAAATCTCATGCCCACACTGTGGAAAAATAAACGCAGTGAAATCGTTAATAAATTGACCTGCAGTGCTGAATTTAAATCTGCAGCATGTCAATTTATGCTGCGTTTACGTTGATTTTCTGTTGCGGGTTTTTCCCATTGAATTCAATGGTGATGCCAATCTACAGCAGATAGCCAAGTGTTGCGGCTTTTTCGGCTGAATCGCAGCGATTCAGCCGTAAAATCGCAACTCAGCAAAAAATAAAATAAAATCATACTTACCCGGAACTCTCTGCTTCTTCCTCCAGTCCGGCCCCCTGGGATGACATTTCATCCCATGTGACCGCTGCAGTGGCCACATGGGCTGCAGCGTCACCTCTGGAGGCTGGACTGGATGGCAAAGGAGGGACACGGCACCATGAAAACGGCCACAGTAAGTATTAAAGGTATTTTTTTTTCGGAACGTCCTGCAGGTTCCAGGACAGATATGCTCCGTAGTTTTATGCAGCGTATCCAACCTGTGGGAACCTGGCCTGAGGGTATATTAACGTGGTGTGGTTTTGACACTATTTTTGCTGTGTGGCTACAAAACCGCATGTGTTTTTCCAGTGTGGTTTTTAAAAATGTAAAAACTGCACCGTGTGAATACACCCTGAAGCCATGTTCACATAGTGCAGATTTGCTGTAGATTATGCATGCGTTTTTTTTAAGACAAAACCAGGAATGAAATCTAAGAAATATATAAAGGAAGGCCTTATAGGTTTGCTCTCTTGGCCCCAAATCTGTTTTTGGCTTGAAAAATTATTGCATAATCTGCACTGTGTGAACAAGGCCTTACACATACAATCCTCTGCAATGCACAGTCAGCTACTCCAAAAGTGGAGTGTTTAATGTGTTGTGAGATGCAGAGTCCCGACGCCTGATTTTCACTGCACTAAATAATAGCTTTTTGAGTTTCTTGAAGGCTGCTGTTTCATGCACACTCATCTGTGACCTATATCAAATTAAATACTGGCAGAAGACGGCTGTTTAATATTCAGGGTGGGTGTGCATTAGCACTCTTGGCTTCACCTAGGAACCTAATTACCACTTCTTGCGTTGTACTGCAAGCAACCTGCTCAAATTCACACACTGACCTGCTATTACATATAATCTGAGTGTTAAACATCGGAGAACGAAAAGATGCCAGCCCTTGGATAGTGAGTAGTTTCATTAACCAGTTGTAAGGAATCCCCCAAAAATATTTTCTCAGATTTAGGCCAAATTCACACGAACGAGCGCGAACTCGAACGTGAAAAACAATAGTTTTTCACGTCCGAGTTGCATGCATGCAGGACTTGAAAACAGCTCCGTGTTTTCAGACATTTTTTTGCTAAGGCCTCATGCACTCGACCGTAGTCATGTGCATGGCCGTGGTTTTCGGGTCGGCCGGTGAGTGACACGCGCGAGTGCATGCCCGTGTGTATTATTTCCTATCCGCCTGGACCGCAGAACACGGCCATAATAAGACATGTCCGTTCTTTCTGCGGTCAAGGCTCCTGGGCCATGCACGGACCGTGGAAACCATAGTCGTGTGCATGGGCCCATAGGAATGAATGGGGCTGCAATTCTCCCGTGGATTTTCGGGATAATTACGGCCGCAAAAGCACATTCATGTGTATGGGGACTAAGCGTGTGAACATACCCTTAGGCTTTATTCAGACGAACGTGAATTACGTCCGTGCAACGCGCATGATTTGCACGCGCGTTGCACGGACCTATATTAGTCTATGGGGCCGTGCAGACATGCCCGTGATTTTTACTCAGCGTGAGTCGGCTGAAAAAAAGTCACGACATGTCCGTTCTTTGGACGTTTTTCGCGCATCACGCACCCATTGAAGTCAATGGGTGCGTGAAAACCACGCATGTCGCACGGAAGCACTTCCATGTGAACAGCGTGATTCGCGCAACAGCTGTCAAAAGGATGAATGAAAACAGAAAAGCACCACATGCTTTTCTGTTTACAAACATCCAAATGGAGTGTCATAATGATGGCGGCTGCGCGAAAAGCACGCAGCCGCGCATCATATGCTGCTGCCCCACGGAGCTGTTAAGTGGCTTTTGCGCACACAAAACGCCGCGTTTTTGCGTGCGCAAAAACGCCACGCTCGTGTGAATGAGGCCTCAGAATAACTTTCTCGTCAAAATCAATTTATGAAATAAATTCCATTGTTCTTATTTGTTCTTTAATTATGAATGTGCTTGAAATCTGGCCTAAAAAGTAAATTGCCATCTGACCTGATTACGTTTCAGTTTGTAATGACCAGAAATGTAACACGTGAGTGACCATGGGGCCCCATAGCAAAAGTTATAATGGGACCCTGCTAAATGTGGACATAAATTTAGGATTATTTGGGTTTTTACTTTGATTCTCTGTGTCATTTCCGCCTTTAATTGGTGTCCCAGTGATTGACATTAGTTTTTCCACTCTTGTCTGCCATCATCTACGTCTTTTACTAGCTGCACCTCTCCTCTGAGTGAAGACAGGCCTAATCAAATGCTGGGTCCCATAGAAGCTGGTATGCCTTCTACGCTGGTAGGTACACCCATGTAATAATGATGGCCATGAGGGTATGTTCACACGGCTTATTTTCAGCCGTTTTTTGGGGTGTAAAAGCCCAGAAAATGGCTGAAAAAAACAGAAGCTGCCTGCCTCCAAACATCTGCCCATTGATTTCAATGGGAAAAACCGTGTTTCGTTCCGACAGGGCGTTTTTGTACACGGCCGTTTGAAAAAAATGGCGCGTAAAAAGAAGTGCATGTCACTTCTTGAGCCGTTTTTGGAGCTGTTTTTAATCGTGTCAATAGAAAAACGGCTCCAAAAACAGCAGTAAAAAATGCAGTTTTCTTAAAAAACGGCTGAAAATCAGGAGCTGTTTTCCCTTGAAATGTGATGCTAAATCAGGGATTGAAAAAGCTCTCTTGGTGCCTTAGGCCCCATACACACAAACTTAGTTTTTCCCATCCGTAAATACGGATCCAATATCGCCCGTATTCCACCCGTATTTACGGACCCGTTTTCTCTGCTATTTCCACTGCACTAATCGGCAGCCCCTTCTCTCTATCAGTGCAGTAAAAAATGCAGTTTTCTTAAAAAACGGCTGAAAATCAGGAGCTGTTTTCCCTTGAAAACTGCTCCGTATTTTAAGATGTTTTTGCTTAAGCGTGTGAACATACCCTTAGGGTATGTTCACACGGCATATGTTTGAGGTAGAATAATACACGGCTGTTTTAAGAGAAAACTGCCTCTTAATCCGGATGTTTTTGGAGCTGATATTAAAAGCGTATTTGATTTTTGCAAGCAATTTTAAGCGTATTTTGACGTTTTTTTTAAATTGTCAATGGAAAATCAGCTTGCAAAACATTTCAAGAAGTGACGTGTCGCTTCTTTTGTATGAGGCTCTTTTTAATTCAGCATTGTAAAAAAACGCCTCATATGAACTATACCGTGTATTTCCCTTTGAAATCAATAAAAAACTGTTTGCAGGCATATTTTAAGTGTATATTGGAGAGTAATACAGGCGTTTTACGCTTTGAAATGCGCCTGAAAATTAGCCATATGAACATACCCTTAACCTAAATTCTAAGCAACAGAATCCCTGTGACATTTCCTTTACTATTCTTATTACTATTAAGGCTGGGTTCACACACCCTATTTACGGACGTAATTCGGGCGTTTTAACCTCGAATTATGTCCGAAAATAAGGCTCCAAAGCGCCGGCAAACATCTGCCCATTCATTTGAATGGGTTTTACGATGTGCTGTGCCGACGGTCATTTTTCTTACGCGCCGCTGTCAAAAGACGGCGCGTAAAAAAGACGCCCGCGTCAAAGAAGTGCATGTCACTTCTTGGGACGTAATTGGAGCCGTTTTCCATTGACTCCATAGAAAAACAGCTCCAATTACGTCCGTAATGGACGCTGCGAAAAACGCTTGCACATGCCATTACGTCTGAAATTCAGGAGCTGTTTTCTCCTGAAAACAGTTCCGTAATTTCAGGCGTATCGAACGTGTACGTGTGAACCTACCCTTACTATGAGTATTGAGGTGAAATTTTATGACCCATTGTGATGCTAAATCAGGGATTGAAAAAGCTCTCTTGGTGCCTTAGGCCCCATACACACAAACTTAGTTTTTCCCATCCGTAAATACGGATCCAATATCACCCGTATTCCACCCGTATTTACGGACCCGTTTTCTCTGCTATTTGCACTGCACTAATCTGCAGCCCCTTCTCTCTATCAGTGCTGGATAGAGAGAAGGGGCAGCCCTTTCGGGCAGAGTTTCCGCAGCGGAACGGAGCGATTGAAAGTAAAAAGTTTATACGTACCCCGGCCATTGTCTTGGTGACCCGTCCCTCTTTTGACATCCAGTCCAACCTCCCTGGATGACGCGGCAGTCCACGTGACCGCTGCAGCCTGTGATTGGCTGCAGCGGTCACATGGGCTGAAACGTTATCCCAGGAGGCCAGACTGGAGAAAGAAGCAGGGAGTTCTGGGTAAGTATGAACTTTTTTTTGTCACATGTATTTGAAGTTAACGTTAGGCATCTATATTGTGAGCGCCGCACATGGTACTCACTGTCCAGGGTGCTGAAAGAGTTACTGCCGATCAGTGCAGCCCCTTCTCTCTATCCCGCACTGATTGTTTAACTCTTTCAGCACCCTGGACAGTGACTATCCCCTGACGTCGCCTAGCAACGCTCCCATTATTACGGGTGCACACACGTAGCCACCCGTAATTACGGGAGCCCCATAAACTTACATGGGCCTGCCCATGCTGTAATTACGGCCTGAAATAGGACATGTTCTATATTTTTCAACGGCCCGGGCACCTTCCCGTAAGCAAATTTTTTGCTAATTTTCTGTAATAAATATTGAATTTATCGACCAAATTTTTTCACTAACATAAAGTACAATATGTCACGAGAAAACACTCTCAGAATCACTTGGATAGGTTAAAGAATTCCAAAGTTATTACCACATAAAGCGACACGTCAGATTTGAAAAAATCATCTGTTTCCACAAGGCCAAAACAGGCTATGTCCTAAAGGGGTTAAACACCTTAGGGTATGTTCCCACAAACAGGATACACAATAGAATTCTGTGTGGAATTTTTGTGGCATTTACAGTAGCAGCAAAGTGGATGAGATTTCCACAAAACCCACAAAAATCTGGGAAAATGGGAAAACCACAAAAATCTATTGCGGTTTATACAACGATCACGCAGTGGAAATGCTGTGAAAACTGCTCGAAATTTGCAGGTGCACATAAAGTTTGCTACAATGAATGCTTGAGACTATGGCCTAATTCACACGAGCGTATTTCACGTCCGTGTAACGCGCGTTAAAATAACGCACGTCACACGGTCCTCTGCAAGTCAATGGGGCCATTCAGACATTCAGTGTTCTTCACGCAGCGTGTGTCCGCTGCGTGAAACTTACTGCATGTCCTATACTTATGCATTTTTTGCGCATCACGCACCCATTGAAGTCAATGGTTGCATGAAAATCATGGACAGCACACGGACGTCATCCGTGTAATGTGCGTGATTCACACAACAGTTGCTAAAGAAATTATTTTGTTAAAGAAAAACACCACCTCCAGTTTATTTTGCTGCCGTGAAAAGCGTGACATACTGATGACATACGCGCGTAAAAAATGCTGCGTTTCTTACGCGCGCAAAACGAACACGTTCATGTGAATAAGGCCTAAATCTGCAGGTTAAACCGCTCTGTAAAATCTGCAATGATTTCCGCAGCTACATTGCATTTCTGCAGACATATGCGCAGCAAAAACGTACTATTTCCTGCGTATTTCTGTAACTGATTTACCTGCATTTTTTTTAGATTCTCCGTCCGGACAAAAAATACGCAGCAGAATACAGTAGCAGCAAAGTGGGTGAGATTTAACAAATCTCATCCACATGCTGTGTAAAATTTCCGACCGGAAATTGACCTGTGATGCATATTTTTCATACCGCAGCATGTCATTTTCTGCTGCGGAAAGTGGACTGCATTTCGCAGCAAAATGTGCACAATTTTCTGTAGTAAAACACGCAGGAAATGGTGCGGTTCTTCCGGAGCGGAAAGCCTGCTAGTTTCTGCGGAATTGCTGCAGAAATTTTCTGCAGCAATTCCGTTACGTGCGGACCAGACTTTACGGTGTCACTTGCCCGTGTAAACATACCCTCAGGGTATGTGCACACGATAATTGCATTTACGTCTGAAATTACGGAGCTGTTTTCAGGAGAAAACAGCTCCTGAATTTCAGACTTAATTGCTCGTACTCACGTTTTGTGGGGCGTCCATTACGGACGTAATTTGGAGCTGTTCTTCATTGGATTCAATGAAAAACGGCTCCAATTACGTCCCAAGAAGTGTCCTGCACTTCTTTGATTGACGAGGCTGTTATTTTACGCGCCGTCTTTTGACAGCGACGCGTAAAATTACAGGTCGTTGTCACAGTACATCGGCAAACCCATTGAAATGAATGGGCAGATGTTTGCCGACGTATTGGAGCCGTGTTTTCAGGCGTAAATAGGGGCGTAAAACGCCTCCATTACGCCTGAAAATAGGTCGTGTGAACCCAGCCTTGGGCTGGGTTACCACGTAGCGTAACCGCTGCAGAATTTCCGCAACAGAATTTTGTGCACAGATTCCACAGCATTTACAGTGGCAGTAAAGTGTATGAGATTTCAACAAATCTCATGCACTTGCTGCAGAAAAAAATCTGCTGCGAAAACGTTCATAAATTTGAAATCCACAGCATGTCAATTTATGCTGCGGAATGGTTGTTCTTTTGTTGCAAGTGTTCCTGATTGAATTCAATTGGAAGGTAAAACCTGCAACAAGTAGCAAATGTTGCAACTTTTGCGGTGGAAATGCTGTGATTCCGCTGCAAAAATTGCAAATCAGAAAGCCAATACATACCCCAGGGTGTTGTAATACAGATGCATTCCTCTGTTCTCCATCCAGTCCCTGCTTCCTAGGATGATGTTTCATCCCATGTGACTGCTGCAGCGAATCACAGGTTGCAGCGGTCACATGGGCTGCGGCGTCATCCCAGGAGGCCGGACTGCACGGAGAACAGAGGGGCGCGCCATTATGACAATGCCTGAGGGGTGAGTATTAACTAAATTCCGGAGATTGCGCCTGAAAACCTGTACCACAATTTGATGTGGTTTTTCAGGCGGAATTTTCTGCGGGTTCTTGGTCAGAATGCATTTGACAAAATGGGCTCAACTTTGCTTAATAAACATATCCTAGTATTAGATTTTATGTAAATGCTCGTTTTTATGGGGGTGCTAGGAAAGTTGTTTGCCCTTAAAATAACTTCTTCACACCTACTGATTTAATTGGAAGTATTCCACCAATCTCACAGAAGAGTTGGATGGTGTTGACATCAGTAGATCACGCAATGTAAATTCTGCTTGTTTGAATGTTTTCTTTTTTTTCCAAGCATAAACACATTTAGCTAACGTCCTTGATTGCTTCACAATAAAACCTTTTTTTCTAGTGCTATGGAGCTATCCACAAAGAACTAACACTGCTTGATAACTGTGTCTGTTGTGTGCATGGAGGTGAACAGTCTATTCTGCAACGCAGGAGAAAAAAATATCAAACTAATTGTCACAGAAGGCATTATACTGTAGAAAGGACTGTACTTGCAAGCCTAGGAAGGCATGATCAGGGGACTGTAGAGTGCGTACACTCCTACCGGGGGGGGGGGGGGAAGTGGCTTCACCTACTCACCTTCCCCATTAATGGCCATACCTTTTCCCAAACCCCCTGTCCCTCTAATAAGACTCAGACACTTGGGTTGGATAAATTTGGCCACAGCAGCCATTTTATTTACAAACAAACATCAAGAACAACAATTTACAAATAATAATAACAATGGAAGGGGAGTCCTTGGAGCTACAAAAGTCTGTCACGAAACAGCCCACCTGCAAAGTATTTTTCTCCCAGCCGTCACCCTACTGGCTCAGGGGCACCGTTGTACCTGCAGTTGGCTGACCTCAACCGCAACCACTCCCCGGGACACCACCCAGCGGGAGCCCTAATTGACCACTCCTCGGGACACCACCCAGCAGGAGCCCAAATTGAGCAGACTACCAACCATAATAAATTGGGGAGGGACCATACCCCCTATGAATCCCCCCCCCCACAGTAATTTACCACCAACTCCAAGGACCCCCAATCCGCCACACGAACATACTTAGACACCTTTAAGTATGCGAGCCCCCACCCAACGAGAGGGCCCTTTCGATACCTTCCTGCAGGCACAGAGTCCACAGGTCGATCCCCACGGCCGTCAGGTGCACACCATCACCTAGCCAATAATTACCCTGGCCATCCTCGAAGTCATAATGACGCACGAAGACCCCCCCGTTTCTCACCACGAAACCCGAAACTGCCCGATTAACCTTAACCCTGGCTTTATTCAACCGTTGCACCGATCTAGCATGCCGCCAAACCTTCCGCGGGACAATCTCTGACCACACCACCTTAATAGCCGGGAAAACGGACCATAACCTGAGTAGATCGTATTTTATATCCCTGATCAATTCCCGAAAAGGACGACTACCCAAATCGTTACCCCCGACATGTAACACCAAGACATCCGGGGCCCTGTCCATCAGCGCAAACCGATGCACGTCCGGCAACACCCGACTCCACAGCATCCCCCTACTCCCCAGCCACCGCACGACTACATCCTCCCGCCAAAAACCCAATTGCCGCCCGTCTGGACGAACATCCGCCCGCTCCGCCCCCCAATGAACGTAGGAATGCCCGACGATCCACACCAATCGGCCCGCGGGTCCTGAAAAATAAAACCACTGATTAACAAAACGAGTAAGGATGCAAGCGAAACATGGAGGAGGAGAGAAAAAACGATGAGGGGAGCCGGAGGGAGTGTAGAGAAGGAGGGATTACGACTGGACTATCATATAAACTGAGGGCGCACATACAGCTGGAAGCGGCGGGAATCCCATCGACCTATCTGCTTTACCACTTCCTCACCCAACCCCCATGCCACCGCCTCCGTCGCTGCCCCAATCCGAAAAGAATGGGGGGAAAACAACGCCTCCTCCAGACCCAACTTCCGCAGACACCTACGAAAAACCCACGTAAACTGATACCGGGACATAAAGGACCCATCCTCATGACACAACAACTGTCCCCTACGCACCGTTGAGACCTCTCTGAACCCCGCAAAGCAGGCGACCGGGCACATCCTGACCCCCTTGGCCACCCCCAACACCACTCTCTTACCCCGACCCCCTTGATCCGTCTTAGACCGCCGGATCCAGAATTCCACACTCCGATCCGTTACCAACACATCTTCCATTCTCAACCCCCCAGGTCTCCTTGTGCTGGGAGCCACCAGCTCCCCGACCCTCAGGGCCCCAAAAAATGCCCACGAGAATGCCAACCTATACAGGGTCACCTCGTAGCTGGAAAAACAAATGTCACACAACACCCCCCACAACTGTTCCAACAACATAAACGACACAGGGCGCCACCGATCCGGCAACATCCTCCCTCTCCTGTACCGCCTCAGGGCCTGGCCAACCAAAAAACTTTTTGTAACATCCGTGTACCCCCGGACCTTAAAACCAAAAGCCAGGGCTGCCACAAAACGATTTACCTTGGACACTGACCAGCCCGCGATAGAGACTTGCCCCAGAAAAACTAACAACGCCACCACCCGATCATCATCCGTCACTACACCCTCCAGAACTGCCAACCAACTCTCCCACTCCCGCCACGCCGAATCATAAGCAGCCCAAGTACCCTGCGCAAGCGAAGCCTGAATCAAACCTCCTGCGGCTCGTAACCCAGCCCCCACAACCATTCCGGGCAAGCGATCCCGTCCTCCTCCGCGTCCGGAGCCACCATCCTGAACCGCTCCCACTGCAAGCGAGAAAGAGAATCTGCGATGTCATTTTTGATCCCTGGCACATGAACCGCCACAACCCAAGCGTTCAAAGACAAGCAACGTAAAACCAGGTGCCTCAACAGCCGGACGACCGGGGGGGATGACGCTGACACGTTGTTAAAAGCCCCCACCACGCCCAAGTTGTCACAATGGAACCGTACCTTGCTGTCCCGAAACCTCTCACTCCAAATTTCCACCGCCACTACTATGGGAAACAGCTCTAGGAATGCCAGGTTCTTCACCAAACCCAACTCCGCCCATTCCTCAGGCCACCGCGCCGCGCACCACTGACCCTTGCAGTAAGCCCCAAATCCCACGCCCCCCGCAGCATCTGTAAACAGCTCCCAATCCACGCTGTCAACCACCGGGGCCATGATCAAGGACCTCCCATTATAACGATGCAAAAACTCAAACCAAACTGCCAAATCTGCCCTCAGCGCCTGTGTCAGACGAATGAAATGATGAGGGGCTGTCACCCCAGCCGTCGCTCCCGACAGCCGCCTGCTGAAAATCCGGCCCATGGGCATAATCCTGCAAGCAAAGTTAAGCTTACCCAATAATGACTGTAATGCACGTAACGTGATCTTACGCAAATGTCTAGCCCCGTCCACCTCCACCCGTAACGCTACCAATTTATCTTCCGGGAGCCGACACTCCATCCCCAAAGAATCAATGGTGATTCCTAAAAAGACCAGACAGGAGCTAGGTCCTTCCGTTTTGTCCTGGGCCAAAGGCACACCGAACCTCTTTGCCACCCACTCTATCGTGTTCAACAACGTAGCACAAACCGAAGACCCGCCTGGACCAACACACAGGAAATCATCCAAGTAATGTATGACCGATGAGACCCCCGCAACCTCACAAACCACCCACTCCAGGAAAGAACTAAAAGCCTCAAAATAGGCACAGGAAATAGAACACCCCATAGGGAGGCAGCGATCCACAAAATAAGCCCCGTCCCAATAACATCCTAACAGCCGTATGCTGTCAGGATGCACAGGGAGGAGGCGAAAGGCCGACTCAATATCCGTTTTTGCCATTAATGCACCCACACCATAGCGGCGCACCCATGCAACTGCCGCATCAAACGACGTGTAAGCCACCGAGCAAAGTTCCGGAGAAATCCCATCATTAACCGATCGCCCCCTCGGGTAAGATAAATGATGTATGAGCCTAAACTTATTCGGCTCCTTCTTAGGCACCACCCCCAGTGGTGACACCACCAGCTCCGGTAAAGGGCAACTCTCAAACGGACCTGCCATGCGCCCCAACTCCACCTCCTTCCGCAACTTATCCCCTACTACCCCTGGATACTGCAACGCTGAACGCAAACTACGCAAGGTAAACGGCACCTTGTGAGCAGGGGCAGGGATCCGGAAACCAACCCGAAAACCATCCAACAACAAACTTGCCCTGGACCTATCAGGGTACCTATTTAGAAAGGGCTCCATGTCTTCCCACCTCACCGGTGTCCGGCCCTTGACTAGCGCCCCCGGCCCCTCGTCCTTTTCCCTTCTGAAAACATTTAACCGCTCCGTGAGAGATCCCCCCGCAGGAGGAGCAGCTATGTTTGAACTTACAACCCGATCCGAACTTACACTGGCCCTCATTAAACTGCCAGCAGAACCCGGATTTTCCTCCTGCTCCCCCCCCCAAGGCAATGAGGGGCCGGCCACCCCGGCCCCACCCCCTTGAAGGGACTGGCCAAAACGCACTGGAGCCATGACCCGCAACCATAACCCTATGTCTTTGTTATCCCACCTAATGTCAGGTCTCACTGCCTTCCGCTGCCGGAACTGCTCATCATAGCGCAGCCACGTCTGCCCGCCGTAAACTCGATGAGCCTCTCCGATAGCATCCATATAACAGAAGAGGCCGGAACAATGTTCCGGCGTCTTCTGTCCAATTACGCTTGCCAAAATAGCAAACGCCTGCAACCAATTAACAAAAGTTTGGGGAATCAATCGATACCGACGTTTTTCCTCCTTCTCCTTCTTGCTTTCCAACCACTTCCCTTTATCTAAATTGAACTTCTCCAACGGCAACAATGAAAAAATGTCCACATATTCATCCCTCCATATCTTTTCCCTTACTTCCGGTTTCAGATGCGCCCCCAATGGGCCCTCAAAACAAACATAGACCTCGCCCTTCGCCTTATCATCCAACCGCACCTCATCCACTGCCACATCCTTTTCTGTCTGCACCGACACTGCCACGCCCGATTCCCTAGACACCACCCCAGCTCCCCATAGCGTGCTATCCACCCCTGCAGGCCCCGACGGCCCCACCCAAGCTGCAACCGGGGACGGAGAACCTATCGCCCCCCCCTCCGCATCGCGCCAAAAGGTCACGCACACAACACAACAATTCCTGAATCTCACCCCCACCACCCGTACTTCCTGTAATCCCCCCGCTACACCCCGGCAATCCCATAGGCGAAAGTGAACCCCCACCCCCTACCCTTGGGGACCGATATACAGCAGGCAATGAAAAAGTAGGAGACAGCGACTCACCGGGCTGCGCAGGTGCTGTGTCCCCACCAGCCGGGGCGAAGGATCCATCCAGACGTCCCTCTTGGTCACCGAACTCACGGTCGTCCACTTCATCCTGCCCAGACGGGCCAGGACAAGCGCCGCACGCATGACATCCCCGACCTTCTGATGGAGCGCTCCGTAACTGCGCCGATGAACAGGGCCTCTCCGCCCATCTGTTGGGGGGCTCGACCACCCCGCGGCCCGCAGGTAGCCGCCCTCCTGCCTGCCGTGTCACCACCGACCGTGGCAGACGCCTGGAATTGGTTGCATCATCCTGGGTACAGGTGGGCCGCCCGACTGGAGCATCGCCAGCACGGCCCACCGCAAGTCCTGGGTCCCGTCGTCTGGAGGCAGAGGGAGGTCCCGGATGCATGGGCGCCTGCCCTACCACCTCCGCTGAGCCAGGCCGGCTTCCAGGATTCCTCTCAGACCAGGCCGTCCTGCTCACGGCAGCCGAGCGAGGGGCACGGCCTGGAGGGTCCCTCGTGGGGCTCCTTACCCTGCGCCTGGCTCGTGGCATCACTTCCGGGCTCAACCTCTCCGGAGGCCTCGTGCGACGTGACCGCCGCCGGGGAGGAGAGGACGGCACCGCCTGCGCCCCAGATCCAAACACGGCCGCGTCCTCCGTACTCGCCCCTGAACCAGGGGGCTCCCCATCTTCCTCTCCTCGTCCGCTCACCGCCGAGCTCGGAGCCCCAGACAGCGGGCCGGAAAGCCCCAGCCCCTCCGCTAGCCAGGCCATGCCTCGTTCTGCTACTGCTGCCCGGAGCTGGGTAAGTAGTGCATCCATTGTAAAGTCCTGGACAAGCTTCCCGTGCTGCTACAAGCTTCCCTGTGCTGTTACTAAAAATGGCGACGCCTTTCCCTCTCCTACCCTTAAGTAAACTGACCTCGCCCCCCTCACATCCGCCCCCTCCTAACCACACCCCTAACTCCTTAACTCCTTCCCTTCCTGATGAGTGCAGAGGAAATAAAATTAGGATCTATGTTGGCGCTGCTGCGTGGTGTAGAAAGGATGAAGATCCAAAAGCCAGATAAAAGTAAAATGATTTATTGCTATGCAACGCGTTTCAACGCCGAACTGGCGTTTTCATCAGGCATGGGGAACATAAAAGAAAGGGCATGTATTTATACAGAAGAACAAGTCATCTGATTTGGGGCAGTTCAGACTGGGTAATTAGGTAAAAAACCGCCAAAAAGACATCAGGAAGGGGGGGGGGCGGAGGAGGGGGTTCAAAGTTCAAA
Organism: Rhinoderma darwinii; assembly: GCF_050947455.1. Classification (NCBI taxonomy): domain Eukaryota; kingdom Metazoa; phylum Chordata; class Amphibia; order Anura; family Rhinodermatidae; genus Rhinoderma; species Rhinoderma darwinii. The sequence continues at coordinate 460,421,288 of NC_134687.1, forward strand.
GTTACATTTTATTATAATGACATTTGTTGGTGTTAACTCATTAAAACATATATACACAGTAAAATAAATTAAATAAACAAAGAGACGAGCTGTCATAATAAGGAGTTCTCTTTATGATGTGTCGGTGTGGAAAGGACGGCTGAAAGAATTTTGTTTGCGGGGGACGGCAAAATTTTATTATTATCAAAAGGTATAGGGAAGGAGTGGGAGGTGAGCAAGTAATAACTAGATAAATATTTGTTTGCTTGTTTGTTTGTTTTTATTAATGTAAGGTGTTGTGACATTGAAATATACGTGTTTTGCGTGTATGAATGAAAGTTGTTGTCTGTTGCCAAGGAGACCGCCTGTATTACGGTGGCCGACGCGGTCCAAAACGAGATGGAACGCACGGTGAACCGCAAAACGCCAAAGAACCTCAGCGACACCTCTTTCTACAGAAAACTCACCTCCAACCCACTATCCACTTACACACAAGAATACAAAGACCTTATTGAGCCAGCTGCTAAATTAGGACTAGTAAATAAAAAGGAGAAGCGCTTTTTAACTGTCACCTTTCCAAATATGCCCTTCATCTACCACCTACCAAAAATTCATAAATCATTAATCAATCCGCCCGGACGCCCCATCATTTCGCTCGTGTGAACCCAGCCTTATACTTCTGGCTACCCGGATCAATATGCGGATCCAAGAGCACATTCTGGAAGTCCATCGGGAGAGGAGACCTTGTCGAATTTCAAAAGCTGCTACTACCCTGTCCTACTACACCTTTGGAGGAGCCTATGCAGAAAGATAGACTCTGATTGTCCGACCTGGAACGGCAACACAGACAATCGACTGGATTGTGTCTGTACTGTGGCCACAAGGGACATTTCGTGCGCCAATGCCCTCAAAAGCCGGGAAAATCCAGCACCTAGGTTTGATTGGAGAGACTAACTTAGGTAATTCACGCTCTACCACTTAATTTTCTCCCAAATTGTCTATTCCTGTGTCAATTCGCACTCTGTGCCTGCTTACTTGGATTCCAGAGCTGCTGAAAATTTTATCCAGCAGGACTGAGAAGATCGTCTCCATTTCACCACAGTTCCTCTAGAGAAACCCTTGGCAGTTGCCTCTGTAGATGAACAACCTCTGCCTGACGCGATTCTGTCTCACCAAACCACTGAGGCTACAGATCGAAATCCTTCATTCTGAGCTGATAGCTTTGGACAAGACATAGAAAGCAATCAACCCCATCCTACTGGGATTACCATGGCTATGTCAACATGCTCCTGTCCTTGATTGGAACTCCGGAGAAGTCCACCAGTGTGGATCACGGTGTCTGCACTGCTGCCTGCCTCAGGTTCGTCCCGTTTTTTTCTCCACTGCCTCAGTCTCTCTCTGGATTACCCCCACAATATGCTAGCTATGCGGATGTCTTCAGCAAGAGGGAGGCAGAGGTCCTTCCTCCTTGTCGTCGATATGACTGTCCTATAGAGTTACTTCCTGGAGTCTCTCTATCGCATGGACGGGTCTCCCCGCTTTCCTTGCCCGAAACCAAGACCATGTCAGGGTATGTCAAGGAGAACCTGGTGAGGGGGTTCATCAGAAAGTCTACTTCACCAACCGGAGCTGGATTCTTCTTCGTGGAGAAAAAGGACTGGTCACTCCGACCATGCATCGACTACCGTGGATTGAACCAAGTCACGGTAAAAAATAAGTACCCCTTGCCGCTTATCTCTGATCTCTTCAAAAGGATTTGTGGAGCTAAGGTGTTCACTAAGTTGGATCTACGTGGGGCCTATAACTTGTTTCTTGTATGCAAGGGTGACGAATAGAAACCACATTTAACACCCGGGGCAGTCACTACGAGTATCTTGTCATGCCCTTTGGACTGTGTAAGGCTCCAGTGGTGTTCCAGGAGTTCATAAACGACGTCTTCTTTGATATTCTGTATGTCTGTGTAGTGGTATTTCTGGATGACATCTTGATCTACTCACTCGATCTGATGATGCATCGGAAGCATGCACGCCAGGTCTTGTTGCAGCTAGGGTATGTTCACACGGCCTATTTACGGACGTAATTCGGGCGTTTTTTCCCCGAATTACGTCTGACAATAGCGCCTCAATAGCGCTGACAAACATCTGCCCATTGAAAGCAATGGGCAGACGTTTGTCTGTTCACACGAGGCGTATATTTACGCGCCGCTGTCAAATGACGGCGCGTAAATGGACGCCCGCGTAGAAGAAGTGACCTGTCACTTCTTTGGCCGTAATTGGAGCCGCTATTCATTGACTCCAATGAATAGCAGCGCTAATTACGGCCGTAATTGACGCGGCGTTCAAGCGCCTGCACATGCCGGTACGGCTGAAATTACGGGGATGTTTTCAGGCTGAAACATCCCCGTAATTTCAGCCGTTACGGACCCCCGCCGTGTGAACATACCCTTAAGGGGATAATAAATTATATGCTAAACTGGAGAAGTGCGTATTTGAAAAGAGATCCTTGCCCTTCCTGGACTATTGTTATGGAATTACAAGGCTGCAGGAGACTGCTGGGAGAGAGCGTGCAAATAAATCCGCCACAACTTTGATCAACTGTGTTTAAGGCTACTCTATGGTATTCGCCAGTGCCCACCGCAAGGCGGGATGTTTTTTTTTCTGCATAGAACCCAGGTTGTTTTAGCAGAGTTCAATGTTGGCTAAGAAGTGCAATGCAGGCAAACATAAACAGGACAACCAGACAGCCAGAGGTTAAACAAAGTCAAAATCAATAAGCAAGTAGATACCAGGTAAAGCATAGGTTAGAGCCAGCCGGGGGCAGATAACCCAAATCAACAAACAAGGGGTTAATTAGAGACAAGCCAAGGTCAGTATTCCAAGAAGTCCAAAAGTCAGAGGTATGGGGTTTAGTCAGAAGCTTGATTAAGACACCAGAAGGTAAGGAAAATCAGAGTAAGGCTGGATTCACACGAGCACATTACGTCCGTAAATGACGGACGTATTTCGACCGCAAGTCCCGGACCGAACACAGTGCAGGGAGCCGGGCTCCTAGCATCATAGTTATGTACGATGCTAGGAGTCCCTGCCTCGCTAAGGACTGGACCCCTGAGGTAGAGGCAGAATTCTCCAATCTCAAGAATGCCTTCACATCTGCTTCTGTTCTTCATCATCCTGATGGTACTTGTAACGTCCGGGGTCGCTGACCACGATTTCCTTCCAAAACAACCTAAACAAAAACCTCACACCAAAGATGGCATAAATTGGGGTCCCTTATAGTATATAAACCTAAAAACGAACCAAAAATGGGACATAACCCTTAGAAAAGTAATGTACTCCAAAAATAAAAGTACAAAAAGTCTTTATTAAATATAATAACAAATGACAAATGATGAAAAAGAGATATGATACAATAAATACGGAGACATATACAACAGGGTCAGATGGAAATAGACCAAGACCAACAGAATCAACCGTCCACTGATGACCTATAGCACGCTTGAGTATAAATAAATAATCAGTAAGTCCAGGGGTATGGGGTGGTAGGTCCCATACATAGTGCCATGCTATCAGCTAAAATATCAACGTATGGAGAAATGTAGCCTGCACAGAATATAGTACATGTGGTAGTACGTACAAAGCCTGCAAAGTATATATGGTAGTACGTAACGAATGCAGCTGAAAACGTATGCAGATAGTATGACGGCTCAAATGGCCAAGAAAAATATAGCTAACATGGCTGAATGACAAAGCACAATACTGTGGAGGCTACACAAAGCTGAAAAAACCTATGCACATACCCTGAGACATGATGAAAGGCGTGAAGGCTCAAAGGAGTGGATGGGTGAACAAGCGCCTCGACGCGCGTTTCGCCCTGTGACCGGCTTCGTCAGGAGGCTACATACATAAAAAATCCAGGGGTTTAAATAATAAGTAGACAGAGTTAGGCTCACCTGCGCTGAATAAAAAGCGGCGCTCGACACGCCCACCGGGCGGCACACGCATCACGGGACGCGCCGCGCGTCATGTGACAGGTGCCACGTGATGAAAAACATCTCCATGGCAACCCTAGACGCTATGCGGCACTCCCGGATACCTGCCCCGCTGCTCGTGCGCAGCCGAGCGTCTGTGCAGACACCACAGGAGAGACAACCCAAAATGACAAAAAAAGAAAAAGGAAAGTACCTGTAGCAAAGGGGCCAGCTGACGGTATTTGTATATAGTATGAAATGAGTACAACGATGCAAGAAGGACAGTTATACAGATGTCGATAGCAAATACATATATTAAAGAATACATATGAAAAAGAAGATAACGCAGGTCAATAGTTAATAGTGATGTATGGAACGTGCAAAAAAATAATAAAAAATAAAATAAATAAATAAAGAAGTGAAGAGATATTCACCCAAAAATACTGATAATTTAAGGTAATAAATAATTTACTGTGCAAAATACAAGAAAGGACATTTATCAAAAACACGATAATAATAATAAAGTGCCGTGTACAAATAAAGTGATAACAGGGATAAAAAATGTATTATATGTGTGAAATATAAGGCATAATAAATAAAGTTGTAAAAGTGAAATTAGATAAAAAATAAAAAATATATGAAGTGTGAATATATAACTATATATGTATATAAATATATAATAAATTAGAAAGATAAAAATACAAATACATCGTATTCGACATTTGTGAAGGTGTGAAAAGGAATAGATACATAAATATACAGACATATATAGATAATGATAAGTATATAAATACATCAAAGCATATGCAAGTAATATAAAAAACACAGTATATAATAGTACTAGATGGTGAAAATATCACAAGTCTAAATAGCTGTACCAAATGCCATGACGGTAAATATACTCAGGACATAAAACTGTGCAGTATAATATAAATGTATACATGTAAAACTCCATACTACAGCACATATATACAAAACATGTATTATCCATAGTGCCACAAAGATATAAAAATAAGTAACATTTCAGAAATATATCAGAATCTATGTATGTATCTTCTCTCCTTCGAAACTTCATTTGTAGCCATACGAAATCTTTACCAATGTATAGGTCCATATACTAGGCCCATTCGCTAGAGGAGATAACTATAACAGAAAAAATAGAATAAAAAACAAGTAATAATACACCCTAGAAAAAAGAAATACAATTCACGCATGGTTAGAAAGTTACAAAAAAGGCCTGAAACTGGTGGCTTCATTTAAACCAAATGGGGCTGTAGTGTTCAATAACGTGATCCACTTCATTTCTTTTCTTAACAAAGCCAAACGTACATCCCCACCTCTGCAGCCCAGGGAAACCTTATCGATACCACGTACCTCAAAGCCCCTAGGGTTACAGTAGTGGAATTCGCGGAAATGTCGCGGAACAGGCTGGATTTTATCCACATCCAGAGCATTAGAAGCCGACTTGATTTTGCCAACATGTTCCAGTACCCGCACCTTCAATTGCCTAGTGGTCATACCTACATAGATGAGCCCACACGGACAAGTGGCAAAATACACCACAGCTACTGTACTACATGTGATATTATAAATGATTTTATATTCTTTCCCTCTATCAGAGCTGTAGAAGTTGAAGGTACGTGGAACATATTTGCAAGCGGAACATTTGCCGCAGTTATACGACCCCCAAGGAGGACCTTTGCTCCCAAATGGATTCGGTGGAGCGCTGGGGATGTAATGACTAGCCGTCAGAAGGTCCTTCAGATTTTTGGATCGCCTCCAAGTAATGGAGGGATACTTGGGTAAAACCCCTGCCAGATCTCGATCAGTAAGAAGTACCCGCCAATGTTTTTGCAGAATATCACGAATCCTAGTCCAATGAGGATTAAAAGTGGTGATAAATCTCACATTCTGATCTATTTTATGCTTCTTAGGCCTACTTACCAAAAGTTCATCACGGGTCGAATTCTTGGCTCTGAGATATCCTCTCTTAATGACCCTCTGACTATACCCACGACTCTGAAATCTTGCCGTTAGATCCAATGCTTGGCGCTCAAATTTGCTGTCATTGGAGCAGATACGCTTAGCCCTCAGAAATTGGCCCACAGGTATGGATGTTGTGACCTTCGGATAGTGGGCAGACGTAGCGAGGAGGAGGGCATTTGTGGAGGTTTTTTTCCTAAAAATGTCGGTAGAAATGAAACCACTATCATCTCTACAAATACAAATATCCAAGAAATCAACACGGGTTTGGCTATACTGCCACGTGAGTTTGATATTGATATCATTCCTATTAAGGGAACCAAGAAACGACTCTAAATTGGACGTGGAGCCCTGCCAGATGAAAAGAATATCATCTATATACCTCGACCACAGGAGCACTGAATCATGACCCGGAGTTTGTTGCACAGTGTCCCTCTCCCACAGCCCCAGGAACAAGTTGGCATATGAGGGTGCGCACGTGGCCCCCATTGCTGTCCCCTGGAGCTGTAGGAAGAGGCGATCCTTGAATACAAAGAAGTTATGTGTTAATGCAAAATCAAGGAGACATAAAACAAACTCTATAAGATCCGGGTCATGATTAGTCATCTGTAGAAAATGTCTAGATGCTCGGATCCCGTGGTCGTGGCATATAGACGTGTACAGGGACTCCACGTCACATGTGACCAAGTACATATCGTCCTCTATGTGCAGCCCATCAAGTCGCTGTAACATATCTGTGGTATCCCTAATGTATGACGGTAGGGTTTCCACACATTTCTGTAGATCAAAAATCTACGAATCTACAGATATTCTCACACAGGCCACCAATCCCTGATACTATTGGACGACCAGGGGGGCAGATAACATTTTTATGCACTTTAGGCAATAAATAGAACGTCAGCTTAATAGGGAAATCCACAGAAAGGCCCTCCCTACACTTGGAATGAATAATATTGGCATCCACACCCCTTTGTAATAAGTTATCAAGTTCTCCTTTGAAAACTGACGTTGGGTCCGTTGGTAGCCTACGATAGCAATGACTCATGTCAAGTTGGCGAAAAGCCTCACATTCATACATCTGTGCCGGCCATAATACAACATTGCCCCCCTTATCGGCTGGTTTGATAACAACATCTCTGAGTTTTCTAAGCTCCAAAATAGCCTGCCTTTCCTTATAGTTGAGATTACGAGGTGTATCGAAATCAGAGATAGTTTCTAGATCTTTTTTGACCAGTTTGAAAAAAATGTCCACTGAGGGGCATAGCGCGAGAGGGGGGAAATATTGAGAACGGCGGCACAGATGCATGGGAAGTCTGGGGTCAGTTTTGACCTCCTGTTCCTCTAGCAGTGAAATAAGGGCATCGAATGCCTGTTGTTCTACCGGTGAGCACATCGGGACACTGTGATCCCTTTTACCGAAGTGTTTTTTACAGAGTAATTTTCTAGAGAAAAGAGCCAAGTCTTTAATGGTGGTAAAAAGATCGAATTTACCCGTGGGAGAGAAAGACAGGCCCCTTTGCAAAACATTGATTTGAGAAGACGACAGAGTATAGGAAGAAAGGTTAATTACCTTCAGAGCCTCCTGTTTCTCTTGTCCCTGTTGAACACCCCTCTGGTCTTTCTTTTGATTGCCGGTGTTCTGGAGTTGAACAGGGGGTCTCCATCTCCTGCGGCCTGAGGTTTGTCTAAAAAACCGCCACATTCCTCTTCAGATATAAGGGAAGTGGAGGAGACGGAACGAGACAAAGATCGGGCTCTATCCCTCTTGAAATGCCAGCGGTAGACCTTATTGGACTGAAAGTCACTTAAATCGCGCTGGAATTTTCTGGTTTTAATATCTTGTATTTCTCTCTCCCACTTAGTAAGCTCCTCCTCCAATGCTTTATCGAAAATACCGAGCTCCTCTGTGCTAAGGGATTGATGAATCTTATCCTTGAGAGGATCAATTTATTTTTCCAGAGAATCAAGGGTTCTGCGATCTGCCCCAATGAGCATCTCAATAAGCGTTCGTGAACATTTAGTGAGGGAATCCTCCCATTTAGCCACAAAAGAAGGATCTTCTGTGTCTAGAGTGGGGAACACCTGCAGACGTAAGCCACGAGGTATGATGTCTTTCTGTAAATAATTCTCTAAGGCTGCCTTATTCCACCAAACCTTAGTGCGTTTTTTAAGAAGATCACGTATTTTAAGTTTCAGACCCTTAATGTTACTACTTTCTGTGGTCACTGCAGAATTCTCTCCGAATATAGTACCAACTTGTGTAATCCAATCCTTATCTCTTTTCCTGAAATCCATATATCCTGAGGTATTCTCTGTAAACACAGACAAGAATAGTCAAAACAACCTAAACAAAAACCTCACACCAAAGATGGCATAAATTGGGGTCCCTTATAGTATATAAACCTAAAAACGAACCAAAAATGGGACATAACCCTTAGAAAAGTAATGTACTCCAAAAATAAAAGTACAAAAAGTCTTTATTAAATATAATAACAAATGACAAATGATGAAAAAGAGATATGATACAATAAATACGGAGACATATACAACAGGGTCAGATGGAAATAGACCAAGACCAACAGAATCAACCGTCCACTGATGACCTATAGCACGCTTGAGTATAAATAAATAATCAGTAAGTCCAGGGGTATGGGGTGGTAGGTCCCATACATAGTGCCATGCTATCAGCTAAAATATCAACGTATGGAGAAATGTAGCCTGCACAGAATATAGTACATGTGGTAGTACGTACAAAGCCTGCAAAGTATATATGGTAGTACGTAACGAATGCAGCTGAAAATGTATGCAGATAGTATGACGGCTCAAATGGCCAAGAAAAATATAGCTAACATGGCTGAATGACAAAGCACAATACTGTGGAGGCTACACAAAGCTGAAAAAACCTATGCACATACCCTGAGACATGATGAAAGGCGTGAAGGCTCAAAGGAGTGGATGGGTGAACAAGCGCCTCGACGCGCGTTTCGCCCTGTGACCGGCTTCGTCAGGAGGCTACATACATAAAAAATCCAGGGGTTTAAATAATAAGTAGACCGAGTTAGGCTCACCTGCGGTGAATGAAAAGCGGCGCTCGACACGCCCACCGGGCGGCACACGCATCACGGGACGCGCCGCGCGTCATGTGACAGGTGCCACGTGATGAAAAACATCTCCATGGCAACCCTAGACGCTATGCGGCACTCCCGGATACCTGCCCCGCCGCTCGTGCGCGGCCGAGCGTCTGTGCAGACACCGCAGGAGAGACAACCCAAAATGACAAAAAAAGAAAAAGGAAAGTACCTGTAGCAAAGGGGCCAGCTGACGGTATTTGTATATAGTATGAAATGAGTACAACGATGCAAGAAGGACAGTTATACAGATGTCGATAGCAAATACATATATTAAAGAATACATATGAAAAAGAAGATAACGCAGGTCAATAGTTAATAGTGATGTATGGAACATGCAAAAAAATAATAAAAAATAAAATAAATAAATAAATAAAGAAGTGAAGAGATATTCACCCAAAAATACTGATAATTTAAGGTAATAAATAATTTACTGTGCAAAATACAAGAAAGGACATTTATCAAAAACACGATAATAATAATAAAGTGCCGTGTACAAATAAAGTGATAACAGGGATAAAAAATGTATTATATGTGTGAAATATTAGGCATAATAAATAAAGTTGTAAAAGTGAAATTAGATAAAAAATAAAAAATATATGAAGTGTGAATATATAACTATATATGTATATAAATATATAATAAATTAGAAAGATAAAAATACAAATACATCGTATTCGACATTTGTGAAGGTGTGAAAAGGAATAGATACATAAATATACAGACATATATAGATAATGATAAGTATATAAATACATCAAAGCATATGCAAGTAATATAAAAAACACAGTATATAATAGTACTAGATGGTGAAAATATCACAAGTCTAAATAGCTGTACCAAATGCCATGACGGTAAATATACTCAGGACATAAAACTGTGCAGTATAATATAAATGTATACATGTAAAACTCCATACTACAGCACATATATACAAAACATGTATTATCCATAGTGCCACAAAGATATAAAAATAAGCAACATTTCAGAAATATATCAGAATCTATGTATGTATCTTCTCTCCTTCGAAACTTCATTTGTAGCCATACGAAATCTTTACCAATGTATAGGTCCATATACTATGCCCATTCGCTAGAGGAGATAAACTATAACAGAAAAAATAGAATAAAAAACAAGTAATAATACACCCTAGAAAAAATAAATAAAATTCACGCATGGTTAGAAATGTGTTTTTTATATTACTTGCATATGCTTTGATGTATTTATATACTTATCATTATCTATATATGTCTGTATATTTATGTATCTATTCCTTTTCACACCTTCACAAATGTCGAATACGATGTATTTGTATTTTTATCTTTCTAATTTATTATATATTTATATACATATATAGTTATATATTCACACTTCATATATTTTTTATTTTTTATCTAATTTCACTTTTACAACTTTATTTACTATGCCTTATATTTCACACATATAATACATTTTTTATCACTATTATCACTTTATGTGTACACGGCACTTTATTATTATTATCGTGTTTTTAATAAATGTCCTTTCTTGTATTTTGCACAGTAAATTATTTATTAACTTAAATTATCAGTATTTTTGGGTGAATATCTCTTCACTTCTTTATTTATTTATTTATTTATTTTATTTTTTATTATTTTTTTGCACGTTCCATACATCACTATTAACTATTGACCTGCGTTATCTTCTTTTTCATATGTATTCTTTAATATATGTATTTGCTATCGACATCTGTATAACTGTCCTTCTTGCATCGTTGTACTCATTTCATACTATATACAAATACCGTCAGCTGGCCCCTTTGCTACAGGTACTTTCCTTTTTCTTTTTTTGTCATTTTGGGTTGTCTCTCCTGCGGTGTCTGCACAGACGCTCGGCCGCGCACGAGCGGCGGGGCAGGTATCCGGGAGTGCCGCATAGCGTCTAGGGTTGCCATTGAGATGTTTTTCATCACGTGGCACCTGTCACATGACGCGCGGCGCGTCCCGTGATGCGTGTGCCGCCCGGTGGGCGTGTCGAGCGCCGCTTTTCATTCACCGCAGGTGAGCCTAACTCGGTCTACTTATTATTTAAACCCCTGGATTTTTTATGTATGTAGCCTCCTGACGAAGCCGGTCACAGGGCGAAACGCGCGTCGAGGCGCTTGTTCACCCATCCACTCCTTTGAGCCTTCACGCCTTTCATCATGTCTCAGGGTATGTGCATAGGTTTTTTCAGCTTTGTGTAGCCTCCACAGTATTGTGCTTTGTCATTCAGCCATGTTAGCTATATTTTTCTTGGCCATTTGAGCCGTCATACTATCTGCATACGTTTTCAGCTGCATTCGTTACGTACTACCATATATACTTTGCAGGCTTTGTACGTACTACCACATGTACTATATTCTGTGCAGGCTACATTTCTCCATACGTTGATATTTTAGCTGATAGCATGGCACTATGTATGGGACCTACCACCCCATACCCCTGGACTTACTGATTATTTATTTATACTCAAGCGTGCTATAGGTCATCAGTGGACGGTTGATTCTGTTGGTCTTGGTCTATTTCCATCTGACCCTGTTGTATATGTCTCCGTATTTATTGTATCATATCTCTTTTTCATCATTTGTCATTTGTTATTATATTTAATAAAGACTTTTTGTACTTTTATTTTTGGAGTACATTACTTTTCTAAGGGTTATGTCCCATTTTTGGTTCGTTTTTAGGTTTATATACTATAAGGGACCCCAATTTATGCCATCTTTGGTGTGAGGTTTTTGTTTAGGTTGTTTTGACTATTCTTGTCTGTGTTTACAGAGAATACCTCAGGATATATGGATTTCAGGAAAAGAGATAAGGATTGGATTACACAACTTGGTACTATATTCGGAGAGAATTCAGCAGTGACCACAGAAAGTAGTAACATTAAGGGTCTGAAACTTAAAATACGTGATCTTCTTAAAAAACGCACTAAGGTTTGGTGGAATAAGGCAGCCTTAGAGAATTCCCCACTCTAGACACAGAAGATCCTTCTTTTGTGGCTAAATGGGAGGATTCCCTCACTAAAGGTTCACGCACGCTTATTGAGATGCTCATTGGGGCAGATCGCAGAACCCTTGATTCTCTGGAAAAATAAATTGATCCTCTCAAGGATAAGATTCATCAATCCCTTAGCACAGAGGAGCTCGGTATTTTCGATAAAGCATTGGAGGAGGAGCTTACTAAGTGGGAGAGAGAAATACAAGATATTAAAACCAGAAAATTCCAGCGCGATTTAAGTGACTTTCAGTCCAATAAGGTCTACTGCTGGCATTTCAAGAGGGATAGAGCCCGATCTTTGTCTCGTTCCGTCTCCTCCACTTCCCTTATATCTGAAGAGGAATGTGGCAGTTTTTTAGACAAACCTCAGGCCGCAGGAGATGGAGACCCCCTGTTCAACTCCAGAACACCGGCAATCAAAAGAAAGACCAGAGGGGTGTTCAACAGGGACAAGAGAAACAGGAGGCTCTGAAGGTAATTAACCTTTCTTCCTATACTCTGTCGTCTTCTCAAATCAATGTTTTGCAAAGGGGCCTGTCTTTCTCTCCCATGGGTAAATTCGATCTTTTTACCACCATTAAAGACTTGGCTCTTTTCTCTAGAAAATTACTCTGTAAAAAACACTTCGGTAAAAGGGATCACAGTGTCCCGATGTGCTCACCGGTAGAACAACAGGCATTCGATGCCCTTATTTCACTGCTAGAGGAACAGGAGGTCAAAACTGACCCCAGACTTCCCATGCATCTGTGCCGCCGTTCTCAATATTTCCCCCCCTCTCGCGCTATGCCCCTCAGTGGACATTTTTTTCAAACTGGTCAAAAAAGATCTAGAAACTATCTCTGATTTCGATACACCTCGTAATCTCAACTATAAGGAAAGGCAGGCTATTTTGGAGCTTAGAAAACTCAGAGATGTTGTTATCAAACCAGCCGATAAGGGGGGCAATGTTGTATTATGGCCGGCACAGATGTATGAATGTGAGGCTTTTCGCCAACTTGACATGAGTCATTGCTATCGTAGGCTACCATCGGACCCAACGTCAGTTTTCAAAGGAGAACTTGATAACTTATTACAAAGGGGTGTGGATGCCAATATTATTCATTCCAAGTTGAGGGAGGGCCTTTCTGTGGATTTCCCTATTAAGTCGACGTTCTATTTATTGCCTAAAGTGCATAAAAATGTTATCTGCCCCCCTGGTCGTCCAATAGTATCAGGGATTGGTGGCCTGTGTGAGAATATCTGTAGATTCGTAGATTTTTATCTACAGAAATGTGTGGAAACCCTACCGTCATACATTAGGGATACCACAGATATGTTACAGCGACTTGATGGGCTGCACCTAGAGGACGATATGTACTTGGTCACATGTGACGTGGAGTCCCTGTACACGTCTATATGCCACGACCACGGGATCCGAGCATCTAGACATTTTCTACAGATGACTAATCATGACCCGGATCTTATAGAGTTTGTTTTATGTCTCCTTGATTTTGCATTAACACATAACTTCTTTGTATTCAAGGATCGCCTCTTCCTACAGCTCCAGGGGACAGCAATGGGGGCCACGTGCGCACCCTCATATGCCAACTTGTTCCTGGGGCTGTGGGAGAGGGACACTGTGCAACAAACTCCGGGTCATGATTCAGTGCTCCTGTGGTCGAGGTATATAGATGATATTCTTTTCATCTGGCAGGGCTCCACGTCCAATTTAGAGTAGTTTCTTGGTTCCCTTAATAGCAATGATATCAATATCAAACTCATGTGGCAGTATAGCCAAACCCGTGTTGATTTCTTGGATATTTGTATTTGTAGAGATGATAGTGGTTTCATTTCTACCGACATTTTAAGGAAAAAAACCTCCACAAATGCCCTCCTCCATGCTACGTCTGCCCACTATCCGAAGGTCACAACATCCATACCTGTGGGCCAATTTCTGAGGGCTAAGCGTATCTGCTCCAATGACAGCAAATTTGAGCGCCAAGCATTGGATCTAACGGCAAGATTTCAGAGTCGTGGGTATAGTCAGAGGGTCATTAAGAGAGGATATCTCAGAGCCAAGAATTCGACCCGTGATGAACTTTTGGTAAGTAGGCCTAAGAAGCATAAAATAGATCAGAATGTGAGATTTATCACCACTTTTAATCCTCATTGGACTAGGATTCGTGATATTCTGCAAAAACATTGGCGGGTACTTCTTACTGATCGAGATCTGGCAGGGGTTTTACCCAAGTATCCCTCCATTACTTGGAGGCGATCCAAAAATCTGAAGGACCTTCTGACGGCTAGTCATTACATCCCCAGCGCTCCACCGAATCCATTTGGGAGCAAAGGTCCTCCTTGGGGGTCGTATAACTGCGGCAAATGTTCCGCTTGCAAATATGTTCCACGTACCTTCAACTTCTACAGCTCTGAAAGAGGGAAAGAATATAAAATTGTTTATAATATCACATGTAGTAAAGTAGCTGTGGTGTATTTTGCCACTTGTCCGTGTGGGCTCATCTATGTAGGTATGACCACTAGGCAATTGAAGGTGCGGGTACTGGAACATGTTGGCAAAATCAAGTCGGCTTCTAATGCTCTGGATGTGGATAAACTCCAGCCTGTTCCGCGACATTTCCGCGAATTACACTCCTGTAACCCTAGGGGCTTTGAGGTACATGGTATCGATAAGGTTTCCCTGGGCTGCAGAGGTGGGGATGTACGTTTGGCTTTGTTAAGAAAAGAAATGAAGTGGATCACGTTATTGAACACTACAGCCCCATTTGGTTTAAACGAAGCCACCAGTTTCAGGCCTTTTTTGTAAATTTCTAACCATGCGTGAATTTTTTTTATTTTTTCTAGGGTGTATTATTACTTATTTTTTATTCTATTTTTTCTGTTATAGTTTATCTCCTCTAGCGAATAGGCATAGTATATGGACCTATACATTGGTAAAGATTTCGTATGGCTACAAATGAAGTTTCGAAGGAGAGAAGATACATACATAGATTCTGATATATTTCTGAAATGTTGCTTATTTTTATATCTTTGTGGCACTATGGATAATACATGTTTTGTATATATGTGCTGTAGTATGGAGTTTTACATGTATACATTTATATTATACTGCACAGTTTTATGTCCTGAGTATATTTACCGTCATGGCATTTGGTACAGCTATTTAGACTTGTGATATTTTCACCATCTAGTACTATTATATACTGTGTTTTTTATATTACTTGCATATGCTTTGATGTATTTATATACTTATCATTATCTATATATGTCTGTATATTTATGTATCTATTCCTTTTCACACCTTCACAAATGTCGAATACGATGTATTTGTATTTTTATCTTTCTAATTTATTATATATTTATATACATATATAGTTATATATTCACACTTCATATATTTTTTTATTTTTTATCTAATTTCACTTTTACAACTTTATTTATTATGCCTTATATTTCACACATATAATAAATTTTTTATCACTATTATCATTTTATTTGTACACGGCACTTTATTATTATTATCGTGTTTTTGATAAATGTCCTTTCTTGTATTTTGCACAGTAAATTATTTATTAACTTAAATTATCAGTATTTTTGGGTGAATATCTCTTCACTTCTTTATTTATTTATTTATTTATTTTATTTTTTATTATTTTTTTGCACGTTCCATACATCACTATTAACTATTGACCTGCGTTATCTTCTTTTTCATATGTATTCTTTAATATATGTATTTGCTATCGACATCTGTATAACTGTCCTTCTTGCATCGTTGTACTCATTTCATACTATATACAAATACCGTCAGCTGGCCCCTTTGCTACAAGTACACCATCCACCCACGCCTGAGCGAAGTTGTTGTAGTCCAAGTCTGTCCTGCAAATGGTCCCCTAGTGTTTCCTGCTCCCAGTGTTCCCTGTTCCTGTTTCCTGATCTAGTGCCGTGCTTAGAGTAGCCATGCTGTACTGTATACCACGCCTATCCTGCTTCTACACGCCTGACGTCTACCTGCTGCCTAGTTCCTGCCAAGCCTGCCTTGCTACTATCCGAGCTGCCACAGGTACCCTATATGAATTATAGACTCTGACCTGTGCCCTGTTGGCCAGCTGCCATACCACCAAGGTGGTACGGCCCAGTGGGTCCACGAACTCTACGTGACAGTACGCTCAGGCCATGGACCCCGCTGGTCGATCCAAGACCATGACGACGTCACAAGAGATGCGGGAGGATATGCTAGACCTCCGGTCTCGACGGGACCAACTCCTCCAGGCCTTGAACATTCTCGCACGTCGGCAGGAGGCAAGAGCTGCCTTTCCTCCTACTACGCCTCCTGGCAGTGTTGATTCTCAGACTACACCTCCTGGCAGTGTTGACCCGCGTTTTTCTTTGCCACTTCCGGACCGCTATGATGGAGACGCAGGTACCTGTCGTGAATTTTTAAATCCAGTGCCAGATCCACTTAAGCCTGTATACTAGGACATTTTCATCTGATGGAGCAAGGGTCGCTTTCATCATCTCTCTCCTCACTGGCAAGGATCTGTCATGGGCGAACCCTATCTGGGAGAGACAAGGACCAGAGACCCGTGACTTCCAGGGCTTCCTCCGGACTTTTCGCATGGTGATTGAGGATCCTGGACGGGTCTCATCTGCAGCGGCATTCTTGATTAACCTACACCAAGGAGACACCTCCGTGAGCGAGTACGCCATCCACTTCCGCACCCTGGCGGGAGAACTGTTATGGAACAATGAGGCCCTGGTGGCTGCATTCTGGCATAGACTGTCTCCTAAAATTAAGGACGAACTTGCCGCTCGAGACCTGCCATCTACCCTGGATGACCTCATCCTTCTGTCCGCCCGGATTCATATGCGGATCCGAGAACGCCTCCAAGAGGTTAGTTGGGAGGGAGGCCTTCCTAGTCTGGTCCCTACTTTGCAGCAACCCCTGCTGTCCTCAGATGTCGATCCTCCTAAGGTGTCTTTGATGATGGACCAGTGTAAGCTATCCACTTAGGAGAGACAACGCAGACGCACTTCAGGACTCTGTCTGTATTGCGGCCTCAGTGGCCATCTTGTGTGCCTGTGTCCCCAAAAATCCCAAAGCCTGGGGTTGCTAGGAGAGGCAACCATGGGTAAGAAAGGACTTCTGTCTAAATTGTCCATACCAGTGGCCGTAGTGTCCAGCGAGACAACACATCAGGTCTCTGCGTATCTTGACTCTGGATCCGCTGCTAATTTAATCCGTAGAGATGAATCTTCTTTAATTACCCACCACTCCCCTGGAGAGGCCATTGACGGTTGCATCAGTGAATGGACTACCTCTGCCAGACCCAGTTATAGCTGTGACCATGCCGCTGAGGCTCCAAGTGGGAGCTCTACACTCCGAACTCCTGTTGTTCTATGTCCTATCCAAAGCCGGTGACCCTGTGTTGCTGGGCCTGCCTTTTCTCCGACTACATGCCCCAGTCCTGGACTGAAATTCTGGAGGGGTTCTCCAGTGGGGCCCTGAGTGTCAAAGCCGATGCCTGGTGCAGATTAGTTCGGCTCAGCCTTTGCTGCCTCGGTCATTGGCAGGATTGCCGGGTCATTATGCTGCATTTTCGGACGTCTTCAGCAAGAGGGAAGCGGAGACCTTGCCCCCACACCGGGCGTATGACTGCCCTATCGAGCTGATTCCTGGTGCACCCCTTCCCCGTGGCAGGGTATATCCTCTCTCCTTGCCAGAGACTCTGTCCATGTCCGCCTATGTGAAAGAGAACTTGGAGAGGGGCTTCATACGGAAGTCTTTCTCCCCGGCAGGAGTCGGGTTCTTCTTCATCAAAAAGAAGGATGATTCTCTTCGTCCTTGTATTGACTACCAAGGTCTCAACCAGATCAGGGTGAAAAATAAATATCTGTTGACACTGATCTCAGAACTGTTTGATCGTATACGTGGTGCCAAGATTTTTTCCAAACTAGACCTCTGTGGGGCTTACAGCCTAGTCCGGATTCGCCAGGGTGATGAATGGAAGACTGCATTTAACACCCGTGGTGGACACTATGAATATCTAGTAATGCCCTTCGGCCTGTGTAATGCTCCCGCGGTCTTCCAGGTGTTTGTTAATTACATTTTCCGTGACCTCCTCTATGTTTGCGTAGTAGTCTACCTTGATGATTTTTTTTCTCCAGATACTATGACACATCAGAGACATGTCCATCAAGTTTTGTTGCGGTTAAGGGAGAATCGTTTGTATGCTAAGTTAGATAAGTTTGAAAAAGATGCTCTATACTTCCTGGGCTAGATCGTCTTGAATCGAGGTCTCAAGATGGATACTGAAAAGGTAAAGTCTGTCCTGGAATGGCCACGCCCTCAAGGCTTGAGGGCTATACAGCGCTGTCTGGGATTCGCCAATTTTTAAAGACCGTTTATTCCAAACTTCTCCTCACTGACTTCTCCTATCTCTAACCTCACTAAGAAGGGCGTGAACGCCAAGGCGTTGACTCTTGAGGCAGAGTCTGCATTCAATAGCCTGAAGAGTGCCTTCACATCAGCCTCTATCCTCAATCATCCAGATGTCTCTCTACAGTTCTCGTTGGAGGTGGATGCATCCTCTGTTTGTGCTGGTGCACTCCTGTTCCAGAGAGGCTCCAAGGGCAAGTCAATGGTATGTGGATATTTTTCTAAGCTTCTCTCTTCCGCAGAACGCAACTACTCGATTGGGGATCGGGAGTTACTGGCCATCAAATTGGCTCTGGAGGAGTGGAGACATCTACTAGAGGGCGCAGCTCATCTCATCCTGATTTTTACAGACCATAAGAACCTCACCTATCTTCAGACGACCCAACGGTTGAACCCTCATGAGGCCAGGTGGTCACTGTTCTTTACCAGGTTCCAGTTTGAGCTCCATTATCGCCCGGCCGACAAGAATGTGAGGGCCAATGCCTTGTCCAGGTCTTTCGAGACAGAAGACACCATGGAGATTGCACAGAACATCATTGATCCGTCTTGCATTGCATCGGTCAATCCCCTGCGAGTTGGGGACATTCCTCCAGAGAGGACTTTTGTGCGCCTGGCTGACCGTGGAAGAATCCTCCGCCGGGGACAATCCTCTAGACTGGCAGGTCACACGGGGACCCGTAAGACTCGGGATCTGATTGCTCGTCATTTCTGCTGGCCCACGCTGCCCAAGGACATTATGGACTTTGTTTCTTCATGTTCAGTATGTGCAGCCAACAAGGTCGCTCACTCCAGACCTGCTGGTCTACTCCAGCCATTGCCTGTGCCCTATGCCCCCTGGCAGCATATATCTATGGACTTTATTACGGACCTGCCTCTCTCTGCCGCAGGCAGTACTGTGTGGGTGGTGGTGGATCGATTTTCAAAGATGGCCCACTTCGTTCCCTTGACCGGTCTTCCTTCTGCTACTCTGCTGGCCAAGCTGTTCATCCACCACATCTTCTGCCTGCACGGCTTGCTGCAGCATATTGTGTCTGATCGGGGGGTTCAGTTCACCTCTAAGTTCTGGAGAGCCCTCTGCGGACTCCTAGGTATAAAGTTGGACTTTTCCTCGGCCTACCATCCTCAGTCTAATAGTCAGGTTGAGAGGATCAATCAGATCTTGGAGAACTACCTACGCCACTTCATCTCCAAGCAGCATGATGACTGGGTGCAGCTGCTTCCGTGGCCTGAGTTCTCTTACAACAATCATACCATCGAGTCCACACAAGACACCGTTCCTTATTGTTTATGGCCAGCACCCACGAATTCCTCTCCCAGTGTCTGATACGTCCGAGTTACCAGCTGCTGACACGGCTTTTGGGGACTTTCTGCAGATCTGGCAGCAGACTCGATCCTCCATCCTGCTGGTGGTCGACCGCATTAAACGGAAGGCTGACACCAGGAGAAGAAAACCTCCTCAATTTCTCCCTGGCACGAAAGTCTGGCTGTCCTCCAGGAATATCCGACTAAGGGTGCCATCATACAAATTTGCTCCCAGGTTGTTCGGTCCCTTCGAGATCCTGCAGCAGATCAACCCTGTCGCCTACAAGCTTCGGCCGCCTCCTACCCTCAAGATCCTCCTTCCATGTTTCTCTCCTGAAACCAATGGTTCTGAGCTGCTTTACCAAGACTACAAGCCCTGCGATTGCCTCCAGCGGCCCTTCAGACACCTTCGAGGTTAAGGAGATCTTGGACACCAAGAGTGTAAGAGGAAAGACTTTTTATTTTGTGGATTGGAGTGGGTTTGTTCCAGAAGAGAGGTCCTGGGAGCCAGAGGAGAATCCCAACGCTCTTACCCTCATTAAGTTGTTTCTCTCTCGTTCTGGTCCCAATAGGAGGGGGCGTAAGAGGGGGAATACTGTAATGTCCGTGGTCGCTGACCACGAACTCCTTCCATCCAGTCGACACCCTTCTCTCAAGAGATGTCTGCACATACGGCTGTCCTGCTCCACAGTGACCACCAGGGTGCGCTGACGAGCTCAGTCCAGACTTGAGAACCAGAGCGCACGTGTAAAGGGAAGTGTTTTATATATTTAAATCTATGTACATGGGAATTAAGATAGATATATATAATATATATATGTTCCTCCAGAAAGGTGTATATTCATCTCCCTACCATGTAATCATACACCCTGGGGGATGGAAGCCATAAACAGTGAACTAATCCAGGAAGCAGGAAGTTCCAACTGCCCTTCCATCCTCCTACTAGATAATGGTATTCCATGAGGCCCAGGCATGAGTTGTGATGTCACACAGATGTGCACAGACAAGGTATAAGAGGGTCAACAGCCTCACACTCTGTCTCTTGTTCCTGCTCCCTGGCTCCACTAAGGGACTGCTCTTCCCTCCTGGCCTGCTCTTGCCTCATGGCCCTTCCTGAGAGACCACACCACATGAAGCGCTAAGTATCTTCTCCCCTATACACCCTAAGTAACCCTTTCTCTCCAGCTCCTCACTTGCACATTCCCATACCCTGTTAACCCTTGTAGCCCTGAGTCCCTGTTAACACTTGGTGCTCCTGAGTCCCTGTTTACCCTTGCTGCCCTGAGTAACTTGCTGTCCCTGAATTACCTGCATATCCCCTGGTATACATCAACCCATTCCCCTTGTTAACCCTTTCTCCTCCTGAGTTCCTAAGATAACCCTTGCTATCCCTGTTAGCTGATTAACCCTTAGTGTACAGGGATAGTTATTGCTAGGTAGAAGTGGGACAGAAACAGTGAGCATGTACATGTGTATTGTGTTGTAATGTAACTGTATTCATATGTATGTTTAGGTAAGTGGGTGCCGGTATAATTAGGACTGTGATACCGTGTTTATACTTTACTACGTATAGTGTGAGTATACTCTGTATATAGTAACATGTTATATGTATTGGGGTATACTGATACTATACTGTGATCAGTTACTGTGTTCTGTGTTTAGTTGGTGTATTTTAGATGTAAGTGTGATTATTGTTAGTAATAATTATACCCTTTTATTTACTATACAATTGTATTTATTGTACGGTCTTATTCCATTGAGTAGAAGCTAAGAAAGTAGACATTAGTATAAGGAAAAGGTAAAGGAACTAGGCATAACCCTAGTGACCCTGATTATAAAGGAGGTAGTAATAGTGGGTGACACAAGTAGGTGAAACCCGCCATTTTACCAGTCCTTTTACACACGCGTGTGTGTAGTGAGCATATATATATTATATATATGTATGAGTCCTTTTTCAGCACGCATGTTGGATATTGAGGTAATTGCTCCCAGAGCACCCTGAGCTATAAGAAGGTGCCAGCCCCATCCTCCCACGCCTGAGCAATGTTGTGGTATTCCAAGTCTGTCTTGCAAATGGTCTCCTAGTGGGTCCACGAACCCTACGTGACAGTACTCCACAGTTTTCTGTGGAGGTTAATGCCTCTTATATTGGTGCTGGAGCACTCCTGTTTCAAAGGAATTCTAAGGGTAAGGGGGGATTCACACGAGCGTGTATTCGGTCCGTGCGGGCCGCGTGGTTTTCACGCGGCACGCATGGACCAATACAAGTCTATGGGGCAGTACAGACAGTCCGTGCTTTTTGCGCAGCGTTTGTCTGCTGCGCAAAAAGCGCGACAGGTTCAATAACTCTGCGTATTTCGCGCATCACGCACCCATTGAAGTCAATGGGTGCGTGAAAATCACGCGCACCACACGGAAGCACTTCCGTGGGACGAGCGTGATTCGCGCAACAGCAGTGAAAAGGATGAATGAAAACCGAAAAGCACCACGTGCTTTTCTGTTTCCGAACATCCAAACGGAGTGTCTTTGCGATGAGCGAAGCCGGACAAGCGTACCGAACTTCACCGGGTTCGGCCAAACTCGTTTTGGCCGATCCCGGCAAAAAAATTATCGGTACGCGACGTCAGGAGATAGTCACTGTCCATGGTGCTGAAAGAGTTAAACTGTTTCAGCACCATGGACAGTGACTAGCGATCCCAAAATACATTAACCTGTAAAAAAAAAACGAAGTTCTAACTTACCGATTACTCCTGTCTCCTTCCTGCAGTCCGACCTCCCGGGATGACACTTCAGTTCAAGTGACAGCTCCAGCCAATCACAGGCCAAGCACAGGCTGCAGCCAATCACAGGCTGCAGCGGTCACTTGGACTGCTGCGTCATCCAGGGAGGTGGGGCCCGATGTCAAGAGAGGCGCGTCACCAAGGACGCGTCACCAAGGACGCGTCACCAAGGCAACGGCCGGGAAGTTCTCGGTAAGTAGGAACTTTATCTTTTTTTTTTACAGGTTTTTCGCTGTTGTGTTCGGCATTCACTGTCGAGGGTGCTGAAAGATTTAGCTCTTTCAGCACCTTGGACAGTGACGGGCGTTGACAAGCCTCATCTCTATGATGCCGGCTGCGCGAAAATCACGCAGCCGCGCATCAGACACGCATGACACACGCAGCTGTCAAATGGTTTTTGCGCTCGCAAAACGCTGCGTTGTTTGCGCGCGCAAAAACGCAACGTTCGTGTGAATCTCCCCTAAGGCAGTATCTTGCGGATTCTTCTCCAAACTATTCTCTCCTGCTGAGCGCAACTACTCTATTGGGGATTGAGAGTTGCTTGCTGTCAAGCTTGCCTTGGAAGAATGGAGACCGCTGCTTGAGGGGGTCCGACCACAAAAATCTTACATATATGCAGTCTGCAGAGCAACTGAATCCTAGTCAAGCTAGATGATCGCTGTTCTTTGCCAGGTTTTATTTTCTTCTTCATTTCCGCCCTGCGGACAAAAACATTACGACCGATGCCTTGTCTCGATCATTTGAGACTGACGACTCAGATGAGAAACCTCAACGTATTATTTATCCTTGTAGGATTATTGCTGTGAATCCTCTGCAGATCAAGGACATTCTTCCTGGAAATATCTTTGTCCATCCTGCTGACATGAAAATAATTCTTCGCTGGGGGTATAATTCCAAACTGGCCTAGCATTCTGGTGTCCGTAAGACTCGGGACTTTATTCCTCATAATTTTTTATGGCCCTCGCTACCTAGGGGTGTCTTGGACTTGGTTTCCTCCTGTGCTAATTGTGCCTTAAACAAGTCCCCTCATTCTAAACCTGCTGGTCTGCGCCAACCTCTGTCGCAGCCTGATGCTCCCTGGCAACACATTGCTATGGACTTTATCACTGACCTTCCCTCTTCTGCCGGATGTACTACGATCTGGGTGGTAGTGAATCGTTTCTCAAAAATGGCAATTTTTTTTCCTTTAACGGGCCACCCCTCAGCTCCTCGTCTGGCAGATCTGTTCGTCCAACACATCTTTCGTTTACATGGACTACAGTTCGTGTCTAAATTCTGGAGAGCCCTGTGTAATCTTTTAGATGTGAAGCTGGTCTTCTCTTTTGCCTATCATCCACAGTCTAACGATCAATTGGAGAGGACCAACCAAATGCTAGAGAATTATATCCGTCATTATGTCTCTGTCCAACATGACGATTGGGTATAGCTCCTGCCTTGGGTGGAATTCTCTGGCAGCAGACAAAGTCCACAATTCTTGAGGCAGTGGATCGCATGAAAACATATGCCGATAAGAAAAGAAGGGTTCCTCATCAGTTTCTCCCCGGAGAACATTAGTCTGAAGATCCCTTCCCACAAATTTGCTACCAGTTTCTTCGTTCCCTTCGAGGTGTTACAGCACATAAACCCAGTGTCCTATAAGCTTCGACCTGCCTCCTACTCTCAAAATCCATAACTCGTTCCATGTTTCCCTCCTAAAGCCTGTGGTCCTGAACCGCTACAGTAAATCTCCTAGTTCTGCAGTTGCCCCCAACGGTTCTTCTGATGTATTTGAGGTGAATAGATAGAGCATCAGCCTTCCTGTTCCGAGATTAACCTCTTCGCGCTGTGCCACAACTGTACGTCCTGCAGAGGGCTTGCTTCCCGCATCAGGACGTACAGTTGCGGAGTAGTTCCCGGCGCACACTGTCTTAACGGACAGTGTCCGGGAACCGGAAGGTCAGCTGTCCTTGACCGCTAACACTCCAGTCTTGCCGGTCAGTGGACCATCGCCGCTGATTTTGGCATTTAACCCCATAAATGCTGCATTTAAGGGGTTTGAAGCACTTCGGCAGCCCCCACGAAGTGATTGTGGGGGCTGCCGATGCTTGTCGTGGCAATCGGAGGCCAGACAATGACCTCCGGGTTGCCATGTATGGAAGCCTCAGAGGAGAAGCTTCCGGACGGTCCTACGAGGTTTCCTGTCAGTGTGACTGTCCCGTCACAATGGCCGTTAGAACACATTACACTATGTAGGTGGTGTAATGTACTCTAGCAACGATCAAAGCTGCAAGTCTAAATGTCCCCTAGTGGGACAAGTAAAAAAAGTAATAAAAATGTTTTAAAAAAAGTGTAAAAATATAAGCTATATAAACAAAAAATGCTTTTTTTCCTATAATAAGACTTTCATTATAGGAAAAAAATGAACACATTAAAAAAGTACACATATTTGGTATCCCCTAGTTCGTAACGACCCAAACTATAAAATTATAATGTTATTTTTCCCGCACGATGAACACCCCAAAAAAAAATCAATAAAAAACGACACCAGAATCACTATTTTTTTGGTCACCACTCCTCCCAAAATAGAGAATAAAAAGTGATCAAAACTTCGCATGTACCCGAAAATAGTACCGATCAAAACTACAACCCGTCTCACAAAAAACAAGCCCTTACACAGCTTCTTGGACTAAAAAATAAAAAAAGTTACGGCTCTCAGAATATGGTGACAGAAAATAAATAATTTTATAAAAAAGTGATTTTATTGCGCAAACGCTGCAAAACATAAAAAAATCTATATACATATGGTATCGCCGTAATCGTACCGACTCGCAAAATAAAGTAAAACTGTCACTTATAGCACACGGTGAACGCTGCAAAAAATAAACAAAAAACATTGTCAGAATTGCTTGTTTTTGGTCATCCGGCTTGCAAAAAATGTGAATAAAAAGTGATCAAAAAAAAAAATCGCATGTACCCCAAAATGGTACCAATGAAACCTACAGATTGTCCCGCAACAAATAAGCCCTCACACAGCTCCGGTGGTGAAAAAATAAAAAAGTTCTGGCTCTCAGAATATGGCGATGCAAAATGTGCAGTGTTCCAAAATCGGATAAGATCGGGCGCCATTTATCAGTACGACACCGGCCACATATCTATGAATTATTATTTATTTACCACATTATTATACCCTCTTATTATGCCCTGATGTAATCCGCACAGATTACATATGCCCCCACATTATAAACTGAAATACCAGCAAAACCCCAAACAGAACTACTACCAAGCAAAATCTGCACTCCAAAAGCAAAATGGCGTCCCTCCCTTCTGAGCCCTGCAGCGTGCCCAAACAGAAGTTTGCGCCCACATATATGGCATCGCGATACACGAGAGAACCCGCTTAGCGTTTTATGACGTATTTGTCTTCAGTGGCACAAACTGGGCACGACATATTATACACTAAAATGGCATACCTGTGGAAAATTGCAATATTCACACCATCCGCTGTGCACCTTTGCACACTATGACTTAATAGCACGTCATGGTACGGGGGTTGATGTATGGTGCGGGCTCACGTGCTGAGCCCGCTCCATACGCTGCGGGTGTCCGCTGTGTATTACAGCTGACACCCAGGACTAACGGACAGGAACAGCAGCCAGAAGCCAGTAAAAATAACAATATACTGCAATACATTAGTATTGCAGTATATTGTACCAGCGATCCAATGATCGCTGGTTCAAGTCCCATAAGGGGACTAATAAAACGTGTTGAAGAATTAAAGTTATTAGTAGTGAGAAAACAGTTTAAAGTTAAAAAAAAACCTTTTCCCATTTTTCTTCTAAAGTAATGTAAAAAAAATAAACAAAATTGGTATTAACATATTGAATTACTTCAGATATGGTAGGAGTGGCAGTTTGCTTCCAATACCTAGCTATTAGAATTTTTGCAGAGGTCAAGACATGAAATACGATCATTCTATCATGAGAATGAAAATAAGCAACACCAATATTAAGTAAAGCCAATTCCGGTTTACAGACGAACGAATACTGAAAAACAGTAGTTAGGAGTTTGTCTATTTTGTTCCAAAACAATCTTAGAAGAGAGCACTCCCAAAAAAAATAATGATGAAGAGTTCCCATGGCGCACAACATCTCCAGCAAATATTGGACGAGTTTGGATAGATCAAAGCTAAACGATAAGGCGTAAAATACCATCTATATAACAATTTCCTCTTGGCTTCCAAATGCTGAGTGGATTTAGATAACTTAAATGCCAAAAGAAAAGTCGATTCCCAATCCACAGAACCTGGAGTGAGATGTAAATCTCTTTCCCAGTGTGAGAGACATGCAAGAGTTGTAGGCTGCAGAATCTGTGAAATAGTGAAATACACCTTTCATAGTCTTACTATAGTGTTGAAAATATATTTCATAAGGCGTTTTATGGGGGGAGGGGGGTTCATCTCCAGTATGAATATTTAGTATAAAGTGTCGAATTCTCAAATATTTGTAAAAGTCAACCTGTGGTATAGAGTATTTATTCGAGAGCTCTGCAAAGGATAACAAAAGACTGCCACTCCCAATATCCGACAAATCCCCAATGCCTTGCTTCTCCCATTTTTAGAGAGGTCTAAATCGGGAATCAAATACATAAGGGTCTTCAAGGACATGTCAAACACCCGCAGTGGAAAGAGAGCTTTTTGGACCACAATCATTTTCCAAGACATCAAGGCGGCTTTAACAGTCAATAAATGAGGGGAATGTGTTTGTAACTTAAGGGCAGAAGCCCAAAGATAAGTTACAAGTGAACTATATTGACCACAGTCACGTTCTATATTTACCCAATGTTTGGAATGCCGAGGATTCAGCCACTGCCGGAGTTGATCTAAAATATGGTAGTATGCCACCATATTAGGAAAACCAAGCCCTCCTTTCTCAATATATGATGAGCAACTCTAGCTCTATGCTTCTTCCACACATATTTGGACAATAGGCTCTGTAGTCTAGTCAGATATGAAACAGGTAGGGGGATAGGGAGATTTCTGAAGATATATAACATTTTCGGCAAAACCATAATTTTTATAGCTGCAATACGACTAATCCAAGAAACTTCAAATTTTAGATAGTTTTCAAGCTCTCTTTCCAATCGGGTAAGTAACGGGAGATAATTAGAAGTATATAAATGTGACACAGGGTACATCAATGTAATACCTAAATATGAAAGCCCCTGAGAAGACCATACAAAGGAATACTTATTTTGTAAAGTTTGAACGGTTTCCGGCGGTAGGCTCATATTCATAATCAGGGATTTACTCACATTAAGCTTATAATATGATACAGAACTAAAATGGTGAAACACTTTTACCACTTGAGGAAGGGAATTAAGTGGATCAGATAACACTATAAGCACGTCGTCAGCAAAAAAATACTATTTTATGCGTTGAATTGCCGATACTAATTCCCTGGATATACGGCGACGAGCGTATAGCTTCTGCCAGGGGTTCCATAATTAATGTAAAAATTTATCGTGAAAGAGGGAAACCCTGGCGCGTACCATTAGATATCTCAAAAGGTGTAGATTGATATCCTGAAGTTAAGACAGTAGCCGTGGGTGTAGTATATAACGCCATAATAATATCCCGCGTAACTCCTATGATACCAAATGTAGCCAGCACAGCATCTAGATAACCCCAATGCACGCGGTCGAATGCCTTCTCCGCATCCAATGATAGGAGCAGAGAGGGAATACAACGGCGCCCCACCCTGTCCACGATATCAATAAAGCGTCGAGTGCCATCCACCGAAAATAGTTTTTTAACAAACCCAACTTGGTCTTGATGTACCAAGTTCGGTAAAATATTAGACAAACGAGATGCCAGAATTTTAGAGTATAATTTTAAGTACGTATTAAGCAAACTAATCGGCCTAAAATTCTGTGGTCTATCTGCTGGTTTGCCCGGTCTAGGTAAAGTAACAATCGTGGTCCGTAGCAACAATTTTTATTTTCACAATTAGATTTTTCATTGTAAAAGTAGTATAATATAAAACTATATAAATTTGGTATCCCCGTAATTGTATTGAGCCGCAGAATAAAGTTAAGTTTTCGTTTTTACCGCACGGTGAAAGCTGTAAAAACCAAAACCCCAAAAAGTGTAATCAGATTTTATTCCTATATCAGCCCGCAAATATTTTTTTTTCCATTTCCCAGTACATTTTATGGCACTTTAAATGGTGTCAATAGAAACTACAGCTCCTCCCGCAAGAAATAAGCCCTCACACCACTCTACTGATGGAAAAATAAAAAAGTTATGGCTCTAAGAACGTGGAGAGTGAAAAACGAAAATAATAAAGCAAAAAATGGATCAGTCCTGAAAGGGTTAAGTAATTTCTAATGAAAAAAATGTTATGACCCCCATGTGGGGTGTTTCCGTACTCGGGAGAAATTGCTTTACAAAGATTGGTTGCTTTTTTCTCCTTTATCCCTTGTGAAAATTAGAAAATTCAACATTTTAGTGAAAAAAAATTGTGATATTCATTTTCGCGGCCTAATTCTAATAAATTCTGCAAAGGACTCGTGGGGTCCTCACTAAATGCTCACTATACCCCTAGAAAAATTCCTTGAGGGGTGTTTCCAAAATGGGGTAACTTTGGGGGTTTCCTCTGTTTTGGTCCCTCCAGGGCGTTGCAAACGCGACATGGCACCGAAAACCTTTCCAGCAAAAACTATGCTCTAAAATCCAAATGGCGCTCCTTCCCTTCTGAGCCTTGCTGTGGGTCCTATCAGCCGTATATTACCACATATGGGGTGTTGCCGTAATCGGGAGATATTTCTTTACAAATGTTGGGGTGCGGTTTCTTCGTTATTCATTGTAAATATAAAAAATTTCTGTTTTTTTCAGAAAAAAACAGTAGATTTTCATTTTTACAGACTAATTCCAATATATTTAGCGAATAACATGTGTGGTCAAAATTCTAACTATACCCCTAGATAAATTCCTTGAGAGGTGTACGTTACAAAAATGGGGTAACTTTTGGGGTGTTTCCACTGTTTTGGCATCACAAGACCTCTTCAAACCTGACAAGGTGCCTAAAATATATTCTAAAAAAAGGGAGGCCCAAAATCCACTGGGTGCTCCTTTGCTTCTGAGGCCTGTGTTTCAGTCCATTAGCGCACTAGGGCTACATGTGGGATATTTCTAAAAACTGCAGAATCTGGGCAATAAAATATTAAGTTGCATTTCTCGGGTAAAACGTTAAAACCTTCTGTGTTACAAATATTTTTTTTATTAGAAATGAATTTCGGCAAAAAAAATAAAAAATGTGTACATTTCACCTCTATGTTGCTTTAATTCCTGTGAAATGCCTAAAGGGTTAAAACACTTTGTGAATGCTGATTCGAATACCTTGAGGGGTGCAGTTTTCAAAACAGGATAACTTCTGGGCATTTTCTAATATATAAGGCCCTCAAAGCCACTTTAGAACTGAACTGGTCACTGAAAAAATGGCCTTTTTAAATTTTCTTTAAAATATGAGAAATTGCTGCTAAAGTTCTAAGCCTTGTAATGTCCTAGAAAAATAAAAGAATGTTCAAAAAACGATGCAAACATAAAGTAGACATATGGGAAATGTTAACTAGTAACTATTTTGCGTGGTATTACTATCTCTTTTACAAGCTCATTGAAGCGGACCTGCGCCGTACTATTGCGGAGCAGGAATAAACTGTCACTATGTGAAATCACATAGTGATAACACAGCTACGGC
Organism: Rhinoderma darwinii; assembly: GCF_050947455.1. NCBI lineage: Eukaryota > Metazoa > Chordata > Amphibia > Anura > Rhinodermatidae > Rhinoderma > Rhinoderma darwinii. The sequence continues at coordinate 460,451,610 of NC_134687.1, forward strand.
AACTGTCATTGACAGCTAACCATCTCTGTTACTGGCCTGGGGACCAATCAGCAGGCCCCCATGCCGGCGATTGCTGTGATTGGTCAGTCTTCAGAGACTGACCAATCACAGCCGTCTGTGACGTCGTCTATAGGAGAAAGCTCCTGTCACTTTCTCTGATCTCCTCATTTCTGTGAGATCCGTGAGAAGATCAGAGAAAGACATGTAAAAAAAAACAAAAAAAAACCACAATTTTCATTAACCCCTTGCCGCACATGAGCGTATAGTAACGCCATGAGAATGAAGTGGGCACAGGAGCTGTGCGCGTTCCATCTTCATCGGGTGTCGGCTGTAATATACAGCCAACCTCTCACTGTTCTCTCCGATCACCGTTGTTTAACCCCTTAAATGCAACTGTCAATAGCGACAGTGGCATTTAACCCCTTCCCGAAATTTTCCGTATGGGTACGCCATGGAAAGCTATGACTTCCCGCAAATTGACATATCCATACGCCAAATGTTTGGCAATGGCTCAGAAGTTGAGCCGATGCCATAATCGCCGGATCTCAGCTCTATCTTACAGCTGACATCTGGCTGTAATGGCCTTGACCGAAATAGCTTCGATCCCCGCCATTAACCCCTTAAATGCAGCGCTCAAACGCGAGTGCTGCACTTAAGGTGTTTGCAGCTCATCGGAAACCCCAGCAATGAAATTGCTGGGGTTCCGGTGGCTGCAATGGCAACCGGGGGCCTAATACTGGCCTCCAGGTCTTCCTAGCACGGAAGCCGGTCAAGATCCAGTAGCTGATCCGGCGTCATCAGCGGTGGAAGTCAGCTGTATGTTACAGCTGACATCCACCTGTAATGGCAGGAACCGGAGCTAGCTCCGATCCCTGCCATTAACCCCTTCGAAAGCGATTGCTGCATCGTAGCGGTTACTAGCAGATCGCGTAAAAAAAAACCGTAAAAAACTATACCAGAGTTTCTGTCTTTTGGTCACTTTGCCCTACAAATATTGGAATAAAAAGTGATCAAAAAGTCGCACGTATCCAGAAATGGTACCTATAAAAACTATAGCTTGTCTCGCAAAAAACAAGCCCTCATATAGCTCTGTCAACAAAAAAATTAAAAAGTTATGGTTCTCACAACTTGGCGACAGAAAAAATACATTCTTTTTACAAAAGTAATTTTAATGTGCAAAAAGTTGTAAAACATAAAAAAGTTCTATAAATTAGGTATCGCCGGAATCGTACTGACCCACAGAATAAAGTTAACATGTAATTTATAACGCATGGTGAACACTGTATAAAAAAAAAACTAAAAAAGCTGTGCCAGAATTGCGTTTTTTTGTTTACCTGGCATCCCAAAAAATAGGATAAAAGGTGATAAAAAAGTCGCATGTACCACAAAATGGTACCAATAATCGCTACAGCTCATCCCGCAAAATAACAGCCCTCATACCACTACGTCTATGAAAAAAATAAAATTAGTTATGGCTCCAATAAATCAGGAAATAAAAAATATGCAGTTGTGCCCGAGGGGAACATTCTTCTGTTTCAAGAGGCGATTTATCAAGGACCTAAAATTAGGGAACCAGGAAGGGGAGGGCCCAAACATATCTGCTGGATGAGAGGGCGCCCGTATTATACCAGGACAACACTTTCCCAGCAAAATTCCCCAAACTGCAAAGGTGCGGAGTGTGGACCAAAAGGGGGATAAGAAAGGACGCCATATATCAGTGCGACACCGGCCTGTACAGAAAGAATTGCTTCACAGCGTAACACACATCTATTGATTATTTCGTTTTTTTACCCCATTATTATACCACCTGACTATGCCCCTGATGTACTCTAACCAGCTTACATGTACCCCCACATTATAAATGGGAACACCAGTAATACTCAAACAAATCTACTACCAAGCAAAATCCGCTCTCCAAAAGCCAAATGGCGCTCCCTCCCATCTGAGCCCTACAATGTGCCCAAACAGCAGTTTCCTTCCACATATATGGCATCGTCATACCCGGGAGAACCCTTTTAACAATTTTTGGGGTGTGTATCTCCAGTGGCATAAGCTGGGCATGACATATTTGCCACAGAAATGGCATATCTAGGGAAAAATAATTTTTTTTAATTTCCACCATCCACAGCGCATTCATTTATGGAAAAGACCTGTGGGGTGAAAATGCTCACTACATCCCTTAATAAATGCCTTGAGGGGTGCAGTTTTCAAATGGGGTCACTTCTCAGGGGTTTATTTTTATTATTTCACATCTCAGCCTCTGCAATTGTGAACCAATACTTTGTAAATCGCCAAATTAGGCCTCAATTTCGCATGGTACGCTTTCACTCCTGAGCCTGGTCGAATGTCGAGGCAAAAGATTAGGGCCACATGTAGGGTGTTTCTAAAACCGGGAAACACCGCATAATAATTAGTGAGCTGTCTTGTTATGGTGGCACAAGCTGGGCACCACATATTGGCATATCTATGGAAAAAAATCCCATTTTCACTCTGCAACAACGAGTGCACACTAATTTCTACAAAACACCTGCAGGGTTAACATGCTCACTACACCACTAGGTAAATCCATTAAGGGGTGTAGTTTCCAAAATGGGGTCACTGCTAGGGGGTTTCCACTGTTTTGATCCCACAGGCGCCCAGAAACATATCCAGCAAAATCTGCACTCCAAATGGCGCTCCTTCCGTTCTGAGCCCTGCCGTGTGGCCAAACAGTAGTTTATGACCACATATGGGGTATTGCCGTACTCGGGAGAAATTGCTTTACAAATGTTGGGTTCTTTTTTCTTTTATTGTTTGAGAAAAATCTAAAGCTAAAGCTAAAGCTACGTCTTATTGAAGAAAAAGGATTGTTTTTATTTTCACTGCCCAATTCTAATAAATTCTATGAAACATCTATTGGGTCAAAATGCTTACTACACCCCTTGATGAATTCCTCAAAGGGTATAGTTTCCAAAATGGGATCACTTGTGGGGGGGTTTCCATTGTTTTGTCCCCTCAGGGGCTTTGTAAATGTGACATGGCCTCCGCTAACCATTCCTGCTAAATGTGAACTCCAAAAGCCAAATGGTGCTCCATCACTTCTAAGCCCTGCCGTGTGTCCAAACAGCCGTTTATTACCACATGTGGGGTACTGTTTTACTCGGGAGAAATTGCTTTACAAATTTTGTGGTGCTTTTTCTCCTTCAATCCTTGTGGAAATGCGAAAAAATTAGCTAAACCTACATTTTCTTTGAAAACATTTTAGATTTTTTATTTTCAGGGCCTATTTCCAATTTTTTCTGCAAAATACCTGTGGGGTCAAAATGCTCACTATACCCGTAGATAATTTCCTTGAGGTGTGTAGTTTCCCAAATGGGATCACTTTTGGGGAATATCCACTGTTTTGGCAACGCAAGAGCCCTTCAAACCTGACATGGTGCCTAAAATATATTAGAATAAAAATAAGGCCCCAAAATCCACTAGGTGCTCCTTTGCTTCTGAGGCCGGTGCTTCAGTACAGTAGCACACTAGGGCTACATGTGGGATATTTCTTAAAACTGCAGAACCTGGGCAATAAATATTGAGTTGCATTTCTCTGGTAAAACTTTGTGTTCTAAAGAAAATTGGATTAAAAATTTATTTCTGCAAAAAAATATGAAATTTATAAATTTTACCCCTACATTGCTTTAATTCCTGTGAAAAGTTTAAAGGGTTAAGAAATTTTCTAAATGCTGTTTTGAATACCTTGAGGGGTGCAGTTTTTAAAATGGGGTGACTTTTTGGGGGTTTCCAAAATATAAGGCCCTCAAAGCCACTTCACATCTGTACTGGCCCCTGTAAAAATAGCCTTTTGACATTTTCTTGAAAATGTGAGAAATTGCTGCTAAAGTTCAAAGCCTTGTAACGTCCTAGAAATATAAAAAGATGTTCAAAAATGATGCCAATCTAAAGTAGACATATGTGGGATGTTAGTTAGCAACAATTTTGTGTGTTATAACTGCCTGTCTTACAAGCAGATACATTTAAATTGAGAAAAATTCAAATTTTTGCAATTTTTCGCTAAATTTTGGTGTTTTTTACAATTAAATACTGAACATATCGAGCAAATTTTGCCAGTAACATAAAATCCAATGTGTCACGAGAAAACAATCTCAGAATCGCTTGGATAGGTAAAAGCATTCCGAAGTTATTACCACATAAAGTGAAACATGTCAGATTTGAAAAATGAGGCTCTGTCAGGAAGGTCAAAAGTGGCCAAAGAGGGAAGGGGTTAAGTGATTGATACAGAGGGAGGGGGCTCCCTCTGCACCCCGTTGCCCTCCCGCCAAAAATCGCGGAGTTCTGATGGTTGCAATGGCAACCAGGAAGCCTAGCAACGGCTTCCTGGTTGCCAGGTACGGGAGCCTATTAGGTCCTGCCCAAGGCAGGATGTAATATGCTCAACTGTCAGTTGTAAAATGACAGTTACAATACACTGCACTACACAAGTACATACATAAGTAGTGCAGTGTATTGTACAGGGAATCAGAAGATCAGATTGTCCAGTCTCCTAGTATGTGAAAAAAAAAAAAGTTTTAGATAAATAATAAATAAAAGTTTTACGTAATAAAAACAATAATCGCCCTGTTTCCCTGATCAAGCCCTTTATAATTAGAAAAAAAATAGACATAATAGGTATCGCCGCGTTTGTATCGGCCTGACCTAAAAAAATATCATATTATTTATCCCGCACGGTGAACACCGTAAAAAAAATACAATAAAAAACAACGGCAGAATTTCCTTTTTTGGTCACGTTGTTTCCAAAAAAATGGATTAAAAAGTGATCAAAAAGTCACACATACCCAAACATGGTACCAATAAAAACTACAGTGTGTCTGTAAAGGATCTGCCAGGCACTACGTCTGTGGATACTCCCAGGATTAATCAATCGACACCTGAGGCCGGACCTCTTAGAATGACTCCCCTTAAATGCTGCTCCCCGTCCTGGTCCCCCTCGAGGAAACCCCCTGTTCCCATTCTCACCCCTGAGGGGGTGGAATTCGAGGTGGCCAAGATTGTGGACAGTAGGATGATCCAGGGCTCCCTCCAGTACCTGGTCCATTGGAGAGGATACGGGCCGGAGGAGAGGACTTGGGTACCTGCTCGAGATGTTCACGCTGGGGTATTGGTCAGGAGGTTCCACCTTCTCTTCCCCACTAAACTAGGTCCTCTTAGTAAGGGTCCGGTGGCCCCTCATAAAAGGGGGGGGTACTGTAAAGGATCTGCCAGGCACTACGTCTGTGGATACTCCCAGGATTAATCAATCGACACCTGAGGCCGGACCTCTTAGACTGACTCCGGCTCCCACCAATCAGGGTGGCAGGCTCAGGAGTGGGAGAGCCTATCGCGGCCTGGTCAGTCGGAGTTAGCTCCGCCCCCTGTCCATTTATACCTGCCGTTTTCTCTTCCTCATTGCTTGTGATTCTTCCTGGTTTCCTGGCCCTGCTACAGCCTTGCTCCAGCCTGCTACTGCCTTGCTTCAGCCTTGCTACAGCTTCCGCTTATCCTGCTTCACTCTGACCCCGGCTTGCTTACTGCTCCTTCCTCTGCGTTCGTATACTTCGTGACATCCTGATTCTGAGTGGCTCGTTTTCCACTCTGGTTTCCTCACGGTGTTCCGTGGGCACTGCCCCTTCCCTTGCTTGTTCCCTGTTTGTATTCCCTTGCACTTAGTCAGCGTAGGGACCGCCGCCCAGTTGTACCCCGTCGCCTAGGGCGGGTCGTTGCAAGTAGGCAGGGACAGGGCGGTGGGTAGATTAGGGCTCACTTATCCCCTTCCCCTCCTTCCTGCCATAACAGTGTCACGCAAAAAACAAGCCCTCACACGGCTCCGTCGACAAAAAAATAAAAAAAGTTATGGCTCTCAGGATATGGTGACACTAAAACATTATTTTATTTAGAAAAAAGTGTTTTTATTTTGTAACAGTAGTAAAACATATAAAAATTATATAAATTTGGTATTGCCATTATCATATCGAACCGCAGAATAAAGCAAACATGTTGTTTATACTGCACAGAGAACGCCGTTAAAAATGTATAAAAAAAACTGAGAGAATTTCAGTTTTTTGGTCTCCTCACCTCACAAAAAATGGAATAAAAACTCATCAAATTATCACATGTACACCAAAATGATACTAATAAAAACGACAGCTCGTCCCATGAAAATCAAGCACTCACACAGCTCGTCAACGGAAAAATAAAAAGTTATGACTCTTGTAACGCAATAATGCAAAATGACGGCCCAGACTAATTTATATGTGCAGCAGTTCTTCACCTAAAACCCCACGTCATCATTTGCTAGGCCCCCCTGGTAGACCCAGTAAATGCAGCGAAAACTATGACATTTTGGGGTCTGTGCTACATATGGGGCTAGTGAAGAAGTCAAAGATTAGGCAATGCTGGAGTGCGGATATTTTGTACAATACCACGGACACCCTTTAGAAGTGCGACTCCTACACCCAAAAATCCGGCCTGTGCATGAAGGATTGGTTCAAAGCGTACGTCACTATCCATGGATAATTAATTTTATTATTCATTCACCCCATTATTACATCATTATGTATGACCTGTTGCACTCCGCCCAGCTTACATATATTCCAATAAAGATAGTTATCCTATTGAATAACCCAGAAAATGCAAACCAAATAATGCACGGTGCCGTCCAAAATAAGAATATAGAACAAAAACAAAACCAAAAATTATTTGGACAAAACCAGCACACTCTGGGTTAAATAATTAGTATCAAATTTTATAAATATTCAATTTTTAAAAAGAAGTATATAATATAGCATATTCAATTAACATATCAAGCTACAAGATACAGACATCCATGATATTGCAAAACTTGCACAGTATATATACACATATATTCATTCAGTCCTCATCCTTTTGATACACTGATGGGATCCTGTACATAAACATGTGAAGCTGTTAAATAAATTGTCCAAAAATATAATTGAGGGTGAGCAGGACGTGTGGATATATGCCAAAATGGAAAGGCAATAGGATCCTTTAAGCGGATTTAACTGCATCAAGTTCCCTTCTTATATATATGTGTACTCCGCACAGCTTACATATACCCTGATGTACTCCGCCAAGCTTGCATATACCCTGATGTACTCCGCGCAGCTTACATATACCCTGATGTACTCCGCAAAGCTTACATATACCCTGATGTACTCCGCCCAGCTTACATCTACCCTGATGCAGTGGCGTAACTACAGCCGTAGCAGCCGTAGCGGCTGCTACGGGGCCCGCGGCATGAGGGAGCCCGTGTCGCCCGCCGGCACGGGCCCCGCTATGGCTGCTACATCGGGACGCCACTGAACACTATGGCAGAGCAGGGAGTTATCTCCCCGCTCTGCCATTAAACAAAAGACATGTATCCCCTATCCACAGGATAGGGGATACATGTGTGATCGCTGGCATTGATAGGGAGAATGGGGGACTGAAAGTCCCCTGAAGTTCTCCCTCACAAACCTTGGACTTCCGGGGTCTGTGTCGGCAGCTCCGTAGAAATGAATGGAGCGCCGGTCGCACTTGTGTGCATGCGTGATCAGCGCTCCTTTAATTTTTATTGAGCTGCGCAGACGCCGGAAGTCAGAGGTTAGTCATGGAGAACTTGAGGGACTTTCAGTCCCCCGTTCTCCTTATCAGTGCCAGCGATCACACATGTATCCCCTATCGTGTGGATAGGGGATACATGCCTTTTGTAGGACACACTGTAGGTCGCATTTTTTTGGGAGGGGGGACGCTGTATGGCGTTCCTTACAGGGGGGGCTGTATGGCGTTCCCTACAGGGGGGACTGTATGGCGTTCCCTACAGGGGGTGCTGTATGGCGTTCCCTATAGGGGGGGCTGTATGGCCTTCCTTACAGGAGGGGGCTGTATGGCGTTCCCTACAGGGGGGGCTGTATGGCGTTCCCTACAGGGGGGGCTGTATGGCATTCCCTACAGGGGGGGGGCTGTATGGCCTTCCTTACAGGGGGGGGTCTGTATGGCGTTCCCTACAGGGAGGGACTGTATGGCGTTCTCTACAGGGGGGGCTGTATTGCATTCTCTACAGGGGGGCTGTATGGCGTTCTCTACAGGGGGGCTGTATGACGTTAGCACCATACAGCCCCCTTTGTAGAGAACGCCATACAGCCCCCTCTGTAGATAACGCCATACAGCCCCCCTGTAGATAACGCCATACAGCCCCCCTGTAGATAACGCCATACAGCCCCCCTGTAGATAACGCCATACAGCCCCCCTGTAGATAACGCCATACAGACCCCCCTGTAGATAACACCATACAGCCCCCTCTGTAGATAACGCCATACAGCCCCCTCTGTAGATAACGCCATACAGCCCCCTCTGTAGATAATGCCATACAGCCCCCTCTGTAGATAACGCCATACAGCCCCCTCTGTAGATAGCACCATACAGCCCCCTGTAGATAGTCATACAGCCCCCCCTGAAGATAACGCCATACAGCCCCCTCTGTAGATAACGCCATACAGCCCCCCCTATAGAGAACGCCATAAAGCCCCCTTTGTAGATATCTACAAAGGGGGCTGTTTGGCGTTATCTTCAGGGGGGGCTGTAAAAAAGGCACTATCTACAAGGGGGGGTTTTGTGACACCCTGGGGAGGGGGGGCCCCAGTCAAAAGTTTGCTATGGGGCCCAGTCTTTCCTAGTTACGCCCCTGCCCTGATGTACTCCGCACAGCTTACATATGCCCCCACATTATGAACTGAAACACCAGTAAAAAAACTAAACAAAACTACTACCAAGCAAAATCTGCGCTCCAAAAGACAAATAGCGGTCCTTCTGGGCCTGGCAGGGTGCCCAAACAGCGGTTTATGAACACATATGGGGTATTACTGTACTCTGGAGAACTGCTTAACAATTTATGGGGTGTGTATCTCCAGTGGTACAAGCTGGGCACAACACATTGGGCACTGAAATAGCACATATCTGTGGAAAATGGCAATTTTCAATCTGCAACATCCACTGTGCAAAAATTTCTGCAAAACCTTTTGGGTCAAATTGCCCACCATACTTCTAGATGAATTCCTTGAGGAGTGTAGTTTCCTAAATGGGGTCACTTCTTGGGAGTTTTCACTGTACTGGTACCTCAGCGCAATGCAACATGGCGTCAAAAACAAATTTTGTAAAATCTCCACTCCAAAAACGAAATTGTGTTTTTTCCGTTTAGACCCTTGCCATATGTCCAAATAGCAGTTTACTTCCCTACTCAGGAGAAATTGTGTAACACATTTTGGGGTGTCTTTTCTCCTGTATTAAATGTGGGAATGAAAAATTATGAGCTAAACCTACTGGTTATTGGAAAAAATATATTTATTTCATTTTCACGGCCCAATTCTAATAAAATCTATAAAACACCTGAGGGCTCAAAATGCTCACTACACCTCTAATTTAATTCTTTCAGGGGTATAGTCTTCAAATTGGGATCACACCTGGGGAATTTCTACTGTACTAGTAATTCAGGGACTCTGCAAATGCGACATGGCCCCCAGAAATAAATTTAGCAAAATCTGCGCTGCAAAATCCAAATGGTGCTCCGTCCCTTCTGAGCCCTGCCGTGGGTCCAAACAGCCGTTTATTACCACATATGGGGTATTGCCTTAATCAGGAGAAATTGCTTTACAAATATTGAGGTGTTTTTTCTCCTTTATTGCTTATAAAAATTAGAAAATTCTGTTTTTCAGAAAAAAAGTATCTTTTCATCTTCACAGACTAATTCCAATAAATTCAGCAAAAAAACTGTGGGGTTAAATGCTAACTATACCTCTAGAAAAATTCCTTGAGGGGTATAGTTTCCAAAATGGGGTCACTTTTGGGGTGTTTTACCACTGTTTAGGTCCCTCCAGGGCGTTGCAAACGTGACACGGCACCGAAAACCATTCCAGTAAAATCAGCGCTCCAAAATCCAAATGGCGCTCCTTCCCTTCTGAGCCCTGCTGTGGGTCCAAACAGGAGTTTATTACCACATATGCTGTATTTTCGTAATCGTGAGAAATTGCTTTACAAATGTTGGGGTGCTTTTTCTCCTTTATTCCTTGCAAAAATTCGAAATTTCTACGTTTTTCCAGAAAAAAAATAGATTTTCATTTTCACAGACTAACTCCAATAAATATAGCAAAATACCTGTGGGGTCAAAATGCTAACTATACCCCTAGATAAATTCCCCGAGGGGTGTTGTTTAAAAAATGGGGTCACTTTTGGGGGTTTCCACTGTTTTGGAACCACAAGACCTCTTCAAACCTGACATGGTGCCTAAAATATATTCTAAAAAAAGGAGGCCCCAAAATCCTCTAGGTCAGGGGTCTCAAACTCGGCCGGGTAAGTGGGCCGCATATAGAAAAAATGGGAAGTTGACGGGCCGCATTACTTTCAAATTTGATACAATACAAAATTATTGTTAATCAATTAGTTATTTGAACTATTATAACACTATATTACTAGAATAATAATACTACATTACTATAATAATAGCGCTAGGTTTAAAATTTGAGATATTTCTCCACGTGCTTATTTCAACAATCCAGCTTTCCAGTTTAAGTGTCGCTAAATGCAGTCCGGCGGCTCAGTTAGCACACATGTCAAGATTGGGCAGCCCCTTTTTAGATAGTGCCGCAGTGCCCTCTGTGGATGCTGCCGCAGTGCCCTCTGTGGATAATGCAACACACCCCTAGATAAGGCCACAGTGCCCTCTGTAGATAAGGCCACAGTGCCCTCTGTAGATAAGGCCACAGTGCCCTCTGTAGATAAGGCCACAGTGCCCTCTGTAGATAAGGCCACAGTGCCCTCTGTAGATAAGGCCACAGTGCCCTCTGTAGATAAGGCCACAGTGCCCTCTGTAGATAATGCAACACACCCCTAGATAATGCCAGTGTCCTCTTCAGATACTGTCACACACCCACTTGTAGATAACGTCACAGTGCCCTCTGTAGAGGCTGCCACAGTGCCCTCTGTAGAGGCTGCCAAAGTGCCCTCTGTAGAGGCTGCCACAGTGCCCTCTGTAGAGGCTGCCACAGTGCCCTCTGTAGAGGCTGCTAAAGTGCCCTCTGTAGAGGCTGCCCCAGTGCCCTCTGTAGAGGCTGCCCCAGTGCCCTTTGTAGAGGCTGCCCCAGTGCCCTCTGTAGAGGCTGCCCCAGTGATGTCAGGGGCTTGCCCAAAGCTGGAGTCCCAGGCAGAGCGCTAGTAGGCTCTTCCTGGGACTCCAGCTGTGCTCCTGACATCACTGGGACTCCTGCTCTGGGGAAGCCCCTGACATCATTGTCGATGTATGGACAGCGATGTCAGAGGCTTCCCCAGAGTCCCGGAGCAGAGCCGATAATAGCGCTCTGCCCAGGACTCCGCTCTGGGGAAGACCCTGACACACTGTCCATATATGGGCAGCGATGTCAGGGAATTCCACAGAGTCCCGGAGCAGAGCCGACACCAGCGCTCTGCTCGGGACTCCGGCTCTGGGGAAGCCCCAGACATCGCTGTTCATATGTGGACAGCGTTGTCAGGGAATTCCACAGAGTCCAGGAGCAGAGCCGACACCAGCGCTCTGCTCCGCTCTGGGCAAGACCCTGACACACTGTCCATGTATGGGCAGCGATGTCAGGGAATTCCACAGAGTCCCGGAGCAGAGCCGACACCAGCGCTCTGCTCGGGACTCCGGCTCTGGGGAAGCCCCAGACATCGCTGTTCATATGTGGACAGCGATGTCAGGGAATTCCACAGAGTCCAGGAGCAGAGCCGACACCAGCGCTGTGCTCCGCTCTGGGCAAGACCCTGACACACTGTCCATATATGGGCAGCGATGTCAGGGAATTCCACAGAGTCCCGGAGCAGAGCCGACACCAGCGCTCTGATCGGGACTCCGGCTCTGGGGAAGCCCCAGACATCGCTGTTCATATGTGGACAGCGATGTCAGGGAATTCCACAGAGTCCAGGAGCAGAGCCGACACCAGCGCTCTGCTCCGCTCTGGGCAAGACCCTGACACACTGTCCATATATGGGCAGCGATGTCAGGGAATTCCACAGAGTCCCGGAGCAGAGCCGACACCAGCGCTCTGCTCGGGACTCCGGCTCTGGGGAAGCCCCAGACATTGCTGTTCATATGTGGACAGCGATGTCAGGGAATTCCACAGAGTCCAGGAGCAGAGCCGACACCAGCGCTCTGCTCCGCTCTGGGCAAGACCCTCACACACTGTCCATATATGGGCAGCGATGTCAGGGAATTCCACAGAGTCCAGGAGCAGAGCCGACACCAGCGCTCTGCTCCGCTCTGGGCAAGACCCTGACACACTGTCCATATATGGGCAGCGATGTCAGGGAATTCCACAGAGTCCCGGAGCAGAGCCGACACCAGCGCTCTGCTCGGGACTCCGGCTCTGGGGAAGCCCCAGACATTGCTGTTCATATGTGGACAGCGATGTCAGGGAATTCCACAGAGTCCAGGAGCAGAGCCGACACCAGCGCTCTGCTCCGCTCTGGGCAAGACCCTCACACACTGTCCATATATGGGCAGCGATGTCAGGGAATTCCACCGAGTCCAGGAGCAGAGCCGACACCAGCGCTCTGCTCCGCTCTGGGCAAGACCCTGACACACTGTCCATATATGGGCAGCGATGTCAGGGAATTCCACAGAGTGCCGGAGCAGAGCCTGTACTAGCGCTCTGCCCGGGACTACGGCTCTGGGGAAGCCCCAGACATCGCTGTTCATATGTGGACAGCGATGTCAGGGAATTCCACAGAGTCCGGAGCAGAGCCGACACCAGCGCTCTGCTCGGGACTCCGGCTCTGGGGAAGCCCCAGACATCGCTGTTCATATGTGGACAGCGATGTCAGGGAATTCCAGAGTCTCGGAGCAGAGCCGATACTAGCGCGCTCTGTGTCCCGCGGGCCGCAGATGACAGCCCCAGGGGCCGCATGCGGCCCGCGGGCCGCGTGCTTGAGACCCCTGCTCTAGGTGCTCCTTTGCTTCGGAGGCCGGTGTTTCAGTCCATTAGCACACTAGGGCCACATGTGGGATATTTCTAAAAACTGCAGAATCTGGGCAATAAATATTGACATGTGTTTCTCAGGTAAAACCTTCTGTGGTACAGAAAAAAATGTATTACAAATGAATTTTGGAAAAAAAAAATGAAATTCCTTCAATTCCTGTAAAACGCCTAAAGGGTTGAAACACTTTCTGAATGCTGTTTTGAATACTTTGAGGGGTGCAGTTTTCAAAATGGGGTGCTTTATGGGGGTTTCTAATATATAGGGCCTTCAAAACCACTTCAGAACTGAACTCGTCCCTGAAAAAAATAGGCTTTTGAAATTTTCTTAAAAATGTGAGAAATTGCTGCTGAAGTTCTAAGCCGTGTAACATCCTTGAAAAATAAAAGGATGTTCAAAAAACGATGCAAATATAAAGTAGACATATGGGAAATGTTAATTCGTAACTATTTTGTGTGGTATTACTATCTGTTTTACAAGAAGATACATTTCAAATTGGAAAAAATCATAGTTTCTTCAAATTTTCTCTAAATTTTGGTGTTTTCCACAAATAAGCAATGAATTTATCGACCACATTTTTTCACTAACATAAAGTACAATATGTCACGAGAAAACAATCTCAGAATCAATTGGATAGGTAAATGCATTCCCAAGTTATTACCACATAAAGCTACCCATGTCAGATTTGAAAAAATGGGTCTGGTCCTCAAGGCCAAAATGAGCTTGGTCCTCAAGGGGTTAAATTTAGAAAAATGCAAATTTTTGCAAATATTTTCTCAATTTTGGTGTTTTTCAGAAATAAATACCGAAATTATCGTCCAAATCTTTTCACAAACATAAAATACAACATCTCACGAGTAAACAATCTCAGAATCGCTTGAATAGGTAAAAGCATTCCGATGTTATTACCACATAAAGTAACACATGTCCGATTAGAAAAAATCGTCTGTGTCCTGAAGGCCAAAACAGGCTGGGTCCTGAAGGGGTTAAGCTCTGTAGGAAATGTAATTGATTTAAAAATAAACTCCCTTTGTCTTGTTGAGGTGAAAGTCTCTTTGCAAACCTGACAAATTCTAAATTCCGGTGGTCTGTCAGCACAATTATTTAGTGTTCAGCAACTACTAACAGATGTCTGCACTAAGAAAAATCATTTATGATGGCCAACAGTTCTGTATTTCCCATTTCATAGTTCCTTTTTTGGGGCAGTCATTTAATGAAAGAAAAAAGAACATGGGTGTTATAAAAAAAAAATCTCCAACTTTCTGCTATAGTATTGCCCCAACACCAGAAACTGAAGCACCTGCTTTGATGATAAAAGGGAGCCTTAGATCAGGATATATCAAGATGGGGGCTGTTGTAAACTTTATTCTTAAAGGAAAGGTGTAATAAAAAAAATGTAATTTATTACTTTGCGTTTTTATGTATTTCAATATTTATTTATTTTGGTTTTCACATAAAAAAAAATTATTTACACTTTTTTATTTTTATGGGGGATGCCATTTTTTATTGCATCTGTGTATGTGTCTCTTCACGACACATACAAAAATGCAATATAGCAGCTACTGGGTATAGGAAATAGAGTCGGGAGCCAGCTCTATTTCCAATGCTTCTGCCATTCTGACTGAACTGAGCATGCTCTGTGGCATGCACAGTTCACAGCGACCAGCATAGAAGCTGGGTTGTAGGGGGAAAGCCGGCACCATTTTGTTGAACCACGGCAGCACAGCAGGTAAGGTGTGTGTGTGTGTGTGTGTGTGTGTGTGTGTGTGTGAAGAGGGTGTGTGTGTGTGTGGGGGGGGGGTACATGTGAGGGGGTGCATGTGGGGTTGGGGGGTTTTGTGCAGGGGTAGGGGAGAGCGTGCAGTGGTTGGGGGTGCATGCGGGGTGCGCGTGGGGTTGGTGGGTGCACGTGGAAAGTTGCTTGTGTGTGTATGTGGGGGGTTGCATGCAGGGGTGTGTGTGTGTGGTGCATGCTATATTGCTCTCTTTATTTTATTTGTTTTGCATGTTCTGCTGGACCTATTGGACTACGTCTTAGACGTCATTGTATGTCTACTTTATGTTTGCATCGTTTTTTGAACATTCTTTTATTTTTCTAGGACGTTACAATTTCTCATATTTTCAAGAAAATTTCAAAAGCCTATTTTTTCAGGGACCAGTTCAGTTCTAAAGTGGCTTTGATGGCCTTATATATTAGAAAGTCCCCATAAATCCCCCCATTTTGAAAACTGCACCCCTCAAACTATTCAAAACAGCATTGAGAAAGTGTTTTAACCCTTTAGGCGTTTCACAGGAATTAAAGCAAAGTAGAGGTGAAATTTACAAATTTCATTATTTGTTTTTGGGAAAATTCATTTGTAATACATTTTTTCTGTACCACAGAAGGTTTTACCCAAGAAATGCAACTCAATATTTATTGCCCAGATTCTGCAGTTTTTAGAAATATCGGACATGTGGCCCTAGTGCAGTAATGGACTGAAACACAGGCCTCAGAAGCAAAGGAGCACCTAGAGGATTTTGGGGCCTCCTTTTTTTAGAATATATTTTAGACACCATGTAAAGTTTGAATAGGTCTTGTGGTACCAAAACAGTAAAGTGACCCCATTTTGGAAACTACACCCCTCAAGGAATTTATCTATGGGTATAGTTAGCAATTTGAACCCACAGTTTTTTTGCTAAATTTATTTGAATTTGTATGTGAAGATGAAAATCTACTTTTTTTCTGAAAAAACATAGACATTTTAAATTTTTACAAGGAATAAAGTAGAAAAAACACCCCAACATATGTAAAGCAATTTCTTCCGATTATAGCGATAACCCATATGTGGTAATAAACTGCTGTTTGGACCCACAGCAGAGCTCAGAAGGGAAGGAGCGCCATTTGGATTTTGGATTTCTGATTTTGGTGAAATAGTTTTCAGTGCTGTGTCGCGTTTACAATGCACTGGAGTAACCAAAATACCCCAAAAGTGACCCAATTTTGGAAACTACACCCCTCAAGGAATTTTTTTAGGGGGTAAAGTTAGCATTTTGACTAAACAGTTGTTTTGCTGAATTCATTGGAATTAGTCTGTAAAGGTAAAAATCTACTTTTTTGCTGAAAAAACGTAGACATTTTTAATTTTTACAAGGAATGAAGGAGAAAAAGCACCCCAACATTTGTAAAACAATTTCTCCTGATTACGTAAATACACCATATCTGGTAATAAAGTGCTGTTTGGACCCACAGCGGGGCTTAGAAGGCAAGGAGCGCTATTTGGCTTTTGGAGCTCAAATTTAGCTGGAATCGTTTTTGGGTGTCATGTCGAATTTGCAAAGCCCCCGAGGGACCAAAACAGTGGACGCCCTCCAAAAGTAACCCCATTTGGGAAACTACACCACTTAAGGAATCTATCTAGGGGTATAGTGAGCATTTAGACCCCTCACATCTTTTGCAGAATTTATTAGAATTAGGCTGTGAAAATTAATATCAACATTATTTCCACTAAAATGTAGAATTTTTTCAATTTCACGAAGGATAAAGGAGAAAAAGCACCCCAATATTTGTAAAGCAATTTCTCCCGAGTACGGCTATACCCGACATGTGGTCATAAATGCTTTTTCATTAGAAAGTAATTAACCCTTTCCGGACTGATCCATGTTTTGCTTTTTCTTTTTAATTTTTCCCTCCCCGCTTTCCGAGAGCCATAACTTTTTTATTTTTCTGTCAATAGAGCGGTGTGAGGGCTTATTTTTTGCAGGACGAGCTGTAGTTTTTATTGGTACCATTTTTTGCTACATACAACTTTTTTAGCACTTTTTATTACATTTTTTGGTAGAGCCAAGGTGACCAAAAAACAGCAGATTTTCCGTTTTAAATTCTTTATTTTTCACGGCGTTCACCGTGCGAGTTAAATAATGGTATATTGTAATAGTTTAGACTCTTATGGATGCAGCGATACCAATTTTGTGTATTTTTTTTTTCTTTTTTACATTACTTTAGAGAAAAAATGTGAAAAGGTTGTTTTTTTGGACTTTAAATATTTATTTAATTTTTTCCCACTAATAATAACTATTTATTTTTGTTTTTACTAATTTTATTAATCCCCATAGGAGACTTGAACCAGCGATCATTAGATCACTGGTAGAATACACTGCAATACTAATGTATTGCAGTATATTGTCATTTTTAGATGCTCCTGTAACAGCGCGATCGCTGTTTCTGTCCGTTAGTCCCGGGTGTCAGCTGTAATACACAGCTGACACCCGCAGCGTTTGCCACGGGCTCAGTGAGTGAGACGCTCCATACATCACCCCCCACACCACGACATGCTATTAAGTCATGGTGCAAAGTAGAAATTACAATTTTCGACTGATGTGCCATTTTAGTGCACTATATGTTGTGCCCAGTTTGTGCCACAAATACCACAAATAAAATATTAACAGGGTTCTCCCGGGTAGGGCGATGCCATATCGGTGGACGTAAACGGCTGTTTGGGCACGTTGTAGGGCTCAGAAGGGAGGGAGCGCCATTTGGCTTTTGGAGCACAGATTTAGCTTGGTAGTAGCTCTGGCATTTTGCTGGTATTTCATTTTATAATGTGGGGGTACATGTAGGCTGGGCAGAGTACATCAGGGGCATAATAAGAGGGTATAATAATGGGGTAAATAAATAATCCGCAGATATGTGGCCGATGTCGCACTGATAAATGGCGCCCGATCTTATCTGCTTTTGGAACACTGCACATTTTGCATCGCTATATTCTGGGAGCCAGAACTTTTTCTATTTTCTCACCACCGGAGCTGTGTGAGGGCTTATTCTTTGCGGGACAATCTGTAGTTTTCATTTGTACCATTTTGGGGTACATGCGATTTTTTTTAATTTTTTTTTTTAATCACTTTTTATTCCATTTTTCGTCAAGCAAGGTGACCAAAAACCATGAATTCTGACAATGTTTTTTATTTGTTTTTTATTTATTTTTTACGGCTTTCACCATGGGCTATAAATGACCATTATACTTTATTCTGCGGGTCGATACGATTACGGCGATACCAAATGTATATCGCTATTTTTACATTTTTGCAGCGTTTGCGCAATAAAATAACTTATTTATAAAATAAACTATTTTTTGTGTCACCATATTCTGAGAGCCATATCTTTTTTATTTTTCAGTCAAAAAAGCTGTGTAAGGGCTTTTTTTTTTTGCGGGATGGGATGTAGTTTGTATTGGTACCATTTTGGCGTACATGCAACTTTTTTATCACTTTTTATTGTATATTTTGGGAGGGGTGGTGACCAAAAATTAGTGATTCTGGCATTGTTTTTCGTTTATTTTATTTGCGGTGTTCACCGTGTGGGAAAAATAATATTATAGTTTTATAGATGGGGTTGTTACGAACGCGGTGATACCAAATATGTGTACTTTTTTTTTTTACGTGTTCTTTTTTTTCCTATAATAGACTTATAGGAAAAAAAGCAGTTATTGTTTGTCAGTTATAACCTTTATTTTTACACTTTTTTTTAAATATTTTTATTCTTTTTTTTTACTTTCTTTACTTGTCCCACTAGGAGACACTTAGACTTGCATCTCTGATCGCTGCTGGAATACATTACACTACCTACGTAGTAGAATAAGGAGAAAAACGGTTTCTTTCTGTTACATTTCCAAACATGCCCTTCATTTACCACCTACCTAAGATTCACAAATCACTTACAGATCCCCCCGGGCGTCCCATTATCTCGGGAATAGGTTCCCTCACCAGCAACCTCTCACACTTCATTGACCTTCATCTTCAACCCCTAGTCCTTACCCTACCATCCCATCTCAAAGACTCTACACAACTGATCAGAGACCTAAATGATTTAAAAATTGATCCTTCAGTATCCCCAGTTTGTTTTTTGACAGCAGATGTAACCACCTTATATAGCAATATCCCGCATAATAAAGGCACAGAAGTAGCCCATTCATTTCTTTCCCTAATCAACACCATCTCCAAACCCCAGGTTGATTTTCTAACAAACTGCATTGACTTTATTCTTAAACACAACATCTTCAGTTTTGACAATAAATTCTACCATCAAATAAAAGGGTGTGCAATGGGAAGCCGGTTTGCACCATCCTATGCAAACCTGTATATGGGGTCGTTTGAAAAAACATACATCTATGGCGAACACCCCTATAAAAGTAACATACTATTATACAAACGGTACATCGATGACCTGTTTTTAATTTGGAAAGGCACTGAGGAGGAAGCTATGCGCTTCATCGAAACCCTTAATAAAAACAATTACGATCTAACATTTACATACACATTCTCCCCCACATCTATAGACTTTTTGGATCTCACGATCAATTACGATAACGTCAACAATAAATTTATAACGAGAACACACTTCAAACAAGTTGATGTTAACAGTTATATTGACTTCAGAAGCGCCCACCACCGCCCCTGGTTGAAAAACATACCTTTTGGTCAATTCAGGAGGATTAGAAAAAATTGCAGTACTGACAAAGATTTTAACAAAGAATGCTCAATCCTCGAAAAAAGATTCAGAGACAAAGGTTTCCCAACTAACCTTATAAAAGGTGCACGATCCAAAGCTTCAGAACTTACCCAAGTGTCATGTCTGAACCCCTCTATTAAGAATTCCAAATTAAGCACTAATAGCTCTAATCTCAACTTCATCACTACTTACAACAGAGGCAATAAAACAATTAGGAACATTCTGTCCAAACATTGGCACATCCTTAAAAACGACCCATACCTAAAAGATACATTATCATGCAAACCGAATATTACCTTCAGACGATCCTTGACATTAAAAAATATTCTGGCTCCTAGCAGAGTAAGGAAGCATCTTATACCACATACTAACTTTCTTTCTGACATAAAAGGGTCATATAAATGTGGACACTCACGCTGCCTGTGCTGCAATTCCATCAGCCATAAAAAATATAACTACACTTCCACAGTTACCAAAGAATCCTTCACTATACAAACTTTCCTCAACTGTGGCAGCTCATACATCATTTATCTATTAGAGTGCCCGTGCCAATTGCAATATATTGGAAGAACAACCCAATGTCTAAGAACCAGGGTTAACAACCATCGGTTTAATGTAAACACTGGTTACCTTAAACACAGCATTTCCCGACATTTTCTCCAAAAGCATGACTGCCAATTTAACAAAATCAAAATCACACCAATAGAACACATTAACATTGATGTCCCAAACAGATTTAGCAAGTTGAAACAAAGGGAAAACTACTGGATCTTTAAAATGAACACACTTCATCCTCTTGGTTTAAATGACATCGCAGAGTCCTCTTTGGACTAATTAATTGACTAACTGCTCAATAAATCATCACTGAGACACCCTATGTAATCTCTCATATACCTTTCTTAATTAATTAAATAAATAAGTTGCAGTACCCCGTCACACCTCATCTCCAAACAGTATCCCGTGTATGTTTTATTACCCAATGCATATTCGCGTGTGTTTATTTATTTATTCATTTTCCCTGTTTCAATTAAATAAAAAGCATTATGTGCCATTTTTTTTTTCTTTGAATACAGGCATAGACTACCACACTAATGTCCTTATTCCATAAAACTGCCCAGTGTTCTATATAAGTAAACGCCGACAGCCGACAAATTAACATATGGGCCATATCATGGCCCTAGTTTATATCTAATATTCTCTATTCACTCACCCTTCCTCCGATCCCCATACTTTTATACTTCTTTTCTTTTTTGGAACAGTCGTTCTCAGGTCCCGTTCCTGTCCGAGCAAATCCACGACCCTTTGCGTAATGCGGTTCACCATGCGTTCCACCCTATGCGGTTCACCTTGCGTTCCATCCGGTATGGAGCACCTCGGCTTCCGTAACACATCTGGTCTCCGTGGCAACATGTAAACATTTCAACTGACATACAATACTACTTCCCAGACATAACCTTTATTCACGAACGCATTAATAAAATCATTTTTTACCCACTCTTAATTATTGTTTTAAGCATTTGAATGACGAACTGTCTTGTATACACTGCACTTAGTTTTAATTTACCACGTTCCATAATCATCTCCCGATAGGACGTATAGTCTCTTATTAGTTATACTCTTTTACTTATGTATTAAAACTTTCATTTATTTATAGTATATCAGATCGCTCAATGTGAACTTTGACCCGCCGATATGTTTTCGCGGTTTTTTACCTAATTGTTTAATCTGAACTGGCCCTATATAAACTTGTGTCTTGTTTTCTGTATCCCTATGCCTGATGAAAGCGCCAGTTCGGCGCTGAAACGCGTTGCGAATAAACAGTTTTTTCAAACTCAAACCTGACTTCGGTCACTTACCTCGTCCACATCAAACAGCAGCGCCGATATAGATCCGCTTGTTTTATTTGCAATTTCTACTACCTACGTAGTGTAATGCATTCCAACTGTCATTGTGACGTCACAGTCACACTGACAAGAAGCCTACAACGACCACCCTCCGGCTGGTCCTCGTAGGCTTCTGTACATGGCAGCCCGGACGCCATTGTATGGCGTCCGGTTGCCATGGGTACCATCGACAGCCCCCGTGATTTCTCCGCTAAAATCCTTAGATGTGGCGATCGGAATCGACCGCCGCATCGAAGGGGTTACCTGCTGATCAGCAACAGGGAATGCAGGGCAGACACCCTGCACAGTTAACCGCCACTGCGGTGTAGCGCCATGCTGCAGTTAACGGTCAAATCACAGATGTAACTGCACGTCGAAGTGCGCAAAGTTACTGCTCACCTCGACGTGCATTAACGTCAAGGTGCGGGAAGGGGTTAAGGAATCCTCCTTTTTTTCACAAATAAGATAGGTGCACTTTCTGGAGACGTAGAAGCACAAATAAAACCCTTCGCTGAGTTTTCTTCTTTTGGTTCGCTTCGGATAATGGGAATGTACGTCCAAAGGGTATAGCGGCTCTAGGTACTAAATAATATAACCGATGAGGTGGCAATTTCTCAGCATTTTTCTTACCACACATTTTATAAAATTCTAGATATTGAGGAGGTAAATTTTTCAGCATCTTAGAACAGGTTGGTTTTCTTAATTTTCATTAAAGAGGATTTTGAATTGATCTGAACAGCACCAATCTCCTGGAAAAAATAAATGGTTTTAGATTCCTAGTTAATAGATTAATTCTGTGTTGTCAACTAATAAATCCCTCAAATAACAAAACACTAAGGGTATGAGATCAGCAAGAAGTTAAGTCTTGCAGTAATTTAGTTAAATTTCCATGTTCAAAGCAGGGGCGTAGCTAGCGGGGGCAGGCGGGGCACGTGCCCCGGGCGCAGCTCAGAGGGGGCGCCAGCGCCCCCTCCTCCTGCACTATAATTGTACCTGTGTCGCAAGGACACAGGTACAATTAGAAGCAATGAATGACCGGGCACGTTCCGTGCCCGGCCATTCAGCGCCTCTCCACGAATGAAGCGACTGGTACCTTTTGTACCAGTGACGCTTCCGTCGATGTAAGGCGCTGACTGACTGGCAGGGAAAGTCATCCTGCCCAGCCAATCAGCGCCTTTCATAGACGCTGTGTTCAACCCCTGGAGACCTGCGCAGAAGAGAGCAGGTCTCCATAGCTGCCGGACGGCGTGGGAGCGGGAATAAAGTGAGTTTGAATATTTTTTTTTTTTTTTTTAACTGTAATAGAAGTGTGTGTCTGTATCTACAGGGGGACTATATCTACAGGGGGTGGGCTATATACAGGGGGACTATATCTACAGGGGGACTATATCTACAGGGGGTGGGCTATATACAGGGGGACTATATCTACAGGGGGGTATATACTGGGGTGGGCTATCTACAGGGGGACCATATCTACAGGGGGTGGGCTATATACAGGTGCACTATATCTACAGGGGGTGGGCTATCTACAGGGGGACCATATCTACAGTGGGTGGGCTATATACAGGTGGACTATATCTACAGGGGGTGGGCTATATACAGGGGGACTATATCTACAGGGGGGCTATATACTGGGGTGGGCTATCTATGGAGCACCATATACAGGGATGGGCTATAGCTACAGGGGGGGCTATATAGTATATAGCCCACCCCTGTATATAGCCCACCCCTGTATATAGCCCACCCCTGTATATAGCCCACCCCTCTATATAGCCCAGCCCTGCAGATATAGCCCACCCCTGCAGATATAGCCCACCCCTGTAGATATAGCCCACCCCTGTATATAGCCCACCCCTGTATATAGCCCACCCCTGTAGATATAGCCCACCACTGTAGATATAGCCCACCCCTGTAGATATAGCCAACCCCTGTAGATATAGCCCACCCCTGTGTATTGCCCAGCCCTGTAGATATGTTCCCCCTGTAGATATGGTCCCCCTATAGATATGGTCCCCCTGTAGATATGGTCCCCCTGTAGATATGGTCCCCCTGTAGATATAGCCCACCCCTGTATATATAGTCCCCCTGTAGATATAGTCCCCCTGTAGGTATAGCCCACCCCTGTATATAGTCCCCCTGTAGATATAGCCCACCCCTGTATATAGTTCCCCTGTAGATATAGCCCACCCCTGTATATAGTATCCCACAAATAGCTTCCCCTATAGTGGTCCACAGAAAGCCCACCCCTGTATATAGCCCCCTTGTACATATAGTCCATCCCTGTATATAGTGCTCCACAGATAGCCCACCCCTGTATATACTATATACAAGGGTGGGCTATCTGTGGAGCACTATATACAGGGGTGGACTATCTAATGGAGCACTATATACAGGGGTGGACTATATGTACAAGGGGGGCTATATACAGGGATGGGCTATCTGTGAAACACTATATACAGGGGTGGACTATATGTGGAGCACTATATACAGGGGGATACATACATGGTTGGGCTCTCTGTAGAGTACTATATGCAGGGGTGGGCTATTATAATTAGAGGTGCAGTGTATGGCGCTATTATATTTAGGGGCGTAGTGTGTGGTATAATGATAACTTTATATTTATTTATAGGTGCAGAAATGTTGGAAAAGTGAGAAGCTGAAGACATGTGAGCGGCAAACTGCAGAAATGGGCTGTGACCGGGAGAAGTCATCATAGAGGTCTGGACCGGATGGAGAAAAAGAACTAGAATCTGAGACGTCACCGGTGAGTCACTTAATGTAAATGTTTATTCTGCCTCTAATCAGCACTGTAGTCACTGTATGATCTGCAGCGAGATGATGGGTGATATGATTATGATAGGATTTATTTTTTGTGAAACGGCATCTCCCAGCATATCCTTATCATTGTTTGGGCCATGCTGGGAGCTGTAGTTTTACGCCATACACACCTATACGGCAGGGGTTGCACTAAATTGAGCTGTATTTGTGCTGGTGTTGTATATATGTAGTGAGCTTGGTTCTGGTGTTGTGTATAGAACCATATTGCTTATAAAATGTACAAATGTTTTTATGCTCGCGTTACATAAAAATACATGACACGTCGATTGGTAGAGAAAACAAACACGGCGAGGGGGAAGGAGATGTCGGGAAAGAGGTTGGTGGTGGCGGGGGGGGGGCGCCAAACTGAATCTTTGCCCCGGGTGCTGGAGAACCTAGCTACGCCTCTGTTCAAAGGTTCGGTTTCATAAGTAACAAAAACAAAAAATAACCTAATTAAATATCCAAGTAAATGCAATGAATTAATGCACGGTGACGTCCAGGTATATAATACAAGAGAATAAAGAAAAGAAAAAACAAACAAATTCCTGGACATAATCAGCACACACTAGGATGAGAAAATATATGACATCCGCTTACTTATAGGGTTTTTTACTATTGGTCATGTATGTCAAGATCCGTGGATATGTGGACCCACTGGGCCGTACCGCCGTTGCGGTATAGCAACTGGCCAAACAGGGTACAAAGTCAATGTCTATTGTTCGGATAAAGGTACCTGCGGCAATTCAGACAGTAGCGATGGTTTAGGCTCGGATGGAACTCTGGCAGCAGGCAGACAACAGGTGCGGAGAATTGCGGAGGGTGTAGTAGGCGACACAACATGACTCCAACTCAGTATAGCACAGTTGCACGGGGAACAGGATACAGGTAACAGGAATGGGAACACTGGAACTGGAAAACACTCAAGGAACCATTTGCAAAGACAGACACGGGTAGATACAAACACACTCAGGCAATGCAGGGAGGGGTAGAGCCCTTCACATAGTCCAGGGTGATCTGGGAGCAATCAGCTCAATCTCACACATGTGTGCGTTCTGGCTCCTTAAGGCTGGACTGAGCTTGCGAGCGCACCCTAGTGGTCACTGCGGAACAGGACGGCTGCATGTGCAGACATCTCTGGAGAGAAGGGCGTCGACAGGATGGGAGGAGTTCATGGTCAGCGACCGTTTCAATGTACCTGTTAAAAGGTGTTAATTTTAGCTTTTACTATTTGGGTATGTGCACACGTAGTGACCAAAAACGTCTGAAAATCCAGAGCTGTTTTCAAGGGAAAACAGACCCTGCTTTTCAGACATTTTTTGACCAACTCGCATTTTTTGCGGCGTTTTTCGCGCCGTTTTCGCTGCGTTTTTTACGTCCATTTTTGGAACTGTTTTCATTGGAGTCTATGAGAAAACAGCTCCAAAAACGTCCAAAGAAGTGTCCTGCACTTCTTTTGACGAGGCTGTATTTTACGCGTCGTCGTTTGACAGCTGTCAAACGACGACACGTAAATAACAGGTCGTCTGCACAGTACGTCGGCAAACCCATTCAAATGAATGGGCAGATGTTTGCCGACGTATTGTAGCCCTATTTTCAGACGTAAAACGAGGCATAATATGCCTCGTTTACGTCTGAAAATAGGTCGTGTGAACCCAGCCTTTCAATAAAATTGGTATATATTTTCTCATCCTAGTGTGTGATGGTTATGTCCAGGAATTTGTTTGTTTTTCCTATTCTTTATTCTCTATTCAGTTTCATAAGTAACTGGACCTGAGCTCAAACTTGAACCCTCTACAGCTTCCATCAATACAGGTGTTGGCTTTTCTCAGAATTCACTTTAAATATTTTGAGTAAATGTGATGTCCATAAAATTGTCATTCGCCCCAGAATACGCCACAGTTGAAATGGAAATCCCACAGGACCTAACCTTGAGTTGAATTACTTCCTTTGTTCTCCTCTGTTGCTGCTAATTAAGAAAGATGAGGGATAGCTGCATATAAAAGCTGAGGCGCACTGGAAACTACTGGTCAGAAAGGTCAGTCTCTGTTATTGTAGCTACTATCTTTTGAGGACTTCTGAGACAATTAGACACATAATGTCCGGGTTTGCCCCAATACAGACACAAGTTCTCCTGGCGCATTTGCTCTCTTTTTTTCATCAAGACTTCATTTGTTAACTGCATCTACTTGCATAGATTCAATCTCCAGTTTATTAGTTGAATTAACTTGATAAAAGGTTCAAGTTTTGTGGACATCTTGGCTCAAGCCAATTCATCTTTGATTAAATCAGAAAGTATCTTGCGATAAACAGATAGTTGTACTTTAGGATTTTATGTGGTGTCCAAAACCTGAAGTATATGCTACTTCTGTGGGTCTCCCCTGATGTAGCCTCAATAATGCCTTTTCAGCAGTAATTCATTAAAGCTCCCCAGTATTGGACTACTAAATTTAATATAAGGAGAGGCCCATGCCAGAGTGGCATCTTTAAGAAGCAAAAATATATGCCTTTAACCTTTAAGATTTAAAATAAGAATCCTGACATTCAAAATGCATCAGACACTGACTAATATATCCACAAAACTTTTGCGATTTCTCCTCTAAAAAAGCTCTTGGAAAAAGGAGAGTACCATGGATTGTGAAGCTGCAAACAGTGGAAATGATTGATTCTCCAATTCTGATATACAGTATGGTTACTTGCAGGGTAATTTTTGTTATACGTTCCAGAAAACAACTATGTTCATCCTGGATCTTTTGCGAAAAGGCTTGTCCCTGCTTAGTCACATGTACCTCAACAGCTGCAAAAACGATTATTCAGGAATTTAAATTCACTCTGGTATTCAATTAGTACACTGCTTAAACATGCTACATGCCGCTTAACAGGTATATCTTCGGCGTACTCCACTTTTCTTTGGCTAGAGTACTCAGTCACGCTACTGGTGTTTTAAGCTGGTCCTTTGACTGAAGAGCAACTGTACGAATATAAGCTGAATTGGCACAAAAGTAGGTAGTCAGACACAAGCCAGGTGTAAAGGATCTGCCAGGCACTACGTCTGTGGATACTCCCAGGATTAATCAATCGACACCTGAGGCCGGACCTCTTAGACTGACTCCGGCTCCCACCAATCAGAGTGGCAGGCTCAGGAGTGGGAGAGCCTATCGCGGCCTGGTCAGTCGGAGTTAGTTCCGCCCCCTGTCCATTTATACCTGCCGTTTTCTCTTCCTCATTGCTTGTGATTCTTCCTGGTTTCCTGGCCCTGCTACAGCCTTGCTCCAGCCTGCTACTGCCTTGCTTCAGCCTTGCTACAGCTTCCGCTTATCCTGCTTCGCTCTGACCCCGGCTTGCTTCCTGCTCCTTGCTCTGTGTTCGTATACTTGGTGACATCCTGATTCTGACTGGCTCGTTGACCACTCTGGTTTCCTCACGGTGTTCCGTGGGCTACTGCCCCTTCCCTTGCTTGTTCCCTATTTGTATTCCCTTGCACTTAGTCAGCGTAGGGACCGCCGCCCAGTTGTACCCCGTCGCCTAGGGCGGGTCGTTGCAAGTAGGCAGGGACAGGGCGGTGGGTAGATTAGGGCTCACTTATCCCCTCCTTCCTGCCATAACAGAATCACAAGCCTATACCTAGTCTACCCTTTTTTCTACTCTATCATGGACCCCCTTGAGACCCTGACCCAGCAGATGCAGGGCCTCTCCCTACAGGTCCAGGCCCTGGCTCAGAGGGTCAACCAGCCTGACGCTGCCATAGTAGTACCCCTCGCCTCACCTCTAGAACCTGACCTCAAGTTACCTGACCGGTTCTCAGGGGACCGTAAGACTTTTCTCTCCTTTCGGGAGAGTTGCAGACTTTACTTCCGTCTAAAACCTCACTCCTCAGGTTCCGAGAACCAGTGGGTGGGAATCATTATATCCCGACTCCAGGAAGGGCCCCAAGAGTGGGCCTTCTCCTTGGCTCCTGACGCCCCTGAACTTTCCTCCGTTGATCGTTTTTTCTCTGCCCTCTGACTCATTTACGACGAGACTGACAGGACTGCCTTGGCCGAGAGTCAGCTGGTGACCTTACGTCAGGGTAGGAGACCTATTGAGGAATACTGTTCTGACTTTAGAAAGTGGTGCGTAGCTTCTCGGTGGAATGACCCTGCCCTAAGGTGCCAGTTTAGGTTAGGCTTATCTAACGCCCTGAAGGATCTGCTTGTTAGCTACCCCTCTTCTGACTCCCTAGACCAGGTTATGGCCTTAGCAGTACGACTTGACCGACGTCTCAGGGAACGACAGCTTGAACGTTTCAGTGTTTTCCCCTCTGACTTCCCTGCGATTCCCCCCGAGGTCCCGTCTCCTCGCTCTTCCACGGAAGACTCGGAGGTACCTATGCAACTCGGGGCCTCCGTGTCCCCCCGACAACGTAGAGAGTTCCGCAGGAAGAATGGTCTCTGCTTCTATTGTGGGGATGACAAGCATCAACTGAACACCTGTCCCAGGCGCAAGAATAAGCAGCCGGAAAACTTCCGCGCCTAAGTGATCATCGGGGAGGTCACTTGGGCGCACAGGTATTTCCAGTTAATATGAAACGCAATAAAATTTTGCTTCCCTTTCAGGTCTCGTTTGGTGGTCGGTCTGCCACCGGCAGTGCCTTCGTGGATTCAGGCTCATCTGCTAATATCATGTCTGTGGAATTTGCTATGTCTCTAAAAATGCCTTTTATTGATTTGCCTAATCCTGTCCCGGTAGTGGGTATCGACTCCACTCCTCTTGCTAATGGTTATTTTACTCAGCATACTCCTGTTTTTGAACTCCTTGTTGGTTCCATGCATTTGGAGCAGTGCTCTGTACTGTTGATGCAGGGATTATCGTCCGATCTGGTATTAGGTCTTCCCTGGTTGCAGTTGCATAATCCCACGTTTGATTGGAATACTGGGGATCTCACCAAATGGGGTAGTGAATGCCTGACGTCATGTCTTTCGGTTAACTCTATTTCTCCCCGTGAGGAGGTAAACACGCTATCTGAGTTTGTTCAGGACTTCGCTGATGTTTTCTCTAAGGAGGCCTCCGAGGTGTTGCCCCCTCATAGAGATTACGATTGCGCTATCGATTTGGTACCAGGTGCTAAGCTTCCTAAGGGTAGGATATTTAATCTTTCATGTCCTGAACGTGAAGCCATGAGGGAATATATCCAAGAATGCCTGGCCAAGGGTTTCATTCGCCCCTCTACTTCTCCTGTAGGTGCTGGCTTCTTCTTCGTGGGGAAGAAGGATGGTGGTCTTAGGCCGTGCATTGACTATCGTAACTTGAATAAGGTCACTGTAAGGAACCAGTATCCCCTTCCTTTGATTCCGGATCTTTTTGATCAGGTTCAGGGGGCTCAATGGTTCTCTAAGTTTGATCTACGGGGGGCGTATAACCTTATCCGCATCAAAGAGGGGGATGAGTGGAAGACTGCGTTCAACACGCCCGAAGGTCATTTCGAATACCTGGTCATGCCCTTTGGGTTGTGTAATGCCCCTGCTGTCTTCCAGAATTTTATTAATGAAATTCTGAGAGATTACCTGGGAAATTTTCTTGTAGTGTACCTTGACGACATACTGGTGTTTTCCAAGGACTGGTCCTCCCACGTGGAGCATGTCAGGAAGGTGCTCCAGGTCCTCCGGGAAAATAATCTGTTTGCGAAAACCGAAAAATGTGTGTTTGGGGTACAGGAGATACCATTTTTGGGTCAAATCCTCACTCCTCATGAATTCCGCATGGACCCTGCCAAGCTTCAGGCTGTGGCGGAATGGGTCCAACCTGCCTCCCTGAAGGCGCTACAGTGTTTTTTGGGGTTCGCTAACTATTACAGTTCCCCTGAAGGGGTGGAATTCGAGGTGGCCGAAATTGTGGACAGTAGGATGATCCAGGGCTCCCTCCAGTACCTGGTCCATTGGAGAGGATACGGGCCGGAGGAGAGGACTTGGGTACCTGCTCGAGATGTTCACGCTGGGGTATTGGTCAGGAGGTTCCACCTTCTCTTCCCCACTAAACCAGGTCCTCTTAGTAAGGGTCCGGTGGCCCCTCATAAAAGGGGGGGTACAGTAAAGGATCTGCCAGGCACTACATCTGTGGATACTCCCAGGATTAATCAATCGACACCTGAGGCCGGACCTCTTAGACTGACTCCGGCTCCCACCAATCAGGGTGGCAGGCTCAGGAGTGGGAGAGCCTATCGCGGCCTGGTCAGTCGGAGTTAGCTCCGCCCCCTGTCCATTTATACCTGCCGTTTTCTCTTCCTCATTGCTTGTGATTCTTCCTGGTTTCCTGGCCCTGCTACAGCCTTGCTCCAGCCTGCTTCTGCCTTGCTTCAGCCTTGCTACAGCTTCCGCTTATCCTGCTTCGCTCTGACCCCGGCTTGCTTCCTGCTCCTTGCTCTGCGTTCGTATACTTGGTGACATCCTGATTCTGACTGGCTCGTTGACCACTCTGGTTTCCTCACGGTGTTCCGTGGGCTACTGCCCCTTCCCTTGCTTGTTCCCTGTTTGTATTCCCTTGCACTTAGTCAGCATAGGGACCGCCGCCCAGTTGTACCCCGTCGCCTAGGGCGGGTCGTTGCAAGTAGGCAGGGACAGGGCGGTGGGTAGATTAGGGCTCACTTATCCCCTCCTTCCTGCCATAACACCAGGTTAGCACTCAAGCAAATAGTCAGAGGTAAGCTGGGATGGCACACAAGCAGGTAGTCAGGGGTAATCCAGTGTGGCACACAAGTGGGTAGTCAGACATAAGCTGGGTCGGTAAATAATCAGGTAGTCGGATGGAAACCAGGTCAGTGCACATGTTTGTAGTCATACGTAAGCTGATATAAGTGCCTAAAGTCTCAAGGGGATAAAAGTAGTGACAGAGTGGGTTCAATTTTGTCCAGGGGACCAACCACTGTTCTACACAATACGAAATATAAATACTGTAAATCTGTATTAACCAGACTCCAAAGCAGTATCTGTGTAGCACGGTTATAAAGTATAGGGTGATGCAATTAGGTCAGCAGGGACCAACACCGTTGTCGAAAACTAGGGGCACTTAGTCCCTTTCTTGGTTTGAGAATATGATTAGCATGCAATGTCCCTCTCCACAGACTTTAATAGGGGTGTCAGAAACAGCCAAACACAGTCATTTAGATGTTCCCTTTTAGGACAGCAGAGTTTAGTGAAGAAATAACCTAAACAGGTCAGGTGTCACATTACTGGTCCTTTGGCTCATGAGCTAGATTTAAACAGGGTCAGTAAACTGAGAGAAGCTTGTTCGTCTGATCATTGGCCCGCGTAAATGGGCCTTTAGTGATAAAAACTTGCAACCACCAGTGGAATATATTTGTATGGTGAATAGATGTCTTTGTTTTCGCTAATCGCCTGTAATTAGTCAAATTAGAAATGGTAAAAATTGTTCGCCGGGTTCAACATTCACAGAAAATCAGAGAAATACACATTTTGTTGAGAGGAATATATTTACTATACTTCTAAACATCTGATCACATATATTAGAATCCAATTGTCTTTTGAAACCTATATTTTAAAGCATTGACCTGTATAGACAGAGAATGCTGTCAACAGTTTAATTCTGTATACAAGAAGATTATCCCTTTCAGTATTACGCCATTTTTTGTTTTTTTGTTTTCATTTTTCACACCTTTCAAGAGCCATAACTTTTTTTATTTAGTTGTGAAGTTTATTTTTTACGGGAGGATTGATACCAAATTTATATTGTTGTTGTTTTTTTTTTTAATGTTTTACTACTTTTACAAAAAAAAAAACTGTTTGTAAAAAAAAAATTGTTTTCTATCATCACATGATTGCCATAACTTTTTTTATTTTTTTGTCGATTGAGCCGTGTGAGGGCTTTATTTTTTGCTGGAAGAGTTGCAGTTTTTTTGATATCATGTTTTTGTACATAGAACTTTTCAATCACTTTTTATTACATATTTCTGAGTGCTAAGGTGACCAAAAAACAGCGATTCTGGTGTTTTCCTTTATTTATTTTTACGGCGTTCACCTTGCGATTTAAATAATATTATATTGTAATAGTTCGGACCCTTACGTATGCGGCAATACCAATTTTGTTTTTTTTGTTTTGTTTTTTTAGAGGAAAAATGGGAAAAGTTATTTTTTTAACTTTTAATATTTTTTTACATTTTTGTACACTGCCATATTAATGTATTGCAGTATATTGTAATTTTGTATATTGTAATTTCTACAGGCTTCGCTTAAACCCTGCAAGAGGCAGGGCCTAACAAAGGCAGAAAGAAGTAGACCTGGGACTTTAGGCCCCCGGGCTGCCATGAAAACAATCGGCACCCCACGATCGCATTGTTGGGGGGGGGCGCCCACCTCTTTCTAACAGCTTAGATGCCGCGGTCACTATTGACCATGGCATCTAAGTGCTTAAAAGACTAGGATCAGAGCGATCCTAGTAATACACAGCGGACACCTGCAGCGTATGGAGCGAGCTCAGTGCATGAGCCCACTTCATAATTTAACCTTTCAAAACCAGGATATGTAGTTAAGTTCAGAAGCATGAAGGGGTTAAAGGCTATGTACACATTTAATTTAAAAAAAATATATATTGTTTCCAAACTAAAGAAGTCTATTAAACTGGTTTTATTATATAGTGCTTATCTCTTTTTAAAAACAGACTGTAATCATCAATCTGATTTCTATTGAACGTTAATGTGATCGTTATTAGCTGGATCCAGTGTGTCAGAGACAGAGCTTTCAGCCGAGCCATCAGCTCAGTTCAACTGACAGCCATGGCTTTGACAGAATGATACAGCTTCTATGTATACAGGATACATTGATGCTGTATCTTAAAAAGTAAAGAAAAAAAATGTAATAAAAGTAAATTCAAAAGTTGTTTAAAATCTTATTTTAATTTATTAAAACAAAAATTCGCTTAAAAGGTGAAGCTAGAATTAAAAGCAGTTCAAGATTATAATGCTTTGTTTTATTTAAAATTCTGATGACTTTTAAAAGAAATACATTTTTTACCTTTCAAAGATTCTTTGTGTTGCAGTTTCCATGATGTTAATATAGAAAAATATTGCTCACAGTTTAGGGGACAAATATTCTTCTATGAGTCACTGTACTGGACTGTAGATCTATTTGGCTGCTTGAAGTGTCTGCCATTCTAAGTACAGGATAATGTGTAATGTGTACTGTAATTTAGATATCGCTTTTATAATGTGAGAAAATGATCACAGTACTAATAATATAACTATTTTTCTTAGTTATCATGTACTGTGTTTATTTTAACTTAATAAAACCTTAGAAGTATTTGCATTTCCATGAAGCTTTGCAATTATATGCGAACATTAAGTAATCACTCATTAGTCATTTTGAGCAGTGTTAGTAATTTGCAGCATTAGTAATGTCTTAACTGTATTGATAAATCAATTAATAGTGAATTGGTAAAAAAAATATATATATATCAAACACGGTTTCTTAGTGATTTCAAACATTTGCATTTTAGTATATATTAATTCTATCCATCTTTATTTGATTGGATAACCAGTTTAATTTTTCTATAACAGTAAAAGAAACACACAAGTATAGTAATATATTATATCTCATTAGACTAGTGCTAGTAGTACAGATATTGATCAGTGAGAAGAAAATGACACTTAAAAGTACATAGTACAAGATAGTGAGTTTCTAGATAAATAGCTTGTAGTACAAATTGCTTGCTAGTAGAAGCATCACTCTGGGAAACTAGCTGTGTAAGGGCTTTCTGTTTCTGGTTTTAGAGCATAGTTTTACGTCTGATCTTCTGCCTGATATGACAACGGACGTGAAGAGGTGTTCCTGCTCACTGCGCGGTACAGTTTCCATGGCAACCATACAACACCCAGAGAGTATCGTCCAATTCAAATTAATAGGACCCTTGTGATGCAAAGAACACTGATGGTGCTGTTACTCAACTTTCTCTAGCGTTTAATGGAGGATCATTATTAGGGCATTATGGGCGGCCGCCCAAAGTACAATGCAGTTTTTTTGCGTTTTTTCGCCTCAAAAACCGCAACAAAACTGCATTATGTATGTCCTGCAAAAGGTCCTTAAGACATAAGGTCACATGACCTTATGTCGGCAGTTTACTGATTAGGGACCTGCCGGTCACATGACCACAGGTCCAAAAACAGCAGCATGACTCCACAGAGAAGACTGAGGTGAGCTGCAAAGTAAGTATAAGAGGATGGATTTGTTTAAGGGTCTGGGGGGGGTCTGTATTTAGGGGGTCTGTTCTGGGGTCTGTATTTAGGGGGTCTGTTCTGGGGTCTGTATTTAGGGGGTCTGGTCTGGGGTCTGTATTTAGGGGGCCTGTATTAGTTTAAGGGGTCTGTGTTTAGGGGGTCTGTTCTGGGGTCTGTACTTAAGGGGTCTGGTCTGGGGTCTGCATTTAGGAGGTCTGGGGTCTATATTAGTTTAAGGGGTCTGGGGTCTGTATTTAAGGGGTCTGTATTATTTAAGGGGTCTATATTTAGGGGGGCTGGTCTTGGGTCTGTATTAATTTATGGGTCTTTATTTTGGGGTCTGGTTTGGGGTCTGTATTAGTTTAGGGGGTCTGGTCTGGGGGCTGTTTTACTTAAGGGAGTCAGGTCTGGGGTCATTATTAGTGTAGGGGGCCAGGTCTGTATTTAGGGGTCTGGTCCAAGGTTTGTATTTGTTTAGGGTGCTTGTTCTAGGGTCTGTATTTAGTTAGGTTGCTTGTTCTGGGTTCTGTATTTGTTTAGGGGTCTGGTCTAGGGACTGCAATAGTTTAGAAGGTCTGGGGTCTTTATGTATTCTAGGATCTAGTCTGGAGTCCGAATTTATTAGTCTGAGGAAAAGGGGTTGTCTGGGCACATGGATAGGTTATCAGTATGAAAAACCGGTCCGTGCCTAAACAACCCCTTTAATGTATGGGCCTGGGCCTTGGCGTCTGAATTTGTGTGTTTCTTTAGAGGCTGGAAATGGCTGCAAAAATGAGGAGCAAAGATGTTGCATCAGGAGAAGTCGCCATAATGGTCTGTGTCAGATGGAGAAGAAAAAAACAGAACGACTCCCATCAGAGGAGACATCCCTTGTGAGTCACTGGTTCTATAGAGGAGCTGTCACCTTTCCTAACATGTCTGTTGTAGGTAATCCTTGTATTCTACATATCTTTGTGTACCCAGGACTAATAGACATTAATGCGTGTTACCATTCCCATTGTCAGGAGGATGTGTCCCTGCAAAGTATGATACTGTCAGCCATGGTTGGAGACTGTCAGTATGTAGGGACACAGCCCTTTGACAAGGGGAATCGTAACACCCAATAGTCAATGCTCGCACAGAAAGGTGGTGTTCACTATAGACACGGCAGAGCGTCGGTGGGGAAGGAGGGCCCAAGTTTGTGGAACAGCCCAGGGCCTATGGTCTACTTAATCCGCCACTGCTTGCGTCCTCTTGGCAGTCGCCCAGTGTCATTAGGCTATCGGTGCACGCCACTGGTGTCATTGACAGGACGCCATTGGATCCAGCAGGCATCCATTGCGAGTGTTATAATTTATTGACTTATTGTTTAGCTCCTTCTCTTTTATACTCTTTTACCCTGCAGTTGTTTCTGATGAGCCCATTAGACCAGCTATTTAAAGGGAGTCTGTCACAACTTTTGTACCCCCCAACACCGGCTTACACTACTAGATAGGGGTAGGGTAGACAAGTTTAAGTGTACCAATGTTGGCATACTGGCTGAAAACCTGCAATCTGGAAATTAAGTATTAATCCCCATGCACCGAATGTGAAATATCTGGCTTTCCTCTGTAACCCCTCCCTTCTGCTCTTGAGTCATGGCTCTTGGATTACACTGCATATGAATCTGAGGACCAGTTGATTTGTCACTCAAGTGGGGAGGGGTTACAGCGTAAAGCCGGACACTTTACATTCGGCACATGAGGATTAAAACTTAGAGGTTATCCGTAGACCAAAAATTGCATTGCAATAATATATTTATATGAAGCACAGTAACTTACTAATACACTTTAATTTAAAATTCTGTACTAAATGGTGCAGTTCAAACCTTGTGAATTGTTTCCGGAAGTGTTGGAGCTTTTCTAATAAGGATGACGCTCCGACATGGCCCCATGTGACTGAGGGCTTGCTTCATGTGCTTCCTGTGCTGACTGCAAGGGGCTGTTATGTTGCCTGTTTCTTGAGTACCGAGCAGAGCATCAGCTAGCGCTTTGCTCGGGACTCCAGCACTGCTCCTGACGTCCATATTTGGTCAATTCAGGGCTTTCCTATCGCTAGAGTTCCCGAGCAGGGCATCAGCTGATGGTCTGCCTGGGACTACAGGACTTCTGCCCATGTTACTGTCACTGTCCATATATGGAAAGTGACGTGGGCAGAAGTGCTGGAGTCCCCAGGCAGAGCATTAGCTGATGCTTTGCTCGGGTAGTCCAGTACTGCTGCCGACGTCATTGTCCATATATGGACAGTGACAGTGACATCGGCAGAGGTGCTGTAGTCCCCAGGCAGAGTATCAGCTGATGCTCTCCTCGGGAACTCAAGTGATAGGAAACCCCTCGATTCACCAGATAGGGACATCGGGAGCAGTGCTGGAGTCTCGAGCAAAGCGCTAGCTGATGTTCTGCTCGGGACTCAAGCAATAGGGAATGTGACAGCACATGAAGCAAGGGCCGTGTTGGAGCATCATCATTATTAGAAAAGCTCCAGCACTTCCGGGAACAGTTCACGAGGTTTGAACTAAACCATTTAGCACAGAATTTTAAATTAAAGTACGTTAGTAAGTTACTTCATTTCACATAAATATATTATTGCAATGCAATTTTTGGTCTCCGGATAACCCCATTAATTTCCATAGTGTTGCTCTTAGCCAGAATGCCAACATACGTATGCTTAAGCTTGTCTCCCCTATACCTATCTAGTTGTGTTAGCGGTGTGGGGGAGGGGCAAAAGTCGTGACAGACTCCCAGTCAGATATCATATTCAGTGCCTGAGTGTCAATTCAGTTTGTTCCTGCCTCGGAACAGTTATATTGATTGCCTGTGTTTGAAAGAGCTCTGTGCCTGGACTCTGCCTATTGCCTAGCCAAGGGGCGTAGCTAAAGGCTCATGGGCTCTAGTGCAAGAATTCAGCTTGGGCCCCCCTCCCCAACACCACCAGACTCCTGCGCACGCCTATGCTCAGCCCCCTTGCCCGACAGACCCCATAAATGCCTCCACAGTATAATGCTCCCCATAGCTGCCCCCATAGTATAATACCCCATAGCTGCCCCCACACAGTATAAAGCCCCCTTAGCTGCCCCCACACAGTATAATGCCCCCATAGCTACCCCCGCACAGTATAATACCCCATAGCTGCCCCACAGTGTAATGCCCCCCATAGCTGCCCCCACCATATATTGCCACCCATAGCTGCCCTTTACAATATAATGCACCCCATACAATATAATTCCCCAATACAGTATAATGCTCCCCATACAGTATAATTCTCTCCATTGCTGCCACATACAGTATAATGCCCCCATATAGTATAATGCCCCCCATACCGTATAATGCTTCCATACAGTATAATGCTCTCCATTGCTGGCTCATACAGTATAATGCCCCCATAAAGTATAATGCCCGCCATACAGTATAAAGCCCCCATAGCTGTCCAATACAGTATAATGCCCTCCATAGCTGCCAATACAGTATAATGCCCCCTACAGCTGTCCTATACAGTATAATGCCCCCCATACAGTATAAATCCACCCTTAGGTGTCCAATACAGTATAATGACCCCCCTTCATATAGTGTAATGCTCCCTCAGCAGCTACCAAATCAGCCCCCCTCCCATACCCAGTATAATGCCCCATACGTATGTACCTAAGAGAAAAATAATAACATAATTACTTACCTATCCCCGTTCCCACGACACGACAGGGTGAGGAGATCCTTCTCCTATGCACTGTGCTGTGAGTGACTCGGCGCAGACAGGCGCGATGACGTCAATACATGCCTGCGCTGAGCCACTCGCGGCACAGTGAATGCTGGAGCGAGGCTCCAGCATTGAACTGAATTGTATTTGCGTCCTGAGGACTCAAATACAGTTAGAAGCGCGACCAGCGTGGTCTGCGCTGTGTGACAATGGGGGCCTTGTGGGCCCCCCAGGCTTGAGGGCCCGGACACAACTGCGACCGTTGCGACCCCTATAGCTACGCCACTGGCCTAGCCATTTAGATTTGCCTGCCTTTTGGATTTGTCTTTGGATTTGACTTGTAGTTCTACTCCTGTATCTAGCTACGGGCTCTGACCTTTGGCTCCGGTTGACCACTTTCCAGTCCTGTCTTCTAGCCTGTGTCCTGTCATTGCTGCTGTGTCCGGCTGCCAATTGGTGACTATTTTGGGGACTATGACCTTAGGATTCCAGCAAAGTCTGCATCTTTGTATGGACGTTAAAGGGTGAATACCAGGGGATTGTTTAGACTCCACACCCCAGTGTAGCCTAAGCCAAACTGGTTAGTGGCCCTAAGGGCCCTCTCCCTCGCCTGAGAAACCATAACACTGCACATCTTTCTCCTGGTGTTGTACGGTTGCCACTGCATTGGGCGGGATGTCACAAGTGGAGGTACACTTTAAGGTATATTCACATGTGCCAGATTTGTTGCAGAAATCTCTGCAACTGAAAATCCGTTCTATCTATCTGAATGTGGTTGGTTCTGTGGGATGTGCATGGATTTCTGCAGGCCCTATGCATGTGAATAGGATAGTTAAAGATATTTCTGCAACAAATTTGCCATATGTGAACATAACCTAATACTAATAAGTCTTTATTTCATCATGTGCTCTCCAGAGTCATGCCAGGGAAAAAGTTATGACTGGGAAAGGAGGGGCCTTTCAAGATAAGAGGGCTACCTTGTTAGAATGGGGAGTTTACCCGTAGTTGCTTTGGCCATCTTGATTATGCTATATAGTAAACAGTGATGTAACCAGTTTCTTTTCAACCAGTTTGGCACTTTGTCACCAGCTTAGTGTGTTTCAAATAGTAGGGCATGAGTCTAGTGTTTTGAGTATGAGAATGTGTGTGCTACCTTTTGTATTACATTATACAGTATGTGTGTGTAACATAGACTGCATATAATGTCAATTATTAACAATTGAAAATTATTAAGCATTTCAATAGAAATCAGATTGATGATTACAATATGTTTGTAAAAAGAGATAAGCACTTGATAATAAGACCAGTTTAATATACTTCTATAATTTGGAAACAATATATATATAAAAAAATAATAATTCAGAGATACACAAATTATCTCTATGATTTTTGACTATTGTTTATATTTGGTAGAATATCTGTGTCCATATCCTGCTTTAGTCACGCAACTTGAAGCTGGCTTTATGCACCCTGTTTATTTTACCTTTACAGAAACAAAGAATTGGCTGCAACTCTGGGATTTTATGTCTGGACATGATTTACCAAGGTTCTGTCTGGAGTTTTTTTTTTCTTTTTTAATGGCAGCTAATTAGCAAAACAGAGGAAAAAAACTCCATTAACATCCTGTGCTTCAGTGCCTCCTCGATTCTTCATATCTGCAGACAGGCCTGCAAATTAAAATGTGAATGTTAAGTACTCTTCAATTGCCTGGGAAGGAACCAAGTAGCCAGCACACTATGTCCCTGCTAGAAGTTTGCAAGGTCTTTGATACGTACGCTGCGAGTGGGAGGGGTGTATTAGAGTGATACAGTCTGAAACACAAAATATTGTATTTGAACATCAAAACTGACTGTCACAGGAGGGATGAAAAAGCACTGCATGGAATCTGCATCTCAATTGACTGCCGGCTTAGCGGCCTAAGTAAATTAAAATTATGTATTATGTAGAATCGAGCCAAATGCATATTAGGATAGATAGATAGATAGATAGATAGATAGATAGATAGATAGATAGATAGATAGATCGATAGAAAGTCCACCATCCAGCAGCACTAGTATAACTTATGAGTGGGTGCACGCCTCAGGAACCCAATTACAGTTCCCAAATATTCCAATATATGTCCCTGCTGTTCTCGCGGTCGCTGCTTTTTTTCTAGATAACAGCAGGGACCGTGCATGCGTGTTACGGGCGGTACAACAGAACAGCCCATACACGGCACTGCACAAGTGGCGTGTTGTATACCCGGAAAATAATTGAAGATCAACACATCGGCCAGAGATTGACGTCACCCGTCAAGTACCCCACCGCAGGATCTGGAAACGGGGCCACATTGGAAAATGTAAGTATATTACAAATGTATTTACATTAATAAATTACAAGCATTAACAAAGTCATTTTATCTCGGACTACCCCTTTAAGGCACAGAGTTAAACTCTAGCAGTCAAAAATAGAATTATCCACTAGGCAGAGAATAAACCAGGCTGTGAACTATAAAACATAGATAAAGGTTAGGAATACATTTTTTAGGTTAAAAATAATAGCACCAGTGTTACAGCATTATATATTTTATTTGCACTTCCTAAATTCAATATCTATCTGTAACATGGTGTCGTGGAAATCCATCGCTCAAAATATATTAGACTGAAATTTATACGAGTCCAAACAGACTCTCAAGGCCAGACCCCATTTGTCAGTATCCTAATTAGGATATTTCACCAATATATATCGAGAGAGGAGAAGAAAACACACAGACACGCTGATATGTTCAAAAATACTCCTCTGAAGGATTTATTATCAGACTCAAACTGTTAAACTGAAATTCAGAAGGGGTGTAGGCTTGAGGTAAACCAATCAGAGACAATGTAACAATATTTGTTATTCAGTAAAAAGCATACAATAAAATACATCCCAGATACATCATTATAATTCTTCACACATTAGGTTTTGCAGGTGTCTTATCTCTTTTGGACAGAATATTCTCGTGGAGATGGGGGGGGGGAGACCTTCCCTCACGCATACTTGCCACCCTCCCATCTCCCTCCCTGTCCATTCCTTACCAACTTTGCATGGGAACCAAGGTCAAAGATAAAACATACGAAATCAACATTACTTGTATTAAATTAACAATGATTTTTCTATTCACTACAATAAAACCAAGATGGGAGATCCAGACAAGATGGCTGCTGCACGAAACTAAATCATTTCAACATTATCATCACTTTCACATATTACATATCTTAGTAATTCGGCATCCTGCTTGATAATTCACAATGTAATTTCATACAGAGAATATAAGCAAATAAATCATCCTTCACAAACCCCCCTTTTTCTCATATTAAATTACAGAAATTATATATTATGATTATGAAACTCAAGCAATATATCAATAGGGCCACAACTAATATGATGCCATCACCAATGTCCGGTTAGGGTATGGGGTCCCACCAGTGTATTGACAAGTCCTGTACATCATCGTCCTCTTCTTCTCCTGTCTTCTGATTAAAACACTTGATACTGCTGATGGATTCACTCAGGTCTTTGGTCCTTACTTTGAACTTTGCTGATGTCATCAGGACTTAGTTTGGTCCTTCTCATCTTTCAGACCCCGTGTCTTTTAGTTTACGTCACCGGGCTGTACACAACACCTCATGCTGTGAGCCTGGTGTGAGATCCCACGTAGGCGGATTAGTGGAGTGTTATTGTGACCACCACAAACCCTCCGCATCTGCCTTCTTCCTCCGGTAAGTTACTTGTCTGGGCGGCTGCTTGGAATTGTGACACTGCCGTCAGTTCATGACAAACGCGTTGTACTGGCTCCGGCTGCGCCTGCTGCACCTCAGTAATGGAGTTCATCGTATTAAAAATCTTTTAGTTCATGTTTACTGGCACTTGCTGGGGAACCCCAACCCTTGTCAATTGTTAAAATAAATACTAATCTGGTGATAACATCTACGTACTATAAAAGTTGTTCTAAGTACATACAATAACAATGTCAGGCTCTTAAACTAAAACAAAAAAAAACACCTTTTATATAAGAAAAACTTCTCTGTTCCAATGGACAGGGCACCTAGAAGATGTGTAATTATTGGGTACATTTAATTTGCACTTGGTGTCACGCTTTCCAGCAGGATTTGTACCTTGATCTGAGCTGATTGCCTGGAACATCTCCAGCTCACCAAAATATACACAGATTCCACATGTTTATCTGACAAATGTCGCAAACCAATTTTTCTTACTCTAATTTGTATTGCATGGGAAGGCCTCTCAAGGTCTGTTCTCTTCGTGGGAGGCGGGTATGATAAGGTTGGCACCGGTCTGCCAGGACTGTTCTGTAGGCAAATCAAACAGCTCTAACAGAATTTAGCAGCAACAGCTGTAAATCCTGGGACATACCAATTAGATCTTACCAAATCGATCATTGCAGTCTTGGGGTATATGTGAGGTCATACACCATCAATGCAAGTGCCATCAAGAGTGCCTTGGGTGTTACCGGTTCACCTTCCCTTATCCGTCCACATTCTGTTAGAATCTGGTTCTCACGCCTTCCGCTCCCAGTTGGACTCTTCCTGTGGAGAACAAACTTTTTCATTGTATAAACATTAATTGATCTTAATTAAATAATTAATTTGAAGAAAAACATTAACAAATAACATCTTTACATCAAACGTTCACATTGAGCAATAACTAGAAATGATACATGCAAACTCATTTTTCTTCTTTATATATATATATATATATATATATATATATATATATATATATATATATATATGTGTGTGTGTGTGTATATATATATATATATATATATATATATATATATTCACACACACACACAAACACTGCACAGAATTTTCCTTTCACAATAACAATAACAACGACAAAAAACAAATAACTAAAAATGTTTTCAAATGGGAATATTCCACTTCTGTACCTTTTATCTGACGCATGACTCTAATAGTCTAATGCTAAGGCTGGTCCAGAACTTTACATAAAACTTAACTTCAGTATTTAATATTCCCACAACACTTCTTAAATACAATTATTAAACAAACTAACTTTGGAATAACATCTGGAGAACTGCTGATATCTTATCATTGTACAAACATCAGGTCAATACTTGGGATAACACTGTTCCCCTGTCACTTACACACAACGTCTGCAGTGGGGAAAATACAGGCCGGGCTTCAGGCCCCCCTGAGAACAGATCTACACACACGAGCACATTGTCATACACTTCTACCTCGGGTAGTTGTATGTTCTGCAGTCGCTGGGACGGGTAATCTGGCCGGGCTGCACTTTTCACAGGTACCTTTGCTGTTTTACCTATGTCATGCCGTGCGCACATCATGCCGGCTGCTATAAACCTAGTGGTGGCATTATTGTATCCAGGGACAAGCCAATTTACTGATACCTGGCTGCATATACCCTTGTTGTCAGGTCTGTCTTCTCTTGCTCTCTCAATTGGCTTACCCGATGATCCAATAAAGTTCCTACTACCAATGGGCCCATAATTGTGGGCAATGCCAAAAGCGTACCTAGAGTCAGTGTAAATGTCGGCCGTCTTACCTTCTGCCAGGTTACAAGCCTCAGCGAGCACCTCCAGCTCCGCTCCTTGAGATGAACAAGAAGGTGAGAGTGGTTTCTGGGTAATTTACCTTGTGCCTCGTATCCTGTTCTACACATACTGTATATGATGAAATATGTCTACATTACAAATTTACATTGGAAACCCATGTCACATATAGATAGAACATTTCAAAAGGGTGGAGTTTTATTGTTCCACATTCATCTGATGATCCAGAACACTTGTAAATCCCACCCACCAGGTCCTGTAAATACCTGATTAATACAAAAACAAACAAAATATGTTACTGAAATCTGGCATAAAATAAACAATATTCAAACAATTTTTTTTGTTTTGCCTTCTCCCCATCTAAATCTGTAAAGACTCA
This sequence comes from Rhinoderma darwinii, assembly GCF_050947455.1. Taxonomy (NCBI): domain Eukaryota; kingdom Metazoa; phylum Chordata; class Amphibia; order Anura; family Rhinodermatidae; genus Rhinoderma; species Rhinoderma darwinii. The sequence goes on from NC_134687.1 coordinate 460,495,674, forward strand.
TCTGTGAGTGACGTCACCTCGCCTCCTGTGTAAATTTGCTGGAGGGGGATGGTCTCTTACACAATACCTCATATTGGGTGGAGACTACAGCACAGCTTAGCCAGTGCCATATTCACCGTTCTGGAAAGATCTGGAACCATCTACACAGAAAAAACTCAAAATGTAGATTACTGTCATACACATTTAATCTGGGTTAATCCTTGAAGCTCATACACATTTTGTAGACCTCCTAGAACCAAATTCATTAATTCAAAACAAAATAAAACACAAAACAAAACTACCTCATCAGTCCCTTCAACATTCCCTCCTATTTGGACTCTGCGAAAGTAATGTAGCAGGGTTTAAAACTACATATCAACATAATAAAATTAAACACTCTATCGGGGTGGCACTAATTTAACCCCCTGTAATACACAACAGCCTGGAACAAAAAAAGATTACTTTCTCCTGACAAAAATACATTTTATCTTTAAAATGACCTGCAACCATTTACCTGTAAAACATCTCACATTTTCAAAAATGACGTTTAGGCAGCACCATAGCACGTGCCTCATGTGTGGAAAAAAAAAAAAAAAGACAAATGTAATTAGTTATTCAATAACACAGAAAATAATATATCTGGTAATATTAATTACTGCAAACCAATAAGCTATACATAAAAATAGGGAACAGAGGGGGCACATACATTTTCAAGACCCCGTGTCTCACAATATCTGTATTTTAATACATTTGAATTAACATCAAAACATTCCAACATTAAATCTTATCACATTATAACACATTAATCTGCAGTATAGCTTTTATCTTTTTACAAACAGATCCAGCCGGCTGTAATATTTTTCTCGCTTGGTGTAGTTACAGACGACAGCGCGTGCGCGAAGATAAGACACGTTCCATAAAAAAATTAAAAAAAGTGGAACTGATTTTAACCCCATACACAAAACACTAAAATTTTTAGACATTACTGCTGTTAAAAATAGGAAACATGCAATATAGTTCTGCTTTTATTGTGCCCATTAGTTTCAAACTTCAGACATGTTACATTACACACATCACACAGATGTCTCATCACATCACACATGTTACATTGCACACATCACACAGATGGCTCATTACATCACATGTGTATCACACATCACACAGATGTCACATCACACCTGTTCACATTACACTCCCCCCGTTCTGACCCACGTTAGTCACTGCAATGTACCTGGCTGCTCCGTTTTCTTCACTCTTCCAATGAAAATTTACACCTGTATTTAAATTGTTCTTTCTCACATCATCTTACTTGTAACCACCTGTAATCACCTGCTTTGTCCTTTTAACTTATGCCTTGTCCTGGCCACTCCACTCCCTTTCTCAACTTTCCACAAACCATTGTCTTTATCACATGCAAACATCCTTGTTACGGCTGCCAGCCTCTTCAACAATTTTTTTTTCAGTGTGTTATTTTGCTTTCACATACTTTACAATTAAAGCCCCAGCTCCTTTTGCTCATTCTAATGTTGGCCGGGACCAGTGCCCCAAAGCATCTTTGTCCAACTTCCTCCTGACCCCATGGTCGGAGAGCAGTAGGGTGATTTCCGGTAAATCCCCCACCTCCAGGCAAACAGGCCACGTTTGCCGACAGATATCCCAGACCAGTCTATAGACTGTCTTACGATATCAAAAGTCGTTCCTCCAGACATTCTAGCAGTAGGATCCTCTGATCCCTCACTGTATTGAACATCAAGAACAGACAAAATGCTGCCAATCAACAATTACAAGAGCAAATTCTTCAACACAATCGACATTCATGAACCTCCATTGATTCAAGCAGGAGTTGGTCACTTCACTTATGCAGAACACTTGCTGCCAGGGTGTGTCTTTCGGTTCATACAGCCCGTGATGTAGCATATATCCCAAACTCTTTCCTCTAGCACTTTGCAATGGTTTCACATGCAAATTATATTTGGTAACATATATATTATCCTCGCCGCTCAGCCTTTCACTCTGTGGGTTGTAGTTTAGGGGCCTGTTATCTATGTTGGTGATGATTTCTTTACGGGCTATGGGTCTGAGCCAATACCAATGTCCTTCACTGTAATTACTACTATGACACAGGTGGCATCTGGGGTAAGTGTCAGGGTCATTCATTGAATACAGGATGTTATATTACAACGGTATTCAATCCAGCGGTCTGATGTTATACTACTACAGACTTAATTACTTGGATGTTATTTTACATCAAAATGTATATGCCGGATTATCACATGTGCTAGAAATCAGTCTGTACTGATTCCCACCTTATGCCAGTCTGACAATGCATACAACTGGTTTATGGACCCTTACACACAATATCACTGTCTGGCAATGAGTTAGAAAAATATAAATGATTTTCTAATACAGTATTCAAAGTTTTCCCTGTTGCACTGGGTAATGGTATTGAGTGCAAATTCAATATAGACACAATTGCTTCTCCTTGCACTGGATTCTACATTATCAGGACTTAACCATTGAAGCCCCTGTGGTACTACAGGATATTACTCACAACTATCCAACTGTCCTCTCACCTACAAACAGTCAGTACCTCCCAACTATAATCCCAGACAAACGGGTAACAGAACAACTATTAATCCTCAACAATTTTACACAACTAAATAACAAATGACACTACAACAAAGCAGCAAGCAGAAGTTTTGTTTTTTCCTCACAGTCCAGACTACAATCTTTTCATTTCAAATACTTCACATGTGAGTTACGACTTCTCTCCGCCATGCGCTACGTCACTGCATTCCAAAGGCGGAGGTCTTACACTTCTCACAATTTTTCTGGTTAACAATTTAATTGCTGGCAAAAATTCTCTCATGTCTTTCATATCAACAGTTTAAGATCACGTACACACCTGCAATCCTTCATCACACAAAAAGCTTCAACATACCTGTTTGGATCCATCTTTCAACCCACTTCTGACTAAGGAGGCCTCGTCCAAAAAGAAGTGACGTCTGACAACTAGATTCCAAGGCTTACGCAATACATGTGTGAATGGTGTAAGAATAAGCTCTTTACCTACCGCGGTTTTTTGTAATTCACAGATGCAAAGCCAGACCTCTCCAGTGACAGCTTATCAGTCGTGCAATCTTCCTGGGTTTTATCGGCACCATTACTGTCGTGGAAATCCATCGCTCAAAATATATTAGACTGAAATTTATACGAGTCCAAACAGACTCTCAAGGCCAGACCCCATTAGTCAGTATCCTAATTAGGATATTTCACCGATATATATTTCGAGAGAGGAGAAGAAAACACACAGACACGCTGATATGTTCAAAAATACTCCTCTGAAGGATTTATTATCAGACTCAAACTGTTAAACTGAAATTCAGAAGGGGTGTAGGCTTGAGGTAAACCAATCAGAGACAATGTAACAATATTTGTTATTCAGTAAAAAGCATACAATAAAATACATCCCAGATACATCATTATAATTCTTCACACATTAGGTTTTGCAGGTGTCTTATCTCTTTTGGACAGAATATTCTCGTGGAGATGGGGGGGGGGGAGACCTTCCCTCACGCATACTTGCCACCCTCCCATCTCCCTCCCTGTCCATTCCTTACCAACTTCGCATGGGAACCAAGGTCAAAGATAAAACATACGAAATCAACATTACTTGTATTAAAGGAACAATGACTTTTCTATTCACTACAATAAAACCAAGATGGGAACTCCAGACAAGATGGCTGCTGCACGAAACTAAATCATTTAAACATTATCATCACTTTCACATATTACATATCTTAGTAATTCGGCATCCTGCTTGATAATTCACAATGTAATTTCATACAGAGAATATAAGCAAATAAATCATCCTTCACAATGGTCTGGCATTTTGCAGAAAGTTATGTGGAAATTTACATTTATTTTTTATCTATATTTATGTCTGTATTTATGTCTATATTTTATTCATATATGTGAAAATGTATGGCTGAAAAATACTGACACTACTTAGAACTTAAAAATCTATTTAAAACGAACAATACCAAAGTACATACTAAGGTAAATACAGACAAAATAATCAGTATTTCAAGTTTGTGTTTAACTTTGTATTTCAACCATATATATCATTGTATTTCAACCTTATATGATATCTGTTAAATAACCGAGAAGGACATGGTGTCCGAAGCTCCGATAAACCACGTGGTTTCCGAGGCACAGTTGATTGGACAATACGTCCTCGCTCAATATTTATAATAAAGACCGTTGGAGGCACTCACCTATGTTTCCGTCTATGGAGAGCTTAGCTGTGGTGGTGTCAAACCTCAGGCCCAGGCTGTAGCAAGTCCTCTTCGGCTTTGTGGCCATGACTGATGGCTGTATTCTGCTGTCCAATAAACAACCAGCAAAACCGGGACTAAGACCCGCTGCCAATCAGAGCGAACCTCATTTGTCGGGGGAACGGGGATAGGTAAGTAATTATGTTATTATTTTCTATAAGGCACATATGGGGGGAAAAAAATGGAAACAATATTACTTCAAGTTCGCTCACCGCGTTTCCTCTGCGTTAATTCGTGCAGTTGATTATTTCCACATCCAAATCTTGAAGGTGCTTGGAGATACTCCCAAGATAATCCTGAGTCGACAGCAGGTATACAAGACAATTGAAGTGAACAATAAATGGTGTATCCATTTTAAACTAATATACAAAATTGGCGATATCGAAGTTTTCTTGCAACATGAGAATTCACTGGTTAAAATATTCTTACATATTAATACATGTATTTCTCACAAATTAGTAACTTTCAAAATTATAAGGTAAGATATAGGGTTTCCACTCCCCCTAGAATACGTCACAGAGTAAAAAACGCATGAGCTTTTCTTAAAATCATTTAAGATCAATGTCTATTCTAACTTTGTCTTAATCATTCATAATATCTTTGTGAAATATGTCTAAACAACTTAGTTATGCATGTCGGACTTACCGTATCTTTGTATAAAGAACATACAATAATATTCTTAGACGAATATACAGGGTGGGCCATTTATATGGATACACCTAAATAAAATGGGAATGGTTGCTGATATTAACTTCCTGTTTGTGGCACATTAGTATATGGGAGGCGGGAAACTTTTCAAGCTGGGTGTTGACCATGGCGGCCATTTTGAAGTTGGACATTTTGTATCCAACTTTAGTTTTTTCAATGGGAAGAGGGTCATGTGACACATCAAACTTATCGAGAATTTCACAAGAAAAACAATGGTGTGCTTGGTTTTAACATTACTTTATTCTTTCATGAGTTATTTACAAGCTTCTCTTTGTTTACAGCCATTGACATGTCGCAGAGGTTAACACGTGAGGCGCGGATAGATGTCTGGTGAACGCAGTACCCGGGTCATTGCAGCAGATTTCAATGCAAGACACCCTACGAGACCACCCATCTCCCATGCTACAGTTTGCAAACTGCTTGCCAAGTTTCGTGAAACTGGTTCAGTGTTGGATTTGCCCAAATGTGGACGCATGAAAACTGTCACTAATGAAGAAACATCAGTGGCTGTCCTAGCTTCATTCAGCAAGAGCCCACAGCGTAGCACTCGCCGCATGTCACTGGAGAGTGGCATCAGTCGAACATACGGAAGCTGAAACTACGGATACTGGAAGCCTGTGCTAGCATTTCTTCTGCGGTGTTGCTATCCGTGTGTGAAGAGTGGGTGAAGAGGGCTGCATTGACAATCCAACACAATGGGCAGCACTTTGAACACATTTTATAAGTGGTCAGAAACTTGTAAATAACTCATGAAAGAATAAAGTAACGTTAAAACCAAGCACACCATTGTTTTTCTTGTGAAATTCTCGATAAGTTTGATGTGTCACATGACCCTCTTCTCATTGAAAAAACTAAAGTTGGATACAAAATGGCCGACTTCAAAATGCCCGCCATGGTCAACACCCAGCTTGAAAAGTTTCCCCCCTCCCATATACTAATGTGCCACAAACAGGAAGTTAATATCACCAACCATTCCCATTTTATTTAGGTGTATCCATATAAATGGCCCACCCTGTATATCGATGTTACATAAATAACTGAAAATATGCACCAAATGGTTAAAGTTTAAACCCTAACCACAGGATGTCACCTGACCTGGGATATAAGGTATATATATATATATGTGAACCCACAAGTGGAACACCAAGCTATGACTAAGGACCTGAGTGGTCTGAAACTCGTAAGCGCGGTCCCGGGATTTTTATTTTAATCTTTCTTTTTTAAAATGATCGAATAAAGCCAAAATATTTTATACTGAGTGCTGGATACACCATTTATTGTTCACTTCAATTGCCATATATGGGGGGCTTTACACTGGGTATGGCAGGGGGCTGTCTGATATGATGGCAGCTATAGGGTTGTATTATACTGTGGGGTCAGCTATGGGGGGCATTATACTGTGGGGGCAGTAAATGGGGCATTATACTGTGTGCGGGCTGCTATGGGGAGCATTATACTGTGGGGGCAGCTATGGTGAGCATTATACTGTGTGGGGGCAGCTATGGGGGGCATTATATTGTGCGGGGGCAGCTATGGGGGGAATTATACTGTATGAGAGCAGCTATGGGGTACATTATACTGTGTGGAGATAGCTATGGGAGGCATTATAATGTGGGGGCAGCTATGGTGGCATTATACTGTATGGAGGCAGCTATGGTGGGCATTACACTGTGGGGGCAGCTATGGGGAGCATTTATATATATTAACAGACCACTGCAGTATTATATATATAACAGACCACTGCATTCCTTTCGCTAGCAAACCCGTGTAACAGGTTTTCTATACTAGTAGTTTTATTTGCTAATCTAACTCTTTTTTTGACCATCTACAATCTGATTTCCAACCCAACCACTCTACTAAAACAGCCCTAACCAAAATCACTACTGATCTGTTAACTGTCAAAGCCTCACAGCATTAGTCTCTGCTCCTTCTTCTAGACCTGTCCTCTGCATTTAACACAGTGGATCACTCCCTTCTATTATAAATTATCTTGTCCCTTGGCATCACAGTTCTGGCCCTCTTCTGGATCTCCTCATTACTCACCAACCTACCATTTAGTGTCTGACACACCACCTCCTTGTCTTGACCTCTCTTTTTTTTTTTAGTTGGAATCCCTCAAGGCTCTGTCCAGGCACCCCTACTCTTTTCCATCTATACCTGTGGCCTAGAACAGCTAATAGAATCCAATGACTTTCAGTGCCAAGAAATTCTAATTTACCTCTTGCCAAGATGTTAGCTCTGCGCTATCTAGAGTTCCACAGTGTCTATCAGCTTCCTCCTCCTCCTAACCTTCCTAATCCTCTTAATCCTCTTTGTCCTCTTTATCCTCATCCTCCTCTTAATCCTCATCCTCCTCTTAATCCTCATCCTCATCCTCCTCTTACCATCACAGTTAATGTCTCCACACTTCCACCAGTGTCACAAATTCACTGCTTGGGATAGCCTTGATTTTGTCCTGTTTTTGAAACCACACATCCAAGCCTTTATCACCTCCTGGCGTCTCCACCTTTAAAAAAACATTTCTCGAATCCGCTCTTTCCTCAATCTTGAGTTAGCAAAAATGCTAGTATACGCAGGGCCTGCTGCCTCTATGAGGGGGAGGCGGCGCCACTGAAACCAGCCGCCACCACCCCCTCCTGCGCCATCATTTTACCTGCATCTATAGGACGCAGATACAATTATATGCATCAGCGCCTTTCAATGACGTAAGCGGCGTCATGTCATCATCGCGCCACTTGCGTCGTTGATTGACAGGGCAAGGTAGCCTGCCAATCAGCCCCTTTCAACGACTCTACATTGAAAGGCGCTGATTGGCTGGGCAGAATGACTTGCCCGGCCACTCGGCGCCGCTTGCGTTGTTTTGCCCCAGCAGACCTACTCAGAAGAGAGCAGGTCTGCATTACAAGAGGACAGCACGGGAACGGGTTTAGGGGAGTATGTAAAGGGTTTTTTTCTATTAAAAGTGTGAGGGCTATATGTGGAGCACTACCAACATGGGGGGCTGTATGTGTAGCACTACCTACAGGGCGGGCTGTACGTGGAGCACTACCTATGGATGGGGCTGTATGTGGAGCACTACCTACAAGGGGGCCTATATGTGGAGCATTATCTACAGGGGGCTGTATTTGGAGGCTATGTGTGGAGCACTATCTACAGGAGGGGGCTGTAGTGGAGCATTATCTACAGGCGGGCTGTATGTGGGGGCTGTATGTGGAACACTATCTACAGGAGGGGGCTGTATGTGGGGGCTATATGTGGGGCATTGTCTACAGGGGGCTGTATGTGGGGGCTATATATGGAGCACTATGTACAGGTGGATCTATGTAGGGAGCTAGCTACGGGGGGGAACTATCTAAAGGGGCTCTATCTACAGGGGCTGTATGTGGGGCACTGTCTACAGGGGGCTCTATGTGGGGCACTGTCTACAGGGGGCTCTATGTGGGGCACTGTCTAGAGGGGGCTCTATGTGGGGCACTGTCTAAAGGGGACTCCATGTGGGGCACTCTCTACAGGGGCACTGTTTATGTGGGGCACAATCTACAGGGGGCTCTGTGGGGCACCGTATACAAGGGCACTATATACAGGAGGCTCTATGGGGGCACTATCTAAAGGGGGCACCGTGTGTGTGTGTGTGTGTGTGTGTGTGTGACACAGTGTATGCTGCTTTTATAATCAGGGTCACAGTGTATGGTTCTATTAGAATTAGAGGTGCAGTGTTTGACGCTATTATATTTATGGATGTTGTGTGTGGCACAATGAGAATTTTATCTTCCTTTATAGGTGCAGAAATATTTGAAAAGTGAGAAGCTGAAGACATCTGAGCGGCAAACTGCAGAAATGGGCCATGGCCGGGAGAAATCATCATAGAGGTCTGGACCAGATGAAGACGTCACCTGGGAGTCACTTAATGTAAATGTTTATTCTTCCTCTAATCAGTACTCTAGTCACTTTATGATCTGCAGCAAGATAATAGGCTGCTGTGAGGCTGCTAGTGATGTAGAACAGCCAGGGGGATGTCAATCAAGATCTGGGGGTGCCATTTCAATTTTCACCTCAGGCAGCGGAAAAGCTAGAATCGGCCCGGAGTATATGCCCTCATGATCTCCTACCTTGACTACTGCAACATTCTTCTCTGTGGTCTCCCATCTAACACTCATGCACTCCTCCAATCCACCCTCAAATTTGCTGCCCAGTTAATCTACCTCTTCCCTTATTCCGCTCCTGCCTCTCCTCTCTTCACTCGCTACCCATTGCCCACTGTTAAAGGGGGTGGGGTAATAGCGGGATTCACTGGTTAGTGACACCCACTATTACTACCGCCTTTATAAACAGGGTCACTAGGGTTATGCCTAGTTCCCCTACCTTTTCCTTATACTAACGTCGATCTAATTGCTTTAGCGGCTACTCAAGGGAATAAGACCGTATAGTAAATAAAGGTAATATTTATTAACATACAGTAATCACACTCATATATATATTACAGTAACTAATCACAGTACAGTATAAACACGGTATCACCATATTATACCACCACCCACTTACCTAAACATACACAGAATACAGTTACGTTACAACACAATACACATAAGTTACTTGTGATTCTCACACGCTCTCTATATCTATCCCACTCCCTCCTAATATAACTTTCCCTACACACTAAGGGTTAATACGGGATAAGGAGGAACAAGGGGAATGGGTTACTGTGTAAAACAGACAGCAAGGGTTAACTCAGGGACAGCAAGGGTTAACTCAGGAAAGAAGGGGTTAACTTACTCAGGGAGAGCAAGGAGTTAACTCAGGGAAGCAAGGGTTAACTCTGGGACAGTAGGGACTCAGGGAGAGCAAGGGGTTAACTCAGGGCAAGGGTTAACTCTGGGACAGTAGGGACTATATCAAGGGGTTAACTCAGGGAAGCAAGGGTTAACTCAGGGAAGCAAGGGTTAGCTCAGGGACAGTAGGGACAGTACTCAGGGAGATCAAGGGGTTAACTCAGGGAAGCAAGGGTTACAGCAGGAGGAGACAGGGAGAGACAGGGTTACGTGTAGCTGCTGCTACACTTGATACTTAGCGTGACTTTGTGGAGCAGCAGAGACAGGAGCCCAGGTCTTTAGAGGAGAGAGGTGAGCCGTCGGTGGTGTGGGAGGCAGGCAGGCAGCTCTCAGCTGATCGTCTTCAGCTAGCTTCGGCTCCTGAGCTCGGCTTCTGAGCGTACCGACGCAGGGCTATTTAACCCTGTCGGTACGCTCGCAGCGGGGAGTGTGGCGCTTGCCCCAGGCTAGCATGGGTCGGCATGGTGATAATGTATCACCAGCCGACTCATTAGAGCCCGCACGAGACAGTCCGTGCGCACGGGAGACTTGAAATGGAGACAGGGGATAACTATCCCTTGTCTCCATGGTTTCCTAACAAAGCAGGGACATGCTAATTGTCCTGCTCTGCTTCCAACCGTATTCATGACCAGGGCTGTTGTTGTTACAGCCCTGGCTCATGATACATTATATGTACTATACATACACATATATATTATATATATGTGTGTATATATATATATATATATATATATATATATATATATACACATACACTGTATACATACATACTATATATATATATATATATATATATATATATATATATATGTGGACACTTCCCTTTACAATCCCCCTGTTGTCGGGGACTCGACAATGCAATTTGGGGAAGTGTTTGTGGGGTTCTATTTACCCCCTCAACCTCCCCGGTTACTGGTAATGGTCTGAGATGGAAGGAAGTATACTATTAGACCTAGATATTCGACATCAGCTATCTCCTCAAGGACACCTTCCCGCCAGTCCTCTGACTCTGGAGTCTAGTGTCCAAAGAAACGAAACCTCAAAGTTCACAGAATGAAGATGAAATTAAATCTCCTAGTCCATAGAACGAAGTTGAGATAAAACTCACAGTCCATAGAACGAAGCCTCGAAGCTCATCAGACGAAGTTGAAATGAAACCTTCATAGTCCATAGAACGAAGAAACCTTCATAGTCCATAGAACGGGGTTGAAATAAACTCACAGTCCATAAAACGAAGCCTCAAAGCTCATCAAACGAACAAAGCTCATTTGAAAACCTCAAAGTCCATGAACCGCAGATTTCTTGTTCTTTCTTGCTTGGAGTTTCTTCCTCTTAAGTGGCGTCAGCAGGTCTTTCCAGTGGCCGATCCAATTTTAGTATGCCGACCCGTGTAAGGCTACTTGTGCCCTCATATGGTCAGCCTTGGAATGGCTTAGCCCGACCTTTCAAAAACCTTTTGTACGTGATCCATTACTTTTCCATCTTTTCTCAGCATCTTGATTGAAGACGAAACAATCTTTGTGGGCCGATATCCATGTCTCTATCATGGCAGGTTAACATCCCCGAGGAGGAGATGGTGTCTTAGTACCCAGGAATCTACTGTGGGGTGGAGCATCGCCTTACATTTCCCCTCTAACATTCAATCCATCATCGTATTGACCATACCAGTTCTCAGATTGAGGTAGCAAATACCTACCAGGGTGTGTGTGTACCTTACCTGTCCCTAAGGGTTCCTACACACTACCCAATCATAGATACAAAATGTAAAATAATCAAACATACAAAAATATTCCCCCCAAACCATAGGTATATTTACATATAGAGATTCATGCTCAACCAGCATCTCTCACTACTCCTCCATAAACACGTGAAAGGTACACATGTAAATGGGGTGACTACAGGCTGTAAATATATGTCCGCCTACATGTACATACTCACTCGCTGTGGGACGGGCACGTCCTCACTGAGTATACCTATGTTGCGGACACATATCTACACCTAGAATGTCTATATGTACACCTTGAAAGTTTTTGTACGACACATTGATACATATTACATTACACAAATATATATATACATAAACTTGACGATTACGGGTCACAGGACAGTATTGCTGTTATGTCCTTAGTCCAAGTTCATGCTTTTACTCCTGACCTAATTTACTTGGTCGGCAAGTCCTTTCACCCATCAGTACTATCACAGGGTGGATGAGCAGGTTGAAGAAGAAAATTGCTTTGGGGTTGTAGCCAAACAGGCTCTCCCATCAGGACACCTCTGAGTCTCTTTTCAGGGAATGGGATGGAGGCTCGATTCTCAGACTCTTTAAGCTCCTCCACGATATCCTCTTCCTCACTGAACTCAGGATCATCTGGAGTCTTATAGGAGCATCTGAGCGGATATCGAGCCTCTACTCAGGGGTGACTGGAGTTCTTCTGTTCTGCTACATCGATACCTGTGATAAATCAAAAAGGTACAATGCTCCTTGGAGGAGTATTCCTCTTCCAGTGCAATTAGTCGCACAGATGGTGTGGTAAACACATTGCACTCGGTACCAACTCCAATACCCTTGACCCATGTATCTTAAGCTTGAAGAGGGTATTGGGTTGATTTTCATCTCACAGGTCCCCTTAGTATCTCAACACCAGGTGTCTAAGCACCTGGTCCTAACTACCTTGGCAGAGGATCGCATCCTCCTCCTTCCAACATCCATCTGTACAGACAAATATGGATGGCTGCCCTTACAGGTTAGGATATCTGAGGGGAGCTGTAGATGATGTACCATTTTGTGGATCTTCACAATTCTCATATTTGTGGAACTATATCCCCATCTTACCAAACCCATTATCTTAAAATCAAGATATGGGTGTAATGCCAGGGTAACCTCCCCCTGTCAACCTTTCCTAAAGGACCACTCCAGTTAAGCACAAAGGAATTAGCCATACTGTTATTCGCTGTTTTTAATTGCACTCGCATTAGGCCTCAGATGGAGTTGTGTTACCTGTCTGATAATAACAACTTCAACGTTATCCTAATAGAGAGCAACCAAAACATTTTGCGATTATAGATGTAAATGTATTATCATCTTGAATTTCAAGGTCTAGGTGCGCAGCATAACATAACACTATAAGTGAACTTAAGTTACCTGTCCATACCTCTATACCTAATATAAGTTCACAGAACAAGCAAATACATCACTATTCATTGGCTGGTTCTTCAGTTGTATTCCTGGAGTGGTTTTCTAATTATGCATTATAAATACAGGCAACACCCATATAGTATAACTACATAACTACTGATAACCAGGAATATACCACAATAGAATCTGTGAAGGAGCCACAAAAGAAAACACAATGACAATAAAAGAACTGTGAACAAACAACAGAGCATACAGGAAAAGGGAGACCATAAACACACCTTACAGACAAAGAGATAACACTTAAGTATGGACATGTAAATTATGGCCTACTTAAAATTCACAGCTGAATTCCAAACCAGTTGTGGTTCGTTATTCAGTTCTTTGAACACATGGTTTAGCAAATGTGTGGGGGAGATACTCATGTAGCCATTTTGTCCTTTCCTATAGTCACAATTTGATGTAATGTGGCAATTTTCTATTGTTTCATTACTAGGCTTTCCACGGTTGCTCATACCATGGCAGTTTCTAGCAATATGTCCCATCTGACCACATTTAAAACATTTAACAGGACCACATTGCTTAGTACCCAAAGACTTGCAGTACTTTGCAATATGGCCTGAGCCGGCACATGCAAAACATTTAACAGTATATGCTCTGCTGGACTTAGGGCAGTCACCAGTGCATGATCTCTTAAAGTTCTGCATGGCTAGGGCCGCACTTCTGACTATAGTACGCTTACATTTGCGTAACACTTTCGTAACAATGTTACCTTCAGGATTCCGGATGTGATCACGATTTGGGACATCTGATCCATCACTCTTTCTACTCCCCCCTTTTTGCCCTGTAGAGGGCAAACTTACAGCAGAATCAGGCCTTGAAAAAGACAAGGCCGGTAACCTTTTTGAGAAATCTTTTATGATGTTTTGCATACTGGCAACCAATTGTGACCTAGCAGCAAGCTCATCATTCAACTTGGCAATGATGGCATCCATATATGCCGCCTTATCCTTAAACGCATTGATCACAGCATAATACCCAGTCAGCTGTGCATCAATATCATCACCACGATTTTTCAAAACTATCACCTGCGATTCCAGCATGCAAATTTGCCTATCTCTATCAATGTTACATTGAGCATTCTCTGCCAGTTGTGTCTGGCAGTGAAGATTTGGGAATCACTCTTTTCTGAGTGATCAGGCTTCCAAGTCTCTTCATAAACACATATCAGTTTAGCAAGCATGTGGAGCCTTTTGGAGGTTTTGTTAAAAACACTCCTCTTGCTTATGCACATCTTATCATGCGCATAAGCCTCGTCCAGCAGAGTGGACCACAGCATTCCTGCTGACTTGTATGTAGAGGGGGGTACTGGGTTGAATGAACTATGTTTTGAAAGTTTTTTAAGTGTGGAGAAATCCATACTTACTCTATCAGTAGTCCTCTTGGTTACTGCATAAGACTCTAATGTATTGCTCGATCGCCCGACGATTTGTCGCTGTAGATCAGCACACCGCAAAGCAAAATAAAAGCGTTAATACCTTAGAAAAACAAAACAAAAAACAATAGGTTCGCTGTTCTCAGTTGTATCCTGTATTAAGCCTTAAATAAAATTGTGTTACTCGTCTGAACTTCAAAAAGGTCTAGGCGCACAGTATAACTCAACACTACGCCGTGTATGTACGTTACCTGTCCACGCCTCGCCGCCTATCTTCAGTTCACGTTTTGACACAATTTTATTGTACAAAAATACAGAAATAAATTGACAACAGTTCGGGCTTGCTCGCCAATGTTAAAGGGGGTGGGGTAATAGCGGGATTCACTGGTTAGTGACACCCACTATTACTACCGCCTTTATAAACAGGGTCACTAGGGTTATGCCTAGTTCCCCTACCTTTTCCTTATACTAACGTCGATCTAATTGCTTTAGCGGCTACTCAAGGGAATAAGACCGTATAGTAAATAAAGGTAATATTTATTAACATACAGTTATCACTCTCATATATATATATATATATTACAGTAACTAATCACAGTACAGTATAAACACGGTATCACAATATTATACCGCCACCCACTTACCTAAACATACACAGAATACAGTTACGTTACAACACAATACACATAAGTTACTTGTGATTCTCACACGCTCTCTATCTCTATCCCACTCCCTCCTAATATAACTTTCCCTATACACTAAGGGTTAATACGGGATAAGGAGGAACAAGGGGAATGGGTTACTGTGTAAAACAGACAGCAAGGGTTAACTCAGGGACAGCAAGGGTTAACTCAGGGAACAAGGGGTTAACTTACTCAGGGAGAGCAAGGGGTTAACTCAGGGAAGCAAGGGTTAACTCTGGGACAGTAGGGACTCAGGGAGAGCAAGGGGTTAACTCAGGGCAAGGGTTAACTCTGGGACAGTAGGGACTATATCAAGGGGTTAACTCAGGGAAGCAAGGGTTAACTCAGGGAAGCAAGGGTTAGCTCAGGGACAGTAGGGACAGTACTCAGGGAGATCAAGGGGTTAACTCAGGGAAGCAAGGGTTACAGCAGGAGGAGACAGGGAGAGACAGGGTTAAGTGTAGCTGCTGCTACACTTGATACTTAGCGTGACTTTGTGGAGCAGCAGAGACAGGAGCCCAGGTCTTTAGAGGAGAGAGGTGAGCCGTCGGTGGTGTGGGAGGCAGGCAGGCAGCTCTCAGCTGATCATCTTCAGCTAGCTTCGGCTCCTGAGCTCGGCTTCTGAGCGTACCGACGCAGGGCTATTTAACCCTGTCGGTACGCTCGCAGCGGGGAGTGTGGCGCTTGCCCCAGGCTAGCATGGGTCGGCATGGTGATAATGTATCACCAGCCGACTCATGAGAGCCCGCACGAGACAGTCCGTGCGCGCGGGAGACTTGAAATGGAGACAGGGGATAACTATCCCTTGTCTCCATGGTTTCCTAACAAAGCAGGGACATGCTAATTGTCCTGCTCTGCTTCCAACCGTATTCATGACCAGGGCTGTTGTTGTTACAGCCCTGGCTCATGATACATTATATGTACTATACATACACATATATATTATATATATGTGTGTATATATATATATATATATATATATATATATATATATATATATACACATACACTGTATACATACATACTATATATATATATATACACTACCGTTTAAAAGTTTGGCGTCACCCAGACAATTTTGTGTTTTCCTTGAAAACTCACACTTATATTTATCAAATGAGTTGCAAAATGACTAGAAAATATAGTCAAGACATTAACAAGGTTAGAAATAATGATTTTTATTTCAAAAAATAATTTTCTCCTTCAAACTTTGCTTTCGTCAAAGAATGCTCCATTTGCAGCAATTACAGCATTGCAGACCTCTGACATTCTAGCTCTTAATTTGCTGAAGTAATCGGGAGAAATTTCACCCCATGCTTCCTGAAGGCCCTCCCACAAGTTGGATTGGCTTGATGGGCACTTCTTGAGTACCATACGGTCAAGCTACTCCCACAAAAGCTCTATGGGGCTGAGATCTGGTGACTGCGCTGGCCACTCCATTACAGATAGAATACCAGCTGCCGGCTTCTTCCCTAAATAGTTCTTGCATAATTTGGAGGTGTGCTTTGGGTCATTGTCCTGTTGTAGGATGAAATTGGCTCCAATCAAGCGCTGTCCACAGGGTATGGCATGGCGTTGCAAAATGGAGTGATAGCCTTCCTTATTCAAAATCCCTTTTACCTTGTACAAATCTCCCACTTTACCAGCACCAAAGCAACCCCAGACCATCACATTACCTCCACCATGCTTGACAGATGGCGTCAGGCACTCTTCCAGCATCTTTTCAGTTGTTCTGCGTCTCACAAATGTTCTTCTGTGTGATCCAAACACCTCCAACTTCGATTCGTCTGTCCATAACACTTTTTTCCAATCTTCCTCTGTCCAATGTCTGTGTGCTTTTGCCCATATTAATCTTTTCCTTTTATTAGCCAATCTCAGATATGGCGTTTTCTTTGCCACTCTGCCCTGAAGGCCAGTATCCCGGAGTCGCCTCTTCACTGTAGACGTTGACACTGGCGTTTTACGGGTACTATTTAATGAAGCTGCCAGTTGAGGACCTGTGAGGCGTCTATTTCTCAAACTAGAGACTCTAATGCACTTGTCTTGTTGCTCAGTTGTGCAGCGGGGCCTCCCATTTCTCTTTCTACTCTGGTTAGAGCCTGTTTGTGCTGTCCTCTGAAGGGAGTAGTACACACCATTGTAGGAAATCTTCAGTTTCTTGGTAATTTCTCGCATGGAATAGCCTTTATTTCTCAGAACAAGAATAGACTGTCAAGTTTCACATGAAAGCTCTCTTTTTCTAGCCATTTTGAGAGTTTAATCGAACCCACAAATGTAATGCTCCAGATTCTCAACTAGCTCAAAGGATGGTCAGTTTTATAGCTCCTCTAAACAGCAAAACTGTTTACAGCGGTGCTAACATTATTGCACAAGGGGTTTCAAGTGTTTTCTAATCATCCATTAGCCTTCTAACACAGTTAGCAAACACAATGTACCATTAGAACACTGGAGTGATGGTTGCTGGAAATGGGCCTCTATACATCTATGTAGATATTGCATTAAAAAACAGATGTTTGCAGCTGGAATAGTCATTTAGCACATTAACAATGTATAGAGTGTATTTTTGATTAATTTAATGTTATCTTCATTGAAAAAAACTGTGCTTTTCTTGCAAAAATAAGGAAATTTCTAGGTGACCCTAAACTTTTGAACGGTAGTGTGTATATATATATATATATATATATATATACACACATATATATGGACACTTCCCTTTACTCCCACTGAATTCAGCTCAAAATATGAACAATGACATACAAGGCTGTCCACACTTCTGTGACCTAATCTCCCGATACCTACCCATATGTAATCTTCAGTACTCACAAGTCCTCATCTTTGCGCTTCTCTTGTCTGCTCCTCACATCATCTCTATGATTTCTCTCATGCATCCCCCGTACTCTGGTATTTGCTAACCCAACACATTAACACATCTCTCCCACCAGCAAAATCTTCAAAAGCAACCCGAAAACCCTCCTCCTCAGAAAAGCTTACAGCATACAATAACTGCCCTACACCACCATACTCTATGAGCAGCTACTACCCTCTCCTACTGTAGTCTTCTTTCCTCCCTGTTGGTTGCAAGCCCTCTCAGGCAGAGTCTTCTCTACTTTTGTACCAGTCTATCATTCATTAAGCTCCTGTTTATAGCACTTGTTCTTTTTAGTGTCTCATGTTATGCACTTTAAACCGTTTTTTCATATGTACAGTGACCTGGAATTAATGGTGCTTTAAAATAAATAATGATACTGATAGTAATAGAATAGTAATATGCTGCTTAAACCTGGTTGCAATCAGCACCTTCCTTAACTATTGCATTAAGTCCAATTGTTTCTCTTATGAACAAAGTTGTAATACTGTACTAGAAATTATGCTGAATATGCATCACAATTTGCATAACTATTGTTGTAATCATTAGCGTGCGTTCACATATTATGCTCAAATCCTGTTTTTTTTAATAATTTTTGAAAAATGTTTGCAAAACTGCTGCGTTTTGCCATTATTTTTTTGAAAATTTCAGCAAAAAAAACTATTTGAAAGCAACATGTACACACCTTTAGATTCTAAGTCCAGTAGAAAACAATTATAGCAAAACCTGCATAGAAACCGACATGCTGTATCCTGGTGTAAAGCTGAAGTAGATATTGTTTGGCTCTCCAGCCTCCAACAGTTTGGTAATTTGTTCTTTGAATGGATAGGAATGGCAAGGATATATTCAGCCAAAACCCCAAAACATATTCGGCATGTTTTGGAATTTAAAATCTGCAGCATACCATAAAGAAATCTGCTCTTATTAATATGAAATAATTATATTAACACTAATATAAAGCAATTAGAAATAACATTATGCAATTGCTGTCTTACTGTTCCATTCTGAAAAAAAGCGAAAGAAAGAGAAATTAGCAATTATGTAACAAAGTGACAATAGCGAATAGGAAAAATGTACAGGATCATTTAAGTAATGCTAATTTACGCTTTAATGAACCATAAAATAAAATTTCACAATGCTGATTTTTATTCCTCTGAAAAGCATTTCCTAACTGTGTGTTCATTGTCCAGTATGACAGCACAGAATCGGGCCAAGTGTCAATGAGAATTTGGTTGGTGGGGGTGTCAGATCAATGTGTGAGCACCACTGGGAAGAAGCAGGCAGAGATAGGGAGCACTGAGTCAGAACCTTAAGTGACACAATACCTTTGGACTTGTGATTAATGAAAATTGTTTCTGGTGGCTCTAGAATGGTGCTGTACTATCACACTCCATGAAATGAGACGATAGATGAATCCAAATGTCAGCAAGCAAACACAGCCTTCTGAATCGCTGTCATAAATCTCCCTTGCTCTGTCTTATTTTTCTGAGGACCTTGTGAGTACTACAGGGAAATGTACAGACAAGGAATAAAAGCATTGCTTCACACTAGGGAATGCAAAAGATTCACTAAGGCAAGCGACTCAGGTAAATGTAGAACAAATAGTATATGGATGGGCTAAAGTGATGCTATATGTTCAGTAATATGGCTGCCTCTTTAGTATATTGTATTATGTTCATTATAAATAACTCAGAGAGCAGTGGATTATGACTTCAGTTGTAGTTTTAGTTCTTAAATGACAGATTTTTAAAGATTGGAACTTGATACTATATTTCACATGATACTTCTAATTAGAGATGAGCGAACCGGGACAACTGAACCCGGTTTCGGTCCGAACATCGGGAAAAGTTCGGTTCGCAGCGAATCCGAACTTCACCGGGTTCGGCCGAACCCATTTTGACCGAACCCGGTCAAAAATATTATAGAAGTCAGCAGCCACTTGTCTCTATCAATCACTGATAGAGAAAAGAGGCTGCTGATTAAAAATAAAATAAAAAGCATTTCATACGTACCCAGTCGTTGTCTTGGTGACGAGTCCCTCTTCTTCCTCCAGTCCGACCTTCTTTTCTGACGCGGCAGCCTGTGATTGGCTGCAGCGGTCACATGGGCTGTAACGTCATCCAGGAATGTCGGGCCGGATGTCGAGAGGGACGCGTCACCAAGGCAACGGCCAGGAGACCGGACTGGAGGAAGCAGAAAGTTCTCGGTAAGTATGAACGTCTTTTTTTTTTTTTTACAGGTTACTCTATATTCTGATCGGAATTCACTGTCCAGGGTGCTGAAACAGTTACTGCCGATCAGTTAACTCTTTCAGCACCCTGTACAGTGACTATTTACTGACGTCGCCTAGCAACGCTGCCGTAATGATGGGTGCACACATGTAGCCACCCGTCATTACGGGGACTCATGCACACGACCGTAAAAACACCCGTTATTATGGGTCGTAATTACGACCCGAAATAGCGGGCCCATAGACTTCTGTTAGCCACGGGTACCTTCCCGTTTTCTCACGGGAAGGTGCCCGTGCCGTTAAAAAGATAGAACATGTTCTATTTTTTTATTTTACGGGCCGTGCTCCTATACTTTATAATGAGAGCACGGCTCGGAAAAACGACCGGCTGCCCGTGGCCGGCCGTGCTCATCTCCTGAAATACTATGTGCTGCCTTAAACTCTGTGGACAGGTCAGGATCCTGTTTCTTTTAAATGCTGCTGGGGAACCCGCTCGATCCACTATATAAGGCTGCGCTACAGTGCAGCATTTAAAAGAAACAGGATCCTGACCTGTCCACAGAGTTTAAGGCAGCACAGAGTATTTCAGGAGATGAGCGTGCAGATTCAGTGCTGCTGTGAACTCTGCTCTTACCATTGCGTAGCTCTCAGTCTGTTACCTCTCCTCCACTCCTGTCCTCAATAACACCTTCACATGATTGGCAAGTCACCACGTAATGGTAAGAGCAGAGTTCACAGCAGCACAGAGTATTTCAGGAGATGAGCGTGCAGATTCAGTGCTGCTGTGAACTCTGCTCTTACCATTACGTAGCTCTCAGTCTGTTACCTCTCCTCCACTCCTGTCCTCAATAACACCTTCACATGATTGGCAAGTCAACACGTAATGGTAAGAGCAGAGTTCACAGCAGCACAGAGTATTTCAGGAGATGAGCGTGCGGATCTTGTGCGGGGTGGTGACTTGCCAATCATGTGAAGGTGTTATTGAGGACAGGAGTGTAGGAGAGGTGACAGACTGAGAGCTACGTAATGGTAAGAGCAGAGTTCACAGCAGCACTGAATCTGCACGGTCATCTCTTGAAATACTCTGTGCTGCTGTGAACTCTGCTCTTACCATTACGTGGTGACTTGCCAATCATGTGAAGGTGTTATTGAGGACAGGAGTGGAGGAGAGGTAACAGACTGAGAGCTACGCAATGGTAAGAGCAGAGTTCACAGCAGCACTGAATCTGCACGCTAATCTCCTGAAATACTCTGTGCTGCCTTAAACTCTGTGGACAGGTCAGGATCCTGTTTCTTTTAAATGCTGCACTGTAGCGCAGCCTTATATAGTGGATCGAGCGGGTTCCCCAGCAGCATTTAAAAGAAACAGGATCCTGACATGTCCACAGAGTTTAAGGCAGCACAGAGTATTTCAGGAGAGGAGCGTGTGATTGGCTGCAGAGGCCGCTGCAGCCTGTGATTGGCTGCAGAGGCCGCTGCAGCCTGTGATTGGCTGCAGAGGCAGTCACGTGGGATGAAGCGTCATCCCTGGAGGGCCGCCTTCTTACGTCATCCTGACGTGCGTGACCTCCACTACAGCGGCGACATGGATGAAACGTCATCGCTGGAGGCCGGACAGGAGGAATGTAAGTATGAACGTATTTTAAATTTTTTTTTATTACATAAAAATTTTATTTTCCGCGCGCCGAGCATGGTACTGTCAAGGTTGCTGAAAGAGTTAGTGCAGCACATTAACTCTTTCAGCACCCTGGACAGTACCATGCTCGGCGCACGGAAATTACAGGTTCGGTCAGAACTAGTTCGGTCCGAATCTAACTTTTTCGTGAAATTCGGCGAACTAACCGAACTTTTCATAAGTTCGCTCATCTCTGCTTCTAATGTTTCCTTTCCTAGCTTAGTTGTGGGATTAAGTTTAGTAAACACTAGTGTTGCCATAGGCCATCACTTTCTGATCAGTGGGGGTTTGACTGCCAAGACCCTCACCAATCCTGCGAATCAAGGGGCTCTTTCAAAGTTTTTTCCGGCACCGTGGGGAGTAGAGCTGTGCTGCAGTCCCTAGCACAGCCAGTAGCCCGGAGCTCCGTTGTGCAGGAAAGAAAATGAAGGACATGCAGTGCTAAACCAGCGCTTTACACCCTTTATTCTCCAATTAGTAGGGGTCCCAGCATTTTGACCATCACCGATCAGAAAGGGATGGCATATCCTACCAATTTGCCATCACTTTATGTTTGAGGGATATATAAAATAATAACAAAAACATGTAAGCAAAATTTCACCTTTTGAACGTCTGAGTTCTATGGGTGACCTTTTGTTTCACTTTTTCTTTTTGCAACATACCTAGGCTTTCCTATTATTTAAAATGTAACGCTGATATCTATTAATTTTGTAGGTATTATTTAGGGAAAGAAACAGGAAAAAAACAAATGGAATCCTTTAATTGTCTTGTGCATAGCAATGCCAAATATGTGTACATTGTGTACACATATGTCGCTATAGCGCCAAGAACAAAGACCCTATTTTAGTTTTAAATTTATCTCCCTCCTTTAGGCGCAGACTTTGTTCATGGTTCATGGTGGTGTCTGTCTACTGCCGGAGCCTCATCTTAGCCTGAAACTCTTTGTTTTATTAGAAAAATAAAAAAACATAACAACGTAACTAATACATAACATAAATCACAACAATATATACAATATATACACAAAATACATTACTGCATTTTTTTCCCATCCCTGGTCTTGGCCAATTCCCTCATCCATTTACACTCATCCACATTCAACCTTTATCATATTCCACTCTCCTCCCAACAGAATCCACTCACCCCCACTCAATCCCTTCCGTACTCATTTGAAACAATCAGCCCGAAATGTGTCAAACCTCCTGCATACATACCTATATACATGGTGAAACACCATACACCGCACACATTATATACACCCTTACATATTTTTATATATATATATATATATATATATATATATATATATATATATATATATATATATATTATTTATAAATTTTTTTATTTTTTTTTATATTAATATACTGACCCTAACTCTATCTAAACTAACCCATCACCACACCAGGCCAACACCCCGCCCCATGTCCTCTCATGTCCGCTTAGTCCTGGCGTTGGCCTCCACCACCTCAACCTAAACCTCCCACTCAGACCCTCGCCCCATGTCTTCTCATGTTCTGCATAGTCCGGGCCTGAGCGGGAAAATAAACTTTAACCACACCCCTCCCCACTCCCCCCAATTCCCCCACCCAACCTATCTAAACCCCTTTCACTATCCCTCACATATTCATAGCAACAAAACAACAAAACCACAACCCGAAAGCACCAAGTTCGGTTCCTGTAAGCCTTTATACTGCCTTTACGTATCAAAAAATAAAAACCTGAAGTGCACTAAACCAGCCTACCACCAGAAGGAAGGAGAAAAGAGACCCACCCGACCCCCCCAAGACCAGGTCCCACCCACGCCGACACTTTCCCTATAGCTTCCCCTATCGCTTTCCCCTATTGCTGTCCCTTCTCTTACCCTATGTTTAATCTAGCCCTAAACTTACCCTCCTTTCCCTATTATTCTCCCTATCGCTTCGTTTTATGTGCCGGAACGAGGGTGAACCCCCCCAGACGAGCCGGATGAGCCCCCCCCCTGAAAGCCGATACCCTAAGGCACCCTAAATGAAAAGCCCCTCCATAAGCGAGAGGCTTTGGGTGCTCCCAGTCTATCGACCTCCAAAAAACGCACCTTCACCAGGTCACCGATGATATTCCCTACGACCTCATCAACCCGGAGGATTTTGCTCTGCGTAGATACTAAACACCGTGCATTCCAAGTAAAGTGCCTAACCACTATGCTAACTAAAAAGGAAGTGTTACGGTCCCTACCACCTAGGTCTCTGAATATCCCATAAGCCCACCCGGCATAGGAGAGGTTGGCTTAGCCGGGCCAGCCGATGGAGGTACCCACCCTTTTATATACCTCTGCATTAAAGGGGCAATGAAGCAGGAAATGCTCCATACTCTCCAGTGTATTGCTACACTCCTCCCGAGGACATCCTCTGTCATCAGTGTTTCTGTACTTCAGATTGCCCCTTACATACAGTCTCCCGTGGAAGCAGCGCCAAGCCAGATCCCAAAACTTCTGGGGAATCCTCACTGAATTTAAACGTTTTAATCCCTCCCCGAGGTCACTACTTGGGCAGTCTTTGAGAGCCAGGGGCTTCTGGAAGTGGGTCATCAGAACCCTTCTGTCGAGAAATTTTCTCGGCATGGTCCCGATCTCCCACACCTCCAGACCCCACCGGCGCACCATCTTCAAAACCAGGGCGGCATAAGCCGGGAGATGCCCGTGGGGTGTACGCATGTCTTTCACTTGGCCTCCTCTCTCCCATTCCTGGAAGAAGGGCTGAAACCACTCCCTGCAGGAGAGAATCCACCAAGGAGCCCTCTCTTGTCCGAGGTTTGCTAGATTAATCTTAATGAAAGTGTTCACTAGGAACACCACTGGGTAAACCATACCTAACCCTCCTAGTCTCCTTCCTTGGTAGATACGTGACTTCTCTCTTAATTAGGTTAAGTCTGCTCCCCCACAACAGTTGGGAGTACAGGCTATAGACCCGAGCCCAGAGAGGTTCTGGCAAGATGCACACACTGCCAAGGTAGAGCAACATGGGCATCAGGTAAGCTTTGGCCAAATGAACCCTTTCTCTAAGGGTTAAGGACCAACCCTTCCATTGGCCGACCTTCTGGGCAACTAAGTTTAGCCTGCCATCCCAGTTTTTCTTGGGATAATCACCCGGGCCAAATTCCACTCCTAAGATCTTTGCAAACCCCTGAGGCTCAGGAAGGGTGTCCAGGAGACCAAAACTAGGATCTCCTCCTCCCAGCCAGAGACTCTCACACTTGTCACGGTTAATCTTGGACCCAGATGCCCGCGAGTAACATTCCACTTCTGACATCACCCACTCCGCCTCCCCTTGCGAGGAGACGAAGATGTAGACGTCATCCGCATATGCAACCACCCTCTGAGTGGCTTCTGGCCCTTCCAAGCCGATCCCGATCCCCGCCAATGGTCCACGGTCAACCCTTCTAAGAAAAGGGTCAATCGCGAACACATATAGCAAGGGACTCAGAGGACAGCCCTGGCGGACACCAGACCCAACCTCAAAGGGGGTTCCAACCCAACTGTTAACCAGTGCAAAAGTCTCTGCCCCAGCGTATAAGGTCTGGAGCCAATTGACAAACCCACCCGGCAGGCCATACCTCAGAAGGACCGACCATAGATACTCATGATTCACCCGGTCAAACGCTTTGGCCTGGTCCAAGGACAGAACGTACCCCTTCCACTGGCCAGAATTTCCCCGCTCCACTGCCTCTCTGACACTGAGGACAGCACTAAATCTGCCTGGAACGGAACAATGCTGGACAGGTGAAAGGAGCCGGGGTGCAAATTTCACCAACCGATTAAACAGCACCTTGGCGAGAACCTTTCTGTCCGTATTGAGGAGCGCTATGGGACGCCAATTCTCAATACGAGTCGAATCCTTACCCTTTGATAGAACAATCAAAGCTGACCTCCTCATTGACCTCTGCAGAGTGCCCGAGGATAGACACTCATTAAACACCGATGTCAAGAGGGGAACTAGGGTTTCTTTAAAGGTCTTATAGAATTCGGATGTAAAGCCATCCGGCCCTGGCGATTTTTTCAGACCTAGCCCGTCAATCGCCAGCATTACTTCCTCTTCTTTGATTGGATCTATCAAAACATTAAGAGAGGAATCCTCTCCTGGCTCGGGAACAGTTTCAGCCAGGAAAGCCGACATCTCCTCTCGGTCTGGATCCTGCTTACCCAAAAGGTGAGAGTAGAAGGATCTAACGATCTCCAAAATCCCTGACTTGGATCTCCTCAGGGACGCTGTACTGTCTATTAGTCCAGTCACAATTTTACGACTCACTGACATCTTACAATTCCTGTAGGGGTCGGACGAGCGGTACCTCCCGAAATCCCTCTCAAGAACCAAAGATGCGTGCCTATCATACTGACACCTCTTGAGCAACGCTTTCACCCCGGAGATCTCCTCCTGGCTACCTCCGTCCGAGACCAGACGTTCGAGTTTCCTCCTCAGCTCCTGATACAGGCGGTACCTGCTCATGGACCTGAGGCCTGAAAGCCGGCGGAAAAATCCTGCCACCCGATATTTGAACAACTCCCACCACTCAGACTTAGTGCCACCTAGATCCAACAAAGGTACCTGGTCCTGAAGAAAATCCTCAAAGGCCTGCTTCTTCCAGGAGAGTGGAATTCAGCCTCCATATACCTCGTCCCATCCGGAGGGATTCTGCAATGTCCAGAGAAAACAAAATCATACAGTGGTCGGAGAATTCCACCTCAACAGCGGACACTAGTGAAGAGATGGCTTCCTCCTTCAAAAAAAACCTGTCTATCCTAGACCTACTACCTCTTTGATAGGTGAACCCGGGGTGACCTGGGGTATGCCTAATGTGGACATCCACCAGGCGAGCCTCGCTAGCTATGCTATTTAAGGCCACGCTATCATAGCCCAGTCTATCTTTGGAACCTCCTCTATCACGGGGTCTAACAACAGTGTTAAAATCCCCTCCAAAGATGACCTGCCGACTGGAAAAAAGGAAAGGCTTAATCCTCATAAAGAGACTTTTTCGGTCCCACTTTGTTTGGGGACCATAGATGTTAATTAGCCTTAATTCTTGTCCCTTCATGAGAACATCTAAAATCAGGCACCTCCCCATTTCTAATTCTATCATCCGTCGGCATTTTACCGATGCGGTGAAAAGAACCGCCACACCGCTATATGGCTCAGCCGCAAGAGACCAGTAGGAGGGTCCACGTCGCCAATCCCTCCTGGCTTTTACGACATCTGCCAAAAGTGACAGTCTGGTCTCTTGCAAAAACAAAACGTCAGCTTCAACTTGGCTGAGAAAATCAAAGGCTGCAAATTTAGCCATATCTGACTTAATGCTGGCGACATAAATGGAAGCCAGCGTCAACGGTGCGGGTACCGCCATCCTGGATGATAAAATTAGACGGCTTTCTTCTTCCCTCCCCTGCCGTGATCTGAAGAGGACCCTCCAGACCCTTTCTCTTTAGTTCTTTTTTTGGAGGTAGTGGAATCCATCTCCTCCTGGCGGACCTCCCCCCCCTCACTCACACTCCGATCCTTGTCCCCTTGTCCCAGGTTGAGCCCTGCCCCAGAGGCCTTTGTACCTCTCGGGGGAAGGGGCCCAGCACCCCCTGAGACCCCTACCTCACCCTCCTCCTCACTTTGCTGAGGAGCTGGAAGATCCATGAGGGCTTGGTAGCGGTTGGGGGAGAGCACCAGAGGGGTGCAGATTTTTCCTTCCGTGGCCGGGGCTTGGCCAGATGACTTTGGCCCCCTCAAGATCTTATCCTGTGTCCCAGATGTTTTTTTTGGGCTGTACCCTCTCTTCCTCACCAACACTTTCATATTGGGAGGATTGAGAGTCCTCAGCCGCTTGCTCCCTCTGGATCCTCCTGACCTCCTCATCCAGTTCAGCGTCCCCAAGGGCATCCGTCTCCAGGGCAGGCTCTGGGTTCAGGCCAGAGGTCCCCCCAATTACCTGGGCTTCCCTCAGCTCCCTCTCCTTTTTCCTTTTCTCCAGCTTTCGATGGTAGGAAGGCTGGAGCCCTTTCCTTGATGTCTTCACTTGCCCTTTTGCCCCGCCATCTCTGCATGCCTCCTCATCCACAGGAGCCACCCCACTTTCTTCTCCTGCAGGCTTGGAGACAGCATTGACAGTGGAGCGAGGACACCTACTGAATGGGTGACCTAAGTCACCACACAGATGACACCTAATCTGGCCACACGATGTAGCTAGATGACCTACCCCCCCACAATGAGCGCATTTCTGCACCGTGCAGGCCGCGCTCAAGTGCGAGGGGTCACCACACCGGTGACACAGCCTCGGCTGTCCCTGGTAGAAGATCAGGATGCGATCCCTCCCAAAGAAAGCAGAGGATGGAATGTGGGACACAGTTTGCCCCAGACGCCTAAGTTTCACCATAAACGTCCAGGCCCCCGACCAGATGCCAAACTCATCCAGATTTTTCCTGGGCATCTCCGCTACCTCTCCAAACCGACTTAACCAGGTCATGATGTCAACACAAGAAAGTGACTCGTTACGGGTGAGAACGGTCACCTTCTTGAGACCATTCTGGCGGGATATTGCTTGTCCTTCACCAGCTCATAATTCCCCCAGAAGACCTCCAGGCCTCCCGGTTGAACAAAGCTGATGTCAAACTCAGCTGAGCCATGAGGGTGTATCAGGGCAAAGATGTCACGTGCCCTGAAGCCCATCCCCAGCAACAGCTCCACCACTGTCTTTCTGGGGGGACAGATCTCATTGCCGCGCCACCGGAGACGGACCACATTCCTCCTGACCACAGCCTGCCCGGTTGTCGGGAGTGACCACTGATCCCCTCTTTTTTCTCGAAAGGCCTCCAACCCGTACCTATCTATCCAGAAAGATAGGTCCCTCTGCACACCCCCTACAGTTAGGGACTGCTTCCCCTCCCTTAAGGCCTGCAGGAGGCACTGTTGCAAGTGACCTTCCCCAGGGCCAAAGGACGAGGATGGGTGGGCTGGTGGTCCTCCCCCCACTACCCCAGCATAAGTCCTGCTTGGGGCACTGGGAAGAGGAAAACCAGGCCTCCCCACATCACCGGCTGATACATTCACCCGCAATCCTACCATTCTCTTGGCCAAGCCAGGTTCTTTATTTTTTTGCTTTTCTGTTACCTTTCCTGCCCTGACCCCAACCCCCACCTCTGCATCATCAGGTGCAGCTATGGAGGGGCCACCAGCTGACATAAGCGGCACCTCCACGCGACCCTCCGCGTCATCGGTGTCCATATCACTTGCCAGGGCAGGAAAATACACTCCTTTATCTGCAGAAACATTTTTTTCCATATCTTTTTTTTTTACTTTTACTTTCTTCATTAACTTTATCAGCGATTTTTCCTTTTTCAGGGCTGCTTTTCAGCGGCTGTTCTGTGCTTATTCTTGCCAGGCCATTCCCCTCCTCCGCTCCGGAGTGGCTGGCTCCGCCCCTCACAGAGGCTCTGACTCCGCCCTTATCCGAGGCATCGGGTGCCTGCAGACCTATCACGCTGGCCGGTCCCGGTGTGACAGGACCGGCCACGTTACAGGCACCCGACCCACGGGACCGCTCTGCAGCCGACTTCCGGTCCGCCCCCTCCTCCGATGCATGGCTCACACCGCTCACCGGTCTCCGGGGCTCGCCGTCAGCCGGGTCTGGGACCACGCCCCCTGCTGCGCTCCGGCTGCCAGCGCCGCCCACTTCACAGTAAGCAGCGTCCGGCGCCATTTTGCCCGTCCTCGTTTCAATATTCCCGCTTTCCCGCCCCGACTACACTGCAGATGCCAGGGCTGGGGGGCTTGCGGGACCTAAACTCTGGACCAGAATCTCTTCTGACCCGGAGTGCAGGGGAGACCCATGAACATATACGAGCCTCACCTCTTGTTTTAGCCGTCTCTCCTCCCTCTGCTTCTGTCTCAGCTTCTTCCTTCTGCGCTTCTCTGCTGCTGCACTCCGTGCTTCCTCCTCCGGGGGCAGATCCGAGCCAAAGCTGAAACTCTCCAAAGACACGGGGGACTCCTGATCCTGGATCTGTGTTAGTATCCCGGGGGGATTCTCTCCCTCCAACCCGGAACTGGACTCTGGCAGGCGCGCCATGTTGGGAGAGATCTCCTCCCTCACCGTGAGCTCCCCTGACTCACGCGATGCCCCAGAGACTGACTCACTGTCAGGGAATGGCACCGGCATGTCAGGGGTTTCTCCCACGGCGATCTCCATGCTGGTCTCCATGCTGGTCTCAGCTGCCTCCTCTTGCTGCTTCCCCCCTCTCTGGCTTGCGTCAGCCATTGCCTGGAATCTGTCTTCGTTTTTCAGTTTTTCGGCGAAGACTCCCACTCCGGTCATTATCGTTCCCCTCCGCTCCTCCACCTCCTTCACTTCCTTTAGCAGGGAACGGACCTGTGCAGCGAATTTCGCCCGCTTGCTGCCCGATGACTTGGCCGCCCTCTGCCGGGCCACGGTCAGGTCACCGCGGATTCGCTGCAGGGACCTCCCCAGGTCTTTATACTACTCCATGTGGGCCACCAGGCGGGAGCCAAACATGGCGGCGTCTTCTCCTGGCCTCATTGACCCCCAATCGGACGGGTCCCTGCAGCCTTGTTGATCCATTCCCAGTTGTCCTTCTCCTCCTCTCCTCACGGCATGCTGCGATGCCCCAACCCTGGGAGAGGACGAGGCCACGCTGTTACTGCCTCGAGATGTCCTTCTCTCCCCCAGGGCTGGCTCCACTTTCCCAGCCAGCTGGGATGTCCCTCCACCCCCCACCGGCCTTCTCCGGAGGGTGGAGGACCGGGACTCCATCTCCAGATGGAGCCCCCCTTGGGGCACTCTGCTAGCCCAGGCAGGTGTACTAAACCTGGGCAGGTGAAAAAGGCAAAGTCCCTGGGACGGTAGTTGCTCCAAGCACAGTGCACCACACCCAAAACACTCCTCTCTCCTCAGAGATCAAGCTCGT
The DNA here is from genome assembly GCF_050947455.1 of Rhinoderma darwinii. Classification (NCBI taxonomy): domain Eukaryota; kingdom Metazoa; phylum Chordata; class Amphibia; order Anura; family Rhinodermatidae; genus Rhinoderma; species Rhinoderma darwinii. The sequence goes on from NC_134687.1 coordinate 460,526,490, forward strand.
TCTGGCACCTGTCTTAGCCTGAAACCACCGCTACTGTCTACATTGCCTTGGGTATCCTTTCAGAACTATAGACATTGCATATATACCTGTTTGGCCAGCTGCTATCCCACTACACAATAACGGCCCAGTGGGTCCACACCCCGCGCCGTGACACCCAACATAAACGAGTATTAGCAATCTCTTTATGAATTCTTCTGCTGAACAATCAAACTTCTCAGATCTATTGCAATGTTCCATCTGTTAAAGGGGAGAAAAATCTTTAAGAGAGAAAGGCAGTTGAAATGTGAGAAATTAAATCAATGGAACTAAATTCAGCATGAAAGTTAATTGTAATGATCATCCTAATGCCATTATAACTTACTCATACACCCTTCAGCTTAAAAGGAATCTATCTGTTTCTGTATAGCACATGGGTTACGAATTTATTAGGTCACCTCCTCAACAGCATGATATACCGCTTTTGTATTCAGAATGATCTTAGTGTTTAATACCATTTATACTATGAGATGTCTATCTGACATGTTATGCTTTCCTGCCCCAATGGCATATCATAGCAGATCCAATCTAAAAGTTCTTACAACCATATTATACAAGGCCAGCTGCACCTAATTGTTAAGACCTCTTCCTATGCACTTTACAATGTTTTTTAGCTGTTAAACTGCCAGCTACAAAGGAAAAATAAAGAAATATTGTAGTCAAGGAGGTTTCTAAAAATATAATATGCTAACTTCATTTTGGCTATAATGAAACAATATAGTAATAACTATCAATGTACATACTTTTAGTTTGATTGTTTATAGAGACACACTTTAATCAGAAAATAATGTTGGCTTACAAATTATATGTATATGTTGTTTTGATAAATAGCATAAAGATTGAAAAGTATTGTATTCGGCTAAAGTAAAGTATAGTACACTTCTAAATATACAATAGCTGATCAATGTACATTTAACAACATGTATAAAAGTAATAACTGTTACAATATCCAGTTGAAAATATCATCACAATCTTTTTAGCAAACCTCCTTATTGGCGGTGTTTTTCTTAGAATATTAGTGAACTGCATTATGTACAATACCCTAATATACTCACAGTGCCCAAATCACTCCATCTGCAAGTGATAGTGGCACAAACATAAAGCATGGTTAAAACTTGTAACATAATAGGAATTTGCTAAGATGATTTCCTTATATATAAGTACACATAGAATATTAGAACATTAGTGTCCAAGCAGATTTATATATTAGTCCACCACGATAAACAGGGGAAAGGTCAGACAATACATACATGACACACTGTAAAAAGCACTTCGAGGAAGCAATGTAGTTTGTGTTTTTCATTTGGTTACTTTTTGTAGCTGCTAAAGAGTACAATTTGTTATTTTGATATATGGTACATACTGTAATGTGTCCAAATATACAGTGGGGCAACTTTGCCCTCCATACAAACCCCCCCCCACCCCAATACTTTTTATACCATTCTCTGTACCGCCAAAATATCATTATGTTAGCATAATGACATTTCGTACAATATAAGGCTGAGCACTGATAAATTGTTCCCCCAGCTGATACTTCCATTTGCTTCATTATGCAAGCCATGTTTTTTTACACATTCATTATGGAGGAAACTGCACCACCACACTTCATTATGCCAGCAACTGTATACTTCATTATACCATGTAGTGTTCCCTTCTGCCATTTACTATAATGGCTGATTTCTACACATCTGCTAACACTGGTGGTCAGTGGGAGTACTCAAACTGGGAGCATTGTTCTTTACTGATAGTCTAATGTGCTAGATGCAAACATTAGAACGTCCCTTAGGCCCACTTAGTATTGCTACATAAAACTGATATGCAGTGGAGAGCAGGCTTAGAATTGCTATACTACGTATACTGATATATACAGTCAGTAAAAACCAAGTAAACCATTCAAATCCTTAACAGAAAAATTACAAAAATGATGAATGATTAAAAAGTGGAAAAATGCAGAGATAAAGCAAAGAGAAGAGAGAGAATTCTAGCATTGGACATGCACAGTCATTATAAACACAAAGGGAAGAATTTATCATCCTGTTTGCGCCACTTTTCTAGCATAATTTGCAACAAATTTCTGTCTAAAATGCCTAAAGACCGATTTAGAAATTATTTGCGCCTTTTCCTCTCCCTTTTGTGCTGTCCTCCTCACTTTTCAGTTCTGACAAGCAAACAAGGCGTGGCTTGACTGGAGTGAGTAAGCTCAGCACATTTATCATTTGCGACTTTTTGTAAAGAGCACCATTTTTGGTGCAAATTTTGCTCCACAGGTGACATAAATTGCCATACAGGAACCTACAAGAAAACATACCTAAGACACCACAGATAAGAAAATATAACTAAACAATGTGACTCAGGCATCTAGATTCCCTTCAAGCCCTTTTTTTTTAAACCATGTCACAACCTTGTGCAAAAACAAAAAATAAACACACCTCACCGCTGGTCTCTACTTTTAGCTTCCAGCTGTAGGGATGACATCGGGACACAGGAACATGTGACCGCTCCAGCCACATCTATAAAATGTTTTAGACACTTTTTGCAACTCACCCAACAACTGGCATAGCTTAGCAAGAGTCGAGGTGCACCAAATTGCTCCAAAATTTTACAGTAAGCTAGACAGAAGATGCAACAAATTTATCATTGAGCATGAGCAACTGGGACAAATTTGGCGCATCTTGTCTAGTTCTAAACTGTCTACATTTAAGACAGTGTTAGTGAATCTGCCCCATAATTCTGTAATGAAAGAATAAGCTGTTTGAGCATATACATTTTAATATTCAGAAAATATTGAATAAAGAAATGTGACTCACATACTGCAAGTCTTATTAGATAGTTGAGGAGTATTGGATTTTCATGTCAGAAATCTGCAGGCACAGATTACAGGGAATTTATCAACTGGTGTACACCACTTTAATACCAAAATAAAATGTTTTTAAACGCATGCCTATTTTGCACAAGAAGTTAGACTTTGTTCAGTTTTACTTTGCTCTCGCCACTTTAAAAAAAAGCAGTCCAGGCTTAGCTGGAGGGAACAGGAGCACCCATGGCATGACAAATTTACTCTAGCGCACCGCCCAGTAGCAGTATCCCCGGCCACACGGGGAATCCGCTCCCTCAGCGAGCTATAGTGGCGCTATCTACAGGAAGGGGGTGCTATCTACAAGGGGGCTGTGTGGTACCACCTACAAGCAGGCTGTGTGGTACTACCTACTAGGGGGTTGTGTGGAACTACCTACAAGGGGGCTGTGTGGCACTACCTACAAGAGGGCAAGATACAATACCTTCAAGCGGCAGCGTGGAACTACCTATAAGGGGCTGTGTGGCACTATCTACAAGGGGCTGTGTGGCACAATCTACAAGGGGCATCTGTGAGTGGTGGGCTGATGGTCATTTTACTGTGAGTGGCGGGCTGATTGTCATTTTATTGTGAGTGTTGGGCTGATGGTCATTTTACTGGGGGCTGATTTCTTTTTCCAGGGGTGCCTCGAGTCTGAAAAGGTTGGAAAACTCTGTACGAGGCTACAGGATCACACCGACATATGCAAGAATCCCGTTGTTGCCATTGTGGAACAGCTCAGTTCGTCGTGGGAACGGGGCCTAGGTGAGTAGAATTTTTTTGTTTTGGGGCACTGTCTATAAGGGGGAGGTGGGGTGCTGTATGGCTACTGGGAGGCTGTATGGCGCAATCTACAAGGGGGCACTATCTACAAGGGGGAGGCTGTGTGTGGCAGCCAGGGGGAGGGTGGCATTATACTGTGTGGAGGCCACTAAGTTGACATTATACTGTGTAGGGGCACTACAGGGGGCAATATACTGTGTGTGGCACTTAGGGGGCGTAATACTGTGTGGGCACAATTAGAGGACAAAATACTGTGTCCTTGAAGGGGTTATAATATATTATATTATTAAATATTATTCTCTATAGGGGCACTAAAGGGGCATTATACTGTGAGGGGGCACTATATAGGGCATTATACTGTGGGGGGCATTATACTTTTTTATGGGGTATTTTTTTTATGATGGGGTGGGGCACTGAAAGATAATTTTGCATGGTGCGCCATCTATCCTAAGGCCTGCCTCTGGTTGTTTCACGGCTAGAACTGCGATCCTGGTGCCATATGAAAGATTAGAATCTCATCTTTCACAGCAGATTTTGAAGTGATCCCCCTTCCCTCCAGCCTCAGTCTCTCACACTGTGTGATGCAGCTTCATGCTGATAGGACAACATCAGAGGCCGTGAGGTAGCTCCACCTCAGGCGAATCGCTGGTGTTGACACCAACTTGTTTAGTATAGCCTAATTTGCATATTCTGAAGAAAGCTCATAACTTTTAAAATAATAAACGTTTTGGGACACAATTTCACTAGCATTATCAGTGTGACAGGGCCTAGTGATTAGCTAGGAGATTAGGCATTACTAAACTAATGACAGATCCTCTTTAACCCCTTCACGACCAGCCCACGTAGATTAACGGGCTGCCGTGCTGGGCTTTTCTCCTGCAGCCCGTTAATTCACGTGGTGCCAGAACAGAGTGCACAGCGCTCTCCCTGTGCTCTGAATCTCTCAGCACACGCTGCTACAAGCAGCCTAAGTGCTGAGAGAAGACATCAGGACCGGATTGGTGTCGGTCCTGATGACGTGATCACCATGATAAAGCTATCATGGTGTTCACAGCAAAGTTTGTTGCAGCAGCAAAGTTTGTTGCAGCAACAAATTTTCGTGCTGTTTGTTACACTGTTTCTCCTCCCTCCCTGTCAGATCGTTCTGAGACAGTGGGGGAGAAGAAGCTGTGCCGAGCAGCTGCTGTGTGTCTCCTATAAAGATATTTATACGGAGAAGGCTGTCTGCAACAGCTAAGCCCAATTTCCCAGCCACCACAATATAGGTAAAATAAAAAACTTTTATTCAGCTACGTATAGCCTAGACAGACCACATGAATATTAGATTAAAATTGTCAACAGCCGAGAACCGGATACATATAAGTGTTATCTGAGTCAACAGACACACACAGTATAGGCATAGGAGTATCAATATTTTCCCTATCCAGTTAGAATTGTAATTTATAAAGTGTCCAGTGAACAACAGTAGGTCAGGTCGACGGCTGTGTTTAAAATATTAGCAGCCCCCCCGACATGTTTCGCTACTAAGTATATATATATAGAGAGAGAGAGACAGATATATATATATATATATAAATATATATATATCTGTCTCTCTCTCTATATATTTACATCTATAAAATTATATAGATATATATTTATATACTGTGTGTGTATGTGTGTGTGTGTGTGTATATATATGTATATACACACGTCTATATTATATATATATATATATACACACAGACACACACGTAATATATATTATATATAGACATGAAATTTGTTAATACTAAAAATTAATAATTAGGGATGTTATATATCTATATCATCATATAGATATATACGTACATGTAATATATACGTATACACACATATACTTATATAAATCTCTTCATATATTTTACACGTCTGTAAATTCTAAATGCATTGATTCATTGTCAGGCTGTGTTCACACGGAATTTTTTGCAGGAGGAAAATTCCTCCTGCAAAAACTGCTCCGGACGTTTTTTGCACAGTGGTTTGCCAAAAACTCGTCAAAACACTCGTCGAAGTGTTTTTTTTACCCTTCTGACTGATTGAAATGGGGTTTTGGAGGCGGAAACCGCCTCAAGATAGGTCATGTCGCTTCTTTTTATCGCGATGCGTTTTTTTTGCTCACGGTAAAAAAAGCTCATCCAACTCCCATTGAAATCAATGGGAGACATTTTCGGGCGGTTTTTGACGAGTTTTGCAGAGCGGTTTCCGCGCCGAAAAACTTGTAAAAAAAACTCTGTGTGAACAGGGCCTTAGGGTTGTTCAAAAATTTATTGATCAATGGATTAGTGGACTTTTTCTTTGTTACTTTTATTAAAACTGTTACAAAAAATAAGTTAAAAAAAAATACGTAAAAAATGGCACACAAGTTATATACCACTTAAGAGGCATTTGCTCTCTTGGATTCTGATAGTGAATGGGGTCACTTTTGGGGGGTTTCTGCTGTTTTGGTCCCTCGAGGGCATTGCAAATGGGACATGGCACCGAAAACCATTATAGCAAAATTTGAGCTCCAAAACCCAAATGGCGCTCCTTCCCTTCTGAGTGCTGTAATGTGTTCAATTATAAGTTTATGACCACATATGGGGTATTGCCGTAATCAGGATAAATTTCTTTACAAATGTTGGGGCGCTTTTTCTCCTTTATTCCTTGCAAAAATTAAAAAATGTCTATGTTTCTTCAGAAGAAATGTAGATTTTCATTTTCACAGACTAACGCCAATAAATTCAGCAAAAAACCTGTGGGGTTAAAATGCTCAGTATACAACTAGATAAATTCCTTGAGGGGTCTAGTTTCCAAAATGGGGTCACTTTTTGGGGGTTTCCACTGTTTAGGCACCACAAGACCTCTTCAAACCAGACATGGAGCCTAAAATATATTGTAATAAAAAGGAGGCCTCAAAATCCACTAGGTGCTCCTTTGCTTCTGAGGCCGGTGTTTCAGTCCATTACCGCACTAGGGCCACATGTGGGATATTTCTAAAATCTGCAGAATCTGGGCAATAAGTATTGAGTTGCGTTTCTCTGGTAAAACCTTCTGTGTTACAGAATTTTTTCTATTACAAATGAATTTCTGCAAAAAAAATTACATTTGTAAATTTCACCTCTACTTTGCTTTAGTTCCTGTGAAATGTCTAAAGGGTTAAGAAACTTCCTGAATGCTGTTTTGAATACTTTGAGGGGTGAAGTTTTTAAAATGGGGTGAATTATGGGGAGTTTCTAATATATAAGGCCCTCAAAGCCACTTCAGAAGTGAACTGGTCCCTGAAAAAATAGGTTTTGGAAATTTCTTGAAAATGTGAGAAATTGCTGCTAAAGTTCTAAGCCTTGTAACGTCCTATAAAAATAAAAGGATGCTCAAAAAACGATGCCAACATAAAGTAGACATATGGGAAATGTTAACTAGTATCTATTGTGTGTGGTATTACTATCTGTTTTGCAAGCAGATACATTCAAATTTAGAAAATTGCAATATTTTGCACATTTTCTATACATTTTGGTGTTTTTCACAAATAAATATTGAATTTATCGACCACATTTTTTTACAGACGTAAAGTACAATATGTCACGAGAAAACAATCTCAGAATCGCTTGGATAGGTAAAAGCAATCCGGAGTTATTACCACATAAAGTGACACATGTCAGATTTGAAAAAAGCGCCTGTGTCCACAAGGCCAAAACAGGCTGTGTCCTGAAGGGGTTAATTAAGGGCCCCATGTCCCCTAAGAGAATACCTGTAAAAATCTCAGCAGCTCCCATCCAGCACTAGGGGGTTCTATTTGAGTCTTCAGTAAAACTATTAATAGTACATTGGGAATATTTTCTAATATAAAAAATATAAAGCAGAAGTGCACCTTAACCGATTAAGGACTAGGCTGTTTTACAGCTAAATGACCAGAGCAAATTTCACAATTTTGCTATGCGCTCCTTTAGATGACTATAACTCTGCAGGTGAATAAAGTTCATCTTTGAATTTTACACTCTTATTAAAGGACAGATAGGGCTTTGTTTTAGTGGCATTTGTCAGTATACATTATTTTTATTTTTTTCTCTAAAGTGGGCCAAATTGGAAAATAAATGCAAGAATTTAGCAATTGCGTCAGTTTATGCTAGCATTTTTCACACTTAGTATAGACCACGGACAAAATTAATCTCCTTTCACATTCTTCCACTTCTCCCTTGCATGGGGATACCAAATATGTGTGCTTTATTCACTGTGCGGGCATGTGCCAGGGCTTGGCATAAAAGGAGGCTTTTTGGCCTTTTCGGTCCAGGAATTCTGCACTTGGTTTTATAGCAGCATACTGTTTTCTGGGGGGCCTAGTGCTGCTGAAACATTAGAAACACCCCATACATTATTTCATTCACACAAGTAGACCCCACAAGATTTTCTTCAAGGAGTTTAGCATATTTTTAGACAGTCCAGTTTTCTTCTAAAAGTTTCTTGAATAAGATGGAACAAAATAAAATTAGCAATTTTTTAGCAAATGCGTCAGTTTATGATAGCATTTTTCACACACCGTATAGAGCATGGACAAAATTAATCTCCTTTCACATTCTGCCACTTCTGTGCGTGGGGATACCAAATATTTGTGCCTTATTAATCACATAGAGATCTAGGACGGCTTACGATAGAAGAAGCTTATTTCACAAATCGCCTTATTTCAAAGGTGGTTTTACAAAACTCAACAGAGTTTCTATAACACTTCCAAAATATCTGCTCTTGAAGCTGAGATCCCAAAATATTAATCTAGGGGTATAATGGGAATTTATTTTTTGGGGTTTTCTAAAATAAGAAATTGCAGGTTTATGCAAATGGAGCTCTCCAGCAGATGAACTTTAGAAAATATGCAAACATTACATCCACCCCCCACCCATTCCCTCCCTCACCCTTGGAGTAAAATCATTGGAAAAATAAAAATGTAATGTAAAGCAAATATATTTTCAACTAATTAACTAAAATCTAATAATTCAGAACAGTATGGTATTTTTTAAAACATGGGTCAATGCACAGGCCTGGTTGCGAGGGACATGAGGGACAGAAATATCGGGAATCTTTGCGTCGCCCGTCTTTTTTGCAGACGCGGCACTTTTTCTGCGGTTTGCTTCTAGTTGGTGTTGGGGGAATGGTAGTGATAAAATGTCTTTCAGTCAGTCGCTTGACATCCTCAGACTGGGGGCATTCTCTGGTGTCCTGAACGTCAAAAATGAGGGCTTCAATAATTTTCTCCAGGAAATCCAGGTATGTGTCTCTGCCTCTGTTTTTTTATATATAGCACAAATGAATTGTGGATTGCCACCTGTAACAGATAAATAGCCACTTTTTTGTACCAGGTTTTTGTTTTGCGTTTTACTAAATAGAGCAGTAAAACCTGGTCGCTTAAATCCACGCCCCCCCATGTACTTGTTATATTTGGACACGCTCACTGGTTTGTGCTTGTCCGATGTTGCCCCTCTTTCCCTCACTGCCACTGTTCCTGCGGTATGTATTGTGCTTAGTACATACATATCTTGCGATCCCTGTACTTGACCGCCAGCAATTCTTCAGATGCATAAGCACAGGAGTCCCCCTTTACCATGCGCTTCCCCACTAATTGCTGCGGAAAACCAATTTGTTTTTTGCGCATGGTACCACATGCCCCAGTCCTTGCAGCATGCAAATGCCTAAACAGGGGCACACTCGAATAAAAATTGTCGCAGTACAGGTGGTACCCCTTGTGAAGCAGAAGCTGCATTATCTCCCACACTATCTTACTGCTGGTGGAAAGATCAGGGGGGCATCCAGGAACATTTATTGTGCGGTCCCGCCCATCATAAATTCTGAAGGTGATGGTATATCCTGACCCACTTTCACACAATTTGTAAAGTTTAACGCCATATCTTGCCCTTTTGGAAGGTAGATATTGGCGAAAGCGAAGTCTTCCATGAAAGTTGAGGAGGGATTCATCCACGCTTACATTCTACTCAGGGGTGTAAAGTTGCAGAAATAAATTATTGAGGGAATTTATCAGTGGTCTTATTTTGTACAACCGATCAAGGTTTGCATCAGTACTTGGGGGGGCCTGTGCGTTGTCATTGAAGTGGAGGAACCTCATTATTATCTCATAACGAGACCTGGGCATTACTGCAGAATACACTGGGGTGGCTTGGGCGGGTCTTGTTGACCAGTAAGACCTAATGGAGGGCTTTTTGACAATACCCATATTTAGGGTGAGCCCCAAACATTTTTTTTAATTCCTGCAAATTGGTGGCCATCCAATCTCTGGCATGGGTGGATGAAGGTTTCTGCCTATAAATTAGTTTCGTGGACAATCATATTTAGGAGGTCCTCAGTAATAAATAAATGGAAGTAATCCATTTGGATAAAATTTGTATTGTCCACAGTTATGCCAGGAGTGGCAGTAAATCCGTGGATTCTAGGCCCAAAAGATGGAGCAGGTGCCCATACAAGAGCCTGAACTACACCGCGTTCCAAATTATTATGCAAATGTAATTTTTCGCTGATTTTCCTAAATAGTCGATGCAAATGACAGTCAGTATAATCTTCAAGCCATCAACCGTTGGAGTATAATGAAAATTTTATTGAACAAATCTCCTAATGATAACAGATTTTTTATAGAAGTAAAAAACTCAAAATGCACTGTTACAAATTGTTATGCACAACAGAGATCAAAACATTTTTAAAGGTTGTAAAGAGAACTAAAATGGTAATTTGTCGAATTTGCAGCATCAGGAGGTCATATTTACAGAAATCAAAAGTTCCTTCAATCAATAAAAACTTAACAGGCCAAGTTACATGTTAACATAGGACGCCTTCTTTGATATCACCTTCACAATTCTTGCATCCATTGAATTTGTGAGTATTTGGACAGTTTCTGCTTGAATATCTTTGCAGGATGTCAGAATAGCCTCCCAGAGCTTCTGTTTTGATGTGAACTGCCTCCCACCCTAATAGATATTTTGCTTGAGGATGCTCCAAAGGTTCTCAATAGGGTTGAAGTCAGGGGAACATGGGGGCCACACCATGAGTGTAAAGGATTTGCCTGACACAGCTTCTGTGTCGACGCCCATGGTAAATCAGTCTGCATCTGCTCCTAGGTCTGATAGACTGGCTCGATCTGCTACCACTCAGGCTGTTAGGCTGAGGAGTGGTAGAACCTATCACAGCCTGGCCAGATGCTTCTAGCTCCCGCCCTCGGTCTATGTATACCTTCATTTGCTTCTTGTCTTTGCCTGTGATTCTCTCGTTTCCTGGCTCTGCTGTTCCAGCTATTACTATTGACCTCAGCTTCAATTTGACCCTGGCTTTACTGACTACGCTCCTGCTCTGCGTTTGGTACTTCGTACACTCCTGGTTTGACTCGGCTCGTTCACTACTCTTGTTGCTCACGGTGTTGCCGTGGTCAACTGCCCCATTTCCCTTAGCTTCTGTGTACCCTTGTCTGTTTGTCTCTCGTGCACATATTGAGCGTAGGGACCGTCGCCCAGTTGTACGCCGTCGCCGAGGACAGGTCATGCAAGTAGGCAGGGACTGAGTGGCGGGTAGATTAGGGCTCACCTGTCTGTCTCCTTACCCCGTTATTACATAATCACAGGCCCATATACCTTTTCTACCCTGGTTCCTACTACTATGGACCCCCTTGAGACCCTGGCTCAGCAAATGCAGGGTCTCTCCCTACTGGTCCAAGCCCTGGCTCAGAGGTGCGACCAGCGTGATGCTAACCAGCTAGTGCCCTCCACCTCACTTCTTGAACCCCATCTCAAGTTGCCTGACTGGTTCTCAGGGGACCGGAAGACTTTTTTCTCAGTTCGGGAGAGTTGTAGACTATTTCCGTCTAAGGCCCCACTCCTCAGGTTCTGAGAGCCAGCGAGTGGATATAATTGTCTCCCGGCTCCAGGACGGCCCCCAAGAATGGGCCTTCTCCTTGGCTCCTGATGCCCCTGAACTTTCCTCTGTTGACCTTTTTTTTCTGCTCTTGTGCTCATCTATGACGAGACTGACAAGACTGCCTTTGCCGAGAGTCAGCTGGTGATCTTACGTCGGGGTAAGAGACCCGTTGAAGAGTACTGTTCTGACTTTAGGAAGTGGTGTGTAGCTCCTCGCTGGAATGACCCTGCCTTGAGGTGCCAGTTTAGATTGGGTCTGTCGAACGCCCTGAAAGACCTGTTAGTTAGCTATCCCTCTTCTGACCCTCTAGACCAGGTTATGGCTTTAGCGGTACGTCTTGACCGACGTCTCAGGTAAGGACGACTTGAACGTTTTTGTGCCTTCTCCTCTGGCTCCCCCATGATGGCTCCCGAGGTTCCGTTGCTTCGTTCTTACACGGAAAACTCGGATGAACCAATGCAACTCGGGGCCTCCGTGTCTCCCCAACAACGTAGAGAGCTCCGCAGGATGAATGGTCTCTGCTTCTACTGTGGGGATGACAAGCATCAAGTGAACAACTATCCTAGGCCCAAGAACAAGCAGCCGGAAAACTTCCGCGCCCAAGTGACCATCGGGGAGGTCGCTTGGGCGCACATTTTTTTCCCGTATATATGAAACCTAATAAGATCATGCTTCCCTTTCAGGTCTCTTTTGAGGGTACCGGCAGTGCCTTCGTGGATTCAGGGTCTTCTGCTAATATTATGTCTGTGGAATTTGCTATGTCTCTAGCTATGCCATTGATTCATTTGCCTAAACCTGTCCCGGTAGTGGGTATCGACTCCACTCCACTTGCTAGTGGTTATTTTACGCAGCATACTCCTGTTTTTGAACTCACTGTTGGCTCCATTCATTTCGAGCAGTGTTCTGTACTGGTGATGCAGGGATTATCGTCCGATTTGGTTTTAGGCCTTCCCAGGTTGCAGATGCATAATTAACTGGAGTACTGGGGATCTTACTAAATGGGGTAATGAATGCATGACGTCCTGTTTTTCTGTTAATTTTATTTCTCTCCCTGAGGAGGCGAACACTCTACCTGAGTTTATTCAGGACTTCGCTGATGTTTTTTCTAAAAAGGCCTCCGAAGTGTTACCTCCTCATAGAGAATACGATTGCGCAATCGATTTGGTACCAGTAGCTAAGCTCCCTAAGGGTAGGATATTTAATCTCTCTTGTCCCGAACGTGAGGCCATGAGAGAGTATATCCAGGAAAGCCTGGCCACATTCGCCCCTCTACTTCTCCGGTAGGTGCTGGCTTCTTCTTCGTAGGGAAGAAGGATGGTGGTCTTAGGCCGTGCATCGATTACCAAAACTTGAATAAGGTCACTGTAAGGAACCAGTATCCCCTTCCTTTGATTCCTGATCTCTTCAATGAGGTTCAGGGGGCCCAATGGTTCTCTAAGTTTGATCTACGGGGGGCTTATAACCTTATCCGAGTCAGAGAAGGGGATGAGAAGGGGATGAGTGGAAGACTACGTCATTTCGAATACCTCGTCATGCCCTTTTGGTTGTGTAAAGCTCCCGCGGTCTTCCAGAATTTCATAAATGAGATTTTAAGAGATTACCTGGGGGTACTTCTTGTATTGTACCTTGATGATATATTTGTGTTTTCCAAGGACTGGTCCTCCCACATTGAGTATGTCAGGAAGGTGCTCCAGGCCCTTCGGGAAAACAACTCTTTGCTAAATCCGAAAAATGTGTGTTTGGGGTGCAGGAGATTGCCATACAAGGTCATTGAGGTCCTTAACCCTGTCTCCTTCCGTCTGGAGTTTCCCCCGTATTTTCAAATACACGACGTGTTTCATGCCTCCCTCCTGAAATGCTGCTCCCCGTCCTTGGTTACCTCGAGGAAACCTCCGGTCCCTGTTCTCACCCCTGAAGGGGTAGAATTCGAGGTGGCCAAGATTGTGGACAGCAGGATGGTCCAAGGTTCCCTCCAGTACCTGGTCCATTGGAGAGGATACGGGCCTGAGGAGAGGACTTGGGTACCTGTCCGGGATGTTCACGCTGGGGTATTGGTCAGGAGGTTCCATCTTCGGTTCCCCAATAAGCCAGATTTACCTAGGAAGGGTCCAGTGGCCCCTCATAAAAGGGAGGGGTACTGTAAAGGATTTGCCTGACGCCCATGGTTAATCAATCTGCATCTGCTCCTAGGTCTGATAGAGTGACTCGATCTGCTACCACTCTGGCTGGTAGGCTGAGGAGTGGGAGAACCTATCACAGCCTGGCCAGATGCTTCTAGCTCCCGCGCTCGGTCTATGTATACCTTCATTTGCTTCTTGTCTTTGCCTGTGATTCTCTCTTGTTTCCTGGCTCTGCTGTTCCAGCTATTACTATTGACCTCAGCTACATTTTGACCCTGGCTTTACTGACTACGCTTCTGCTCTGTGTTTGGTACCTCGTACACTCCTGGTTTGACTCGGCTCGTTCACTACTCTTGTTGCTCACGGTGTCTGTTTGTCTCTCGTGCACATATTGAGCGTAGGGACCGTCGCCCAGTTGTACGCCGAGGACGTGTCGTGCAAGTAGGCAGGGACTGAGTGGTGGGTAGATTAGGGCTCACCTGTCTGGCTCCTTACCCCGTCATTACAATGAGTTTCTCTCCTTTTATGCCCATAGCAGCCAATGACACAGAGGTATTCTTTGCAGCATGAGATGGTTTATTGTCATGCATGAAGATAATTTTGCTACGGAAGGCACGGTTCTACTTTTTGTACCACGGAAGAAAGTGGTCAGTCATAAACTCTACGTACTTTGCAGAGGTCATTTTCACACCGTCAGGGACCCTAAAGGGGCCTACCAGCTCTCTCCCCATGATTCCAGCCCAAAACATGACTCTGCCACCTCCTTGCTGACGTCGCAGCTTTGTTGGGACATGGTGGCCATTCACCAACCATCCACTACTCCATCCATCTGGACCATCCAGGGTTGCACGGCACTTATCTGTAAACAACACGGTTTGAAAATTAGTCTTCATGTTTTTCTGAGCCCACTGCAACCGTTTCTGCTTGTGATCATTGTTTAGGGGTTGCCAAATAATAGCTTTATGCACACTTGCAAACCTCTGGAGGATCCTACACCTTGAGTTTCGCGGGACTCCAGAGGCACCAGCGGCTTCAAATACCTGCTTTGCAAAGGCATTTTAGCAGCTAATATCCTAATCCTATTAATTTGTCTGGCAGAAACCTTCCTCATTATGCCTTTATCTGAACGAACCCATCTGTGCTCTGAATCAGCCACAAATCTTTTCACAGTACGATGATCACGCCTAAGTTTTCTTGAAATATCCAATGTTTTCATAACTTGTCCAAGGTATTGCACTATTTCACGCTTTTCGGCAGCAGAGGGATCCTTTCTCTTTCCCATATTGCTTGAAACCTGTGGCCTGCTTAATAATGTGGAACGTCCTTCTTAAGTAGTTTTCCTTTGATTGGGCACACCTGGCAAACTAGTTATCACAGGTGTCTGAGATTGATTACAATGATCCAAAGAGCCTTAAGACACAATACCATCCATGAGTTTAATTGAAAAACTAATAATTAAATGTTTATGACACTTAAATCCAATGTGCATAATAATTTGGAACACGGAGTAGAGGGACCAGGCTGTCCCGTGCTACAGCGCTATTGGGCCCTGCGCTTCCATGTTCTGCAGTTTCAACTGCGTCAGGGATAACGTCCCCTGAAGATGAAGCTAAATTGATGCTATCATCGTCACTGCCTACAACAGGTTCTATCTCTGACACTATCTCTGATGCAGTCTCAGACTCTGACCACAGCATGGCGTATGCCTCCTCAGCACTAAAAAAACGTCCCCGCCATAATGTCACTAACACTAACTAAACAAACAATTATTATTTTTTTTATTATTATAAAAAAACACAAACTAACTGGTATATATATATATATATATATATATATATATATATATATATATATATATATATATATACACTACCGCTAACAAAAAAATAAACCGCTATTGCTATATATATTATATATACATATATATGTGGATATATATATAATTATATATTCCCTACTTGCCTATTCTATTATAATAAAAGATAGAAAAGTAGATAGATAGAAAAAAGATAGATGGATAGATTGTATAGATAGATAGAAATCTATTTATACAGAGAATGTTTCACAGTGTAACACTTTTTTTCCCACAGTATTCTTCTGGCAGCAATTCTCTCGAGTATTGAAACAAAGTGTGAGGAGAAGAAAAGAGGCAGGAGATTTGCTGCCAGAAATGTCAAAATAAAAACAAATGTGATCGCTATGATAGGTTTTCACAGCGATCACATGTTCAGGGACCATCAGATTGGTCCCTGATACTCTGCCTAGTGCCCAGAGCTGTTAGTAACAGCGTGGGCACAGGGCTGTGTGCACGCGATTGCGTGCACACTATATTTACATAGAAATGCATGTGATCGCTTTGATTGGTTGTCACAGCGATCACATGTGCAGGGATGAAAAGTTTGGTCCCTGACACTTTGCCCAGTGCCCAGGGATGTTAGCAACATCTAGGGCACAGGGCTGTGTGCACGCGATCGCGCGTGCACACTCTCTGAAGTAATTAGTAATTAGTCTATACGGCGGACTTCAGAGACCCTGACTGCTGGCCGTAAAAACACAGCCAGCGGTCGGGAACCTGTTAATGACTAGTCATTAATAAATGTATTACTCTGAACAAAGTCACAGTGTCCCTCTTAGGCCTCATGCACACGAACGTATTTTTTTGCTCCCGTAAATACTGGCGTAAATACGGATCCTTGGTCACACGTATTCGACCCGTATCGCACCAGTAAATACGGGTCCGGTGTCACCAGTACTCCACCTGTATTTACGGGCATGTTTTCGCTGCAAAATTGCACTGCACTAATCGGCAGCCCCTTCTCTCTATCAGTGCAGGATAGAGAGAAGAGGCAGCCCTTTCCGAGGTAAAAGTAAAAGAAATTCATACTTACCCGGCCGTTGCCTTGGTGACGCGTACCTCTCTTGACATCCAGCCCGACCTCCCTGGATGACGCGGCAGTCCATGTGACCGCTGCAGCCTGTGATTGGCCTGTGATTGGCTGCATCGGTCACATGGGCTGAAACATCATTCCGGGAGGCCGGACTGGAGGAAGAAGCAGGGAGTTCTGGGTAAGTATGAACGTCTTTTTTTTTTCTTACAGGTTCATCTATATTGTGATCGGTATTTTCTGTCCAGGGTGCTGAAAGAGTTACGGCCGATCGTTTAACTCTTTCAGCACCCTGGACAGTGACTATTTACTGACATTGCCTAGTAATTACGGGAGCCCCATAGACTTCTATGGGCCTGCCCGTGCCGTAATTACGGTCTAAAATAGGACATGTTCTATATTTTTTAACGGCACGGGCACCTTCCCGTAAGCATGCGGGGAGGTACCCGTGGCCAATAGCAGTCTATGGGCCCGTAATTAAGGACGTTTCTACATTCGGGTGCATGGGGCCTTACTTTATGTTTTACTACTTGTGTGAGTATTTGTTAAATTGTGATGTACAGGCAATGGCCAAAAATTATATTTAGAACTTTTTGCAAAATAGATTTCAGTTGTGCTTAAAAAGCCCAAAAAATATAACCTCTTTTTTTAACAAAAGAAATGTACAGTATGACAATTTTTTTACACTTAAAGTACCAAGTCGAAGTCTGGTAAATGCTCTCTATCTGATCAAACCAGGACAAAGAAGATATCTAAAGACTGATCTTCCTTCATAACAGAGTGATCTGGGAGAACACACAACATTTTTAGCTTTCAGAGTAGAGTTTGTGTGGAGTTGTTGAATCAGCAGCTGTGGAGCGTAGATGTAGCACAAGAATAAGAGTCCCTTAGTGGTACTGAATCTATGTGTTTAAGATTAATACTGACCATTAATTCACGCCTATCCTACAAATATTATTCCCCAGGCACTGTAGAATTGACTTGTAGAACAGATTGCTTGGTTCGGTGGTGGCAAAAGTCTAGCAGAGAGATATGTTGTCTTTCCATACATAGATATTCTTGTCTATAAAGGGGATTACATATGATTCTTGTGCATTCATTATAACCAATGTTTGATAGATCATCTTCCTTGTTGGGGTGTTCATTAGGAAATTGTTCTAAGACTAAAAATGCACAGATCCCAAGGAAGAATATAATGTGTGTGAAAACTGGATACGCAGCAAGTTTGCTAAATGTGACACTATTTATCCAGCGTGTGAGTAATGGAGCAGTCAACGTTTGACTTTCTGCAGTGCAGAGATAAAATTAGGTGATATATTATGAGTGCTGGGCATGGGAATTACAAAAGAGCTTATTCAGTATGTCTAGTAGGGAACAACTAGCCCAGGGAGATGAGGGGTAAAGAAGGGGTTATATATTTTTTAGTTCTATGGAAATGTATAATATTTATTTAAAAAAAACAAACAGAAGGGATATGTCAGCGGTAAATTGCCATAAGGACTTACATTTCTTAGGCCCCATGCACACGAACGTGCTTTTGCGGCCGCAATTCCCCCAAAAATCCACGGGAGAATTGCGGCCCCACTCATTCTTATGGGGCCATGCACACGACCATGGTTTCCACGGTCCGTGCATGGCCCCGGAGTCCAGGCTCATTGAAAATAATGGCCGCGGCCATGTGCACGGCCCACGATTTGCGGGCGGCTCGCGGCTGTCACTCCGTGGCCGGTCAACCCGTAAATCACGGCCGTGCACATGGCTACGGTCGTGTGCATGAGGCTTTAGACATTCTACTTTACAACGATACGACAAGGAGAAAATTGTGCATTTTTCTTATTAAGTAATACATTTGCACCATTTCTGACACAAGGAAGTAAAAAAAGTTTTCTAAATATGTATTTAAGAATAGTAAATCATTATAGCTTATCTGTGTACTTTAAGGGATTTTATAAGACTTCCACCATGTAATGGAGACATATATCAGAAGTTTTAAAGAATGCGGGTTTGTGAACTGAAACCCTCAAACCCTAACCTTTACTAGCGTAGTTAGGGGGCGTACCCGGAAGCTGATGGAGTAGAATGCATGGTTCAGAGCTCCTCTATCCTTCTACCTATTACAGCGGTAAATAAAATATTTAGCCAGTTCAAAGGAACCATGACAGCCAGTAGCGGATTATCATATGGGCGGTTCGGGCGGCCGCCCGGGGCCCAAGGCTCCCACGGGGCCCATGGCCGCCCAAACCGCACATAAAAAAATCACTTCAGAGTATCATGCAACTATGCAGCGTGCTAGCGCCGCTAATGGCCGCTGCTGATAGGGAGGGAGGGATGGGCGGACTGGGACGGAATAGAGCCGTTGATGGGGAGGAGTAGGAGGGACAGCAATAGCAGGGGCTGGTTAGGACTAGCAGACGTGCGTCTGCTATTTGTGGTAGAACACGCCCCTCTTTGGTGCTGCACGTACCGCCAATGAGGAGCAGAAGAGCAGGGCGGTGGTCGAGCGATGAGGAAGTTTAGTCTGCTATTCGCCTCCTGCCCCAAGCAACAATTGACTGACGGCAGACGCTACGGGGGGATTAATTATAGTTAGACACTTAGCAGTCAGTTAGATGCTCAACCCCCCTGCTGTATAATAAATACTGAAATACTGAGAGCTCTATGGGGGATGAGGGGGATTATTCCCCCCTTCATAGAGTCCTCTGCAGTCACTTAGATGGTTAGACCCACCCCCGTTCTGTATAATCCCCCCTTCCCATAAAGCCCTCAGTAGTTACTAATATATTGCAAGGGGAGGTCAGAATGTCTGACTGACTGCTGGGGGCTCCATAGGTGGGTCTGAGTGACTAACTGCTGAGGGCTCTATGGGAGGGCTATCTCCCCCCCAGAGACGTCAGAATCAGACACTCAGATCCTCTCATAGAGCCCCCAGCAGTCAGTCAGACAACCTGACCTCCCCTTGCAATATAATCTCCCCCATACAGCCCTCAGTTTTCCCGTGAGAGAAATGTATGACCTATCCACAGGATCCACAGGATTTGTCAGAAATGTCAGCTAGATGTATGTCCCACCTCTGGGATCCGCACCTATCTTTAGAACGGGGCCCCTTAATCCCCTTACTACCTGTTTCTGCTCTCGCTGCCTCCTGGCCCCATCCTGATTACATGGTCGGGAGTTACGGAAACAGTATAGCTCTTGTGACCGTTGTGCGGCTTCCAGTCTGATCTGCTTTTCTCGGAAAGCCGAGCAAGCGGTGTACAGACGTAGGAATGGCGATCAGAAGCTAAGCAGCACAGCATTCAATCGTTTGCTTCTGCCGCTTCAATTTAGCGATCGGTGGGGGTCTCAGTGCTCGGACCCCGAACCGATTAAAAGTTCTGACATATCAGTATGAGATGTCAAAAGTCTTTTAAAAGTTTAGTTACACTTTAAAGAGAGGTGTTAATTAAAAATTATTATTATTATTATTTATTATTTTCTTTAACCGCTTAACCCCTTCCCTCTTTAGCCACTTTTGACCTTCCTGACCGGGCCTCATTTTTCAAATCTGACATGTGTCACTTTATGTGGTAATAACTCCGGAATGCTTTCACCTATCCAAGCGATTCTGAGATTGTTTTCTCGTGACACATTGGACTTTAAGTTACTGGCAAAATTTGCTCGATACATTCAGTATTTAATTGTGAAAAACACCAAAATTTAGCGAAAAATTGCAAAAATTAGCATTTTTCCCAATTTAAATGTATCTGCTTGTAAGACAGATGGTTATACCACACAAAATTGTTGCTAATTAACATCCCCCATATGTATACTTTAGATTGACATCGTTTTTTGAACATCCTTTTATTTTTTTATGACCTCACAAGGCTTAGAAATTTAGCAGCAATTTCTCACATTTTCAAGAAAATGTCAAAAGGCCATTTTTACAGGGGCCAGTTCAGTTATGAAGTGGCTTTGAGGGCCTTATATATTAGAAACCCCCAAAAAGTCACCCCATTTTAAAAACTTCACCCCTCAAAGTATTCAAAACAGCATTTAGAAAATGTCTTAACCCTTTACACATTTCACAGGAATTAAAGCAAAGTAGAGGTGAAATTTACAAATTTCATATTTTTTTGCAGAAATAAATTTTTAGTACAATTTTTTTTATAACACAGAAGGTTTTACAAGAGAAATGCAACTCAATATTTGTTGCCCAGTTTCTGCAGTTTTAGGAAATATCCAACATGTGGCCCTAGTGTGCTACTGGACTGAAGCACCTGCCTCAGAAGCAAAGGAACACCTAGTGGATTTTGGGGCCTTATTTTTGTTAGAATAAATTTTAGGCACCATGTCAGGTTTGAAGGGATCTTGCGGTGCCAAAACAGTCAAAATCCCCCAAAAGTGACCCCATCTGGGAAACTACACACCTCAAGGAAATTATCTAGGGGTACAGTGAGCATTTTGACCGCACAGTTTTTTTACAGAAATTATTGGAAGTAGGCCGTGAAAATTAAAATCAACATTTCTTCAAAGAAAATGTAGGTTTAGCGATTTTTTTTCTCATTTCCACAAGGACTAAAGGAGAAAAAGCACCGTAAAATTTGTAAAGCAATTTCTCCCGAGTAAAACAATACCCCACATGTGGTAATAAACGGTTGTTTGGAGACACGGCAGGGCTGAGAAGGGAAAGAGCGCTATTTGGCTTTTGGAGCTCAAGTTTAGCAGGAATGGTTTGCGGAGGCCATGTCACATTTACAAAGCCCCTGAGGACACAAAACAGTGGAAACCCCCCACAAGTGACCCCATTTTGGAGACTACACCCATTGAGGAAATTATCTAGGGGTATAGTGAGCGATTTGACCCCACAGGTTTTTTGCAGAAATTATTGGAAGTAGGCCCTGAAAATAATAATCTACATTTTTTCAAAGAAAATGTAGGTTTAGCTTATTTTTACTCATTTCCACAAGGACTGAAGGAGAAAAAGCACCACAAAATTTGTAAAGCAATTTCTCCCGAGTAAAACAAAGCCCCACATGTGGTAATAAACGGCTGTTTGGAGACACGGCTTGGTTTAGAAGGGAAAGAGCGCTATTTCCATTTTTGAGATCACATTTAGCAGGAATGGTTTGCGGAGGCCATGTCACATTTGCAAAGCCCCTGAGGGGAAAAAACTATGAAAACGCCCAAAAAGTGACACCATTTAGGAAACTACACCTCTTGAGGAATTCATCTAGGGGCGTAGTGAGCATTTTGACCCCACAGATGTTTCATAGAATTTATTAGAATTGGGCAGTGAAAATAAAAACAATCCTTTTTCTTCAATAAGACGTAGCTTTAGCGCAAATTTTTTCATTTTCGCAACAAATAAAGGAAAAAAAAAGAACCCAACATTTGTAAAGCAATTTCTACCGAGTACGGCAATACCCCATATGTGGTCATAAACTGCTGTTTGGGCACACGGCAGGGCTCAGAAGGGAAGGACCGCCATTTGGAGTGCAGATGTTGCTGGATTGGTTTCTGGGCGCCTGTGGGCCCAAAACAGTGGAAACCCCCCAGAAGTGACCCCATTTTGGAAACTACACCCCTCAATGCATTTACCTAGGGGTGTAATGAGCATGTTAACCCTGCAGGTGTTTTGTAGAAATTAGTGTGAACTCGATGTTGCAGAGTGAAAATGGGATTTTTTCCACAGATATGTGGACAATATGTGGTGCCCGGCTTGTGCCACCATAACAAGACAGCTCTCTAATTATAATGCTGGGTTTCCTGGTTTTAGAAACACCCTACATGTGGCCCTAATCTCTTGCCTGGACAGTCGACCAGGCTCAGGAGTGAAAGCGTACCATGTAAAATTGAGGCCTAATTTGGCGATTTACAAAGTATTGGTTCACAACTGCAGAGGCTCAGATGTGAAATAATAAAAATAAACCCCTGAGAAGTGACCCTATTATGGAAACTGCACCCCTCAAGGCATTTATTAAGGGGTGTAGTGAGCATTTTCACCCCACAGGTCTTTTCCATAAATGAATGCGCTGTGGATGGTGCAAATTCAAAATGTATATTTTTCCCTAGATATGCCATTCAGTGGCAAATATGTCATGCCCAGCTTTTGCCACTGGAGACACACACCCCAAAAATTGCTAAAAGGGTTCTCCCGGGTATGACGGTGCCATATATGTGGAAGGAAACTGCTGTTTGGGCACGCTGTAGGGTTCAGATGGGAGGAAATGCCATTTGGCTTTTGGAGCGTGGATTTTGCTTGGTAGTAGTTTTGTTTGGAGTCTTACTGGTGTTTCCGTTTATAATGTAGGGCATATGTAAGCCGGGCGGAGTATATAAGGGGCATAATCAGGTGGTATAATAATGGGGTAAAAAAAAACAATAAAATGATCCATAGATGTGTGTTACGCTGTGACACAATCATTTCTGCACAGGCCGGTGTCGCACTGATATATGGCGTCCTTTATTATCCCCCTTTTGGTCCACACTCCGCACCTTTGTAGTTTGGGGAATTTTGCTAGGAAGTGTTGTCCTGGTATAATACGGGCACCGTCTCTTCCAGCGGATATGTTTGGGCCCTCCCTTTCCTGGTTCCCTAATTTTAGGTCCTTGATAAATCGCCTCTTCAAACAGAAGAAATGTTCCCCTCGGGCACAACTGCATATTTTTTTATTTCCTGACTTATTGGAGCCATAACTAATTTTATTTTTCATAGACGTAGCGGTATGAGGGCTGGTTTGTTGCGGGACGAGCTGTAGTTATTATTGGTACCATTTTGGGGTACATGCAACTTTTTGATCACCTTTTATCCTATTTTTTGGGATGCCAGGTAAACAAAAAAACGCAATTCTGGCACAGCTTTTTTCGTTTTTTTTTATACAGCGTTCACCACGCGTTATAAACTACATTTTAACTTTATTCTGCGGGTCAGTACGATTCCGGCGATACCTAATTTATAGCACTTTTTTATGTTTTACAACTTTTTTCACAATAAAATTACTTTTGTAAAAAGAATGTATTTTTTCTGTCGCCAAGTTGTGAGAACCATAACTTTTTAATTTTTTTGTCGACGGAGGTGTATGAGGGCTTGTTTTTTGCGAGACGAGCTATAGTTTTTATAGGTACCATTTTTGGATACGTGCGACTTTTTGATCACTTTTTATTCTAACATTTGTAGGGCAAAGTGACTAAAAAACAGAAACTCTGGTAACGTTTTTTAAGTTTTTTTTTACGCTGTTCACCGCGTGCAATAAATAATATAATATTTTGATACCTCAGGTCGTTACGGTCGCGGCGATACCAAATACATATGGTTTATTATTATTTTTCAATAATAAAGGACTTGATAAGAGTAAAAGGGGATTGTGTTTTATTTGATTACTTGAAACTTTTATTGTTTTCAAACTTTCATTATTTGCACTTTTTTTTACACTTTTTTATACTTTTTTTACACTTTTTCTCAAGTCCCACTAGGGGACTTGAAGGTCCAATGGTCAGATTTTTTTTTTTCTAATACATTGCACTACTTATGTAGTGCAATATATTAGATCTGTCAGTCATTCACTGACAGCAAACCGATTAGGCTTCGCCTCCCGGCGGGGCCTAAATCGGCTTCCGTAATGGCAGAGCAGGAGACCATTGTGTCTCCTGTTGCCATAACAGCAGTCGCCAGTCCTGATTGCCTGTCAGGGCTGGCGATCTGCTAGTAACCGCTACGATGCAGCAATCGCTTTCGATTGCTGCATCGAAGGGGTTAATGGCAGGGGTCGGAGCTAGCTCCGGTTCCTGCCATTACAGGTGGATGTCAGCTGTACAGTACAGCTGACTTCCACTGCTGATGACGCCGGATCAGCTCCTGACCCGGCGCCATCTTGCCGGCAGCTACGGAAGCCGATCAGGCTCCGCCGCCGGGCGGATCTTGACCGGCTTCGGTGCTAGGCAGACCGGGAGGCCAGTATTAGGCCTCCGGTTGCCATTGCAGCCACCGGAACCCCGGCAATTTCATTACTGGGGTTCCGATGAGCTGCAAACACCTTAAGTGCAGCGATCGCGTTTGAGCGCTGCACTTAAGGGGTTAATGGCGGGGATCGAAGCTAATTTCGGTCCCCGCCGTTACAGCCGGATGTCAGCTGTAAGATACAGCTGAGTTCCGGTGATGATGGCACCGGCTCAGCTTCTGAGCCGGTCCCAAACATTTGGCGTACATGTACGGCAAGATGCGGGAAGTCAATGCTTTCCATGACGTACATGTACGGCAAATGTCGGGAAGGGGTTAATACCGAAGGTATTTTAAACCTTAATGACCAAGCAAGTTTTTAAGTTTTTCCATCGTCCCATTCAAAGATCTATAACTTTTCTATTTTTGCATCGACATGGCTGTATAAGGACTTTTTTTTTTTTGCAGGACAAGTTGTATTTTATAATAGCACAATTTTTTCAAAATTATTTGCTTTTGTGTAGCAATATTTTAAGAGCCATAACTTTATTATTTTTAACCAATGCAGATGTATGAGGGCTTTTTTTGTGTGGGACGACATGTAGTTTTTATTGGTACCATTTTGGAGTAGATGCGACGGTTTGATCATTTTTTATCAAATTCTTTTGAAGGCAGGATGAACAGAAAAAAGCAATTCTGGCATTGTTTTTTATTATATTTTTTTATGGCACGTGTTAAATAATGTAATCATTCTATAGTTGGGTTTGTTACGGATGCGGCGATACCAAGCGAGTAACTTTTTACTTTTTTTAATAATAAAGTATTTTGCAAGGGGAAAAAGTTGGGGTTTTTATTTTTTTTTTACTTGGGACATTTATTTATTTATTTCAAACTTTTGTTTAACTATTTTTTCTTTTTTTTTTAGTCCCACTAGGGGACTTTACTGTGCAAACTTTTGATCGCTATTATAATACACTGCAATACTTATGTATTGCAGTGTATTATTGCCGGTCAATGTAAAACTGACAGGCACCTGTTAGGTCATGCCTCTGACATGGCCTAACAGGCAATTACTAAAGGCAGACCTGGGGGCCTTTGTTAGGCCCCCAGGCTGCCATAGAACACATCGGCACCCCGCGTGGCACGCGGGGATACCAGTGGAATGAGAGAGAGGGAGCTCCCTCCCTCTAAAATCACTCAATAGCGAGCGCCGCATCTGAGGGGTTAAATGTGATCGGAGACTACTGCTAGTGGTCTCCGATCGTTGCCCTGAAGCCCAAGGCTGTTACTAACAGCCCGGGCTTCAGCACAACCCGGCACGATGCAGGGAAAGTTCTTCTGAAGTGCCGATGTGAAAAGGTGGTGCTTCAGAAGAACTACCGTGAACGGCCGACGTAAAAACACTATACGCCGGTCGTTCAGGGGTTAATAAAACAGTCTATCAGTGTGTTTGGTGCAACTTTCTAAATACTTTTTATTAAAAATGATTTTTACTTTTTGAGATACAGCTGCTTTATATCCTGAAAACAGAGCAGCTGTATCTAGTGCTAAAACCTGTATCTGTCAGGTCAGTGGCACTGATGGGTACAGTGTCAGCAGGTTGGGGGGATTGGATTGCATGTGAGGGGGAAGGAGGGGCCCAAGTTGTGTCAACAGCCCAGGGCCCATGGTACACTTAATCCACCACTGCTGACAGCAAACTAGCACGCTCCAGCACACCCGCTGCCGGTCCCTTAGATGCTTTTCTGTGAACAGATTTGGCAGTGGATGCGCACACACCATTACCCGCGCTTACACAGGACACTGCATCACAGTCTTCCTGGTGCCCATCAGAGACTGATGATGGAGATCACCTCTTGGGGGCTTCGGCTGCCGTGCCGATCCCGGAGGAGACGAATGCAGCTGCGGTGGTCCCGGAGCAGCCCACTTAGACGGTCCAGTTGAACAAGTGCCGTGTAGATTCGCCGACATTGCTGCTCCCACCAGATACATGCAGGATCTGAAACTACACATGGACCTGACTCCTCACCACAGTCCATAACGCATGGACCCGACTCCTCACCACAGCCCATAACGCAGCAAAGATTACAGGTCAGTGACTCTACATCAAGCCCTTCACATGTGGCCCTTCAATTCTCACGTAAAACCCAATGAAGTCAGAGGCATAAACCCATCTCTTCCAAACGATCTAGGGGCCCAGAATAGTCACGACGGGAAATTAGACTGGGAGACCCCTCCACCTCTAGATCTCCCCAACTCCGCAGAAATTGCCCAGAATTTCATACTTAGCTCTCATTCTCGAACTCAGAGAGTCCTACTCCTAAAAGAAGGAACTGGCACTCATATCTAAAACAATTTTCTACTAGGGTTGACTTCAAAGCACTCATAAATGAAGTAAATGAC
Organism: Rhinoderma darwinii; assembly: GCF_050947455.1. NCBI lineage: Eukaryota > Metazoa > Chordata > Amphibia > Anura > Rhinodermatidae > Rhinoderma > Rhinoderma darwinii. The sequence continues at coordinate 460,553,367 of NC_134687.1, forward strand.
ACTTGTAATACCGCCATTGCTGCTGTATGTCAAGACAGACAGAAAATTTCACACAGAGTAGAAACTCTGGAAGATGATCGTGACTCTACTCACCAATATATATTTCAATTACAATCTATGGTTATGGCACAACATGATGCCATCTCGGACTATCACAAACATCTTGAAGACATGGATAGTATGGGACGGCACCATAACATTCGAGTGCATTGTGTACCCGAAAACATGACAAAGATCTAAAAGGAGCTTTGGCAGCCATATTTAACAATGTTTTGGGTGCTCCTACAGACCACACTATAAAACTGAACAGGGCACACGGAGCACTGAGACCTAAAGGCTCTTCTCCTCAACCAAGAGACATTATTTGTTATGTCACAGACTATGGGCTTAAAAAAAACATTATAGTCAAGGCCAGAAACCAAAGGTCTATTGAATTTGAAGGATTCATCATCCAACTTCTGCCTGATTTGTCTTAACCCCTTAAGGACACAGCCTGTTTTGGCCTTCAGGACACAGCCGATTTTTTCAAATCTGACATGTGTTACTTTATGTGGTAATAACTCCGGAATGCATTCACCTAGCCAAGTGATTCCAAGATTGTTTTCTCGTGACATATTGTACTTGATGTTTGTGAAAAAATGTGGTCGATAAATTCAGTATTTATTTGTGAAAAACACCAAAATTTAGAGAAAATTTGTAAAAATTAGCCTTTTTCTAAATTTAAATGCATCTGCTTGTAAGACAGATAGTAACTATTTTGTGTGGTATTACTATTTAACATTCCCCATATGTCTAATTTATGTTTGCATCATTTTTTGAACGTCCTTTTATTTTTCTAGGATGTTACAAGGCTTAGAACTTTAGCAGCAATTTCAAAAGGCTATTTTTACAGGGACCAGTTCAGTTCTGAAGTGGCTTTGAAGGCCTTACAATTTAGAAACCCCCCATAAATCACCCCATTTTAAAAAATGCACCCATCAAAGTATTCAAAACAGCATTCAAAAAGTTTCTTAACCCTTTAGGCGTTTCACAGGAGTGAAAGCAAAATAGATGTGAAATTTACTAACTTCATTTTTTTTTGCCAAAATTCATTTGTAATAAAAAAAAAAATTGTACCACAGAAGGTTTTCGCCAAGAATTGCAACTCAATATTTATTACCCTGATTCTACAGTTTTTAGAAATATCTAACATGTGGGCCTAGTGTCCTCTTGGACTAAAACACGGACCTCAGAAGCAAAGGAGCACCTAGAGGATTTTGGGGCCTCCTTTCTTTAGAATATATTTTAGGCACCATGTCCGGTTTGAAGGTTTGAAGAGGTCTTGTGGTGCCAAAACAGTGGAGAGCCCCCAAAAGTGACCCCATTTTGGAAACTACACCCCTCAGGGAATTTATCGAGGGGTATAGTTAGCATGTTAATCCCACAGGTTTTTTTGCTAAATTTATTGGAAAATGTCTGTAAAATTGAAAATCCACCTTTTTTTCTGAAAAAACATAGAATGTTTTAATTTTTTCATGGAATAAAGGAGAAAAAAACCCCTAGCGTTTATAAAGCACTTTCTCCCGATTACGGCAATACTCCATATGTGGTAATAAACTGCTGTTTGGACCCACGGCAGGGCTTAGAAGGGAAACAGCGGCATTTGGATTTTGGAGCACAAATTTTGCTGGAATGATTTTCGGTGCCATGTCATGTTTGCAACGTCCTGGAGGGACCAAAACAGTGGAAACCCCCCAAAGGTGCACCCATTTTGGAAACTACACCCCTCAAGGAATTTTCCTAGTGGTATAGTTAGCATTTTGACCACACAGGTTTTTTGCAGAATTTAGTGGAATTCGGCCTTGAATATGAAAATCGACTTTTTTTCTGAGAAAACGTAGAAAGTTTGAATTTTTACTAGGAATAAAGGAGAAAAAGAACCCCAAAATTTGTAAAGCAACTTCTCCCAATTACGGGAATACCTCATACATGGTAATAAACTGCTTTTTGGACCCACGGCAGGGCTCGGAAGAGAAACAGCGCCATTTGGATTTTGGAGTCCAGATTTTGCTGAATTGGTTTTCGGTGACATGTCGCGTTTGCAACGTCCTGGAGGGACCAAAACAGTGGAAACACCCCAAAAGTGACCCCATTTTGGAAACTATGCACCTCAAGGAATTTTCCTAGGGGTATAGTTAGCATTTTGACCCCACAGGTTTTTTGCGGAATTTGTTGGAGTTAGTCTGTCAAGATGAAAATCAACTTTTTTTCTGAAAAAACATAGACATTTTTAATTTTTACAAAAAATAAAGGAGAAAAAGCACCCCAACATTTGTAAAGCAATTTCTCCCGATTATGGCAATACCCCATGTGTGGTATTAAATTGCTGTTTGGACCCACGACAGGGTTCAGAAGAGAAGTAGCGCTATTTGGAGCTCAGATTTGTCTGGAATGGTTTTCGGGTGCCATGTCGCGTTTGCAGAGCTATTGAGGTACAAGTACTGTGGAAACTATAGTTATAAACACTGGGCCGTGAAAATGCAGAATTGAATTTTCTCCAATAAAACGTTGCTTTATCCTCAAATTTTTCTTTTATACAAGGGTAATAAAAATAAAAAAAAAGCACCCCAAAATGTGTTGTGCAATTTCTCCGGATAAGGCCAATACCCCGTATGTTGCCATTAATTGCTGTCTGGGCACACTGTAGGGCTCAGAAGGGAAGGCCTACCACTTTGTTTTTGGCTCTTGTGCTGAATAATACTCCATATGTGATTTTTACACAGTTCCAGTAGGTTTCTAGGGCCTACTTTTTTTACGTGGATGATTTTTAAGCAACACCTTATGTTTGCAGAGGCTCCAGAACGAAAAGTAAGTTCAAGAAATGCCTCATTTAATAAAATTGCACCCTTCAAAGCACAGTATTCATCTAGGGGTATAATGGGAATTTGTATATATTTTTTTTGGGGGGGGGGGGGGGGGAGGCGGGTGTAGTGTTATTGAGATATCAAATTAATTTGGAAAATAAATGCCCAGGGGGTATTTAAGAAATTAATGGAATGGATGTGATGTCATTGGAGTAGTAAAAATTAGATTTAACGAATATCAACAGAGGTGTGATAAAAACAGAAGCATTCTCCGATGCAGAGGCCTGGTTTAGAGGGACAGGTCATACAGTAGTGAGTGGTGTCTTTCCTAATCTCTCTGCTTGAGCAAACTCGACACCTTTTCTGGGGTTTTTGTTTTTTTCTGTGGGGGGAAGTACTCCCGGGAAATGCTGGCCATGTATTATTCTGGAGATCCCAGAAGTGCTGCTACCTTCACTGCTGCCCTCTGCTTCCTGGTCTCCCAAAAAATCAATTTTTTTATAATTTTTTCTTGGAATCCCAGGAAAGTCTCCGTATTGTCTGCTGTTCTGTAGAGAACAAAGGCGTTATATAGTGCCACTTGGGTGAGGTATACCGCCAGATTTTTATACCACACCTTAGATTTTCTTAGGGCATTGTAGGGCTGCAGTACCTGGTCCGAAAGATCCATCCCTCCCATGAATTGGTTATAGTCCTGGATGCACACAGGCTTGGTGGTCTGCTCTGTGCCTCCGCTGACTGGAACTGGGGTGGATCGATCAGCATGCAGTGTGGTCAAAACAAAGACATCACGCTTGTCTTTATATTTGACAAGCATCAAATTTTCGGAGCAAACAGCCGTGCTTTCCCCACGGCGCAGTGTCTGCTCTATAAAGGAGTTGGGGAGACCCTTTTGATTTCGCCGAATTGTGCCACATGCTAGTGTGCCCCTGGCAGAAAGGCACTTCAGGAGGGGGACGCTGTTGTAAAAATTGTCCACATACAAGTGGTATCCTTGGTCTAGTATGGGGTGGAGCAAATCCCATACTATCTTCCCACTTATTTCCAGGACAGGGGGACAGTTTGGCTGGTCGATCTTTGAAGCCTTCCCTTCATATACACGAAAGCGCAGTGTATACCCAGACACACTTTCGCAGGCCTTATACAGCTTCACACCATACCTAGCCATTTTATTGGGCAGGTACTGGCGGAAGTGTAATCTGCCTTTAAAGTGGACTAGGGATTCGTCCACTGCTAGGCATTTTTGGGGCGTATAGACCTGACTCAATTTTAAATTGTAGTGGTCAACTACTGGCCTAACTTTATAGAGTCTATCATAATTGGGGTCGTTTGGGGGTGGGCACTCATCATTGTTGTAGTGAATGAATTTTAATAAAATTTCAAAACGGGTCCTGGGCATGGCAAGAAAATAAAGAGGAGAATGATAAAGGATGTCTCTTTTCCAATAGGAACGTATCGTGGGTTTTTTGGTAATGCCCATACTCAATATAAGTCCCCAGAACTTGCGGAAATTAGTGGGGTTTGTGGGGGTCCATTTTTGAGGCCTGGCATAAAAACGATTTGAATTGCGGGAAATAAATTGCTCCGCATATATGTTCGTTTGTGCCACAATCAAATTTACAAGGTCATCAGTGAAGAACAGTTGGAAATAGTTAATTTCACTGAAACCTGCGGTATCTACATTGATGCCTGGAGTCGCAGTGAATTCCAGCACCTGGGGCACAAAATTATCTGCGGGGATCCATGTGGAGTCAGCTGTACTGGGCTGCGATTGTGCACTACTGACGCCTACCCTTGGACGCCTACGTGGTGGTTCATCAGTTGATGAGTCACTAGATGAAGAGGACACTAAAAATGTCACCTCATCCCCACTACCAGAACAAGAGTCCTCAAAGAGCATGGCACATGCCTCTTTGGCAGTATACAGACGCTTAGTAATTATTTTTTTTCTTCTGTAAACTTAGTAACAAGTGTCACAGGCGTTGAAAGTAACGTAAAACTTTTTTTTTGTGTTTTTTTTATTTTATAGAATAACTAATTCCCTAAAACCAAGGTATTTTTTTTAAAATCTATCTACAAAAACTCCCAGGTAACAGGTGTCAAACGCAGGTGGATGGAGTTTGGTATGTCCCAATTAGGCGCAGAATACAGGGGGGGTAGCGATGAGACAATGAAGGGGTGAATTTATTTTACACCTCACTTTTCACACACGTCACTGGGCAGTGATTTGAAGGTATCACAGGTTAATGACCAACCGCTACACCAATGCCTCTAATCTGTGCCAGTCACTGCACTGGTTGCCCATCCCCTTCAGAATAAAATTCAAACTTATTACTCTCACCCACAAAGCTCTCCACGGTGCTGCACCTCCTTACATCTCCTCCCTCATCTCTGTCTACCACCCTACTCAGGCTCTACGTTCTGCCAACGACCTTAGATTAAAATCCCCCATAATCCGAACCTCCCACTCCCGTCTCCAAGATTTTTGTCGTGCAGCACCAGTCCTCTGGAATGCGCTACCCCAGACAATCAGATTAATTCCCAATATCCACAGTTTTAACCCCTTCCCGTTGTAAACAACTTTCAGGTTTTCATTTCCTTTTTTTCCTCCCCACATTCCAGAAGCCATAAGGTCTTTATTTTTCCGTCGATATAGTACTATGAGGGCTTGATTTTTGCGGGGCGAGTTGTAGTTTTTCGTAGCACCATTTATTTTGCCGTATAATGTACTAGGAAACGGCAAAAACTAATTTGTGAGGTAGAAAATGAAAAAAAAACAGCGATTCCTCCATGTTTGTTTGCGCGCCATATTCACTGTGCAATTAAAACAACATATTAACTTTATTCTGTGGGTCGATACAATTATGGCGATACCAAATATATATTGTTTTTTCTATATTTTACTACTTTTACATGTAAAAACCTAAGTGTAAAAAATAAAATTTATTCTGCGTCGCCAAATTCCGAGAGCCACAACTTTTTTATTTTTCTGTCGATTAAGTGGTATGAGGGCTTATTTTTTGCGGCATAAGCTGTAGTTTTTAATAATACCATTTTGGTGTACATGCGACGGTTTGATCACTTTTTATTTCATTTTTTGTGGGAGATGAGGAGACCAAAAAATAGAGATTCTGGCGTTTACAATTTTTTTTTTACGGCGTGTTAAATAATGATATATAGGGGGCGTGGCCGCGAGCGCATGGAGTAGGACGCGTTTAGTTCCAGCTCCACTGCTCCTAGGCTGAAACCGGCACTTTACCGGGCATAAAAGTGTCCAAAAGCGACACACTGACAAACCGGATCGTCTGTACCACTTACCTGTCATGGGCAGGATCAAAAAGAAGCCCGCGGCGGCTAAATTGACAGAGTTCTTCCCGGCGGCAAGAACCCAAAATGGCGCCGACTCGCCTGTACAAGATCCTCAGGGAGACTCTGCTGCTGAACGGAGGTCTGCAGGGACTGCTAGATGCACGGGCCTCGCAGTCTCGTCACCACATAATCCTCGGTCCTCTGAACCCTCAATGAGGCAGCCGACTCCGTCCCCTGCTGGGATGTTCTCCTCCAGACCACCATCTTCTCCTTCTGTGAGTACTCATAGCTCCCCTGCAGAGCACATGTTAAATATGGCGCCTGTGTTAATGCAAAATACTGGATCTGATACACCAGTGACTGAGGCTGCACTTAAATACCTATTACATGATCTTCATGCCTCTATCCAGCAGTCTATTCAAAGTGCTTTTCATGATAGATTTTAATGCTTTGGGAGACAGAACCTCTCATATTGAGAACCGTATGGCGGAATTCTCTTAGGCGCACAATGCTCTGGTGGATACTAATACAGGCCTGGAAGAGGAAGTGGATGCTCTATCTCACAAGATCGCAGATTTGGAGGACAGGTCGCGTCGCAATAATGTTCGGTTTAGAGGAATTCCCGAGGATATTACAAATTCCCAATTGACGGAGTTCTTAGCTGATTTGTTTGTGGCTCCCCTACCAGATACAACTCAACAAGATATGTTGATCGACAGAGCGCACCGCATACCTAAACCTCGATCCCTGCCTGCAACGACACCGAGGGATGTAATTGCTCGTCTCCATTATTATCATTTCAAGGATAAACTCCTATTTGTAGCGAGATCTGAGGCCTCCCTTCCTAACCGATTCCGGGGTGTGCAGTTGTTTGCTGATCTGTCTGCAGCCACCTTGATGCGCAGGAGAGAATTTGTGGCTACCACTCGGACTCTGCGTGATTACCAAATCCCTTACAAATGGGGGTTCCCCGTTAAGCTTATTATCTCCTATAAAAATTCGAAACATGTGGTGGACTCCCCAGTAAAGGCGGCTGCAGTGCTCAAAAGTTGGAACTTGGACGCTGGAGATATCCCTAAGTCGGGTACTTCTAGGCAACCCGGGGCTACATCTCCATCTAAACTCCCTCTCCGCTTGGAAGAGGAATGGCAAGAAGTCCGTCGCCATCGCCGTTCTTCAGTCTCATAAATGCTGTAATGCATATTTTTGTGAAGTATGGTGAAGCAAAATTGCTTTGTTATTCCGATGCATATGTGTGTCTATAACTCTCATATTCTATGTATGTCAGTTATGCTGTTTCATTTGTATGGCCTAGGGTGGAGCCATGTCTGTACCTTGTTGATGCAGATTTTCCCCCCTTCTAGGACTGCACTGTCAGAACGTCAAGTGCGGACTAGAATGTACCGTTTGGTTTGGTTTTTCTTTTTTAGTTGCCCACATTTTTGGGTTATGTTTTCAGCTCAGCTCGCAAGTAATGCTAGAATATGTCAGGGTGGTGCCTTTAAAGTCTCGGGTAGGCTTATATGTCCAGGGAATAGTAATGTGAAATATGCCCTTTTTAAGAAAACATAATGGTGCTTAAATTTTCTTCTCTTAACACTAAAGGGTTAAATAGCCCATTTAAGAGATCAATGTTATGGGCCGAGGCCAAAAATTTGAAGGCCTCTGTGCTTTGCCTGCAGGAGACACATCTAAATGTGCCCGATATTGGTAGGCTTAAGCACAAAAACTACCCTCACATCTTTTCAGCTCCGGCGGTTTCTAAAAAAAGGGGCGTGTCTATAGCCATACATCAATCTGTTGCATTTGTTAAAGATTTTATTCATGTGGACACAGAGGGGCGTTATGTTATCCTTGTATGTCACTTGAACAATGTGCAATATACCATTGTTAATCTGTATGCACCCAATACACATCAGGTTCGGTTCACTAACAAACTATTTAAACAAATTCACAAATTTAAGAAAGGACACCTTGTGGTAGTGGGAGATTATAAGAAAGTCATGTGGCCGTCACTTGACTCCACGGCTCCTGGGGCCGCGCATTCCCCCTCAGAATTATTTCAGGTTATAGCCAGAGAAGGTCTGATGGATGTAGCACCTAAATGAGAAGGATTTTACATTCTTCTCTCATCCCCATGGTACTTATTCCCGTATCGATATGTTTTTTGTGGACAAGATATTGTTTGATAGAATTCCTTCTCCACGGATAGGGCTGATTACCTGGTCAGACCATGCGCCTATTTCCATGGTGGTGTCTGAACATTTCAACAAAACCCCTTCATTCCCTTGGAGAATCAATCATTTCATATTGAACTCCCCTAAATATCAGGACGCACACATGTCCACTTTGGAGGAGTTCTTTAAATTTAATGTGACATCGGATGTGTCCCCTGCAACAGTGTGGTGTGCTCACAAGGCTTTTATAAGGGGTCACTTTATTGGTCTAGCGGCCAAAGACAAAAAAAGTAGAGAAGCTAAGCGTCTAAGATTACTGGAGGAAATTCTCCGCCTCACCCAGTTAAATTAAGGTGCGCCTTGTGCAAACAGATCTCGGCTGATTAGTCACCTTCATGCAAAACTACACCAACTTCATTTATATAGCTATGACAAGGCTTTGAGAAGATTAAAAGTCAAATACTATAGACAAAGCAATCGAGCTGGGGTGTTGTTAGCACAACAATTAAAACATAAAGCCTTTAAAGCTAGGATCCCCTTTCTTCATAGCCAGCAAAATGACATTATATTTAATCCGCAGGAAATTGCAAACTCTATAGCACAATATTACTCCTCTCTGTATAATTGAAATCATGACCCCACTGTTTCCCAGCCCACTCCTGAAGGTATCAATGCATTTTTGGCCTCCGTCTCTCTCCCAGAAGTTACTTCATCTCAGCTTAACACACTATCACAGCCTTTTCAATTAATTGAAATCTTAGACGCTATAGCTACCTTAAAACCGCAGAAGTCGCCAGGTCCGGATGGACTCACCAATGAGTATTTTAAAAAGTATAGTACTATCCTTGCTCCCCAACTCCTACATTTATTTTCACAAATTCACTCCACGGGTCAAATGCCCCCAGAAATGCTTCAAGCAACCATCGTCACACTACCTAAGCCAGGTAAACCTCCGGATCGACCGCAAAACTTTAGACTCATTAGTCTGCTCAACACGGATTTAAAAATATACTCCAAAATGTTAGCCGTGCACCTGGCTCCACTGTTGCCTGACTTAATTCACCAAGACCAGGTGGGATTCACTCAACAGAGATCTTCAGTAGATGGTACCAGGAGATTTATAGATCTCATAGACTGGGTGGGACGCAGTCAGTCATCTTCTTTGCTTTTATCCTTAGACGTGGAAAAGGCGTTTGACCGTGTGCATTGGGGATACTTGGACGCAGTGCTTGCTAAATTTGGAATTACGGGGAAGGCCCGGGATATTATAATGGCACTATATACTCATCCTTCTGCTACTGTGTTAGCCTCAGGGTACCAATCTAATCCGTTTCATATCACTAATGGTACTCGCCAAGGTTGCCCACTCTCCCCACTAATTTTTACATTGGTCATGGAACCCTTAGCTGAGAAAATCAGATCTAGTAGAGAGATAAAGGGGGTTACCATTGGCCGTATTGAGCACAAAATTGGTCTCTTTGCGGATGACGTACTTATGGTTCTATCCAACCCTTGTGAGTCACTTCCTCATGTCATGTCCATTCTGGAGACCTTTAGTAAGGTTTCTTATTACAAACTAAATTAAGGCAAATCTAAAATTATGAACATGGGACTACCGGCAAATGAGGTTCAAAAGTTGCAAAACTTATATTCCTTTGAATGGACGTCTCAGGGACTTTAGCTTACCCTGCGTCAAGACTTTACGCACTCAATTATCCCCTCCTACTACCTCAATTGGAAAAGGAGCTTGATGACCACCTACGGTTTGAAGTTTCGTGGGTAGGGCGTATTGCAGCTCTTAAAATGTTAGTTCTACCGAAAATTCTTTACTTATTTCGAAATTTGCCTATATGGGTTCCTGTATCTTATCTACATAAACTGCAACAACTCTTAGTCAAATATGCATGGAAGAAACAGAAAGCGAGGGTAGCTGTTCAAACTCTATACCTCACAGTGGCGCAAGGAGGGTTGGGATTCCCCAATATTTTTGCGTATTACCATTCCTGTATTCTAGATCAAGTAAGGCAGTGGTTAAATCCAGCTCATGTAAAACATTGGACTCTAATTTAAAGCAGCTGTGGGCAGTTTGAATCTCTTGAGACATACCTGTGGGCGGCAACACTGCAGCTGCCTATTCGTGTCCCGCCTTTGCTAACTATTAAAGCTGCTCTAAACTCGTGGAAATCAGTGGTGGTCAGGAAAGCTCTTTTTCCTATGAGAATGTCGGACATGAGTCTTCGGGTACTTGCGCAATTAATATCTAATTTGATTCTGTCATTCTGGATTGCTCAAGGAATAGATACGGTGGGGGATATGTGGAGTGGAGGTGCTCTTCCAACTTTTGCAGAGCTTGTTAACAAATTTAATTTACCAACTAAAGATTTCTATAAGTATATTCGCGTTCGCCATTTCTTAGTAAACAAGACTAATGATCTCCTTCCCGCTAAATCACTCTATGAATCCTATTTTTTCCAATATCTCAAAACTGTAAAGGGGGTTTCCAAAGCATATAGGGCTATTCTAGATTCCTTACAGCAATCTGAACTACAGTGTATAAGGAGGTGGGAAGCTGATCTCTCCCTACCTCAGGACAGTCTAGATTGGGAAGCTACCTTTTCGCTGGCTTCCCAACTGTCTAATTCTACTCATCATTTAGAAACTACTAGGAAGGTACTATATAGATGGTATCTAACACCTCATCACCTTTCCTTAATATATCCTACTACTTCTAATATTTGCTTGAGATGTGGACTGGAAGTGGGGACTCTTATACATATTTTCTGGTATTGTCCGGCTATACGAACTTTTTGGGTCAAGATAGATAAACTTCTGTCGATTGTTCTACAGTTCCCAGTAGTTACCACCCCCGCCTTAGCTCTGCTACATGTAGGTTTAGCTGATTTCCATTCGCATGATAAATCCATTCTTTTCCATGTACTATGCTCTGCAAAAAAATTTATAGCCAAATATTGGAAGAAAACCTCCACTCCTACAATAACTGAGGTAATTCAGTATGTCAATCTCACCTGTATTATGGAACGAACGATAATCTTACAGAGATCTCAGGTTTCACAATGTCTCCAATGGGATAAATGGACGTCCTCTAGATATTATGTGGATTCCCTGCATACTTAAATTTCCACATAAAGTAATGCTCGTGCTCTTGCAAGCTGAGTTGTTTTGTTTCGTTTGTTTTGTTTGTTTGCTCTGTTTAAGTTCGGTTTATAATTTTTTTCTAAAAAACATTGACGGAGAATCTACATGACCTAAGTAGGCATATACCTTGGATCCTAGTGTAACTTGACCCCATAATAGTGAAAGATGTATAACTTATAACTCATTGCATTTGTTTAACATGTAGAGGTGGGTACGTCTAGATGGGGTTAAAATCTGTAAAAATCTGTAAAAATCTGTATTAATCTGTATTACTCATTGCTTATTTTGTATTCCTTCTGTGGAGGAAAAATGGTCACCAAATGTTAATGCACATTGTATATGCCAAAAAGCTTGTATGTGATATCTGATTCTTATGTCAATAAAAACCTATGTTTTAAAAAAAATAATGATATAAAGTAATAGTTCAGACTTTTGCGGACGCGGCGATACCAATTATGTTTATTTATTTTTTTTTTTTACTATGCTCTAGGGGGAAAATGGGAAAAGGGAGGTTTTTTGAACTTTTAATTTTTAATTTTTTTTTTACACCCCAAAAATTTTTATTTAACTCATTTTTACTTTTTTTATTAGTCCCCCTAGGGGACTTCAACCAGCGATCGTTAGGTCGCTTGTACGATATACTGCAATACTAATGTATTGCAGTATATCGTGATTCTGACACGCACATATTAAGCCCTGCCGGAGGCAAGGCTTAATAGGTGTACAAAGATGGCGGACCTGGGTGCGTTCATTAAGCCCCCAGGCAGCCATAGCAACCATCGCCCCCCCGCAATTGCGTTGCGGGGGGCGCGATGAGCTGTTAGAGGGGGTCGCCCCCCCTCTTTCTGACTATTTAAATGCTGCAGTCAGTATTGACCGCAGCATTTAATGAGTTAAACTAGTGGGATCGCACTCGAACGCGATGCCGCTAGTTACTCTGAAGTGTCGGCTGTAACGTACAGCCGACACCGTCATCGTATGGAGCGAGCTCACTGTGTGAGCCCGCTCCATACTTCCCCTACCCGACTTTGGCGTATGGATACGTCAAATGTCGGGAAGGGGTTAAACGTGCCCAGAAAACACATCTGTTTAGACAGGCCTATAACATTCCCTAATCTGACTCCTTTCCATGGCCCACCTTTTAGATTAGTCATCAGAATAAGATTCCCTCACACTCCTTCTCTTCATGTCAGTCATACATGGATACTGGCTGGTGACCGGCTCATGCAGCTTTATGTGTACCACCCCATGTATATAAAAATGGCTGGACTATTGTACAGAACAAACACTGTTACACTTTGTGTCTCCTTTATTTCCTCATAGATTGTAAGCTCTTGCGAGCAGGGTCCTCACTTAACTTTGTCACTATGTAATTTCTGATATTGTTTGTTTCATGTTCCACTCTAAATTGTAAAGTGCATCGTAATATGTTGGCGCTATATAAATAAAGATTATTATTATTATTATTAATTACAGATGGGCAGTGATTTGCAGGGTTCACAGGTGATACTGGTGGCAGAGTGCTGATGAGGCTGATTGGTGCCAATCAGGCACAGGAGGGTGGCGAGTCAATAACGGGATTAATTTTTTTATTTTAAACGCTGGGTAGTAACAGACGTCTTGGTGCACAGGAGCCTGAATGAGGCACAGGGGGGCTGGATGCGGCGCACGTGGCTGGATGCAGCACATAAGGCTACCAGTCTTATGATAGGGCACAAAGGGAACTGTGGTACAGATGGCTGGTGATGGACACCTATATAGGTCACAGGACACCTATATAGGTCAAGGACACCTGTATAGAGCACAGGACACCTGTATAGAGCACAGGACAGGTATAGGGCACAGTAGATTGGCTGCTGGGTGATCCATTGGGTTAATTTATATGGTTAATTATTAATTTATACTCTAACTAGCAATAGCTCCTTCTCTGATCGCTTCCCTGACAGAAGTGAAGCGGTCAGAGACGGAGACCACACTAAACTCCCCTCTCCAACTGTCATAATAAACTGTTATTGGTCCATCAGCACTGATGGACCAGTCACAGCGATCGCCGACCGAGGACAGCTGTGATTGGTCCTCGGCCGGAATCCTCTGTTATTAGGCTGTCTTGGATAGCCGTATTTCCTGAAATTGAATGAATTCTAGCTGTCAAAGTAAGTCATCCTAAGCTGTGATTGGTCCCTCTGCACTGATGGACCAATCACAGCGATCGCCGGCCGAGGACAGCTGTGATTGCTACCTCTGCAATAGGCGGCAGCAGCAGCAGCCAATTCAGTTTGGAAAATATGATGACAACATTTTTACATCCAATACCCCGACCTGACACACATCGTAGTCACCAAAGGGATGTTCACCATCACCAGCACCTAACCAACCAGGTTCACTCGTACCTGGACTGTGCCCTTTCTCCGTCAGAAATCCTGATTCCAGACCCCATGGACTTCTGGGTCAGCAGATTGGATCATTGGCAAGAACTGGCCCAGTTTGCCATGGGTGTACTGTCTTGTCCACCCTCCAGTGTAGCGTCAGAGAGGGTATTCAGCGTGGCAGGGGGCTTCGTCACCCCTAAGCGAACAAGATTGTCCGCCAACAGCTTGGAAAATCTCACGTTTCTGAAAATGAATCAAGCGTGGATCGGTGAGGATTTTAAAACCCCTGTGCCTGATGCCACTGATTAGATCTGACATGGCTGCTGCTGCTGCCGCCTGCTACTGCCGCCTGCTACTACGGGATTCTGTCCTGTCCACTCTTTTTTTAATGTGCCGCTGTTGGTGCTGCTACGACTTCTACCACCAATCCACCCCCAGTGCCGTCTGCTACAAGCAGGCCTGCCCCACCACAGGGCTTTGTCCTGTGACTGTCCAGTCTCTTTTTTTAATGTGCTGCTACTACTACTACTACTACTACCACCACCCTTGCTGTCCGTTGGCTACCTCTACTACCACCAATACACCTCCACTGCCGTCTGCTACAAGCAGGCCTGAGGCCTGCCCCACCACAGGGCTTTGTCCTGTGACTGTCCAGTCTCTTTTAATGTGCTGCTACTACTACTACCACCCTTGCTGTCTGTGTTGGCTACCTCTACTACCACCAATACACCTCCACTGCCGTCTGCTACAAGCAGGCCTGCCCCACCACAGGGCTTTGTACTGTGACTTTCCAGTCTCTTTTTTTAATGTGCTGCTACTACTACTACTACTACTACTACTACTACTACTACTACTACCACCCTTGCTGTCCGTTGGCTACCTCTACTACCACCAATACACCTCCACTTTTCTCTGCTACAAGCAGTCCTGAGGCCTGCCCCACCACAGGGCTTTGTCCTGTGACTGTCCAGTCTCTTTTAATGTGCTGCTACTACTACTACCACCCTTGCTGTCTGTGTTGGCTACCTCTACTACCACAAATACACCTCCACTGCCATCTGCTACAAGCAGGCCTGCCCCACCACAGGGCTTTGTCCTGTGACTGTCCAGTCTCTTTTAATGTGCTGCTACTACTACTACTACCACCCTTGCTGTCTGTTGGCTACCTCTACTACCACCAATACACCTCCACTGCCGTCTGCTACAAGCAGGCCTGCCCCACCACAGGGCTTTGTCCTGTTACTGTCCAGTGTCTTTTTTTAATGTGCTGCTACTACTACTACTACTACCACCCTTGCTGTCCGTTGGCTACCTCTACTAACACCAATACACCTCCACTGCCGTCTGCTACAAGCAGGCCTGAGGCCTGCCCCACCACAGGGCTTTGTTACTTCCGGGTATGTCAGCTGACAGCCGGGAGTCACATGGTTTAGCATCATGGATGTGCTGGGCCAGTGTGATTGGCTGTTTGATGTATGCTGCCGGAGCCAGGGGGCGGAGTATTCAGTTCATAGTGACTCAGAGTCCCAGAGTGAAGCATGCCGCTGACATCTATGCGTGCATGCTTCCGTGTTGTGCAGTAGAATATCTGCTGCTGAAGATATATCGCTGGCATCCTAGCCAGACTGACAGACCCCTGATGATAAGTATAGAAACGCGTAGGGTCGGGTGAAGTGAGGGAATTTTGCGTAGGGGGCAGTGGCATTGTTGTGCATCTGTACATTGGGAGAATCTGGTGCGGTTAACGCAGGCTCCTGTGTGAACGAGGGTCCAAACCACTGCTTTACCAATGTTATACGCTGATTCCATATTTTGATATCTCTGTTTACATACCCAGTCATTAAGGGTTCGCAAACGAACTAGGACTGGGAGTATTCTGTTTAATACGTTTTTAAATACACGGTTGGGCTTTTCACAGTGGTGATTGTACCCCTGTTTTTAGATAGCTATGAAATAAAAATTATACATTTTACTCATTTATCACTTCA
Source organism: Rhinoderma darwinii (assembly GCF_050947455.1). NCBI lineage: Eukaryota > Metazoa > Chordata > Amphibia > Anura > Rhinodermatidae > Rhinoderma > Rhinoderma darwinii. Next base: position 460,569,209 of record NC_134687.1, read on the forward strand.
GTGAATTTTCAAATGTTCATATTTGTGGGAGCACAATATATATCGTTAAAATACAGTGAATTACTACCTCACTAACACCAATATACCTCCACTGCCGTCTGCTACAAGCAGGCCTGAGGCCTGCCCCACCACAGGGCTTTGTCCTGTGACTGTCCAGTGTCTTTTTTTAATGTGCTGCTACTACTACTACCACCCTTGCTGTCCGTTGGCTACCTCTACTACCACCAATACACCTCCACTGACGTCTGCTACGAGCAGGCCTGAGGCTTGCCCCACCACAGGGCTTTGTCCTGTGACTGTCCAGTCTCTTTTAATGTGCTGCTACTACTACTACTACCACCACCACCCTTGCTCTCCGTTGGCTACCTCTACTACCACCAATACACCTCCACTGCCGTCTGCTACAAGCAGGCCTGGAGGGCTTGTGAAAAGCCATTGCTTGTTGCTTTTACATCCATGTATGGATGAACCCCGGCAGGCATCTGCCAATAAAAAGGGTAAATTTTTGGAGGGCTTGCACTCAAAAGCCATTGCTTGTTGCTTTTACATTTTATCGATGTATGGATGAACCCCGGCAGGCATCTGCCAATAAAAAGGGTAAATTTTTGCAGGGTTTGTGAAAAGCCATTGCTTGTTGCTTTTACATTACATCCATGTATGGATGAACCCCGGCAGGCATCTGCCAATAAAAAGGGTAAATTTTTGGAGGGCTTGTTAAAAGCCATTGCTTGTTGCTTTTACATTACATCCATGTATGGATGAACCCCAGCTGGCATCTGCCAATAAAAAGGGTACATTTTTGGAGGGCTTGTCAAAAGCCATTGCTTGTTGCTGTTACATCCATGTATGGATGAACCCCGGCTTGCATTTGCCAATAAAAAGGGTACATTTTTGGAGGGCTTGCACTCAAAATCCATTGCTTGTTGCTTTTACATTACATCCATGTATGGATGAACCCTGGCAGGCATCTGCCAATAAAAAGGGTACATTTTTGGAGGGCTTGTGAAAAGCCATTGCTTGTTGCTTTTACATTACATCCATGTATGGATGAACCCCGGCAGGCATCTGCCAATAAAAAGGGTAAATTTTTGGAGGGCTTGTGAAAAGCCATTGCTTGTTGCTTTTACATCCATGTATGGATGAACCCCGGCAGGCATCTGCCACCATAAAGGGTAAATTTTTTGAGGGCTTGTCAAAAGCCATTGCTTGTTTCTTTTACATCCATGTATGGATGAACCCCGGCAGGCATCTGCCACCATAAAGGGTACATTTTTTGAGTCCTTGTCAAAAGCCATTGCTTCTTCTTTTACCACCTTATATGTATGAACCCTGGCAGGCATCTGCCGCCAAAAATGGTTAATTTTTGTACCTTTTTTAACAATGCATTAAGCATACAACATGCACAAGTGCAGTGGTTTCTGTTAGTTATCACCGTGTCCCATCCGTTTTCCTATAGCCATACATGTTGGCGTAACTTTGACACTAACTTTGCCTTAAAGACAGCTCAAAAGTACTTGGATACACTCATGGGTGACCTAAGAGTGTTATACAGGGCTTCTAGGGCTTTTAAACAGTGTTATACACAATTTTTATGGGCTTTCTTGTATTACAGATTCGGTCAGAACTAGTTCAGTCCAAATCGAACTTTTTCATGAAATTCTGCAAACCTACCGAACTTTTCATAAGTTCGCTCATCTCTAGTGCCAACTATTGGACAATATCTTTGTTAAATGCAGAACTCAAAATATTTACCAAGATACTGGCCATTAGGCTACGCTCTCATCTACCTAGTTTGATACACAAAGATCCTGTTGGGTTTGTAATGCATAGGTAAGCTGGGACAATACTAGACATTTGATTGACCTTGTCGATGTTCTTACTAGAACTCGCTCATCGGGCTTACTCCTTAGTTTAGATGTAAAAAGGTGTTTGACCAACTGAATTGGTCTTTTCTTTTCGCTACTTTAGAAAAATTAGGTATTTCTGGTATCTTTTCTTACTGCAATACACTCTTTATATTCCTCACCAAATGAAGCAGTTAAACTACCACACACAGTCTCCCAACGCCAGAACATCCACAATGGAACATGACAGAGGTGCCCCCTACCCCCCTCCTCTTTGTGCTTTGCGTGGAGCCACTGGCCTCTCTCGAGTCCGGAATAATCCTGATATCCAAGGTATTATGGTACGTGATCGTGAGTTTAAAATGTATCTTTTTGCAGACTATGTACTCCTGACTCTACGCAATCCACACGTTTCTTTACCTAAGGTCCATTCAGTTCTAGATTAATATAGCCTCTATTCGGAATATAAGATTAACAACTCTAAGATGGAAGCCCTATCACTTAACCTCCCACCGTCGGTTACATCTGTCCTCAGATTTTCATTTAACCGCTAGGCAGAGGCGTAAGTAGGTGGTAGGAAATGGGGGCGCTGCAGAGCAGCTGATCGCTGCAGATAGGCGCCCTGTATGTCGGACACCTGCAGCAGCGGTCAGCTTTAGGAAGAGCCAGGAGATCATGCAGTGGTGTTCTGACTGGGGTCTGTGATGGCCAGGGAGTGGGCCAGTCCAGTCACCTGACCTCACGTCAGTGACATGAGGTCAGATAACTCAGGTCAGGTGACTGGACTGGTCCACTCCTGGGCTGTCACCAGGGCCAGCCTTAGGGGTGTGCAAGCGCACAGGGCGCTGCACCCTCCCAGCACGTAGGGGGCGCCACTGAGCTCTGCCTCTACTCTGTGCCCTGCTGTTACACACACAGAGTAAATAACAGCCGAGGAGCAGAGGAGGAGGCTCCGCCCACAGCCCGTCCTGCAAGAAACCTGTGATGCTGTCAGCAAGGAGACATGGTGAGTGTCTATGCGTGTCTGTGTGTATATGTGTGTGTAGTGGGTATACAGTATGTGTCTCTGTGTTTGTGTATGTATATGTTACAGTGTGTGTGTGTGTGTGTGTGTGTGTGTGTGTGTGTGTGTGTGTGTGTGTGAATATGTTTCTGCATGTGTTTATGTCTCTTTGTAAAAGTGTGTGTTCAATATTAAAGTATAACATATAAAATGCAGTTATCTGTACTGCCTCCTATATGCCCTGCTTCCTCCTATATACCCTGCTGCCCTCTATATATCCTGATGCCCCTATATACCCTTATGTCCCCTATATATCCTGCTGCCCCTTATATAACATGCTGCCCTTTATATATCCTGCTGTCCCTTATATATGCTGCTGCCCCTTATATACCATACTGCCCCTTATATACCCTGCTGTCCCTATATACCCTGCTGCCCCTATATACACTGCTTCCCCTATATACCCTGCTGCCCCTATATATGCTGCTGCCTCTTATATACCCTGCTGTCCCTTATATACCCGTTTTGCCTTTTATATACCTTGCTGCCCCTATATACCCTGCTGCCCCTTATATACTCTGCTGCCCCTTATATACCCTGCTGACCCATATATACCCTGCTGAGCCCTATATGCCCTGCTGCCCCTTATGTACTCTGCTGCCCTTATATATATGCCTCTGTGTGTGTGTTTATATGTGTCTCTGAGTATAGTTATCATCTACGACATTATCTGTACTCAGATAGTTATCACTGTGTTATCTGTGGTGTTACATCTGTGTTAGGACTGCAGGTTACATCTACTACATTATATGTATTCAGTTATTACTGTGTGTTATCTGTGGTGTTACATAGGGCTGCACGTGCAATCTACTACATTATCTGTGCTGGGTATATATGGGTCTATATGTGGATGTGTCTTTGTGCTTGTATATATGTGCCTTTTATGTATTTGTATATGTTCCTGTCTGTGTATTTATCTCCGGTAAGTCACGTCAGGCAGAGCAGAGAGTGGTAGCGGTGGGCTACCACTCGCCGCTCTGTTTACAGTGTGGCGCTAAGTACAAGGGGGGAGTGTGGCACTATTTAAAAGGGGGAATGTGGCGCTATTTACAAGGGGGGGAGTGTGGCGTTATTTACAAAGGGGCAGCGGTCTGTGTGTGGCACTATTTACAAGGGGTGTAGTGTGCTGCTATCTACAAGGGGGGAAGCAGGCTGTGTGTGGCAATATTTACAAGGGGGGCTGTGTGGCGCTATTTACAAGGGGGGCTGTGTGTGGCACTATCTACAAGGGGGGATGTGTGTGGCACTATTTACAAGGCGCATGTGTGTGCCAATATCTACAAGGGGGGCTGTGTGTGGTGCTATCTACATGGGGGGCTGTGTGGCGCTATCTACAACAAGTGGGCTTTGTGGCGTTAACTACAAGGAGGGCTATGTGTGGCACTATCTACAGGGGAGCTGTGTGTGGCGCTATCTTAATTTATTTCTATGTTAACTATGTTATATAACTACATCGCTTGTAAAATGTAGAAATGCTATTATGCTCGAAATAAGTTGGGGGGGCACCAATCTGAATCTTTGCCCCGGGTGCAGGAGAACCTAGCTGTGTGTGGCTCTGCCCCTAGGCAACATGCAACGTACTATTACCCTCCTGTCGCCAAGGTCTTAAGGCAAAACAACGTAACTATACGTTTTGTTGCTGTTGCAGGCTCAGAAGCTGAGCCTGCACCATCGCCAGTGGGTGTCACCTGTATATTACAGCTGACACCAAGCTGCATGGCTAGGACCAGAGCTAGCCTCCGAACCGGCCGATTAACCCCTTAAATGCAGCGCTCAAACGCGAGCGCTGCATCTATGGGGTTTACCAGCAGATCGGAACCCAGCCATGTAATTGCGGGGTTTCCGATAGCTGCTTTGGCAAACCGGAGACCTAACAATAGCCTCCTGTCTGCAAAGTACGGAAGCCTGTTAGGTCTCGCTCGGAGACGGGGCCTAAAAGGCTTCCGTCCCCAGAAACAAGATGGCACAAGCTCAGAAGCTGAGACTGCGACATCAGCCATGGGTGTCAGCTGTATGTTACTCCGATCCCTGCCATTAACCCCTTAGATGCCGCGATCAAAAGCGATGGTGGTTTGAAGCCGATCGGCATCGCTGCGATGTGATCGCAGGGTTGCCGGTTGTTGCTATGGCCTAACAATGGCCTCCTGATCTGCCACGTACGGAGGTGGGGTCTAATAGGTTTGCTGTCAGTGAATAACTGATAGCTCTAATGCATTGCACTACGTGGGTAGTGCAAGGTATTAGAGTAAAGATCAGAGGTGCAGGCCTTCAAGTCCCCCAGTGGGAAAAAACAAAAAGTTAATAAAAATGTTGAATAAAAGTGTAAAAATAAAAGTTTCAAGTTAAAAAAAACAAACACTGATTTTTTTCCTATAATAAGTCTGTTATAGGAAAAAAATGAAAACGTTAAAGAAAGTACACATATTTGGTATCACTGCCTCTGAAACGACCCAATCTGTAAAACTATAATCGTATTTTTCCGCAACGGTGAACAACGCAAAAAAAAAAAACACAATGCCAAAATCGCTATTTTTTGGTCGCCACTCCTCACAAATCATAGATTAAAAGGTTGTATGTACCCCAAAATAGTACCAATAAAAACTACAACCCGTCCCGCAAAAAGCAAGCCCTTACTCAGCTCTTTTCATTAAAAATAAAAAAGTTATGGCTTTCATAATGTCATGAGACAAAAAATTAATTATTTAAAAAAAAAAAAGATTTTATTGTGCAAACGCTCTAAAAAATAAAAAAAACTATATACATATGGTATCGCCGTAATCGTATCGACTCACAGAATAAAGTAAAATGTAATTTATAGCCCACAGTTAACACTGTAAAAAAAATAAAAAACCTTGCTTGCCAAAAAATGGAATAGAAAGTGATAAAAAAAATTGCATGTATAAAATATTACCAAAATAGTACCAATTAAAACTACAGATTGTCCCGCAACAAATAAGCCCTCACACAGCTCCGGTGGAGAAAAAATAAAGAAGTTCTGGCTCTCAGAATATGGTGACGCAAAATGTGCAGAGTGTTCCAAAAGCGGATCCAAACATCTCTGGATTGTTATTTATGTACCACATTATTATACCCTCTTATTATGCTCTAATGTACTTTTCCCAGCCTACATATACCCCCACATTATAAATTGAAATACCAGCAAACCACAAACAGAACTACCACCAAGCAAAATCTGTGCTCCAAAAGCCAAATTGCACCCCTTCCCTTCTGAGCCCTACAGCGTTCCCAAACAGCAGTCTTCAGTGGAACAAACTGGACACAAAATATTGTGCACTAAAATGGCATATCAGTGGAAAATAGAAATTGTTACTTTGCACCATCTGCTAATAAAAAAAACACATGGGGTCAAAATGCTTGCTACACCCCTTAATATGCCCTAATGGGTGTAGTTTCAAAAATGGGGGTCACTACTTGGGGGTTTGTTTTACTATTTGACCTTAGATTCCTGCATTTGTGGGCCAATGCTGTGAAAATCACCAAAATAGGCCTCAAAAGCGCATGGTGCTCTTCAATTCTGAGCCTTGTCATTTGTCCAGGCAAATGATAAATGCCTTGTGGGGTGTAGTTTCTAAAATGGGGTCACTTCTTGGGGGCTTCCACTGTACTCTGGTACCTCAGGGTTTTGCAAATGCGACATGGCACCCAAAAATCAAATTAGCAAGATCTGTATGCCAAATAGCGCTCCTGCTTTTCTGAGCCCTGCCGTTTGTCCAAACAGCAGTTTATGATCACATGTGGGGTATTTCCATACTCGGGAGAAAATGCACTACAAATGTTAGGGTGCTTTTTCTCATTTATCCCTTGTGGAAATTAAAAAAGTCAACATTTTTGTGTAAACAATTTTGATATTTATTTTCACGACCTAATTCCACTAAATTCAAACAAAAAAAACCTGTGGGGTCTAAATGCTCACTATACCCCTAGATAAATTGCTTGAGGGCTTTAGTTTCCCAAATGGGGTCACTTTTGGGGGGTTTCCACTGTTTTGGCTCCTCATGGTCTTTGAAAATGCGACATGACACCCAAAAACGATTCCAGCAAAACTCGAGCTTCAAATGCTAAATGGCGCTCCTTCCCTCCAAAGCCCTGCCGTGTGTCCAAACAGCAGTTTATTTCCACATATGGGGTATTGCCATAATCGGGAGAAATTGTGTTTCAAATGTTGGGGGCATTTTCTCCTTTATTCCTTGTAAAAAATGTAAATTTCTACGTTTAATCAGAAAAAAATTAAATTTGCAATTTCACAGCATAATTACACTAAATTCTGAAAAAAAAAACTGTGGGGTCAAAATACTCACTATACCCCTCAATTAATTCCTTCAGGGGTTTAGTTTCCCAAATGCGGTTACTTTTGGGGGGTTTCCACTGATTTGGTCCCACAGGGGCTTTGCAAATGTGACATGGCGCCGCAAACCTTTCCAGCAAAGTTTGAGCTCCAAAAGCCAAATAACGCTCCTTCCCTTCTAAGCCCTGCCATGGGTACGAACAGCAATTTATGTACACATATGGGGTATTGCCGTGCTCTGGAGAAATTGCTTTACAAATATCGGTGTGATTTTTCTCCTTTAGCCCTTGTGAAAATGAAAAAAATAATCTAAGCTAAAACTACATTTTATGGGAAAAAAAATTTAGATTTTCATTTTAACAGCCTACTTCCAATTTATTCTGCAAAAGATCTGTAGGGTCAAAATGCTCACTATAACCCAAGATAAATTCCATAAGGGTGTAGTATCCAAAAATGGGGTCACTTTTGGGGTTTACATTGTTCTTGTCTCTCAGGGGCTTTGCAAGTGCAACATGGCACCGAAACCCATTCCAGCAAAATTTGAGCTCCAAAAGCCAAATGACGCTCCTTCCATTTAGAGGGCTGCCGTGTGTTCAAACATAAGTTTATGACCACATATGAGGTATTTCCGTAATTGGGAGAAATTGCTTTACAAATGTTGAGGTGTTTTTACTCCTATATTCCTTTGAAAAATGAAAACGTATGCTTTATTGGAAAAAATTTAGATTTTAATTTTTATGGCTTAATTGAAAGAAACTTAGCAAAAAAACTGTGGGATCAAAATGATCACTATATCCCTTGATTAATTCCTTGGGGGTGTAGTTTCCTAAATGGTGTCTTTTTGAGGGTTTTTCCTATGTTTTGACACCACAAGACCTTTTCAAACCTGACATGGTGCCTAAAATATTTTCTAATAGAAAGGAGGTCTGAGAATCCACAAGGTGCTCTTTTGCTTCGGAGGCCTGTGTTTCAGTCCATTAGCACACTAGGGCCACATGTGAGATATTTCTAAAAACTGCAGAATCTGTGCAATAAATATTTACTTGCGTTTCTCTGGTAAAACCTTCTGCGTTTCTCTGGTAAAACCTTCTGTGTTACAGGAACATTTTTTATTACAACTGAATTTTGTAAAAAAAAAATGAAATTTGTAAATTTCACCTCCACATTGCTTTAATTCCTGTGAAACGCCTAAAAGGTTAAGAAACTTTCTAAATGCTGTTTAGAATACTTTGAGGGGTGCAGTTTTTAATATGGGGTGATTCATGGGGACTTTCTAATATATAAGGCCCTTGTAACCTCCTAGAATAATAAAAGTAAGTTCAAAAAATGATGCAAACATAAAGTATACATATGGGAAATGTAAGCTAGTAACTATTTTGTGTGGTATTACTATCTGTTTTACAAGCAAATAAATTAAAATTTAGAAAAATGCTAATTTTTCCACATTTTCTGTACATTTTGTTGTTTTTCACAAATAAATATTTAATTTATCGATAAAATATGTTCACTAACATAAAGTACAATATGTCATGAGAAAAAATTCTCAGAAGTAAAAGCATTCCCAAGTTATCACCACATAAAGTGACACATGTGAGATATGAAAAAATAAGCTGTGTCCACAAGGCCAAAACTGGCTGTGTCTCAGATGAGTTTACTATATGTGGAACAAGGATACTGTTAAATATTTAGGTATTAAGCTTACACAATCTTATAAACATAACTTTTTCCCGTTCTTCCAAGAAATTAATAGATTATTATCCAAGTGGCTCACCCTCCCTCTCTCCATTTTCGGTAGGGTGTATGCAGTAAAAATTAAAGTTTTGCCAAAATACCATACCAAGTGCCAAGCTTCGGAAGTTCCAAGCATCCTTATTGATTTATATTTGGGCAGGCATACGCTATAGAATCCCAAAGTTGGTTTTACTTTCTACTATTTCATTGGGAGGACTGGCAGTCCCCGTTGTATATTGCTATTTTCTAGCAATTCACCTGTAGGTTCACCTGCAGGATCCTGAGTTGGGCCTCGTTACATGCATACAATAAATGGACCAAGATTGAGAAACTCTGGATTGCCCCATCCCATCCAAATGCACTGTTGTGCTCTGGAGCTGTAGATACCCTGTTGAAGCCCTAACTTAGCTTGATGGCTTTCACCAGGAACATTTGGAAACTTTCTAAAAGACTCCACTCCCTGTCCTCCCTAAAATCATCAGTGACATTCTTTTTATTCACTATTTCCCTACGCGACAGTTTAACTGCAAAAATTACCAAACCCTAGTATGAAGCTGGCATTTTCTGTTTTGCAGACCTAGCAGACTCATGCACTAGAACTATATTACCATTCAGAACTCTACAATGCAAAAACCACCTACCTCCTACCATATACTTCAGCTATCTCCAAATTGTCCACTTAGGCCGTTCCCTTCATAAAGGCACTAGCTTCTCCAAACCTACACCATTTGAGTACATTTGCAAAAACAACCCATCCACTCAGGGCTTGATCACGTGCGACTATAATATCTCTTTACCTCCTCCCCCACACACTACTCTTTTGTATCACTCTATTGTCTTATTTGGTATGTTTACATGTTATGTCTTTTCATAGAGTTTAAGAGTAAAGGTGGGAGGTATAATATGATATATGGTGACTAGATGTACCTGTATTATCGAGTGTTTACAGACTGTTGCTAACTGTATAAAAGGAAATTCACTGAGTGCATATAAAATAGCTTGCTATCAGTTACTCCCTCCTACCATTATTAACCTGGGTTATTTCCTGTATTATTGTTTTATCTGTTTTAACTTCTCTTTTATGAGCATTATAAGTTGTGAAAAAATATTTTCGAAAAATAAACAATTATTTAAAAAAATAATAAACTCTCTGGCGCCTTAACAAAAAAAATATATATAATAACTGCTATTTTATAATGATGATAGAAATTATCCAATGTCTCACTGGGTTCCTTTTCTATATCTGAATTGATTAAAGTTAATTGTATTCTTCCTTAAAGCGGACCTGTCACCTCTCCTGATATGTCTGTTTTAGTAAATACTTGAATTCCCCATGTAAAAACAATTCTGGAGTATCTTTTCTTAAAACTCTTTATGGTGCCATGTGTCTGTTTTACCTCCTAGAAATGTAGAATAAATTGACAACCGAGTGTTACCAAGGGGAATGGTAACACCCAGTTGTCAATTTAATCATAAATTCAAGGAGTGAGTTTTAAAATTTTAACAGTAGTTTCCTTACATGGCGTGAGGGATGCCTACAGAGTAGCTTGGGTTAAAGCTTGCAATAGAAGTTTGTACTATGCAAAACTACCGTTCACAGTATTACCTGAACAATGGTAAGGGTATGCTGAAATTATCCCACCCACTGTGCCCTCTGTTATGAATAATATTCAAAATAATATCCACTGTGCCATCTGAAATAAATATTAATATACACTGTGCCCCTGAATTAAATAATAATGTCCCCTGTGCTCGCCGAAATAAATTATAATGACCCCTGTGCCCCATAGATAAATAAAACTGTCACCTGAACCCCCCGAAAAAAAAGATAATGTCTACTGTACCCTCTGAAATAAATGATAATTTCCACTATGCCCTTTAAGAGTTCCCACGCTGTCATGTACGGATCCAGGTCTGGCCTCTTCTGGCCTGGCTACTGCAAAACGACGCCGGTGGTGCTATTATGTATTCACACCTCCTGCATAACAGAGGAAGTGCAAATGGTAGGGCAAGGAGGCTCCCTTGCACCCACTAGTACCTTATTATTCAATTGTATCAACATCTTAAGGAGGCCGATACAAATAATTCCAGGGGGAACTGATTTGGGCTCCCTCTTTTCTCCAGTTCCCCGGGCCAGCTGTCATTTTAACAACCAATTCTGGAGACTTGGAATCAGCTGTATATCACCCCTGCATAAATATCTAGGAGAAATATCAGAGGAATGGCACAACGCAGAAAATATGTTCCAGCATTGATATTTTATGGGGAATATAAGTAGTTACGAAAATGAATCTCTGCAGGTCTTACCATGACTCAAACCTTCCTATACAGTATTACAGTATTTATTTAATCTTGTCAGAGGTTATGTCACTCAATTTCATGTGACAAACAATTACTTTCTCAAGGCAGACATTTTAACCTTTTGTTAAGAGTTAAGCAACCTTAGTCATCATCTAGAATTCTCTAAGCTGACACATTACCTGTTAATTGGGAAGGAAGCTGAATACTAACAAGGCCATTTTTTCAGCATGGTGATCAGTAGATTGTATCATGGTGCAGTTGAGACCACGGTATAGCAAAAATATGAAACTTGTGCAAACATTACAAAGCACATCAAACCATTAATTTCCCTTAATCAGGTGTGTCAAAATGAATAGCTTTATTACAACCTACCTCAACGTAATTCAAAATGAAGTAAATACTTTCTCACAGACATGTTAAGGAATGGTATGATGTCCCGATCTATAATGGCACTTTATACTTCACCTTCAGCTAGAGTATACTCATCAGGATTTATATCCAAATCCTTCACAATTACTAATGGTATCCGCCAAGGTTGCCCCCTCTGCTCGTCTCTTTTTGCCCTTTCTATAAAACCCTTGGCTGAAAAAATAAGAACTAACCCTCACGTTTCTGGAATTAATGTAGACAATTTAGAAAACAAAATAGGACTTTTTGCTGATGATTTTATGCTATCAATTACTAACCCGAAATAATCACTACCTGACATTATGCGTACTATAAACACCTATAGCAAAATCTCTTACTACAAACTAAACATGTCTAAATGTCAAACCCTTAATATGGGACTATCCACCCATGTTGACTCCCAACTTCATAGAAAATACACTTTTCAGTGGGATAACACTTCAATCACATATCTTGGGATTCACCTTACTTATCCTGTCAAACATTTACTTCAGGTAAACTATACGAATTTATTTAATAAAATTAAATCTAACCTATTGCATATGTCCCAACTCGAATTATCATGGGTAGGTCGGATATCATCGATCAACATGATAATAATTCCTCAAATACTCTATATCTTTCTAAACCTGTCCGTTCTCTTCCCTATGAAGTAGCTTAAACAGTTACAACAGATAATTCTAAGGTTTATATGGAAAAATCACAACATACAAGTCAAGCAAACGTTATGTTCCAACCAATGCAAAAGGGAGGCTTAAACTGCCCTTCAGTAACTCAATACTATAATACGTGCATTTTTGAGCAAATAAGACTATTGTGGTTAGATGACTCCACAAAACACTGGGTGACTATTGAAAAACATATCCATAATATTAAACATTTCCAAAGCTACTTTATAGCTATGAACTTACTCAAATTACCCACACCCAATATTTCACCCACATTAAAAGTGGCTCTGAATGTTTGGAATTGCATGTATACTAAAAAAGCGCTTGTCAAACTTCCGCTCTCTCGCATCCCCATACAAATAATGTCATACTATTGTTGTGAAATCTCTTATGAGAACTGGTTAGCATGTGGCATTACACATTTGGGAGATGGCACTGATTCCACTGGTCTATTGAGCTTCGCTCAATTGATGGATTGATTTAACCCCTTAATGACCGGGCCATTTTGCACGTTAAGGATTATTTTTTGTTTTTTCACGGTCGCATTCCGAGAGTCGTAACTTTTTTTTTATTCCGTCGACATAGCCGTATAAGGGCTTGTTTTTTGAGGGACGAGTTGTACTTTGTACTTCTACCATTTTTAGATGCTTACAATATATTGATTAACTGTTATTAACTTTATTTTAGGAGAGAATTGAAAATAAGCAGCTATTCCAGCATTAATTTTCACGTTATAAATTTACGCCGTTTACTATGCAGCGTAAATATCATGTTAACTTTATTCTATGGGTCGGCACGATTACAGGGATACCAAATATGTAAAGGTTTTATATGTTTTCCTACGTTTGCACAATAAAAAGCCTTTTAGAAAAAAATTACTTGTTTTTGCATCGCCGCATTCCAAAAGCCATAATTTTTTTATTTTTCCGTCGATGTGGCCGTATGTGGGCTTGATTTTTGCGGGCCAATGTGTAGTTTTCATTAGTACTATTTTGGGGTACATAGGACTTATAGATTAACTTTTATTTTATTTTTTATGGGGGGAATGGGAGAAAAGAGAGAATTTTGCCGTAGTTTTTTGCGTTTTTTTTGGACGCCATTCATCCGGCAGTTTAATTAATGTGTTCATTTTATTTGTCAAGTTGTTACAATTGCGGGGATACCATATATGGGCATGTGTTATTTGTTTTGATACTTTTACTAAATAAAACCACTTTTTTGGCAAAAAAAAGTAGTTGATTTTGACTGTCATTTTTTTTTTTTTTCACAAACTTTATTTAACTGATTGACATTTTTTTTTTAAGTCCCACCAGGGGACTACACTATGCGATCTGTTGATCGCATATATAATGCTTTGGTATACTTAGTATACCAAAGCATTATTGCCTGTCAGTGTAAAACTGACAGGCAACCTGTTAGGTCATGCCTCCGGCATCACCTAACAGGCATTTGCTGAAGACAAACCTGGGGGTCTTTGTTAGGCCCCCGGCTGTCATGGAAAGCCGACGGTGACCCACGATTTGTTTGCGGGGGCGCCGATCGGGTTACAGAGAGAGATCCCTCCCTCTGTCAAACACATTAGATGCCGCTGTCACTATTGACAGCGGCATTTAATGGGTTAAACTGCCGGAATCGGAGCGCGCTTCCATTTCGGCAGTTGCAGCAGGACCCAGGCTGTGTATAATAGCCGTGCTTCTGCCGCTGATTGCGTGGGTACAGTGGCAGTACCCGCGCCATAACAGGACAGATATATCCATCCTCCTGCGCGAACTAGCAGCTACAGAGGACGGATATATCTGTCCTTCGGAGTTAAGGAGTTAATATACCAAGATGTGATCTTCACAAATATTTACAATTACACAACTTTATTACCACTCATAACATCCCTCAATGTAGTTCACCACCATTCTCAACTACTCTCCTATTAAATTCTTCTATTCAAAAGAAAGTAATTTATTTTATCTTAGCATGCAATGGTAGAAGCACTAATTACTGATCCCCCTCCCGTTTATACATAAATGGGAAACAGATTTTAACGCTTCTGCATCAGCTGAGAAGTGGAATAAAGCATTCAGTTTCACGTCCAAATTATTTAAATGCATTAATCATATGGAGAACTCCAGAAAAATCCTCTATAGATGGTACTACACCCCCCAAAAAATAGAAAAACTATACCAGGGAATGGAGGGTAAATGTTGGAGGTATCAGAGAGCTGGATCGGATATGAAACATATATGGTGGGAATGTAATGTTGTGAATGAACTGTGGAAAGCTGTTGGACACTTATTATCAGTTATCTGTGAAATTAATATTACCTTATCCCCTTTACAATGCTTACTGTCTATTGACATTGACTTATTTCCTAATCACCTTTGGACAGTCATCTTCCATGTATTAGTAGCAACTAGACTAAAAATTGCAAAATATTGGAAAAACTCAGACATACCTCCGTTGGCAGAAATCATCAGTTTGGTGAATGACAATTGCACGTCTGAAAAAACAATTGCTCTAAGTCTAGGCAGGTTTCAACGGTTCCTTCAAAATTAGAATATTTGGCTACACTCTAAATATAATAAAGTCTCTATTCATAACTATTGTTAGTATAAATACTATGTCTATTATTGTACATTTCGGTACAATTGCTAGTATTCGGTAGTATTGCTACTCTCTCCAACATTGGTCTTATATAATGGCTTATGTATATACACCGTACTTCTTGTATATATTTGACATTTTTCTCACTATCACCATAGTTTATTAATTTATACGTTTTACTGTACTTTTTTTTTTAATGTAATCCTCTTGTAATGGGTCAATGTAATACCGCAACTATCTTATTGCGGACTGTATGTATTACTATTTGAACCCAATAAAAATAAATGTTTTTAAAAAGAAATGGTATGATAAAGAGCATAGCATGAGATCTACAAAACCATGTCAAGCACAATTGTCCACATTGAACAATTTATAGAAAATATGGCCAGTACAAATAATAATAATTAGAAATTAGTGAAACTTTAAAAATAAAACATATGGATTTTGTTGCTTTTTTTTGCCTTAGTGGTTTATTTAGAACCCTTATTTGACAGTTGTAGCATTTCGTATGCTGGCTGTCATGTGGCTCGTGCCAGTGCTGTGCTTCTCGGTTATCAAATTGTTGAAGCCAGCAACAGGCTTTAGCTGCAGCCTGGTAGATTAGGTAATCTCTGAAATAATGGCATTCAAATAAGTAAAACGTTTGGGAGATCTGTGGGAATAAAAATGTGTCAAAAATAACTATTTATGCTGTACAATTAAAAAAAGTGTAATGAACATGTTGATTACTTTGTTTGTTTATTTATATAGATCCACATTATTGCCTAAGGCCCCATGCACACGACCGTAGTTTTTATCCGTAATTACGGTCTGTAATTCATTTCTATGGCCGACGGACAATTTCCTGTATATTTATATTTCCGGCCCGTAGAAAGTCCTATTTTTTTATTTTATGGACCATGCTCCCATACTTTATAATGGGAGCACGGCCTGCAAATGCGGGTGACTGTCCACGGCCATCCGCGGCCAGCCGTAGCTGTAATCACAGACCTGGATTACAGCTACGGCCGTGTACAGGATGCCTTACCCTGTAGTGACCAGCCTATATTTGGCCTTAATGATGCATTTTTTTTACTTTTTGCATTTTTGCATTTCAAAAGACATAACTTTTTAAACTTTCCATAAACAGCCGTGTGGGGGATTGTTTTATGGGGAGAAGTTCTTATTTTGTAATGGCACCATTTTGGGATACACATAATTTATTGATTGTATTTATAAACTTTTTATTTATTTAATGCAAAAAAACCTGAAATTTAGCATATTTTTTGCGTCTTAAATTTATGCAGTTTACGTGTTATATAAATAACATGATAACTAGATTCTGCAAGTCGTAAAAATTATGGCAATACCAAATTTATATAGTTTTTTTTAATGTTTTATTGCTTTTATATGATAAAAACACCTTTTCTTTACTTTGCTTGTTTTTTATAAAAAAATGTACAGCTCTCACAGTGTGGGATAAATAACAATAGTTTTATAGTTCGGGTCATTACATATGCAACAATACCAATTATGTGTAGCTTTTTCATTTATTTATTTATTTATTTTTCATAATAAAGCATTTTGTAAGGGGAAAAATGTTTTATTTAATATTTTTACTTGGGATTTTTAAATTATTTATTAGTAACTTATTTTTTTTTTTCTTTTAGTCCAACTAGGGGACTTTACTATGAAATAATTTGATCGCTTTTATAATACAGTCCAAACATTCTATTATGTCCTGACAGGTCGTTGGCAGACCTTGTAGGCCATAGAAACCTCCAGCACCCCACAATCACGTTGCGGGAATGCTGATGGGGTGATAGAAGGAGTCCTCTCCCTTTGAAACCATCTTAATGCCGCATCATCTAAGGGGTTAAACAGCTAGGATTGAACGTAACTTTTATCTTGCCCATTAGAGAAGTGTTTAGACACCCGCTCTACCCGGTACACCAATGTTGAGCTTATGACAGAGCGCCATGGAAAGGCGGCGCTGTAGCATAAGTACCCTTAATGACCATGACCACCGTGAAAACACATATTGGCGGTCATTAAGGGGTTAATAGTTATGATTACTTCCACTTAGTCAAAATATATGCATACAGTATATATGATACACTGCATACAAAACTAAACTACACAAAACTTGTGATGCCCGCAAACGTCCCCACCAACTAACCATAACATTTTATATGGAGCAAAGCTTTGTCAGTTTAACTAAACCACAATACAGTCTCTAGCATTACTGTAAAAAAATGTAACATGTCATCAATTAAATCAAATAATTTAATATCCTTTCCCCATATGATCAGTTAAACCCCTCATGTGACATTTTTTTTTGCTGATCAAAGTAAAAAAAATAGCTTAACATGCATGCTGTGCTTTTTGCTTATTATAGTGCTCAATTTAACACTTGCACAGTGCATAGTTCCTCATTTTAAGGGAACAGTTTCAGTTTAATTTACATAAATTGTATTGTATAGAGAATCTTCTAATATGTTAGTCAGCACAGATATTTTTTGGGGTTGGCCATTAATGGCACCTTTCTATCCTTAGTGGGCTGCCTGTTGAGAATTATACTCTGTATAGCTTTCTCTTGATGAAGAAAAAATACAGTCCTTATGATATTTATTGAATTATTCAATGTTCAGCGTTCAGATAATAACACGCAGAAGTGGCAGACGCAGACTTCAGTGGGCCCCCAAGTACAAGCAAAATTGCTTAGAACATGGTACTCACCATATAGCATTTCCTTCATTACTTTCTAGATCAGTAGTTGCCAAATAGTAGATTGGTAGCTAACAGCAGACCTTAAAGCAGGGTAGATAATGATTTTTGGCCGCTAGGCTGTTCTCCTGTTGGATTCATCACAAACTGTCTCCTCATACAGAGGGGTTGGTGTTTCAATATGCCAGTCATTCGCATTTTCTAGTGAAATTTTCAATGAAGAATCAGATAGGGACTTGACCAGGGTTGATAGCTGATGTGATTCTCACACACTTCCTGAGAGTTAGTATACTCTGCAACCCAGGGGCTGAAAAAGGGCGCGTCCTGTGTACCTGTTCCTGCTATCCTGGTAGATAGCCTAAATCTGTATTTACAAAAAGATCATCCCATACTGAAAACAGGATCCCTTACTGGTGCCTTGATTCATAGTATGTGTTTTATGAGAAAAATCCTAAATATAGTATAAAAATTACTCTAAATGGACTATATAAATACGCAAATTTTATTTCCATGAAATCAAATATTTTATGGTACTATAGAATATTTATAATATTGGATCGGATTTACTATTGTGTTAATGTCTATAAAATGTAAAAAAAACTGCCATACTAGCTGGGGAGTGGCTTAGTGGGAAAGGGACATGACTTGCTGGTAAAGGACATGGCTTAAATGCGCCAAAACTGCACCTAAAAACTAGGACAAAATGTTGGCACAAAAGTCAAATCAAAACTGCTATAAAGAAGAGAAAATGTATAACAGATTGTGCAAGATACGGCAACATTATAATGCACTGCACACCACTCTGATAAATTTGGAGCATTTTGTAACCAACCTGGTGTAAGTTTAAGCCCTCTATTAGACAGTGTATGTACACTACAAATCATAACAATCATATGAAAACATTGTTCATAAAAAAAATCCTCTGTGATAAACAAAAATGCATTCTAATTGTATTGAAATGATAAAGTCTATATTTTAATACAATGTTAATTGGTTTATTATTTAGAAAATGTCCATCGACCGTATTTTATTTCCTCTAGTTTTATTGAAGAATTAATTTTTTCGTTTACTTGGCGGTTACCGAAGTGCTAACCATTCACAGCGGGAGAGTTGCTTTCATAAAAACTCACTTTCCTGATGGTCTAAGAAAGTCTATGCTTATAAGAATAAAAACAAGGGGGACTTGCAGTTAATGAGCAGTCTGCAATAATACGGTTTTATTTAAGGGATGTGAAGCAAATTCTAGAAAGTTTGCATAAAATAGCAGCTTCATAATCTATCACAAAAGAAAACAATCACATTTCAGCTGACTACAGTGTCTGACATGTGGTTCAAGCATTTAAAAGCAATGTAAAAGACAGAAAAGCAGCACAACTATGACATTGATGTACTAGTGGTACATTTGTGGTAGCGAAATATGCAGAACATTATACCGAAGCAATCTAAGACAAAGCTGAAGTCTTCTATCACTCTCATTGACTTGGCATATCAATTCAACCTTCTCATAATCATTGTCCTACTTGGCATGAATCCTTAAACTAATTCAGCTTAGTAAAGTGTATGGCTTTTTAATGGCAGACGTCCATTTGTACGCGTGCATTTGTCTTGCAGCAGAAGAAGTGACTGATTGGCATTTGTGGTTCTGAAAAGAGAGTTTGTTCCCCAATAGTTGGCAGTCTTACTTTCCTCTGCCTTAACCTTTCTATTACAAAATGAACCATAAAGAATGTCAACGTAGGAGACAAGTGAGCCGTGCTTTTCCTGATGTTGGATGACAGCTGTAATGGCAAGGGGAAATGCTTCTGAAATTGACTGTTTTTTAACATTGGCTCTTGTGACATTTGCTTTATTTGTATGTTTTATCATATTGAAAAGCAGATAAAAAGGAAGAAAAGGAAAAAGGCTTCACACTTAGGTTAACCAATTATAGACAACTTTATACCCAATTGAAAAAAACACTTTTCTATTTCTGCAAGAAAATAGTATTTTATATGCTTAAGTAAGAAAGGCTTATAAAATAATCAGGTTCCACTGCACTTTATCCAAACATAATGAGGCCTTCTCCGTAGAGTGAATTATATTCAGCTCATAGAGTTTCCTCCCAGAAATCATTTCAAGCCCACACTGCACAGAGCAGATAAATCTTGCAACTTGACTAACCACAAGGCATAGAAAAGTCATTGCTCACTAAAAATGTCAATGTCAAGTCGATTTCCTGAAACATGTCTATTTCTTTCAGGTTCCCTGTTGTTGTTTCAGAATAAATGGGATCTAAAATCTCATTACTTTTATTGTTTAAAACCAGTAACACTGGGTCAGAAGGTAATGGCACAAGGTGATAGCTCCTCTCATAGAATATTTAATCCAATGGGTCTTTGACATTGAGGTCACTATATTTCTTTCCATATGGCTTAACTTCTACTTCAGCAGGGAAATCAGGTTGAATATATAATTCCAAAGTCAGGCAAATGCATGTACAGAGTGAAGAATTTCACAATAATGGTTCAGTTTTTTCAAAACTGTCTAACAGTAAAACTGGCCTTGTTGCCCATAACAGCCAATCACAATGCAGCATTCATTTTACTAGACCGTTTTAAAAACTTAAAGCTGTGCTCTGATTGGTTGCTATATGCAACAAAGACAATCTTTTTGTTATACAATTTTATAATTGAGGCCCAAAGTGTTTTTATTATGATAAGGAATGCATGGATTTCAGAACACAAAAGGATACCTACTGCTCTAGCACATAATTGTAATAGTAATAGTAGTGTAATGATACTGACAGAATACCAGTCCAGCAAAAAGCGCACGCACAATCATACTTGGCGCAAGCTGTCAAACTAGGCAAGAGGTGGCGAACTTACCATGCGACGTCCCTGCAGCCTGGGGTCCTGCCTGCAGTGGATTGAACCCATTATCTTGAACCAGCTAACAGACCCTAAGTGATCCTACAGGTGAAAAGTTGAACTTGCTTTTGCCTGGCAGCTGCTGGTAGGTGGAGCGGATAGGAGGAGAGGACAGTTTGATTAGTGAGACAAGCAGAGGAAATAACAGAGAGATAACGTAGAACAATGCAGTGAAACACAAGATAAGTCAGGCAGTCCAAGGTCTAAACACTATAAATCAAATGCGGTACAAAATCGGAATACAAATGGATGTTTAGGAGAGCCAGGGTCAGACAACAACGTAACAACAAATAGACCTCAAAGCAGCCAAAGAACAAAAGAGCCACATTAAGTTAATCTCTGGCAAAGAGGTCTAGTACCAGGGGTGTTATATAGGAAGCTAAACAGATGATTAAGAGTGATAGCTATGTAAAACACTCAAGATTTTAACCCTCGCCTACCTCTCAGACCAGCTCTGAGAACAAGGAATTTGACAGTGCCCCCCCCCCCCTTTACGAGGGGCCAATGGACGCTCAGGATGAGGTTTGGTAGGCTGGTCAGTGTGGAACTTCTTGACCAACCTGGGAGCACTCACAGAATTGGCAGATACCCATGACCTCTCCTAAGGACCATATCCCTTCCGGTGTACTAAGTACTGGAACTTCTAACCCATCTGTAATCCACAATTTTCTCTACCTCGTACTTTAGGTTACCTCTGACTGAAAGGTGGCGATGGAGGTTCCGTAACATGGATCGGAGATTGGTATTGTTTGAGCAGAGATTAATGAAAGACCTTAGGAATTTTAAAAGATGGAGGAAGTTTAAGAGGGTAAGCAGATGGGTTAATAACTTGAATAATTTCATAAGGGACAATAAACTTAGGTCCAAGCTAGGCAGAAGGCACCTTAATTTTGCTGTTTTTCGTGAAAAGCCAAACTTTCTCGCCAGAACAGCGTTTCCTATCAGCGGCCCTCTTCTGTCTGCTGACAGAACACTCAATGTTACGTTTAACCTAAACCCAAACCTGTCTCAACTGATCGACATAGGACTCAACTTCGGGAGTGCTGGAATCGCTGGAAAAACAAGTGCCAAAACACGGATTAAAACCATAATTACAGAAGTCATGGTGGATTCATGAACCAGGTAAGTCACGGAGGATTCATGAACCTGGTTGTTAAGTGAAAACTCAGCTAGAGGAAGGAAAGACACCCAGTCAGTCTGACAGTCAGAGACATAACATCTGAGGATTTGTTCTGAAGACTGATTGACACGTTCAGTTTGCCCATTAGATTGAGAGTGATAAGCAGACGAAAATGCTAAATCAACCTTAAGTTTGGCGCAGAACGCCCTCCAAAATTTGGACACAAACTGAATACATCTATCTGAAACAATATTCTCTGGAAGGAATACCATGCAGTCTCACTATATGTTAGATAAACAACATAGAGAGGGTCATAGAGTTAGGTAACTTAATAAGTGGAACGTGGGGGACACTGCTTAGAAAACCGATTGACCACCACCCAAATGACTATTTTATTCTCAGAGGGAGATCCGAAATGAAATCCATGGACACGTGTTCAGGGACAGATCGGTATAGGGAGGGGCAGAAGTTCTCCAGCAGGTCAAGAACGAGGCAGTTTGGCTTGAGCACCCACACCACAGGCTTAGACATATCCTCTAACATCACGAATGTACAAAGGCCACCAGTAGTTATGGGACACCAGACGTCCAGTACTGGCAAGACAGAATCTTCTAGGACCCTGAGCATGAGTTGAGGTGGTACAAATAACTTCCCCGGAGGCAGAGTTTCGGGAGCTGAGAACTTAGCACCCCTAATCTCCTCTGCCAACGCCAGAGAGACAGCAGAAATGACAATATCTGAGGGAATTATAGACTCGGGAACAGAATTGCATAACTGAGTAGGACTAAAACATCTGGACAGAGCGTCCACTCTGACATTCTTAGACCCAGATCGGAAAGTAAAATTGAATTGGACAAAAAACAGAGCCCATCTAGCCTGTCTAGGATTCAACCTTTAGCAGATTCTAAATACATAAGATTTTTATGGTCAGTGACAACTGTAACCACATGAGCTGCCCCCTCGAGGAAATGACACCGCTCCTCAAATACACACTTTATTGCCAACAATTCCTGGTTACCAATGTCATAATTGTCTTCACCAGGTGAAAATTTACGTAAAAAGAAGGCACAAAGTCACAATTCGGTGGGACTCGACGGACCCCGAGACAAGACAGCTCCCACACCCGCTCCCACGGTGAGCGTCAACCTCAACAATGAATTGCTGTTGAAGGTCTGGCTGGACCAGAACAGGCGCGGAAATATAGCACCTCTTTAAAGAGTCAAAGGCCAGCACTGCCTCTGGATGCCAGTTAGCCTCATCAGCCCCTTCTTAGTAAGATCAGTAAGAGGTTTTTTCAGTTTAGAAAAGCCACAAATAAATTTTCAACAGTAGTTAGCAAAACCTAGAAAGATCTGGAGAGTCTTAAGGGTTTTAGGCTGCACCCAGCCGACAATGGCCTGCACCTTGGCAGGATCCATACCAAAACCCTTAGCTGAAAGCATATAGCCTAAAAAGTTAACTTCTTGAGCTTCAAACACACACTTTTCTAGTTTGGCAAACAGAAAATGCTCCCGTAATCTTTTCAGCACAGCGCGAATGTGAGAGACATAATACTTCTGATCAGGGGGAAAATCAGTATGTCATCTAAATATACAACATCAAATCTGCCTATAAAATCCCTGAATAAGTCATTAACAAAACCCTGAAAAACAGCAGGGGCATTACAAAGACCGAAAGGCATCACCAGGTATTCGTAATGGCCTTCCAGGGTATTGAATGCTGTCTTCCATTCATCCCTGGACCTGATCCTGATCAAATTATAAGCTCCCCTGACGTCGAGCTTGGTGAAAAATATAGCCCCCTCTAGCTGATTAAACAAGTCAGGAATCAAAGGCAATGAATACTGATTTTTAACAGTAATTTTTTTAAGTTCCCAATAGTGAATACAAGGCCTAAGACCTCCATCTTTCTTTTCCACAAAAAAGAAACCTGCCTCTACAAGAGACGTGGAGTGTCTGATGAAACCTTTACACAAACAGTCAGCAATGTAGTCTTTCAAAGTCTGACGTTCGGGAACAAACAGATTAAAAATGCGCCCCTTGGGCAGACGGCATATAAATAGGGCAATCATATTCCCTATGAGGAGGCAATTTATCACACTCAGAAACCGAGAACACATCAGAGAAGTTTTCAAGATACTGAGGCAGGACAGGTTGGGAGGTGAAGGTGTAATAAATAGGTAGAGACATACAGGAAGACGTGGCAGTCAGGATGCCACTTGACGATATCACCCAAGTGCCAATCCACAACAGGGTTGTGCTTACGTAACCAGGGAATTCCCAGCTTAACCGAAGCAGGCATGACTCAAGGACATAAAATGACATCTCATAATGCATGGTCCCCACCAACACAGAAATTTCAGGAGTAATTAAATGAATCTTATCATGATGCAAAGGGGAGTTATCAATAGCAGATATAGCAATGGGAATAGACAACCTGATAAGGGGCAGATTGAGTTATTTTACAGCCCTGAACTCTACTAAATTAATATCTGCCCTACAGTCAATAAAGGATTTTTCCCAACAATTTTTCTTATTGTAAGAAACAAAACTGGGAGTAAAACTTTAGAGGAAAAAAGAGAAGATACCTGAGTGCCTAGATGGGCTTCCTCAAACTCATCTAGGCATTGAAGTTTTCCGGTAATGGGCATTTAGAACAGGAGCAAAGCTGATGTCTGGGATCACCACAAAAGCCTATGTTCTCTCCGGTAGATCCTCCTGTCACGGGCAGATCACACTACTCCAATTTGCATAGGTTCGTCAGGAGAGGGTGATATAGCTTCCACCCTGGACAAGGGAGGCATAACAGAAAACTGTTACAGATGACGCTCATGTA
This sequence comes from Rhinoderma darwinii, assembly GCF_050947455.1. Classification (NCBI taxonomy): domain Eukaryota; kingdom Metazoa; phylum Chordata; class Amphibia; order Anura; family Rhinodermatidae; genus Rhinoderma; species Rhinoderma darwinii. The sequence continues at coordinate 460,593,692 of NC_134687.1, forward strand.
GCCGTCTATCTAGTTGAATAGCAAGGGACATGGCTGACTCAAGAGAAGCAGGAGGAGGATGATGCACCATGGCATCCTTTATGGCTTCAGTAAGCTCTACACGATACTGACAACGAAGGGCCGGATCATTCCATTTAGAATCAGTCGCTCACCTGCTAAATTCAGTGCAGTATTCCTCAGCCAGACGTCTACCCTGTTTTAAGAACATTATCTTGCTCTCAGCATCATCCACACGGTCAGGGTCATCATAAAGTAGGCCAAGAGCCAATAAAAAGGCTTACAAAGAAGACCGTTCAGGGGACTCAGGAGACAGAGAAAAAGCCCAGGTCTGGGGGTCACCTTGTCAAAGGGAAATAACCATGCCTACCCGCTGGGCCTCAGAACCTGACGTTCTACCCTATGGAAAGGCTATCAAAAATAACTTTAGTATACATTGAAGTAGCCAGAAGATGTATATAAACAAAGGACAGATTATTTTATAAAAAAAAAGGCTAATAAGGGAATAATTAGGAATAATACTGTATTAAATATGAGGATTTATTTTATTTTAGGTTCCCTTTAAAAGTTATTTCTGACCTGTTTGCATCCTTATAGTCTTCTACACAATGTTAAAGGGGTTATACAGGAATAGAAAAACACAATAAACATGATTTTGGCAGAAAGCAGCCATATTTTTCTAATTCTGTACAATTGCTTTAACATAGAGTCACTACAAATAATCTATTTTCTCTCTATCTTTTTTTCAGTTCAAATCATATAAGTAATTTAAGGAGTCATTTATTGAAACTAGTTGTAAAGGGGACAAGTTGCCTACAGCTACCAATCAGATTTCAGCTCCCATTTTTCAGTGGCCCTTTAAGAAAAACAAATGGGTAACTCCTCCAATTTGAAACATTTGCCCCAATAGAGTATAACTCTTATTAACTTTTTTTTAGATTATAGTGTAGTTGTGACCTCAGTCTGAACACAATAGTAAGCTGTTGACCTTCTGCAAGTGAGGTCTGTGGTAAAAAATACTTTCAGTTGTAAATATCTTGTAGAGATGTTCCTCAAAGGGCCCTAAAACATTATAATTAAAACAAATTATAGTATAATTAAAAGATTATATTTTAGCTGTCTTTGCATAGGCTATAACTGTTTTGCAATGATGGGTTGATCTACCTTTATAATGTGATGGTACTTTAAATTATCCATAATTCTTTAACCATACTGAAGATACCTTAACTGTAGCTCCTCTTCCGTGAGAAGCCAGATATTTACTAATATATTTTTTTGGGGATTGCAAGACAGAAATGCGTTCATCAGTGTGATAATGACACTTGATGATGGTGAGCTCCTGCAAGTTCTATAGTTCTAAAATTATTATCTGATATACAAATTGCAGGTTACCAGTTATATTTATAAATTCTAGTCTCTAATGTCTAAGGATTAGTAACTGAATATGTTCAGCTAGACTAATACAATTTATAATGTGAAACTATATATCTTGCATTGTCAAGCAGAATTTTTGCTACATGTGGTAACATTATACCTTGCTTTGATGCAGAATCATCAAATATGGATGACTATGCACATTGATTTCTGTTTTCTATTACATATACGATCAGGATACAGATAGAAAGCTGATACAAGCACAATTTTCCGTGTAGAAGAGATAAATTTCTGCAGTATGTGTGTCTATTCTCAAGGTCATAATAGAGTGACCCTTGCCAGTAAAAGATCCTAGCATCAATGACAAAGGCATATTATTCAATATTTTATGCAGGTAAGAGCTACTGTCTCTCTGTTAGAGAAAGGAGCCAATCTGCTTTCAAAGCCTCATAAGCTAATTTCTTAGCAAAATATACCAGCTTAGGAAATATATTAATAGCCACAGTTATTACTTGAAATCGGATTATTTATGATTCATTCAAAAATTACTTAAGGTCTCTTTGCTGCTTTAGTAAAAGTATCCAATGGAGGTTTCTCGTTAAATTCACATTTCTTTGAACACTCTGCTACCAATTTACTGTATGTAACGCTGCTATGTTTTTAAAAATAGACAAATAAATTGTGCATTTAACAGTTTACCAAAAATATTTACATCTAGTAATATTATAATAAAAATGGGTGGTCACCTCCAAGGGTAGTGGGATCGTGGGTATGAATTTATTTTGAGGCAGCAGTTTTTGGACATAGGATCTAATGGAAAGAACATATGGAAAGTGTACCAAAGGGCTCGTAAGACTACCCGATCCAAATTACTCCAACCTACGATCAAGAAGTCTCTACCTGTACAAACTAGATATGTGATGACCTACCATGATAGATGGGGGAAATGGTACAATGTTTATCAAAATATTGGCCTACACTGAGAACGGACCCTGTATTATCAGAACTGTTACCTTTGAGACCCGCTGTTGCCTCGAGACGGGCGAGGAACCTCCGCGACACTTGGGTTCACAGCCATCACAACCCACCCAAAGTTAAACCTATTTTTGGTGCAGGCAAACCACGATGGGGCTGTCATCCATGTGGACGGTGTATAGCTTGTCCGAATATTACTGAAAGTGAAGAATTCTGGGACTCAACAAGGAAGATCAAATACAGAATCACATGGCCGATCACATGCAATACCAAAGGGGTGATCTATTATGCACAGTGCCCGTGCTCCAGGATTTACAGTGGATTGACCACAAGGGAACTCAAGGTGAGAACAAGAGAACACGTATACAGTATCGAGGCCGCTAGAGGAACCAAACCGGAAATGGTAGAGCTATTTAAAACTTTATCCAGACACCTTTTCCTACAACATGGATGTGATTCAAACGGTCTACACCAGGGGTCTCAAGCACGCGGGCCGCATGCATCCCCTGGGGCTGTCAGCTGCGGCCCGCGGGACACAGAGCCGCTAGTACAGATTTTGCTCCGGGATTCTGGAATTCCCTGACATCTCTGTACACATATGGACAGCGATGTCTGGGGTGTCCCCAGAGCGGAGTCCCGGGCAGAGCGCTAGTATCGGCTCTGCTCCGGGACTCTGTGGAATTTCCTGACATCGCTGTCCATATATGGACAGTGTGTCAGGGTCTTCCCCAGAGCGGAGTCTCGGGCACAGCGATAGTATTGGCTCTGCTCCGGGACTCTGTGGACTTCCCTGACATTGCTGTCCATATATGGACAGTATGTCAGGGTCTTCCCCAGAGCGGAGTCCCGGGCAGAGCGCTAGTATCGGCTCTGCTCCGGGACTCTGTGGAATTCCCTGACATCACTGTCCATATATGGACAGTGTGTCAGGGTCTTCCCCAGAGCGGAGTCCTGGGCAAAGTGTTAGTATCGGCTCTGCTCCGGGACTCTGTGGAATTCCCGGACATCGCTGTCCATATATGGACAGTGTGTCAGGGTCTTCCCCAGAGCGGAGTCCCGGGCAGAGCGCTACCGTGTTTCCCCGAAAGTAAGACAGTGTCTTACTTTCTTTTTATCCCCAAAAGCCCGACTATGTCTTACTTTCGGGGTATGTCTTATATTGTAAAAAAATTGTCGAATTTTTTTTTTTTTTTTTTTCACAAACTTTATTTAACTGTTTTACATTTTTTTTTTTAGTCCCACCAGGGGACTTCACTATGCGATGTGCCGATCGCATATATAATGCTTTGGTATACTTAGTATACCGAAGCATTATTGCCTGTCAGTGTAAAACTGACAGGCAACCTATTAGGTCATGCCTCCGGCATCGCCTAACAGGCAGATGCTGAAGGCAGACCTGGGGGTCTTTGTTAGACCCCCGGCTGTCATGGAAACCCGACGGCGACCCGCGATTTGTTTGCGGGGGCGCCGATCGGGTGACAGAGGGAGCTCCCCCCTCTGTCAAACACATTAAATGCCGCTGTCACTATTGACAGCGGCATTTAATGGGTTAAACTGCCGGAATCGGCGCGCGCTTCGATTCCGGCAGTTGCAGCAGGAGCCAGGCTGTGTATAACAGCCGTGCTCCTGCCGCTGATGGAGACGTATGGAGAGGGGGGCGGCGCGGAAGTGGGCAGGAGGCGGCAATACCCCCGTGTTTCCCCGAAAGTAAGACATATGTCTTACTTTCGGGGTACGGCTTATATTAGCCGACCCCCCTGAAACCCCCGATACGTCTTACAATCGGGGGTGTCTTACTATCGGGGAAACACGGTAGTATAGGCTCTGCTCCGGGAATCTGTAGAATCTTCTGACATCGCTGTCCACATATAGACAGTGATGTCTGGGGCTTCCCCAGAGTTGTAGTCCCGGGCAGAGCTCTAGTATAAGCTCTCCTCTGGGACTCTGGGGAAGCCTCTGACATTGCTGTTCATACATCGACAGTGATGTCAGTTGCTTCCTCAGAGCAGGAGTCCCAGTGATGTCAGGAGCACAGCTGGAGTCCCAGGAAGAGCCTACTAGCGCTCTGCCCTGGACTCCAGCTCTGGGGTTGCCCCTGACATCCATGTCCATATATGGACAGTGATATCAGGAGCAGAGCTGGAATCCCAGGCAGAGTGTTAGACGCGGCTCTGCTCCTAGACTACAGCTCCGGGCAAGCCCCTGACATAACTGTCCATATATGGACACTGATGTTAATGGCTTCCCCAGAGTTCCGGCGCAGAGCCTATATTAGTGCTCTGTTCTGGGACACCGGCTCTGGGGTTGCCCCTGATATCACATTCCGGTCCAGGAGGATTCCTTGATGTCACTGTGTATAGACAGTGACGTCAGAGGCTCCAACATTAGAGGAATCCCCAGCCAAAGTGTTGGCAATGCTCTGACTGGGGATTCCACTCCTAGATGGAGCCCCAATGGAGCTATCTATTTGGGGGGGGGTGTGGCAGCATCTGCGGAAGGCACTGTGGCAGCATCTATGGAGGGCAATGTGGCAGCATCTACAGAGGGCACTGTGGCAGCATCTACAGAAGGCACTGTGGCAGCATCTACAGAGGGCACTGTGGCAGCATCTACAGAGGGTACAGTGGCAGCATCTACAGAGGGCACTGTGGCATTATCTAGGGCTGTGTTGCTGTCGCATCCATGGCCGCGGGCCGTCGGGCTTACTCACCTCCCGACGCCCGCAGCCATGGAACCGTGAGCGCTGGTCCACATCTCCTTCCTAGGAGACGCCAGCGCTCACTTCTGCTCCGATCTGCTGTGTCCCATAGGGTGCGCGTGCATGCTCGTGCCCGGCCTTAAAGGGCCAGCGCGCGCACAAAGGAAATCATCATCATCATCAACTGCCATGATTTCCTGGTCTATAAGGCGGCCCCAGGCCTTCTGATCCTTGCCTGAGCGTTGTTAGTTTTCCCAGTCTGTCTTGCAAATGGTCCCTTATTGTTTCCCATTCCAGTTGTTACCCGTGCCTTATTACCTGTTCCCGCTTCCCGTGCTGTGCCTCTAGTAATGAGTCGTGCCACGTCCTGTGTCATCTGCCACGTCCAGAGGAATCTGCCACGTCCTGTGTCATCTGCCATGTCCAGAGGAATCCGCCACGTCCTGTGTCATCTGCCACGTCCAGAGGAATCCGCCACGTTCTGTGTCATCTGCCACGTTCGGAGGAATCCGCCACGTCTGGTGCAACCTGCGGCACCTGTGTCATCCGCCATGTTTGGCGTTATCTGCTGTACCCATCTCCATCAGTGCCAGAGCTGCGGCCAATGTCTGGACTATCCAGGTACCCTTGTGCGGGACATTGTATTCTGGTGTTTCCTGTTGTTTGGCCAGCTGCCTCCCCGCTATGGCGGTACGGCCTAGTGGGTCCACTACCCGCTACGTGACAGGCCTTGGACCCCGCTGGTCAACCTGAGACTTTGACGACACAAGCCATGCTGGCTGAGATGGAGGTTCTCCAATCACAACAAGACCAGCTCCTCCTGTCGGTGAACACCATTGCCCATCGGCTGCTTGCTCCAACCACAATCGTCACCGCACCCATTCCTGCTGTTCCTCCTGCTACACTTCCTGTATGTACCGATGCCAATCCCCTGAGTTTCTTGCCGCTAACTCCACGCTATGATGGAGATCCGAGGTCCTGAAGGGGATTTTTGAATCAGTGCCTGATCCACTTCAGACTACATGCCAGGTCCTTCTCTTCGGATTACGTCAGGATCGCCTTCATCATCTCTCTCCTTACTGGCAAAGCCCTGGCATGGGCTAATCCTCTGAGGGAACATCAGGGACCAGAGACCCGTGACTTGCAGTGCTTCTTACAGACCTTTCCGCTCAATCTTTGAGGAACCTGGGAGAGTTTCTGGTGAGAGGATGCATCGGGTTTCTGCCTATCTTGACTCTGGTTCTGCTGCAAACTTCATCCAGAAAGAGCTTGTGGATCATCTTCAGTTGCCCACAGTCCCCCTAGAGACGTCTTTGGCTGTTGCCTCAGTTAATGGACTGCCTCTGCCTGATCCCATCATTTCTAAAACCAAGCCGTTGAAGCTCCAGGTTCGAGGCCTTCATTTTGAACTAATTTCTTTCCTTGTTTTGCCCAAGGCCATCAATGATGTTCTACTGGGCCTGCCTTGGCTTCGACTACATGCCCCAGTCCTGGACTGGAATTCTGGAGAGGTTCTCCAATGGGGCTGCAAGTGCCATGGTCGTTGTCTGTTGCAGATCCATCTTGTCAAGCCTCCTCCGCCTCAGTCAATGGCGGGACTGCCTCCCCAGTTTGCTCAGTATGCAGATGTTTTTAGCAAAAGGGAGGCTGAGACGCTGCCTCCACATCGGACTTATGACTGCCCCATTGAACTAGTTCCTAATGCCTCTCTCCCCTGTGGTCGAGTATATCCTCTCTTCTTGCCTGAGTATCTATCCATGTCGGCCTAAATCAAGGAGAATCTGGAGAGGGGTTTCATACGAAAGTCTTCCTCCCCGGCCGGGGCTGGCTTCTACTTCGTTAAAAAGAAAGACGGATCCCTTCGACCCTGCATTGACTACCGTGGTCTCAACCAGATCACGGTAAAGAACAAATACCCGTTGGCACTTATATCTGAGTTATTTGATCGCATACGAGGAGCCCAAATTTTTTCTAATCTAGACCTGCGGGGGGCTTATAACCTAGTCCGGATTCGCCGGGATGATGAATGGAAGGCGGCATTTAACACCCGGGACGGGCACTACGAATACCTAGTTATGCCCTTTGGACTGTGTAACGCTCCCGCAGTGTTTCAGGAGTTCGTTAACCCCTTCCCAACATTTGACGTATCCATACGCCAAAATCGGGTAGGGGAAGTATGGAGCTGGCTCACGGAGTGAACCCGCTTCATATGATGCCGGTGTCGGCTGTTTGTTACAGCCGAAACCTCAGAGTAACTAGCAGCATCACGCTCCAGCACGATCCCGCTAGTTTAACTCATTAAATGCAGCGGTCAACAGAGACCGCAGCATTTAAATCGTTAGAAAGAGGGGGATGACCCCCTCTAACAGCTCATCGCACCCCCCGCAACGCAATCATGGGGGGGCGATGGTTGCTACGGCTGCCTGGGGGCCTAATGGCCGGCAGGGCTTAATAGTTGCCTGTCAGAATCACGATATACTGCAATACATTAGTATTGCAGTATATTGTGCAAGCGATCTAACGATCGCTGGTTGAAGTCCCCTAGGTGGACTAAAAAAAAAAGTCAAAATGAGTTAAATAAAGTTGTTTTTTTTGTGTAAAAAATATATTAAAAGTTAAAAAAAAAAACTTTTCCCATTTCCCCCCTAGAGAATAGTAAAAAATAAATAAATAAACATAATTGGTATCGCCGCATCCGTAAAAGTCTGAACTATTACAATATATCATTATTTAACCCGCACGGTGAACGCCGTAAAAAAAAATAGTAAATGCCAGAATCTCTATTTTTTGGTCACCTAATCTCCCACAAAAAATGAAATAAAAAGTGATCACACTGTTGCATTTACACCAAAACGGTATTATTAAAAACTACAGCTTATCCCGCAAAAAATAAGCCCTCATACCACTTAATCGACGGAAAAATAAAAAAGTTGTGGCTCTCGGAATTTGGCGACACAAAATAAATTTTCTTTTTTCCACTAAGGTTTTTACTTATATATATTTGGTATCGCCGTAATTGTATTGACCCACAGAATAAAGTTAACATGTTGTTTTAATTGCACAGTGAATTCCATAAAAACGGCGCGCAAAAAACCATGGAGGAATCAATGTTTTTTTCATTTTCTACCCCACAAATAATTTTTTTCCCGTTTCCTAGTACATTATATGGCAAAATAAATGGTGCTACAAAAAACTACAACTCGTCCCGCAAAAATCTAGCCCTCACAGTACTATGTCGACGGAAAAATAAAGACGTTATAGCTTTTGGAAGGTGGGGAGGAAAAAACTAAAATTAAAATCTGAAAAAGGACTGCGGCGGGAAGGGGTTAATGATATCTTCCGAGTTCTCCTCTATGTCTGTGTTGTTGTTTATCTCAATGATATTTTGATTTTCTCCCCAGATCCGACGACTCATCGGAGGCATGTCCGTCAGGTTCTACGATTAAGGGAGAATCATTTATACGCCAGGTTGGAGAAGTGCGTCTTTGAGAGGAGTTCTCTGCCCTTCCTGGGCTACATCATCTCGGATCAAGGCATCTAGATGGATCCTGAGAAAGTGAAAGCTGTCCTAGAGTGGCCACGTCCTCAAGGCTTAAGGGCCATACAGCGGTTCCTGTGATTCGTCAATTTCTACCGGCAGTTTATTTCTAGCTTCTCCTCTCTGACGGCTCACATCTCTACCATTACCAAGAAGGGTGTGAACGCCAAGGTGTGGACTCCAGAGGCAGAGTCCGCATTTATTAGCCTCAAGAAAGCCTTCACTTTAGCTTCGGTCCTCTATCATCCTGACGTATCTCGGCATTTCTCACTGGAAGTGGATGCTTCCTCTGTTGGTGCAGGTGCACTTCTGTTCCAGAGGAGCTCCAAAGGAAAGGCAGTAGTATGTGGCTACTACTCAAGACTTTTTTATTCTGCTGAGCGCAATTACTCTATTCGAGATCGGGAGCTGCTGGCCATCATATTGGCTCTGGAGCAGTGGAGACATCTTCTAGAACGCGCTGCTCACCCCATCCTGATATTCACCAACCACAAAAACCTTACCTACCCTCAGTCTGCTCAATGACTGAATCCCCATCAAGCCAGGTGGTCGCTGTTCTCCACCCGTTTCCAGTTTGTGCTCCATTACGGTCCTGCAGGCAAGAATGTGAGGGCCGATGCCCTGTCCAGATCGATTGAGATGGAAGACACGGTGGAGTGCCTTCAGACTATCATAGACCCATCCTGCATAGTCACTGCTAATCCTCTGCAGGTTAGAGACATCCCTCCGGCGAGGAATTTTGTTCGGTTGGCAGACAGGAGAAGAATTCTCCGCTGGGGACACAGTTCTAAACTGGCTGGACACGCTGGTGTGCGTAAAACTCGACACCTGATAGCTCATCACTTCTGGTGGCCTACGCTACCTAAAGATGTTCTGGACTTTGTCTCTTCTTGCACGGTGTGTGCTTCTAACAAGGTTGCTCACTCCAAGCCTGCTGGCCTGCTTCAACCTCTGCCTGTACCCAATGCCCCCTGGCAGCACATTGTGATGGACTTTGTCACAGACATTCCCCCCTCAGCAGGATGCAACACTGTCTGGGTGGTGGTGGACCGGTTCTCTAAGATGGCACATTTTATCCCGCTGACCGGCCTACCTTCTGCTCCTCGTCTGGCGAGTCTCTTCATTCTACACATCTTTCGCTTGCATGGCTTGCCTCTACACATTGTGTCCGACCGGGGGGTTCAATTTACTTAAAAATTCTGGAGAGCCCTCTGTAAACTCCTGGATGTGAGATTGGACTTTTCCTCAGCTTATCACCCCCAGTCCAATGGGCAAGTTGAGAGGATCAACCAGATCATGGAGAATTGTCTCCGCCACTTCATCTCTTCACAGCACGATAACTGGGTACAGCTTCTTCCATGGGCCAAGTTCTCATACAACAACCACACAAGTGAATCCACCACTTTCCACTCCTTTTCACATTGTGTACAGTCAACATCCTAGAGTCCCTCTTCCAGTATCGACCACATCTCAAGTACCCGCTGCTGACTCTGCTTATGGGGACTTTTTGCAAATCTGGCAACAGACCCGGTCCTCTATTTTACTGTCAGTCGATCGCATGAAGCGAACAGCAGATACTAGGAGAAGAGAGCCGCCTCAGTATCTTCCGGGGACTAAAGTCTGGCTGTCCTCTCGGAACATTCGTTTGAAGGTACCCTCATGCAAGTTTGCTCCCAGGTTCCTTGGTCCTTTCGAGATTTTGCAACAGATAAACCCTGTCTCTTATAAGCTGCGGCTGCCTCCTACCCTCGGAATCCCCAACTCCTTCCATGTGTTCCTTCTGAAGCCAGTGGTCCTGAACCGCTACAGCAAGACTTCTAGTTCCACAGTTGCTCCCAGCGTTTCTTCTGATATATTCGAGGTGAGGGAGATCCTGGACTGCAAGAGGGTAGGAGGAAGGACTTTCTATTTGGTGGACTGGAGAGGGTTTGGTCCTGAGGAGAGGTCCTGGGAGCCAGAAGAGAACCTCAGTGCCCATGCGCTTATTAAGAAATTCCTCTCTCGCTCTGGTCCCAAGAAGAGGGGGCGTAAGAGGGGGGATACTGTAGCGTCCATGGCCACGAGCCGTCGGGTTTACTCACCTCCCGACGCCCGCAGCCATGGATACGTGAGCGCTGGTCCCCATCTCCTTCCTAGGAGACGCTAGCGCTCACTTCCGCTCCGGTCTGCTGTGTCCCGTAGGGTGCGCGCGCACGCTCGTGCACGCCTTAAAGGGCAGCGCGCACACAAAGGAAATCGTCATCATCATCAACTGCCACGATTTCCTTGTCTATAAGAAGGCCCCAGGCCTTCTGATCCTTGCCTGAGCGTTGTTAGTTTTCCCAGTCTGTCTTGCAAATGGTCCCTTAGTGTTTCCCATTCCAGTTGTTACCCGTGCCTTGTTACCTGTTCTTGTTTCCCGTGCTGTGCCTCTAGTATCGAGTCGTGCCACGTCCTGTGTCATCTGTCACGTCTGGAGAAATCTGCCACGTCCTGTGTCAGCTGCCACGTCCAGAGGAATCTGCCACGTCCTGTGTTATCTGCCACGTCCAGAGGAATCCGCCACATCCTGTGTCATCTGCCACGTCCGGAGGAATCCGCCACGTCTGGCGCAACCTGCGGCACCTGTGTCATCTGCCACGTTTGGCGTTATCTGCTGCACTCATCTCCATCAGTGCCAGAGCTGCGGCCAATGTCTGGACTATCCAGGTACCCTTGTGCGGGACATTGTATTCTAGGGTTTCCTGTTGTTTGGCCAGCTGCCTCCCCACTATGGCGGTACGGCCTAGTGGGTCCACTACCCGCTACATGACAGTTGCATTATCTACAGAGGGCACTGTGGCAGCATCTACAGAGGGCACTGTGGCAGCATCTACAGAGGACACTGTGGCAGCATCCACAGAGGGCACTGTGGCACTATCTAAAAAGGGGCTGCCCAATCTTGACATGTGTGTCTGCCAAACACTGCCAACTGAGCCGCCTAGACTGCATTTAGCGACACTTAAACTGAAAAACTGGATTGTTGAAATAAGCACGTGCAGAATTCTCTCAAATTTTAAACCTAGTGGTATTATTATAGTAATATAGTGTTATAGTAGATCAAATAACTAATTGAATAACAATAATTTTGTATTGTATCAAATTTGAAAGTAATGCGGTCCGACAACTTCCCATTTTTTCTATATGTGGCCCACTTACCCGGCCGAGTTTGAGACCCCTGGTAATCACATTATGGGTATTGATCATGTAGAAATGTGCCTAAGGGGTGGATCTTTGGTGAAAAGATTGTTACGGTTAGAGGCCCACTGGATTTGGAGACTAAAAACTGTACATCCAATCGGCCTTAATGAGAATATGGGTTTTGCGGAATTTCTATAACTAGTGTCTAGATCTCCCGTGGGGTGTTTTTAGGTGTCCTATGATGACATGATGGTTTTAATTATATAGATTCTTTTTCTTCTTTTTACACAGTATTTGTAGGTCCATCTGATGATCCAGGAGTCTGTCTAGAGGTTTTCGTGTGTCCAGTATGAATATTTGCTCCAGTACTTTATTTCAGATGGATAGATGAACGCTGTACTTGGTGGCTACCACAACCATTTTCCTCCTTTGTAATCATTTTTTATTTTTTATTTTATATTTATATTTATTTATTCACTGAATATTTATAAGTTCACATACATTTATATCTCTTTTGTTTATTTATCACTTCGTGTACTTCACAGTTTTATTCAATATTTTTATTTTTTCGTCTATTTACATGTTTAGATACGTATATATTTTTCACACACATACTTATATATACATATATATTTGTTGTATATTTTTCATATTTATTATCTGGTAGTATTTATTCATTATCTATTGTTTTATTTACACAATATTTTCCATCATTTATGCGTTTAACCCGTTAGTGACCGCCCCATACTGTTTCTACGTCGGTCACTAATGGGCCTTATTCCGATGCAATATACTTTTTACGTCGTTGCATCGGAATAAGTTGGGGGCGTCCCTGCTCGAACGTGTGAGATCGATATTAGTATCGATCTCACCCGTTTAACCCTTCAGATGCGGTGCTTAATAGCGTGCACCGTATCTGAGTGGTTTTGGAAAGAGGGAGGGAGCTCCCTCTCATCTCACTGACACCCGGCAATAAGATCGCCGAGTGTCTGTGTCACCGATGGCAGCCGGGGGCCTAATAAAGGCCTCCAGGTCTGCCGGTAATGAATGTCTGCTAGATGATGCCTCTGGTATGACCTAGCAGATGCCTGTCCGTTTTACATGGACAGGCAGTAATACACTGCAATACAGAAGTATTGCAGTGTATTATAAATGTGATCGTATAATCGCATAGTGAAGTCCCCTAGTGGGACTAGTAAAAAAGTTTAAAAAAAAGTTTCATAAAAAGTGAAAAAAAAAATTAAAAACCCACTTTTTCCCCTTACAAACTGCTTTATTATTAACAAACAAAATAAAGTAAAAAAGTTACACATATTTGGTATCGCCGCGTCCATAACGAGCCCAACTATAAACTTGTTACATAATTTAACCCGCTCGGTGAACGTCATAAAAAATAAAATAAAAAACATGCAAAAATTGCTGTTTTCTTTGAATCCAGCCTTAAAAGAAATATGATAAAAAGTGATCAAAAAGTCGAAACTACTCCAAAATGGTACCGATAAAAACTACAAGTTGTCCCACAAAAAAAAAGCCCTCCTAAAATTGCATCGGCGAAAAATTAAAAACTTTACGGCTCTTCAAATATGGAGACACAAAAACAAATAATTTTGAATAAAAAGTGTTTTCACTGTCTAAAAGTAGTAAAACATACAAAAACTATACAAATTTGGTATCGTTGCAATTGCAAAAACCCACTGAATAAAGTTATTGTGTTATTTATACCACACGGTAAACGGCGTAAATTTAGGACGCAAAAAAGTGTGGCGAAATTGCTGTTTGTTTTCTATTCCCCCTCAAAAAAAAAGTTAATAAAAGTTAATCAATAAATTCTATGTACTCCAAAATGGTGCTATTAAAAATTACAACTTGTCCTGCATAAAACAAGACCTTATACAGCTATGTCGACGCAAAAACAAAAAGTGTATAGCTCTTTGAATGAGACAATGGAAAAACTTAAAAAATGGCTTGGTCATTAAGGTCTAAAATAGGCTGGTCATTAACCCCTTCCCTCTTTAGCCACTTTTGACCTTCCTGACAGAGCCTCATTTTTCAAATCTGACATGTGTCACTTTATGTGGTAATAACTCCGGAATGCTTTCACCTATCCAAGCGATTCTGAGATTGTTTTCTCGTGACACATTGGACTTTATGTTACTGGCAAAATTTGCTCGATATGTTCAGTATTTAATTGTGAAAAACACCAAAATTTAGCGAAAAATTGCAAAAATTAGCATTTTTCTCAATTTAAATGTATCTGCTTGTAAGACAGGCAGTTATAATACACAAAATTGTTGCTAATTAACATCCCCCATATGTCTACTTTAGATTGGCATCGTTTTTTGAACATCCTTTTATTTTTCTATGACCTCACAAGGCTTAGAACTTTAGCAGCAATTTCTCACATTTTCAAGAAAATTTCAAAAGGCTATTTTTACAGGGGCCAGTTCAGTTGTGAAGTGGTTTTGAGGGCCTTATATATTAGAAACCCCAAAAAAGTCACCCCATTTTAAAAACTTCACCCCTCAAAGTATTCAAAACAGCATTTAGAAAATGTCTTAACCCTTTAAACATTTCACAGGAATTAAAGCAAAGTAGAGGTGAAATTTACAAATTTCATATTTTTCTGCAGAAATACATTTTTAATACAATTTTTTTTATAACACAGAAGGTTTTACCAGAGAAATGCAACTCAATATTTGTTGCCCAGTTTTTGCAGTTTTAGGAAATATCCCACATGTGGCCGTAGCGTGCTACTGGACTGAAACACCGGCCTCAGAAGCAAAGGAGCACCTAGTGGATTTTGGGGCCTTATTTTTGTTAGAATATATTTTAGGCACCATGTCAGGTTTGAAGGGCTCTTGCGGTGCCAAAACAGTCAAAATCCCCCAAAAGTGACCCCATCTGGGAAACTAGACACCTCAAGGAAATTATCTAGGGGTGTAGTGAGCATTTTCACCACACAGGTTTTTTACAGAAATTATTGGAAGTAGGCCGTGAAAATTAAAATCAACATTTCTTCAAAGAAAATGTAGGTTTAGCGATTTTTTTTCTCATTTCCACAAGGACTAAAGGAGAAAAAGCACCGCAAAATTTGTAAAGCAATTTCTCCCGAGTAAAACAATACCTCACATGTGGTAATAAACGGTTGTTTGGAGACACGGCGTGGCTGAGAAGGGAAAGAGCGCCATTTGGCTTTTGGAGTTCACATTTAGCAGGAATGGTTTGCGGAGGCCATGTCACATTTACAAAGCCCCTGAGGGGACAAAACAATGAAAACCCCAAACAAGTGACCCCATTTTGGAAACTATACCCCTTGAGGAAATTATCTAGGGGTATAGTGAGCATTTTGACCCCACAGGTTTTTTGCAGAAATTTTTGCAAGTAGGCTGTGAAAATGAAAATCTACATTTTTTCAAATAAAATGTAGGTTTAGCTAATTTTTTTTCATTTCCACAAGGACTAAAGGAGAAAAATCACCATAAAATTTGTAAAGAAATTTCTCCCGAGTAAAACAGTACCCCACATGTGGTAATAAACGGCTGTTTGGACACACGGCGAGGCTGAGAAGGGAAAGAGCGCCATTTGGCTTTTGGAACTCAAATTTAGCAGGAATGGTTTGCGGAGGCCATGTTACATTTACAAAGCCCCTGAGGGGACAAAACAGTGGAAACCCCCCACAAGTGACCCCATTTTGGAAACAACACCCATTGAGGAAATTATCTAGGGGTATAGTGAGCGATTTGACACCACAGTTTTTTTGCAGAAATTATTGGAAGTAGGCCCTGAAAATAATAATCTACATTTTTTCAAAGAAAATGTAGGTTTAGCTAATTTTTTCTCATTTCCAGAAGGACTAAAGGAGAAAAAGCACCACAAAATTTGTAAAGCAATTTCTCCCGAGTAAAACAATACCCCACATGTGGTAATAAACGGCTGTTTGGACACACGGCAGGGCTTAGAAGGGAAAGAGCACTATTTGACTTTTTGAGATCACATTTAGCAGGAATGATTTGCGGAGGCCAGGTCACATTTGCAAAGCCCCTGAGGGGACAAAACAATGAAAACGCCCAAAAAGGGACTCCATTTAGGAAACTACACCTCTTGAAGAATGCATCTAGGGGTGTAGTGAGCATTTTGACCCCACAGATGTTTCATAGAATTTATTAGAATTAGGCAGTGAAAATAAAAACAGTCCTTTTTCTTCAATAAGACGTAGCTTTAGCGCAAATTTTTTCATTTTCTCAACAAATAAAGGAAAAAAAGAACCCAACATTTGTAAAGCTATTTCTCCCGAGTACGGCAATACCCCATATGTGGTCATAAACTGCTGTTTGGGCAAACGGCAGGGCTCAGAAGGGAAGGACCGCCATTTGGAGTGCAGATGTTGCTGGATTGGTTTCTGGGCACCTGTGGGCCCAAAACAGTGGAAACCCCCCAGAAGTGACCCCATTTTGTAAACTACACCCCTCAATGCATTTACCAAGGGGTGTAGTAAGCATTTTAACCCTGCAGGTGTTTTGTAGAAATTAGTGTGCGCTCAATGTTGCAGAGTGAAAATGGGATTTTTTTCCATAGATATGCCAATATGTGGTGCCCGGCTTGTGCCACCATAACAAGACAGCTCTCTAATTATTATGCGGTGTTTCCCGGTTTTAGAAACACCCTACATGTGGCCCTAATCTTTTGTCTGGACATATGACAGGGCTCAGAAGTGAAGAGTACCATGCGGAGTGGAGGCCTAATTTGGCGATTTACAAAGTATTGGTTCACAACTGCAGAGGCTCAGATGTGAAATAATAAAAAGAAACCCCTGATAAGTGACCCCATTATGGAACTGCACCCCTCAAGGCATTTATTAAGGGGTGTAGTGAGCATTTTCACCCCACAGGTCTTTTCCATAAATGAATGCGCTGCGGATGGTGCAAATTAAAAATTTATATTTTTCCCTAGATATGCCATTCAGTGGCAAATATGTCATGCCCAGCTTATGCCACTGGAGACACACACCCCAAAAATTGTTAAAAGGGTTCTCCCGGGTATGACGGTGCCATATATGTTGAAGGAAACTGCTGTTTGGGCACGCTGTAGGGTTCAGGGCCGAGGGAGCACCATTTGGCTTTTGGAGAGCGGATTTTGCTTGGTACTATATTTGTTTGAGTATTGCTGGTGTTTTATAATGTGGGGGTACATGTAAGCGGGGCGGAGTATATAAGGGGCATAGTCAGGTGGTATAAAAAAATAAAAATAATCCATAGATGTGTGTTACGCTGTGAAGCAATCCTTTCTGCACAGGCCGGTGTCGCACTGATAAATGGTGTCATTTCTTATCCCCCTTTTGGTCCACACTCCGCGCCTTTGTAGTTTGGGGAATTTTGCTGGGAAAGTATTATCCTGGTATAATACGGGCACCGTCGCTTCCATCGGATATGATTGGGCCCTCCCTTCCTGGTTCCCTAATTTTAGGTCCTTGATAAATCGCCTCTTGAAACAGAAGAAATGTTCTCCTCGGGCACAACTGCATATTTTTTTATTTCCTGACTTATTGGAGCCATAACTAATTTTATTTTTCATAGACGTAGCGGTATGAGGGCTGGTTTGTTGCGGGACGAGCTGTAGTTATTATTGGTACCATTTTGGGGTACATGTGACTTTTTGATCACCTTTTATCCTATTTTTTGGGATGCCAGGTAAACCAAAAAACGCAATTCTGGCACAGCTTTTTTTGGTTTTTTTTTATACAGAGTTCACCACGCATTATAAACTACATGTTACCTTTATTCTGCGGGTCAGTACGATTCCGGCGATACCTCATTTATAGAACTTTTTTATGTTTTACAACTTTTTGCACAATAAAATTACTTTTGTAAAAAGAATGTATTTTTTCTGTCGCCAAGTTGTGAGAACCATAACGTTTTAATTTTTTTGTCGACGGAGTTGTATGAGGGCTTGTTTTTTGCGGGACGAGCTATAGTTTTTATAGGTACCATTTTTGGATACGTGCGACTTTTTGATCACTTTTTATTGTAATATTTGTAGGGCAAAGTGACTAAAAAACAGAAACTCTGGTAACGTTTTTTACGGGTTTTTTTTACGCTGTTCACCGCGTGCAATAAATAATATAATATTTTGATACCTCCGGTCGTTACGGTCGTGGCGATACCAAATACATATGGTTTATTATTATTTTTCAATAATAAAGGACTTGATAAGAGTAAAAGGGGGATTGTGTTTTATTTGATTACTTGAAACTTTTACTGTTTTCAAACTTTTATTTTTTGCACTTTTTTTTACACTTTTTTATACTTTTTTTACACTTTTTCTCAAGTCCCACTAGGGGACTTGAAGGTCCAACGGTCAGATTTTTTTTTTTCTAATACATTGCACTACCTATGTAGTGCAATGTATTAGATCTGTCAGTCATTCACTGACAGCAAGCCGTTTAGGCTTCGCCTCCCGGCGGGGCCTAAATCGGCTTCCGTAATGGCAGAGCAGGAGACCATTGTGTCTCCTGTTGCCATAACAGCAGTCGCCAGTCCCGATTGCCTGTCAGGGCTGGCGATCTGCTTGTAACCGCTACGATGCAGCAATCGCTTTCGATTGCTGCATCGAAGGGGTTAATGGCAGGGATCGGAGCTAGCTCCGGTTCCTGCCGTTACAGGTGGATGTCAGCTGTACAGTACAGCTGACTTCCACCGCTGATGACGCCGGGCGGATCTTGACCGGCTTCGGTGCTAGGCAGACCGGGAGGCCAGTATTAGGCCTCCGGTTGCCATTGCAGCCACCGGAACCCCGGCAATTTCATTACTGGGGTTCCGATGAGCTGCAAACACCTTAAGTGCAGCGATCGCGTTTGAGCGCTGCACTTAAGGGGTTAATGGCGGGGATCGAAGCTAATTTCGGTCCCCGCCGTTACAGTCGGATGTCAGCTGTAAGATACAGCTGAGATCCGGTGATGATGGGACCGGCTCAGCTTCTGAGCCGGTGCCAAACGTTTGACGTACATGTACGGCAAGATGCGGGAAGTCAGTACTTTCCATGACGTACATGTACGTCAAATGTCGGGAAGGGGTTAAGGGGTTAAATTGGTATATATGTGTATGGCATATTAATTATATTAGGTATATTGCAATTACACTTTATTGTTATGTGTCACGTTAGATCATTATCATTTTATTGATTTTATGTACCATTTGTGTGGATACATTGTTTATATTTTTTATATTTATTTTTTATTTTTTCACATTTATATTAGCATTTGTTTGCATACACTTTTTCACTATTTTTGTCACATTTGGTTCACATTATTATTTTATTATTGTTACACGCTCTTATATGCACACATAATCATGAAAGAAGGGCAAGGACATTATATGTTCTCCTCTCTTTCTTTTATAGAGCCTTATGTTTCTCTCATATATATTTGATTTATTATTGTGTTTTACATATATCTGTCCACGATCTAAGGCCTCATGCACACGACCGTGCTCGTAATTGCGACTCGCTTTTGCGAGCCGTGCTCCCGTTATAAAGTATAGCAGCACGGCCCGTAAAATGAAAAAATAGAACATGTTCTATTTATTTAATGGCACGGGCACCTTCCCGTGAGAAAACTGGAAGGTACCCGTGGTTAACAAAAGTCTATGGGCCCGTTATTGCGGGTCGTAATTACGACCCGCAATAACGGGTGTTTTTACGGTTGTGTGCATGAGGCCTTACACAATGAAAAAAAAAATATATATATATATATATATACACTGTATATATATATATTGTATATTTTTTATACTTGTTATATTGTCCTTTTTTGGTTTACATATATATGTGTGTATATATAACATATACATATATTTATACTTGCCTTCATTATTTATTTCTATTATGTATTATTATAATTTTTTGTATATTTTTTTATTCAAAAAGTGTGCGTTTTTTGAGCGTTTTTCATGTAAAAAAATTTTTTGCCATATTGTATGTCTAATACATGTTATATGCAATTTATGTAACAATATATTGTAAATGAATAGGGAAAGGATAGGGAACGATTACTCTTATCATTTGATATTATTGTACTGATGCATATATATTTCATGATGTGTTACGATACTTGTCTCTGTTTGTATATTTTTGAATCAACTATTGGTGTGATACAATATATCGTAACACTCCCACCAATCAACTATACACATATGCTGGTCACGTGTATCGAAGTGGTGTGCGCGCACCACAGGAACGCTTTTGAGCAATATGGTGTGTTATATGCATGACGATTGGGGCGTTTCTTTGTCAGCCTCTTACTTTTTGTTTTGCTCCGAATGTGTCACATCCTTTTCATCAGCTGTGACTGATGAAATTGGTTAGCTGATCACACTTGTGATTGGTTGCTGATCACATAAATACCTCCATCAGACTCTCTTGCACCACCCCCAGACGAAGGCTCTCAGCCGAAACGTACGTCGGGTGTGACACCAGACAGCACAAATATATGGGTAAGTTGCTTATACTATATATCCACATATACTTTTTATGTAACCATTTGTTTGGGTCTGGTGCTGACTGCATCTTTACCTTCAAATGATTACTCAGACCTGGGACTCTGCATATTATCTAGAACACATTACATGTCTCCTGGGTTTATATATTTCATACACTATGTAGAGCACTGAATGTGCTTTCATGGTTGCAGTTACTCCAAGCCTTACTCATGATACTTCCAAAACACCTATATGTTTATTTATTATCCAACTGTTGACAACTGTCTGGCCTCATCTGCTTCACACTGTGGTAATCATCTTTGATTTTAATGTGTGTGTTTTTTATATTTTGTACCAATAAAATTATATATTTTATCAGTATAAGCATGGCTTTGACTCTATTTTTAGGTTTTTATTCTGATTATGTTATGAGTCACCGCTGACGTCACCCGTAGTCATGGGCGTTTTCTAATATATGCCCTACCCCACATAATATATTATATATGACCTACTGATTTCTATTTAGTTTCTTTATAGAGGGGTATTTAGGTCGTCCTCCATATTGGTTAAGTAAGTGGGTATGAATTTTGTCTAGACAACGTTGCTCTTACATTGTAAGATAAATGCATATATTACTAGGATATTCAATAATGAATTGAAATACAAATGACCACAAATATCCATTTAATATGTTCATGCTGTAAAAATAAGAGGAGGCATCTCCTCATTTTTAAGGAATCTAAAAGAAATAAATCATACACTACACAACAAAGTAAAAAGTTTTCAAATATGTAAAGAATTCAAACCTCACCTTTCATAATGCAAGGTGTATTAAGCTTTTTAAGCTATAATGGATTTAGATATTGATGAAAATAGTAATTTGAATCCAAGAAAGGCCTCTGTGACAACACTGCACCTGGCAGAAAGGGACAGAATGTCTCAATAATGGAACATCATCATTTCGGCCTTTAACTTCAAGCATTTATATCTCTTTAGAAATAAGATATTAAAATATTTTCATAATACTGTACCATAGAATATAATAAGTACTGTATAAACATGTAATCCTCTTGTCAACCCTATTGAAGGCTTTACACTTTCACCCATCTGCCTTGGGACAACCTTCAATTCCACCATGCGTTTCAGGCCACACATCCAAACCCTTACCACTACCTGCCACTATTAGCTCAAAAGCATTTATCATCATATCCTGCCTACGTTACTGCAACATCCTTCTATGTGCGCTACCCTCTAGTATTCTTGCACCCATTTAATTCATCCTCAACTCACCCTCTTCTGCCTCTTCTCTCTGCCAGTCCCTTCACTGGCTACTCATTGACTAGCAAATATATCTGCACTAAAGGCTGGGATGGCACTAAATGATTGACTTCTGGTCAATCCTCATACATAAGAGAAGAAATATAGAGTCCTGAGAGTGCAACAGATGTGGAATGCTATGATTATGTCAAAATGGCATCTCTGATATGATGTTTGTGAAATAATTAATACCCTTACTGGTCTTCCAGGTTTGTATTGCTAGTTTTTAACTCCTTGGGCTGGTAAAGATAGATAATTTAGGTTTATGACATGAGTTATCACACACAAAGGAGAGACACTGACAGTTTTATGCTGATAGCCCTAGGCCTAGCAAAGGCCAGTATTACAACTAAGTGCAGTATACCTTAGGTAAGTAATAACAAATGCTTGAGCTTTTTACATGCAGCGGCAATAATGTAATGTCATATAAAATAATTACATTACATTATAGTTAGAAACAATGTTTAAAAGTAATAATAATTATGATAAAAAATGATGGAAAAAGGAAAAAAATAACAATAAATATATATTTTTGAATTGTTGTCTATTAAAAATAACGCTTTCTCTAAGGAATGTTGGCCCGGTGATGAAAAGTTATCCACCCATGTACTATATAGACAGACAGGGGTCCACCAGAGTGGAAACTGCTCTTACTTAGTGTCTCTCTCATCTCTCTTCTGAGTGGGAACCCCACTTTATGACATCCAGATGCCGTAAAGGGACATGTGAACGAGGGTAGTTTTCGTGAGACAACTCTTTAATTAAAATATGAAAAATGTACAGTAAGATTTGCTGTATGGATGAATATGCTGCATACACATCTGAAACTTTTAAAAGCATGTAGTCTAATATTTGATAAATCACTTTAAATCAAATTTTACCCTAAAACTTTTTAAGTGCTCTCTACAGTAGGAGGAGTTGTATTGGAATGGGGAGGCTGCAGCTTTGTTTGGGGAGAAGGTTGGAGGAGTGTTTGGAATAGATACTGGGGCAGAAGGCAATTCGAGTATAGGAGGGAAAGACAGTGTAGGGGTCTAAGTAATAAAACTGAGGAGAGAGAGAATTGAATACTTAAGGATAAGAGTTAAAGAGACATGAAAAAACACAAAGTGCATGCATACTAATGCCAGAAGATTTAATAACAAGATTCAGAAATTAGAATTAATAACGTTGGAAGAGAAATATGACATAGTGGGTAAGACTGAAACATGGCAGGATGATAGCTATAAATGAGCTGTTAATTAACAGGGTTACAGTCTGTTTAGCAATGATCGTACTAATAATGGTGAGGGGTATTGAAAGAAAGAATAATAAAATAATGGCAGGTTTGTTAGAAGTCTCCAAATATAATGGAAGCAGCAGAAAATCTGCTAAGGCATATAGACGAGGAAGCAAATCCTAACAAAATAAATATTATGGGGAACTTATATAAATTGTGAAGCAGTTAATAATGACCACAACATAATATGTTTTCATTTATCCTTTAATAAGATGTTCAGTAGAGAAGCTCCAAAGACACTAAGATTCAGAAAAGGCTGATATTCATGGGATGACCTTAATGCATAAACTCAAAAATAAATGTCCTCAAAAATACAAGCTAAAGGGGACATTTTCTAAAGCATTTTAAACAGATCCTGTTAAAGGAATAGTGGTAAGGGAATAAACAATTTCGAAATGGGAGAAAATCAATGTGGTCAAATAAAACTCTAATGGTGGCACCAAGAGAAAAAAATTGAAATAATTGAAACTACTAAAACAAGAAGGTATAAGAAGGTATTGATGATGTATTAAAAAAATTATAAAGAAAAAAATAGTGCAAAAGGCAAAGACAGCAGAGATTCAAACCGTGAGAATCATTGGCAAAAAAAGTAAAAAGAACTCAAAAATTATTTTAAACAACAAAAATAATAGAAAACTTCAAACTGTAAGAAGTGCAGTGTCGCCTTTAAAACACTAAAATAGACAAGTTACCAGGTCTGGGTGGCATAGACTCCCGAGTTTGGCAGGAATTTAAATACTGTGATAGACAGACAATTATTTCTAATATTTCAGGATTCTATAATGACAGGGTTTGTTCAACAGGACTGGTGCATAGCAAATTTGGCGCCACTAATCAAATAGCGAGCCTGGAAACTCTTGTCCTGTAAGTTTAACCTCTGCTATTGGTTAACTATTTAAAGGAATTCTAAGATATGCTATCTTGGAGTATTTAAACTAAAAATACCTTATTGTCATGGCCGCTTCTTCCCTCCCAGTCCCGCTGTATAATCACCTCTCTCTGGCATCTCCTTGGCCTTTACCGACGGCGCGTCACTCCTGCGGGCCACCTGGGTTGTGCCTTCTTTCTCCTGGTCCCATGACTGCTGCTAGTATGGGTGCGCTGACTCCTCCTCTGTTAACCCCTTCCCGCACCTTGGCGTAGCTGTACGTCCAGATAAGCAGTAACTTCGCGCACCTGGGCGTACAGTTACGTCCGCGCTTTAAAAGTTAACCGCCGCGCGGTGCTACACCGCAGCGGCGGTTAACTGTGCAGGGTGTCAGCCCTGCTCTCCCCGTTGCCGATCAGCGGCCTGTCGCCGCTGAAATCGGCAATTAACCCCTTCGATGCGGTGGTCGATTGCGATCACCACATCGAAGAGGTTTACAGCGGATCGGCAGCCCCCACATGTATTTGCGGGGGCTGGAGATCCTTATCATGGCAACCAGAGGCCAGACAATGACCTCCGGGTTGCCATGTACGGAAGCCTCGGAGGATCAGCCTCCGGCCGTTCCTCCTCTGCTTCCTGTCAGTGTGACAGTTACGTCACAATGACAGTTAGAACACATTACACTACGTGTGTAGTGTAATGTATTCCAGCAGCGATCAGAGCTGCCAGTCTAAGTGTCCCCTAGTGGGACAAGTAAAAAAAGTTAAAAAAAGATAATAAAAATGTTTTGAAAAAGTGTAAAAATCAAAGTTAGAAGTGACATAAACAAAGAATGCTTTTTTTCCTATAATAAGACTTTTATTATAGGAAAAAAATTAACACGTTAAAAAAAGTACACATATTTGGTATCGCCGCGTTCGTAACGACCCCAACTATAAAACTGTAATATTATTTTTCCCGCACGGTGAACACCACGAAAAAAATAAACGAAAAACAGTGCCCGAATCACAATTTTTTGGTTACCAACCCTCCCAAAATATACAATAAAAAGTGATCAAAAAGTCGCATGTACGCCAAAATGGTACCAATACAAACTACATCCAGTCCCGCAAAAAACAAGCCCTTACACCGCTTTTTTGACTGAAAAATAAAAACGTTATGGCTCTCAGAATATGGTGACACAAAAAATAATTTATTTTATAAATAAGTGATTTTATTGCACAAACGCTGCAAAACATAAAAAAATTATATACATCTGGTATCGCCGTAATCGTACCGACCCGCAGTATAAAGTATAATGGTCATTTATAGCCCAGGGTGAAGGCCATAAAAAAACAAATAAAAAACATTGTCAGAATTGATGGTTTTTGGTCACCTTGCTTGCCAAAAAATGGAATAAAACGTGATCAAAAAAATTTCTGGTACCCCAAAATGGTACCAATGAAAACTACAGATTGTCCCGCAAAGAATAAACCCTCACACGGCTCCGGTGGAGAAAAAATAAAACAGTTCTGGCTCTCAGAATATGGCGATGCAAAATGTGCAGAGTGTTCCAAAAGCAGATAAGATCGGGCGCCATTTATAAGTGCGACACTGGCCACATATCTGCGGATTATTATTTATTTACTGCATTATTATACCCTCTTATTATACCCTGATGTACCCCGCACAGATAACATGTACCCTGATGTACCCCGCACAGATTACATATACCCTGATGTACTCCGCACAGATAACATGTACCCTGATGTACTCCGCACAGATAACATGTACCCTGATGTACCCCGCACAGATTACATATGCCCCCACATTATAAACTGAAACACCAGTAAAACCCCAAACAGAACAACTACCAAGCAAACTCTGTGCCCCAAAAGCCAAATGGCGTCCCTCCCTTCTGAGCCCTGCAGCGTGCCTAAACACCAATTTACGTCCACAGATATGGCATCGCCATACCCGGGAGAACCCGGTTAATATTTTGAGTTATTTGTCTTCAGTGGCACAAACTGGACATAACATGTAGTGCACTAAAATGGCATATGAGTGGAAAATTGTAATTTTCACTCCGCACCATGCGCTGCGCATTAACCCCTGCGCGCACCATGACATAGCATGTCGTAGTGTGGGGGGTGATGTATGGAGCGTCTCACGTAAAAAATAAAGAATTTAGAACGGCAAAATCTCAGTTTTTTTGGTCACCTTGGCTCTACCTAAAAATTTAATAAAAAGTGCTCAAAAAGTTGTATGTACCAAAAAGTTGCACCAATAAAAACGACCGCTCGTCCCTCAATAAATAAGCCCTCATACCGCTCTATTGACTGAAAAATAAAAAAGTTGTGGCTCTTGGAACGCGGGGAGGAAAAAACTAAGAAGGAAAAGAAAAAAATGGATCACTCCAGAAAGGGTTAATTACTTTCTAATGAAAAACCATTTATGACCACACGTGGGGTATTGCCGTACTCGGGAGAAATTGCTTTACAAATGTTGGGCAGCTTTTACCCCCTTTATCCTTTGTGAAATTGAAAAAAATGCAACATTTTAGTGGAAGAAATGTCGATATTCATTTTCACGGCCTAATTCTAATAAATCCTGCAAAAGACTTGGGGGGTCTAAATGCCCACTATATCCCTAGATAGATTCTTTAAGTGGTGTAATTTCCACTTTTGGGGGGTTTCCCCTGTTTTGGCCTCTCAGGGGCTTTGCAAATGCGACATGGCACCCAAAAAACATTTCAGCTAAATTTGAGCTCCAAAAGCCAAATAGCGCTCCTTCCCTTCTAAGCCTTGCTGTGGGTCCAAACAGCAGTTTATTACTACATATGGCATATTTCCGTAATCGGGAGAAATTGTTTTACAAATGTTGGGGTGCTTTTTCTCCTTTATTCATTGTAAAAAGATTTTTACCTTTACAGAATAATTCCAATGAATTCAGCAAAACAACCGTGGGGTCAAAATGCTAACTTTACCCCTAGAAAAATTCCTTGAGGGGTGTAGTTTCCAAAATGGGGTCACTTTCCGGGGGTTTCCACTATTTTGTTCCCTCCAGTGCATTTCAAACGCGACATGGCACTGAAAACCATTCCAGCAAAATCAGAATTTCAAAATCCAAATGGTTCTCCTTTCCTTCTGAGTCCTGCTGTGGGTCCAAACAGCAGTTTATTACCACATATGGGGTATTGCTATAATCAGGAGAAATTGCTTTACATATGTTGGGGTGTTTTTTCTCTTTTATACCTTTTCAGAAAAAAGTAGATTTTCATCTTCACAAACTAATTCAAATAAATTTAGCAAAGAAACTGTGGGTTCAAAATGCTAACTATACCCCTAGATAAATTCCCTGAGGGGTGTAGTTTCCAAAATGAGGTCACTTTTGGGGGTCTTTATTGTTTTGGCCCCACAAGACCTCTTCAAACCTGACATGGTACCTAAAATATATGCTAAAAAAAGAAGGCCCCAAAATCCACTAGGTGCTCCTTTGCTTCTGAGGCCGGTGTTTCAGTCCATGACCGAACTAGGGCCACATGTGGGGTATTTCTAAAAACTGCAGAATCTGGTCAATAAATAATAAGTTAAATTTTTTGGGAAAAACCTTCTGTGGTATAGAATTTTTTTTATTACAAATGAATTTTGTATAAAAAAAATGAAATTTGTAACTTTCACCTCTACTTTGCTTTAATTCCTGTGAAACGCCTAAAGGGTTAATACACTTTCTGAATGCTGTTTTGAATACTTTGAGGGGTGCAGTTTTCAAAATGGGGTGATTTATGGGGACTTTCTAATATATAAGACTCTCAAAGCCACTTCAGAACTGAACTTGTCCTTGTAAAAATCGCCTTTTGAAATTTTCTTGAAAATATGAGAAATCGCTGCTAAAGTTCTAAGCCTTGTAACGTCCTAGAAAAATAAAATAATGTTCAAAAAACGATGCCAAACTAAAGTAGATATGTGGGGGATGGTAACTAGTAACTATTTTGTGTGGTATTACTATC
This sequence comes from Rhinoderma darwinii, assembly GCF_050947455.1. Classification (NCBI taxonomy): domain Eukaryota; kingdom Metazoa; phylum Chordata; class Amphibia; order Anura; family Rhinodermatidae; genus Rhinoderma; species Rhinoderma darwinii. The sequence goes on from NC_134687.1 coordinate 460,621,356, forward strand.
GGTTTTACAAGCAGATACATTTAATTTTAGAAAAATGCTAATTTTTGCAATTTTTCGCTAAATTTTGGTGTTTTTCACAATTAAATACTGAATCTATCGGGCAAATTTTGCCAGTAACATAAAGTCCAATGTGTCACGAGAAAACAATCTCAGAATCGCTTGGATAGGTAAAAGCATTCCGGAGTTATTACTACATAAAGTGACACATGTCAGATTTTAAAAATCGGCTTCATCCTGAAGGCCAAAACAGGCTCAGTCCTGAAGGGGTTAAATAGCCAGCATGCACAAATTCACTCCGCTTTCCCAGGGTACATAAGGTGCACTCCCCATTTGCCCTTGGCCTGAGCAATTGGGTTCTTTACTAGCCTGATAGTTTATATGCTGTATTGCCCTTGGATCTACAAAGTAAAATGTAAGTATTTGCAGATGATACTAAGCTCTGCAAAGTAACACACTCAGAAGAGGATGATATATTACAGTGGGATTTGGGGAAGCTGGAGGCTTGGGTAGAAAAATGCCACATGAAGTTTAATGTGGATAAGTGTGAAATGCACTCGGGCCGAGAAAACATATTTTACAATTATATATGAAATATTAAAACACTGTGTAAAATTGCTACTGAAAGCGATGGGGATATTGGTGGACAGTAAATGTAACTTTAGCAACCAGTGCCAGGCTGCTTCTGCCAAGGCAAATAAAATCATATATGCACATAATAAGAACATAATTTTGCCTCTATACAAATCACTAGTGAGACCACTTATGGAATATTGTGTACAATTTTAGGAAACCAATGTATAAGAAGGACACAGCTGAATTGGAGTGGGTGAGGATGTGGACGACAAGGTAATTAAGGGAATGGTTGGACTGCAGTACCAAGAAAGGTTATCGAACTTAGGGGTTATTCATGTGGCTTAGGGGCAATCTAATTACTATGTACAAATATATCAAAGAACAGTGCAGAGATCTGTCTAATGATCTTTTTATGCCTAGGCCTGTAAACATGACAAAACATAAACATAAACATAAACATAAACATGAAATCCACTACGTCTTGAGAAAAACAGTTTTACGATCATCATAGATGGGGATTCTTTACTGTAAGAGCAGTGAGACCATGGAACTCTCTGCTACATGATGTTAATTCATTGAATAAGTTCAAGAGGAGACTTGAAAAATATAATATCACAAGTTATGGATACTAGATTGATGGAGATGGTTCGCTGATGCAGGGATTTTTTCGCAAAGGATTTTTCTTCCCCTAATATGAGGCAATTGCCAACTGCCTAATATGATTTTCTGCCTTCCTCTGGATTAACACTTCAGGATTTTTTGTTTGGATTTGATGGACCTGTGTGTTTTTCAGCCTTATCAACTATGTAACTATATTTAACTATGCAATAGTGTAATAGTAATTTACTGATAAACCTAGCTCTTCTAATTCATAATTTATGTCCTAGAAACAGAAGTATAAATCATGCTTACCACAACTAGTCTTATGATTGGTAGATTATGAAAGCTAACTGACAATGTTAAATTAATCAGTTGCATTAAATTTTGACATTGCATCCAATGGAAGGTAGGCATTTCTCAAATCTATATCACTGCTCTGATAATTGATATTTCATTGGTATAGCTATGCTAAAACTTATCTTCATAAGGTAATAAAACCCACTTAAAAATACTACAACCCATACTGTACTTTGTTTAATTTAATTCTATTAAATAATAATGTACTAAAAAAGCACATCATTATGCTTGTATTGTACATGGGTTAGCAAAAACAGGGGACAGATGGAATGTTTGTAATCTATGACTATGAATATACATGGTTATGCATAGGAGCTGTATGCATAGCACAGGAGGATATTTTAATCAAGATTCTTTTTAAAGTCTCTTTATTATTTTTATTTTAGATTTATTGGTCAAAGAGTGAACATAGCCTAAAATGGCTGTCAATGTGAGTGGAGTATGGGACAACTATTTTACCTATATTTACATACTGTATTTTTTATTGACCTTTTTATATGCAAAATTAAAATGATAAATTGATACAGTATTACTAGTTATCATTAATACCTGGCAACATTATGCATAACTCCATTTTATAGCCTATAAGAATATAATAATATAGGTAAGTTGTAAAATACTAATTAGAAGGAATATAAAACTGAGTGCTGAAGATCAACTCTTATAAGGAAATCAAGGGAAGAAAATAAAAGAAAATGTAAGCTTAAAGTCAAATGATTGGGGATCAGCTGCAATACTAGGCAGATCCCGTCGACACGACAAGAAAGGTATTGTATATGGAAAAAGTAAGATACCCTTTTTTTAATAAAAGACCAGATCCTCTTTTAAGGGTATTTTCTAGGCTTCTTGTAATGTCGGGGTAGGGAGGCAGACAAGTGAGCCCTAATCTACCCGCCACTCAGTCCCTGCCTACTTGCAACGACCCGCCCTAGGCGACGGGGTACAACTGGGCGACGGTCCCTACACTCAATAGGTGCACGACAGACAAACAGACAAGGGTACAAGGAAGCCAGGGAAATGGGGAAGTTGCCCACGAGGACACCGTGAGCAACAAGTGAAGTGAACGAGCCGAGTCAAACCAGGAGATGAGCGAGGTACAAAAACTCAGAGCAGAAGAGTGGTCAGTAAAGCCAAGGTCAATCACAAGCAGAGGATCAGTAGTTAAAGAAGCTGCAGCAGGGCCAGGAAACCAGCAGAGAAGAATCACAAGCAAAGGAGGAACAGGAAAGGCAGGTATAAATAGACAGAGGGCGGGAGCTAGCTCCATCTGGCCAGGCTGTGATAGGCTCTCCCACTCCTAAGCCTGCCATCCTGGGTGGTGGAAGATGGAGTCAGTCTCACAGACATAGAAGCAGGTGCAGACTGATTACCTATGGGCGTCGACACAGAAGTTGTGTCTGGCAGATCCTTTACACTTCTTCCAAACATTTCCGTTGTGGCCCAGTAAGTCCCTACAGCTCAGTGTTACAGACTAATGAACGAACATTCCATATGTCACACATTATGATGCCTCTATACTACAGTTTATTGCATATGTAATAAGGCATGGAATCAGAGTTATAAGAAGATACAGTATGTGTCCATAGAGTACTGTGGGAGCCATATTACGGATGCATACACCTAGTCGTGATCAGAATGGATCAATGTTGAATTAAGTATTCTATTTGTTTAGATAACCCTGTATATATTTTTTTTTCAAGAGAACATGCAAGCCTTTCTTGACAACAAAGAAAAGTTGAAACAGCACTCCAGGTTAGAAAAATACAAAAATAGTGTCTACTCACCCATGCAGTGACGTTTCAGCCCCCACACTGTGGATTTTCTCAAGCTAGTGAATCAGTGTACAACATGCTTTATTTATACCAGTGTTATCAATCACAACATAATGACATCCTTAATTTTCAAAACATAAGATAACATGTAAATATGTGGTTACATAATATCCAATGAATGCTAAAGTATCACATAACTTATTATCTCCCATCAAAACATGTCATGGTAATTATACCATGTCAATCTGTATATAGTGTAAAAAACGTGACGAATTAATCATCAGGGATTAATCTGGTCCACCTGGCATCCACTGCTGACAGCACACACCTCCCAGAGCAGTAAGCATCACTGAGCATGTGCTGTATTCACAGCTAATCCAAATCCATATCCAATGGTCTAGTGTCGATCAGTTGCTAAGTCACAAATAAACAAACAGGCCACTATCACATGACAGGTAGTTTATCCACATTTAGTTGCTAGGTGTCACCATTTTTTTTATTTTTATAACCTGAAGTGCTGTTTTAACTATTCTTTGTTGTTAATGACCGTTATGGGATCAGAAGTCAGGATTCTATAGAGACGTGCATCCAAACTGAAACCCTTTATGCTTGGTGCTGTTGGACTTTGTTGGTTTTTGTTATAATCTGGATTCATTTTCCAGCTCTGTACAAGTCATGGATTCACTTTTTGATATGCAAACATTTACCCATATTGATTCTTATGTGAATAAAGATGTAGACAGGCTCCTCGGTGGACTCTAAGGTTCCTCGCTGGACTTAATCTAAAAATGATTAAAAGAGGATTATCACGTTAGAATTATATCTGTTTACTCTGGTGAAATATCACAAAGCACATATACATAGAGTACTTAGTTGTATGAGGACACGTTTGAAACCTTATTTTTTTCCAAACAATATGGACTTTTGTTTGAGGTTCAACAGATCTCAAACAAACATGCATTTAATATAATAATACTCAGCATTGAATGTAGAGATAGAAGCATTGAAAGTAAAAATCAAAGATTTAACTAAATTGTCTGAATAAAAAACAAAAAACAAATAGCATTGGATAAATATAAAGAAGAACAAGAAGAATCCATGAGACAAAAATGGGCTCATGACTTAGAGGACTATAGACTTCATAGAACACTCATTCCCGATAATTGCCCTGTGTGATGAGCCGATGAACGAGCAAACGTATGGGGACGAGCGATCTGAGTAACGAGCGTTCGTCCCCATAGTAGATCCTTGTAAAAGAAGCAAACGAGCGCCGATCAATGAGCTGTCTTATTGATCAGCGCTCATATACATGGCCCACGTTTATTTGCATTTTTTTAGGAGAATCAGGCTAAAGGCCTGGTTTGCGCAACAACGGCCTGGTTTGCGCAACAACCCACGTCAGAATTATCCATTATGACATCTCTGAAAAGTGAACTTAATTTGAATATGTTTGATATGTATAAACAAGGTCATTTCCAACCACCACTTCTGTCACATGCAGTATAGGAAAATATTAATATAGTGAAGAAAGAAGCTGATTTATGTAAAAAACACATGGGGAGAATTTTGAGCATTCTATGCATAACAATATTTCAGAAGATGAATATCGGGCTTTCTCTGCGTTGGTCCATAACTACGATCTGGTTATCAAACCTGCCGATAAAGGCGGTGCAATCGTGGTTATGGACAAACATGGTTATATCCCATAGATTTGGAGACAATTAAGTGACCACAAGGTATATAAACCTCTAGATGGTGACCACGAGTTCAATATAGCAAAGCAGATCAAGATACTTGTGGATCATGCATTAGCAACTGACATAATTGACAACAATTTACATGTTTTTCTATTTTAAAAATCTCTGGTCACGTCGGTTGTATACGTGTTACTGAAGATTCACAAGAGATTAATACCACCACCAGGTCACCCGATAGTATAGAGGCGGGGATCATTGTTAAACCCTTTAGCGTTTTTGTTTTTTTAAGATTAAGCATTACTTAATTGTGTGGTAAATGCCCAATTTTATTTAAGTGACTCCTTTGATTTTTTTGTTAAAAATAACATAACTCACCAAACCGGACAATGCTTGGTTGGTATCGTTCGATGTAGTGAATCTCTATATGTCCATAAACGATGATAGGGGTTTGAGAGCTGTGGAACAAGCTCATGAGAATACACAAATCACTTCAGACTGTAGGAATTTTCTTACAGATATTTTGGAGTTGCTTCTAATTTGCAATTACTTCATGTTTGAAACTGACAATATTTTACAGCTTTGAGGTGTGGTTATGAGGTCCAATGTGGCCCCTACATATACTAATGTCTTTATGGCAATTCTAGATGGGACGTCGGTCTATGTATCCAACCACTTCAGCAAGGATCTGAGGTGGTGAAGATACATAGATGACGTCTTCCTAATGTGGATTGACACATTGGATGAACTTATTAAGTTTCATCAGTGTTTAGATATGATAGATCAGGATGGCAGATTTACAGTCACTTATTCAAAGACCTCATTATAATTTGTTAATATATCAGTGTATATTGAACAGGGGAAACTACACACTGACCTGTTCGCAAAGGTGACAGATCGCAACAGTTTGTTGCATTATACCAATCAACATCCATGTAAAATAGTCAAATCTTTGTCCCCTAGTCAATTAATCAGTGTGAGAAGGGTATTAGATGTTGATAATAGCAAAAGTCCAGCAAGACTTGGAGAAATGTGCAATCATTTTATACAACATGGCTATTCACGTTCATGGCTATTCATAAGTGGAGGAACACAAAACAAGGGTTTTAGCCACACCAAGAAAGGACAACTAAGGTAAGAGAACCAGAGGTAAATCAACACCCATAATGCCTTTTTTCAGTACAAACAATTGTTATAGCAATAATATAAGGGCTATTATTAGTAGGAATTGATTAAATTGAGAAATAGCCACAAGGATATACCAGAATTCCAAAATCCACCGTTATTGATCCTTTGATGTGGCTGGCATGCACTAATACACATGAAACCTACTGTAAGACAACATCCATGACTCGCCTTTTAGAGCAAGTGTATTGAGATCTGTGACCTGGCAGCAATCTCTAATATGTGATATACCATGTGACCAATGAGAATCCCTTGCACAACTTAACAGTGGATGCCCCCGGTGATCTGGAGTGATATATACAGTACTGTGCAAAAGTTTTAGGCAGTTGTGGAAAATTCTGAAAAGTATACAGATCAATACAATACATTACAAACAGGGTTGCCAACCGTCCGTATATTTACGGACAGTCTGCAAAAACTGGTGTTTTGGTTTTTTTTTGCTGTCCATAGTGTCTGGCAGAAAAAAGCATCGTCTGGGATTTTTCTGCAGTCTCCCGAAACTTTACAAATGTACATGCGCAGTGCAAAGGAATAGTAGGCTGCGGCCAGGCATATTTTAAGATTCTGCGGAATCTGAAAATATGCAGGCCGGCCGCTGTCAAGTGAGGTCGGTGCTGGGAGTGGACCAATCCAGTCACCTGACATGAGGTCAGGTGACTTAGGTCAGATGACTGGACTTGTCCAGTCCTGTGCCATCACCGACCCCAGTCAAAAGTGATCCTTTGCCGCATGACCACCTCCTCCTCCTCACGGTGAGTCGTGTCAGGGAGAATGGTAGTGGTAGGCTACCGCTCTCTGCTCTGTTTGCACTAAGTACAAGGGATGGGGGGGAGGCTATCTAAAAGGGGGCTGTGTGTGGCATTATCTACAAGGGGGGCTTGTGTGGCTATCTACAAGGGGGAGCTGTGTTTGGCGCTATCTACAAGAAGTGGCTGTGTGTGGCTATCCACAAGGGGGGCTGTGTGTGGCTATCTACAAGGAGGTCTGTGTGTGGCTATCTACAAAGTGGGGCTCTGTGTGGCTATCTACAAGGGCGGGCTGTGTGGAGCTATCTACAAGGGGGAGCTGTGTGAAGCGCTGTTTACAAGGGGGCTGTGTGGCTATCTACAAGGGGGAGCTATGTGGCTATCTACAAGGGGGAGCTGTGTGGCGCTATCTACAAGGGGGCTGTGTGGAGCGATCTACAAGGGGGAGTTGTGTGTGGCGCTATCTACAAGGAGGGCTGTGTGGCTATCTACAAGGGGGAGCTGTGTGGCGCTATCTACAATTGGGGCTGTGTGTGGTGTTATCTGCAGGGGGAACGGTTACCGATGGGGCACTTTTATTGTGTTGAGCACTAAGGGATCATTATTACCATCTGGATCACTGGATTACGAGTTTGTTTAGAGGATGGGGTATAGGTGTGGAGGATGCTGGAAAAGTGAGAAACCAACATGTCGGTGTGTCAAATTCTGCAGAGATGAGTCGTTGCTGGAATAAGTCGTCACAGTGGTCTGGGCCGGATGGAGAAAAAAAGGGAATGTGAATGACTAATCAGAAAAAACATCACCTAAGTTAACAGGGGAAAGCTACAAGCAGAGCTGTGATTGGTGAGTCACTCCTAGCACACTGCACAGTGCACAGACAATGATTTTGTAATGTGTCCATAAAAATTTTGGTCTGTCCGTGAATTTTAGCTCAGCTGTCCTGAAATTTCTGAAGTGGAGGTTGGCAACCCTGATTACAAACTGTGGGTTGCGACTCCCTGGGGGGTCGTCTGAGTCCCTCCGAGGAGTCGCAAGCCACTCACCGAGGTTCCTGTTCCAACTGTATCTACTTCGTCGGGGACGCAGATACAGTTGAATTCAATGCTGGAGCAAGGAGCTGACGGCCCCTTGCTCCAGCATTCATTGTGCCGTGAGTGGCTCGGCGCAGGCAGGCACGATGTAGTTACGTCATCGCACCTGCCTGTACCGAGTCACTTACAGCACAGTGCAGAGGAGGAGAAGGATCCTCCACCCATCGGGGGAACGAGGATAGGTAAGTAATTATGTTATTATTTTCTATAAGGCACATATGGGGGCATTACACTGGGTATGGGAGTGCGGCTGTCTGATATGATGGCAGCTGTATGGTTGAATTAAACTGTGGGCAGCTATGGGGGAATTATACATTACATTATACTGTGTGGGGGCTGCTATGGGGGAATTATACTGTAGGGGCAGCTATGGATGGCATTATGCTGTGTGGGGGCAGCTATGGGGGCATTATACTGTGTGGGGGTAGCTATGGGGGGCATTATACTGTGTGGGGGCAGCTATGGGGGGCATTATGCTGTGGGGGGGCAGCTATGGAGGGCATTATACTAAGTGGGGACAGCTATAAGGGCATTATACTGTGTGGGGGCAGCTATGGGGGCATTATACTGTGTGGGGGTAGCTATAGGGGGAATTATACTGTGGAGACAGCTATGGGGAGCATTATACTGTGTGGGGGCAGCTATGGGGGCATTATACTGTGTGGAGGCAGCTATGGGGGCATTATACTGTGTGGGGGCAGCTATGGGGGGCATTATGCTGTGGTGGGCTGCTATGTAGGGCATTATACTAAGTGGGGACAGCTATAAGGGCATTATACTGTGGGGGCAGCTATGGGGGCATTATACTGTGGTCGCAGCTATGGGGGGCATTATACTGTGTGAGGGCAGCTATGGGGGGAATTATACTGTGTGGGGGCAGCTGTGGGGGCGTTTTACTGGAAGTCCAGTTTAACGTCTAGCAGGTTGCACAGGGCTCTCCAGAACTTGGATGTAAACTGTACACCTCGGCCCGAGAGAATATGCAGAGGAAGTCCAGGTAGCCAGAAGATGTGCAGAATAAACAGATTTGCCAGGCGAGGAGCAGATGGAAGGCCAGTCAACTGAATGTGCCATTTTAGAGAAATTATCCACTACTACCCAGATCGAAGTAGATCCAGCTGAGGGGAGAAGGTCAGCGATATGCTGCCAATGGGCATCAGGAACAGGCAGGGGTAGTAGCAGACCAGCAGGTTTGGAGCGGGCAGACTTGTTTGAGGCACAGTTCATACATGAAGAGACAGTCCGCAACAGCTCCAGCAGAGTGGGCCACCAATAGTGACGAGCTATCAAGTCCTGTGACTTAAGGACACCAGAGTGCCCAGCTAGTTTAGAGTTGTATCCCCAGCGGAGAATTCTCTTCCTGTCAGCAAGATGGACAGAAGTTTTTTCAGGAGGAATCTCTCTAGTTAGCGGCAATAATTCTAGAAGGATCTATGATTTATTGAGGAGTTTCCTCAGAGTAATTGGCTTCAAAAGAGCGGACAACGCATCAGCCTTCACATTCTTGTCTGCAGGAAGTGAAGCAAAAACTGAACAACGACCATCTGACTTGGCGTGGATTTAATCGTTGAGCCGACTGTAGGTATGTGAGGTTCTTGTGGTCAGTATAGATGATTATAGGATGGATAGCACCCTCCAGCAAGTGTCTCCACTCCTCTAAGGCCATCTTGACGGCCAGCAATTCCTGATACCCAATGGAATAGTTGCGTTCTGCTGGAGAGAATAATTTTGAGAAGAAGCCATAAGCCACCATCTTGAATTTAGAGTTATTTTGACATAGTAGTGCTCCCGCACCTACGGAAGATGCATCTACCTCCAGAAAGAACTGCCGAGAAGCATCTGGGTGATGGAGAACGGAGGCTGATGTGAAAGCGCTCTTGAGATTAATAAACACTGATTCTGCCTCCAGGGGCCAAACCTTGGCGTTCACCCTCTTCTTGGTGAGGGCCGAGATTGGAGCAGTCAGATAAAGTTCAGGATAAATTGCCGGTAGAACTTAGCAAATCCCAGAAAACGCTGCATAGGCCACAGGCCCTGTGAACGTGGCCATTCTAAGACAGATTTCACTTTCTCAGGATCCATCTTGAGTCCATGGTCAGATACTATGTAACCCAGGAAAAGCAGAGAGCTCTCCTCGAACACACGCTTTCCGAGTTTAGCATATAGGCGATTACTGGATGAACCCTCTCTCGAGGTTCTCCTTAACATAGGTGGACATGGCTAGGGTCTCTGGCAGGGAGAGAGGATAAACTCGCACTCGAGGTGGTGAGACGTCAGAGAGTAACTCAACAGGGCTGTCGTAGATGCTTCCTTCTTACTGAAGATGTCCGCATAACTAACATAGTGAGATGGTAGATTGGAGAGTGAGTGAGGCAGGGAAGACAAAACAGAACGAACCTGTGGCAGGCAATGGCAGGCAGGCAATGGCTAAGGCATCTGGGTCCCCATTGAAGGACGTCTCCAGAACTCTAGTCGAGAACCTAAGCGTGTAGACGAAGCCAAGGCAGGCCCAGCAGAACAGGATTGATAGCTTTAGGCAGAGGCGTAGCTAGCTTCTCCAGCACCTGGGGCAAAGATTCAGTTTGGCGCACCCCCCCAACCTCTTTCCCAACATCTCCTTCCCCCTCGCCATGTTTGTTTTCTCTACCAATCAATGACGTGTAATTAATTTTACACCATTTTTTATGTAACTCGAGCATAAAAACATTTGTACATTTTACAAGCAATATAGTTCTATACACACCACCAGAACCAAGCTCAGCACATATATACAACACCAGCACAAATACAGCTCAATTTAGTGCAACCCCTGCCAAATAGGTTTGCACTAAATTGTTTCCAGCTCCCAGCATGGCCCGAACAATGGTAAGGATATGCTGGGAGTTGCTGTTTAAAAAAAATAAATCATATCATAATCATACCACCCATCATCTCGCGGCAAATCATACACTGACTACAGTACTGATTAGAGGCAGAATGAACATTTACATTAAGTGGCTCACCGGTGATTTCTCAGATTCTAGTTCTTTTTCTCCATCCGGTCCAGACCTCTATGATGACTTCTCCCGGTCACAGCCCATTTCTGCAGTTTGCCGCTCAGATGTCTTCAGCTTCTCACTTTTCAAACATTTCTACACCTATAAACAAAGATAAAGTTCTCATTATACCACACAATATGCCCCTAAATATAATAGCGCCACACACTGCACCTCTAATTATAATAGCACCATACGCAGGATATACACTGTAAACACTACACCAATCACACTACAAAAATCAATCAAACACACCACTTCACTCACATTCCTGTATTTACTTACTTTCTGTTTGCAGATGCAGACCATTACCAGTGTGCACCACCCATGACCCATATACTGTTTGATCCCCCATCACTATATCACACACACCACTCACACACTGGACACAATCAGTACAGCACACACTGGAACATAATACACACATCACACACACTAGACACAAACTACACACAGACACATAACTCACACTAAAACACACACGCCTCACACTAAACACACACAGCTCCCACTAAACACACACAACTCCCACTAAACACAAATAATTCACAGACAATTCACACTAAACACACACAACTCACACACTAAATACCCACTAAACACACACAACCTGCACACACTAAATACACACCACTCACACACTAATCACACACTAAATATACACCACTCACACACTAAATACACACAACTCACACACTAAATACACACAACTCACACACTAAATACACACAACTTACACACTAAACACACAACACTCACACAATAAACACACACCACTCACACACTAAACATACACCAATCACACACTAAACACACACTACTCACACACTAAACACACTCCACTCACACACTAAACACGCACCACTCACACACTAATCACATACCACTCACACACTAAATACATACCACTCACACACTAAATACACACCACTCTCACACTAGATGCATACCTCACACGCAGACAACCTACAACATAAGACACACATATAGCTCACACAAAGTGCATATATCACTCATACAATGGATATACAATGTAAACACGACACCAATCACACTACAAAAATCAATCAAACACACCACTTCACCCACATTTCTGTATTTACCTGCTTTCTGCTTGAAGATGCAGACCATTACCAGTGTGCACCACCAATGACTCATGTACTGTTTGATCCCCCATCACTTTAGTAGGCTGGTTGCAGCTTTGCTGAAGAGATAAACCTGCTGGTGCTGTGCAGTAGTTGTGAGTCACATACCCGGCAGGGGCACGAGTCTTCTTCTCGGCAGCAAAACTGAAGCTGTGCTCTGTGGGCAGAGCAGAAAGCAAGCCTAGCGCTGATTGGCTAAAGCTCAGCCAATCAATATTAGTCTTGATTTCTACATGTAGTCAGGCAGGACTCTACTGATTAGCTGGGAACCTGTGCAGAAAACAAGACTAGCATTGATTAGCCGAGGCACGGCCAATAATCACTAGACTTCTTTACTGCACACTCCCATCATTGCAGAGGAGCATCTCTAAGCAAAGAGTAGTTGTAAACACCAGGGGACAGAGCCCGAGCCCAACACTATCCGATATTGATTGTGTGAGCACCCGGCCCACTGTTCACTGGCCCTGCTGGCGCCCCCCTCTAAGTTGCGCCCGGGGGAAAAGACATGCCCCGCCTGACCCCCCTAGCTACGCCCCTGGCTTTAGGTAGAATGAGGAAGGTAATCTGTTCCGAGTGAAGAACTCCGATTTGTACTGTCAGTGGTTTAGTGACAGACACAATAAGATCAGGCAATGGTAGTCCATTCACAGAGGCAACAGCCAGTGGTCTCCCCAGAAGAACTGTGGGTAGATGTAGGCGGTGTAGGAGATGTAGATGTCCTGCTGGATGAAATTTGCAGCTGCTCCGGAACCCAGATAGGCAGAGGAGGAGTGTGATGTCTCTCCAGAGATGATGGTCACAGGAATAGATAACTTGGGAGAGGCTTTCACGTTTGGCTTCATCAACCTATGGTTGTCTCTCCAACCAAACCAATGGCCTTTAAGGACGCAATACAGACACAGACCTGAAGAGCGTCTGCACTGTTTCTCCTGCTCTGACAATTTGATTGTCTACCTGCATAGGTTTTTCAGGTAGAGCAACAGGAGGAGGCAACAGGAGTGGTCACTGGAACGAGGGTGCCAGTCTCTGGAAACGTCTCTCCCGCCGAATCTCCTGAGCACGTTCCTGGACCCTCATGTCGACCCGGGTAGCCAACAGGATAAGATCATCCAGGGTAGAAGGAAGATTGCCGCCTGCTAACTCGTCTTTGATGTGCGAGGACAGTCCCTGCCAAAATGTCGCCACCAATGCCTCATTGTTCCATGCCAACTCTGTTGACAGTGTACGGAAGGAGATAGCATAGTGGCTGCAGAAAATGTACGACCTGGCTCCTCGAACACCGTACGAAAGTCTCTAGAAATAACGCCAGGTCCGAGAATTCAGGGCACTCTCGTTCCATGATGGGGTTTGCCCATGCCAGGGCCTACCAGCGAGAAGGGAAATGATGAACGCTACCTTGGCCTCATCAGAGGTGAGCACGCAGTCTAAAATGGATGGTACATTGGTTGATGAAACCTCTACAGGCTTTAGGATCACCGTCATAGTTAGGTGGTAAAGGCAGCGAAACTGTGGATCCAGAACAGACAGAAGGATTAACAGGCAGTGGAGTGGCAGTAGCAACCTGAAGAGGAGCAGGGGGCTGATCCAGTCGGGTAATGATAGAGTTTACTGCCACGAGGAGTTGGTTCTGGTGTGCACACAATTCATGCATATCCGATTAAATCACCTGAACCGCGGTCTTAGGTTGACCAGCGGGTTCCATGGCCTGAGCGTACTGTCACGATCTATGGGTATGTGAACCCACTAGGCCATTCCGACATAGCGGACTGGCCACAGGCCAAGTCACAGTCTATGCAAAAGTCTGTAGCACAAGAGTATCTGAGATAGTCCAGACAGTTGCAGATTCTTTGGCACAGATGATACCAGGAGTGGCAGGCGACACCAAACGTGGTGTATAACTGCAGGCATAGCAGAAGACACCAGACGTGGTGTATAACAGCAGGCATAGCAGAAGAAACTATGCGACTCCAGCACTACACCGCGTTCCAAATTATTATTCAAATGTTATTTTTCTCTGATTTTCCTAAATAGTCGATGCAAATGACAGTCAGTATAATCTTCAAGCCATCAACCGTTGGCGTATAATGCTAATTTTATTAAACAAATCTCCTAATGATAACAGATTTTTTTTTAGAAGTAAAAAACTCAAAATGCACTGTTTCAAATTATTATGCACAACAGAGATCAAAACATTTTAAAGGTTGTAAAGAGAACTAAAATGGTAAGTTGTTGAATTTGCAGCATCAGGAGGTCATATTTACAGAAATCAAAAGCTCTTTCAATCAAAAAAAACTTAACAGGCCAAGTTACATGTTAACATAGGACCCCTTCTTTGATATCACCTTCACAATTCTTGCATCCATTGAATTTGTGAGTATTTGGACAGTTTCTGCTTGAATATCTTTGCAGGATGTCAGACTAGCCTCCCAGAGCTTCTGTTTTGATGTGAACTGCCTCCCACCCCCATAGATATTTTGCTTGAGCATGCTCAAAATGTTCTCAATAGGGTTGAGGTCAGGGGAACATGGGGGCCACACCATGAGTTTCTCTCCTTTTATGCCTATAGCAGCCAATGACACAGAGGTATTCTTTGCAGCATGAGATGGTGCATTGTCATGCATGAAGATAATTTTGCTACGGAAGGCACGGTTCTTCTTTTTGTACCACGGAAGAAAGTGGTCAGTCATAAACTCTACGTACTTTGCAGAGGTCATTTTCACACTGTCAGGGATCCTAAAGGGGCCTACCAGCTCTCTCCCCATGATTCCAGCCCAAAACATGACTCCGCCACCTCCTTGCTGACGTCGCAGCCTTGTTGGGACATGGTGGCCATTGACCAACCATCCACTACTCCCTCCATCTGGACCATCCAGGTTTGCACGGCACTCATCAGTAAACAACACGGTTTGAATATTAGTCTTCATGTATTTGTGAGCCCACTGCAACCGTTTCTGCTTGTTAGCATTGTTTAGGGGTGGCCGAATAATAGTTTTATGCACACTTGCAAACTTCTGGAGGATCCTACACCTTGAGGTTTGTGGGACTCCAGAGGCACCAGCGGCTTCAAATACCTGTTTGCTGGTTTGCAATGGCATTTTAGCAGCTGCTCTCCTAATCCTATTAATTTGTCTGGCAGAAACCTTCCTCATTCTGCCTTTATCTGAACGAACCCATCTGTGCTCTGAATCAGCCACAAATCTTTGCACAGTACGATGATCGCGCTTAAGTTTTCTTGAAATATCCAATGTTTTCATACCTTGTCCAAGGTGTTGCACTATTTCACGCTTTTCGGCAGCAGAGAGATCTTTTTTCTTTCCCATATTGCTTGAAACCTGTGGCCTGCTTAATAATGTGGAACGACCTTCTTAAGTCGTTTTCCTTTGATTGGGCACACCTGGCAAACTAATTATCACAGGTGTCTGAGATTGATTACAATGATCCAAAGATTCCTATGACACAATACCATCCATGAGTTTAATTGAAAATCTAATAATTAAATGTTTATGACACTTAAATCCAATGTGCATAATAATTTGGAACACGGTGTAGAAAGGCTCAGGAAGAAACACTGCACGGGATACTGGATACAGGTAGCAGGGCACGGGACACTGGGAGCAGGAAACAACTAAGGGACCATTTGCAAAACGAATATGGGTAGACAACAACAACACTCAGGCAAGGAGTGGAAGGGCGAAGCCCTTTTTATAGTCCAGGGTGATCCGGGGTCAGGTTAGGGAAACTTTAGTGAGTGTGCGTGCTGGCCCTTTAAGACCGGGGACGAGCGCGCGCGCACCCTATTAGACAGGCATGGACGGGAATGTCGCACAAGCTGGCGTCCCTGAGGAGGGAGACGCTGGCAGATGGCTAGGAGGCTGTGGTCATGGCCATTCGCCAGTGGGGAGCGGCGGCGGCCTATGGCCGCAGTCGTTACAGCTGCATGTGTAAATAAGGTACTAGAAAGACCCTAGCAGTCGGCGGGCACATGAACAATACTAAACACTACTTGCCGAAGGGAAGAGAAAACCCTACTTGCCAACTACCTATTTGAGAGAATTTTTTCGTTTAAAAAATAACTTTTATTTGTTCAGTTTAGAACAAAGTAGAGAAACCACACATTATTATAATGAAAATTATCAATGCTACCTGACAGTATATAACTCATAAGGCAAAATGCCTAGAGGTACTGTATTACTGGTGGGTAAATATCTCCTAGTGTTTAAGCCAGTGGCTGCAGTACGCTGTGCCCACACTGTCTGGTAATGTTAGGACTATCTATCAGCGGAGCATTGTACTAAAAGCAGTCAGCCCCCCCCCCCCCCGTCATGTTTTGCATATGCGTGTTCGAAGTTCCTTTCTTTCATAGCCTCTGAGTGACGTGTAAATATATGTGGAGCAAATAGGAATGCATACAGGAGAACGAGCCCCTGTGCAGTAAGACAGACTTGTAAACTTTCCAATCAAAGAACTACATGTCCATCCAACCAAAAGTCTACCGCATGCGCACTGGAGTTTAAGACGCGCACTCTGTCTAAGTATAGAAAAGTCCTAATGCGCATGTTGGGACACTTATACATCTGTAACCAGTACGTTTCGCATGCTCGGGGACTTGGTTCCTGAAAGTTCACTGTTCGATACCCGCATAAGTTATGAGGGATAGGTCAGGATCTAAGCGTCAAAATGAATCAAATGCGCATGCCAGAATACTTAGAAGGCCCTGAGAAAAAGGATTTACTGTGCATGCCTGTGGACTTTAAACCCTGGAAGCTTATTCATATGTCAATATAGACCATTGAGGTACCAGACAAATTGCCAGAACCGCTATATGCATACTATCGTCACTAGTGGGCCTCAATAAAATATGTATACATAGTAGTCCTATTAAATATATCAATGATATAATGCTAGGCCAGGATACAACCATATACTTACGCCTCATTCACACGACAGGGTCCGAGTGTCGGCCGATAAAATCGGCCGTTTTGGGCCGTTTTTCCCGGCCGGTTTGCATCCGTTTTGCATCCGTTCCGATTCCGTTCCGGGCCATGTTGCCGTTTTTAACGGCCGATTTTGACCCGTTTTGCATCCGGTTTTTTTCCCTGTCCGTTTTAGAATCGGATGAATTTCACTTAAATTTGTTGCCACACACAGCCATTTGTAGACACACAGCGCCCTGTAGCTAATGCCACCCAGCCCCCTGCAGATAATGCCACCCAGCCCCCTGTAGGTAATGCCACCCAGCCCCCTGCAGGTAATGCCACCCAGCCCCCTGCAGGTAATGCCACCCAGCCCCCTGCAGGTAATGCCACCCAGCCCCCTCCAGGTAATGACACCCTGCCCCCTGTAGGTAATGCCACCCTGCCCCTTGTAGGTAATGCCACCCTGCCCCTTGTAGGTAATGCCAACCAGCTCCCTGTTGGTAATGCCACCCAGCTCCCTGTTGGTAATGCCACCCTGCCCCTTGTAGGTAATGCCACCCTGCCCCTTGTAGGTAATGCCACCCAGCTCCCTGTTGGTAATGCCACCCAGCTCCCTGTTGGTAATGCCACCCTACCCCTTGTAGGTAATTCCACCCTGCCCCTTGTAGGTAATGCCACCCAGCTCCCTGTAGGTAATGCCACCCAGCTCCCTGTTGGTAATGCCACCCTGCCCCTTGTAGGTAATGCCACCCAGCTCCCTGTTGGTAATGACACCCAGCTCCCTGTTGGTAATGCCACCCTACCCCTTGTAGGTAATTCCACCCTGCCCCTTGTAGGTAATGCCACCCAGCTCCCTGTTGGTAATGCCACCCAGCTCCCTGTTGGTAATGCCACCCAGCTCCCTGTTGGTAATGCCACCCTGTCCTTTGTAGGTAATGCCACCCTGCCCCTTGTAGGTGATGCCACCCAGCTCCCTGTTGGTAATGCCACCCAGCTCCCTGTTGGTAATCCCACCCAGCTCCCTGTTGGTAATGCCACCCAGCCCCCTGCATGTAATGCCACCCAGCCCCCTGCAGGTAAGGCCACCCAGCCCCCTGTAGGGGATGCCACACTGCCCCCTGTAGGTTGCACCCCCCCCCCACATTCCAGGAGAAGTCACTGACTTCAATGTCCATATATGGACAGTCTAGTCACTGACTTCTCCTGGAGAGGAATTCCCTGCCACAGGTCGGGAATTCCGCTTCAGAAGTGAGTGACGTCACTGTGTCCATATATGGACAGTGTAGTCACTCACTTCTCCTGTAGCGGAATCCCCGGCCATAGAGATGGGGATTCCGCTGCAGAAGTGAGTGACTTCGCTGTGTCCATATATGGACAGTGTAGTCACGCACTTCTCCTGTAGCGGACTCCCCGGCCATAGAGTCGGGGATTCCGCTGCAGAAGTGAGTGACATCGCTGTGTCCATATATGGACAGTGTAGTCACGCACTTCTCCTGTAGCGGAATTCCCGGCCATATAGTCGGGGATTCCGCTGCAGAAGTGAGTGGCATCGCTGTGTCCATATATGGACAGTGTAGTCACTCACTTCTCCTGTAGGGGAATCCCCGGCCATAGAGTCGGGGATTCCACTGCAGAAGTGAGTGACATCGCTGTGTCCATATATGGACAGTGTAGTCACTCACTTCTCCTGTAGCGGAATCCCCGGCCATAGAGTCGGAGATTCCGCCGCAGAAGTGAGTGACTTCGCTGTGTCCATATATGGAGAGTGTAGTCACGCATTTCTCCTGTAGCGGAATCCCCAATCCCCGGCCGGGGATTGGGGATTCCGACTCCTACAGGGAGCAAAAAAAGACCCTCCTCCTCCTCCTCACATGCACTCTAGACCGTGAAGAGGAGGAGAGAGAGCGTGAGCGATGGAATACATGGCCATCACTCGGGACACATTCCAGTGATGGCTGTGTATTACCCGGCCCCATAGACTTCTAAAGTGAATGGCAGGAGGGACTACAGTTAGAAGTCCTATAATATATACTAACATGGTATATATATATATATATATATATATATATATATATATATATATATATATATATATATATATTTATATATATGATACTAGGGACCGATAAGTGGGAACCTATTTGAAAGAAAGGCCGCAAAAGTGAAACCTTCATTTAGCCCATTGGGACTCAAGGTCCTTAGTCGGTGGATCCAACGGGCTTCCACCTGTAAAAGTTTTTTGTCCAAATTACCAGCTCTTGGGACCAGTTTAAATTGGGTAATACCCCAAAATTGATGAGTGTGAATGTTACCATCATGTATAGATCTAATATGCCTTGACACAGGCATATCTTCCTTCTTATTTATGGTGCTGAGGTGCTTCGAAATTCTCCTTCTCAGTTGTTGGACTGTCTTGCCCACATATAATGTACGGCATGAGCATCTTGCTATGTATACGACTCCATTACTCTGACAATTAATAAATTGCCTCATTTCATAAGATTATCCATCTAGAAGGTTACAAAAATGCTTGGTGGTCAGCATAAAGGGACAGAAGGAGCATCTTCCGCATGGGAGAGACCCTTTTAAAGGAGATTGAAGCCAAGTACTTTGTGAAATGAATTGAGTGGAATAATGACTATCTACCAAGAATTCGCAAAGGTTTTTACCTCTACGAGATGTAATGCTTGGCGTGGTAGAAATAGCATCACTGAGATCTGGATCAGCCTGAAGAAAAGGACAATATTTCTGTAAGACATTAGTGATCGGAGAGGAACAAACATCAAAGGTCCCTATAAATCTGATGATCGAAGGGGAATTAGTAGTTTTTTTTGCTTTTACCATAGAGAAGGTCTTTTCTATCGGTCGCCCTGGCATAAGCCCTATGTAGACTTTTTTTGGGGTAGCCACATGCTAGAAATTTATGATATAAGCTATCACATTCTGATTGGAAGGTTTGCTCATTAGAGCAGTTCCTTCTAGCCCTTAAATATTGCCCTATTGCGATACCCTTCTTCAATGCAGGTGGATGAGAGCTCTCCCAGTGTAAAAAAACCTGTTTGTGGCTGTAGCTTTATGACATATATTAGTATGGACATTGCCACCAGGGTCCAGAGAGATTTTGAGGTCAAGAAAACTAATTTCCTTGTCATGTATCTCGTGAGTGAATTTCATCCCAATAGTGTTATTATTGAGTATGGTCATGAATTCTGAAAAAAGCGTCTTGTCCCCATCCCAAAAAATAAGAATTGTCGATTTTGGGTGATGCATAGAAAGTCGCCGAAGTGGGGCTGGGGTTGAATATCCGTTTAAACTCATCCTGTGTAATTAAATCTTGTGATTTGGCTTCAATTAGAAGCGGACGTAACTGTGATAGAAAAAGGTCTGTGGGATTCTTATCCAAAATCACATAGGTAGAAATATCATCCAGTAGCCTACGGACCATAAGGACATAGTCCATACTATCCATGACAACACTAATGCCCCCTTTATCAGAGGGCTTGAGGATCAATCCCTCATTTTCACATAATTCATCTAGTGCTGACTATTCCAAATTACTGAGATTACCAAAAACTCTAGATTTATTTAAATTAAGATTCTGCAGATCCGCACTGACCATTTTCACAAAGATGTCAATATGCCCATACTGTGAGAATGGGGGTGCCATGCGTGATTTAAGTCGTAGAGATGAAAAAGGACTGATGGCATTAACGGCTCCAAATTTATTTTTGTTAAACAAGTCCTATAAATCTCTGAGGGCATTAAGTTCATCCCGATTATTGTGTCCCAGGTCCTGTATATTTCCTAGTATTTTGGTAGTGCAAGCTTCCTTGCAAAAAGATGTCCTTTGTCCAGGTGAACTCATCAAAGACCGGGGTGGGGGTTTAGAACAAGTCTTTCCTTCAAAGTGCTTCTTGATGTAGGCTCAACTGGACAGAGGACATGTCTAAAATCTGCATTTCACTCTCTTTAGCACCAGAGTACGACATTGGAGGTGCCGTTATTTGTTTTGGCTCCATTGTTTATTCGATGGTCCTAAAAAAGGAAAGGTATTGCTGGGACCTGTCTTTGTACTGACGGTACCAGCCGAACCTATAGTGTTCCCTCCATTTTGGCCTGAATTAGTCCCCAACAAAAAGGGGGTTGTTGGTATATTTAGGGTCGGTAAAGAGAGAAAAGTATCCTATGCAAGTCTTGAATTTATTAATTAAACATAGCGATATAATTATTCTTGAGCGCTTGATGTCGAGATTTATATGGAGAAATAGGAAATTTCGAGTTGATTAAAAATCTTACAAGAAGCCAAACAAAAAGGGGGTATGGCTCTTTCCATTATAAGATCCTATAATTTATGTATGATAAGATACATTAGGGAATGGAGAACTCAGAAGTTTTATTTTGTTAACCCCAATATTGAACAAATTATGGCACATCCAATACCCTTGGAGGGATTAGTATTAAAAGGGGGGGGGGGGAACTAAGGAACAATAAGGCCTGGAGAAAATATGATATTTATTTAGATCAAGATATTAATATAGGGGCTCACCCAGGAGTAAATTTTATTATTGATAAATCTCTACAAAATATATGGATTAGACATGGGTATGAAATGCCCAAAGGACATTATGAATAATACAGGTAAATTCTTGTCTTTCGCAGAGATGCAGAATAAATGTAATCTACCCACAGCCCAGTATTTACAATATACATGGATCTGTAAAACTGTACATAAATTGGCACAACCGGAAGACAGAATTAAGGAAGGGATGGAGTTTAAGGACCTGATGACAATAGGGGGAATAGAAATAAAATTTTCAACATATATGCAAAACTGAACGCAGTCACGTCTAAATCTAATATAGAAGATTCTATTATAAGAAAATGGTCCAGGAGCCTGGGAACAATATATATTTATGGAAGCATACTAAAGGGATATCAAAAAAATTAGAACCTTAATTATATCTGAAAATAGGAGGAAACAAGCATGGAAAACTATACATCAGATTCCCTGTGCCTTCAATATGCCGTTACAGAAATATGTTCAGGATTTTTCATGACACTGCCCAAAATGTGATTTATTTAAAGTCGGTTATTATCATTGTATTTGGGAATGCCCACTTATAAAGAATTTTTGGCAAGATACATGCAATTTGGTTAATAAAATATGCGGGCTAAATCTGATAGGGAATCCCTGGGTATGCATTCTGCATACTAATCGAATACAAAATTGTAATATTGAAAATGTGTATTTTAATAATGTAAATTTACATCTAATATTAATGGCAGCCAAGAAAGCAATTATGAATCAATGAATATTAAAAGCTCTCACGACATATTCCCACTTAAAAAATATTTTGAGAAAACTTATGATGGTGGAATATATTTCCGAAAAAAAACTTAAAAACAAATAGAGAGAGATTCCTTAGGAGATGGAAGGAGTTGTTAAAAGAGATGTTCTCCCCCTAAGAAATTAACACTATTTTTATGTCTCAATGTTAAAAGAACTGTAATTATGTAGACCTAAAGGAGACTAGGGGGAGGACTAGGGTAGGGTTTTTTTAATTGTATAATTAAATACGTATGGAGAGTAGGGAGGCTGAAGAAGAAATCTTGTAATGTCATATAAAAGTGATATTTTGTGATATCCATGTTTGATTTGTTTGTACCATCTATCTCCATGTATTTATGTTGAAAATGTAATAAAATGAAAAAATAAATAAAAGTATAACAGACTGAGGTAGAAGTGGTAGATGAACTGCCCTGAGCTTGGTTTCCCTGGCATTATGTAATAGTTGTCTTTGATGGTATAGAGGTTCTCTTAGATAGATTATATCTTCTATTTTTGATTTTACGTTTAGTGCCTAATCTAGTATTGTCGCTAGATTGTCTAAATTCATCTGTACCGGAAATGTCAGATTCTGAGAAATCTGTGAATCTGCTTTCCCAATTGGGGATTGGATGTGCTCGTGTTTTGAAAGTATAGGCTTGTCTTGTATCAAAATCTCTTTGATCTTGTATGTATTTACGATGTTTTCTATCTTTAATCTCTCCTTGTAGGTTCTCAATATTTGTTTTTACCGTTTACTTTCTCAGTTGTTAAACTTAGGCACTGAATTAAAAGCTTGAATATCCCCAATTTCCGTCTCTAGTTGAAGACTAATTTTGGTAAAATCTCGTTTTTCAAAATCTAAGAGGTAATTGAGCATGCGTAAGGAATTGTCCTCCCATCCCTTTATAAAGGTCATATCACTATGATAGGAATTAGGTGTGATATTAATTAATACCTCTATATACACTTTTTGGTTGGATTTATGTCTCCAAACTCGCTATTTCCCAACAAGATCTCACGTATCGTTTGTACGTTTTTTGCAAATCCCTAAAGGCCTGTGGACATCAGAGTTATGGAGTGGTATATTATTAGTGGAGAAGATATGCTGCCTCAGCAGACAAACTATCTGGATTAAATTTTTTGGAAAACCTGCCATCACCATAGGCAGTCAAAAGACAAAAATAGTTCCACAGTGGGAAACTACAAGGTACTAGAAAGACTCTAGTAGTCGGCGGGCACATGAACAATACTAAACACTATTTGCCGGAGGCAAGAGAAAACCCTACTTGCCAACTACCTATACAAGAGAATTATTTTTTTGTTTAAAAAAATAACTTTTATTAGCCCCTTGGAGACACAGCCAGTTTCAGTTTTTTTCATTTTCGTTTTTTCCTTCCCGCCTTCCAAAAGCCATAACTTTTTTATTTCTTCATCAACATAGCCGTATGAGGGCTTGTTTTTTGCGGGACAAGTAGTTTGTCATAGCAGCATTTATTGCACCGCATAATGTACTGGGAAGCTGAAAAAATATAATTTGTGGCGTGAAATGGGAATAAAACAGTGATTACGCCATTTTTTTTTTGTTTTAGGGCGTCCATCAGGCGATAAAAACTACATGTGCACCTTATTCTACAGGTTTATACAATTACGGCAATGTCACATTTATGTTTTCTTTTATGTTTTACCACTTTAAAAAAAATATTTGCTAAATAAAAAATGGTGTCAGCATGTTCTGAGAGCCATAACTTTTTTATTTTTCCATCAATTTAGCAACGTGAGGGCTTAATTTTTGCAAGGTGAGCTGTAGTTTTCACCGATACCATTTTGGGGTATATGCGACTTTTTGATCACTTTTCATTTCTTTTTTTTTTTAGAGCTAAGGTGACTAAAAAACATCAATTTGCGTGTTTTATAATTTGCTGGTTAAACAACACTATATTGTGATTGTTCGGACTATTATGGATGCGGCGATACCAGTTATGTTAACTTTTATTTTATTTAACATTACTTTAGGGGAAAAATGTAAAACTTTTAATATTTTGGTATGTTTGAGTGAGCGCCCCCCTGATTCTAACAATTGAAATGGCGCAATCACGATTGACCATGGCATTTAAGTTGTTAAACGGGCGGAATATAAGTGAACTTTGATCCCGCCCGCTGGAGTGAGGTGTCGGCTGTGTAACACAGCCGTCACCCACTGAGTATGGAGCGCGCTCAGCGTGTGAGCGCGCTCCATACTTCCCCTTGGTGACATTTCAACAATAGTATGTCGTATGTCGCCAAGGGGTCAGTTCAGTTTAGAACAAAGTAGAGAAACCACACATTATTAAAATTAAAATTATAAATGCTACCTGACAGTATATAACCCATAAGGCAAAATGCCTAGATGCACTGTATTACTTGTAAGAAGAAGCAGAATGGCAATATCGTAAAGACATTTCAGCTGCTTTTTTAGAAAATACATCTGCAAAGTCTTGGTATTGTGGTGGCAGCTCAGCTAGAAGAGCAGAGTACCTAAGTTGCACTTTTAGGTTGCAATTCAGAGCAGGAACGCAATGCTGGAAACAGGAAGGCCCCCAGTGAGCAATTTGTCCAGATGTCCAGTCTATGGTAGCGAAATCAGTTCACCCAATGCAGAAAAAAGATTGCGACCCACTAGTTCATCTTTGATATGGCCCGATAAACCTTCATAAAATACAGAGATGAGCATTATTGTTCCAGGCTAATTTAGAAGCAAGGAGATTACATTGGACAGCATGTTGGCCAACCATAGAAGCACTTTATTGAGGCGAAGAAGAGCTGAAGCACCATAAGAAGTCGATCAGATTCTTCAAAGAACTATGAAGGAAGTCAGAAAGGAGGACAGGGAAGACAACATTGGATCACCATGTTTCCACATAGGGGAGGCCCAAGCTAGAGCCTTTTAAGTAAGGAAATTATATAGACCACTTTTACTTGGTCTGAGTAGAACTGCTGAGCACAAAGATGGCAGGCACAGGAGGAATAGAAACTACTGCTGTCTGCTGGAATACAGATTATCAGATTTACTGTAGCAAGAGGTATGGGTTGCAAAGTATCCAAGTGAGCCGCTATTCTCTGGAGTTCACAAAAAAATCTGTTTTTGGAAATTTTCTTGTTGCGTGATTGGGTCGGCAAGTTCATAAACATTTACTGCCAAGGGTGTAGACATTGCAGCGCTGTTGGGACCCATGTCACACAGATGCCGATATGCTTATTACCGGAAAAGTGGATCCACTAAGCTGCAATCAGTTTTGTGGAGTCTTAGGAATCTTTCCGTTCCTCACCCTTAACCCCCGCAAGGGGGTATGGATATTCCCTCACAGATTCCCTGGTTGCAGTTTACAGAATAGTTACCGATTGGCCTAGCAACTGGACGAGGCAGTTCTCCGTGACTCAGCGCCAGAGCCGAGAGAGTTGAGTAATAACACTATAGTTAGTGATTGTGAGACATCTCCTGGTTTATAGACATTTGTTTCGCTGGTGTGTTTCTGAGTACATACTCAGTGGCTTCTCAGTGACCACTTTATTATATATTAGAGCTGAGTGAATAGTTTGACTGATTTGCAGATTTCGCAAGTCCATATAATACAATGGGAAAACAGTTTTGTCTGGTTTTTTTCTGCCATTTGCCATAATCAAATCTCAAATCTTGCATTTTGCTAATCTACCATAATAGCTGTCAAATAGATGGAAAAATTAGTTCCTCATAGTTAAGTAAAACCTGCTCATTAATGCAAATATCAATTTAGCCAATCATTAACTAACTAAGATCAATGCATACAAACAAGCAACATTTGTCAAGAAGTTCAGTTGTTATTAAGCCCAAACACCAAAATGAGAAAGAAATGTGGTCAGAGGGGCTTTGAACATGAAATGCTTGTTGGTGTCAGACAGAGTAGTCAGAAACTGCTGTCCTTTTTTTGTGTGTGCACATCAACCTCTAGAGTTTGTGAATATGAGTTATGTGGGAACAAGTTCTGTTAGGGAAAATGACTTAAGACAAAAAGTCAGAGGATAAGGGCCAGATTGAATCAAGCTGACAAGAGAATGACAGAAACCAAAATAAATGTGTTACACAAGAGGGTATGTCTGGACGCAAACAGTAGTATGCATGCACAGTATTTAGCACTTTGCAAATAGTAGTTTCAGAATTTATTCTTCCTTGGCTCAATAGTTTAGGCAGGTGGCAGTAACACATTAGGTCACTTAATACCAATTTAGTATTTATTTAAATGCTACAATGCCAAATCACATAAAACACAACATGTCAAGCCGGTTCTACCATAGATCTGTAAAGTGACTATATTCCAACCCAACAAAGCACCTTGGGTGTGGGGAATGATAGGTTTGCAGCATAAATGCAACAACTGCTACAATATAATATAAACTTGTATCAGGACAGTATTTCAGCCCTATGCTGAATCCATGCCTACTAACACTAGCGTGTGTGTGTGTGTGTGTGTGTGTGTGTGTGTGTGTGTGTGTGTGTGTGTGTGTGCGTGTGATATAAGAATTTATTATTACCGTGAAAATAAATATTTAGGAGTGTGAATGCATGCTGCTGTGATCTACATTTGCTTACAGAACAAGTGCAATCATGAGGAGCACAGGATTGAGCAGAAGGGTTAATGCTGGTTGTATTTTGTGAATGCTGATGAGTATTTCTACGTCACTCTGCACAGGCGCTCTGTGTTGGAACAAGGACATACAATCATACTCAAATACACTTAGATACAAAAATACACAGATACTTCTACACCCACATAGCACAATTACACCAGCAGGCATAATATTTAACTCAAGTAATTGCTACAAAACTGATTTCCAATTATGTATTATCTATGGAACGGTAAATCTAAAGCACAGCATAACAAGGGGCTTTTCCTAGCACGTAATATTTAGAGGCTGCAGTCTGCTTACGAGCTGCTTCCACATCAGAGAGAAAACCAGTGACGGGAGGTGGTGCTGAAATAGACAGCTCCCTGTTTCAGAACAGCACAGAGCACTGTAGAGCTGAAGGAAGGACGTGGTGCTGAAAGAACAGCTCCGTATTTTGCGCACACAGCAGTGGAAACATATGGAAGGAATGGGGTGCTGAAAGAACAGCGCCGTATTCCAGAACACACAGAGCAGTGGAGGCACATAGGAGGGACCTGGTGCTGAAAGAAAAGCTCCATACACCATTGCTGGAGAGATGGATACAAGAAGAATGTGGTGCTGAAAGAACAGCTCCTAAGCCTTGCAGAGCCTGTTTTTGTAGTAGCCAGGGCACTACTACAGCCTGCTGTTACTCAATGGTACTTTCTTGCCACATTTATCAATGTGTAGCCAGCTCCTAATTACTTTTTTCTGTTATAGATGCCCTCTCCACAACAGGCTGTTCAGGCTGTAGCTGTATATCACTGTGGAGCTAAAGGGTCAGCTTCAAATGTATCAGATCCTTTGTCTTGTACTACGTGATATGCCACTTGGCTTCTCCATTCCGGACTGCTCTGCTGGGGCTCAGTGTAAAGGAGAGACTTTACTTGGGATGTCCTGATGCTGGATTTCCACAGATTTCATGGCGGTGGCACGAAAAATCAAAACTTTGCTGACTGTGAATATTCTGGTTTTTGTGGGGATCATCCTATTTTCAGTTTACTGCAGGATCCAGGACAGATCCCAAGAGCTGGTGCAGATTGTGAGAAGTTCTGACCGCAGAGTAAGGAGCAGAAACACTAAAGTGGGAACTTTGGTTGACCGAGAGTCTATTCTGCAAAGACTGGACCACCTAGAAGAAGTAGTTTATAACCAGCTAAATGGTAAGATGCTCTTTGTATTTTGTACTGCAAATTTCATAGCTAGATTTGTTAGTATTGATTTGATGTACATTCTGGGCTTTTCTGTGTGTTTGGTTGGGATTTATTTAATGTAGAGCTTCATTGGTTCGTATAATTCATATTTGATATCCTTGGATTTGAAAGTAAATTATTATTAAACATCAAGTAGGTGTACTCATATGCATTGAGCATCACAGCAGTTTAAGACATCCTTTTTATATAAATTTATAATATATTAATTTTAACTGCAATTTAAACTAATAATTTGTAATACACAATATGTCAATATTTTACTCCTGGGATTATAGGGGTATGTGTGTGTGCATGAGACCTTTCATACGCAGGCTAAATAAACTGTACTTCCACATCACAGATAATTGATTGCATTTACTTCCCTATGTGGGCAGCCCATTGACCTTGGCCAAGAGCCTGCACTGGTACATGCTATGGGTTTTGGAAACTCGACTGTATATAATTAAAAGTAAGACTAGTGCTATTTAAAATAAAAATTTATGGTAACAGCCTTCTTTCCGAGAGTGCAAATACAATAATTTAAGCCATTAAAAGCTCTGCTAAATGTTGGTGAGTGTACTGGAGCAATAACATTCATTTAGTGTAAAAGGATTTAATAGCAAAAGGGAGCAGTGCAATCCCTGAATCCAGAGGAATCTTAGTACTTGGGGGTTCCTGAGATGTATACATGTTAGTCATATGTTTGTATTTCTGGTTTTAGGTATGTGCAGTGTCTTCCTAACAGAACAAACCTACATTTTCCTGGTTCTGTAAATAAAAATACAATTGATACAAAGATATTATCTATTACAATTAATCTATCCTAGCTCACCAAAGATACTAAAGAAGACAAATTATGCAATTGAAAAATGTCCTTCAGACTCCAAAGAGGTTGAAGATGACAAGACCATCCACCTGAGTTATACTGTTACATACTGAGTCAATGATAGCAATGTCTGATTCACAAACCATTGATTATTGTGTATTTGTATTCCAGGATCATTTTATATATATATATATATATATATATATATATATATATATATATATATATACATATATATATATATATATATATGTATATATATATATATATATATATATATATATGTATATATATATATATATATATATATATATATATATATATATGTATGTATGTATAAAGTCCATACATACAACCATAAAAGAAGATGAGAGCATAATTGTTTAGGCAATTGGTAGGGGATTTAGATATAGGTACTGAATTTGTCATTAATTGGCAGTTTACATAATTTCATGCAAGAATCCATTATGCTTATTTTCCTTAACCTAGATGTATTGGGAGTATACTTGAAGTTCTAATACACTGGTTTAACATACTACTACTGCTACTACTACTACTACTACTACTACTACTACTACTACTACTAATAATAATAATAATAATAATACCCTAATACCATGGGGCCTAATGTATATTAGCTTAATTAAATGCATTTGCATCCAATGTGGAAATTTGCTTTATAACACACATAAAAATTAACAAACTGCATTCACTACACAAAAAAGTGTGCGACTTGTAAGCAACATACAGTTGTTTAGCAATTATCCATTACAACACAAGGCTATCAGATTATTATGTTTATACATTGTGTAAACTATTTTGATTGTAACAATTACAACATTTACTTTTGATTGTACTATTTCTAGATCTGTAAAGATCTGAAAGTTAGTGAAGCAGTGAATGGCATAGAAAACAGTTTAGAAATGAAGATTTTAGACGTGCTCCAATAAAGCTCGTTCCTTCTGGATTTCATCATGTCCATTTAAATTGCTTTTCCCTGTGTTCTACTTTATAGAAGGTAATAGAACTTTCATTAAGCTTTTCCAACAAAAGCTGCAGTGTGATTGTATAGTATGCATGCTGTGCTTTAGAGATAGGTTATAGTATTTTCAATAAAACTGCTGTAGAGACAGATATGTTCACTTGGCAAATTTACTGTATACTGTTTTCTTTCAGCGTTAATAAGCCGTGATCAGTCAACCCTCGTGTCTCCGATGTAGATATCTTTAGCTTCAGCTGAATCTTCCAAAGCCGTAAAGAACAATATGGCTTGTAAAGTTTGCACAGTGTCATGTGATGATCTTCAACAACTAAGACACAGACTTAAAATGAGTAAAAAATTAAGTAAAATATCGAAGCTGATGTTAAGTTTAAAAGCTATTTTGCTTCATGTAATCCCCAGTTAATTCTTAGATAAAACCAAAAAAAGAAACAAAACAACGAATTGTATAGTAAAATGGCTTCTCTTACAGAAAGAACAGATTTTTTTTTCTGCAGCTATAGAAGTGGATCTTTCTCTAAAATACTGCTGGATTTGTATAAGAGAATGTCTAATTAATGTCTAATGTTCCTACTTTTAATAAGGTTTCTTTTGTGCAAATACTGTTTATCTACAAGCAGAATAGTCTCTGTAGGTTGTTGTTGGTTCACAGTTTCAATACAATGCTGATACACTATGAGGTACACCTGACTGCATTCCAAGCTATTGCCATTGGGTTTTGAGGAACAGTAATCTCAAATACTGTCTATATTCATTATTCATTTTTCTCATCAAGGTATCTGTGAGAGTAGAGATATCTAAAATCAATAAAAGGTATTCTTACAAAGTCCCAATGGTGTACAAGTTAGTTGTATAAGATATATACATTTACTGATAAAAGAGACTGTTAGAGGACCGTTGGTAAATTGGAATCTATTCTAATCTGTATTCTATTTAGAATCATTAATATTTCCTTATTGTACTGATGAGGGCAATCATTTGTCAGAAAGAGCTCTATATCTGCCTAGGGCCCCAACACTTATGTTGTGCTTTTGGAAGTAATGCAAATGCTTGGCATATGGTACCTCTAATGGGAAAGCAGTTGTGTATTCATACAATACTATATTTACTATATATGTGATATACATATGATATACAAATATGCATACAATGCAGTGAACAGAATACCAATGAACATGTCATGTGATAAATGTGTATATGCATGATGAGATCTGAAAATGTGCAAAACATTTAGCTTGACAATATTCAGATAGTGAATACTGACATTTATGACAGATGTACATGATTTTTTTTTTTATCATGTACAGGGTTACACTGTGAAATCTATGTGTCACATTTTATCTTTAAAATTGATGTAAGATACATATGGAATTGAACTATTTCAAACATTGTAGGGGCCTGTAACCAAAGCATTGCATCACATCTGCCTGTATATAAATTAGATGAAATCTGGCTACTACGCAATGGGCAACTGAATACTAAATCTTGTTGACCTGGTGCTCCTCAGCATTTCAGACCGCCTAAGCTGTATCATTAATATAGCCAGCATGGCTTCATGTGCACATCACCATGTAAGTCTAGCCTAATTCGTGATGAAGAAGTCATTCTGAAGAGTGCTTCATCCCTACTTCTGCACCATTGCCAGGTAACAGTTTCTAACACCCCAAACATAACCCTTTGCTGAATGCTCATTTATGCCACACTACCACACTCTTGCCCTCTTTCTAAGGTTTTTACTCACCTTTCACCTCTCCCTGTATTTTTGTAGGTGGCTAAGATATTTATGTAGATGTTGTATTTAGCATATGTTTTCAAGTCCCACAGTTTGAACCACAATGCCCCAATATCAACTACAGTGCCCCATAACAATGACAACCACAATGCCTTCAGTGTAAGCTACAATGACTCCATAAGATTGACAGCCATAATTATAGCCTAAGTGAATCCAAAGCCATCCACAATGTCCTTATAACAATGGGAGCCACAAGGTCTTGATAGTCAACCATAATGCCTCCCTAACAATGACAGCCACAATGCTCCCATAACAATGACAGGTGCACACATTCACAAACTCAACTGCAATGAATCTTCTGTCCGGAGGATTTAGAAGAGCTGGGACACAGCAATCAAGTATATTTCAGAGGCACCACTATGGTATCAAGAAGTGATGTCACACCTTTACTCCTCCTACAAGCACCTGCATGTACTCACAAAGCCCGCAGGTGCTTGTAGTGCGAATTAAAATGTCTAAGTTTCGCTCAAAGCATTTGAGTGTTTTTGTGAATGGGTTCCCTCATAACGACATCCTATGGGTGCTATGGCGGTATTAGCTGCTCTTTTCCATTTGTTCTAGGAGAGGAAGGTGACGTTAACCTCTGGCTGTTTCCCTCTGAATTTTAGATTCCTAGCATTACAGTAATTGCTGCCTAGGAGCCACTATGGCATATATGCCTTTGAGTAAAAGTAGAAATTAAGTACAAAATTAAGAAAAAAATATTAGATTTACATCTAGTTGACCCACCCATGTCCTAAGTATTAGCTGCAGGAAAAGCAATTGCTACACAGGACTACAGACATATATTCATTACAATAAATTCTAGTGTTTAATGTAATTTACAAATTATACATGTAATGCTAAGAACTTGTTTTGACTGTGAAGTCAAATCATGGTTTATTACAGCGAATTGCTGCAAAATGCCACATTTTTGTTGTGCTTTTGCAAAAACCACATAGTTTGTGGTAAATGCAGTAATTATCCGTGATTTAATCGTACCATCAGAATACAGTCTCATAATATAAACCTTTTAATGTATGTGTTATCATTTTTACTACACTTTTCCTGAAGTGTCTTTTTGGCTGATGCATAGAGGACAGATAAACAGCTCATTCCCTAACACCCATGTTGACAGTCAAAATATTTACTTAATATTTTCATCTTATATGTAAATAGGATAAAGCTCTGCTAATAGCCAGGGCTGGTAGGGTGTCCTGTTAGCTGCCAGGCAGGATAGTAAGGGCCTGTTCACATCATCGTTCACTTTCCGTTCCAGGGGGGTCCCGTCAGAGGTTTCCGTCGGGTGAACACCGCAACGGAAAGTGAAAGTGAAACCACAGCTTCAGTTTCAGTCAACATTTATATCAATGGTGATGGAAACATCGCTAATGGTTTCTGTTCATCACCATTCCGGCAGGTTTCCGTTTTAACGACAGAATCAATAGCGGAGTCGACTGCGCTATTGATTCAGTCTGAAAAATGGAAATCTGCCGGAATGGTGATGAACGGAAA
Organism: Rhinoderma darwinii; assembly: GCF_050947455.1. NCBI lineage: Eukaryota > Metazoa > Chordata > Amphibia > Anura > Rhinodermatidae > Rhinoderma > Rhinoderma darwinii. The sequence continues at coordinate 460,654,763 of NC_134687.1, forward strand.
CCATTAGCGATGTTTCCTTCACCATAGATATCAATGGTGACTGAAATGGAAGCTGTGGTTTCACTTTCACTTTCCGTTGCAGGGTTCATTCGACGGAAACCTCCGACGGAACCCCGGAACGAAAAGCGAACGGTGATGAGAACAGGCCCTTAGGGTGCGTTCACATATATCAGTTGCATCAGCATCAGTTTATTTGTCTCTCAAGTGATTACAACTGATGCAAAAATGTATCAGTTGCCATCAGGCTTTTTCACGATTTTTACTACAAAACCATCAGTTGACATTAGTTGTCATCAGTTTTTACCATCCGTTTTTAAGATCAGTTTTTACCGCAATGGTCCACCAAAAAGATGGTCTAGAGGCTGAAAATGTGGCAATTTTAGCAGAGTGGTGCATAGCTTTTGATAGATTGAATACATGATAGATTAGATACTTGTGTAACATGTCAGGGCTCTCCTTCTCTGCTACGGCCTCAGTGCTACACTGAAGTCGGACACACAAATTGTAATGTCACGTGTGTTATTTTCAGTTCAGCGCCAAGGCAGTCGCTGAGAGAGAGAGCCCAGGGGGCAGCTGCTGTCCACTCAGATCTTCGATGCAGCCTTGTGAGCCTTCAAAGACCCCAAACACTAGCCCTAACTTCAGGGAGTAGCTAGTTCAGGGAGGAGCTACACAATCCCACCCCACATCTCCTACCCACCCCCCACCACGCAGGGATTGCTGTTGTTTCTATTCACACAACAGGGTTCGGGTGTCTGCGGTTGAAAATGGCTGCCTAGGTCTGTATTTGTCGGCTGTTTTGCATTTCATATGTAGATAATGAAACAGTGCCCTCTGTACATAATGCCGCAGTGCCCTCGGTATATAATGCCACAGAACCCCCTGTAGATAATATCACACAGCCCCCCTGTAGACAGTGCCACAAAGCACCCACTGAAGATGGGACCACACAGCACCCCCTGTAGATTGTGGCACACAGCGCCCCCCTGTAGATAGCGCCACCCCCACTGTATATAGCGCTACCCCCTTCCCCTGTATTTTGTGCCACACAACCCCTGTAGATAATGCCGCAGTGCCCTCTGTATATAATGCCGCAGTACCCCCTGTAGATAGTCACACAGCCCCCTGTAGATAGCGCCACACAGCGCCCACTGTAGATGGCACAACACAGTGTCCCCCGTAAATAGTGTCACACAGCACCCACTGTAGATGGCACCACAAAGTGCCCCTTGTACATTGTGCCACACAGTGCCCTCCTGTAGATAGCGCCACCCAATGTTCAAAGTCTTGGCAGCTCCTGAGAGGGGCAGTTAGGGAGCACACACAGACGCCTGTAGATAGCGCCACACAGACCCCATGTAGATAGCATCCCAAACACTCCCTGTAGATATCGCCACACAGACCCCCTGTAGATAATGCCACACAGCCCCCCTGTTGATAGCGCCACATGCAGCCGCCTGTAGGTAGCGCCACACAGCCCCCCTGTAGATAGTGCCACACAGCCCCCCTGTAGATAGCGCCACACACAACCCCCTGTAGAGAGCGCCACACAGCCCCCCTGTAGATAGCACCATGGAGCCCCCTGTAGATAGTATGACACAGCCCCCTGTAGATAATGCCACGCATACCCCTTGTATATAATGTCACACAACGATCCCTCTCCCCTTGTATATACTGCCACACAGCAATTACCCCCTCCCCTTGTATATACTGCCACAAAAGCAATCCCCCTCCCCTTGTATATACTGTCACACAGCAATCCCCCCTCCCCTTGTAGATACTGCCACACAGCCCCCCTCCCCTTATATATACTGTCACACAGTAATCTCCCCTCCCCTTGTATATACTGTCACACAGCCCCCCTCCCCTTGTATATACTGCTAAAAAGCAATCCACCCTCCCGTTGCATATACTGCCACATAGCCCCCCTCCCCTTGTATATACTGTCACACAGCAATCTCCCCTCCCCTTGTATATACTGTCACACAGCCACCTCCCCTTGTATATACTGCTACACAGCAATCCCCCCTTCCCTTTTATATACTGCCACACAGCCCCCCTCCCCTTGTATATACTGCCACACAGCAATCCTCCTCCACTTTTATATGGTGCTACACAGCAATCCCCCCTCCCCTGTATATACTACCACACAGCCCCCTTCCCCTTGTATATACTGTCACACAGCAATCCGCCCTCCCCTTGTATATACTGCCACACAGAAATCCCCCCTCCCCTTGCATACACTGCCACACAGCAATCCCCCATCCCCTTGTATATACTGCCACACAGCAATCCCCCCTCCCCTTGTATACACTGTCACACAGCAATCCCCCCTCCCCTTCTATATACTGCCACACAACAATCCCCCCTCCCCGTCTATACACTGCCACACAGCCCCCACTCCTTGTATATACTGCCACACAGCAATCCCCCCTCCCCTTGTATATGGTGCGACACAGCACTCTCCCCGTGTATATAGTGCTAGACAGCACCCCTCTCCCCTTGTATATACTGCTACACAGCCCCCCTTCCCCTTGTATATACTACACAGCCCACCTCCCCTTGTATATACTGTCACAGAGGCCTCCTCCCCTTGTATATACTGCCACACAGCAATCCCCCTCCCCTTGTATATGGTGCTACACAGCAATCCCCCGTGTATATAATGCTACACAGCCCCCCTCTCCCCTTGTATATACTGCTACACAGCCCCCTTCCCCTTTTATATAGTTCTACAATGCAATTCCCCCTGTTTATTACCACACAGCAATTCTCCCCCACCCTTTCTATACTGCCACAAAGCAATCCCCCCTCCCCTTGTATATAGTGCTACCCAGCCCCCCTCTCCCCTTGTACATACTCCCACACAACTCCCTAAAAAAAAAAAGGACGCACAGACAAGTGAATGTGGCTGTCGCTAGCACCGGAGCCCCCTCTGGTGCTAGCGATGTCACTGCATCCGCCTGCCGCCCGTGACAGTGCGCAGGCTTTAAACTTTAGCGAGTGGGCGTACTGTGGAAGGTGCACGGCCGCGCACCATTTAGGGGACACTGGCGACACTCCCACTGTATATAGCGCTACCCCCTTCCCCTGTAGATAGTGCCACATAATCCTCTGTAGTTAATGCTGCAGTGCCCTCTGTATATAATGCCACAGTACCCACTGTAGATAGTCACACAGCCCCCTGTAGATAGCATCACACAGCGCCCACTGTAGATGGCACCACACAGTGCCCCCTGTAGATTGTGCCACACAGCCGATGCTGTGGCCGGGGATTCCCTTCAGGAGGAGCCCCTGACGTCAGGGGTTACTCCCTGAAAATAATCTCCAGCCACAGCATTCCCTCAAAGATGACTCCCTGATGCCACTATCCATATATGGACCGTGACATCACTGGCTACTCCTTGAGCTGTATCCCCGTTGCCAACTCTGGCCAGGGATTCCACTCCAGGAGGAGCTCCTGATGTCAATGTCCATATATGGACAGTAACCTCAGGGGTTTCATCTAAGAGCAGAATCCCCGGCCAGATCATCGGCAACAGTGATTCCGCTCAATCAGTAGCCACTGACGTCATGTCCTCTGCTCTGAACTAATTCTGAAGCAGGGAGCTGATTGTTCCTTGCTTCAGAATTGGGTTCAACTCAGCGGGACATACCCCAGGACTCCTTCACGCCGGGTGCTGCCGAAAGGCGTTCATCCGGCCACTGTTAAAATAGATAGGATACGGCGCCGGACCTCCCTGGGAGCCGGACCCAAAAACGCTGAAGGTAAAGATTTTGGATCCGGCTCCTCCACAGGTCCAGTGCCGTAAGAAGCCACGACTGACGTCCCCTGTGCTAGGACGGATCCCATAGAAAGCTATGGGATCCGTTCTAGCATCAGTTTCCCTCCGGCTGTTCTGTAACAGGCCGGAGGGAATCTGACAGGGGCAGCGGATATATGTAAACGGCCCCTAAGTCCGACATACTCTCTTTATTGAAAACTGAAGAGGGAAGAAAATTATCCTTTCTTTCCCTCATCATCTTTGTGCAAGACACAATTTTGCAATCCGAGCATAACTTTTTGTGTCAAAAGCAGTTACAAGGTCAGGTAAAGATTTTACAGTAAATTTCCCCCCACCCTCAGCCATTTTGACTGTATTTTCCAGGAACACTTGAAAGGGTATTACGGCTTCAGCAGATAAAGCTTATGAATTGTATGATATAAAGTAGTACGATTTTTTTAATATACTTTCCGTAGCAATTCCTCATAGTTTTGAAGATCTCTGCTTGCTTTAGTTCGAAAGGGACCTTTATTGTTTACTTCCAGGGAACAAAAATCTGTCCTGGTTGTAACACCTATGGCCGTGGACAGTCGTCCTGATTTACCCTCTGACTGTCGCGGCCATGGACGAGTGAGTTCCCGGCAGCATCTCCCTCCTGAGAGACGCCGGCACTCACTTCCTGGTCCGGACACTGTCTCCCGCAGGGTGCGTGTGCGTGGCCTTAAAGGGCCAGTACACGCACAGTTACAGAATACTGCAATCAGCCCAGCATGCTTTGGGACCATAAAGGGGCTCTGCCCTCTCGATCCTTGCCTGAGCATTGTTGTGTTACCTTTAGTTTGTCATTGCAAATGGTCCCCTAGTGTTTTCCAGTTCCCGGTGTTACCCGTTCCTGCTGCCTGTTCCCTGTATCCCATTCTACCGCGCCCCTGTGCATTCAAGAGTGGAAGTCGTGTTGTGCTCTCCGCTGCATCTATTGTGTCGCACCCCGCTGGGTGTTCGTCTACTGTTGGATCCTCATCTTAGACTGAATCCACCGATACTGTCTACATTGCCTCAGGTACCCTTTCTGAACTATAGATATTGCATTGTACCTGTTTGGCCAGCTGCTATCCTGCTACGCGGTACGGCCCAGTGGGTCCACACCCCGCACCGTGACACTGGTCATGTGGTGGTCTAGACCATTTTATTTAAATACAGTTCTCAGAGCTGTTTTTGTAACGAGCCATACAGCTGTGTCATTTACATGACCAGGGCAGATTTTTAACCAATAAAGGCACCCATTGAATGATAGCAAGCATAGATCTTGAAAAACAGAAGAAATTGATACAGAAAAAAAATTTGAAACTTGTACAACTTTTCATCATACAAAGAATAATCTTTATTTCCTTAAACTGTAATAGCCCTTTAATGTAATATTTATTTTGTAATGACCGGGGGGTAGGGAAACGGACAAGTGAGCCCTAATCTACCCGCCACTCTGTCCCTGCCTACATGCAACGACCCGCCCTAGGCGACGGGGTACAACTGGGCGGCGGTCCCTGCACTCAGTAAGTGCACAACAAACACGAAAAACATACAAGGGAATACAAGCAAGGGAAAGGGGCAGTTGCCCACGGCAACACCGTGAGCAACCAGAGTGGTGAACGAGCCGAGTCAAGCCAGGAGTGTGCGAGGTACCAAACGAAGAGCAGAAGAGTAGTCAGTAAGCCAGGGTCTGTATGGAGCAGGAACAAAATAGAAGGAGCTGTAGCTGGGCCAGGAAACCACACGAAAAAGATAACAAGCAAGGAGGAACAGGAAATGCAGGCATAAATAGACAGAGGGCGGGAGCTAGCTGAGTCTGGCCAGGCTGTGATAGGCTCTCCCACTCCTAAGCCTGCCAGCCTGAGTGGAGGAAGCTGGAGTCAGTCTCAGGGATGTAGATTCAGGTGCTGACTGATTAATTAAGGGAGTTAACCCCGAAGCTGTGCCTGGCGGATCCTTTACATATTTCTTAATAATCCAATAGTTTTGATGCCAGTCTTTTCTTTATGTGTTATTAATATTAATATTATTAAATATATAAATGACTTCAAAATAATAGTTGTTAAATGGGTTGCCCAGCTAAGAAAACCCATTGCCATATAATTAATTATGAAATTATGAGTTACATACATAGTTACATGGTTTGTACGGTTGAAAAAAGACATATGTCCATCAAGTTCATAGTTAGAGTTAAGAGTTAATCCCCTGTTACAAAAGAGCAGTTATTGCACTGGAGGACCCGTTCTATTCTGCATTACACATACAACACATTGATGTGAATAGACATATTTTATGCTTAACCCCTTCAGGACGCAGCCTGTTTTGGCCTTGTGGCACAGCCTATTTTTTCAAATCTGACATGTGTCAATTTATGTGGTAATACCATGGGAATGGTTTTAACTATCCAAGCGATTCTGAGACTGTTTTCTCGTGACATATTGTACTTTATGTTAGTGGAAAAATTTGGTCCATAATTTCAATATTTATTAGTGAAAAATACCAAAAATTAGAGAAAATTTGCAAAAATGTGCATTTTTCAAAAAAATGTAAATGGATCTGCTTGTAAAACAGATAGTAATAACACACAAAATAGTCACTAGTTAACATTTCCCATATGTCTACTTTATGCTTGCATCATTTTTTGAACGTCCTTTTATTTTTCTAGGACGTTACAAGGTTTAGAACTTCAATAGAATTTCAAAAGTCTATTTTTACAGGTACCAGTTTAGTTCTGAAGTGGTTTTGATGGCCTTATATATTAGAATGCCCCATTTTAAAAACTGCACCCCTCAAATTATTCAAAACAGCATTCAGAAAGTTTCTTAACCGGTTAGGCGTTTCACAGAAAGTAAAGCAAAGTAGAGGGGAAATTTACAAATTAAATTTTTTTTTGCCGAAATTCAGTTGTAATAAAAAAAAATCTGTAACACAGAAGGTTTTACCAGAGAAAAGCAAATCGATATTTATAGCCCAGATTGTTAAGGATCTGCCAGGCACAGCTTCTGTATCCACGTCCATAGGTAATCAGTCTGCACCTGCTTCTATGTCTGTGAGACTGACTCCATCTTCCTTCACTCAGGATGGCAGGCTTAGGAGTGGGAGAGCCTATCACAGCCTGGCCAGACGGAGCTAGCTCCCGCCCTCTGTCTATTTATACCTGCGTTTCCTGTTCCTCCTTGCTTGTGATTCTTCTTGTTTTGTTTCCTGGCCCTGCTGCAGCTTCTTGAACCATTTGACCCTGCTTCATATTGACCCTGGCTTACTGACTACTCTCCTGCTCTGCGTTTGGTACCTCGTACACTCCTGGTTTGACTCGGCTCGTTCACCACTCTTGTTGATCACGGTGTTGCCGTGGGCAACTACCCCTTTTTCCCTTGCTTCTGTGTACCCTTGTCTGTTTGTCTGTCGTGCACTTATTGAGCGTAGGGACCGTCGCCCAGTTGTACCCCGTCGCCTAGGGCGGGTCGTTGCAAGTAGGCAGGGACTGAGTGGCGGGTAGATTAAGGCTCACTTGTCTGTTTCCTTACCCCCCATCATTACATAATCACAAGCCCATATAACTACTCTACCCTGGTCCCTCACACTACTATGGACCCCCTTGAGACCCTGGTTCAGCAAATGCAGGGTCTCTCCCTACAGGTCCAGGCCCTGGCTCAGAGGGTCAACCAGCCTGATGCTACCATGGTAGTGCCCCTCACCTCACCTCTTGAACCCCACCTCAAGTTGCCTGACCGGTTCTCAGGGGACCGGAAGACTTTTCTCTCCTTTCGGGAGAGTTGTAGGCTCTATTTTCGTTTAAAGCCCCACTCCTCAGGTTCTGAGAGCCAGCGGGTGGGTATAATTATGTCCCGGCTCCAGGAAGGGCCCCAAGAATGGGCCTTCACCTTGGCTCCTGACGCCCCTGAACTTTCCTCTGTTGATCTTTTCTTTTCTGCTCTCGGACTCATTTATGACGAGACTGACAGGACTGCCTTTGCCGAGAGTCATCTGGTGACCTTACGTCAGGGTAAGAGACCTGTTGAGGAGTATTGCTCTGACTTTAGGAAGTGGTGCGTAGCTTCTCGGTGGAATGACCCTGCCTTAAGGTGCCAGTTTAGGTTGGGTCTGTCAAACGCCCTGAAAGACCTGCTAGTTAGCTATCCCTCTTCTGACTCCCTAGACCAGGTTATGGCTTTAGCGGTACGACTTGACCGACATCTCAGGGAACGACAACGTGAACGTTTTTGTGTTTTCTCCTCTGACTCCCTCATGATGCCTCCCGAGGTTCCGTTGCTTCGTTCTTCCACGGAAGACTCGGAGGTACCTATGCAACTCGGTGCCTCCGTGTCCCCCCAACAACGTAGAGAGTTCCGCAGGAAGAATTGTCTCTGCTTCTATTGTGGGGATGACAAGCATCAAGTGAACACCTGTCCTAGGCGTAAGAATAAGCAGCCGGAAAACTTCCGCGCCTAAGTGATCATCGGGGAGGTCACTTGGGCGCACAGGTATTTCCCGTAAATATGAAACGTAATAAAATCTTGCTTCCCTTTCAGGTCTCTTTTGGTGGTAGGTCTGCTACCGGCAGTGCCTTCATGGATTCAGGGTCGTCTGCTAATATCATGTCTGCGGAATTTGCTATGTCTCTAGCTATGCCTTTGATTGATTTGCCTAAACCTGTCCCGGTAGTGGGTATCGACTCCACTCCTCTCGCTAATGGTTATTTTACACAGCATACCCCTGTTTTTGAACTCCTTGTTGGCTCCATGCATTTGGAGCAGTGCTCTGTACTGTTGATGCAGGGATTATCGTCCGATTTGGTTTTAGGCCTTCCCTGGTTGCAGTTGCATAATCCCACGTTTGACTGGAATACTGGGGATCTTACCAAATGGGGTAATGAATGCTTGACGTCATGTTTTTCTGTTAATTCTATTTCTCCCCCTGAGGAGGTGAACACGCTACCTGAGTTTGTTCAGGACTTCGCTGATGTTTTCTCTAAGGAGGCCTCCGAAGTGTTACCTACTCATAGAGAATACGATTGCGCTATCGATTTAGTACCAAGAGCTAAGCTCCCTAAGGGTAGGATATTTAATCTCTCTTGTCCCGAACGTGAAGCCATGAGAGAGTATATCCAGGAATGCCTGGCCAAGGGTTACATTCGCCCCTCTACTTCTCCGGTAGGTGCTGGCTTCTTCTTTGTAGGGAAGAAGGATGGTGGTCTTAGGCCATGCATTGACTACCGTAACTTGAATAAGGTCACTGTAAGGAACCAGTATCCCCTTCCTTTCATTCCTGATCTCTTTAATCAGGTTCAGGGGGCACAATGGTTCTCTAAGTTTGATCTACGGGGGGCGTATAACCTTATCCGCATCAAAGAGGGGGATGAGTGGAAGATTGCTTTTAACACGGCCGAAGGTCATTTCGAATACCTCGTCATGCCCTTTGGGTTGTGTAATGCTCCCGCGGTCTTCCAGAATTTCATAAATGAGATTTTAAGAGATTACCTGGGGGTATTTCTTGTAGTGTACCTTGTTGATATACTTGTGTTTTCCAAGGACTGGTCCTCCCACATTGAGCATGTCAGGAAGGTGCTCCAGGTCCTTCGGGAAAACAAACTGTTTGCGAGGACCGAAAAATGTGTGTTTGGGGTGCAGGAGATAAAATTTTTGGGTTAAATCCTCACTCCTCATGAATTCCGCATGGTCCCCGCCAAGGTCCAGGCTGTGGCGGAATGGGTCCAACCTGCCTCCCTGAAGGCGTTACAGTGCTTCTTGGGGTTCGCTAATTATTACAGGAGATTTATTGCTAACTTCTCGGTCATCGCTAAGCCTCTTACGGACCTCACTCGCAAGGGTGCTGATCTCCTCCACTGGCCTCCTGAGGCTGTCCAGGCTTTTGAGGTCCTTAAGAAGTGCTTTATCTCGGCCCCGGTGTTGGTTCAGCCCAACCAATTGGAGCCATTTATCGTGGAGGCTGACGCGTCCGAGGTGGGAGTGGGGGCTGTCTTGTCCGAGGGTACCAGGTCCCGCACCCATCTCCGTCCCTGTGCCTACTTCTCCAGGAAGTTTTCGCCCACTGAGAGTAACTATGATATTGGCAACCGCAAACTCTTAGCCATTAAATGGGCATTTGAAGAGTGGCACCACTTCCTGGAGGGGGCTAGGCACCAGGTAACGGTCCTTACCGACCACAAGAATCTGGTTTTCCTAGAATCTGCCCAGAGGCTAAACCCGAGACAAGCTCGATGGGCGTTATTTTTTACCAGATTCAATTTTTTGGTTACCTATAGGGCTGGGTCTAAAAATATTAAGGCTGATGCACTGTCGCGTAGCTTCATGGCCAGCCCTCCTTCGGAGGAAGATCCTGCTTGTATTTTGCCTCCAGGTATAATCATTTCCTCTATTGATTCTGATTTAGTCTCTGAAATTGCTGCTGATCAAGGTTCAGCTCCCGGGAACCTTCCTGAGAACAAGGTGTTTGGTCCCCTGCAATTCCGGCTAAGGGGAAAATCATGAAAATCAAAACTTAGGGAAAATCATGACTCCGCACTATCTGGTCGTCCAGGCATCCTGGGTACCAAGCACCTCATTGCCAGAAACTATTGGTGGCCTGGGTTGCCTAAAGACGTTAAGGCCTACGTCGCCGCTTGTGAGGTTTGTGCTAGGTCCAAGACTCCCAGGTCCCGACCAGCGGGCTTACTACGTTCTTTGCCCATTCCCAGAGACCTTGGACCCATATCTCCATGGATTTTATCACCGATTTGCCTCCATCTCAAGGCAAGTCGGTGGTGAGGGTTGTAGTAGACCGCTCAAAAAACTACCCAATGCTAAGACGTTAGCTACCTTGTTTGTCAAACACATCCTGCATCTCCATGGGGTCCTTGTCAATATTGTTTCTGACAGAGGGGTACAATTTGTTTCTTTGTTTTGGAGAGCCTTCTGTAAAAAGTTGGAGATTGATCTGTCCTTCTCCTCTGCCTTCCATCCTGAAACTAATGGCCAAACTGTGAGGACTAATCAGTATCTAGAACAATATTTAAGGTGTTTTATCTCTGACTGTTAATATGATTGGGTCTCATTCATTCCCATAGCCGAATTTTCCCTTAATAACCGGGTCAGTAACTGGTCAGGGGTCTCCCCCTTTTTCTTCAATTTTGGGTTTAATCCACGGTTCTCCTCCGTTTCACCTGGTAGTTCCAACAATCCCGAGGTAGAGGTCGTTCATCGGGAACTGTGCACAGTCTGGGCCCAGGTTCAGAAGAACCTAGAGGCGTCCCAGAGCATACAAAAAACTCAGGCAGACAGAAGACGTTCTGCTAACCCCTTGTTTATGGTCGGGGATCTGGTGTGGCTATCGTCAAAGAACTTGCGCCTTAAAGTCCCGTCCAAGAAGTTTGGTCCCCGGTTTATAGGGCCGTACAAGGTCATTGAAGTCCTGAATCCTGTCTCCTTCCGACTGGAGTTGCCCCCATCTTTTCGAGTACACGACGTGTTTCATGCCTCCCTCCTTAAACGCTGCTCCCCGTCCTTGGCTCCCTCGAGGAAACCTCCTGTCCCCGTTCTCACCCCTGAGGGTGTAGAATTCTAGGTGGCCAAGATTGTGGACAGCAAGATGGTCCAAGGCTCCCTCCAGTACCTGGTCCATTGGAGAGGATACAGGCCTGAGGAGAGGACTTGGGTACCCGCCCGGGATGTTCACGCTGGGGTATTGGTCAGGAGGTTCCACCTTCGTTTCCCCAATAAACCAGGTCCATCTAGAAAGGGTCAGGTGGCCCCTCATAAAAGGGGGGTACTGTTAAGGATCTGCCAGGCACAGCTTCTGTATCCACGCCCATAGGTAATCAGTCTGCACCTGCTTCTATGTCTGTGAGACTGACTCCATCTTCCACCACCCAGGATGGCAGGCTTAGGAGTGGGAGAGCCTATCACAGCCTGGCCAGACGGAGCTAGCTCCCGCCCTCTGTCTATTTATACCTGCCTTTCCTGTTCCTCCTTGCTTGTGATTCTTCTTGTTTTTTTTTGGCCCTGCTGCAGCTTCTTGAACCATTTGACCCTGCTTTATATTGACCCTGGCTTACTGACTACTCTCCTGCTCTGCGTTTGGTACCTCGTACATTCCTGGTTTGACTCGGCTCGTTCACCACTCTTGTTGCTCATGGTGTTGCTGTGGGCAACTGCCCCTTTTTCCCTTGCTTCTGTGTACCCTTGTCTGTTTGTCTGTCGTGCACTTATTGAGCATAGGGACCGTCGCCCAGTTGTACCCCGTCGCCTAGGGCGGGTCGTTGCAAGTAGGCAGGGACTGAGTGGCGGGTAGATTAGGGCTCACTTGCCTGTTTCCTTACCCCCATCTTTACACAGATTCTGCATTTTTTAGAAATATCCCACATGTGGCCATAGTGTGCTAATGGACTGAAGCACCGGCTTCAGAAGCAAATGAGCACCTAGAGGATTTTGGGGCCTCCTTTTTTTAGATTATATTTTAGGCGACATGTCAGATTTGAAGAGGTCTTGTGGTACCAAAACAGAGGATTTACACGAGCGTGTAATACGTCCTATTGGGCCGTGCAGACAGTCCGTGATTTTCATGTAGCGTGTGTCCGCTGCGTGAAACGCACGACATGTCCTATATTTCTGTTCGCGCATCACGCACCCATTGAAGTCAATGGGTGCGTAAAAATCACGCGCACCACACGGAAGCACTTCCTTGGGACGCGCGTGATTCGCGCAACAGCAGTTATAAGCACCACGTGCTTTTCTGTTTACAAACATACAAACAGAGTGTCATAATGATGGCGGCTGCTCGAAAATCACGCAGCCGTGCATCATATGGTGATGACACACGGAGCTGTTAAGTGCCTTTTGCGTGCGCAAAACGCCGCGTTTTTTGCGTGCGCAAAACGCACACGCTCGTGTAAATCCTCCCTTAGTCTGTGAAAATGAAAATCTACTTTTTGTCCGAAAAAACATAGAAATTTGTAATATTTACAAGGAATAAAGAAGAAAATGCGCCCCAACATTTGTAAAGCATCTTCTCCCGATTATGTAAATACCCCATATGTGGTAATAAACTGCTGTTTGGACCCACAGTAGGGCTCAGAAGGGTAGGAGTGCCACTTGGATTTTGGAGCGCAAATTTTGCTGAATTGATTTTCAGTGCAATGACGCGTTTGCAATGCCCTGGAGGAACCAAAACAATGGGAACAACCCTAAAGTGACCCCATTTGGGAAACTACACCCCCAAGGAAGTTTTCTAGGGGTATAGTTAATATTTTGACCCCACAGGTCTTTTGCAGAATTTAGTGGAATTAGGCCGTGAAAATGAATATCAACATTTTTGTCCAATAAAATGTTGCATTTTTTCATTTTCACAAGGGATAAAGAGGAAAAAGCACCCCAACAGTTGTAAAGAAATTTCTCCCGAGTACGACAATACCACATATGTGGTATTAGTTGTTTTTATTATTAGAAATTAATAAACCTTTTCAGGACTGATCCTTTTTTGCTTTTCCATTTCAGTTTTTCACTCCCCACATTCCAAATGCCATAACTTTTTTATTTTTCCATCAATAGAGCGGTGTGAGGGCTTATTTTTGCAGGAATATTTGTAGTTTCTATTGACACCATTTAAAGTACCATATAATGTACTGGAAAACCGAAAATAAAATTCTTTGTGGGCTAACATTGGAAAAAACTGCGATTCCTCCATTGTGTTTTGGGTTTTGTTTTTACTGATTTCACCGTGCGGTAAAAAAGACAACTTAACTTTTTTTGCGTCGTAATACGATTATGGTGATACCAAATGTATGTATTTTTTTTTTTATATTTTACTCCTTTTACAAGGAATAAACTATTTGTTAAAAAAAAAAATTATTTTGTATCAACACATTCTGAGAGCGATAACTTTTTTATCTTTTGGTCGATTGAGTGGTGTGAGGCCTTATTTTTGGCGGGACGAGCTGTAGCTTTTATTGCTACCCTTTTTTGGTACATACAACTTTTTAAACACTTTTTATTATATTTTATTTAAAGCTAAGGCGACCAAAAAACTGTGATTTTGGCGTTTTGAATTCTTTATTTCTTACAATGTTCATCATGCGCTGTAAATGACAGTTTTACTTTATTCTGCAAGTTGGTACAATTACGGCAATACCATATGTAGATATTTTTTTTTATATTTTGCAGCGTTTGCACAATAAAATCACTTGTTTATAAAAAATAATTTTTTTTGTGTCACCATATTCTGAGAGCCATAACTTTTTTATTTTTCAGTCAAAAAAGCTGTGTAGGGGGTTGTGATTTGCAGGACGGGTTGTAGTTTTTATTGGTACTATTTTGGGGTACATGCGACTTTTTGACCACTTTTTATTGTACATTGTGGGAGGGGTGGTGACCAAAAAATAGTGATTCTGGCATACTTTTTCGTTTATTTTTTTTGCAGTGTTCACCGTGTGAGAAAAATAACATTATAGTTTTTTAGCTTGGGTTGTTACAAACGCGCTGATACCCAAATATGTGTACTTTTTTTTTTACGTTTTCATTTTTTTCCTATAATAAAAGACTTATTCTAGGAAAAAATAAATATTTTTATTAACCTTTTTTTTTTTACTTTTTACACTTTTTACCTGCAGCACTGATCACTGCTTTAATACATTACACTACCTTGTAGTGTAATGTATTCCAACTGTCAGTGTTACGTCATCGCAATCTATCACCGCATTTAAGGGGTTAATTGCCAAAATCAGCTGCGATGTGCCACTGATCGGCAACAGTGGAATGTCAGCTGGCGGACAGCGAACGTCCTGGTGAGGGGAACCCCTCTGTAACCCCATCTGCGCCCCGCCAAAGGAATGTCATTATAGATTATTGCTGAATATACCAAAGCATTATAGAAGTGATAAAAGGATTGCATTCTGAAGTACCCTACTAAACGAAAAAAATAAATAAACAAAGCTTAATAACGTTTATTAGGGAAGAAAAATTGTTCTCAGTAAAAATAAAAATATATATTTTTTCCCATAAAAAATAGTTTTATTTTCAAAAGTATTAAAAAAATAAAAATACACATACTGTATATGGTATCACCACAATCTTTACGACCTGTATAAGATAACACATTATTTAACCCCTTAGCAACATGCCACGTACATGTATGTGGCAGCTGGTAAGAGCAAGTATGGAGCGGGCTCACAGACTGAGCACACTCGTTATATAGCGGGTGTCGGCTGTGTAATACAGCCGACACCTCACTGCAAAGGGCAAATCGCGACTGTGGCATCTCAGGCGTTATAATGAGGGGGGGGCGGCCCCCTCTGACTACCCCGCCACACAATAACGGTGTGCCGATGGTCGTCAACCTGGGAGCCTCCAGAAGAGCATCATAAGAGACTATAAGAATCATAATATACTGCAATACATTAGTATTACAGTATATCATGTAAGCGATCCAACAATTGCTGGTTCAAGTCCCCTAGGGGAACTACTAAAAAGAAGTAAAAAAAACTGTTAAATAAAGTTTTTTTTAATGTACCAAAAAAAAAATATTAAAACCCTTTTCCCATTTTTTCCCTAAAGTAATGTTAAAAAAAAAAGTAAACATAGCTGAAATTGCTGCACCTGTAAAAGTCCGTACTATTACAATATAACGTTATATAACCCACTCGGTAAGTGCTGGAAAAAAACTGAAATAATTAAAAACAACTGAATTGCTGGTTTTTGTTCACCTTAGCTACACAAAAAGTGGAAAAAAAAAGGGATAAAAAGTCGCATGTACCAAAAATTGGTACTAATAAAAACTACAGCTTGCCCCACAAAAAATAAGCATCGC
The DNA here is from genome assembly GCF_050947455.1 of Rhinoderma darwinii. Taxonomy (NCBI): domain Eukaryota; kingdom Metazoa; phylum Chordata; class Amphibia; order Anura; family Rhinodermatidae; genus Rhinoderma; species Rhinoderma darwinii. The sequence goes on from NC_134687.1 coordinate 460,670,353, forward strand.
TAAATCTACAGAAAAATAAAAAAAAGTTTGGTTCTCAGAACGTGACGACACAAAACAATTTTTTTAACAAAAAGCAGTAAAACATTAAAAAATATATACATTTGGTATCGCCATAATCGTATCAGCTCGTAGAATAAAGTGAACATGTCGTTTTTACAGCACAATGAACGGCGTGAAAACAAACCCCACAAAAATTGGTGCAATGGCTGTTTTCTTCCCATTTCACCTCACAAATATTTTATTTGCAGTTTCCCAGTACATTATATGGTACATTAAATGGTGCCATAAAAAACTACAACTTCTCCCGCAAAAAACAAGCCATCAAACGGTTATGTTGACAGAAAAATAAAAAAGTTATGGCTCTTGGAATGCGGCATCATACATTTTTTTCCCCCTGTATGATTGTGCAAAAGTTGTCACATAAAAAAAATATACATATTTGGTATCGCTGTAATCGTACCGGCCCATAGAATAAATGTAACATGTTATTTATGCAGCACGGTTAACTGTGTAAATTAAAAACTTAAAGAACAATAGTGGCATTGATTGCTTTTTTTCAATTCACCCCCAAAAACTGTTAATAAAAGTTAATCAAAGTTAATCAATAAGTTATATGTACATTAAAATTGTGCAATTAAAAAATACACTTCTTGTACTTCATAAAACAAACACAGCTTCGTCTACAGCACAATATATTTTATTATGGCTCTCTGAATGTGGCGACACAAAAATAAAGGTGCCAATAAAAAATACAACTTGTTCCGTGAACAAACAAGCCCTCACACGGCTACATTAATGGAAAAATTTAAAAGTTATGGCCTGCGGAGCGCAGTGATGAAAAAAGTAAAACAGTTTCTGCGTCCTAAAAATTCTCATTAGCTGCGTCCTAAAGGGGGTTAATATACCATCTACACACATAACTAACATTAATGACAATACATGAAACCCTTTTCTAACTTTATCACAAGATAAAGCTTGGAAAGCTAACACAAAGGTGATCTTCTTTTTGTTTGCTGTAACAAGTGAAAGAACTCTCAAATATCCTCGATCAGAACTTTAATTACGTTGATAACTTAAGCACAAAAAAAAGAAAGAATAATTCTATCTTGCTTTACAGGCCATTAAGAAAACATTAAAAATAGCACACTGGTCCAAATAACAATCTCTGGGGAACCTCTCATGGCATAAAACAATTGGAGCTTGTGCCACTTGCTAATACACGAACACAAGCATTATATGGCATTTATATTAGAATTAACCGCTTGGCTGGATGTTGACGCTTGGTTGCAAGAACATAATGAAACTGAGGTTAGGAGGAGCACAAAGGAAACACGTGAGACATGAAGTTTAAAGAAAGTGTTCAAGAGTATTTCAGCATTACTGCAGCACAATTAAGATATCACAAATATATATAAAATATAGTTGTGATATTATGAAAATGCAAACCGTCCACATATTAAAAATATTGACTTCACATCCTGAACTTCTGCTGCATGAATAATGTGCAAACTCCTGCAATTATTTAGGTCAGCATAACCCATTATATGTCATATAGATTATACAAAAAGCAAATGGAAAATAACAAGAATACCAAGCCTAGAACACAGGGAATACGAAAAAAAAATAGTGCATGTCCCCAAAAACTAATTTGATTCAAGAAATTAATTAGAAGTTATTCAGTTAAAATAAATGTGCTGATCTGTACAGGTAGCTTACACGCAGTTATAATTAGACATGGAAAGTAATATTAAAGACAGAATTTAAGAGTCAACTGAAGAGAAATAGAATTTTATATACAAGTTATTCAAAAGAAAAACCTTAACAGGTATTATGCAAATAGTTGAAAGAAGAGAAAACTGTAAAATGCGAATGGAAGGCAAGGAAAAACATACACAGAAACACATACACATAAATATCTCTAAAGCTTTATTCACATGAACATAACAACAGACAGCACACAGACCTATACAAGTCAATGGGGGTATTCACACATCTGTTTTATTTCTTCAACTGAGGTTTTTTTGTTCACAGCATGCCCTATTCTGGCGGTTTTCACAGACTAGACTCGCCATTGAAGTCTATGGGTGCGTAAGAAGAACGGAATACACACATACAACATCTGTGTGCTGCTATCTGTTTTCACGAATCTATTGTTAAGCGATGCTGAAATTAAAAAAATAAATGTTAAACCAGAAGTGGTTGATAAGAAGACAAACGAACGAGAAATATAAATGTAAAAAATGGACACACGGAACGCACACAGATGCAACACAGACTTTCATGCATATCTGACATGTTCATGTGAATAAGGCCTAAGAGGTCAAGTTAGACACTTGGTAAAGACCTTGTATGTCTCTGTAATGGCGGATGGAGGTGAAGGGAACAAGTGAGCCCTAATCTACACACCGCCCTGTCCCTGCCTACTTGCAACGACCCGCCCTAGGCGACGGGGTACAACTTGGCGGCGGTCCCTACGCTGACTAAGTGCAAGGGGATACAAACAGGGGAACAAGCAAGGGAAGGGGCAGTAGTCCACGGAACACCGTGAGGGAACGGAGTGGTGAACGAGCAGTCAGGATCAGGATGTAATGACGTATGCAAACGCAGAGCACGGAGCAGGAAGCAAGCCGGGGGCAGAGCGAAGCAGGATAAGCGGAACTGAAGCAAGGCTGGAGCACGGCAGAAGCAGGCTGGAGCAAGGCAGCAGTGGGGCCAGGAAACCAGAAGAATCACAAGCAATGAGGAAGAGAAAACGGCAGGTATAAATGGACAGGGGGCGGAGCTAACTCCGACTGACCAGACCGCGATAGGCTCTCCCACTCCTGAGCCTGCCACCCTGATTGGTGGGGGCCGGTGTCAGTCTAAGAGGTCTGGCCTCAGGTGTCGATTGATTAATCCTGGGAGTATCCACAGACGTAGTGCCTGGCAGATCCTTTACAGTCTCCTTCACTTCTTAATTCCATTATTTTACATTGATGATATAATATATACTTCACTGTAGAGATTATAGTCGCTCATTATGAATTAGTCCCAGTTCCCACTGCCGCTTACACTACATTACTTACATTTTTGGATAAAGCCATTTAGCATGTTTTGGACTGTTAGACAAAGCCCACCCATGCTTTGGGAGAACATACTGTAACGTCTGTGGTCGCTGACCACGAACTCCTTCCATCCTGTCGACGCCCTTCTCTCCAGATATGTCTGCACATGCGGCCGTCCTGTTCCACAGTGACCACCAGGGTGCACTCGTGAGCTCAGTCCAGTCTTAAGGAGCCAAAGCGCACACAGGTGGGAGATTGAGCTGATTGCTCCCAGAGCACCCTGGACTATAAGAAGGGCCCAGCACATTCCTACCTTGCCTGAACTTTGTTGTCGTCATCTTAGTCTGTCTATGCAAATGGTCTCCTAAGTGTTTTCCAGTTCCCAGTGTTTCCCATTCCTGCTACCTGTAACCTGTATCCCGTGCTATCCTGGTCAAGTGCCGTATTTAGTTGGAGTCGTGCTGTGCTGAGTACTAAGCATGTCCTGCTACACCACGCCTGGTGCCTGCCTGCTGCCAAGCCTGTCTTACTACTGTCTGAGCTACCACAGGTACACCTATAAGAACTATAGACTGTGACCTGTGTCCTGTTGGCCAGCTGCCATACCGTCAAGGCGGTACGGCCCAGTGGGTCCACGTACCGAACGTGACACATACAGATTACATGCAACTGTTGCCCATAGTCAGAACTGAACCTAGGAACATAATCATGCAAAGTAACAATGCTAACGGTTGAGCCACCAAGAATTTGTGTCTAGATACTGGATGCTTAAGATCAATATAACTTTCTTACATACATATGTGTTGCATGGGCTAATAACAATTGTTAGACATGCACTCTCATAGTATGTTGTTGGAGTCCAGATGACAAACTTATTTAACTTAAGATAAATATGGGCCAAAATAGTTGATTTCTTCGCCAAAGAAGTCAGACGGTATATCAGTCGTCCAATCTGTCCGCCACTACAAATCTCGCTCTGGCCAGTTAAAGAGCTAAGCTGTTAAATCTGCTTAATTTCTGTGAAGTGCAAATGAACTACACACAGATTCTAAGGAACCAGCATAATATTTACTTTCACATGAGCGAATGTTAAAGAAAATGACATAAAGCTCAAAATTAGTATAAGATAAATAGAGGAATTTCAACATTTTACATAGATTTTGACTGGAAAATATTAAAGTATACCTATACTTTCAAGAAACTTTTGACATGTCCTAGTGCCATGTCAGAGGTTTTGATCGGTGGGGGTTTGAGTACTGAGACCCACATCGATCGCTAAAACGAAGCGGCAGAAGCACTCAGATGAGCGCTCTGCCGTTTAGTTTCTGCTCGGCTCTACTTGGCTTTCCAAGGAAAGTCAAGTGAGCAGTGTACAGACTCATAGTCTTTCTATTTAGCCTGTACACGGCTCGCTCGGCTTTTTGATGAAAGCCAAGCAGATCTAAGCTGAAACGAAGCGGGAGAGCGCTCCCCTTCATTTTAGTGATCGGTGGGGGTCTCAGTGCTCGGACCATCAAAGATCAAAATTTCACTATGACATGTCAAACGTTTTTTGAAAGTATAGGTAAACGTTAATTGTTCCTTTAAGATAATTGAGCAAGTTTATATCAGAGGCTATATGAATAACAAGTCATTATATTACGTACCAATTGACAAACTGAAGCCCTGCTATATAATACCAGAACCCCAATGAACACATGACTGCCCCTATTATAAGTCAATGGGACTCATCAGGATTTGTCAGGATCCTTTTGAAAATGGATTCAGGATATACCTATCATGGCACCAATATGAATGATAGTCATGGTACTTGTGAGAAGAGAGCTTAAAGGAGTATTTCCATCACAAACATTTATGACATATCGACAGGATATGTTATAAATGTCCAATAGATTGGGGATCCACCTCTGGAGTCGTCACCTATCTCTAGAACGGGACTCCCTGACCCCCTCCTACCTTCTCTCCCTGTAAATGGTCCTTGTCCTAGATTCTAGCCACAAGTTGCTAGTGGCTAGAAGTACGGAAACAGCAGAGCTTGCAGACCTACGCTGTTTTCGGTATTCCCATATAAGAAAATGTGAGTTGCGGAAACAGCGTAGCACAGCGAAACCCATTTTTTGAAAGGTAAAATCCCAAACCTCCCTAAAACACCCTACACTACATGGTTTCACACATGCAATGACCGTGGCAAGCGCAACAGAGTCAGTACAGCTTTTCGATCTGACATTCCTTTTGAATTGGTCTCCCAGATTGCAGATAGTGCAGGCTGCTTTCTTTTTGTAAAAGGAAAAGTGGCAAACACCATACTGACCATTGGGAATAAACTCGGGGCAGATTGCTTGGCCACACTAGAGAAGTTCTCCCAGTTTACTGAGGGCTTAATACCTCTAGGCTGAGACTTTAATATTACTTTGGAGCCACTTCTTGACTCCACTACGGGGACCTCTCCACACAGCTGCTTGCGCCTAAGAAAAATCCATAGACTATTAACCTCTTTACATTTGATCGATGTCTGGAGGTCCTTTTATCCAAATACTAAGGACTATAGCTTTTACTCCCACCCCCACCACTCTTACCAAAAGATTAGACTACCTCTTCATTACAAACAGCAAACTCACTTTAGTAGATTCACCTTCTATAGGTAACATTCTTCTTTCTGACCATGCACCAGTGTCCATGTTCCTAACTATACACACAATTTTGCCTAGACAATATAGCTGTAAACTTAATGAGACCCTCCTTTATTCTACACACAATAGGCAGTGAATAGAATTAGCACTGAAGTCTTACTTTGTGGAGATTGATACGCCAGATATCTCAACTAGTACTATATCGAAGGCACGTAAATCAGTAATCCGAGGGGTCCGTATTAGCATGGGGTCATTTGTGAAGAGAGAGCGAAATAAGGGAATTGATGACCTCCTTTCTCAAATATCTAGTCTTGAAGGCCAACACAAATGATCAGCAGCTCAGAGGGTTCTCCCCGTACTCTGAAACTGAAACAGTGTATGAATTTGTGCATGGCAAAAGCATATACTACAGCTACCCATAAATATTACATGCATGGTGACAAGGGGAGAAAACTCATGGCATACCTAGCAAAAAAGAGATGGCAGCAGAGTTATGTCTCTAAGATACTCTCCACTACTGGAGCCCTGCTGGAAGACACGATTGATATTGCAGCTGAGTTTTGCTCCTTTTATCAGTCACTGTACGACTTGCGACCTAAGGAGACACCCATTGAGCTTGCTAACAGAAGCTCACTGATTGAGTCTTTCCTGGATTCCCTCTCTCTTCATACCTTGTCTGATACCCAAAAGACCATGCTTGAGTCCCCTTTCACAATTAATGAACTCAGTGATGCGCTCTCAAGTATGCCCTTTGTAAGTCCCCGGGACCTGATGGTCTTCCTGCCTCATATTATAAGCAATTTAAAGACATCCTGCTACCATTTTTCCTTAAGGTATGCAACTCTCTTAATGCTTATCAGCATTTCTCTCCCCAAGCATTTGAAGCCTATATCTCAATAATACCAAAAGAAGGTAAAAACCCAACGCAATGCGGTAGTTACCTCCCTATATCACTCTTGAATGTAGATGTAAAACTGTATGACAAAATCCTAGCTAATAGGATGCAATCATTGCTACCATGCCTGGTTGACACAGAGCAAGCCGGTTTTGTACAGGGTAGACAGGATAAACTCAACACTATGTGTGCCTTCCATTTGATCCAGTACACCCTGCGGGAAAGATTCCTTTGGTACTGTTATCTACAGATGCGGAGAAGGCTTTTGACTGGGTGGACTGGACCTACATGGCTAAGACGCTTTCCCGTTTTCGTTTCCCCAACCCTTCATACACAAAATCTTGTCACTATATACTTCCCCTTGTGCAAAGGTTAGAGTAAATGGCCACCTATCGCACCCCTTCCAAATTAGAAATGGAACGAGACAGGGATGTCCACTCTCCCCTCTCTTATTTGTTCTCACCATTGAGACCTTGATCCAGAGTCTGAGACAGTAGCCACTCCTTTCGGGGGTGTCTATTGAAGACCGAGTTCATTCCACCGTTGCTGTAAAGGATCTGCCAGACACAGCTTCTGTGTCAACGCCCATAGGTAATCAGTTTGCACCTGCTTCTATGTCTGTGAGACTGACTCCATCTTCCACCACTCAGGATGGCAGGCTTAGGAGTGAGAGAGCCTATCACAGCCTGGCCAGACGAAGCTAGCTCCCGCCCTCTGTCTATTTATACCTGCCTTTCCTGTTCCTCCTTTGCTTGTGATTCTTCTCTGCTGGTTTCCTGGCCCTGCTGCAGCTTCTTGAACTACTTACCCTCTGCTTGTTATTGACCTTGGCTTTTCTGATCACTCTTCTGCTCTGCGTTTTGTACCTCGCTCATCTCCTGGTTTGACTGGGCTCGTTCACCTCGCTTGTTGCTCACAGTGTTTCCGTGGGCAACTTCCCCATTTCCCCGGCTTCTTTGTACCCTTGTCTGTTTGTCTGTCGTGCACCTATTGAGTGTAGGGACCGTCGCCCAGTTGTACCCCGTCGCCTAGGGCGGGTCATTGCAAGTAGGCAGGGACTGAGTGGCGGGTAGATTAGGGCTCACCTGTCTGTCTCCCTACCCCATCATTACAGCTGCTTTGCAGATGATTTGCTTATCTTCATTTCGGACCCCTCCATAGCTCTCCCACTTCTGCAAGAGATATTTACCCAGTTTGGTGAGCTATCTAACTTCAAAATTAAGTCTAGTAAATCCAAGGGACTCTGTGTCTCTTGCACTCAGAGTCTGTTGACGTTTTTGAAATGAATCTCTCCCTTTCTGCTGTGCTCAGATAGTATTTGTCACAAGGGGTACGTGGACCCACTGGGCCGTACCACCTTGATGGTATGGCAGCTGGCCAACAGGACACAGGTCACAGTCTATAGTTCATATAGTTCATATAGTGTACCTGTGGTAACTCAGACAGTAGCAAGACAGGCTCGGACTGGGTAGCAGGCAGGCGCCAGGCGTGGTGTAGCAGGACAGGCATGGAACACAGCACAGCACGACTTCAGCTCAACACGGCACTTGACCAGGATAGCACAGGATATAGGTTACAGGTAGCAAGAACGGGGAACACTGGGAACTGGAAAACACTAGAAGACCATTTGCACAGACATACTAGGATAACAACAACAAGGCTCAGGCAAGATAGGAAGGGGCAGAGCCCTTCTTATAGTCCAGGGTGCTCTGGAAGAAATCAGCTCAATCTCACACCAGTGTGCGCTCCAAGGCTGACTGAGCTCGCGAGCACACCCTGGTAGTCACTGTGGAATGGGACAGCCACATGTGCAGACATCTCTGGAGAGAATGGCATCGACCGGATGGAAGGAGCGTTGGGATTCTCTTCTGGCTCCCAGGACCTCTCTTCTGGACCAACCCCCCTCCAATCTACTAAATAAAAGGTTATTCCTCTTACTTTTTTGGTGTCCAGGATCTCCTTAACCTCAAATATCTCGGAAGAACCGCTGGGGGCAACTGCAGGGCTAAGAGTCTTAGTGTAGCAGTTCAGGACCACAGGTTTCAGGAGAGAAACGTGAAAGGAGTTGGGCATCCGGAGGGTAGGAGGCAGCCGAAGCTTGTAGGAATATATATATGCAAAAAAATGAAGCCTCCAAAAAATAGCACTGCTAACATCCAATAGAGGAGAATCCAGTAGTTCAAAACAAGACTACATTTATTAGAACAAACATAAAACGGACTACGCGTTTCTACGCCGAACCGTCGTCTTCATCAAGTCAAATACCTGGTATGTTTGTTCTAATAAATGTAGTCTTGTTTTGAACTACTGGATTCTACTCTATTGGATGTTAGCAGCGCTATTTTTTGAAAGCTCCATTTTTTTGCATATACAGTGGAGGAAATAAGTATTTGATCCCTTGCTGATTTTGTAAGTTTGCCCACTGTCAAAGACATGAGCAGTCTAGAATTTTAATTTTACCAGTGAGAGATAGATTATATAAAAAAAAAATAACATTGTCAAAATTATATATATTTATTTGCATTGTGCACAGAGAAATAAGTATTTGATCCCTTTGGCAAACAAGACTTAATACTTGGTGGCAAAACCCTTGTTGGCACGCACAGCAGTCAGACATTTTTAGTAGTTGATGATGAGGTTTGCACACATGTTAGATGGAATTTTGGCCCACTCCTCTTTGCAGATCATCTGTAAATCATTAAGATTTCGAGGCTGTCGCTTGGCAACTCGGATCTTCAGCTCCCTCCATAAGTTTTCGATGGGATTAAGGTCTGAAGACTGGCTAGGCCACTCCATGACCTTAATGTGCTTCTTTTTGAGCCACTCCTTTGTTGCCTTGGCTGTATGTTTCGGGTCATTGTCGTGCTGGAAGACCCAGCCACGAGCCATTTTTAATGTCCTGGTGGAGGGAAGGAGGTTGTCACTCAGGATTTGACAGTACATGGCTCCATCCATTCTCCCATTGATGCGGTGAAGTAGTCCTGTGCCCTTAGCAGAGAAACACCCCCAAAACATAATGTTTCCACCTCCATGCTTGACAGTGGGTACGGTGTTCTTTGGGTCATAGGCAGCATTTCTCTTCCTTAAGGGCACTGCAGGATTTTAATCCATTACGGCGTAATGTGTTACCAATGGTTTTCTTGGTGACTGTGGTCCCAGCTGCCTTGAGATCATTAACAAGTTCCCCCCGTATAGTTTTCGGCTGAGCTCTCACCTTCCTCAGGATCAAGGATACCCCACGAGGTGAGATTTTGCATGGAGCCCCAGATCGATGTCGATTGACAGTCATTTTGTATGTCTTCCATTTTCTTACTATTGCACCAACAGTTGTCTCCTTCTCACCCAGCATCTTACTTATGGTTTTGTAGCCCATTCCAGCCTTGTGCAGGTCTATGATCTTGTCCATGACATCCTTAGAAAGCTCTTTGGTCTTGCCCATGTTGTAGAGGTTAGAGTCAGACTGATTAATTGAGTCTGTGGACAGGAGTCTTTTATACAGGTGACCATGTAAGACAGCTGTCTTTAATGCAGGCACCAAGTTGATTTGGAGCGTGTAACTGGTCTGGAGGAGGCTCAACTCTTAATGGTTGGTAGGGGATCAAATACTTATTTCTCTGTGCACAATGCAAATAAATATATATAATTTTGACAATTTGATTTTCTTATTTTTTTTTTATATAATCTATCTCTCACTGGTAAAATTAACCTAGCCTAAAAATTCTAGACTGTTCATGACTTTGACAGTGGGCAAACTTACAAAATCAGCAAGGGATCAAATACTTATTTCCTTCACTGTATATACTGTATACCCAGCGGTTCCCCTATTCAGGTGGCCGGTTCTTCTAACCCAGCATCAACTTCATCCTTTACATCTGTACCATTGTTGTGCTTGTTGCAGCACAACTCCAATAGGTGAGCATGCTATCAATTCACATTATCTTACTCTACCTTCACCAAATGTGACCTGCACCATGTTGGCACCGTGTGTTTTTTTTAACTCTCTCGAAGCTTGTAGGAGACCGGGTTAATTAGTTGCAAGATCTCGAAGGGTCAGAGGAACCTGGGAACATGGGAGCAAACTTATAAGATGGCACCCTCAGTCAGATATTTCTGGAGGACAGCCAGACCTTGGTTCCTGGAAAAAACTAGGGAGGTTCTCTTCGCCTTGTGTCTGCCTTACGTGCGGTCCACCGCCAGCAGAATGGAGGATCGGGTCTGCTGCTAGATCCACAGGAAGTCCCTAAAAGCAGAATCAGCTGCGGACACCGGAAGAGGGAGACATGGGTGTTGGCCGTAAACTATGAATAATGGTATATTACTTGTGGACTCGCTAGTATGATTATTATACGAGAACTCGGCCCAAGGAAGAAGCTGCACCCAGTCATCATGCTGCTTGGAGATGAAGTGTCGTAGGTAGTTCTCCAGGATTTGGTTAATCCTCTCGACTTGATCATTGGACTGAGGATGGTAGGCTGAGGAAAAGTCCAACTTCACACTGAGGAGTCCGCAGAGGGCTCTCCAGAACTTCGAGGTGAACTGAAACCCCCAGATCAGTCACAACATGCCTAGGCAAGCCGTGCAGATGGAAGATGTGTTGGATGAAGAAGGTGGCCAGTCGAGATGCAGGAGGTAGACCGGTCAGCGGAACGAAGTGAGCCATCTTCGAAAATTGGTCCACCACCACCCAGACTACACTGCATCCCGTAGAGAGAGGCAGGTCTGTGACAAAGTCCATAGCAATATGTTGCCAGGGGGCATTGGACACAGGCAGCGGCTGGAGCAGACCCGCTGGTTTGGAGTGGGCAACTTTATTTGCCGCACACACCATGCAGGAGGAGACAAAGTCTGTGATGTCTTTGGGCAGTGTGGGCCACCAGAACTGGCGAGCAGTCAAGTCTTGGGTCTTACGGACAACGCGTGACCTGCCAGTTTGGAACTGTGTCGCCAGCGGAGGATTCTTCTTCTGTCTTCCAGACGCACAAAAGTCCTCCCCAGGGGAATGTCTCTAACTTGCAGAGGGTTGGCAGGGATGATGCAGGACGAATTATTAATATTCCGTGGAGACTCCATAGTGTCCTCTGTTTCGAACGACCTGCACAAGGCATCGGCCCCCACATTCTTGTTGGCCGTACAGTAGTGGAGCTCAAACTGGAACTGGGCAAAGAACAGCGACCACCTGGCCTTACGGGGATTCAGTAATTGGGCCGTCTAGCAGATAAGTGAGGTTCTTGTGGTACGTGAATATCAAGATGGGATGAACTGCGCCCTCTAAAAGATGTCTCCACTCCTCCAGAGCCAATTTGATGGCCAGTAACTCCCGATCCCCAATCAAGTAGTTGTGTTCTGCGGAAGAGAAGAGCTTGGACTAATAGCCACATACCATTGACTTGCCCTTGGAACCTCTCTGGAACAGGAGTGCACCAGCACCGACAGAGGAGACATCCACCTCCAACGAAAACTGTCGAGAAACATCTGGATGATGGAGGATAGAGGCTGACGTGAAGGCACTCTTCAGGCTGTTAAATGCGGCCTCCGCTTCTGGAGTCCACACCTTGGCGTTCGTGCCTTTCTTGGTGAGGTTAGAAATAGGAGATGTCAGTGAAGAACCGTTTGGAATGAACTGTCTGTAGAAATTGGCGAATCCCAGGAAGCGCTGTATGCCACTCAGGCCTTGAGGGCGTGGCCATTCCAGGGTGGCCTTTACCTTTTCAGGATCCATCTTGAGACCCTGATTCGAGATAGTGCAGCCCAGGAAGGGTAGAGCATCTTTCTCAAACACACACTTCTCCAACTTGGCGCACAGGCGATTCTCCCTTAACCGTAGCAAAACTTGACGGACATGTCTCTGATGAGTCATTGGATCTGGAGAAAAAAATCAAGATGTCATCAAGATAGACCACATCACCAACATAGAGGAGGTCACGGAAGATGTCATTAACGAACTCTTGGAAGACCGCGGGAGCGTTACACAGGCCAAATGGCATTACTAGATATTCATAGTGTCTGTCACGGGTGTTAAATGCCGTCTTCCATGCGTCACCCCGGCGAATCCGGATTAGGTTATAAGCCCCCCACAGGTCTAGCTTAGTAAAAAATTTGGCTCCTCGTATGCAAACAAACAATTCAGAGATCAAAGGCAACGGATATCTATTTTATACCGTGATCTGGTTGAGACCCCGGTAGTCGATGCAGGGCCATAGAGAATTATCCTTTTTCTTGACAAAGAAGAACCCAACTCCTTCCGTATGATTCCCCTTTCCAGGTTCTCCTTAATATAAGCGGACATGAACTGAGTATCTGGCAAGGAGAGAGGATATACCCTACTATGGGGAAGGGATGCACCAGGAATCAGCTCGATAGGACAGTCATATGCCCGGTGTGGGGGCAGCATCTTCACCTCTTTCTTGCTGAAGACATCCAAGAACGTGGAATAATGACAAGGCAATCCTGCCAAGGACCGAGGCAGAGGAGACTGAGCGGATGAACCTGTACCAGGCAGCAGTTGAGACACTCGGAACCCACTGGAGAACCTCTCCAGAATTCCAGTCCAGAACGGGGGCATGTAGTTGGAGCCAGGGCAGTCCCAGCAGCACAGGGTCGATGGCTTTAGCCAGGACAAAGAACGAGAGGAGCTCGGAGTGGAGGGCTCCTACTCGGAGCCTCAGTGGTATGGCAGCTGGCCAACAGGACACAGCTCACAGTCTATAGTTGATATAGTGTACCTGTGGTAACTCAGACAATAGCAAGACAGGCTCGGCTGGGACTAGGCAGCAGGCAGGCGCCAGGCGTGGTGTAGCAGGACAGGCTTAGTACTCAGCAAAGCACGACTCCAACTCAATACGGCACTTGACCAGGATAGCACGGGATACTGGTTACAGGTAGCAGGAATGGGGAACACTGGGAACTGGAAAACACTAGGAGACCATTTGCATAGACATACTAGGATAACAACAACAATGCTCAGGCAAGATAGGAAGGAGCAGAGCCCTTCTTATAGTCCAGGGTGCTCTGGAAGCAATCAGCTCAATCTCACACCAGTGTGCGCTCCAAGGCTGACTGAGCTCGCGAGCGCACCCTGGTGGTCACTGTGGAACAGGAGGGACGCATGTGCAGACATCTCTGGAGAGAAGGGCGTCGACCGGATGGAAGGAGTTCGTGGTCAGCGACCACAGACGTTACAGTATTAAATACCTAGGAATTAATTTGACTCCCTCTCCCAAACTCTGGTATCATAGCAACTACACACCTTTGCTCCCCAACATCAAAACCATTATCTTATCATGGCAAATTCCATATGTTTATTGAATTGGTGGATCTGACCTACTTAAGATGGTCATACTCCCAAAAACTCCTTTACCTTTTCTAGACTCTCCCGAATCCCCTTCCAAAAACCTTTTTTTGCTGCTGTAAGGCGCCTGTTCTCCAAGTACATGTGGGACAATACTAAACCCAGGATAGCCTTTAACACTATTATTCTCCCTAAATGTTCAGGGGGGATAGGACTTCCAGGCATCAAATCTTATTATCAATCCATACAACTAGCCAGAATAACAGAATGCTTTGACCACTCTTCTGGTTTACTTGGGGTCCACGTGGAGGAGACAACCATAGGTGGCTGAATAAAAACAATGCAGCCCCTTTTTTGTCTGGTAACTCTCTCACTACTGCCTTCTATCAAACATGGACAAATAGTAATGGGACACAGTCTCTGCACCAATATTCCATCTCTCCTGATATCAGTCCAAGATCTTGTAATGTCACAGAGCAAATGGTCCAGAGGCTGTCCGGCCCTTCCTAGGGCAGCGGCCTGCAGCACATAGTACTACATATTGAAAGACGGGGCCATCCCCACTTTCATAGAACTGAAATCTCAGCCAGGCTCAAACAGTGCTACCTGGGAGCGCTTAAAGGGGACCCCTTGACCCCCCCCCATCTTGGCTGGAGAGAAAAAACCCTTCTCCATCCACCATCCAAGAAGCTTATAACACTATACTATAACAGTCTCATCAAGATGAGATCAACGGTACAACCCTCCTTTCTTAAATCTTGGGGATTGGAACTAGATACAACTTTCCCTGACAAAGAAATGAAGGAGATTTTTATAATCTCATTAGGGACCTCCAGGTGTATTAAACTACAAGAATCCTCATACAAACTGAGCTCTAGATGGTATAAGACCCCATGGGTGCTAAATAAAATATGTAATGAAATCTCTCCTAACTGTTGGAAGTGTAATAAAGCTCCGATAACTTACCTACACTTATGGTGGAAATGCGAGAAAATTGTACCTTACTGGGAACAGGTACAAAACATACCTAACACTATCACACATTCTTCCATTGCTATTACTCCGCTGGTGCTGTTCTTTAATATATGGCCAACCTTATCTAGATGGACACCCAGAGAGCTATGGTTACAACTCTTTTCTGCAGCTAATGTATTGATACCACTGTATTGGAAAGTGGAAATTACTCCACCGATAAGTCACTTCCTTAGGAAAGGAATCCAAATTGTGAGAGTGGAAGAGCTCTCACATCTAGAATTTCACTCTTACGCCAAATCCCCAAAAAACTGGGAATGCTGGTGCAAATGAATCATATAAACATCTTTGGTGTGATGACCCAACTCTGTCTGAAGCGGATAATTATTGGTTAGCTTTTTCTCTGCTTCTAGGTTGACTACCATCAGACTCATAGTACCTAGTGTGCCCTGGGATTCCTCTCCCTCTTACCCTTGTTATTGCTTTTCCTTGACATTCGGTGAACGTGAAAAAGGTTTATACTATTTTATTAGTCAATTTGTTATTTCTACCGAAGAATATATACCTTGTACACACTCTATCTCTGAGCATGAAACCTAATTTTCACTTGCAACCTATGTACAATGTTGTTTTGACTCATGATGTTATTGCTCTTCTACTTTTTGTAAAAACTCAATAAAAAGTTAGCTTTGAAAAAAAATTGTTTACCAAAAAAGAAAAAAATGTACTATGGTTTAAATCAAGTTTTTATGTTAGACATATTTTTGTAGAATTTTTGGTAAAGTTTTTATTTTTCAAGTCACCATTTTTAAAACAAAACACCTGAAATAATGCAGTTATCATACTGGCCACTGAGCCTCATAATAGACTGACACTATCTGTTCACTTCTTAGCAGTCATCTCATTTTAATTACAGGCTGGATTACAATGACATATAACAAGAGATGAGCGAGTTTCCCGGAGTCCATATCGGGTCTGATTCGGTCAAATCGGCCGTCCAAATAAATTTGAATCAAATTGCAAATGCCCTGATTGCCCTGAAAACTCGTGTCTAACTCCCTGATGTCATCAAGGACTATATCCAGCCCATTTCAAGCTCTTTAAAGCCAAGCAAGCATTAAAGAGGCTCTGTCACCAGATTTTGCAACCCCTATCTGCTATTGCAGCAGATAGGCGCTGCAATGTAGATTACAGTAACGTTTTTATTTTTAAAAAACGAGCATTTTTGGCCAAGTTATGACCATTTTCGTATTTATGCAAATGAGGCTTGCAAAAGTACAACTGGGCGTGTTGAAAAGTAAAAGTACAACTGGGCGTGTATTGTGTTTGTACATCGGGGCGTGTTTACTACTTTTACTAGCTGGGCGTTGTGTATAGAAGTGTCATCCACTTCTCTTCACAACGCCCAGCTTCTGGCAGTGCAGATCTGTGACGTCACTCACAGGTCCTGCATCGTGTCGGCACCAGAGGCTACAGATGATTCTGCAGCAGCATCGGCGTTTGCAGGTAAGTCGATGTAGCTACTTACCTGCAAATGCTGATGCTGCTGCAGAATCAAGTGTAGCCTCTGGTGCCGACACGATGCAGGACCTGTGAGTGACGTCACAGTGCTGCACTGCCAGAAGCTGGGCGTTGTGAAGAGAAGTGGATGACACTTCTATACACAACGCCCAGCTAGTAAAAGTAGTAAACACGCCCCGATGTACGCACATAATACACGCCCAGTTGTACTTTTACTTTAAACACGCCCAGTTGTACTTTTGCAAGCCTCATTTGCATAAATACGAAAATGGTCATAACTTGGCCAAAAATGCTCGTTTTTTAAAAATAAAAACGTTACTGTAATCTACATTACAGCGCCTATCTGCTGCAATAGCAGATAGGGGCTGCAAAATCTGGTGACAGAGCCTCTTTAATAATAGCAAAGTGACAGCAACATATAAATGGTTGGCTGCCTGCAAGGCATTATGGAGAAGTCCGCCAGAGGTCATGTGATCCTTTTTCTAATCTGTAAAATGGTGGCCGGTGCTCATAGAGGATGACATTTTGGCACGATTTGTGCGCAGCAAACGCCATAAGTTTTTGAAATTCGCTTAATTAGAAGCTTTTGGGAAATTCAGACTGAATTTAATTAGTGTAGAATCGATTCACTCATCTCTACAGGTAACACCTATCTATAGATAACACGGGATCCACCATTGACAATAGGAGATGGCACAGCTCCCCTCCTCCATCTCTCTGCACAATTACTCATGCACAGGTCACATAGTATGCCTATAGAAGTCAATGGGTCATCTCCAGTCTACAGGTTCCTATGATCCATGTGCCTGTTGTAAAGAATATCGCTGAATGCTGTTAACAGCAGCTCAGGCAAGATGACTGCCCCCATAATCATGTACAGAACATAGAATAAAAAAAATCTGTAATCAGAAAATAAATATAGACTACATAAAAAAAATATTTTTTACAATCTGGTTATAATTATTAAAAAATATATATAGGCGATACATTACGATTAATAAAACCTGCCAAATCCTAATCTTTAAAAACATTAATACTTGTCATATTTGCTAATCTCATTGTGGCTATGGCACCTGAAATTGAGCAGTAATCTCCTCACTCATATTTATTGGAAAATGATATTTCCACAAGGTATTATCCAGAAAATGCAGATAAGCCACTGCTGCGTGGTACTGTATGTATGCACTTATATGACATATTTCTCCATATGTAGTTGTAATAGGGATGTGCGGACAGTGAAAGTGACTACCTGGCTCTGACCTGTTTTGATGTCCAACTCAAACAGAAAGCATAGATAATGTAGATGAGCAGCTTGGGAGAGGACGTCAGATTCATGTTATTGTAATCCGTTCAGGCACAAAGCACACAGATTTCTACCACAGAGCACCTTAATTTGGTTTCGTGTGGATGCTGATGACTTTATGATCACATTATACTGCTTAATTGTCATATCTTACCAAAAATGTAATTTCTCCCTTAGGAGATTAGACAAAAGGAAATATTCCCATGCCTAGTACATTTAAGAAGAAATTATTGAAAGAAAAATTTAGAATGCAAGTGCACCATTTTAGTTCATCCTATTACTATTTCAGTTGAAATTTAATGTATTTTTTTTTTCAATATATATACCATAGAGGATCACACAAACACAAAAATTTGAATAGCACATTCCAACTAAATTATATAAAATGTGTATGCAGGTGCAGGAGCACCTGTGACTGCAAATATACAGCAGAAAAAGAATGGCGACAGCACACTGCGACACTAATGCCACCTAAACCACTAAATATAAATAAATATGCATTACAGCTAAATCTACTTATAATAGGGAGGAACCTCCCTATTATAAGTAGATTTAGCAGTAATGCATATTTATTTATATTTAGTGGTTTAGGTGGCATTAGTGTCGCAGTGTGCTGTCGCCATTCTTTTTCTGCTATACCATAGAGGAAATTTATCAAAAGTGGTGCAAAGGAAAAGGGGAGCTGTTGGTCTTATCAACCAATAGTTTTCAGAGTCACTTTTTTCCTTTGTATCGCCCGTGTATAAGTATTTCACTTGACTTTTTGTTTTTATGTAATGTAATTTGTTGTTGTGTAGAGTTTTTTACATTGTAAAAGTTAGCAAAAACTAATATATATTTTTTCCTGTATTTAGTAAGATGTGCCAAATGTATGACACAGCATGTACCATAGTGATAAATTTGGCACATCTTATGACTGCCTGGTCAAAGTTTACACTCTTAGGCTGGGTTCACACTGAGTTGTTTGACGAGTTTTTTGGTGCGGAAACCGCTCTGCAAAACTCGCCAAAAAACGGCCAAAAATGCATCACATTGATTTCAATGGGAGGAGGGGGCGGTTTTCTCCCGCGAGCGGTAAAACCGGCTCGCGGGAGAAAGAAGGGACATGCCCTAACTTCGCACGATTACGCCTCTGACCTCCCATTGACATCAATGGGAGGCAGAGAAAGCGATTTCGCAGCGTTTTATGCCCGCGGCGCTCAATGGCCGCGTGCGAAAAACGCAGCGAAAATCGGCATGCAGGCAGATGACAATTTGCCTCAAACTTCCAAATGGAATTTTGAGTCAGATTTTCCACCTGCAAAAAACTCTGTGTGAACCCAGCCTTAGACAGCATTGGTAAATCTGTGCCAATGTTTATACATTAGGCTAGAATCACACATGCAGTTTGTGACAGTTTTTTATGTATTTTTTTTTTAGCCGAACACAGAATTGTATACAAAAGAGAGACATATTAGTCTTTTCTTTATACCTTTACTTCTGTTTTTAACCCATTCCTAGCTTTGGCTCAAAAACCTACATGAAAATCTACATGTGTGATTCCAGCCTTACATAAACACCCCCTACAATAAAAGAGACTGATGGCTTAAAATTGATTGGGTGTTTAGTGTCCCTGAGGTCAGCATCTGATGCACTGAGACAATCACATCCAATCATTCACTTCCCTTTACTGACATCCACTATAACAGCTGTCCATTTCATTACCTAATTTACTGAATTTCCAATCCCTCTAATATGTTGATGCAATTGTATCATTACTCATGAATCTCATCAGTAGACTATAAACGGGTCACGTTTAGAAATCATATTTAACATTTAAAATATGTGGCTAATTTAATGACTTGAACATTTTGCAACATTTGACTAGTCAGACCCCCACCGATCTGATATTGATGGCCTATCTTGAGGGTAGGCCATCAATATAAAAGTCACGGAAACCCCATTTAACATTATGAGGTCTTGGTACAAAAAAAAAATATTTTTATTTCTTATTTTATTGAGAATCTAAATTTCTTAAATTCAACTGAATTAATACTTTGGGTCCTGATTTACAGGAGAGTTATTTTTTTTTTTTTAATTCCTGGAATCTACCAGTTATATTGCATTTAGTACTCGGTACTGCTACAGTGCTGCCAAAAATCAGGCATTTGTGAAGTTGCATCATTGTTTACAAGTTTGCATGAGTAGGTTCATAACTAGGAAAGAAAATACAAAAATGGTTGCAGGACAGATAAGTTATTTGCTAAATACAGTGTTCCCTGTACTAAATATCCCCCTGATTATGAGCCAATCCGCTGATGATGTCCACTAGTGGTCTTAAAAAAAATATTTGATGCGTCCCCACAATTTATTTTCTTCAGCATTAGCTGCTTGGCTGTTTTTTTTTAACTCTGATCCATTAGGTCAGGACTATGATCAATGACTCCATCTTAATCAAATTGTCTTTTGGGAGGTTGGGGTAGTCAAAAATCAACTTTGTCTCATCAGAAGTTTAGATCGTTTTGATGCAAATGCTTCACTCTTTAGGCCAGGATCACACATGCAGTTTCACATGAGAGACACTAATGTTTCACATTATATTTAACTAATGACTTGCAATCATGTAAGTCATCGGTGCTGGTACATTAGAGGGCAGTAAAGAGGTGCGTATCTCAGACTTCCTAAGAGCACTATGCATAGAGAAGTCTGAGATTGTGGTGGCCATTTTGGAAAGATGACGAGGGACCGGAGCACTAAGGAGGGCGGCATTATCAAGGAGGAGGGCACAAAGTATGTTGACTATACATTTCCATTGTATAGTCATATCTTTACTTTTGACTGGAGGGTCGTTTTAAGCCAGGTGCAGTGAAATAAATTTGTATCTTGTTTGTTCTATGATTAATACTATGAAGTTGTGTTACAATATCATGTGTAGTACAGGAAGATACTTTTTGGAACTTTAGCAGTGAGAGGTGATTAAATACTTTTACTGGTAAGACCTGTTTTTTTAAATTAAATAATGAAATAAATAATACTTCAAGCTATAGAAGGTATGCAGGTATCGTATTAAATATAATGATCAGACAAGGATATGTCGATGTAAATACTATTGGGAATTATTAGTATGTATAGTATAACTGCCCTTAAACTTTAGGAATAAATATAATTCCAAAGTCTTGTTCTCTATAAATGACCCTAAAATATTTTCAGAAATAAAAAGGAAAAAAAAATAAGTGCATTTCCTAAGAGAGAAAAAAGAACATAAGAATAAAGATGTTGTTTCCAAGCATAGAGAAACTTTAAAACAGGAGTAGCAAGAGTAGTGAGTGAAAGTAATGGAAATTAAAGGTGAAGGCGTAGGAAGAACGCAGAAAATAATTTGACATATGAAAGAAAAGAATTGTCTAGCCAGAGCTCATTCTAGGGATGAGTTGTGACTGTGAGGCAAGATGAATAATAAGGGACATAATGAAGCAATAAGACTGAGCAAGCTTAGCATTTGCCAAGGATTATGGCACATCTGGGCTGGGGTTAAGGAAGAAGGCTGGATGCCAGCACATGATAAACTGCCAGCATTTTGGAGATGTTACATTGTATTTTTCATTTACTTGAAGAAATGTAGCAAGGGATAAAGCTGATATTTAAAATAGGATGTTCATCAAGATAACATCTTGAGATCCACAATAAGTTCATTGTACATGGTTGTGCAGAGCTTACATTCTGCTAGTGATTTTAAACAATATCCAAATAAACACTTCAAGCCACCAAATGCATGATAAATATAGTAGACTGAGGCTGACAAAAAACTCCACGGCTACAAATTTTTGGGAAGCTTTTTTTAACTTTTTTATTTTTTCTTCATTTTATTTATTTATTTCGACTATTATTATTTTTAACATTTATTACATTTATTTATTTTACACTATTGGAGCTTGGGTTATAAGGGAACACATGATCTGTGTGTTCTCTGCTTTACCAATATACACTGATAGTAGTGATTTAATGGTAACAGGCCATTGGATCACTGTCATTGATGATCTTCATACACAGACATTCATCGAAGACGCATATTGCATCCTCTCTGCATGCCCAAGAACACCTTTGTATAGAGAATCCCTAGCAACCCCCTGAATGCAGCTGCTTCTGCATTCAGGGACACCATGCTCAATATGAGTGCTGTGTTTAAGAATGTAGTGACAGGAAACTGATTATTTTAGGTCTCTGTCACAGTACAGGATTGGGCTGTCAGTGCTAATGGCCTGTTCATTTACATGGGATAGGCAGAAAGGGGTTAAGGAGCATCAATATCTGAAATAGGACTAGATAAACCATACAATACACTTGTGAGATGGTAAATAACATAAATTCAAGCCTATATAGGGTCTAATTTTGAAGGACCACTCTGGCCAAAACTGAGGGGGTGGTGCATGACACAGGGAATTATAGAACAATGAAGAGAAAATCTCTATGTCATGCACCTCCCCCGCAAGTCCTGCACTAGTTAAAGCACAATGTATTAGTGTTCCTTAAAAGAACATCAGTCATAAAAATTCAGTATTTTACACCAAAACTTTTATAATTAAACAATGAATATATTTTTTTTATTATGTGTGTATTGTCCTTAAATAACTTAGAAAAAAAATCAGGAGGATATTATTTTATCAAAATCACTGCTTAAGAATATTGATTAGGGGTTGTACTCCCGTCCAGCGCTCTTAAAGCACAAAGTTTACCAGCTTCCTCTACATGCTAACAGCTGATTGGTCTATCATGTGACGCCACATTTGCTGCTAAGCAACACTGATGTCTATAGTCTCAAATCTTTACGTACCAACCAATAGACTGATTCTGAGCATACAAGTGTTTATGAATGTCTTTGGAAAACATGAATCCAATAAAAATAAATTAATATAACAACTTGAAGCCAACAATGAGATGACATTCTCCTTTATATGATGGTCACAAAGCAAAGAACACTTGAAGAGATTAGATAATGTATATTGGATATAATGTTTTTTTCATAAGGTAAGCATGACCAATTCTCTGAAGCCTCGTGAAACAACCCTTAAAAATAATCTAGTATTTACTTTTCAGTCTCCCTATGGGAGGCTGGCTTTAGCATCTCACAGGCTTTAGCTTCTCACAGGGTATCGTGGTAAAAGGATATAATAGCAAATTGGAAATTATGATTCAACCACCTTGAAGAACACTACTAGCATGTGATTTCCTTAAATTGACATTCTATACACCCCTTTATGATCCAATGCTATTATATAACTACAGTATACAGTGTTCCCCAATTGTACAAAATATAGTAGTAGATCATTAATTGCTTTAAAAAGTAGAAATGGGATACATTCTTCAAAAATGATGTTATCAGGTATGGTTGCAAGAGCACTTCAAAAAACTGCTTATTAACTTTGCATGGACTCTTTCAGTACAATCAAGTAATCCATTTTGTTATTGTGTTTTATACTTGTCTATACAGCTGCTACGATATTGTTGATTTAATGTGTATCTTTCTAGGCATAGCAAAGCCCATAGGACTCGTTGAAGGACCTGGTGGACTTGGTCAAGGTGGAATGGCTGCAACTTTGAGAGATGATAGCCATGAATCAGAAACCAAATATGAAGAATATGGCTACAATGCCCAATTAAGTGACAGAATTTCACTAGACAGATCAATTCCAGATTACAGACCAAAAAAGTAAGTAAACCAAAGATAGTTCTCATCATCATTATTTTAATCAATGATTTAATCAATGATTCAATTAACTCTATCATAGCAGGAAATAGCATTTTATACTACCAAGGCTAGAGCACCATGGTGACTTTTGCTTGCACAACAGTGCAGCCCCCCCCCCCCCCCAAAAAAAAAAAAGTGTTTCAGCCTCAGGCTCTGTTCACATCTGCGTTGTGGCTTTTCTTTATAATGGAAGGCACAATGGCCACCAATGGCGCCCAAATGACCACATTGACTTATAGTGGGGTCCATCAGGTTCCACGAGTTGTCCGTCATTTTAAAGGGAATAAAAGCACTGCGTACAGCACTATTTTTCCGGTCAAAAACGACGGAATCTGCGACGCAGATGTGAATAGAGCCTTGGTAATATTAAATGCTTTCAGTCTATGAGTTTCATTAGATATAGAATATTTGATACAATATTTTTTATTGTTGTTCTGTTGGTAACCAGGATTCATCTGTCAGCACAGTGATTCATCTATTTGAAGTGTAATTTGACATAGTTTTATAATTGTGATTGTGATAAATGTTATTTGTTTCATATTGGTAATAAATCTCATTTTTGCAAAAAAACAAAAGCTATTGATTCAAAGGTGTTTGAAAATTGAATATGTTTTAATGTTTTGAGGTTATGCATATACAATAAATTATTCTTTTTAAAGGTATTTTATATGATCATGGAAAAATGCATATATAAAACAGAGAGTTCAGGTAATACTTGACCTGCTACTTATTTTATTCATTGTCAGCTCTCTGTGTTACTTTCTGCTCTGCATTGGGGGAATTCTTAAGACTGGCGTTTAATACCCCAGATCAAGATCAAGATGGAGCAAGATGTGCCTAATTTATTAAAACTAACACGCTTCTTAATAAGTTAGGCACAACTCTGGCGGACCATGCAGCAGAGAATGAAATCTATGCCACCTAGGAGCTGGTGTAAATTTGAATAAATGATAGTAGATTTATCAGGACACGGTAGCCCCACCCATCCCACTAAACCCTGCCCACTTTTTTAAAAGCAGTGGTGATGGTGTAAAAATGCAAAATTCACAAATTTTATGCGCAAATTGCGACTTTCTATACCAGAAAACTGGTGTTGAGTGCTTAATAAATTCCCCCATTCTCTTTTTGCAGTCTAACTGAGCTCACGCTTACACATAGCGATAGTGGTTGTTGGCTACATGGCTTGTACAGGTGAAACATATGGTTTTAATGTGTTTCACCTGCACAAGCCACATGGCCAAAAACCGTATAGCAACCACTGTAAGACTCTGTGCAGTTTTTCATACTACTCTTGGTCATGCAACACACTATTAGTACATGTACGGGTACCCTCATGTTAAATTTATACAACATCCTTGGGGTGCAGTCGCCGTATAAACCGGAAGAATGTCCCGGCATATACTCAGAGGTGTCCATAGATATATGATAAAAGACATACTGTAGGCTAAAAGATTGTCCTTTTGGTATATGTTAGTATACATCAAAATAAACTACACTTATCAATACAACTGTATACAAAGTTTTATAATGACAGTCAATGGCAGACATGTGCAACTGTATAGGCAAGAAGTAGAACGTCTGGCCCTACCTTCAGCTGGACCACTTCAAATGGCGCCACTAAACATAACCCCAGAACCAGGTGGGAATTTAGCCTTAGATATATCAGATTGGCTGGTGTGTAAAAAGCATAGGACCAACATAAGCTCTAAAGTCAGTGCATGACAGAGTGATTATAAACGAAACTATCATTGAAAAAAAGAATATTACCAAGTAATTTTTGCATATATATTGAGCCAATTCAATAAGGTGTAACCCAGGAGTTCTCGTTTAGGTTTTCATCATAATATTAAACACAGATATAAATATACATATATGCTTTAATTCTTCAAATCTCTGAAATAATGACGAGATCAAAATAGTGTTTTGTCTATAAACTAGTAATATCCTAGTGGTCCAGATGGGTAGGAACTAAAAAACAGTTCACATCAGAGAAGAGTGAGGTTTTTTTTTGTTTTTTTTTCTAAGGCTAAATTCACACTACCGTTAGTATACGTTTACCTCTCTTCCGTCAAAGGAAGAGAGGATCGAAAGATTAAACTAAAGATTAAATGGAAAGTAACGGTTCCGTTACAACTACTATTGATTTTAATGGTAATTCTTTTGTTTCAGTTACTTTCCGTTTGTTCCTGTTCGCTAGGTTTCCGTTTTGTTTTTTGTTTTGACAGAATCAAAAGTGCAGTCTGTAGAACTTTTGTTTTCATGAAAAAAACAGAAACCTAGCGAATGAAGACAAACAGAAAGCAACTGAAACAAAATAATTACCATTAAAATCAATGGTAATTCTAACGGAACAGTTTAATCTTTCAATCCTCTCCTCCTCTGACGGAAGAGAAGTAACAGCAGTGTGAAAGAAGCCTAACAGCGCTGATGACTCTTGACACCCTATCAGCAAAAGTCAATTGGGCAGATTTACTAAGACTGGCATTTGATACGTCAGTCTTAGCTTAAATCCCGCTGCAGTAAGATGCCACTAATTTATTAAGAGTCACACACCTTTTAATAAAGTTAGCGTATCTTTGGCTAATCATTTGGCACAATTGTTGTGTGCGACAAATCTATTAAGAAACACAGGCCTTTTAATAAATCTTCGGCTAATCGTTTGCCACCTTCACACTTACAGGTTTAGGTCACTAGCAAAACTCTTTCTCTCAGATTTCGCACAATGGCTGTTTCGCCTGACATGTGGCGCTTTATCGAGGTGAGAAGGGGTCTTGCTAGAGCCCTAAACAGTGTTTGTTTATTATGTGAAACAACGAAACAAAAATGCAATAGGAATATTCGGTGAGTGCCGTACTACTTCTTCCTTGCGGATTGCTACTGTTGACACATTGTGTCTCTATTTGGAAAACCTACTGAGCATCAGTGAAACACTGTGAAGCCACACCTAAGTGTATGAACATTTGTCTATTACGATCATTTAATGTGGTGTGTAGTGCCGATCACACTTTATCTATATGAGCAAGCTATAATGATTTGTTTTAGGTTTTTTAAATAAAAATCAGGAAAAAAGAAATCCTAATTTTTTTCATGCTTTGTATTAAAGTAGTTATATTTCCCCCCAAAATATTAATTCTCTAATTCAAATTTTTCTACTTTTTTTGTTCTCATTTGAATTTCTTTTATTTTTTATTTTTTATAATCAGTTTTTATTAATTAATTGATAATTTTTTACTATAAGAATTATCGGTTCCTTTCTGTCCCTATATGCAGATCACAGATCACTGATATAACAGTGATCTAATGTTAACTGCCCATTTGTCCACTAATCTATATACACAGACATGCAAAGATGCAGATTGTGTCTTGTCCGCATGCTTCCAAGCCCCCTCTGCACAGGGAAGCCATGTGAAGTCATCACTGATGTCATGGGGTTCTCTAGCAACTTCCCGAATGCAGAAGCAGTGCTTGTGCATTCAAGAACACAGCATACAATATGAGTGCTGTTTTCATGGCCTTTCTGTGACAGGGAGCTGATTATTTCAGTTTCCTCTCACAGTACAGGATCAGACTGTGTGACAGGCCGATTATAGGCATTGTGAACAGTATAACTATACAATGTGAGTAGAGATGAGCGAACTTATGAAAAGTTCGGTTCGGCAAGTTCGCCGAATTTCGTGCAAAAGTTCGATTCGGACCGAACTAGTTCTGACCGAACCTGTAATACAAGAAAGCCCCTAAAAATCGTGTATAACACTGTTTTAAAGCCCTAGAAGCCCTGTATAACACTCTTAGGTCACCCATGAGTGTATCCAAGTACTTTTGAGCTGTCTTTAATGCAAAGTTGGTGTCAAAGTTACGCCAACATGTATGGCTCTAGGAAAACGGATGGGACACGGAGATAACTAACAGAAACCACTGCACTTGTGCATGTTGTATGCTTAATGCATTGTTAAAAAAGGTACAAAAATTTACCATTTTAGGCGGCTGATGCCTGCCAGGGTTCATACATATAAGGTGGTAAAAGAAGAAGCAATGGCTTTTGACAAGCCCTCCAAAAATTGACCCTTTTTATTGGCAGATGCCTGCCGGGGTTCATCCATACATGGATGTAAAAGCAACAAGCAATGGCTTTTCACAAGCCCTCCAAAAATTGACCCTTTTTATTGGCAGATGCCTGCCGAGGTTCTTCCATACATGGATGTAAAAGCAACAAGCAATGGCTTTTCACAAGCCCTCCAAAAATTGACCCTTTTTATTGGCAGATGCCTGCCGGGGTTCTTCCATACATTGATGTAAAAGCAACAAGCAA
Source organism: Rhinoderma darwinii (assembly GCF_050947455.1). Lineage (NCBI taxonomy): Eukaryota > Metazoa > Chordata > Amphibia > Anura > Rhinodermatidae > Rhinoderma > Rhinoderma darwinii. The sequence goes on from NC_134687.1 coordinate 460,698,040, forward strand.
TGGCTTTTGACAAGCCCTCCAAAAATTGACCCTTTTTATTGGCAGATGCCTGCCGGGGTTCTTCCATACATGGATGTAAAAGCATTAAAGCAACAAGCAATGGCTTTTCACAAGCCCTCCAAAAATTGACCCTTTTTATTGGCAGATGCCTGCCGGGGTTCTTCCATACATGGATGTAATAGCATTAAAGCAACAAGCAATGGCTTTTCACAAGCCCTCCAAAAATTGACCCTTTTTATTGGCAGATGCCTGCCGGGGTTCTTCCATACATGGATGTAAAAGCATTAAAGCAACAAGCAATGGCTTTTCACAAGCCCTCCAAAAATTGACCCTTTTTATTGGCAGATGCCTGCCGGGGTTCTTCCATACATGGATGTAAAAGCATTAAAGCAACAAGCAATGGCTTTTCACAAGCCCTCCAAAAATTGACCCTTTTTATTGGCAGATGCCTGCCGGGGTTCTTCCATACATTGATGTAAAAGCATTAAAGCAACAAGCAATGGCTTTTCACAAGCCCTCCAAAAATTGACCCTTTTTATTGGCAGATGCCTGCCGGGGTTCTTCCATACATGGATGTAAAAGCATTAAAGCAACAAGCAATGGCTTTTCACAAGCCCTCCAAAAATTGACCCTTTTTATTGGCAGATGCCTGCCGGGGTTCTTCCATACATGGATGTAAAAGCAACAAGCAATGGCTTTTCACAAGCCCTCCAAAAATTGACCCTTTTTATTGGCAAGGGTGAGTAGTAGCAGCACATTAAAAGACACTGGACGACAGTCACAGGACAAAGCCCTGTGGTGGGGCAGGCCTGCTTGTAGCAGACGGGCGGCAGTGGAGGTTTATTGGTGGTAGTAGTCGAGGTAGCCAACACAGACAGCAAGGGTGCAAGCAGTAGTAGCAGTAGTAGCAGCACATTAAAAAAAGAGACTGGACAGTCAGAGGAGGACAAAGCCCTGTGGTGGGGCAGGCCTCAGGCCTGCTTGTAGCAGACGGGCGGCAGTGGAGGTGTATTGGTGGTAGTAGTCGAGGTAGCCAACACAGACAGCAAGGGTGCAAGCAGTAGTAGCAGTAGTAGCAGCACATTAAAAAAAGAGACTGGACAGTCAGAGGAGGGCAAAGCCCTGTGGTGGGGCAGGCCTCAGGCCTGCTTGTAGCAGACGGCAGTGGAGGTGTATTGGTGGTAGTAGAGGTAGACTAGCCAACACAGACAGCAAGGGTGGTAGGACTGGTAGTAGCAGCAGCACATTAAAAAAAGAGACTGGACGACAGTCACAGGACATAGCCCTGTGGTGGGGTAGGCCTGCTTGTAGCAGACGGGCGGCAGTGTAGGTGTATTGGTGGTATTAGAGGTAGCCAACACAGACAGCAAGGGTGCAAGCAGTAGTAGCAGTAGTAGCAGCACATTAAAAAAAAGAGAGACTGGACAGTCACAGGAGGACAAAGCCCTGTGGTGGGGCAGGCCTCAGGCCTGCTTGTAGCAGACGGGCGGCAGTGGAGGTGTATTGGTGGTAGACTGGTAGTAGCCGAGGTAGCCAACACAGACAGCAAGGGTGCAAGCAGTAGTAGCAGTAGTAGCAGCACATTAAAAAAAGAGACTGGACAGTCAGAGGAGGGCAAAGCCCTGTGGTGGGGCAGGCCTCAGGCCTGCTTGTAGCAGACGGGCGGCAGTGGAGGTGTATTGGTGGTAGTAGTCGAGGTAGCCAACACAGACAGCAAGGGTGCAAGCAGTAGTAGCAGTAGTAGCAGCACATTAAAAAAAGAGACTGGACAGTCAGAGGAGGGCAAAGCCCTGTGGTGGGGCAGGCCTCAGGCCTGCTTGTAGCAGACGGGCGGCAGTGGAGGTGTATTGGTGGTAGTAGTCGAGGTAGCCAACACAGACAGCAAGGGTGCAAGCAGTAGTAGCAGTAGTAGCAGCACATTAAAAAAAGAGACTGGACAGTCAGAGGAGGGCAAAGCCCTGTGGTGGGGCAGGCCTCAGGCCTGCTTGTAGCAGACGGGCGGCAGTGGAGGTGTATTGGTGGTAGTAGTCGAGGTAGCCAACACAGACAGCAAGGGTGCAAGCAGTAGTAGCAGTAGTAGCAGCACATTAAAAAAAGAGACTGGACAGTCAGAGGAGGGCAAAGCCCTGTGGTGGGGCAGGCCTCAGGCCTGCTTGTAGCAGACGGGCGGCAGTGGAGGTGTATTGGTGGTAGTAGTCGAGGTAGCCAACACAGACAGCAAGGGTGCAAGCAGTAGTAGCAGTAGTAGCAGCACATTAAAAAAAGAGACTGGACAGTCAGAGGAGGGCAAAGCCCTGTGGTGGGGCAGGCCTCAGGCCTGCTTGTAGCAGACGGGCGGCAGTGGAGGTGTATTGGTGGTAGTAGTCGAGGTAGCCAACACAGACAGCAAGGGTGCAAGCAGTAGTAGCAGTAGTAGCAGCACATTAAAAAAAGAGACTGGACAGTCAGAGGAGGACAAAGCCCTGTGGTGGGGCAGGCCTCAGGCCTGCTTGTAGCAGACGGGCGGCAGTGGAGGTGTATTGGTGGTAGTAGTCGAGGTAGCCAACACAGACAGCAAGGGTGCAAGCAGTAGTAGCAGTAGTAGCAGCACATTAAAAAAAGAGACTGGACAGTCAGAGGAGGGCAAAGCCCTGTGGTGGGGCAGGCCTCAGGCCTGCTTGTAGCAGACGGGCGGCAGTGGAGGTGTATTGGTGGTAGTAGTCGAGGTAGCCAACACAGACAGCAAGGGTGCAAGCAGTAGTAGCAGTAGTAGCAGCACATTAAAAAAAGAGACTGGACAGTCAGAGGAGGGCAAAGCCCTGTGGTGGGGCAGGCCTCAGGCCTGCTTGTAGCAGACGGGCGGCAGTGGAGGTGTATTGGTGGTAGTAGTCGAGGTAGCCAACACAGACAGCAAGGGTGCAAGCAGTAGTAGCAGTAGTAGCAGCACATTAAAAAAAGAGACTGGACAGTCAGAGGAGGGCAAAGCCCTGTGGTGGGGCAGGCCTCAGGCCTGCTTGTAGCAGACGGGCGGCAGTGGAGGTGTATTGGTGGTAGTAGTCGAGGTAGCCAACACAGACAGCAAGGGTGCAAGCAGTAGTAGCAGTAGTAGCAGCACATTAAAAAAAGAGACTGGACAGTCAGAGGAGGACAAAGCCCTGTGGTGGGGCAGGCCTCAGGCCTGCTTGTAGCAGACGGGCGGCAGTGGAGGTGTATTGGTGGTAGTAGTCGAGGTAGCCAACACAGACAGCAAGGGTGCAAGCAGTAGTAGCAGTAGTAGCAGCACATTAAAAAAAAGAGAGACTGGACAGTCACAGGAGGACAAAGCCCTGTGGTGGGGCAGGCCTCAGGCCTGCTTGTAGCAGACGGGCGGCAGTGGAGGTGTATTGGTGGTAGTAGTCGAGGTAGCCAACACAGACAGCAAGGGTGCAAGCAGTAGTAGCAGTAGTAGCAGCACATTAAAAAAAGAGACTGGACAGTCACAGGAGGACAAAGCCCTGTAGTGGGGCAGGCCTCAGGCCTGCTTGTAGCAGATGGCAGTGTAGGTGTATTGGTGGTAGTAGAGGTACTAGCCAACACAGACAGCAAGGGTGCAAGCAGTAGTAGCAGTAGTAGCAGCACATTAAAAAAAGAGACTGGAGAGTCACAGGACAAAGCCCTCTGGTGGGGCAGGCCTGCTTGTAGCAGACGGCACTGGGGTGGATTGGTGGTAGAAGTAGTAGCAGCTGCAGCACCAACAGCGGCACATTAAAAAAAGAGTGGACAGGACAGAATCCCATAGTAGCAGGCGGCAGTAGCAGGCGGCAGCAGCAGCAGCAATGTAAGATCTAATCAGTGGCATCAGGCACAGGGGTTTTAAAATCCTCACCGATCCACGCTTGATTCATTTTCAGAAACGTGAGATTTTCCAAGCTGTTGGCGGACAATCTTGTTCGCTTAGGGGTGACGAAGCCCCCTGCTGCGCTGAATACCCTCTCTGACGCTACACTGGAGGGTGGACAAGACAGTACACCCATGGCAAACTGGGCCAGTTCTTGCCAATGATCCAATCTGCTGACCCAGAAGTCCATGGGGTCTGGGATCAGCATTTCTGACGGAGAAAGGGCACAGTCCAAGTACGAGTGAACCTGGTTGTTTAGGTGCTGCACCTGGAGATGGTGAACATCCCTTTGGTGACTAGTGCTACGATGTGTGTCAGGTCGGGGTATTGGATGTAAAAATGTTGTCATCATATTTTCCAAACTGAATTGGCTGCTGCTGCTGCTGCTGCTGCCGCTGCTGCCACGGCTGCCGCCTATTGCAGAGGTAGCTCTGCCAGAGGCGGTGGAACGATGAGACAGTGGGGAGCGGAGAGTGGCCCCCCGGTCAGACATGCTTGCAGCGGGTGTCTGCCGTTTGAAAGCCATGACAAGCTGGCTGCATAGCTTCTCTCTATAATAAGCCAATTTTGCCTCCCTCTCGGAAGGCGCAAAAAACTCCCCCATTCTGGCTTTATACCGAGGGTCTAAAAGTGTGGCTATCCAGTAGTCATCTCTTTGCTTCATGCTAACAATACGACAGTCAGCGCGCAAGTAACGAAGCATACAGCTCGCCATCCTGGCCAGCGTTTCAGAGGGCCCGGTTGGTTCCATCTCCGCCCCATACTGCCATGGTTGTCCATCATCAAGGTCGTCGTCAGACTCGTCATCACCACCATCACTGTCATGTTGTGCGGCTGCCTCGTCCCCTATCCCTTCCTGTGATTCCATCTCCAAATCCAGCTCCTCTTCAGGTCCTGTTTCCTCATCCTCCTCCTCCTCCTCAACATCCATAGCCAGATGTGATCCTTCCTCCATCCTTTGCTGAATCATCGCTGTGAGCGTTTGCTCCATAATGAATATCAGCGGCATAACATCGTTCATTCCGCTAGCGTCACGGCTCACAAATCGTGTGGCCTCTTCAAAGGGCCTCAAAACGCGACATGCGTCTCTAACCAGCTGCCAGTGCCTGAGCTCGAAATTACACTGGCTCCAAACGCTGCCCGTCTGCTGCATCAGGAAATCATTCACGGCTTTCCGCTGTTCGTACAGACGGTCCAACATGTGCAGGGTGGAATTCCATCGTGTTGGAACGTCGCAAATCAGGCTGTGTTCTGGGAGATTGTTTTGACGCTGCAAGTCCAGGAGGGCGTGCTTAAATGCATACGAACGTCTAAAGCGAACGCAAACCCTCCTGGACATGGCCAGCACACCCTTCAAACCAACATATGACTTTAAGAAGCGTGTTATGACCAGATTGATCACATGTGCCATGCAAGGAGCGTGTGTCAGGTGACCTAGACGCAGTGCAGCCACAACGTTCTTGCCGTTATCAGAGACAACATTGCCCAGTGTGAGTTTCAGAGGAGACAGCCAGCGTGCGATTTCCTCCTTGATGCACAGCAGCAGCTCCTGCCCTGTGTGGCTTTTCTCGCCCAGGCTCAGCAGGTGTAAGACAGCGTTGTGGCGCTTCACCTTGCACCTATGAAAAGAGGAGGGAGGAGGAGTGGAAGATACGCTGTGTCCTGTCGGGGACGGGAAGACCTCCAAGGAGGAAGGCAAGGAGGAGGAGGAGGAGTAGGAGGAGAAGGATGGTAGGCGCCTGGTGTCCGGAGTTGAACTAGAAACATACAAGCGTGGAGGTGGTAATGCCTGGCATTGCTGCGGTGGTGCATCGGACTGCAAAATATTGACCCAGTGGGCCGTGAAAGACATGTACTGTCCCTGCCCATAGTTGCTGCTCCACGTGTCGACGGTGGCATGTACCCTGCTGCACACGGATAATTGCAAGGACTTGGACACCTTTTCCTCCACATGCTTGTGCAAGGCAGGGACAGCTGTTTTGGAGAAGTAATGTCGGCTAGGTATTCGCCACCTAGGCTGAGCGCACGCCATCAATTGCTTGAAGCCGGCGGAGTCGACCAGGTGGTATGGCAGCGACTGCACCACCAACAACTTTGCCAGGTGTGAATTAAGCCGCACGACAAGTGGATGACTGGGTATATATTGTTGCTTATTGGACAACGATTCCGTAATGGATAACTGACGGGACATAGGAGGAGCACTAGATGACAGTGATGATGATGATGACAACGACATGGTGGATAAGGCCTGGCTACTACTTAGATGACAGGGACTCGGAGCAGCAGCAGCAGCGGAAGAGGGGTCTTCATTAGATGTACATGATGGTGGGGCATGTTGATTGTCCCACATGGCCTTGTGATGCCGTTCCATGTGTTTACGTAGAGCAGTAGTTCCTACATTGCTGCCCTGCCCACGCCTTACTTTCTGCTTGCAGATACGGCACTGTGCCATGTTTTCCTCCTCTGGGAAGGTACAGAAAAATTGCCACACGGCAGAGTACCGTAAAGAGGTAGTACCACGTCCACCACCACCACCACCACCACAACCACCCGAGCTTGCCCCTTGTCTGGCAGGCTTTTTTCGGGAACCTACACCAGCATCTGTGTCGCCGTCACCGGCTCCTGAGCTGACCCTACCGCTGCAACGTTTTGCAGATTGACTTCTGCCCCTACCTCGGCTTGGCTGTTTATCACATCCAGTGCCGCCACTACTACCCTCCTCCTCTGACGCCGTCATCACCTCGTCACCTGGTTCCCACGTCCTGTCTAAAACAACATCATCATCATAGCCTTCCTCATCATCCCCGCCACTTCTGTCACTGTGTTGTGAATGTGATGTGACATCATGGCGGGCTCCATGCCCCCCCTCATTACTGCGTCTGCCACCACGGCTACCACCACCAACACCCCCACTACCGCAGCTATGCGTCTCGGTCACCGCTTCCACCTCCACCACCGCCGCAACACACTCCGTTGGCTGACTCGCGGAAAACAAATCATCATCATCACTATGTTGTTCAGTATCTTCCTTCGCACCCGAGGAGATGTCTCTTAGGACTCTCAGGAAAGATGGCTTCCCGCTAGGAAGGGGGAGCGAAGACATAGATGATGGAATGGAAACGCTAGAAATACCTATATTACTACTGTCACCGTGCCAAGGAACTGTAGAGGATCTGGAATCCAACGAAACCTGGCTTGAAGCCAGATCGTCAGAGTCTTCCTGCTGAGATGACCGCGAGCCAGCCAACCAGTCCACAATGGCCGTATTGTCTAAAGTAACCCGCCCACCGGAGGAGATGGACAAGTCTGGCTTGCTGATACTACTACTAGCAGGCACATGGCAGCTGCTACTAGTGGAACTGGGCACATGTCTTGTGCCACAAATGCTGCTACTGGGTCTGGCACCAACAGATCCAACATTTGGACTGGAAGAGGAGACGGCATGGGTGTTTCTTCCTCTACCCCGTCCTTTCACAACCTTTTTTTTCCCAGACATTTCAGAGCCCCTTTTAAAAGCGTATTCACACACGGACACTGGCTTGGCAAATGGCAATGAATGAGAATTTCAATCAGCCTCGCTGCAGTGCACTCAGGGAATGCTGGGCCTTGTAGTACTACTAGGCTGCCTGTATGGCAAGTTGGATTGTTATTCCAGGGATGAGCCCCTTTTAAAAGCGTATTCACACACGGACACTGGCTTGGCAAATGGCAATGAATGAGAATTTCAATCAGCCTCGCTGCAGTGCACTCAGGGAATGCTGGGCGTTGTAGTACTTCTAGGCTGCCTGTATGGCAAGTTGGATTGTTATCCTGTTAATAACGGCCAGGGATGAGCCCCTTTTAAAAGCGTATTCACACACGGACACTGGCTTGGCAAATGGCAATGAATGAGAATTTCAATCAGCCTCGCTGCAGTGCACTCAGGGAATGCTGGGCCTTGTAGTACTACTACTACCACTACTACAAAGGCTGCCTGTATTGCAAGTTGGATGCAATGGGGATGAGCCCCTTCTAAAAGCGTATTCACACACGGACACTGGCTTGGCAAATGGCAATGAATGAGAATTTCAATCAGCCTCGCTGCAGTGCACTCAGGGAATGCTGGGCCTTGTAGTACTACTAGGCTGCCTGTATGGCAAGTTGGATTGTTATTCCAGGGATGAGCCCCTTTTAAAAGCGTATTCACACACGGACACTGGCTTGGCAAATGGCAATGAATGAGAATTTCAATCAGCCTCGCTGCAGTGCACTCAGGGAATGCTGGGCCTTGTAGTACTACTAGGCTGCCTGTATGGCAAGTTGGATTGTTATTCCAGGGATGAGCCCCTTTTAAAAGCGTATTCACACACGGACACTGGCTTGGCAAATGGCAATGAATGAGAATTTCAATCAGCCTCGCTGCAGTGCACTCAGGGAATGCTGGGCCTTGTAGTACTACTAGGCTGCCTGTATGGCAAGTTGGATTGTTATTCCAGGGATGAGCCCCTTTTAAAAGCGTATTCACACACGGACACTGGCTTGGCAAATGGCAATGAATGAGAATTTCAATCAGCCTCGCTGCAGTGCACTCAGGGAATGCTGGGCGTTGTAGTACTTCTAGGCTGCCTGTATGGCAAGTTGGATTGTTATCCTGTTAATAACGGCCAGGGATGAGCCCCTTTTAAAAGCGTATTCACACACGGACACTGGCTTGGCAAATGGCAATGAATGAGAATTTCAATCAGCCTCGCTGCAGTGCACTCAGGGAATGCTGGGCCTTGTAGTACTACTACTACCACTACTACAAAGGCTGCCTGTATTGCAAGTTGGATGCAATGGGGATGAGCCCCTTCTAAAAGCGTATTCACACACGGACACTGGCTTGGCAAATGGCAATGAATGAGAATTTCAATCAGCCTCGCTGCAGTGCACTCAGGGAATGCTGGGCCTTGTAGTACTACTAGGCTGCCTGTATGGCAAGTTGGATTGTTATTCCAGGGATGAGCCCCTTTTAAAAGCGTATTCACACACGGACACTGGCTTGGCAAATGGCAATGAATGAGAATTTCAATCAGCCTCGCTGCAGTGCACTCAGGGAATGCTGGGCCTTGTAGTACTACTAGGCTGCCTGTATGGCAAGTTGGATTGTTATTCCAGGGATGAGCCCCTTTTAAAAGCGTATTCACACACGGACACTGGCTTGGCAAATGGCAATGAATGAGAATTTCAATCAGCCTCGCTGCAGTGCACTCAGGGAATGCTGGGCCTTGTAGTACTACTAGGCTGCCTGTATGGCAAGTTGGATTGTTATTCCAGGGATGAGCCCCTTTTAAAAGCGTATTCACACACGGACACTGGCTTGGCAAATGGCAATGAATGAGAATTTCAATCAGCCTCGCTGCAGTGCACTCAGGGAATGCTGGGCGTTGTAGTACTTCTAGGCTGCCTGTATGGCAAGTTGGATTGTTATCCTGTTAATAACGGCCAGGGATGAGCCCCTTTTAAAAGCGTATTCACACACGGACACTGGCTTGGCAAATGGCAATGAATGAGAATTTCAATCAGCCTCGCTGCAGTGCACTCAGGGAATGCTGGGCGTTGTAGTACTTCTAGGCTGCCTGTATGGCAAGTTGGATTGTTATCCTGTTAATAACGGCCAGGGATGAGCCCCTTTTAAAAGCGTATTCACACACGGACACTGGCTTGGCAAATGGCAATGAATGAGAATTTCAATCAGCCTCGCTGCAGTGCACTCAGGGAATGCTGGGCCTTGTAGTACTACTACTACCACTACTACAAAGGCTGCCTGTATTGCAAGTTGGATGCAATGGGGATGAGCCCCTTCTAAAAGCGTATTCACACACGGACACTGGCTTGGCAAATGGCAATGAATGAGAATTTCAATCAGCCTCGCTGCAGTGCACTCAGGGAATGCTGGGCCTTGTAGTACTACTAGGCTGCCTGTATGGCAAGTTGGATTGTTATTCCAGGGATGAGCCCCTTTTAAAAGCGTATTCACACACGGACACTGGCTTGGCAAATGGCAATGAATGAGAATTTCAATCAGCCTCGCTGCAGTGCACTCAGGGAATGCTGGGCCTTGTAGTACTACTAGGCTGCCTGTATGGCAAGTTGGATTGTTATTCCAGGGATGAGCCCCTTTTAAAAGCGTATTCACACACGGACACTGGCTTGGCAAATGGCAATGAATGAGAATTTCAATCAGCCTCGCTGCAGTGCACTCAGGGAATGCTGGGCCTTGTAGTACTACTAGGCTGCCTGTATGGCAAGTTGGATTGTTATTCCAGGGATGAGCCCCTTTTAAAAGCGTATTCACACACGGACACTGGCTTGGCAAATGGCAATGAATGAGAATTTCAATCAGCCTCGCTGCAGTGCACTCAGGGAATGCTGGGCGTTGTAGTACTTCTAGGCTGCCTGTATGGCAAGTTGGATTGTTATCCTGTTAATAACGGCCAGGGATGAGCCCCTTTTAAAAGCGTATTCACACACGGACACTGGCTTGGCAAATGGCAATGAATGAGAATTTCAATCAGCCTCGCTGCAGTGCACTCAGGGAATGCTGGGCCTTGTAGTACTACTACTACCACTACTACAAAGGCTGCCTGTATTGCAAGTTGGATGCAATGGGGATGAGCCCCTTCTAAAAGCGTATTCACACACGGACACTGGCTTGGCAAATGGCAATGAATGAGAATTTCAATCAGCCTCGCTGCAGTGCACTCAGGGAATGCTGGGCCTTGTAGTACTACTAGGCTGCCTGTATGGCAAGTTGGATTGTTATTCCAGGGATGAGCCCCTTTTAAAAGCGTATTCACACACGGACACTGGCTTGGCAAATGGCAATGAATGAGAATTTCAATCAGCCTCGCTGCAGTGCACTCAGGGAATGCTGGGCCTTGTAGTACTACTAGGCTGCCTGTATGGCAAGTTGGATTGTTATTCCAGGGATGAGCCCCTTTTAAAAGCGTATTCACACACGGACACTGGCTTGGCAAATGGCAATGAATGAGAATTTCAATCAGCCTCGCTGCAGTGCACTCAGGGAATGCTGGGCCTTGTAGTACTACTAGGCTGCCTGTATGGCAAGTTGGATTGTTATTCCAGGGATGAGCCCCTTTTAAAAGCGTATTCACACACGGACACTGGCTTGGCAAATGGCAATGAATGAGAATTTCAATCAGCCTCGCTGCAGTGCACTCAGGGAATGCTGGGCGTTGTAGTACTTCTAGGCTGCCTGTATGGCAAGTTGGATTGTTATCCTGTTAATAACGGCCAGGGATGAGCCCCTTTTAAAAGCGTATTCACACACGGACACTGGCTTGGCAAATGGCAATGAATGAGAATTTCAATCAGCCTCGCTGCAGTGCACTCAGGGAATGCTGGGCCTTGTAGTACTACTACTACCACTACTACAAAGGCTGCCTGTATTGCAAGTTGGATGCAATGGGGATGAGCCCCTTCTAAAAGCGTATTCACACACGGACACTGGCTTGGCAAATGGCAATGAATGAGAATTTCAATCAGCCTCGCTGCAGTGCACTCAGGGAATGCTGGGCCTTGTAGTACTACTAGGCTGCCTGTATGGCAAGTTGGATTGTTATTCCAGGGATGAGCCCCTTTTAAAAGCGTATTCACACACGGACACTGGCTTGGCAAATGGCAATGAATGAGAATTTCAATCAGCCTCGCTGCAGTGCACTCAGGGAATGCTGGGCGTTGTAGTACTTCTAGGCTGCCTGTATGGCAAGTTGGATTGTTATCCTGTTAATAACGGCCAGGGATGAGCCCCTTTTAAAAGCGTATTCACACACGGACACTGGCTTGGCAAATGGCAATGAATGAGAATTTCAATCAGCCTCGCTGCAGTGCACTCAGGGAATGCTGGGCCTTGTAGTACTACTACTACCACTACTACAAAGGCTGCCTGTATTGCAAGTTGGATGCAATGGGGATGAGCCCCTTCTAAAAGCGTATTCACACACGGACACTGGCTTGGCAAATGGCAATGAATGAGAATTTCAATCAGCCTCGCTGCAGTGCACTCAGGGAATGCTGGGCCTTGTAGTACTACTACTACCACTACTACAAAGGCTGCCTGTATTGCAAGTTGGATGCAATGGGGATGAGCCCCTTCTAAAAGCGTATTCACACACGGACACTGGCTTGGCAAATGGCAATGAATGAGAATTTCAATCAGCCTCGCTGCAGTGCACTCAGGGAATGCTGGGCCTTGTAGTACTACTACCACTACTACAAAGGCTGCCTGTATTGCAAGTTGGATGCAATGGGGATGAGCCCCTTCTAAAAGCGTATTCACACACGGACACTGGCTTGGCAAATGGCAATGAATGAGAATTTCAATCAGCCTCGCTGCAGTGCACTCAGGGAATGCTGGGCGTTGTAGTACTTCTAGGCTGCCTGTATGGCAAGTTGGATTGTTATCCTGTTAATAACGGCCAGGGATGAGCCCCTTTTAAAAGCGTATTCACACACGGACACTGGCTTGGCAAATGGCAATGAATGAGAATTTCAATCAGCCTCGCTGCAGTGCACTCAGGGAATGCTGGGCCTTGTAGTACTACTACTACCACTACTACAAAGGCTGCCTGTATTGCAAGTTGGATGCAATGGGGATGAGCCCCTTCTAAAAGCGTATTCACACACGGACACTGGCTTGGCAAATGGCAATGAATGAGAATTTCAATCAGCCTCGCTGCAGTGCACTCAGGGAATGCTGGGCCTTGTAGTACTACTAGGCTGCCTGTATGGCAAGTTGGATTGTTATTCCAGGGATGAGCCCCTTTTAAAAGCGTATTCACACACGGACACTGGCTTGGCAAATGGCAATGAATGAGAATTTCAATCAGCCTCGCTGCAGTGCACTCAGGGAATGCTGGGCGTTGTAGTACTTCTAGGCTGCCTGTATGGCAAGTTGGATTGTTATCCTGTTAATAACGGCCAGGGATGAGCCCCTTTTAAAAGCGTATTCACACACGGACACTGGCTTGGCAAATGGCAATGAATGAGAATTTCAATCAGCCTCGCTGCAGTGCACTCAGGGAATGCTGGGCCTTGTAGTACTACTACTACCACTACTACAAAGGCTGCCTGTATTGCAAGTTGGATGCAATGGGGATGAGCCCCTTCTAAAAGCGTATTCACACACGGACACTGGCTTGGCAAATGGCAATGAATGAGAATTTCAATCAGCCTCGCTGCAGTGCACTCAGGGAATGCTGGGCCTTGTAGTACTACTAGGCTGCCTGTATGGCAAGTTGGATTGTTATTCCAGGGATGAGCCCCTTTTAAAAGCGTATTCACACACGGACACTGGCTTGGCAAATGGCAATGAATGAGAATTTCAATCAGCCTCGCTGCAGTGCACTCAGGGAATGCTGGGCGTTGTAGTACTTCTAGGCTGCCTGTATGGCAAGTTGGATTGTTATCCTGTTAATAACGGCCAGGGATGAGCCCCTTTTAAAAGCGTATTCACACACGGACACTGGCTTGGCAAATGGCAATGAATGAGAATTTCAATCAGCCTCGCTGCAGTGCACTCAGGGAATGCTGGGCCTTGTAGTACTACTACTACCACTACTACAAAGGCTGCCTGTATTGCAAGTTGGATGCAATGGGGATGAGCCCCTTCTAAAAGCGTATTCACACACGGACACTGGCTTGGCAAATGGCAATGAATGAGAATTTCAATCAGCCTCGCTGCAGTGCACTCAGGGAATGCTGGGCCTTGTAGTACTACTACTACCACTACTACAAAGGCTGCCTGTATTGCAAGTTGGATGCAATGGGGATGAGCCCCTTCTAAAAGCGTATTCACACACGGACACTGGCTTGGCAAATGGCAATGAATGAGAATTTCAATCAGCCTCGCTGCAGTGCACTCAGGGAATGCTGGGCCTTGTAGTACTACTACCACTACTACAAAGGCTGCCTGTATTGCAAGTTGGATGCAATGGGGATGAGCCCCTTCTAAAAGCGTATTCACACACGGACACTGGCTTGGCAAATGGCAATGAATGAGAATTTCAATCAGCCTCGCTGCAGTGCACTCAGGGAATGCTGGGCGTTGTAGTACTTCTAGGCTGCCTGTATGGCAAGTTGGATTGTTATCCTGTTAATAACGGCCAGGGATGAGCCCCTTTTAAAAGCGTATTCACACACGGACACTGGCTTGGCAAATGGCAATGAATGAGAATTTCAATCAGCCTCGCTGCAGTGCACTCAGGGAATGCTGGGCCTTGTAGTACTACTACTACCACTACTACAAAGGCTGCCTGTATTGCAAGTTGGATGCAATGGGGATGAGCCCCTTCTAAAAGCGTATTCACACACGGACACTGGCTTGGCAAATGGCAATGAATGAGAATTTCAATCAGCCTCGCTGCAGTGCACTCAGGGAATGCTGGGCCTTGTAGTACTACTAGGCTGCCTGTATGGCAAGTTGGATTGTTATTCCAGGGATGAGCCCCTTTTAAAAGCGTATTCACACACGGACACTGGCTTGGCAAATGGCAATGAATGAGAATTTCAATCAGCCTCGCTGCAGTGCACTCAGGGAATGCTGGGCGTTGTAGTACTTCTAGGCTGCCTGTATGGCAAGTTGGATTGTTATTCCAGGGATGAGCCCCTTTTAAAAGCGTATTCACACACGGACACTGGCTTGGCAAATGGCAATGAATGAGAATTTCAATCAGCCTCGCTGCAGTGCACTCAGGGAATGCTGGGCGTTGTAGTACTTCTAGGCTGCCTGTATGGCAAGTTGGATTGTTATCCTGTTAATAACGGCCAGGGATGAGCCCCTTTTAAAAGCGTATTCACACACGGACACTGGCTTGGCAAATGGCAATGAATGAGAATTTCAATCAGCCTCGCTGCAGTGCACTCAGGGAATGCTGGGCCTTGTAGTACTACTACTACCACTACTACAAAGGCTGCCTGTATTGCAAGTTGGATGCAATGGGGATGAGCCCCTTCTAAAAGCGTATTCACACACGGACACTGGCTTGGCAAATGGCAATGAATGAGAATTTCAATCAGCCTCGCTGCAGTGCACTCAGGGAATGCTGGGCGTTGTAGTACTTCTAGGCTGCCTGTATGGCAAGTTGGATTGTTATTCCAGGGATGAGCCCCTTTTAAAAGCGTATTCACACACGGACACTGGCTTGGCAAATGGCAATGAATGAGAATTTCAATCAGCCTCGCTGCAGTGCACTCAGGGAATGCTGGGCCTTATAGTACTACTAGGCTGCCTGTATTGCAAGTTGGATGCAACGGGGATGAGCCCCTTATAAAAGCGTATTCACACACTGGCTGAGTAGTGAGTAGTGGATGAGCCCCTTCGATTTCTGAATTCCTGCCTTTTAGATTCCTAAAGCTTTCCCTTACTGCACAGAGATGCTATTCCTACAGCTCCTGTCTGTAAAATGGCCGCTGAGCTCCGTGCATAGACTTTTATTGCAGGCTTGAGCCCGCCCCTATGCTGCCTCCCGATAGGCTGGGAGAGCCGTTTGCAAGGCATTATGGGGTAGCCTGATGTCAGGTGATCTTCTGTAATCCTCCATTTTAGATGTAACATGTGGCAGGCGCCAAAATGTAGCCGGGTTCGGTCAAAACGGGTTCGGCCGAACCCGGTAAAGTTCGGATTCGCTGCGAACCGAACTTTTCCTGAAGTTCGGACCGAAACCGGGTTCGGTTGTCCCGGTTCGCTCATCTCTAAATGTGAGTACTAAAATTTGATATACTGTAGATATACAATACTCTTTATCTGATAAATTCACATACATTTACACCTTCAATGATATATACAGGTGTAGCCCATTTTGAATTTTTTTACGTTTTTATATAGTACAATTGCACTACTAATTTGTTAATGTAACAGAAGGTATCCTTTGAGGAGTCTTCCACATTTAGCAAACTTCTGTTCTCAACTATTAAAAAGTGCCGTTACAGCATAAGCTTTCTGTTGCCTTCCACAATGTCAGAGATTCCCCTGCATCCTCCATAAGCCCTTGCCCTGTATGTTCTTTATTTTAGATGACCTGGACAGATATGCATAGTTACAAAGAGCCAAGTGCTGATGTTGGCTTAAAAGAAATCCCAGCAGTTTTCATCCCCTGCTCTTGAGTTATGAGGGACAATTCTATAACTTTATCACTGCTGTTACCAAGCTGTGCGTTCATGGGAGTCACCTATGAAACATGCAGTCTTCACATGAGCTGGATTGAATATTGCTTAAAGCAATTTTCTATATGAAATCACAAGTTATCACTCGCTTCTTTCCCCTTCATTGGATTTGTTATTGATTTTGTTCTTTGCTTGGCACCAGCTAGGTTTTCCAATTAAACAGTGGCCTTAATTAGTGCGCAAAGCACGGAGCATGGATCTTGATTATTAAGTCCGGCCTCTGGGAGAATGAGCTGGGGATTGGCAAATCCAAATTAAACAGAATCATAAAACTAAATGACCTTACCCTAAGTCCCTCTTGTTACACGTGGGCAATATATCCTGGCTTATTAATTGCTACATAGAGATAGCTGAACAAGTTAAGAAGAAAAGCCATTCTCCTCAGCAGTTTCATCCTTTCGTATATATATAGGATTTTAGTGGAGACCATGATTATAAAGAAAAAAAATGTGTTGCTGTAATATTGATTTATCACATTATCAGATTACATAAAGAATAAGTAGGCATTTGTTAATGACATCATTTGGATGTGGAATATGTGAATTAAATGGCAAAACCATTTTAATTTGTGTACTAAGAATTGCTTGTGTCCCAGTTATTTTGAAAATGCTATTCATTATTATATTTGTTACCAGTAAAATGTACTAGGGCATTTTGCTTGTGTTATTGTAATGTTAGCAATTTTTCGGGTATGTCTACATGTAGCGTAAATGCTGCAGATTTTCTGCAACAGATTTCATTGCGGGAAATCCGCAACGTAATACAGTGTCAGCAAAGTGGATGAGATTTGAACAAATCTCATCCACACGCTGCGTAAACAATTAGCCGAAAAACCATTCATAAATTGACCTGCGGTGCGTTTTTTTAATCCACAGAATGTCCATTTATGCTTCGGAATGGCTGTTTTTCTGTTGCGTGTTTTCCCCATTTAATTCAATGGGGAGGTAAAACCTGCACAAACCTACTTACCCTTTCTCTATGCTTCTCCGTCCAGACGGGCCACCTTGAATGACATTTCATCCCATGTGATTGCTTCAGCCATTTACAGACTGCAGTGGTCACATGGGATGTAGTGTCATACAAGGAGGCTGGACTGCACGGAGGGAAGAGCTGCCATGACTACGCCCCAGGGTAAGTATAAGGCTATGTTCACACAGGGCGGATACCCTGTGTAAAAGTACACAGTGTATGTGCCCTGGAACACACAGGGAATTCTGTCTGGAAAACCGTACCAAATTGTGGTGCAGTTTTTGGGGCGGAAGGCCGCTGCGGAAAACAGCGGTTAAAATAAACACCTTAAAAAACGCCATAGTCTGTGCGATGCGTCCCTCCGTGCAGTCCAGCCCTGTGTGAACAAAGCCTTAGGGTATCATGGGATATGCCATGGATGTGTTTGCTGCTTGGCTACTTTTTAGCTATACACCATTAGGGCAGAGATGGAATCTGTGTCTACAGCTAAGGCCGGATTCACATGAGCGTGTTCGGTCCGTGATATATGGTCCGTATGTATGCCGAACCCATCAGCGGAAAGTGACAGTGATGTGAACACAGCTTAAGGCCTAATTCACACGAGCGTGTTCGATACGTGATATACGGTCCGTATGTCGGCCGCATTTCCCGGACCGAACACATTACAGGGAGCTGGGCTACTAGCATCATAGTTATGTACAATGCCAACTGTCACTGCCTCACTGCGGGAAAACTGTCCCGTACTGTAATCATGTTTTCAGTACAGGACAGTAGTTCCACGGAGAGGCAGGGACACCTAGCGTCCTAGATAACTATGATGCTATTAGCCCGGCTCCATGCAGTGTGTTCGGTCCGGGAAATGCGGCCGACATACGGACCGTATATCACGTACCGAACACGTTCGTGTGAATTAGGCCTTAGGCTGTGTTCACATCACTGTCACTTTCTGCTGATGGGTTCCGTCAGAGTTTTCCATCGTGTTAACCCCTCAATGGAAAGGCAAACTGAAACCTAAGTTTCCGTTTCCCTCACCATTCAACTCAATGGTGACGGACACCTAGCTAATGGTTTCAGTTTGTCACCGTTGTAACAGGGTTCCGTCGTTTTGACTAAATCAATAGCGCAGTCTGCCTTTCCGTTGAGGGGTTAACCTGACGGAAACCTCCGACAGAACCCCTCAGTGGGAACCAACAGTGATGTGAACAGGCCCAGAGCTACAGTGTCTACAGGGAGTCGGAGGTGGTCTGAGACACATCTCCTGTCTCATCATTGGTGCAAACTGCTGCTCTCCCCCTCCCCACTGCAACTCCGCCTCTTTAGATTGGTTAAGGTGTATAAACAAAAAATCGATCAAAAGCCCTCCAGGAAGTCAGTGCATGGAGTGCTGATTTCAATTATGGTAGGATAGAAACATTTTTGACCAAGTGGATGAATGTACCGCTTTCCTTCTTTCGCCGTATTTCGGGAATCAAAATGACTGTATTTACCAAATTGTTATACCTCTTTGACACTACCTATTTCAATCCCCCTAAGAGATCTTAAAGAACTCCAGATGATAATTTTGCAGTTCATCTGAGCCAATAAGCTCAGTAGGATTATGACAATTTTTAAATTAGCTGGCAGAAACACAGGAGGATTGGCTTTTCAAAATATTATCTTTTATAATTGGACAGGGCACATAATCGCTGCATGTCGACCCTCCCAGCATATGCAAAGTGGACAGAAATTAAAAGGCTTTGGCTGGCTCCTGCTTATTCTAACTCTCTTTTATGGAGCTGCCCATACTCCCCATACACGAATATGCTGCTAGGACCTATGTAATTTACCAGAGAAGTATAGAAAGCTTGTGTCAAGAGGATTCCTTTGTCTTCTTCATGTTCCCCAATGTCATTCTTTCTATTCCATCCCCTTGGCAGACAGTTTTACGTCAACTATGTCCAAACCTTGGTTTCAAAATGGTCTGTTCCATTTTATGGATATAGTTGATCATAGGTCCAGAAACCAATTTTTTTTTGAGTAATTGCAAGCAAAGTTCCACCTGCCTCCAAATTAAATACTTTGCTTAGACCCACTTCCAGGGTCCTCGGGTCTTATCTTCTACGGCTTTGAATGCCTATGTAGATCTGGCACATCCACCTTATCTTGACTATCTATAGTAATTTAATTAGCCATCACCCAGATAGATAAATTGCCACACTTAAATGATCAAAGGGAAGTAATTTTTTGGTAGAGCCCTAACCGATAATAAGTGGAGGCTTATCTGGACGAGGGCTGCCAAAACTTCTATGTGTACCATTTACAAGGAAAACCAATATAAATGTATTTTACATTGGTACCATAACCCAGAACCTGAGGATTGCTTCAGATATGGATGGCTTAGGGAAACCCTATTTCATATATTTTGGAACTGTCCTTTAATCTAACCTCTTAAGTCAGATATCAGACTCCATATTCAACAGGTCTTAGGCCAAGATATGCC
Organism: Rhinoderma darwinii; assembly: GCF_050947455.1. Taxonomy (NCBI): domain Eukaryota; kingdom Metazoa; phylum Chordata; class Amphibia; order Anura; family Rhinodermatidae; genus Rhinoderma; species Rhinoderma darwinii. The sequence goes on from NC_134687.1 coordinate 460,717,548, forward strand.
TTTTGATCTGCTAACTTATTTGCTTAAAGAGGACCTGTCACCTCTCCAGACATGTCTATTTTAGTAAATACCATGAAATAACAATTCTGAAACATATTTTCTTAGAACTCTACATTGTGCATTGTACAACTCTAAATTGTTATTCCTCCTAAAAAATTATAAATAAATTGACATCTGTGTATTACCATTCTTGTCTAAGGGGTGTGTCCCTACACAGTCTTAGGCTGGATTCACACAAGCGTTGCGCATCTCGGACGTGAAGGACGGCAGTTTTTCACGTCCGAGGTGCATCCGCGCTCTGCGCTGCGGGACGCGATGTCACGCATCCCCGATAGATTAGAATCTATGGAGGGATGCATGAAGCGTGAAAAAATAGAACATGTCCTATTTTCTCAGGGACCCTTCACATGGTCCATTGAAACAACGGCCGTGTGAACGGCCACATTGAGTTACAAAGGTCCGTGGGACGTCCGTTGTTTTAATGCGCGTAACACAGACGTGAAATACGCTCGTGTGAATAAGGCCTTACCCTGTCAGGACCTATTTCAACATTGTCAGTCTGTGTAGAGAAACACCCCAAACTGGTAAAACCCAGCTGTCAATTTATTCATACATTTCTATACCTCAGAGTTCTAAGAACAGATGCTTCAGAATTGTTATATCGTCGGGAATACAAATATTTACTAAAACAGACATGTCAGGAGAGGTGATTGGTCCCCTTTAATATTCCTCCTGTCCAAGTAGGGAAACGATTTACTAGGCTGCTCCTGAATATTCTGACAGCTGCCTGTTGTCAGAATAATAGAAGCAGGTTTCTCTTCCTTCCATTCTAGATGTACAGTATATATTAGAGTTGAAGATGTTAGAAGTCTAGAATTTCTTACTGTTATTATCCATGATAGAATGGACGGCTTTGACTCAACCTAGAACCTGTGGGATACTTACTGGATTACTCACCAAATGAAGTCTCCTCTTATTATTATCTGAAAAATTGAGGACCCCATTCCTTGTCACTAGGCTTCTCACTCTTTATTTTGTACCCTATGGGGCAGATCAGGGTTGGCCTTAGGATAGATGGCTCCCCGTGCGAAATTATCTTCTGGCGCCCCACCCCCATAAAAAAAATTCCCCATAAACAAAGTATAATGCTCCCCACAGTATAATGCCCCTTTAGTTCCCCCATACAGTATAATAATAATATTTAATAATATAATATATTATAACCCCTTCAAGATTTTGTATTGACAGCGTTGTTTGACCTTTTTTTTTTTTTAAGCCTTTGAAGCTAATGCAAAAGATGCAGGCAAAAAAGCACCAAGCGAGTGCCGCAGGTATTTTCTGCCTCCTACCACTTGAAGACCATCAGCCCCCCACTAACAGTAAAATGACCATCAGCCCCCCGCTCACAGTAAAATAACCATCAGCCTGCCACTCACAGTAAAATGACCATCAGCCCCCCACTCACAGTAAAATGACCATCACCCCCGACTCACAGATTCCCCCTGTAGGTAGTGCCACACAGCCCTTTGTAGGTAGTGCCACACAGCCCCTTGTATATAGGGCCACACAGCCCCCTTGTAGGTAGTGCCACACTGCCCCCTGGCAGGTAGTGCGACACAGCCCCCTAGCAGGTATTGCCACATAGTCCCCTGGTGGGTAGTGCCACACAGCCCCTTGGTAGGTAATGCCACACAGCCCACAGCCCGCATGTAGATAGCACCGCCACTTCCTGTAGATAGCGCCACTGTAGCTCCCTGAAGGAGCAGAATCCCCCTGTCGTCTGTGTCCATTTATGGACAGTGACGTCACTGGCTTCTCATGGAGTGGAATCCCCGGTCACAGAGTCGGCAACGCTGTGGACAGGGATTCCGCTTCAGGAGTTGCCCCTGATGTCATTGTCCATATATGGACAGAGACATCAAGTGCTCCGTCCAGCAGCAGAATCCCAGGCCACAGGGGGATTCCGCTCCTTCAGGGAGCTACAGGGTCGCTAGTAGATAGCAAGATACCTCCATGCTCTGCTTTAGTGGTGTCGCTACCGCTATCGCCACCGCTGGCCATGGGGAAATGAGCCATGAGTAAGGACATTGTAACTGTCCGAAACGCGTAGGCATCACTGAATATAGCCAACCACCCATGTATCTGAGACACACATCTTTTTAAAGAAGTTTTTTTAAATAAAATTGGAACTTTGCTTCCTTTTAAATTACTTTGCGCTGGATCATTGCTTCTCCTCTGTCTCTGCTGATTCTACCATGTGCCATCGCGGAGATCTGGGTGCAGCCTGCACTGAAGACCTGCTAAACGTTGAGCTGGAGGATTTCTTCCACAATTTTAGTTGCCTATATAACTCTGCCCAAACAATAAACTAGGGTATGAAGCTGTATTTTGTGCAGTTTCCTTTCCAAAGTGTGGAGGCCATCAGGGTCAGTGGTGCCCCTTTCAGTAATACCAGGTGCTCTTAAATCTGGACAGATTTTTTTCTGCTACGTGTAAATAGAGTTTTGAAAATCCCATTCAGATGTAGTGTACTGTAATTTGTTGCAGCAGAATCTGACCAATTTCCAACAAACTTTGACACCCAACAACTCAATGCACAGATTCTCTATGCTTAACAATGTGCCTGCACATCTTGTTAGATACAGACTCAGTACACAGGTCCACCTGTTCTGTTTGTGATGAGCAGTAGCCTCTTGCATTCCCTATTGTCCTAGACTACTTCAGGGCTGAAACAATACTGAGGACTAGAAGAAGCAGTTTTTTAGAATATGGTCTGATTCCACACAGAAAGTTGTTTAAAAAGGCAGCATGCATTTTAAATAACATATATAATTAACAATTAAAAAACGTTCTTACTTTTTAACATACTAACCACCTTTGTTGAAGAATTTTCATTGATACCATTTATATCTTCATATCATTGCCTACAAACCCCACAAGTAGATAAAAACATTTTAAAGTATATACTACAGATAGATTGTTGATCAGTGGTTTAATCTACACATGTCACAAATAGCAATGTCTATGAGACCTTTGGGGCAGTACAAATTTCATTATGACATTGTACCCGACTGTGGCTCTTATTTTGCATTTAAATACTGTTCTTCATAAATATTCAAATATTCAATTTCAATCTTTAGAGAATAAATTAAGACCATAAGACTTAGGTTATGTGCACACGATAACTGCAATTACGCCTGAAATTACGGAGCTGTTTTCAGGAGAAAACAGCTCCTGCATTTCAGACGTAATTGCATGTACTCGCGTTTTGCAGGGCGTCTTTTAGGGACGTAATTTGGAGCTGTTCTTCATTGGAGTCAATGAAAAACGGCTCCAATTACGTCCCAAGAAGTTTCCTGCACTTCTTTTGACGAGGCTGTAATTTTACACGCCGTCTTTTGACAGCGACGCGTAAAATGACAGGTCGTCGGCACAGTACATCGTAAAGCCCAATGGGCAGTTGTTTGCCGACGTATTGGAGCCGGTTTTTCAGACGTAATTCGAGGCGTAAAACGCCTCCATTATGTCTGAAAATACTGTAGGTCGTGTGAACCCAGCCTTACATTTATTTAGTTAGCATTTGCAAGATACACTTATCCAATATTCAAAACTAGACATTTAACGTCTGTCCTTGGATTTGACTATGATTAAATTGATCATTTCACTGCAACTTAAGCATAATAAATTAATGCAGAAAGGTGCAAAATGTTTCATATATGTTTACATTTTTCTCAAATATAAATCTACAAAATAATTCCTTTATTTATTATAATTCCTTTATTACTGTATTAGTTTATCTTGGTTTGTGCTAATGTTTTAAAGGAGAGGTTCCACAAATTTTATACAAAAGCTAGTAAAGGAATATTCCTATCTGAGAAGGCATATCCACAGGAAACTTTATATCTGGGACCTCTAGGACCCCCACCTTTCAGCAAAGGAGGCTCACCCAGTCTCACAGACTGAATAGAGAGGTAGCTGCACAGATGCACAGCTTTCTCAAGTCTAGCAAAGTTATAGAAAGAAGCAAGCAAGCTTGATTTCATGTGACAGAGCTGCTGGATTTCACTAGACCCAGCACAGCCATGATTGTGACAACTGTCACATTATCGGGGCTGTTTGTTATGGCAGCTCCAGTCACAGGGAAATAGGAAGTGTTAAAAAAATTATACTAATAATGTCACCCGAATGTATTTACTGACCTTTTGGGGGACAAGTACAAAACCAAATGAAATAAAAAAAGAATAATGGAATGATATAAAATTTATATTTTTATAAAAGTTTTGCCACAATCAAAAGATTGCATTTTTATTAAAGAAACAGTTGTAGGAAATGCTCCCTCAATTGTTCCTATGGAAAATTGCATTGCCAAATCATCCATAAAAACCATGATTGCTATTTTCATGTGCGTTTTTTTTATGTTTTGCAATTTTCTTCATTTATATAAATTTGGCTACAAGTAAACATAGTAAGACCCAGTTCACACGTAGTTCCTTGGCGGTGATTTTGACGCGGAAGCAGTGTCGGAATCAGTGACAAAAAACGTCCAAAACTGCCTCCCATTGATTTCAATGGGAGGCGGAGATGTTTTTTTCCTGAGCAGGCAAAAAAAGTGCCGCGTCCTTTCTTGCCACAGTTCCCTTTCCTGAATTCCTGAAGTAAGTTTGAGGCTGATATTTTCTGCCTGCAAAATACTCAGTGTAAACAGGGCCTAATACAACATGGGGCAGATTTATTGACCCCTTAAAAACATGTCACGTATATGTATGTGACAACCGTTAAGGGGAAGAATGGAGCGGGCTCACGGGCTGATCGCGCTCCATACTCAGCGGGTGACGGCTGTGTTATACAATGTATAAAAAAGTGAACAAAAAAGTGATCCAAAAGTCACATGTACCCCAACATGGTTTCGGTGAAAACTACAGCTCACCCCGCAAAATTTAAGCCCTCACGCCGCTAAATTGATGGAAAAATATTAAAGTTATGGCTCTCAGAATGTAGTGACACAAAACATTTTTTTTTTTAAAAGTGGTAAAACATAAAACAAAACATATAGATTTGGTATCGCCATAATCGTATCAACCTGTATAATAAGGTGAGTATGTTGTTTTTACTGCCTGATGGAGGCCGTAAAAACAAAACCCCCCCCAAAAATCGTGTAATAGCTGTTTTTTGCCCATTTCACCCCATAAATAATTTTTTTCAGCTTCCCAGTATATTATGCAGTACAATAAATGGGGCCATGAAAAAGTACAACTTGTCCCGCAAAAAAACAAGCTCATATGGCTATGTCGACTAAGAAATAAAAAAGTTATGGTTTTTGGAAAAACACAACCTGGCCTGGTCTTTAAGGGGTTAAGACTGGCATTTTATATGCTATAACCAATCAGCTTAGTAAGATGCAACACATTTATTGAGAGGCGAACGCCTCTGAATAAACGTGTAGCATATTTCCGCTGGCTGAGAGCCACAATTGAGGCAAAATTACCGCACCTCATCCATCCCCCCATCACATAAAATAAAACAACTACATATTCACCTTACTGCTACTCTGCTCTTTTACCCTCCGGCTCCCTCTTTATGCCACCCCTCATACAAAGTACTGACTGCCTGCAGAATGTGGCGAGATAAGTAAAAAGTCCCAAATTTTAGCGCACCTATGGCGGGTGCTATTATATGGGGCTTCTGTGTCTAATTATTTTGGTCTCATATTTTATATCTATCGACACTTTTGCACTGACATTTTTTTTATTATTCATTTGCTTCCAAAATGCACAATTTATAAATAGTCTTCATAAAAATGTTCTGCCGAGTCTGTATAACTACTGTAAATAGCTGCCTGTCGTGCTAATTCTTACATAGATCCGACAGCACATGGCTACTGTTGGGGTTGATGTAATCTGCTCCCTTTGCTCTCCCCTCCTTTCTCCCAGTGTTAGGTCACTTTCACATGGCCATATGTTGGTCAGTATGATACATCAGTATTTTATACCGTGTTTTGCATCCACTCTTGGTTTTGGCTTACAAATACTGATGCAAAATACTTATCAAAATACTGCCGTGTGAAATAGGCCTTTGAGACAGCAGACGAGAGTGGGAGGAAGTTGAACACGGCAGATCAGAGTGTAGAGAGGGGGGAAAGCATCCAAGTGTTCAGGGAGGGCAGATCACACAAGCTGCCAGAATAAAAGTAAAAATAGGGAGGAAAGTACACACAGCAGTGTGCTGGGGGAGGAGGAAGAGATCATATAGGCTGTGTAGCACCCAGACTATGCAGTAGGAGGAGTCTGGGGGGGGGGTGGGCTCACAAACTCCTCAGCATCAGTGTCTGTCAGCCCAAAGAAAAAAAGATCCCTCATGGGCTGTAGAAGGGGAGAAGTACAGAGATGAAGCTGTGCTGTTACATGAGGGCTACTGAAGGCAGCAGCATCCTGAACACACAACTCACATCCAGCATGTGTTACTGTGAGAGAAATGTCCACATGACAAAAGTCTGAAACTAGAAGCAGGTAGCAAACTGCCTATCAGTGGGTCTGAAAATGAAGGAAGGAATAAAGATTGAAGCTTGAAACCTATTGCAACGTTTAACGCCAGGTAACCACTAACATACAGTATGTAAAAATAAATAGTATTGTGCAAAAGTTTTAGGCAGTTGTGGAAAAATGCTGCAAAGTAAGCATGCTTTCAAAAATAGAAGTGTTATTTTTTTTTATCATTTAACAAAATACAAAGTGAATGAACAGAAGAGAAATCTAAATCAAATCAATACTTGGTGTGACCACCCTTTGCCTTCAAAACAGCAACAAATCTTCTAGCTAAACTTGCACACAGTATTTGAAGAAACTCAGCAGGGAGGTTGTTACAAATATCTTGGAGAACTAACCCCAGATCTTCTGTGGATGTAGACTTCCTCAAATCCTTCTGTCTCTTCATGTAATCCCAGACAGACTTGATGATGTTGAGATCAGGGCTCTGTGGGTGCCATATCATCACTTCCAGGGCTCCTTGTTCTTCTTTATGCTGAGGATAGTTCTTAATAATATTGACTGTATGTTTGGGGTCATTGTCCTGCTGCAGAATGAATTAGGAATCCAATCAGACGCCTCCATGATGGTATTGCATAATGGATAAGTATCTGCCTGTATTTCTCAGCATTAAGGACATCATTAATACCGACCAAATCCCCAACTCCATTTGCTGAAATGCATCCCCAAACTTGCAAAGAACCTCCACCATTCTTCACTGTTGCCTGCAGACACTTATTATTGTACCAGCCCTTCTGCAAACAAAATAAATGTTACAGACAAATATTTTAAATTTTGACTCGGCCTAGAGCACCTGCTGCCATTTTTCTGCATCCGAGTTCCTGTTTTGTCGTGCATAGTTGAGTCGCTGGGCCTTGTTTCCACGTCTAAGGTATGGCTTTTTGGGTGCAATTCTTCCATGAAGACAACTTCTGGCCAGACTTCTCCGATCAGTAGATGGATGTACCTGGGTCCCATAATTTTTTACCAGTTATGAGCTGATGGCTCTGCTGGACATCTTCCAGTTTTGAAGGGAAGTAAGCATTAAGTGTCTTTTTTTCTGCTGCACTAAGTTTCCTTGGCTGACCACTGTGTCTACGGTCCCCAACAATGCAGTTCCTTTGTGGTTTTTCAGAAGAGCTTGAACAGCACATCTTGAAATCCCAGTCTACTTTGAAATCTTTGCCTGGGAGAGAGCTTTCTGATGCAGCGTAACTACCTTGTGTCTTCCTGCTGTGCTCAGTCTTGCAATAGTGGACCTGTGAAATGAAACAGTCTTCCACAACCTCACCTTTGTAGCAGAGTTTGGCTGTTCCTCACTCATATAATCGATTAATCATACACCTGGCTATAATCCTACAAAATCCACAACTTTGTGCAAGTGTACCTGGATGAATTCATGCTGTTCTGAAGGTAAAGGGTGGTCACAGCAAATACTCATTTGATTTAGATTTCTCTTCTGTTAATTCACTTCGTATTTTATTAATTGATTAAAAAAAACTACTAACACTTCTATTTTTGAAAGCATTCTTACTTTGCAGAATTTTTCCACAACTGCCTAAAACTTTTGCACAGTACTGTATATTATTTTTTATGTCAAAGGTGTCCATAGCTTTTAAAGATTAACTGTTGCTACAAGCTTTTTTTCTCATAAATTGATAGTATAAGGCTACATAAGAAACTATTTATTACATCTTACTACACAAAATGCCTCTTTCTCCACTTATGAGACACCGCTTCCACCTCCCTTGCCTAATGCACTGATCACTCACTCTAAATTTACTGGTAAAATCTGTCTTCAGTGAGGCACTGATGAAGACAGATTCTCACTGAGAGATAAGGTAACAGCTGGCAATTTTTTATTGAGGGAAAGGGAAGGGGAGGAAGGAGCTGCTGCAGAGAGACAGTGGCAGAGAGACACACATACACTCTGCTGCTGCTTTTAGTAAGTATTCTACTCTTTCACCCTAGTACTCTACACAAAAATGCTCATTACTGCTGCATAATGTTCTACTTGCTACTGTGACTAATACACATGTGTTCACCCTTACATTTGCTTGAATTTGGTCAAGAATTCAAATTTATCATGAAACAAATTCAACATAATATTGCAACATGGTAGCAATACCATTAACAGGCTCCAAAATATATCACAACCACTGGGTGAAAGCACATAGACACATAGAAAGAGTATCATAAAATCATTTTTTTTTTCAACCTGGTCATCTTGTGCCTCACATCTCAGGATATGTTGAGATAAGACGAAAGGTTAGTGCTCCGTAAGTGTTCTACTCTCTCACCCCAGTGATGGATTCACAGCAACACTGCTCAGTACTACTGTATAATGTCCTCCATGCTGCTGCTACTTCTGAGTGTGTGAGAGAGTGATAGAGGAGCAGGATCTCCTCTTCTTCGTTTTTGTACTTTGTATGGGAGAAATCAAAGCAACTAGTCTCCACCCCCTCTGGAGTTAAAGAGGCTCTGTCACCAGATTTTCAAACCCCTATCTCCTATTGCAGCAGATCGGCGCTGCAATGTAGATAACAGTAACGTGTTTTTTTTTTTTTAAAACGAGCATTTTTGGCCAAGTTATGACCATTTTTATATTTATGCAAATGAGCCTTTCTTATGTACAACTGGGCGTGTTTAAAGTTATGTCCATCTCGGCGTGTATTGTGTGTAACATCTGGGCGTTTTTACTTGTTTTACTAGCTGGGCGTTGTGAATAGAAGTGTATGATGCTGACGAATCAGCATCATTCACTTCTCTTCATTACCACCCAGCTTCTGGCAGTGCACAGACACACAACGTGTCCTCGCGAGATCACGCCGTGACGTCACTCACTTCCTCCCACAGGAACTTCATCGCGTCGGATGAGCTAGGACACGCTGTGTGTCTGTGCACTGCCAGAAGCTGGGTGGTAACGAAGAGAAGTGGATGATGCTGATTCATCAGCATCATACACTTCTATTCACAACGCCCAGCTAGTAAAACAAGTAAAAACGGCCAGATGTAACGAACACAATACACGCCCAGTTGGACATAACTTTAAACACGCCCAGTTGTACATAAGAAAGGCTCATTTGCATAAATATAAAAATGGTCATAACTTGGCCAAAAATGCTAGTTTAAAAAAAAAAAACAGAAAACGTTACTGTTATCTACATTGCAGCGCCGATCTGCTGCAATAGGAGATAGGGGTTTGAAAATCTGGTGACAGAGCCTCTTTAAGCTCAGGAAAAACTGACAATTAGAGATAAATCCTGCTGATAATGCAGAATACAAGTCATATAATAGTCAAATATAGTGTTATACTTCATGTGCTCTCACATGACACATTATTCTGAAAACTCATCTGAAATGACAGTCACTCTTTAACCATAAGGGTAGGTGCACAGTAGATGTGCTTGCAGATTTTCCACTGCTGATCGTCAAAAACAAAAATCTATATACTCCCTTTCCAAATCTTCTGGCGCTCCCTTGGTAAAGCTAGCCTTGTCCCCCACCAGTCTCCGTTTTGGGCCTCCAGCAATGACGTGTCATCATATGTGACCACTGCAGCAAAAATCTGCACCGTAGTGGAAATTTTCCACAGCGCGTGGATTATTTTTATTAAAATCTCATCCACTTTGCTGCTGCTGTATTACACTGCAAATATTCCATCCACAAATACGAATAGGAAAAATACAGCAATTACCGTACTTGTAATGTAGCCAAAATGTCTAAAAAAATAAATAAGATACTTTTCTCTAGATGAGCCAGACAGGCTTAGACTCCTGAACAGGAGGTATGGCCTACTGATTTAAAGGTGTGGCTAGAGCATGCACAAACCACCTAAAATTTGTCACACTTTTACAATCTTTTTTTTTAATGGGATCTACCCCTTGTTAGATCCCATGTCATATGTCATACTGGCACATTTATTAAGACTGGAATATCACTGCACAACTAATGTTAATATGAACGTAATGCTTATATACTTCCAGTAAAGTTCTATAACTTTTCTTTCTCTGGAGATAATTTCCATTAACTAAAGTGCACTAGTTTAGTGTTAGAGTGCGGTCAATGTTATAACTTAGTTGACCAAATCACACAGTAAAGAGATGAATGGTCAACTTTATGATTTAGGCATGGATTTCTTCATTTATAATAAACTGGATTTTTCTTCCCTTTGGATTATTTTATTACTTCAATAGTATCTTTTTATAGTCATTTCATAAACAGGTGCAATAACAATGCAGATACCTTCTATAAAAATTGTAATAGATTAATTAATAACTGAAACTACTATAGTGTAATTTAATACATAAGTAATACACTATCCTCACTAATTATCTGACCTATAGAGGTGATGCAATCCTGTATATACATTACAGGTTGAACCATGATTGGTACATAAACATAACTCAATATATTTCTATATTTCGACTCCCCCTCCCTCACTTCATCTATTATATGTTACTGCAGATATTGTATCAATGTAATACATATTTACTCAGTAATGGGCAATGTGCATTACGTTTGATCCATGATGTGTGAACAACTGAATAATCTTGACTACATAAGACTTTACTTCATAAAGTGATGTAGGTTTAATGGAGTTTAGTGTCAAAGAGTTTCCAGCTCTATTCCATATTTGCAATTAGGAAATAGAAAGTGATTTGCCCAGTGTCAAGCTTTTATGATCAACAACCTTGCATATCTCTAAGTTTTCACCTCCTTATGAGAATGCATAATGTGAAACACAATAACACATCAATTATTCTTTATCAGAATGGAAATGCTTCTTTATTAAACCTGTTTGTGGGTTATGTGTTATATCCAATGACCACTTTGGCACATATTATTTTATTATTCTTTGTTCATATCCTCCTCCGCATATTCTTTTTTTCTCTCTTAATTTTTGTTCTTCCTTTTGTTTTCCTATAGTCTCATTGCCTTGTATTACAGTTTCAGGAGGCAAAGCATACACATTTTTCATGTTCAACCCTTTCAGAAATGGTGGTGACTCTGGTGAGTTTGAAGCTCTGGCAGATGTCAGTCCATCTGTCTGCTTCTAATCAGCCATTTCTTTCACATTGGAATGTCCCAAATGAATTTCTTTAAAGTTGCTGCTTACAGATATTATTTGGGTGTAAACAACATATGGAGGAAAGACATCAACATGGTCCGATGGCAGGGAGGCAGCATTATTGCACACTGTGTCCTAATGGAGAGGATGAGGACTACAGAAATGTATAATCATCATATAAATACCTGCAGTGGCCAGATGTGATTTAGGTGAAATGCTATTGGTATGAAACAGTTAGGTTTTAAAGTAATCATGAAAGCAAAATCAAGACTGTCTTACAAATACAATTAATCTATACAAAAAGTGTAAGTAACCTTATAAATACATTGCATTACTAATCTTGCATTGATTCTGAGTTGCAGCCTGTATTATAATCTAGAGCTGCAGAATTCTGCAAGCTTCAGAGCTGAAATCCTCCAACATTTTTGGGTTGGTCAACATAGAGGTTGCTTTGCTTATTTTCATTCTAGAAAGTGCAGTCTTTATACCTGGCACTACACATTAGTATGATGAAAGATAAAATAACTCTTCCACTGCAATATTAACGATATTAGGGATGTGTTGGTCAATGAACTCTTTGAATGTTTTCATTAACAAGCAACAGAATTGTGAAAGATAGTGGAATGTACATACATTATTAATCAACTTTTTATGTAGATTACTTATATATATATATATATATATATATATATATATATATATATATATATATTAACTGATAAATGACATTCAAAGGTGAACATGCACTTTAAATACATTTTGCTATTTTGTGCTTTACTGTGTGCCTTAATATATTAGGTAAATTGTGCTGCCTAGATATGAAAAACGTAATTATCCTAAACCCTTCAGTTAGTGGAAAATTAACCCTTAGCAGTTTGTAAACTGCCTTTTAACATTAAAAATGTAATGTCCTGCAAATTTAAACTTTTTTTTAAATGTACATTCTAAACTAGATTCATTGAATCATATCTGTGCACAGCAAGGAACAACCATTCAAGTTCCTACCATAGTGTATTACAAAATTTTACAAGCTAAAAATGGTCAGTATCCACAAAGCAGGCCTTGCAGACTACCCAAACCGGCCTGACAAAAATGCAAATGTTGGGCTCCTTGTGCCCTGTCACTCTGATGATGGCTTAAATGTGATTGCTTGAAATTACCTTTCTTATGGACGGAAGCAGCCAATCACATACTAGCACTGGTGTGATTGGCCACACATATAACATACATTTACTGTAGTGTGACCTGTTGAGTTTGGTGTGCTAATGCTATCTTTGGAATTGTGCAATGCAGGATGCCCTGCCTACGTTGCCCCTGTGGTTTAGTATTAACGTTCATGAGAAATGCTTTAACTAATGTTTGTATGGGAGCTGCCTAGACTGACACTGTTGTATTGGCATGTTTCTGTGGTCACTACTAGTAAATTTCTGCAGGGCTCCAGAAAAGGTCATAGAGAAAGGGAATGTGCACAAGACCTCTTTTCAGACGTAATGGAGGCATTTTACGCCTCGCATTACGCCTGAAAAGTCGGCTCCAATACGTCGGCAAACATCTGCCCATTGCTTCCAATGGGTCTTACGATGTTCTGTGCAGACGAGCTGTCATTTTACGCATCACAGTCAAAAGACGGCGCGTAAAATTATGCCCGTGTCAAAGAAGTGCAGGACACTTCTTGGGACGTTTTTGGAGCCGTTTTTCATTGACTCCAATGAAAACCAGCTCCAATTACGTCCGTAAAAGACCCCGCGATAAACGCGAGTACATGCAAAAACGTCTGAAATTCAGGAGCTGTTTTCTCCTGAAAACAGCTCTGTAATTTCAGACGTATTTGGCGTTGGCGTGTGAACATACCCAAAGAGGCTTTAAGGGCTGAAGAATACAGTATGTAAGAACCTTTTTGTTTTCTGTAGCATGCATTGATGTTTCCATGCTTTGATGAAGCTCTTAAACGGCTGTCATATCAAGCTAAGTATTTGTATGATGTTTAATAAATGGATAACACTCCAAAACCTTGAAATTAACAATAAGCAAATGTGAGTACTTCAGTGGCAAACTTATTACAATTGTATCAGTATAAGTGAGCTAGCCCATCTGATGGGAATTTTTAAAGAAAAATAGTCTTTGTAATTTGTATGATTTCCCCATAACATAACTTTCCTATCAAAATATGAACAAGACTTTGAAAGTTTTATGATTTCCCAATTGGCAAACTTACTATTTGAGATTTGTATTTCCTCCAGATAATGGAGGCTAAAAGATGGATCTGTATTTTATTATTCATTAAGAAATGTTTATGTATAGCTACTTGTATACAATGTGCAAAGACAAAGCACTGTAAGGATTAGGTATTGAAGAAATTCTTGCATCTAACAATTGGCCCCGAATTGTAAGAACGTTGGTTGGAGGCATATGTGAGTTTATAAAAGCAAATAATGTTCTTCACCATGGTGGGCCAGTGTTGGAGTCTTTTGGGGTTTTTACTTGAATAGGATGGTTTTGCATGCATAAATCATGAAACGATGCAAAAGTTGTCTTATTAGGGGCAATCTCCCCTACCAAACTTTTTAATCTTTTATATAGGGGAAGATATGACATGAATCTCCTTTACCCCAATGCAAAATCTGAAACCGGGCTCTGAACTATTACACGTCATATGTACTGTAGTACTGGTCTTCTAATATGAAGCAGAGGGACCTATTCTAATATGAAGCAGAGGCTTCAGGGCCCGCATGGGACTGCAACCTCTGCACCCCCTATAATTACACCCCTGAGGGAGATAAAAATGATACTATTAATGAACACGTTGACTTCTTCCAAAAAGTCGGAAAAGAGCAGATTTTATAGGAAAGAGAGTGCCTCTATCGGCCCTGCATCTGAAACAATGAAAATCAGGGAGCATGCAAGCAAATTGGGGTTAAATAATTCTTGTTTATCCAACCTATAAGTAGAGTTTAATATCTCATCTAACACTTCACTGACTGACACATAAAGATACAGCTTGTGACCAAACCAGTGTTGAAAATATTGATAAACAGACAGATGCTTAACACAAGGAGAGCTCTCAAATTAATGATCTGTGCCTAATGTTCCACACTCTGCTTGACTACTGGGTTTCAGCACCCTATAGTCCCTTTAATAAAAATATTATTAAGGAATTAAAGTTAGTTGGTGGACCAAGATTGTTTTGTTCATTTACTGCTGTGCAGACATAATGAACTTGAAAATGTAACACAATTTCTACTACAGAAATGCTGTTTCTGAACCTATCACAAATGTAATAATAGTTGCAAGCAAAGAAAAAAAAACAACATAAAGTATTTTCTCTACTTAATACTTCCCTTCTTGGTTCAGCTTGAAACAAAACAAAACAGGTTGTTCCTGGGAAAAATTTGCATTTTAGGACTTAAAATTATTTTTCTAAGGATTAAGTTACAGCAGTGTTTTTGGCACATCCCAAATCTCCTAAATGCTTGTTATATACTTCAAAGGCAACCGGTTACAGGGAAGATTGTTAGAGTTGTGCAAGTGTGCTGATTTGTGCTGTTATCAAAGTGCCAGCAGGTTCTAAAGAAAGAAATATGATGGTTCCCTGGGGCCTTCTGGAAGACTGGAAGTAGCAGATAGCTCAGCTTCTCTCTGCATGCAAACATACTGCTTCAGAGAAAAGATCGTTTAGGGCCATTTATATCCAGTCAATATATATATAGTTATGGAAGAACTCCCACTGCACTATTTATTTATTTATTTTTTTGCAATATTTGAAGAGTCTAAAAAAAAATATTACGGGGTTAAGGATGAAACATATGAATTGGACAGTAACCAGACATGTTATAAAAGTCTGATCATTGGTGTCTAGCTTCTTGGACTTCCGCGCATCACAAGAACAAGTGTTACTGTTCTTGCTAGCAGTGAAGAAGTGGCTACACATCTACAGTTTCTTAGAGTCCTCTTCATTTCCATGGAGAGTTATGGGCCATAAGAAGCCACCTCTGCAATTCTAGCCTGGAGGCTTGACTGGCCCCCGCCATAGATTGGGTATTAAAGGTACTGTATGTCTGATTGACATGTTATAAAGTCTGTTGATGAACAGCCTTTCTAAGAATGTATTAATTTATGGGGCACTTACAGTATGTGACATAGTAACTATTATAGGCATCCACAAAGATTACATTATGAAAAAAGACAAACTCAGCTTTCTTGTTTGTCAACCTCTACTCTGCTACTTTTGTAGCTCATTTCTTACCCAATAGAACCCCCATGTATAATACCTGTACGCTAGGCTTTTGGATTATAACCTTGTAATATTAAAAAAATCCCTCTAAACACATCTCATCCATTTATAACCACAACCACAACGAGACAAGTTATCTGCCTGGCAGATGTACAATTAGAAAGCATTCTTAATTTCTAAACAAATGTGCTGTTATTTATAGATTAATGAAACAAGCTGAAGGAAGATTAACCTGTTGGGAAAGTGTTGAATGAAGATCATCCACACCTTTGGGATCTATGGCAGCTGCTTTCAGTACTTCTTCTTTTACAACACCATTCACCTACCCTGCTGTAAATACTCTTGCTCATTATAGATACAACATAATTGTAGGCCAGGGGATGGTATTTAATTTTTTTTTTGAGAGAAAGAAACACAGAAAATATACAAATAAACAAGACATTTTAGTCCACAATAAGAAAAAAGACCCCCAAAAAAACATAAATAATCATTTCTTTTGAAAGAGAAGGTCTTTGATCAGCATGGTGTGTTGTTTCTGTTACATCATTCACATGTTGTTTTGTCACTGAACTTAGGCTTTAAACAGTCAACACCATTTGCGATTTCATACAATACTTTACCTTACATGAAAATGTCTTGCTCTACCATTTGCCATTACCACATATCTAAAAATATCTACAAAAAATACCTAAAAAATATCTATCTGAAAAATAATGTACATCATCTTGTATCATTACCCACATTTACAAAAATGTATACTCACCAGAATGAATAGCTTATACTGGGTTCTCAGACTATTCTTTAGACTTCAACATAAGTGTTTCTTGAAAATATACTGTACTTCTTCAGGCAAGTACATCAAATTGTTCTATAATTCCCTTAGCTTTTCCTTCTCATCTAACAAAATCACCACTCTACTGTGCCCCATCAACTTCCATCTGTTCTTCTGTGCTCTGTGACATAGCTACACATTTATGGCTCTTATTGGGGCACACTGTGTGACTTGATTTTAAATCATTTCAAATTGCTTTCATGGATTTTTCCATTCATCTTCTCCCCAAGGTATGTATATTCCATTTTTACATTCACGTCTTTTAGCTGTACTGATTCTAAGTTGTATCTCATATGCCTCTAGCCGTATTTTGTTCCCTTGAGTTTCCCTGTGGTTTTCTCTATTCTCCACATCGGTTGTTCCCTCAGGTCCATTTGTAAAAGCTCACTTGCTCCACTACAATCAGATGGATAAATCATTCCAATTTTTGTATGTATTTCCTTTAAGTATTCACAGTACCGATAAGCTGTCATGTTGAGACATCAAATGCAGGTTATCAAACAGAGCCAAACACAAACATTTTACATATTCAATCTGTTTAGAGAAAGTTGAACTCCTAAAAATAGTTAAAAAAAAAAAGAAGTAGCAGGTTTAGGGAGCTATCCGAGCAGCTTTCCTTGAGTGAATCTACTTTCCAATAAGTTCTCAGTATAGACCTATGTTTACAACAGTAGACCAACATGTTCTTTGTTGGTTAAGTAAACATTTCAAAATATATTTCTACAAGATAGAACATTGCATTACTGGTATTTGAAATTAACTTGGCCCGCTTGATCTGTTTCCATCCATCAAAAACACATATAAAATGCATGCTTTTATTCCCATGGCCTAAAACAGGTTGAAAAGGAAAAAATATGTAGTAAAAACAACACTGCAGCAATGTACTGTACAAAGGATAAATGAAACCAATGAAAAGCCTACAGCTTGCAGAGATATAAAGCTACGCATACAAACCTTCACTATCAAGATCAGAGCATTTGATAAAGTACCATCAGTGGAGAGGAAACTATTGAATTACACAAATACTTTTCAAGCCATATTGGATGTAAAACAAAATAATGTTAAAATAAAAATGTATATAAATTACAGTAAGTATTTCAAAAGCCTTAGGAATCTGAAAGTGATCTGACTTGTGTGTAAAACTTTAATAGATATTTCTAAAGGTACAGTGGATACAGACCCATCACAACATCTTTCTTCTTTATGATTTCTTAGATTTTTGCATATTTATTACGCTTAAGATCTTCAAACTGATTACTGCCAGTCCTGTTGAATCTAAGCATCATTTAAATAGAACATTTAGGGTGAGGCCATAAGTAGTGGTTGATGTGCGGCTGCCATGCAATCACAACCCACACCCACATTTTTACATCAGATTGCAGCAGATTTCACAAGCATGCTGTGGCCTTTTTTCTTTCTTTTTTTTTAACATATTCCTATTGAAATTTTCTAATGTGCAAAAACAAGGTATTTCATGCAGGTGTCCAGAGTGACAAAGATAGCCGAGTGCTGTACTCTGCACAGCACCGCTTCCTTCACACAGTGTTCCCGTGATCGCTGGAGGTCCCTCAACAATCAGACATTTATCACCTATCCTGTGGAAGCATCTCAGATAGGCAGGTAATAGTTAATGACCTACCTTGACAGAAACAGATTTGTACAATAATTTATTTGATGGAAACTATGGCTTATACTGTATCGTTCCTTCTAGTCTTAAAAAAAAAAACAGCAAAAACTTTCAGCTGCAAATTTCATATTTAAAGAAGAGCCTTGTAACAGAATTGTCAGGGGAAGATTTGTGGTTAGTTTTAATTGGATTTCTTGCTCATTTCCATCTGGTGTACCATTTCTTTATGCACTCTCTTTCTGCATCACCTTAGCAGCTGGGCAACTTCATTAAAATGAACAAATGTATGTGCTTATAAAATAAACACATGTACCTCTTTCATCTACATTTACTTGCATACGGGCGTTATGTTCTTGCTTACCACCAATCCAAGCACTTTTTACAAGTCCATGCTGTGGTAAGCCTAGACATCCATCAAATAGCATATTATTTATATATTATTTAGAACGAGTGAATTTTGGTCTCTTAAGCATTAATTAAAATTCAAATGGACGTCAAACAACTTGACAGATTCTAATTAAAGCAAATGCATTTCAAAGGTCCTGCAAATCCAAGTCCCTTACAATAAGTTAAAATGTAACAAATGTTATGAAAACCATATTCCCTGGTGACTTTAATCACTTTATATATAATGGACTAATTCCCAGATTGTGCAGATTTTAATATGACCTGACTAATTATTACTAACAATATCAACATCATCACATTGGTAGACATGTACAAGCCTCTTTTACAGATGGCAATTAATTGTAGTCCTTGAACCTGCAGTAAGGGCCTAAGGACCTGAGACCTGTTTAATTGCTAAAAGACAGAGTTACCTATCCATCATTTTCTTATAACTATATTCTGAAAATTATATCATATAGAATTCTGTATGTTTGCATTCAAGTGTTTGTTTTTTTTTGTTTGTTTTTTTGAGAGTCGCAATGTACAAATTCAATGGTCAAAATATTGCAAAAAGAAGTCAAAAGATCCATTCCTCACAAAGCTGCATAAAGATCAATGTTCTTCTATGGGGCTATTAACACGGTCGTTGTTTCAATGGACTGTGTGAACGGCCCGTGAAAAAATAGGACATGTCCTATTTTTGTCCGTTTTCATGAATATCTCAATAGACTCAAGTTCATGAGGAATCCATGAAAACGGGTCCTGCACGGATGCAAATCTGCCGTCAAAAACTGACATTCTTCATGGTCGATTTGATACTTCTTTTGGCTTTTATCTTCAGGAGGTATATTTGTAAAATCATTGGCACGTACACAGTCGATTCACATTGTTATGACCACCTCCTACGTTTGACGTTGGCAGCGCGTAGCCCATGAAGGAAGTGATGTGTCGTGGGCTGACTTGGTGGGTATATAAGGTGTGCGATAGGCTGTCTGAATACATATCACTCGTTGTTGTCATGAGTAAATGGGGTGATTTATCAGAGTTTCAAAAAGGGATGATTATTGGCTTTCGCGCCAAGGATGGCAGTATTTCTCAAACAGCACAGTTTGTGAACTGTTTTCCTGCTGCTGTGGTGAAAATGTATTGTGAATGGACAAATGGCACCATTGGGAATAACCGACGTGAAAACTGAGGTGTACCATGTGCAATTGATGTGAGAAGTGAACTTTGGCTACGAAGGTGAGCGAGGGCCGAACAAAATGCTACAGTGTAGCAGCTCACCATGAAAAGCATTTAGGGGGCTACCAGATGTGTGTCTAAAACCACAGTTCTGCGAACCCTACTGCGTACGGGGCTCCGAAGAAGACGGTTGGTCACTGCTCCTATGCTAACATAGGTGCATCGGAAAAAAAGGCTTCAATTTGCACGGCAGAATCGGAATTGGACCACCGATGATTGGCAAAGGGTTACCTTCTCTGATGAGTCATGTTTTTTGCTTCATCGAACAGATGGATGTTGGTGTGTCAGGCAAGCAACATCAGAGAACAAACACCCTGCAACCATTGCTGGTAGAACACAAGCTGGTGCCGGCAGTGTTATGGTCTGGGGAATTTTTTCATGGCATTATCTTGGCCCACTCATCCATGTGGAAGACACTCTAAACCGATTTTGGTTTGAATCCATCGTTGCAGATCACATCTACCCGTACATGCTGTTTGTCTTTTCTGGGGCAGATTGAATATTCCAGCAAGACAATGCGACATATCATGTGGTTGTAAGAGCAAGACCAAGACTTCTAAGTACCTCGCTGGCCCCCTAATTCGCCAGACTTGAACCCAATTGAGCATCTGTGGGACCACCTTGATCGTCTTGTTCGCTCTATGGATCCTCCCACACTCAGCGTTCGGCAAATGTGGAATGCACTGCAGTCAGCATGGCTCCAGATACCTAAGACAACCTACCAGCACCTTATTGAGTCACTCCCAGCCCTTCTAGCTGCTCTCTGTGCTGCACACAGCGGTTACTCTGGATATTTGCTTGTGGTCATAATAATGTGACTCGACTGTGTATAAATAGCCATTGCCAATATTTATAGAGCCTGTCTGCTGCATCAGACACCATTTTAATCCCAGATTCATGTATTTTTTCATAAAAGTGTCTGCATTGGACTTTATGTAGGTATGTCCTATTTAATATTTATGTCAAAATGTCTACCACACAAGTCATAAAGTCAGTGTTTTAATGCAAACAGAACAGTCAGGCTTGGGAGTTCCCACTATGAATAAACGAATCTATATAAAGCAGTTCTACATGAGTAACCTTTAGGGCTTCAACCTGAAGTTATTGACTTATTTGAAACCATTAAATATAAAATATGACATTTACACAAAAAGAGTTTCTCAGAAAGTATTCGATTTGATAAAATATTGGAATCTTACTTTACATACTGATCTAGTACAAAATAATATTGTTACAAAGTGAAATACAAGGAACGATGTTCTGCTAAGGTTTCATTGTCACTAAGATTCTTATTTCTAATGTAGCAGACTAATGTTACATTGTATTGTACTCAAACCCACTACTTTAAGCAGAGCTAGGCATGGAATATTAAAAGTTGTATGATCA
This sequence comes from Rhinoderma darwinii, assembly GCF_050947455.1. Lineage (NCBI taxonomy): Eukaryota > Metazoa > Chordata > Amphibia > Anura > Rhinodermatidae > Rhinoderma > Rhinoderma darwinii. The sequence goes on from NC_134687.1 coordinate 460,738,845, forward strand.
CATAAAGGCAAAAACCCTAGTATCACATTGTGACTGAATTGTATAAAAAATTATACCCCTGCAGTCTTTATTCTAGCTAACTATTTGCTGCATTATTCCCCTCTGTTTGCATTGGAGAATCTGCTGTTGATATTCATAGGAAGGTGAATCACTTTGAAGGATGAGATAAATGTGTCTCTAAACCCACAGGTTCATTTGAAAAACATATTTGGTATTAGACACTTAAAAGATTCATGAAGCCGCTTTAATTCAGCTTGCATTTCTGTCTGGAGGGGAAATCTGGCACAAAGCTCTGAAGGTGTTACCTAATCCATTGCTGAGACCAGCACATTAAAATCCTCTTGCAGCAAAAAGATTTTTCAAGGAATACAAAAAAATACAGATTTAAATCTGTAAAATACATGACTTACACGCTTTCTTACACCCTTTATCTGCATACGCACGGAAAGGATCATGCAACATTATTATGATAAAGTGAAAAGTGTTTTATGATAAATGAGATGTATAATTAATGTGATCATTAGGTATGCTGTATTGTTATGGCAAAACTTCTCTAAACATTCAGTGCATCTGTAGTAAACCGCATGGCAGCATAAGGTAAATAGGACAGTCAGGTCAGAAACTGAAGGATGGTCTCTGGACAATTTCCGTATTACCAACAGACAGCATCGGACTGGGCTCCCTTGGGCCCACCAAGGGGAATGATTCTGGGGGCCCGCCCACCATCTCTACAGAATATGTGCACATCCATTTGTTGTTATCATTGTAAGCATAGGACTTATCTCCAATAAGGTGTAATAGGATTTTTTGTGAATCACCCATAAGAAATACACCCTAGTGTCAAGTGCTTGGCTCCCAAGTCATCTCCAAATGAGATTGTCCTCTGCTAGGCCTTTTAGGACCCATTATTAGGTCAAAGTCTGGGTCCCCCAGAGGATCCTCTGATACTCTGGTGGGCCAGTCCGACCCTGTCAACAGAGGTGAACATGGTACCAGTACAGCTGAGTCAAAAACTTAAAAAAATAAAGCAGGGAATAGACATTGAATGAATGTCAGCAGATCTTGACAATTGCATTATAGTGTATGGGGGCAGCCTGGCTGACAGTCAAAGTCTGGGTTTCAGCTTGTCCTTTATTCCCCCTGGAGCGCTGCAAGAAGAGTATGTTTTAACCTTATACCTTTGAAGTAAAAATGCATGCACAGCCGATCCAAGCATGCATGATGGGGGAGTTGGGGAAAGACAGTTGTCAGATATCTTATGTGTGAGGTCAGCATGGCTGGACACGAAAGAAAATAGCCCTGGCATATATACTACACCAGCCCGCATACATAACCACACATTTACATCCTTGAGCGGGAACTTTTAAGGATGTGCTCAATTATGCCTAAAGTTATGCCTGATTAGTTAAGCCTGACTAGTTAAGCCTGATTAGTTATGCCTGATTAGTTATGCCTGATTAGTGACGTAGTTTAATTTCCACAAAAAATGCTATCACATCCTCAAACACAAGCGCAACAACAGTCAGACAAAAGCATAACCCTTTACACAGGTATTATTCTAAATAACATTTAGTTGACATTCAGTTAAAAAGTCTAATGTCATATATTACAGTGTGCAGTGAGAAGGGAGCAGGAGACCCAGGGTTGCTTTTGTACAATTAATCTCATGATATAAGAACTCTTTCAAGCAAGTGAGAGATCAGACTGAACTCTACTCTTCCCACGAAAACAAGACATACAGCTACATTGACACAAAAATAAGTTATGGTCCCCAGAATGACAAGCTGTAAAAACGAAAGACTGGCCCTTAAAGAGGACCTCCTGACATGTATCTTTTAGTAAATACTTGCATCCCCCATAATATATAACCTTGTGGCCTATGGATATGCCATTAATGTCTAAATTGGGAATTCCCCTTTAATAAATAAATGGACAGTTAGATGTTACCAGTTGGGGGTGTATCACTATGCAGTCTGACACTGTCCAATCAGTGCTCACAGTTTCAGACTGCATAGTGATACACCCCCAACTGGTAACACCTAACTGTCCATTTATTTATTAAAGGGGAATTCCCAATTTAGACATTAATGGCATATCCACAGGCCACAAGGTTATATATTATGGTGAATACAAGCATTTACTAAAACAAACATGTCAGGAGGTCTGATGGGTCCTTTTTAACCCGTTTCACTGCCAGGAGTTTTGGGACATTTTTCACACATTTGACATGTATAAATAGAACCTAAATTACAAAATAAATAATTATACTAAACCCCCCATACCTATATTCCTAGTTTCTGAAGTATATACCTGGCACTTAGTCAAAATGTCACTTACCACTTTATATACACAAGCACCGTCATACGATTTGCGTCAAAGTGCAAATTTTGATTAAAACAATGCATAGAAATGTATTTGTGGATAAAAGTGTGACCCAAGCAAAAAATGAATTGCACCACACATCCTAAAAATAAACTTTTAATATGTACAGAGTTCATACATTCTACCTGCACAGATCTTTCTAAAATCACCAAAATTGAAAAGAACAAAAAACGAGTATTCAAGATGGAAATTTTAAAAATGTTTAAAATGTAAAACTCAACCACCTATAAAATACTGGTAATACAAATCTTAAAAAGTTAGTGCACCGCCAAACCCTATATATTCCCTGAAAGCAGACAACCAGATGATTGCAATTGTCTTGACATGCTGATGCCAGCCACCTCTACCTTCACTTAATTTAGTGACAAACATGAATTATTATTTTTTTTAAATGCATTATAACATACATTTGCACCCAAAACTAGCATATAAGAAGAGGTTTACACACAAAACAATGTAAAAATAGTAGATTAATGTGTGCAAAAGTCATATGTATCATATACAGAATGTCTACATCAACAAGAGCTTGTGCTCTCAAAAATGCTGAAATAGGCAATGCAATATTTGTCTGTCATCCACAAAAGTGTAAAAAATATATGGCAAACAGCTACCATGCTACCAAAATCTAAATGTTTGGAGAGTGCACAGCATACCGTGTATAAAGATACAACTTAATTATTTATATAAACAGCCACCTCACGCAACTTTGTATCAAACAGTGATTATACGCAAAATTGCATCAAAATTCAACTTTTTAACTAAAGTGCATACTCAAGGTTTTCTTTCCTCCCTGATGGCAAAGGAGGGTTATGACTTTGTGTATCTTGTTTGTTTTTTAATTGTTCAATTATAGTTAATATATAATAAAAATTTGATTTGTTTCAAATGTAAACTTATTTTTATTTTTTTAAAGTAATACATAACATTAAATTAGTCAGCCACAGTGCAATCTGTTATTTCAATCTCTTCCTTTCTCTGGTATATTGTGAATTATTACTCTGGTGTATCCCAAATGACATTTGGTATAAAAAAAATAAAAAGAAGTGCATACTCAAGTAGACCCCTCATGCAAAAAACATACATACAACTTACTCTGCAAAGAACTGTAAGATGTGAGGGGTTGATACATGTCTACGTTCACAGGTGTGTGTGTGTGTGTGTGTGTGTGTGCGTGCGTGTGCGCGCGTGTGCGCGTGTGCGCATGCGTGTGTGTAGAAACACCAAAACCACAGGAATGCACAAACCAATTTTTCCATGCAAATTAAATTGGGGATTACGGATGTAGCCATCTTTATCTTGACAGATAACTTGCTGCAGCGTGATATCACACAACAAAAGCCATTGAAAAGTCATTGAAAAAGTCAAGATAAAGGATCTAGCCACTGTTTATTTGATGCGTTAAAAGTCAAGGTAAAGACGGCTACATCTGTACATAGGTATATTTTTTACCATTTCCCTATTCAAACTCTAAGACCGTGTTCACGCATCGTGGCCAAAAAATCCTGTTTTCTGCTGCACTATAAAAAAAAATGCAGCAGTACCTCTCCATTTTGCTGTGATTCTGCAAAAATCAAGGTAAAAAAGGCAAATTGAACGTAACAGGAGAGCACAGCCTAACCCTAATCAATGATTGCAAATTCCTAAACCTAATCTAACGCGTTAACAAATACTGATTTTTCTTTAGTTTAACTAGCTGAAAATGATTGTTTATGGTGACCGTTAGTGGATGAAAATTTATTTTCTTATAGAATTTTTTTTCCCATCCATTAGAAATGTATTAGACATTCCTCTCTGTTGATAATCGTTATCGATTATCAGCGGATTTTACGCTAAGGATCGGGTATGCACAGAATAGGGATAGTGTAAAATATGCAAACTTTATTGATATTTGCATGTGGTACAAGTGATTGGTGGGACTTATTTGATGCCACGATCCAAATGCTGGTAGACATCCTGGTCGTGAAGTAAACGGCCTCGTTAGGCACAGAGAATAGATTAGATGAGCTGCTGCCCATCTTCTTACTTCTTTTCAGAAAAAAAAGACCCCTATATGTGAGAGAAACTATGACATGTGGTGGGGTAATAACATAAGTAAAAGTTCAAGTTACCCCCACCGCTGGGGTCATCTACAGCCATACAGAGACAAAAGGAGGATGATAGCGTTCCCTTCTCTCACTGCATACTGCCAACACATAGGCCATCCGGCAATCCTTCTACTCCTCCACACAGGCTGCAATGGGAGCTGAAATTATATTCAGTTTCCAGTTCAACCTGCTCTAACTCAGCCTAGATCGCAGCTTTAGCTGCAGCCTAGCCTGAGTTACAGCCATTAGTATCAAGGACATATCAGATACTTTCTTGTCTACTGAAGTAACTTGCTTCCAGAACGCATGAGGTTTATAAGTTAAAAATTGGATGTATCTTTAACAGTTTAAGTTGTGACAAGAGAAAAAGGGTCTACATTTTTCCAGAAACAGCGCCATCCTTGTTGATAGGTGTTAAAGGGGGTGGGGTAATAGCGGGATTCACTGGTTAGTTTCACCCACTATTACTACCGCTGTTAAGGATCTGCCAGGCACAGCTTCTGTATCTACACCCATAGGTAATCAGTCTGCACCTGCTTCTATGTTGGTGAGACTGACTCCATCTTCCACCACTCAGGATGGCAGGCTTAGGTGTGGGAGAGCCTATCACAGCCTGGCCAAACTGAGCTAGCTCCCACCCTCTGTCTATTTATACCTGCCGTTCCTGTTCCTCCTTGCTTGTGATTCTTCTCGTGTGGTTTCCTGGCCCTGCTGCAGCTTCTTGATCTATTTGACCCTGCTTCATATTGACCCTGGCTTACTGACTACTCTCCTGCTCTGCGTTTGGTACCTCGTACACTCCTGGTTTGACTCGGGTTGTTCACTACTCTCCTGCTCTTCGTTTGGTACTTCGTACACTCCTGGTTTGACTCGGCTCGTTCACCACTCTTGTTGGTCACGGTATTGCCGTGGGCAACTGCCCCTTTTCCCTTGCTTCTGTGTACGCTTGTCTGTTTGTCTGTCGTGCACTTATTGAGCGTAGGGACCGTCGCCCAGTTGTACCCCGTCGCCTAGGGCGGGTCGTTGCAAGTAGGCAGGGACTGAGTGGCGGGTAGATTAGGGCTCACTTGTCTGTTTCCTTACCCCCACCTCACCTTACATAATCACAGTGTGACCTGTAATCAGTGTAATCACAGTGTGATTATGTAAGGTGAGGTGGGGGTAAGGAAACAGACAAGTGAGCCCTAATCTACCCGCCACTCAGTCCCTGCCTACTTGCAACGACCCACCCTAGGCGACGGGGTACAACTGGGCGACGGTCCCTACGCTCAATAAGTGCACGACAGACAAACAGACAAGGGTACACAGAAGCAAGAGAAAAGGGGCAGTTGCCCACGGCAACACCGTGAGCAACAAGAGTGGTGAACGAGCCGAGTCAAACCAGGAGTGTACGAAGTACCAAACGCAGAGCAGGAGAGTAGTGAACAAGCCGAGTCAAACCAGGAGTGTACGAGGTACCAAACGCAGAGCAGGAGAGTAGTCAGTAAGCCAGGGTCAATATGAAGCAGGGTCAAATAGATCAAGAAGCTGCAGCAGGGCCAGGAAACCACACGAGAAGAATCAAAAGCAAGGAGGAACAGGAAAGGCAGGTATAAATTGACAGAGCTCGGGAGCTAGCTCCGTCTGGCCAGGCTGTGATAGGCTCTCCCACTCCTAAGCCTGCCATCCTGAGTGGTGGAAGATGGAGTCAGTCTCACCGACATAGAAGCAGGTGCAGACTGATTACCTATGGGTGTAGATACAGAAGCTGTGCCTGGCAGATCCTTAACAACTGCCTTTATAATCGGGGTCACTAGGGTTATGCCTAGTTCCCCTACCTTTTCCTTATACTAATGTTGATCTAATTGCTTTTGCTGCTACTCTAGGGAATAAGACGGTATAGTAAATAAAGGTAATATTTATTAACATACAGTAATCACTCATATATAAAATACAGTAACTAATCACAGTACAGTATAAACACGGTATCACAATCCTAATTATACCGCCACCCACTTACCTAAACATACATAAAAGTTACCTTACAACACAATACACATTACTTGTAATTCTCACACGCTCACTATCTCTGTCCCACTCCCTCCTAATATAACTGTCTCTGTACGCTAAGGGTTAATCAGGTAAAGGATTAATAGTTGGAAGGGTTGTCAGCAAGGGGTTAACTCAGGGACTGCAAGGGGTAGAAAGGGTTAACTCAGGGACAGTAGCAATGGGTTAACTCAGGGACTGCAAGGGGTAGAAACGGTTAACTCAGGGACAGCAAGGGGTAACTTCAGGGACAGCAAGGGTTACACAGGGCAGCAAGGGTCAACTTCAGGGACAGTAAGGGTTAACAGGGACTCGGGGCACCAAGGGTTACTCAGGGACAGCAAGGGTTAACTCAGGGCAGCAAGGGTAAACAGGGACTCAGGGAGACCAAGGGCTACTCTGGGACAGCAAGTGTTAACAGGGACAGACAGAGAGAGAGGGAGAGTTTAAAGTGTAGCCGTAGCTACACTGATACTTAGCATTTTCGTTTTTCGTACATACATATATACATAAATAGGGACACTTCCCTTTACAATAGGCTATGTCTGGTATTCACTACAATGGAAAGAGCTGCAATAACAGACACCAGCCATGGACAAGAGTAGGGCTATTTCTTTGGGGGGAAAAAGCAGACTTATTTACATCAATAGTCACAGTCAGAGATAAACTATCTGTAAGCGCAACCTATCGTCAATACCACTACCTTCGAGCTTCCATTACCTATGAATAATGCAACTATACATTCTATACCCACATTACATACATTTACAGTAAATAAATGTACAGATTACACACATATATGCACATTATATACACCAATTACACACATATACTTACTTTTTGTGCAGGTAGTTCAAATACCAGGGATCACTACTCCCCTGCCCCATCCCAGCAACTCAATGGAGGAGGGGTTGAGAACTTGTAGGACAGCAGCAGCTAGTGAGGGGAGGGAACACTTAAGACTGAAAGCTTCCTGTTATGCTCTTCTTGACATCTTTCTGACATGCTCTCAGCCAGGACTAGTATGTGCAGACACCCCCCCCCCACCCGACTACTGAGATTTGTGGCTATGTTACAACAGCAGGAGGAGGCTCCAGCTGTTGCAATATTACAGTAAATGCGGGATAGGTGTTGCTCCCATGGGAAAGAGGAAAGAAAGCACAGGAGAGGGGTGCTGATAGTCTGAGCCTCTGATGATATGTATTGCATGCAGCCTCGGCGCTGCAGCATGCAATAAACAGACTACACAGACTAAAATGTATGAGTAGGCCATGTGTGAATAGGTCGTTCAGACCGGCCCACTGACACTTAAAGAAGCACTTCAGCAAATTTTTATTTTTCCTATATAATTTAGCAGAAGTTATAACTAAAGCATAATGTAGAGACTCTTTCGTATGTGTTGTGTGTGCCTGCTTTAGTTGATGTGCCATTTATGGGTTGTCTGTCATCTTGGTTCTTTCTTCCCCTGTGATATGGTTCCCCTAACACAGCCTACATTTCCCATGATGCTTCTGGCTTAGAAGAGGCAGAGGGGGCGGAGTCTCATCACACTGCACTTGCTCTGCTCTGAGTCCTATCTAAGGGCAGCAAGCGATAGATCAGTGACATAGGACTTCTATGTATCAGTTTTTTTATAGTGTTTCTGTATTATTCAGAATGAAATGTGTTATTTAAAGATCAGGCTAGAGTACATGAGCCTTGCAAACATGCCATTGAGGTGGCTTATATTTATTACTTTTTTAATAAACATGATGCTTTATTGCTATATCCCATTCATATAGTAGAACTTGCCAACTTGCATGAAGGTCATCAGAAAGCATGTGTACTATATAATGAACTGACAGACCTTAAATTCACATAGTTGTCTGTACATGCAATAATATTGAGAATGGTCAGACCTCTGCTTTTTCAGTTTTTAGTAGAAGAGTTGTATAGTCCTAAAGAAATAAATGCTTGCATTTGAATAAGGTTTAATGTAGGTGCCGCTTGAAAGATTTGTCAGCTTTCCAGTATATTTTTCTATTTTTATACTATGCTAAAAGTTTAGAACTAATATATTCCTTAAATTATGTTATGAGACAATTCTAATACTACCTAATTTCCATTCATTTCATAATTTTTTTTTAGGTCTGCTCTAGGACCTATAGAGATTGTTGGGGTTTTTTTTTTCTTTTTTTTTTCTTTTAATTATTCCAGAGAATCTAACAATTCTAATATTATATCTAAAATAATATTACATAATAACAGTACAAGGACAGTAATTTTGTCTATTAAACAATTATTATTTCTTCAAAAACTTGTTAATTAACTCTATCCTTTCTACATACATTTAAATTATAAAAAAAATTCTAGGAAATTGCCTTCTTCTATCTATACAATTTGAATGTCTAAATTGACAGTATGGCACTAGAAGTACAGTGGAAGATTACATAAAATGAATGTAATACAATATGTACAGTACTATATAAAAGGCATGTCTTCTATTTTTGCATATTTGTCACACTTAATTGTTTCAGAACAACATTTTATATAAAACAAGAAGAAATGTAAAAAAAGAATAATCATAATTACATTAATTAAATAGAAAACATATTCAACCCCAACTGGCTTTATGTGAAAAAGTAAATACCCCTTAAAATTAATAGCCCTTAAAATTAGCTACACCAATTGTAATCAAGTGCCTCTGAAAAATGGAGGTCAGTTATTCACAGAGCAATATGAATTTTAGCCAACTCTAATTTGCCGCTGAATTTCAAATTTAGTTGAATTCCGAGTTGAGCTGAGATCAACTATTCAAACGTGTTAAGTGTTTATCACCATTAGAAACTATTCCCATGTGCTATATTCTTTCCTGCCTTATACTTTTATAATTAGTGATTTGATTTTCTAACATATTCCTTTATGCATTTCTCTTGTGGAAATCGGTACATTACTGTAGCTATATGTAAAAGTACCCATCACACATTGAATTTTGCATAATTTTACTTAGAATTTGGTATTGTCTCAAGCAGACATAAAACAACTTACTGATATAACTGTTTTAATGATATATAAAAATGAATGTAAAAGGGCAGTTATCTCCTTAGAATGACTGAGACCAGTCATTAAGGATTAATCCCACCAGCCAGCATTTACTAAGACCATCATTTTCCATCATTTTATGTACCGGGCGTACAAGTTTGATACATGAAAATGCCAGCATATTATTCTAAAGAGAAAATTGAATATGCAGGACTTCTAGACTACTTATTGTATCTGTTGATGTTCAAATATCCACTATTAATTCCAGTAAAAGCCTTCTGCAGTAATTTAAATATAATTTTCATCTTTAGTTATAGTTTTAACATGGGGATACCAAAAATTACATGGAAATGCAGTAACTGCACTCTGTAGGCATTTAGATATTCTATCTAACATCTTTATTGTTACAGATTACTGAATACATTAGCACATGTGCGTCACTTTTATTAAACATAAATAAATTAATGTAGTAGAAAAGTAACCTTTTAATAAAGTATTGTTTTTATATGACTGGTTGAAATGTCTTATATGTGGAGGAAATGAAGAATGGAATTTCTTTAATCTATTGATATTAACCCCTTCCCTCTTTAGCCACTTTTGACCTTCCTGACAGAGCATCATTTTTCAAATCTGACATGTTTCACTTTATGTGGTAATAACTTTGGAATGCTTTAACCTATCCAAGCGATTCTGATATTGTTTTCTCGTGACACATTGGACTTTATGTTACTGGCAAAATTTGCTCGATACATTCAGTATTTAAATGTGAAAAACACCAAAATTTAGCAAAAAATTGCAAAAATTAGCATTTTTCGAAATTTAAATGTATCTGCTTGTAAGACAAGCAGTTATACCACACAAAATAGTCACTAATTAACATCCCCCATATGTATAAATTAGATTGACATCGTTTTTTGAACATCCTTTTATTTTTCTAGGACATTACAAGGCTTAGAACTTTAGCAGCAATTTCTCACATTTTCAAGAAAATGTCAAAAGGCTATTTTTACAGGGGCCAGTTCAGTTGTGAAGTGGCATTTAGGGCCTTATATATTAGAAACCTCCAAAAAGTCACCCCATTTTAAAAACTTCACCCTTCAAAGTATTCAAAACAGCATTTAGAAAGTTTCTTAACCCTTTAGACGTTTCACAGGAATTAAACCAAAGTAGAGGTGAAATTTACAAATTAAATTTTTTGTTGTTGCAGAAATTTACTTTTAATCAATTTTTTTTTGTAACACAAAGTTTTACCAGAGAAACGCAACTCATTATTTATTGCCCAGGTTCTGCGGTTTTAGGAAATATCCCACATGTGGCCCTAGTGTGTTAATGGACTGAAGCACCGTCCTCAGAAGCAAAGGAGTACCTAAAGGATTTTAGGCACACCATGTCGGGTTTGAAGGGCTCTTGCGGGGTCAAAACAGTGGAAATCCCCCAAAAGTGACTCAATTTGGGAAACTACACCCCTTAAGGAAACTATCTAGGGGTATAGTGAGCATTTTGACCCTACAGGTTTATTGCAGAAATTATTGGAAGTAGGCCATGAAAATCGACATTCTTTCAAAGAAAAGGTAGGTTTAGCTAATGTTTTCTCATTTCCACAAGGACTAAAGGAGAAAAAGCACTGCAAAATTTGTAAAGCAATTTTTCCAGAGTGAAACAATACCCCATATGTGGTAATAAACGGCTGTTTGGACACACGACAGGGCTTAGAAAGGAAAGAGCGCCATTTGGCTTTTGGAGCTCAAATTTAGCAGGAATGGTTTTCGGAGGTCATGTCGCATTTTCAAAGCCCCTGAGGGACCAAAACAGTGGAAACCCCCCACAAGTGGCCCCATTTTGGAAACTACACCCCTTGAGGAAATTATCTAGTGGTATAGTTAGCATTTTGACGCCGCAGGTTTTTTGCAGATATTATTGGAAGTAGGACGTGAAAATGAAAATCGACATTCTTTCAAAGAAAATGTAGGTTTAGCTAATTTTTTCTAATTTCCACAAGGACTAAAGGAGAAAAAGCAGTGCAAAATTTGTAAATCAATTTCTCCCAATTAAAACAATACCCCATATGTGGTAATAAACGGCTGTTTGGACACACGGCAGGGCTTAGAAGGGAAAGAGCGCCATTTGGCTTTTGGAGCTCAAATTTAGCAGGAATGGTTTGCGGAGTCCATGTCACATTTGCAGAGCCCCTGAGGGGACAAAACAATGAAAACGCCCAAAAAGTTACTCCATTTAGGAAACTACACCCCTTGAGGAATTAATCTAGGGGTGTAGTGAGCATTTTGACCCCACAGGTGTTTCATAGAATTTATTAGAATTGGGCAGTGAAAATAAAAACAATCCTTTTTCTTCAATAAGACGTAGCTTTAGCGCAAAATTTTTCATTTTCTCAATAAATAAAGGAAAAAAAACAACCCCAACATTTGTAAAGCAACTTCTCTGAAGTACGGAAATACCCGATATGTGGTCATAAACTGCTGTTTGGGCACATGGCAAGGAACAGAAGAGAAGGAGTGGCATTTGGCTTTTGGAGCACAGATTTTGCTGGATTGGTTTCTTGCCACCATGCCGCTTTTGCAAAGCCCCTAAGGTACCAGTACAGTGGAAACTACCCAAAAGGGACTCCATTTGTGATACTACACCCGTTGAGGAATTAATCTAGGGGTGTAGTGAGCATTTTGACCCCACAGGTGTTTCATAGATTTTATTGAATTGGGCAGTGAAAATAATTTTTATTTTTTTTCCATTAAGACGTAGATTTAGCGCAACATTTTTCATTTTCTCAAAAATAAAGCAGAAAAAGAACCCCAACATTTGTTAAGCAATTTCTCACGCGTATTGCAATACCTCATTTTTGGGCACACGGCAGGGCTCAGAAGGGAAGGAGAGCCATTTGGCTTTCGGACTACAGATTTTGCTGGATTGGTTTCTGGTCGCTATGTAGCATTTGCAAAACCCCTGTGGGAACAAAACAGTGGAAACCACCAAAAAGTGACCCCCATTTTGGAAACTACACCCCTCAAGGTATTCACCTAGGGGTGTAGTGAGCATGTTAACCCCGCAGGTGTTTTGCATAAATTAGTGTGCATTCGATATTGCAGAGTGAAAATGGGATTTTTCAATAGATATGCCAATATGAGGTGCCCAGCTTGTGCCACCATAACGAGATAGCTCTCTAATTATTATGCTGTGTTTCCCGGTTTTAGAATCACCCTACATGGTGCCCTAATCTTTTGCCTGGACATTTGTCAGGGCTCAGAAGTGAGAGAATATCATGTGAAATTGAGGCCTAATTTGGCGATTTACACAGAAATGGTTCACAATTGCAGAGGCTCAGATGGGAAATAATAAAAGAAACCCACCAGAAGTGACCCCATTTTAGAAACTACACCCCTCAAGAACTTTATTAAGGGGTGTAGTGAGCATTTTCACCCCACAGGTCTTTTCCATAAATAAATGCGCTGTGTATGGGGCAAAGTAAAAATTTTCATTTTTCCCCAGATATGCCAATTCAGGGGCAAGTATGTCGTGCCCAGCTGATATCCACCGCTGATGACGCCGGCTCATCTCCTGAGCCGGCGCCATCTTGCCGGCGGCCAAAGAAGCGTTTCAGGCCCCGCCTCCGGGCAAGTGCTGAAAGTTTTTCATGCTAGGCACACCGGGAGGCCAGTATTAGGCCTCTGGTTGCCATTGCAGCCACCGACACCCCTGCGATTTCATTGCTGGGGTGTCGATGAGATGCAAACACCTTAAATGCAGTGATCGCTTTTGACGGCTGCATTTAAGGGATTAAAGCTAACTTCGGTCCCCACCGTTACAGCAGGATGTCAGCTGTCAGATACAGCTGACATCCGGGGATGATGGCACCGACTCAGCTTCTGAGCCGGTGCCATGCATTTGTCGTAAGTATACGACATTTTGCGGGAAGCACTGGCTTTCCATGTCGTATACTTACGACAAATGTCGGGAAGGGGTTAAAGAACTAAAATGTAAAGATATTTGAAAAGGTTTTTGTTGTTTTTAGTATAATTTTATATAGATTTGTAATTGTTAGTAGTATTATGAAAAAAGACGACTAAGGGGGGGGACATGATTAACCTATATAAATATATTAATGGCACATACAAAACATATGGTTTAATCCTGTTCAATGTAAAACCCCCTCAAAAAACAAGGCGGTACTCCCTCCGTCTGGAAAAGAAAAGGTTCAAGCTGTAGAGGCGACAAGCCTTCTTTACTGTGAGAACTGTGAATTTATGGAATAGTCTACCGCAGGAGCTGGTCACAGCAGGGACTGTAGATGGCTGTAAAAAGAGGCTTAGATAATTTCCTAGAACAAAAAAATATAAGCTCCTATGTGTAGAAGTTTTTTTTTACTTCCCTTTTCCCATCCCTTGGTTAAACTTGATGGACGTGTCTTTTTTCAACCGTACGAACGATGTAACTATGTAACTATGTAATATCTATATGTATCTACGCAAATATAGAGAGGCAATGAGCTTCCAGGGGAGGCTTTCACACATTTACTGTAAATGGATGTACGTAAAAACTTGTTTTAGTTGAATGACACATTATTTAATATCAGACTATTATTGTTATTACAGTTTTCACACTGTTCACTAAAACTCACACAATAGGCTAAAATTTCATGTTTTCTGCAGCTCACTTTCAGATTTACTGTGTAAACTGGGACAGGGTGAGCAGAGTCATCAAATCTTTGCTAATTTATTGAAAAGGAAAAACTAAAATATTGCATTGACATAAGTATTCAAACCCTTTGTTATGACACTTGAAATTTAGCTCTGGGGGCCCTCCCATTTCTCTAAATCATCTTTGAAATGCTTCTACACCTTGATTGGAGTCTACCTGTGGTAAATTCATTTGATTGGACAGGATTTGGAAAGACACACCCCTCTCTATATAAGGTATCACAGCTGACAAGGCATATAGGAGCAAAAACCAAGCCATGAGGAGGAAAGAACTGCCTGTAGAGCTTAGAGACAGGATTGTGTGGAGGCACAGATCTGGAGAAGGGTACAAAAAAAATTTCTGCTGCACAGAAAGTTCCCAAGAGCACAGTGGACTCCATAATTCTTACATGGAAGAAGTTTAGAACAACCAGGACTCTTCCTAGAACTGGACACCCCACCAAACTAAGTAATTGGGGGAGAAGGGTCTTGGTAAGAGAGGTGACCAAGAACCCAATGGTCACTCTGGCTACGCTCCAAAGATCCTGTGTGCAGATGTGAGAAACTTCCAGAATGTCAACCACCACTGCAGCACTCCGCTAATCTGGGCTTTATGGCAGAGTGGCCAGAAAGAAGCCTCAATGGACTCTCAGACTGTGAGAAACAAGATTCTGTGGTCTGATGAATCCAAGATTGAACTTTTTGGCCTCAATTATAAGCATCATGTCTGGAGGAAACCAGGCGCTGCTCATCACCTGCCCTATACCATCCCTACAGTGAAACGTGTTGTTAACAGCATCATGCTGGGGGGGGGGTTCAGCGTCTGGACAGGGAGACTGGTCAGGGTTGAGGGAAAGATGATTAGAGCATAGTACAGAGATATTCTTAATGAAAACCTTACCAGAGTGCTCTGGATCTCAGACTGGGCCAAAGGTTCATCTTCCAAGAAGACAATGACCCTAAGCACACAGCCAAGACAACACAGGTGTGGTTTAGGGACAATGCTGTGAATGTCCTTGAGTGGCCCAGCCAGAGCCCTGACTTTAACACTATCAAACATTTCTGGAGAGACCTGAAAATGACTGGCCACATCCAACCTGACAGAGCTTGAGGGGATCTGCAGAGAAGAATGGCAGAAAATCATCAATTTACTTCAAGTACTGAGTAAAAATCATCAATTTACTTGAGGTACTGAGTAAAGGATCTGAATACTTATGTCAATGCAATATTTAAGATTTTCCTTTTCAATAAATTAGCAAAGATTGCTAAAAGTCCGTTTTTACCTTGTCATCATGGGGTATTGAGTGCAGAATGATGGGGAAAATCTTAATTTTTTTTATTTTAGCACAAGGCCTCAACATAACAAAATGTGAAAAAATGTAAAGGGTCTGAAGACTTTCTGAATGCATGGTACATACAGATAAGTCTTTGTATGCATCTCCCTTGTTACTGCCTGGTCTCTCGCTGGAGACTAGAGTAACTCCCCCTCCATGGAGACTATTGACACTCTTCTAACCATTGCCCCCCCCCCCCACACACACACAAACTTATTGCAGCTGCCATAAAGCACACACACACACACACACACTCGCACGCACGCACACACACACACACACACACACACACACTCATGCACTGTCTATGCAGACAATGCAGAAGAGTAGTTTGTGTCTTCAGTATGTGGGAGTATTTTAAAATAAAATAATTTATAGAAACTACAAAATGTTAAATACAAATGATAAACACGTTATTTATAGACTTAAATTAGTTATTTACCTAAAATCAAGTTCATGATTTATTCCTTATGTATTTGTATGCATAGATTTCAGTGGTCATATTTGTCTTTATTGTAATCCTCATAAGATTTAGGTTTGCCTCCTTAAAAGTGCAAAATCTAGCTAAAGCAGAGATCACATAGAGTGTCTGTGTTCCTAAAACA
The DNA here is from genome assembly GCF_050947455.1 of Rhinoderma darwinii. NCBI lineage: Eukaryota > Metazoa > Chordata > Amphibia > Anura > Rhinodermatidae > Rhinoderma > Rhinoderma darwinii. The sequence continues at coordinate 460,754,987 of NC_134687.1, forward strand.
AGCATTGGTGGAGTTTGTAAATGTTGGTTGAAACTTTCAAGGAATCAATCAGTTGCAATATATTGTCTGTTCACTCAAATTATTCATGTGCATCCAGGCATCACCTAATTCATATTTCACATGTATCCAACAAGTGTCAGCTGTTAGGAGCATTGTAACGGTGTGCACGGTTTATGCACATGAAATTTTACATCAAACACATTACTGAGATGGAGGCCAAGGGTAGCCACGGTAACGGCGAGTAATCTATCACAAATGCTTCTGCGCTCTGGAAGAGAAGGTCAGCATGGGTGACAACTGCTTGGGTTTTCTCATTTCAATGAGCCATTATATGTAGAATAATAATAGCTCCCAACACCCATGATAAAATAGCTGAAGAGGGACACAACTGCAAGATTGAATATATAAAGTCACTGAGTTTGGGTCATACAGAACAACAAGGAATGAACATGCTTTTTCTTGTAAACCACTTTGTAGATTATACCGAATGAACTGCAAGGGGGAGGTGTTAAATCCGTTGCAATAAAGAACATCTATCTAGACTGGTGTATTGTGTAAATGCTGTAAAAGATGAGAAAGCTTAAATTTGTTATGCATTCAGCTACAACAATCTTTCTCTATCACGTAAATTTTTTTTTTATTGGTGAGTGTAATGACCGGGGGGTAGGGAAACGGACAAGTGGGCCCTAATCTACCCGCCACTCTGTCCCTGCCTACTTGCAACGACCCGCCCTAGGCGACGGGGTACAACTGGGCGGCGGTCCCTGCACTCAGTAAGTGCACGACAAACACGACAAACATACAAGGGAATACAAGCAAGGGAAAGGGGCAGTTGCCCACGGCAACACCGTGAGCAACCAGAGTGGTGAACGAGCCGAGTCAAGCCAGGAGTGTGCGAGGTACCAAACGAAGAGCAGAAGAGTAGTCAGTAAGCCAGGGTCAGTATGGAGCAGGAACAAAATAGAAGGAGCTGGAGCTGGGCCAGGAAACCACACGAAAAAGAATAACAAGCAAGGAGGAACAGGAAATGCAGGTATAAATAGACAGAGGGCGGGAGCTAGCTGAGTCTGGCCAGGCTGTGATAGGCTCTCCCACTCCTAAGCCTGCCAGCCTGAGTGGTGGAAGCTGGAGTCAGTCTCAGGGATGTAGATTCAGGTGCTGACTGATTAATTAAGGGAGTTAACCCCGAAGCTGTGCCTGGCAGATCCTTTACAGTACCCCCCCTTTTATGAGGGGCCACCGGACCCTTTCTAAGTGGACCTGGCTTACTGGGGAAACGCAGGTGGAACCTCCTGACCAATACCCCAGCGTGAACATCTCGGGCGGGTACCCAAGTCCTCTCCTCGGGCCCGTAACCTCTCCAAAGGACCAGGTACTGGAGGGAGCCTTGGACCATCTTGCTGTCCACAATCCTGGCCACCTCGAATTCCACCCCCTCAGGGGTAAGGACGGGAACAGGAGGTCTCCTCGAGGGAGCCAAGGACGGGGAGCAGCGTTTAAGGAGGGAGGCATGAAACACGTCGTGTATACGAAAAGACGGGGGTAACTCCAGCCGGAAGGAGACAGGATTGAGGACCTCAATGACCTTATACGGCCCAATAAACCGGGGAGCAAACTTCTTGGACGGAACCTTGAGACGCAAGTTCCTAGACGACAACCACACCAGATCCCTGACCATAAACAGGGGGTTAGCAGAACGTTTTCTATCAGCCTGAGTTTTTTGTACGCTCTGGGACGCCTCTAGGTTCTTCTGAACCTGGGCCCAGACTGTGCACAGTTCCCGATGAACGACCTCTACCTCGGGATTGTTGGAACTACCAGGTGAAACGGAGGAGAACCGTGGATTAAACCCAAAATTACAGAAAAAGGGAGAGACCCCTGACGAGTTACTGACCCGGTTATTAAGGGAAAATTCGGCAAGGGGAATGAATGAGACCCAATCATATTGACAGTCAGAGACAAAACACCTTAAGTATTGTTCTAGAGATTGATTAGTCCTCTCCGTTTGACCATTGGTTTCAGGATGGAAGGCAGAGGAGAAGGACAGATCAATCCCCAACTTCATACAGAAGGCTCTCCAAAACAATGAAACAAATTGTACCCCCCTGTCCGAAACAATATTGACAGGGACCCCATGGAGACGCAGGATGTGTTTGACAAACAAGGTAGCCAACGTCTTGGCGTTGGGTAGTTTCTTGAGGGGCACAAAGTGGCACATCTTACTGAAGCGGTCTACCACCACCCACACCACCGACTTGCCTTGGGATGGAGGCAAATCGGTGATAAAATTCATGGAGATATGTGTCCAAGGTCTCTGGGGAATGGGCAACGAACGCAGTAAGCCCGCTGGTCGGGACCTGGGAGTCTTGGACCTAGCACAAACCTCACAAGCGGCGACGTAGGCCTTAACGTCTTTAGGCAACCCAGGCCACCAATAATTTCTGGTAATGAGGTGTTTGGTACCCAGGATGCCTGGATGACCAGATAGTGTGGAGTCATGATTTTCCCTAAGTACCCTTAGCCGGAATTGCAGGGGAACAAACAGCTTGTTCTCAGGAAGGTTCCCGGGAGCTGAACCTTGATCAGCAGCAATTTCAGAGACTAAATCAGAATCGATCGAGGAAATGATTATACCTGGAGGCAAAATACAAGCAGGATCTTCCTCCGAAGGAGGGCTGGCCATGAAGCTACGCGACAGTGCATCAGCCTTAATATTTTTAGACCCAGCCCTATAGGTAACCAAAAAATTGAATCTGGTAAAAAATAACGCCCATCGAGCTTGTCTCGGGTTTAGCCTCCGGGCAGATTCTAGGAAAACCAAATTCTTGTGGTCGGTAAGGACCGTTACCTGGTGTCTAGCCCCCTCCAGGAAGTGGCGCCACTCTTCAAATGCCCATTTAATGGCTAAGAGTTCGCGGTTGCCAATATCATAGTTACTCTCAGTTGGCGAAAACTTCCTGGAGAAGTAGGCACAGGGGCGGAGATGGGTGAGGGACCTGGTACCCTGGGACAAGACAGCCCCCACTCCCACCTCAGATGCGTCAACTTCCACGATAAATGGCTCCATTTGGTTGGGCTGAACCAGCACCGGGGCCGAGATAAAGCACTTCTTAAGGACCTCAAAAGCCTGGACAGCCTCAGGAGGCCAGTGGAGGAGATCAGCACCTTTGCGAGTGAGGTCCGTAAGAGGCTTAGCGATGACCGAGAAGTTAGCAATAAATCTCCTGTAATAATTAGCGAACCCCAAAAAACACTGTAACGCCTTCAGGGAGGCAGGTTGGACCCATTCCGCCACAGCCTGAACCTTGGCGGGGTCCATGCGGAATTCATGAGGAGTGAGGATTTGACCCAAAAATGGTATCTCCTGTACCCCAAACACACATTTTTCGGTTTTGGCAAACAGTTTGTTTTCCCGAAGGACCTGGAGCACCTTCCTGACATGCTCAATGTGGGAGGACCAGTCCTTGGAAAACACCAGTATGTCATCAAGGTACACTACAAGAAATATCCCCAGGTAATTTCTCAAAATCTCATTTATGAAATTCTGGAAGACCGCAGGGGCATTACACAACCCAAAGGGCATGACGAGGTATTCGAAATGGCCTTCGGGCGTGTTAAACGCAGTCTTCCACTCATCCCCCTCTTTGATGCGAATAAGGTTATACGCCCCCCGTAGATCCAATTTAGAGAACCATTGGGCCCCCTGAACCTGATTAAAGAGATCAGGAATCAAAGGAAGGGGATACTGGTTCCTTACCGTGACCTTATTCAGGCTACGGTAGTCAATGCATGGCCTAAGACCACCATCCTTCTTCCCCACGAAGAAGAAGCCAGCACCTACCGGAGAAGAAGAGGGACGAATGTAACCCTTGGCCAGGGATTCCTGGATATACTCTCTCATGGCTTCACGTTCGGGACAAGAAAGATTAAATATCCTACCCTTAGGAAGCTTAGCTCCTGGTACCAATTCGATAGGCTTGTTATTATGTAATGACCGGGGGTAGGGAAACGGACAAGTGGGCCCTAATCTACCCGCCACTCTGTCCCTGCCTACTTGCCTCGACCCGCCCTAGGCGACGGGGTACAACTGGGCGGCGGTCCCTGCACTCAGTAAGTGCACGACAAACACGACAAACATACAAGGGAATACAAGCAAGGGAAAGGGGCAGTTGCCCACGGCAACACCGTGAGCAACCAGAGTGGTGAACGAGCCGAGTCAAGCCAGGAGTGTGCGAGGTACCAAACGAAGAACAGAAGAGTAGTCAGTAAGCCAGGGTCAGTATGGAGCAGGAACAAAATAGAAGGAGCTGGAGCTGGGCCAGGAAACCACACGAAAAAGAATAACAAGCAAGGAGGAACAGGAAATGCAGGTATAAATAGACAGAGGGCGGGAGCTAGCTGAGTCTGGCCAGGCTGCGATAGGCTCTCCCACTCCTAAGCCTGCCAGCCTGAGTGGTGGAAGCTGGAGTCAGTCTCAGGGATGTAGATTCAGGTGCTGACTGATTAATTAAGGGAGTTAACCCCGAAGCTGTGCCTGGCAGATCCTTTACAGTGAGGCTCCATTTTTTTTTCACTTTTCATCTTCTGTTCATCTCAACAGGCAAACAAAATGATCTGGTTTCAAAGTATTCAAAGCACTGTATGATTTTAAAGGGGAAATGTGGTCAATTTAATTTCCTGATCTGAAATAGGTACAAGTGAAAAGAGGACATTCGTGAAGACTTTACTCTTGAACCACCTCTGAAAGGGTTCTATAGAGGACTCACGTCCTCTATGGCACTGCTCAAATGCTAGTTACTGAAATTCTGGCACATGATTCTAAGCACACTGTCACTGATTTGAATGATCATTTGTCTAGAATTTTGTGTCAGATTTTCAATAACAGAAATCTCTAAGCAGTGTCAAAGAGGTTTAAGAACGATGTAGAGCCCATTCATTCGGAAAATCAGTGGTGGTCCGAGATCACAAACTTTACCAATGTTTGAGTTCTCACTTGAATCTATTACCTCAAAAGAATTATTGGAAGGTCAAGTATCGTGTTCTATTATAACACAATAGGTTGAATTAGATTGTCTTCTTTTAACCACGTTACTATTTTAGACTCAGTGCCATAGAAATAGTGGTTGAAATGGTCAAAACTGCAATAGGACCTACAGTATGTTTTGGTACAGAGCCAGCTACAATAGCGCTATGAGGCCTAACAGATGACATCTAGTATAACGCTGACAGGCATTTCTGCTTAACCAATCAGTCTTCCTGGCCTCATCGTCATATTCTAAATGTTATCACCTTATGGGTATAAACCACAAGAAACCACTAGACACCAGGGATTAGGAAACTGCCATACGTTAAAAATACATAAGTAACTAAACCACGCTGCCAAGTTCTGTATTGAGATGACGCTGTACAGTAAGCTAATAATTCTGCTTGATAGGTGTATAAACAATATATTCGGCTACTAATAAACTTTCTAACATACTGTTTACAGACAGTTTTGCCCTTTTCCCTGTCGTCAGGTACTATAAAAATGTTCAGAATCCTCCTCCCTCACCAAAAAATCCATCTTAAGATAAAAAGTAATATTAGACAGGAAGAAGAGAAAGCTGCAGCAGAATCTCTCCCTCAGTCTCTGTGTTCTTTGAGAGTAGGGAGAAGGGATAATTTTGCAGTCTCTAAGCCTGTGTGTTGTGTGATACTACATAAATACGAGGGGTAGCATTTTTAAATCCCCTATAGGGAATTATGAGTTAATAAATGTGGGTCCCTTGTGTAGAACGCTCGTCTATTAACCAAAGAGGAGAGTATCTAAAAAGACCATCTCTCGCTTTGGAGGACCGAGTATGTCCATGAACCACCTATTAAAAGGGTTGTCCACTTTGGACAATCTCTGCTTGTTGGAAGTTTACCTTGACAAGCTTATTACTCAGTGTCCACCTGCTCTCCCCTCACCACCTTGATCAGCTGTAATCTGTGGAGAAACCTGGCAGTGCATGTCAAATTGTCCTGCAGCACCACCACAAGGGAAAAGAAGTATTACGTAGTGCCCTTTCAAATCAATGGCTTGTCTGTAAAATGCATAAAGGACAGGTCCTACAGGTCCAATAAAGTGAGAGACAGACACTCTTTGTCCCCGCTCACCACACTGGCCAAGATATGAGGATACTAAACAAAGGACCCACCTCTATTACATAATAATTCCCTAATAGGTTATATGAAAATGGGTTTTCTAAAGTCAAAAAGCTTGTTAGCGACCACCCATAGGTGTTTTTACGTCGGTCACTAATGGGCTTTATTCTGAAGCAGTAGCATTTTTAAGGAGCTGCATCAGAATAAAGGAGGAGTAAAGGCTCCCTGCTCTCAGCTACCGGAAACAGCTGAGGGCTTGAACCAGACCTGCTCTAGCAGGCAGGATTGAAATCAGCGATCCAGCCCGTTTAACCTGATGCAGTGGTAAATGGCGAACGCCACATCTAAGTAGTTTTAGAGGGAGGGGGCTCCCTCTCTTACCCCATTGGCATACCCGTGATGAAATTGCGGGTGTGCCAATGGTTTTTATGGCAGCCTAACAAAGGCCCCCAGGCCTGCCTTTAGTGAATGACTGCTAGACTATGCCAGCGTCATGGCCTAACAGATGCCAGTCAGTTTTACACTGACAGGGTATAATACACTGCAATACAGTAGTTTTGCAGTGTATTATAAAAGCGATCAAATGACCGCATAGTGAAGTCCCCTAAAGGGACTAAAAAAAAAAAATCCCAAGTAAAAGAAAAATTAGAAACCCACTTTTTTCCCCTTACAAAATGCTTTATTATGAAAAGGAAAAAAATTTAAAAAAGTTACACATATTTTTGTATCAGTGCATCCGTAATGACCCCAAATATAAAACTGCATGGTGAACCCTATAAAAAAAATAGGGTAAAAAACAATGCCAGAATTGCTGTTTTCTATTCATCCTGCCTTCAAAAAAATTTGATAAAAGGGCGTTAAAAAAGTTGTTTGTACTCCAAAATGGTACCAATAAAAGCTAAAAGTTGTCCCGCAAAAAAAAGCCCTCATAAAGCTATGTCAGCAGAAAAAAAAAAGTTAGGGATTTTAACCCCTTCATGACAGCCCCGTGCAATAAGTACGTATATAGACGTTTGCAGCATGCATCGGGGTTTAATGAGAGCAGAAACTGCTTCAGCGTGAGCAGCTCTGCACTAATCTATACAAGTGCCGACACCTCTTAGACTTAGTTTCATAAAACAAACGTGTTTTTTTATGAAACTAAAGTTACAAGTTCAGCGCTGCTCACAATGAAGCAGCCTACACTTATCTCTCTGCCCGTGTGTATTGAAACCTCCCCCCTTCTCCCTCCATCGACTTCTTCCCGGAGATTACAGAGCCAGTGTGCTCGTTATCTGGGCAGATAAGGTACTGAAAGTTTTGTTTTAACTCTTTAGTCTTCTTCTCTCTCCTGGTTCCCCTGAGAGGGGAGAGTGAAGAAGGCTAACTGTTACAGAGCTGCATCAGTATATATGAGTTGCAAAATGACTAGAAAATATAGTCAAGACATTGACAAGGTTAGAAATAATGATTTTTATTTCAAATAATAATTTTCTCCTTCAAACTTTGCTTTCGTCAAAGAATGCTCCATTTGCAGCAATTACAGCATTGCAGACCTTTGGCATTCTAGCTGCTAATTTGTTGAGGTAATCGGGAGAATTTCACCCCATGCTTCCAGAAGCCCCTCCCACAAGTTGGATTGGCTTGATGGGCACTTCCTGCGTACCATACGGTAAAGCTGCTCCCACAACAGCTCTATGGGGTTGAGATCTGGTGAATGCGCTGGCCACTCCATTACAGATAGAATACCAGCTACCTGCTTCTTCCCTAAATAGTTCTTGCATAATTTGGAGGTGTGCTTTGGGTCATTGTCCTGTTGTAGGATGAAATAGGCTCCAATCAAGCGCTGTCCACAGGGTATGGCATGGCGTTGCAAAATGGAGTGATAGCCTTCCTTATTCAAAATCCCTTTTACCTTGTACAAATCTCCCACTTTACCAGCACCAAAGCAAACCTAGACCATCACATTACCTCCACTATGCTTGACAGATGGCGTCAGGCACTCTTCCAGCATCTTTTCAGTTGTTCTGCGTCTCACAAATGTTCTTCTAGTGATCCAAACAGCTCAAACTTCGATTTGTCTGTCCATAACACTTTTTTCCAATCTTCCTCTGTCCAATGTCTGTGTGCTTTTGCCCATATTAATCTTTTCCTTTTATTAGCCAGTCTCAGATATGGCTTTTTCTTTGCCACTCTGCCCTGAAGGCCAGCATCCCGGAGTCGCCTCTTCACTGTAGACGTTGACACTGGCGTTTTGCGGGTACTATTAAATGAAGCTGCCAGTTGAGGACCTGTGAGGCGTCTATTTCTCAAACTAGAGACTCTAATGTACTTGTCTTGTTGCTAAGTTGTGCATTGGGGCCTCCCACTTCTCTTTCTACTCTGGTTAGAGCCTGTGTGTGCTGTCCTCTGAAGGGAGTAGTACACACCGTTGTAGGAAATCTTCAGTTTCTTGGCAATTTCTCGCATGGAATAGCCTTCATTTCTAAGAACAAGAATAGACTGTCGAGTTTCACATGAAAGCTCTCTTTTTCTAGCCATTGTGAGAGTTTAATCAAACCCAGAAGTATAATGCTCCAGATTCTCAACTAGCTCAAAGGAAGGTCAGTTTTATAGCTCCTCTAAACAGCAAAACTGTTTACAGCCGTGCTACCATAATTGCACAAGGGTTTTCAAGTGTTTTCTAATAATCCATTAGCCTTCTAACACAGTTAGCAAACATATGTACCATTAGAACACTGGAGTGATGGTTGCTGAAAATGGGCCTCTATACACCTATGTAGATATTGCATTAAAAACCAGACGTTTGCAGCTAGAATAGTCATTTAGCACATTTACAATGTATAGAGTGTATTTCTGATTAATTTAATGTTATCTTCATTGAAAAAAACTGTGCTTCTCTTGCAAAAATAAGGAAATTTCTAAGTGACCCTAAACTGTTTTTTTTTTACATTTCTAGTGATTTTTCTGCTCATAATAACAATTTACAACATGTCATTAATTAAACTAATCCAGAAAATTAAAGCCTCATAAGTCTTGTAAAAAAAAACAAAGTAAAAATAGTTAGGATATTCAAAACCGTTGCAAAGATATTATCGTTTAAAGAAGTGCATATCAGAAATTGAAAATTTTACCTGGAAACAGGGGTATCAATGACCTTTGGTCATGAAAGGGTTAAAATATGGTGACACAAAAACAAATAATTTTGAAATAAAAGTGTTTTTACTGTGTAAAAGTCGTAAAACCAAAAACCTATATAAATTTGGTATCGCCGCAATTCTAAAGATCCGCTGAATAAAGTTATTATGTTATCTATACTACACGGTAAACGGCGTAAATTTAAGACGCAAAAAATTATTGCAAAATTTCTGGGTCCCCCCCCCAAAAAAGTTAATAAAAGTTAATCAATAAACTATATGTACCCTAAATGGTGCTATTAAAAAATACAACTTATCCCACAAAAAACAAGTCCTTATACATTATGTTGACGGAAAAATAAAAAAGTTATAGGTCTTTAAATGCGACGATTGAAAAACGTAAAAAATTGCTTGGAAATTAATGTTCAACCCCTTGGCGACATGCCATGTACTATTACGTTGCTGTTGCCAAGGGGAAGTATGGAGCACGCTAAAAGGTGGGGGGGGGGGTTATACAGCCAACACCTCACTCTAGCAGGTGGAAAAAAAGATCACTTTGATTCCGCCTGTTTTACACCTTAAATGCCACGGTCAATCGTGACCACGGCATTAAAATTGTTAGAATCAAGGGGGTGCCCCCTCAAACACAACATCGTGCCCTCCCACGGCGCGATTGGTCGTTTACAATGGTTGTTATGGCAGCCTGGGGCCTAATGAAGGCCCGCAGGTCTGCCATCTTTGTACTCCTTTGAAGCTCAGCCTCTGGCAGGGCCTCAAATGAGACTGTCCTTATCACGATATACTGCAATACATTAGTATTGCAGTATATCATGTAAGCGATCCGTTGGATCGCTGGTTCAAGTCTCCTAGAGGGACTAATAAAAAAAGTAAAAAAACATTTAAATAAAGGTTTTTTTTGTTTGATAAAAAAAAAAAAGTTTTTTTCCCCTAAAGCAATGCTAAAGAAATAAAAGCAATAAAATAAAATAAAAGAAATAGAATCAAAGCATGGTGACACAAAACATTTTTTTTGAGCAAATTTTTTTTAAAAGTGTTACCGGAAGTAGCTGAGGGCTTGGAGCATTGATCGAGGACCGCTGTTTGCGGTCCCCATACCGGCGATCGCCGGTATTCAACGAATACCGGCGACCGCCGTTACAATGTATGTGCCAATGCAAATTAGTTTTTTATCTACTCTCACCATGTATGTCAGGTGAGAGTAAATAAAAAAACTACTTGTTAGGCCCCAGCTGCCACCGATCGTGCCCCCCACCCCTAACTGCCGGGACAAAACAGAAAATGGTGCACGCATGTGCTGTCAGTCTAAGGCAGCTATTCTGCCTGTAAATAGAAACTGATCAGGAACCCTTATACAGTGAAGGAAATAAGTATTTGATCCCTTGCTGATTTTGTAAGTTTGCCCACTGTCAAAGACATGAGCAGTCTAGAATTTTTAGGCTAGGTTAATTTTACCAGTGAGAGATAGATTATATATATAAAAAAAAAAAAGAAAATCACATTGTCAAAATTATATATATTTATAAATAAGTATTTGATCCCTTTGGCAAACAAGACTTAATACTTGGTGGCAAAACCCTTGTTGGCAAGCACAGCAGTCAGATGTTTTTTGTAGTTGATGATGAGGTTTGCACACATGTTAGATGGAATTTTGGCCCACTCCTCTTTGCAGATCATCTGTAAATCATTAAGATTTCGAGGCTGTCGCTTGGCAACTCGGATCTTCAGCTCCCTCCATAAGTTTTCGATGGGATTAAGGTCTGGAGACTGGCTAGGCCACTCCATGACCTTAATGTGCTTCTTTTTGAGCCACTCCTTTGTTGCCTTGGCTGCATGTTTCGGGTCATTGTCATGCTGGAAGACCCAGCCACGAGACATTTTTAATGTCCTGGTGGAGGGAAGGAGGTTGTCACTCAGGATTTGACGGTACATGGCTCCATCCATTCTCCCATTGATGCGGTGAAATAGTCCTGTGCCCTTAGCAGAGAAATACCCCCGAAAACATAATGTTTCCACCTCCATGCTTGACAGTGGGGACGGTGTTCTTTGGGTCATAGGCAGCATTTCTCTTCCTCCAAACACGGCGAGTTGAGTTAATGCCAAAGAGCTCAATTTTAGTCTCATCTGACCACAGCACCTTCTCCCAATCACTCTCAGAATCATCCAGATGTTCATTTGCAAACTTCAGATGAGCCTGTACATGTGCCTTCTTGAGCAGGGGGACCTTGCGGGCACTGCAGGATTTTAATCCATTACGGCGTAATGTGTTACCAATGGTTTTCTTTGTGACTGTGGTCCCAGCTGCCTTGAGATCATTAACAAGTTCCCCCCGTGTAGTTTTTGGCTGAGCTCTCACCTTCCTCAGGATCAAGGATAACCCACGAGGTGAGATTTTGCATGGAGCCCCAGATCGATGTCGATTGACAGTCATTTTGTATGTCTTCCATTTTCTTACTATTGCACCAACAGTTGTCTCCTTCTCACCCAGCGTCTTACTTATGGTTTTGTAGACCATTCCAGCCTTGTGCAGGTCTATGATCTTGTCCCTGACATCCTTAGAAAGCTCTTTGGTCTTGCCCATGTTGTAGAGGTTAGAGTCAGACTGATTAATTGAGTCTGTGAACAGGAGTCTTTTATACAGGTGACCATTTAAGACAGCTGTCTTTAATGAAGGCACCAAGTTGATTTGGAGCGTGTAACTGGTCTGGAGGAGGCTAAACTCTTAATGGTTGGTAGGGGATCAAATACTTATTTCTCTGTGCACAATGCAAATAAATATATATAATTTGGACTATGTGATTTTCTGTTTTTTTTTTATATATATTCTATCTCTCACTGGTAAAATTAACCTAGCCTAATAATTCTAGACTGTTCATGTCTTTGACAGTGGGCAAACTTACAAAATCAGCAAGGGATCAAATACTTATTTCCTTCACTGTAATTGGTCCCTGATTATATGGTCACTGTGATATACCTATCACAGTGACCATAGTCCCATATTTACAAAATACATTGCAGGATTTGTGCTGTTTCCCTCCCTTCTCTCACTGTAGTTGATCTGTGACAGGAGAAAGAGGAATACTATAAAAATCTTGTGCTGTTTTACTGTGAAAAACACACCAGATATTCACGTTCCTATATTACCCGTAATCACATCCCAGATTACCCGTAATCACCCCAGATTACCCGTAATTACTTGTGATCTCCGTAATCCTTTTTTTTTTTTTTTTTTTGCTGATTTCGTTTTAATTGCTGTTATTAACTGCGGTTTACCGTATTTTTTGTTTGTTAGTTTTGTATATATATATATGGTGTCACCGGTGATGGGTCACTAGCAGGGCCTAGTAATGCAGTCCCTCCCGCAATGTGGGATCCTGCAGTTTCTTTCTCCCCCCAAATTCCGCCATTTACATAGACTCCAGGCATCAACACTGATGTCGCAAATTTTACCCCCTATAATTTTTTTTAATTTGATTATAGTCCTGGAACTAATTGTCCAGCAGACAAATTTATATCCCAGGCAATTTGCCACCCAAAATCCAAGGTCTTAGTATGCCAGAGGATGGATCCCCACAACCGTCTATGAGATTAAACATTTTTGGGCATTACCTTAAACATGGGGATAGTAAAAAAACAAACCTTCTATTCACTCCTACTGGGCTACCAGCACTATCCACAGCACCCCAGTATTTGCTGCTGTCATGGCCTGAATGCGTTATGGGACTATAATGCGTTTCATGCACTTCTCAGACAACTCCCAAATGCCCCCAAGAAGTGACCCAGGCCATGATAGCCTCAACAAGTTGAGACCCCTCAACTCCCTCCTATCTGAGTCATTTGTAAATTTATACACCCCAGGCCAAAAATTAGCGGTAGACGAGTGCCTTATGTCCTTCAAGTGCCGTCTATCATTTCGCCAATACATCCCCTCCAAAAGAGCCCGATACGGTGTGAAGCTTTATAACAGTGTGCAAGAGCACAACGGGCTACACCTGTGGCTTTTTTTATATATGAGGGCTGGGACCGCCACCTTAATCCACCAGGATGCCCAGAGGATGTTGGCATTATTTGGAAAATTGTCTGGGAACTCATAGTGCCATTCCTACAGAAAGGGTACCATGTGTACACCGACAATTATTACACCAGTGTCCCCGTGTATAAGTCCCTCCATGCTGCTAATACAGGGGCCTGTGGGACGGTCCGCAAAAATAGAGCCGGCTTCCCTCAACAACTGGTGTCCAGGCGAATAGAAAGGGGTGCGACACTTTCATTTGCAAGTGACCAGTTGCTCGCTGTCAAATGGAGTGATAAAAAGGAGGTGTACATGCTGACCACCATGCATGAAGACACCACAGTGGCAGTGAGAGAGAGGGGCGCTACCTCTGATAAGAGGAAACTGGTCTGCGTGGTGGACTATAATAATTTCATGGGGGGAGTCGATCTATCTGACCAGGTCCTACAACCGTACCTGGTCAAGCGCAAAACTAGGGCCTGGTATAAAAAGGTAGCAATTTACCTCATACAGATGGCTACTTATAACAGCTATGTGCTCTACAAGACCCAGGGAACGCTCAGTTTCCTCCAATATCAGGAGAACATTATAGAGCGCCTCCTGTTTGACTCCCCCGCACCTGGAGAATCCTTTGAGTCAGAGGAAGTCAAAAGGCTCACTGAGCGCCACTTCCTTCACCCCGTCCTTGCCACTGAGAATAAGGAATACCCCCAAAAGAGATGACGGGTGTGTAGTAAACATGGAAGGAGGAGGGATACCCGGTTTTACTGCCCCATGTGCTCTTCAAATCACGGCCTGTACAACTTCCCCTGTTTTGAGACCTATCACACCGTTTCTAATTATTAATTTTATATATAACTTAGGGAACACCAAAAAGGGTGGGGTGGGGGATTTATTTTAAGGAGTCAATTTAATTTATTCATATTTTTTGTTTAGTTTCTTGGCTTTCCAAGGGAGGGAGGGATTCTCACGGAGAGGTAGTGAAGTGTATTTATTTTAGACTTTAAAACAAATGTTTCCCGTTTTTATTTTTTTATACATTTCTTGGACAATTAAATCCTGGACATGATCACTCACAAATGAATACTGTTTATTGTGCAGGAGCCCACATCTGTCTATTCAGAACATGGACCCCCACAAGTGTTCTTGAAATAAAAAAATTAATATGGGCATTTAATTTATTAGTAGATAAATCCAGCACCTGCTGCCTAAGCCACCCCTGAATTAGTGGAAGTCGTGCATTTTAGCAATGGTTACAAGAATAAATTGGGGATGTATTTCCATTTTTTTATGACTATGTCCTGCCACATACAGCTGTTACATTCCTAATTCTGTACCGTGATATGGGCATGATATTTTTTTTTTTGGAGGATCTTTAATAATCGAGCTGTTCCTTATCAATACACCATGGGCTTTGTTACAGTTCTTCTGGAAATACTGACATCATTTTGGGGATTAGTGATCCTTTACTGTTCCTATAGATGGTTTTGGACACTGCCCCTTTATATATTCTGTAGGTGAGTGGTTGTTTTGTGCATATAGCGGTTCCTACTTTGCCGGGCAGGGGCCTGTTATGGTGTACCTCGTCACTTGGCACGTTCGTCCCTCATTAGGATTGATGGAGCCAAAGAGACGTTGTACAACCAGTTACTGAAAAAAAAAAAAAGCTTGTCATCAGGGGCGTAGCTAAAGGCACAAAAATTCAGCTTGGGCCCCCCCTTCCCCGCAACTTCTCTTTATGGCCGATGTCTGTGACCCACCTATAACTTACAGCTGCATCGCTGGGTTTCTTAAGTGAACCATTGATGCAGCATTAGCAGCCAGAGGCGTTGCAACGGTCAGAAAAGATCATGGGCACAAAGTCAAAGACATATACTTTGTACCGCCCCCCATACCTCTAAATAATGCAGCTCCCAATAAGTGTCAAATACCAGTTCTACACCGTGAATAGTGAGCATAGTACAGTTACATCCAATTACTTACATGTGACGTCTTCTCTTTCCCTTCTCTTCTCGACTTCTTCCAAGTTCCAGTCATGACTCGTTTTTGCGCACACACTTCCTATTCTGTAGCTACCCGCAGTGCTTCTACAGGGCGGAAACGCTGTGGCGCAGGGAATTCTTGCCGAAAAACCGCACCAAATTGTGGTGCAGTTTTTCGGCCAGAAAGTCCGCTGCGGAATATTAAACATAAAAAGGTCATACTTTTACATAGCCATGGCGACGCATCCCTCTGCTGTCCTGCATGCTGGCTGCCTGGGATGACGTTTTATCCCATATGGCCGGCCTCTGATTGGCTGTAACAGTCGCATGGGATGTCCCAACGGCCTGGATGAAGCAACACAGAATTCTGGATAAGTACAAGTTTTTGGTCTTTTTCGGAGTTGAATCGCTGCTTTTCCACCGCAGAAAAACACCTGCTATTTGTTGCGGGTTTTATATCTCCATTGATTTCAATGGGGAAGAAAACCCGTAAAAAAAAAATTTAATTGACATGCTGTGGATTAAAAAAAATCGCACTGCAGGTCAATTTCTGAGCAGATTTTCCGCTCGTCATTTACGGTGCGTGTAGGAGATGTGATTATATCTCATCCACTCTGCTACTACTGTATTATCCTGCAGATTTTTCAGTACGAAAGCGGTGATACCAAATAAGTATAGTTTCTTATGTTTGCCTACGTTTGCACAATAATAATAAAAAGATTTTGTTTTTGCATCGCCAGATTCCAAGAGCCCTAACCTTTTTTATTTCTCTGCCTATATAGCCATATGTGGTCTTGTTTTTTGCACGACAAAGTGTAGTTTGCACTGGTACTATTTTGCGGCACATGGAACTTATTGATCAACTTTTATTTTATTCTATTGGGGAGGAAATGGGAAGAAAAAGCAATTTTGCTGTTGTTTTTTTTTAAGTGTTTTTGTATGGCATTCACCTGGCGGTTTAATTAATGTGTTAACTTTATTCGAGTTATGATCACGGCGATACCTTATGTGTATTTTTTTTCACACTTTAAGGGGTTAAACTGCCCGAATTGTTCTCTACAATTTCGTCAGGAGCCAGGCTGTGTCCATTCTTGTAGGTGCACTGGCAGTACCCACGAGATCCGAGAGACTAATATATCAGTCACGATGTGGGAACTAGCACCTGCTTGTGATGGATGTTGTTCATCGTTAAGGGGTTAAAGGGGTATTCTTATCTTAGGCATTTATGGAATATGCATAGGATATATGCCATAAATGCCTAAAAAGTGCTGGTCTCACCTATGTGATCCTCACCCATCAGCTGAACAGGGGTCCACTGCCACTATATTCTTCATACACTTCAATAGGGAGGTGGTTGCGCTTGCGTGCAGCCATATCTCCACTGAAGTATATGGAGATTACGGCGGGCAGGAATTGGCGGACAGGGGTCTGCTGATGGGTGAGGATCCCATAGGTGGTACTTATGGCATATACTGTAAATAGGAATACCTCTTTTAGAAAGTAATAAAATAATTGTTTAATACAATTGCTGAGGAGAACTACAACTCACAGCAGGTCCTGAAAGCCTACAGGTATCATCGCATGCTTGGAGTTATAGTTCCCCATGCAGGGGAAGGGCATAACATACAGTAGTTTCTTTGCAAAGTACTGGGGACACACTTTTTTCTTATAAGCTGCTGCAGTGCTGCCTGGCTCTTTCTTACCTTTGAGTTTGTATTTCTCTGCTCAGCTCTGTGAGCCATGATGTAGCCGGCACTCTGTCCCCCGAGGATGAATGTGGCTGGACATACCTACTTATGCACAGCAGGTACAAGATGTAATATGATGAGACCGGGGGGGGGGGGGGCTCATGAGGCACCTCCTGCTGCTGCTATGACCCCGACAATTCCCCCCTATGCAGTGCACAGTCTACATGCTGGCTGCTTTAGTACACAGCCTAGTGCAGCCCAGCCAATCAGTATGACCCACTGTAATGACGGGGGTGGGGAGACAGACAAGTGAGCTCTAATCTACCCACCACTCAGTCCCTGCCTACTTGCAACGACCCACCCTAGGCGACGGGGTACAACTGGGCGACGGTCCCTACGCTCAATAAGTGCATGACAGACAAACAGACAAGGGTACACAGAGCTAGGGGGAGAAAGGGGCAGTTGCCCACGGCAACACCGTAAGCAACAAGAGAAGTGAACAAGCCGAGTCAAACCAGGAGAGTACAAGTTGCCAAACGCAGAGCAGAAGAGTAGTAAACAAGCCGGGGTCAATATGAAGCAAGGACAATGGTACAAGAAGCTGCAGCAGGGCCAGGAAACCAAACGAGAAGAATCACAGGCAAAGGAGGAACAGGAAAGGCAGGAATAAATAGACAGAGGGCGGGAGCTAGCTCCGTCTGGCCAGGCTGTGATAGGTTCTCCCACTCCTAAGCCTGCCACCCTGAGTGGTGGAAGATGGAGTCAGTCTCACAGACATAGAAGCAGGTGCAGACTGATTATCTATGGGCGTTAACCCCGAAGCTGTGCCTGGCAGATCCTTTACACCCACACTAATTGGCTGGACTGCAGCAGGCTGCATAGTATAGCATCCAGCAAGTGGGCTGTGCACTGCTCAGGGAGGGGAAATGTGTCACACTACAGGGCAGGGCCCGCCGCTGGGGATAAAGAGGTGGGCGGGCAGCAGCAGCCCACTACATACGCCGGTATCTGGCATTTGCCAGATAGGCAGCCCGGCCCTGCAGTCAGCGTTAGTGTGGCGAGGGGGACCTGCGGGCCCCCCTGGCTTACGGGCCCGGTCGCAACTGCGACCGCTGCGACCCCTATAGCTACGCCACTGCTTGTCATGACAGCCCTGCAGGTGTTCTTCTATTTAGTGAACAGACTTGAGTTTGCAACATAGTTGGATACATTATCCTCCATTTGTTTGAAGATATTGTCCATCACTCCAGTACAGTTTATTTTTTCCTTTCTGACTGATTTTATATTAGGACAGAATTCTGTCCACAATGACATCATAATGGCACAGATGCGGGACAACTGCTTCTTCAGCAAGACATAGTCGTAAGTACAGGCAAATGTGTCTATAGCAACATGCATCCATTATGAATACACGGCTTTACTTCTCTTTGGTATGCCGCACAAATTTATTAATGTGGCATATTTCTAACAAAATAACCTTCTACCACGTCTCCTCTATTTTATCTGGAAAAGTAATAAGAATTTGAAATTACATTATATACCCATAGTGTCTGAAATAATGCCCATTATTTCCTCCTTTGAAAATGTTTTGGTCCGCATACTCACTACACCACTAGATGAATACCTTTATGACTTTAGTTTTTAAAATGGGGTCAATTTCTGTTTTTTGTTTTTTTTGTTCAGGCAGCTCAATGCCTCTAAATCCATGATATAGGTCCTAGAATTTATTCAATTGTGGCCTGAAAGCCAAAGGTTGCTCCCTCTCTTTTTGGCCCAGCCACACGTCTAATAAGCAGTTTGGGGCAACAATGGGAGTATTTTTGAAAACAGGAGAAATCGGTCTTCAAACTGATACTTTTATGAAAAAAGTGAAATTACATTTTTTCTCACCTGCTATGCATTACATTTCTTCAATTTTTCTATTTTTTAATTAATTTCCGCAAATCGTACCAGTTTACTTTTACCACTAAAATAAAGTACAACATGTAACAAAAAAACAAGTCAGAATTACTTGGATATTCAAAACTTTCGTAGAGTTATTCTCTGATAAAGTCAGACATACCAGATTTGACAAATCTAGCTTGGTCATTAAGGTCCAAATAAGCTTGGTCACTAAGGGGTTATGCGGTATAACAAATATTGCCATGACAAACTACAATTCCTTCCGCAAAAAACAAGCCCTCATATGGCTATGTCTACAAAAACCAAAGAAGTTATGGCTTTTGGAAGGCAGGGAGGAAAAAAGGAAAATGAAAAAACTGAAATTGGTCGTGTCTCCAAGGGGTTAAAATACCTTCGGTATTAAGGGGTTAATTTAGATGCGTTCTGTGTAATGTTTTGTTTCTCCTGCAGTGGCACTGGAGAACTGAACATTTGCTTCCGGATTCCACTATATCTGATTACTGGGTCCCAAGCAGCAGGACATCCTTATTTTTTTGTGGGAGGAGTTGTAGTTTCTATTGGCGCAATTTAAAGTACCATATAATGTACTGGGAAACTGAAAATAAAATCCTTTGTAGGATGCAATTGGAAAAAAACTCAATTCCTCCATTGTTTTTTGGGTTTCGTTTTTACAGCTTTCACCGTGATGACAACTTAACTTTATTCTGCAGCACAATATGATTACGGTGATACCAAATATAGATAGTTTTTTTTTTATATATATTACTACATTTACAAAGAAAAACTATTTTTTGCAGGGCGAGCTGTAGTTTTTATTGGTACAATTTTTTGGTATATAACATTTTTTGATCACTTGTTATTACATTGTTTTTAGCGCTAAAGTGACAAAAAAACAAAGTTTCAGGTGTTTTAAAAAAAATTTACGCTGTTTACCGTGCAAGTTAAATAATGGTATATTGTAATAGTTTAGACATTTACAGACGTGGCGATAACAATTTTCTTTATTTTTTATTTTTTACATTGTGCTTGGGGAAAAATGAGAAAAGGGGGGATTTTTGTACTTTTTTTTAAAAAAAATGTACATTTATTTTACACCTGAAAAATTTAACTTTTATTTACACAATATGCTGTGATATATTAAATTTGTTTGGCCATTTTCTATGCTTGGTTCTTCTTTAAGTGAACCTCCGGGCAATTTTCATAATATTAAAAATGGACCGTCTACGGTCATTTAGAATACCAGGACCTTTCATTAAATAAAAGTTTCAAAGGTGTTCTTTACAGATTAACTCCTTAATATCACAGTAAATAAAATGTCTGCATGTTACTAGATTGTACATGAGAAGGATGCTGATATCATCCGTGACATTACATCTTGCTCTGCAGCTGTTGGATTAAGCAGCTCACAGACCTCCTGCTCTGTGTGTGCACTTCATACTGGTTATACTGAACGCTATCTGCACCTTTTAGCTGATTCCTCCTGCATTTTGACCAGAAAGCAGGGAGAATTATTTGAAAGGAGCAGAGCTCTCAGTATTATGTGCAGACTGCATGGAGAGCGGAAAGTCTGTGAGGTGCAGCTTCAGCCAATATATGCAGACAGAAAGTGATGTCAGAGAAGGGGGCATTGTTTTGTCAACTTCTACCGTATAGCCCAGTAACATGCAGACATTTTGTTATTGCCTGTATTTTTAAGGTATAGTTTACAGAACACCTAGAAAGCTACCAGAACAAAAAAAAACAAACAAAAAAAGAACAACAGGCCTGGCATATTACATGACTCTAATATATTCATTATGAACACACATAATTCTATACTCTTAGATGACAGATTCATTGAGAAAATAACTCAATTTATGTTGTCTTCCAGCAAACTGTGTAAAGTTGATTAAGCCTAAAAACTGGCTTTACAATCATGTATACAGTACTGACTAAAGCTGACACTTTTATAGAAAACTAATGAGCATAATAGTAAGAATAATGCATTGCGCTAGACTTAATCATGCACAATAAATGATAAAATCACAGGAGGAGAGTTCTTAAATCTTGAACATCTGACAATGTATTCAATTTCAAAATTGTTTTGGAAGTCAACTAAGCACTAGTTAATATTTAGTCATTATGAAACAGTAATATAAATTATATGGACTACAAAACCAGTTATGAATATATATATATATATATATATATATATATATATATATATAAATATTATATATATATATATATATATATATATATATATATATATATATATATATATAGACAGAGAGACAACTAAGGGGTGTTGGACATGATTAACATGTGTAAATATACATAAATGACCCATACTAAAAATTTGGTAAAAACCTGTTCCATGTAAAATCCCCTCCAAAGATAAGAGGGCACTCCCTCTGTCTGGAGAAAAAAAGGTTCAATCTCCTGAGGCGACAAGTCTTCTTTTCCATAAGAACTGTGAATGTGTGGAATAGACTAACACAGAAGCAACAGTAGATGTCTTTAAAAAAAGGCTTTGAGAGTTTCTTAGTATGAAAAAATATCAGCTCCTATGTCAATGTACAGAATTCCTTGTTTGAATGTTGATCCTGTCGGATTGCTACTTGGGATCAGGAGGAAATTTTTCCTTTTTAGGGAAGATTGCTTAATGCCCTGTTAGTAATTTCTATATTTATTCACTTTTTTTTTGTTTAAATCTCCCTTTGGATCAATATGGGTAAAATAAAGTTCTATAATTTTTCCTATCCCTTCCCTTTCTCCCTTCCCTTGGTTGGACTTGATGGACATACAGTATGTGTTTTTTTTCAATTGTAGTAACTATGTAATTATGTAACTATGTAACTATATGTACAAGGAAAAAAAAACAGCATAGCAAAAAATCTCAAACATCCCTGAGCAATTTATGATCAGAACTGTAAGGATTTTTACCAGTTAAGAAGTCCAAGGAAAAATGTAGAGACATGAAAGGCCACATGTGATTTACCGAGATCCTTAACCAAGGCTGACAGTTGTGCCATCTTTTCTTTATCTTTAAAAAGATCTGTGAGTCAGGTGCAGACAAATAAATTTAAAAGATGAGATTCTCCTCTTGTTCTCTCCTGAAACTTGAAATATTTTAGATTATCTGTAAAAACACAGATTCAAAAATCATTTTTTAATTTAATTCATCCGGGTCAAGTCTCACATTTTATCTTATTCTTCCTATGAAAAATCAGCTAAAATAAGGTAGAATTTTCAGATCAAATTATCAGTTTTTGTTCTGTGCTGATTCTCTGTACCAGTTATAGCCATTACTGCATTTTCTTTGTAGGGAAGCAAAAATATCATGGATATCTTCTCTGCTCATTGGGAGCACTTTTAAAGAGCAACACATTTGGCAATGTGTCTGTACAAATGGTTGATGCAGTGATCCATGGCATGTTCATTCATGTCTGTCTTTGTGCTAATGGAGCTGGTAAACAATGACATTTTTATTAGTGAAAAAAGGGGAAAATGTATTTTATGAGGTGTAACAGCCATCCATATATAGATTACATGCCTGCTGGGATTTTCCAAATCAACATGTGAGTGTTGAGTTTCCTATACATATCTAGTCTTAAAAGAAAAGTAATTTCACGATTTCTCAAATACGTTTTAAAACCTATGCAGAAATAGATAGATAGATAGATAGATAGATAGATAGATAGATAGATAGATAGATAGATAGATAGATAGATAGATAATGTAATGTATTCTAACTATGAGTTTGACACTGACAATGACGTAATAGGGAGGCTATGAGGAACAGCCAAAGGCTGGTCCTCATAGGCTTCCGTGTATTGTATGATACACTGTCTGGCCTCCAGTTGCCATGCCAACCATCAGCAGCCCCTGAAATCGCATTGCGGGGGCTGCCGATGTGCTACGAACCCCCTCAATGTGGCGATCGCAATCGATCGCCGCATCTAAGGGGTTCATTGCTAAACTTAGAGGGAGAGCAGGGCGTACACCCTGCACAGTTAACCGCCGCTGTGGTGTAACGCCGCGCGGAGGTTAACTGTTAAAATACAGATGTAACTGCACGTCAAGGTGTGCAAACTTTCTGCACACCTTGACGTGCATTAACATCAACGTGAACGAAGGGGTTAAGATACAGCTTCTATGTGTTCTGCATAGAAGCTGTATCATTCTGTCATACTAATAATAGTTATAAACTTAGATGTGATTGTTAGCTGGATCCTGCATGTCAGAGACACGCAGGATCCAGCTAACAACATAGCCATCAGTTCAGCTAAACGGACGGCCGCAGCTTTGAGAGAGCGATATAGCTTCTATTTATACAGGATACATAGAAGCTACTTCTCAAAAAGTTAAAAAATTAATGTTAATAAAAGCCAATTTAAAAATTGTTACAAATGACATAAAACATTGTTTTTTTTTGTTTGTTTTATAACCCCTTAATGACCGCCGATTAGCCTTTTCACGGCGGTCATTAATGGGCTTTATTCTACAGCGCCGCTATTCCACGGCGCTGCTGTAGAATAAAGTAAACAGAACAGGGAGCCGACGAATCTCCCTGCTCTCAGCTGCCAGAGGCAGCTGAGGGCTGGGAGCATCCCTGCTCTGCCGGGTGAGATCGATAATAGTATCTGAATGGTTTTGGAGAGAGGGAAGGAGCTCCTTCTGAATGGTTTTAGAGAGAGGGAAGGAGCTCCTTCTCATCCCACCGACACCCGGTGATAAAATCGCCGAGTGTCTGTGTCTTCTATGGCAGCCGGGGGTCTAATAAAGGCCCCCAGGTGTGCCTGGAGTGAATGCCTGCTAGATCATGCCGGAGGCATGACCTAGCAGATGCCTGTCCGTTTTAAACGGACAGGCAGTAATACACTGCAATACAAAAGTATTGCAGTGTATTATAATAGTGATCGGAGGATAGTGAAGTCCCCTAGTGGGACTAGTATAAAAGTAAAAAAAGTTTAATAAAGTTAATTTTAAAAAAAGTGAAAAAAAAATAAATGAAAAACCTACTTTTTCCCCTTACAAAATGCTTTACTATTAAAAAAAAACTACAATAAAGCTAAAAAGTTACACATATTTGGTATCGCCGCGTCCGTAACGACCCCGACTATAAAGCTGTTACATTATTTAACCCGCACTGTGAACGCCGTAAAAAATAAAATAAAAAACAATGGAAAAATTGCTGTTTTCTGTTAATCCTGACTTAAAAAAAATGTGATAAAAAGTGATCAAAAAGTCGCATCTACTCTCAAATGGTACCAATAAAAACTGCAAGTCAAAAGATTCAGAAGTGTCAGGATTCTGAGTACACATGACGTCCAGGCTGGATTTCATGTGTATTCATTATCAGGACACTTGTGTATCTGGCTGCACATCGTTCTAGTAAGAACGCTGTGCTGCTTGTAAATGAATGGAGATGAGTGTATGAGGCTGACTGGTCACTGATTGGTCAGCGTCATACACATAAACACGCCCAGTTAAAAACACAATACACTCCCAGTTGGACATAACGAAATAAAAACGCCCAGTTGTCCATTTCAAAGCTCATTTGCATATATATAAAATAGCTCATAACTTGGCCAAAAATTAACGTTTAAAAAAACAAAAACAAACGTTACTGTTATCTACGTTGCAGCGCCGATCACATGCAATAGGAGATAGGGGTTTGAGAATCTGGTGACAGAGCCTCTTTAAGCAGTTTGCGGTTTCTGCTACCTGCAAAATAAAATTTATATCATGAGATTTATATCTATTTTTTGATAGATAGATAGATAGATAGATAGATAGATAGATAGATAGATAGATAGATAGATAGATAGATAGATAGATATTTAAGACAAAATAAGACATTTTATTTTTTTATTGAAGAAGGACAATAGTATAGGTACAGCAGTAAACAATATGAAATTACACAAAAAAAATTTTCATGCTCCATCAGTTCGTATTGTGTGCAGTTTTGTTGCTCCTAAGGCTTTGTTCACACTGAGATTTTTGCAGGAGGGAAATTCTGCCTCAAAATTCCGTTTGGGAATTTTGAGGCAGATTTTGACCTTCCTACACGCCGTTTGCCGCGATTTTCACCGCGTTTTTCGCGGCATTTTTCGCTTGCGCCCATTGAGTGCTACGGACAAAAAACTCAGTGAAATACGCTTTATCTGCCTCCAATTGATGTGAGTGAAAGGTCAGAGGCGTAACCGTGCAAAGGTACCGCTCGCGGGAGAAAACCGCCTCTGCCTCCTATTAAAATCAATGGGAGGCATTTTCGACCGGTTTTTGATGAGTTTTGCAGAGCGGTTTCCGCGCCAAAAAACTCGTCAAAATACTCCGTGTGAACAGGGCCTAAGGGTAACATTTGGCATTTTACAATTATGTATATTGTAAAACTGCATGCTAAAACACAACATGCAAATACAAATACTTTTATGTGGTTTATTTGAAGTGTTCATTGTGGGTGATGTTGAAGGTTCAAACAACACATACTATTATTATTATTATTATTATTATTATTATTATTTATTTACTTATAGAGGACCTTCTACTTCCATTCCACTGTAGCATGCAAAATAGAAGGATTAAAACTTAATACTAAAAATGAAAATACAATAATCACATAAACATACAGAATAGGGACACATTTAGGGGGGATTCACACGAGCGTGTATTCGGTCCGTGCGGGCCTCGTGGTTTTCACGCGGCACGCATGGACCAATACAAGTCTATGGGGCAGTACAGACAGTCCGTTCTTTTTGCGCAGCGTTTGTCTGCTGCGCAAAAAGCGTGACAGGTTCAATAACTCTGCGTATTTCGCGCATCACGCACCCATTGAAGTCAATGGGTGCGTGAAAACCACGCAGGTTGCACGGAAGCACTTCCGTGTGAACCGACTGAAACAGCGCACCAGCTGTCAAAAGGATGAATGTAAACAGAAAAGCACCACGTGCTTTTCTGTTTCCGAACATCCAAACGGAGTGTCTTTGCGATGAGCGAAGCCGGACAAGCGAACCGAACTTCACCGGGTTCGGCCGAACTCGTTTTGGCCGAACCCGGCAAAAAAATTATCGGTACGCGACGTCAGGAGATAGTCACTGTCCATGGTGCTGAAAGAGTTAAACTGTTTCAGCACCATGGACAGTGACTTCCGATCCCAATATACATGAACCTGTAGAAAAAAAAACGAAGTTCTGACTTACCGATAACTCCCGACTTCTTCCTCCAGTCTGACCTCCCGGGATGACAATTCAGTCCAAGTGACAGCTCCAGCCAATCACTGGCCAAGCACAGGCTGCAGCGGTCACATGGACTGGCGCGTCATCCAGGGAGGTGGGGCCCGATGTCGAGAGGCGCATCACCAAGGACGCGTCACCAAGGATGCGTCACCAAGGACGCGTCACCAAGGCAACGGCCGGAAAGTTCTCGGTAAGTACGAACTTTTTGGTTTTTTTTAACAGGTTGCTGTATATTGTGTTCGGCATTCACTGTCGAGGGTGCTGAAAGAGTTAGCTCTTTCAGCACCTTGGACAGTGACGGGCGTCAACTAGCCTCATCTCTATGATGGCGGCTGCGCGAAAATCACGCAGCCGCGCATCATACACGGATGACACACGCAGCTGTCAAATGGTTTTTGCGCGCGCAAAATGCCGCGTTGTTTGCGCGCGCAAAAACGCAACGTCCGTCTGTATCTCCCCTTAAGGTGGTGCCTGAATGGTGTGCAGCCCCTACTGGTGTCGCTGCAAAGATGGTATGAAGCAGGAGTTTTGTTGCAAATGCATGTGTTCTCAGCACAACTGGCCACAACAGGAGTAATAAATAACACTTCTCAATATGGGAGGCACAGGTCTTAAACATAGCTCATGCAGTAGTTGATGGCTGGCTTAGCTTTCTGTCGCAGGCCGAGCTGATGGCACCCCTTCTTGATACAAGGGTTGGGCTGGCAATGTAAGGTCGCGTAGGTTGCTGGCTCACTGCTACACGTTGGAAGGCTCCTGCCCACACCCACCACTGCTCACACTACTCTCGCACACAATCACAGTAGGCTCCTGCACGTCCCCCGAACTTGCCTCAGGACCACAGATTCATGCCCAACATTAGTGTCGTTTCTTCTCCAGCAGCTCCACACTCCCCACACAACTCTGCAGCAACTATCTCTTTCGCAGCCCAGGTTCCACCTCTCCCAAATACTGAACTCTGAATGGCAAGAACACTGCCTTTTAATAAATTGCCCACAGCATCAGGGTATGGCATATGCAACGCTGTGAAATCCCAGCGTGGCAATAAAGCAAAAATGGAGCCAAAGCCATACATCATAATGCCTACAATTTAGATTGCCAGCAAGCCATCTACCATCATACCTGTACAAGTCAAACTATAACGTTGTAGTGCATTTATACAACAGCAGAGCAACATAAAATACACAGGATGGACTGACCACATAAATGCAGTAAGGCGGACAGGCCTCTTCTCCTGCAGAATGCCACCTAGGGGGTGAAAACAGCAGTAATAGCATGTGTTAAATGCACAGTGCATAAATAAATAATTCAAACTTGGACATATGTATGTGCAACGTCATTACTGGCCAAAAATGCAGCAAAACCCCCTTTGAAGAGTTTGGGTTCTCTCCCACACCCTTTCACATGCTCGATTGTATTATAGCCCCCATAAACTTCTTTATAGTCTTACTCTACCTCCCTATGCCTCCAATTTCATATGGAGGCACACAAAGGTTTTTTAAGTTGGATTTTGTATGAATCTGATAGGAAAAAAATCTGTATGTTACTATGCACCGTCAGATACAATTTTGTGGAGCTATTCTTCTTTTAAAGCATTTCTTCTAGAGGAGAATAATTGTATAGTATGGCACTGCACTAATCCCTATATGGTGGGACACATGGTTTCTACAGCTCCAAAGACAGCTCTGTTGTATGCATTAGACCTCACAGTGCCAGATTCAGGAGCCGAGAAGGTTCTGCCCAAACAAGCTTTCAATTTACGATTAGCAGAGTAGGAGACAAAAGATGGTTTACTATGCAAGTAGGACAGTATGTAGGACCGTATAAAAGGTTGTGAAGAAGTAAATATGGCAATAGTGTAAAGGATCTGCCAGACACAGCTTCTGTGTCGACGCCCGTGGGTAATCAGTCTGCACCTGCTCCTAAGCCCTCATTTACACGAGCGTAATATACGCGCGTGCGACGCGCGTGCTTTTCACGCGTCGTACGCACCTATATTACTCTATGGGGCAGTGCAGACGATGCGTGAATTTTGCGCAGCGCAAGTGCGTTGCGTAAGACTCACGACATGTTCTATAATCGTGCGTTTTTCGCGCATCACGCACCCATTGAAGTCAATGGGTGCGTGAAAACCACGAAGGTCGCACGGAAGCACTTCCGTGCGAACTGCGTAGTTCGCGCAAGAGCTGTCAAACTGAATGTAACCAGAAAAGCACCACGTGCTTTTCTCTTTACAAACATCCGAACGGAGTGTCTTAGACATGAGCGAACCGAACTTTACCGGGTTCGGCCGAACTCGTTTTGACCGAACCCGGCAGGAGACAGTCACTGTGCAGGGTGCTGAAAGAGTTAAACTGGTTCAGCACCCTGGACAGTGACTTCCAATTCCAATATACGTGAACGTGTAAAAAAAAAAAAAGTTCTGACTTACCGATAACTCCCGGCTTCTTCCTCCAGTCTGACCTCCCGGGATGACAATTCAGTCCAAGTGACAGCTGCAGCCAATCACAAGCCAAGCACAGGCTGCAGCGGTCACATGGACTGCCGCGTCATCCAGGGAGGTGTGGCCAGATGTCAAGAGAGGCGCGTCACCAAGGACGCGTCACCAAGGCAACGGCCGGGAAGTTCTCGGTAAGTACGAACCTCTTTTTTTTTAAACAGGTTACTCGATATGGTGATCGGAATGCACTGTCGAGGGTGCTGAAAGAGTTACTGCCGATCAGTTAACTCTTTCAGCACCATGGACAGTGACTGACGTCGACTAGCCTCATCTCTATGATGGCGGCTGCGCGAAAATCACGCAGCCGCGCATCATACACGGATGACACACGGAGCTGTCAAGTGCCTTTTGCGCACGCAAAACGCTGCGTTTTTTGCGCGCGCAAAACGCACACGCTCGTGTAAATGAGGCCTAAGTCTGAGAGAGTGACACGATTTTCTACCAGTCAGGCTGGGAGGCTGAGGAGTGGGAGAGCCTATCACAGCCTGGCCAGACGGAGCTAGCTCCCGCCCTCTGTCTATTTATACCTGCATTTCCTGCTCCTCCTTTGCCTGTGATTCTGTCTGTGTCCTGGCTCTGCTGCTTGAACATTTTGTCCTCTGCTTCATTTTTACCCTGGCTTTACTGACAATTCTCTTGCTCTGCGTTTGGTACCTCGTACACTCCTGGTTTGACTCGGCTCGTTCACTACTCTTGTTGCTCACGGTGTTGCCATGGGCAACTGCCCCATTTCCCTAACTTCTGTGTACCCTTGTCTGTCGTGCACTTATTGAGCGTAGGGACCGTCGCCCAGTTGTACGCCGTCGCCTAGGACGGGCCGTTGCAAGTAGGCAGGGACTGAGTGGCGGGTAGATTAGGGCTCACCTGTCTGTCTCCCTACTCCGTCATTACAAATAGGCTATATGTTTGTTTAAATAGGGGGACTTTAGGTTACTTTTGAAAGCTTGAAGAAACTATATTATGTAGAAATGCATGGAAGAACTCTTGGAGATGGGAAAAGAAAGAGTAAATAAGAGGAGAGAAGAATGTCATGTCCTGAATGGACATTTTCATGTAGGTTACTATATGGAAACTAGAGCAAAGGTCAGGCCAAGTTGGAAATCACTTTGTTTGTTATTGTGAAAATTTTTAGTTATAGTCCCTAAGTGAACAGCAACCAGTGAAAGGACTGGAAAAGTGGGGAGACAGTAGAGGAGCAAGAGAATAGATGGATTATTTGGGCAGCGTTGTTTCCAGCAAGGGAAACGAAATCTCATTTACCTCGTAATCTCGCGAGATTACGCGCGGCTTGCTGAAATCTCACAGAAAGGATTCAGAAATGTCAGAATTCTGAGTACACATGACGTCCAGGCTGGAGATCATGTGTATTCATTATCAGGACACTTGTGTATGTGGCTGCACATCGTACTAGTAAGAACGATGCTGCTGTGTAAATGAATGGAGAGGAGTGTATGATGCTGATTGGTCACTGATTCGTCAGCATCATACACTTCTCTCCACAATGCCCAGTTAGTAAAACAAGTAAACACGCACAGTTAAAAACACAATACACGCCCAGTTGGACATACTAATAAAAACACGCCCAGTTGTCCATTTCAAAGCTCATTTGCATATATATAAAGTAGCTCATAACTTGGCCAAAAATGAACGTTTTTTTTAAAAAAAACACGTTACTGTTATCTACATTGCAGCGCCGATCACTTGCAATAGGAGATAGGGATTTGAGAATCTGGTGAGAGAGCCTCTTTAAGCAGTTGGAAAGATGAAAGTATGTTTTGTGGTAGGGCACAGTAGTCCAAGCAAGATGTGATGACAGCATGGATAAGCATTTTGGTTTAATTATGAATGAGAAGGGAGGAGGTAGTAAATGTGAAATAGCAGATAAATGTGAGTCTTAAAGGGAATTTAAGAGATATGATTTACAGAAACCACATGGACCACAAAAACAACAGTCTAGAGCTAACCCATTAACTTCTATGGGAGAGTTTTCTAGGCATGCTCTGTGACCTGTGCAGAGGACATTGTGCAGGAAGCGATAGGAGGGGAGCGGTGTCCATCCACTATTGCCATTGGTGGATCCTATGTTATCTATATAGAGGTGTTATCTTTCATTGTAATCCTGCCTGTGATGATAATGAGGTGACTGCTGAGAAGTGATCTCTACAGAGCAGGAAGTGTCAGTCTATTGTGTGGCTCAGGGGCCAGAGTGAAAACTGAAATATTTAGCATTATATTTTTAATGTAGATAATGAAATGGGAAATCTAAAAATACATCACCAGAAATCTTAAAAAATATGTCTAAATTAAAAAATTGATTTAAACAATAGGTCATTTTCTCATGGCACATTCCCTTTAAATGTACAGGAGAAAATAGTAACTGCAATTCACGCATTTTCCTTGGCTCAGACATTTAATGATGACTTTCGTTTGTAAACTAGGCTGGGCTGTAAATCTACAGGGTTTTACACTTTTTCGGAAAGACAGGACAAATAGGAAAGGTGGTGGTGTATGTCTGTATGTGAGAAATGATATGAAGGCGAGTCTGAAAGAGACAATAGTGGGTGAATACTGTGAGGAGGTTGAAACCTTGTGGGTGGAACTAGAAAGGGAGGTAAACACTGAAAAAATTACTTTTGGTGTAATCTATAGACCCCCCAATATAACTGAGGAGATGGAAGTTCAGCTATATAAACAGATGGAGCGGGCTGCACAGGCGGGTACTGTAGTGATAATGGGAGATTTTAATTTCCGGGATATTAATTGGTATCATGGTTCAGCTTCAACTGCAAAGGGGAGACATTTCCTCAACCTGTTGCAGGAAAATTTTATGGGCCAGTTTGTGCAAGACCCGACTAGAGGTGAAGCTCTGTTCGATCTGGTAATTTCTAATAATGCAGATCTTGTTGGGAATGTCAATGTTCGTGAAAACCTCGGTAACAGTGATCATAATATAGTTACATTTTACCTATACTGTAAAAAACGCAGGCTGGGAGGGAAAAAACATTTAATTTTAAGAAAGCCAATTTCCCCAGGATGAGGGCTGCAATTCAGGATATGGACTGGGAAGAACTAATGTCAAATAATGCAACAAATAATAAATGGGAGATTTTCAAATCTACTTTGAGTTATTATAGTGCAAAATTTATTCCTATAGGTAACAAGTATAAACGACTCAAATTAAACCCCACATGGCTTACACCTTCTGTGAAAGGGGCAATACACGACAAAAAAAGGGCATTTAAAAAATACAAATCTGAGGGTACAGCTGTAGCCTTTGTAAAATATAAAGAGCTTAATAAAATCTGTAAAAATGTAATAAAATTAGCAAAAATACAAAATGAAAGGCAGGTGGCCAAGGATAGTAAAACAAATCCCCAAAAATTCTTCAAGTATATAAATGCTAAAAAGCCAAGGTCTGAACATGTAGGACCCCTAGATAATGGTAATGGGGAGTTGATCACAGGGGATCAAGAGAAGGCAGAGTTACTAAATGGGTTCTTTAGCTCTGTATATACAACAGAAGAAAGAGCAGCTGATGTAGCCGATGCCAGTGCTGTTAATATATCAGTTGATATACTGAATTGGATGAATGTAGATATGGTTCAAGCTAAATTAAATAAAATAAATGTGCACAAGGCCCCGGGACCAGATGGGTTACACCCTAGAATTCTTAAAGAGCTTAGTTCAGTTATTTCTGTCCCCCTTTTCATAATATTCAGAGAATCTCTAGTGACTGGTATAGTGCCAAGGGACTGGCGCAGCGCAAATGTGGTGCCTATTTTCAAAAAGGGCTCTAGGTCTTCCCAGGGTAATTATAGACCAGTAAGCTTAACATCCATCGTGGGGAAAATGTTTGAGGGGCTATTGAGGGACTATATACAGGATTATGTGACAATAAATAGCATTATAAGTGACAGCCAGCACGGTTTTACTAAGGACAGAAGTTGTCAAACTAACCTAATCTGTTTTTATGAAGAGGTGAGCAGAAGCCTAGACAGAGGGGCCGCTGTGGATTTAGTGTTTTTGGACTTTGCAAAGGCATTTGACACTGTCCCTCATAGACGTCTAATGGGTAAATTAAGGACTATAGGTTTAGAAAATATAGTTTGTAATTGGATTGAGAATTGGCTCAAGGACCGTATCCAGAGAGTTGTAGTCAATGATTCCTACTCTCAATGGTCCCCGGTAATATGTGGTGTACCCCAGGGTTCAGTGCTGGGACCACTATTATTCAACTTATTTTTTAATGTTATAGAAGATGGGATTAATAGCACTATTTCTATTTTTGCAGATGACACCAAGCTATGTAATATAGTTCAGTCTATGGAAGATGTTCATGAATTGCAGGCAGATTTAAACAAACTAAGTGTTTGGGCGTCCACTTGGCAGATGAAGTTTAATGTAAATAAATGTAAAGTTATGCATCTGGGTACCAACAACCTGCATGCATCATATGTCCTAGGGGGAGCTACACTGGCGGATTCACTTGTTGAGAAGGATCTGGGTGTTCTTGTAAATCATAAACTCAATAACAGCATGCAGTGTCAATCAGCTGCTTCAAAGGCCAACAGGATATTGTCGTGTATTAAAAGAGGCATGGACTCACGGGACAGGGATGTAATATTGCCACTTTACAAAGCATTAGTGAGGCCTCATCTAGAATATGCAGTTCAGTTCTGGGCTCCAGTTCATAGAAAGGATGCCCTGGAGTTGGAAAAAATACAAAGAAGAGCAACTAAACTAATTAGGGGCTTGGAGAATTTAAGTTATGAGGAAATATTGAAAGAATTAAACCTATTTAGCCTTGAAAAAAGACGACTAAGGGGGGACATGATTAACTTATATAAATATATTAATGGCACATACAAAAAATATGGTGAAATCCTGTTCCTTGTAAAACCCCCTCAAAAAACAAGGGGGCACTCCCTCCGTCTGGAGAAAAAAAGGTTCAAGCTGCAGAGGCGACAAGGCTTCTTTACCGTGAGAACTGTGAATCTATGGAATAGCCTACCGCAGGAGCTGGTCACAGCAGGGACAGTAGATGGCTTTAAAAAAGGGTTAGATAATTTCCTAGAACAAAAAAATATTAGCTCCTATGTGTAGAAATTTTTCCTTCCCTTTTCCCGTCCCTTGGTTGAACTTGATGGACATGTGTCTTTTTTCAGCCGTACTAACTATGTAACTATGTAACTATGTAGTGATGGAAGTATAAAGTCATTTGTATTGGTTGTAAACATTGCAGTCATCTATATGACCTTTTCTTTATTTGATTTATCTTTACAGGTGTAAACAGATGAATTATCCAGATGACCTGCCTCAGATTGCTGTGGTCTTTATTTTTGTAAATGAAGCTTTGTCTGTCATCCTACGTTCAGTGCATAGTGTGGTCAACCACACTCCATCTCATCTGCTCAAAGAGATCATACTAGTAGATGACAACAGTGACAATGGTACGTGAAACTACTATTATAAAAGAAACAACACTTCAATATATAATATCCCCTATTGTACCTGTAGATACATTTATTATAGTATTGTCTTTTAATTGTAACTACTGTCTATTGACAGAGGGATAAAACCTATAATAGGATTAAAGAGGTTCTGCATTGTTTTAATAAATAAAGCTCCTTAGTCATGAAATAAAATAAAAATTCACTTTGAAGTATAGTTGGTTGTTTGTATTCTGGTTAATATGGCTATACCCAGGAACATATACTGTATATACTATTACTCAGAATATCTACTGTTGATTAAACATTGTCCTTGACGTAGCCATGGAAACCAGAAAGTAAACATCTATCATTTACATTGCAGGCTGCATTCAGAGAAGTCGAAAGCCATTTTTCTTTTTCTATTTAATGATTTTACATATGTCTCTAAACATTTTTATCATGTATGACAAATGGAATGTTTATGGCTAAACATATAACAACAACATATATGCCTAGAAGTTAAAAGTTCTAGAATATATTGTCATCTATATTTTTATTTAATTGTTAAAGGGATTTTACAACCATAGAATGTGATACCCTCTAGGATATGCCCTCGCTTCCTGATCGGTGCGGGTCCAACTAACGAGGCTCCAACAACCCTCAGAATGAAGGAGCCACGGTGTTAGGCCTCATGCACACAAACGTATTTTTTCCCTCCCGTAAATACTGGCGTAAATACGGGTCCTTGGTCACATGTATTCGACCCGTATTGCACCAGTATTTACGGACCCGTGCCCGTAAATATGGGTCCGGTGTCACCAGTATTCCACCCGTATTTACGGGCAAGTTTTCTCTGCAAAATTGCACTGCACTAATCGGCAGCCCTTCTCTCTATCAGTGCAGGATAGAGAGAAGGGACAGCCCTTTCCGTAGTAAAAGTAAAAGAAATTCATACTTACCCGGCTATTGCCTTGGTGACGCGTCCCTCTCTTGACATCCAGCCCGACCTCCCTGGATGACGCGGCAGTCCATGAGACCGCTGCAGCCTGTGATTGGTTGCAGCGGTCACATGGGCTGTAACGTCATCCTAGGAGGCCGGACTGGAGGAAGAAGCAGGGAGTTCTGGGTAAGTATGAACGTCTTTTATTTTTTTACAGGTTGATCTATATTGTGATCAGTAATTTCTGTCCAGGGTGCTGAAAGAGTTACTGCCGATCGTTTAACTCTTTCAGCACCCTGGACAGTGACTATTTACTGACGTCGCCTAGCAACGCTCTCCGTATTTACGGGTGCACACACGTAGTCACCCGTAATTACGGGAGCCCCATAGACTTCTATGGGCCTGCCCGTGCCGTAATTACGGCCTGAAATAGGACATGTTCTATATTTTTCAACGGCACAGGCACCTTCCCGTAAGCATACGGGGAGGTACCCGTGGCCAATAGAAGTCCATGGGCCCGTAAAAACATGCCGTAATTACGGGCGTTTTTATGTTCGTGTGCATGGGGCCTTAGTTAATCATTGCAACTTCTTTACAGTTTTTCCCTGCACAGCAATGACCATCCACTTTGCAGGTAACTGCAATAGAGTCCCATTGATTTAAATGGAGCTGTGTTGCAGTCCCCTACATAGCGGGTAGCCAGGAGCGCCTCTGTGCAGGAGAAAAGTAAAAGGCACATTGGTTCTTGTAATTGTGGGGGTCCCAGTGTTTGCACCTTCCACCAATCAAAATGTTAAGTTATATTCTACCAATATGCTTTCACTTTAGAAAATAGGAGTACCCCTTTAATTAAAGGAGTAATATAAACCTTGTATATAGATGACAGATGATGAAAAATGTATCCATTTTTTTGTTTGTTAATTTATCATTAGAGTAGCTTCATAATCTATCTATCTATCTATCTATCTATCTGTCTGTCTATCTGTCTGTCTGTCTGTCTGTCTGTCTGTCTGTCTGTCTGACTGTCTGTCTATCTATCTACCTGCCTGTCTGTCTGTCTGTCTGTAATAAACAGCGATCTTTCCCCTCACGCAGCCATTGCTGTATAAAAAATTGCAGTCATCCATCCCCAGTTTGTGAAATTGATGAGCAGATCTAGCCATGAAACAATAGATTTTTACTCAGTGGCAAGACACATCAACATAATTTAGAATTTCTCAAGTTGTCCCATGATTATTGTAAAATAACGCTACTCAGTTTGAGATTTATGGGCTGGATAGGCCGCTTTTATCTATAAACCACTAAACGTAATTAATGTTTTTGCACGTTAGATGATATACCTGATCCAGATAGTAACTATAAACTCCTGAAATTGACGACTTTTCAAGCTAGGGAGATACATTTACTATAAGAGCAGGAATTACACAAATGTAATTGAGGAAATTTTATCTCTTGTTGATTACCATTGATATGAAAATATTGTTCCCATAGCAATTCTGCCAAAAGTGGACTATTGCTTTTATTTTCCAATTTTTAAATAGCACAAGTTTTACAACTAATGACAACTGTTATTCTGTGTCTTCGTGGGTGTCATATTAATATTTTAAATTCATGGACTTCGTGTTATTTAAAAAAAAAAAAAGTATTTAAATATAATTTAGAATTAGAGATGAGCGAATTTCCTGAAAGTTTTGGATCCAAATTGATTGAATAAATTCGCTGCAAATCGCAAGTGCCCTAATTGCCCTAAAAACTCATATACTCTGATGTTTTCTAAGACTTTTCTAAGACTTTATCCAATGTCTTTCAAGCTCTTTAACACCAATCCAGCATTAGTAATAACGTTTCCCTTCTTTATACCCCTCATGATGGGAACGGAGAACCGCAGTATATTTTGGGTAGTCTGCTTGCAATGCATTATGGGGTAGCCTGCTCAATGGCCATTTGATCCTTTTTCTAATCTGTAAAATGGTGGCTTAATGCCATTTTGCCACAATTCGTTCGCCGCAAACGTGACATTTTCAGATTTTGCAGAACTTGAAACTTTTAAGAAATTCAGACCGAATTCAATTTATGTTGAATAGATTCCCTCATTTCTATTTAGTACCCCACAACTATCAATATGAAATCACTGCTGTATATCCACACACTAAAAATATTGCAATCAATCTCTTAGATGGAAGTTTTCAGTGAAAAAGGTAAAACGTGTTACCTTACCTGTAAATTAACTCCGATCTCCTAGCTAATCTAATAGGCGCTGTCACACTGATAATGCTAGTGAAAATTGTGTCCCAAAACATTTATTATTTATTAAGTTATGAGCTTTTTTCTAAATATGTAAATGAGCCTTTATAAGACAAGTGGGAGGTAACACCAGCGATTCTCCTGAGGTGGAGCTACCCCACAGCCGCTGAGCATGTCCTATCAGCATGAAGTTGCTTCACACAGTGTAAAACATATTCTAGAGGGAAGGGGGATCACTTTAACTAGCCATATCAAAGGATGTGGTTCTGGTGGCATATGAAAGAGGAGATCTTAATATTTCATATGACACCAGGATCACAGTTCTAGCTGTGACACAACCAGAGATATCGCCAGTTGAAAGCACAGTCGGGAATGGAAGCTGTATACTATATGATCACACTGTGTTGCTGGGCAAGGAAAGAGGAGAAGTTGTATACTGATTGAAAAGCGTCATACAGAAAATATTACACTGCCCACAGTGAAAAGAGTCACCTCCTATTTGGCTATTGTAACGTCTATGGCCACGGCCCGTCGTTCTGACTTACCCCTCGACGGCCGTGGCCATGGACATGTGTGTTCTCTTCAGCATCGTCCCCTAGTGAGGCGCCGGCACTCACTTCCTGGTATCGAGACTGTCTCCCGGAGGGCACGTGCGCCCGCGCTTGCACGGTCTTAAGGGGCCAGTGCGCGCATAATTGCAGGAAGTCTGCAATCAAGCCCAGAATGCTACTGGACTATAAAAGGGGCTCTGCCCTCTTGTTATTTGCCTGAGCGTTGTTTGTCACCCAAAGTTTGTCTTGCAAATGGTCTCCTAGTGTCTTCCAGTTTCCAAGTGTTCTCTGTTACTGTATCCTGTTTCCCGTGCTATCCAGATCTATTACCGTGCTGAGCTGTTGTCATGTTGTGCTGCATTCCACGCCTGTTCTGTTATGGCACACCTGATGTCTACCCGCCGCCTGGTCCCAGCCTAGCCTGCCTTGCTACTGTCCGAGTTGCCACAGGTACCCTTTCTGGACTATAGACTCTGTACTATACCTGTTTGGCCAGCTACCATCCCGCTATGTGGTACGGCCCAGTGGGTCCACACCCCGCATCGTGACAGTACGCCCAGGCCATGGACCCCGCTGGTCAATTCAAAGGCATGTCACCCTCCCAAGCCATGCAGGCAGACCTGCAGGATCTCCGAGCAAGACAGGATCAACTTCTTGTGGCAGTGGACTCCATGGCACAGCAGCTAGGGACACTAGCTGCTTCCCTTCCTGCCTCTATGCAAGATCCTCAGATCGACCCTATTGCTACATCTCCTGGCAGTTCTGGTATGGATCCTCGGTTCTCGCTGCCATTACCTTCTCGGTTCTATGGAGACGCAAGTACGTGCCGGGGGTTTCTGATCCAATGCTATATCCATTTTACCCTGCACGCTCGAGCATTTCCGCTGAATGGAACCAAGATCGCCTTCATCATGTCTCTACTTGCCGGCAAGGCCCTGGCATGGGCTAACCCTATCTGGGAACGTCAGGGACCCGAGACCCAATACTTCCAGGGGTTTGTGCAGTTATTCCGGACTGTTTTTTCGAGCAGCCAGGACGAGTCTCATCGGCAGCCACTGCTATCTTTAACGTTCACCAGGAGGATATCTCCGTGGGTGAATATACCATCCAGTTCCGGACCCTGGCAGGAGAGCTGTCCTGGAACAATGAGGCCTTGGTGGCATCCTTTTGGCATGGTCTGTCGCCCGAGATCAAGGACGAACTTGCCGCTCGAGATCTGCCACCTACCTTGGACGACCTGATTCTGCTTGTCACTTGGGTGGACATAAGGCTGAGGGAGAGATCTCATGAGGTTCGTCAGGAGAGACAGCTTCCTAGACTGGCGCCCAACTTCCAGCAACCCCTCTTGCCTCTTTCTACTGCTTTGCCAAAGGTTCTGATGCAAGTGGATAGGCTAAAATTGTCCGTCCAGGAGAAACAGCGCAGGCGCACCTCTGGACTCTGTTTATATTGCGGCCTCGCTGGCCATGTTGTGCGTCTGTGTCCTCAGAAGCCAAAAAAACCCTGCACCTAGGTTTGGTTGGAGAGGCAACCCTGGGCGTCACTGCATTTAATCAAGAACTCTCCTCCAAACTGTTCATTCCCGTAACCATCATTGCTGGCGAGAGGCCCCATCCGGTCTCTGCCGACCTGGACTTTGGCTCTGCAGCCAATTTCATCTGCCAAGACCTTGTGGATATTCTTCAGTTGCCCACTGTCCTGCTGGAAAGGCCGTTGATCGTTGCCTCGGTAGATGGACTGCCATTGCCTGCTCCAGTTTTGTCTGTGACAAAACCATTACGACTTCAAGTGGGAGCTCTTCATTCGGAGCTCATCTCCCTGTTTGTCCTCTCCAAGGCCGTCAACCCAGTGCTGCTGGGTTTGCCTTGGCTCTGTTTGCATGCCCCAGTCCTGGATTGGAACTCTGGAGAGGTTCTCCAGTGGGGTCCCAAGTGTCTCGACTGCTGTCTGGGTCATATCCAGCCATCGCAGCCTCCTCCGCATCACTCATTGGCAGGGTTGCCTTCTTGTTACTCTATGTTCTCTTATGTCTTCGATAAGAAGGAAGCTGAGTCCTTGCCGCCACATCGAGCATATGATTGTCTGATCTACTTGATTCCTGAGTCGTCCCCTCCTCATGGTAGAGTGTACCCTCTCTCCTTGCCAGAGACCCAGTCTATGTCTGCCTACATTAAAGAAAATCTGGAGAGGGACTTCATTCGTAAATCCTCATCCCCGGCCGGAGCCGGGTTTTTCTTTGTCAAGAAGAAGGATGGATCCCCCCGACCCTGCATTGACTACCGAGGCCTCAACCAGATCACGGTAAAGAACAGGTACCCATTGCCTTTGATTTCGGAACTGTTTGATCGCATATGGGGGGGCAATTTTTTTTTCTAAACTAAACCTGCGGGGGGCCTACAATCTGATCCGGGTTCGTCAAGGTAACGAGTGGAAGACTGCTTTTAATACTTGTGATGGGCACTATGAATACTTAGTTATGCCCTTCGGCCTGTGTAACGCCCCTGCTGTGTTTCAAGAATTTGTCAGTTACATTTTTCGTGATCTCCGTTATGTTTGTGTTGTAGTGTATCTCAATGACATTTTGATTTTTCCCCAGATCCAGTAACTCATGTCTGCCAGGTGTTGCTTCGTTTAAGAGAGAATCATCTTTATGCCAAGCTGGAGAAGTGTGTGTTTGAAAAAAAAGTCTCTTCCCTTCCTGGGCTATATCATCTCCGATCAGGGTCTCAAGATGGACCCTGAGAAGGTAAAGACTGTCCTGGAGTTGCCACGCCCCCAAGGCTTAAGGGCTATACAACGCTTCCTGGGATTCGCCAACTTCTACCGGCTGTTCATTCCCAACTTCTCTTCATTGACAGCTCCCATCTGCACCCTCACTAAAAAGGGTATGAATGCCAAAGTGTCGACTCCGGAGGCAGAAGCCGCATTTGAATCCTTAAAAAAAGCCTTCACGTCAGCCTCTATTCTTCACCCCCCTGATGTGTCCCTACAGTTTTCGTTAGAGGTGGACGCTTCCTCGGTGGGTGCTGGTGCACTGTTGCTCCAGAAAGGTTCAAAGGGCAAGACTGTGGTATGTGGCTACTATTCCAAGCTGTTTTCTTCCGCAGAGCACAACTACTCGACTGGGGATCGGGAGTTACTGGCCATCAAGCTGGCTCTGCAGGAGTGGAGACACCTACTGGAAGACACAGTTCATCCTAACCTGGTCTTCACAGATCACAAGAACCTGACCTACCTACAGACGGCCCAGCAGTTGAATCCTCGTCAAGCCAGGTGGTCGTTGTTCTTTGATCGGTTCCGTTTCGAACTCCACTACCGACCTGCCCACAACAATGTGAGGGCCGATGCCTTGTCTAAGTCGTTTGAAACCGAGGACACTGTGGAGTCCCCACAGAATATTATTGATCCTACCTGCATCTTCTCTGTGAACCCTCTGCAAGTTAGAGACATTCCTCCGGGAAAGACTTTTATGCGTCTGGCAGACAGAGGAAGAATCCTTCGCTGGGGTCACAGTTCAAAACTGGCAGGTCACACGGGTGCTCGTAAGACCCAAGATCTAATCGCCCACCAGTTCTGGTGACCCACGCTGCCCAAAGATGTCATGGACTTTGTCTCCTCATGTACAGTATGCGCTGCAAATAAAGTTGCCCACTCCAGACCAGCTGGTCTGCTCGAACCACTGCCTGTGCCCGTTGCCCCCTGGCAGCATGTTGCAATGGACTTTGTCATGGCTTTCCCTCCCTCTGTGGGTTGCAGTGTGCAGTCTCTTCGGTGTAAAGTTGGACTTCTCTTCAGCCTATCATCCCAAATCCAATAGGCAAGTCAAGAGAGTTAACCAGATTATGGAGAACTAACTGCGCCACTTTGTTTCCAGACGACATGATGACTGGGTGCATTTGCTCCCGTGGACAGAGTTCTCCTATAATAACCACACTAGTGAGTCCACCACCTCCATTCCGTTCTTCATCGTCTACGGCCAACACCCTTGTATACCTTTTCCTTTCTCTACTATGTCCCAGGTAGACCGCATGAAGAGAAAGGCAGATACAAGAAGACGGGCTCCTCCTCAGTTTCTTCCAGGTACGAAGGTCTGGTTGTCTTCAAAGAAAATTCGGCTGAGGGTGCCATCCTGCAAATTTGCCCCTAGGTTCCTCGGACCCTTCAAAATCCTGCTACAGATTAACCCGGTGTCTTACAAGCTGCGGCTGACTCCTACCCTCAAGATCCCTAACTCCTTCCATGTCTCGTTGCTGAAGCTCGTGGTCTTGAACCGCTACTCCAGGACTCCTAGTTCCGCAGTGGCCCCTGGCGGCTCGTCAGGGACTTTTGAAGTAAGGGAGATTCCGGCCATCAAGAAGGTGGGAGGAAGGAAGTTTTATTTAGTGGATAGGAGGGGGTTCGGTCCAAAAGAGAGGTCTTGGGAGCCAGAGGAAAACATTGATGCCCCCGTCCTCGTGAAGACGTTTCTCTCCCGCTCTGGCCCCAAGAAGAGGGGGTGTAAGAGGGGGGATACTGAACGTCTATGACCACGGCCCATCGTTTTGACTTACCCCACGACGGCCGCGGCCATGGACGTGTGTGTTCTCTGCAGCGTACCCCCCCCTAGTCAGGCGCCGGCACTCACTTCCTGGTATCGAGACTGTCTCCCGGAGGGCGCCTCCACTGTCTTAAAGGGCCAGTGCGTGCATAATTGCAGGAAGTCTGCAATCAAGCACAGAATGCTACTTGACTATAAAAGGGGCTCTGTCCTCTTGTTCTTTGCCTGAGCGTTGTTCGTTACCCAAAGTTTGTCTTGCAAATGGTCTCCTAGTGTCTTCCAGTTTCCAAGTGTTCCCTGTATCCTGTATCCTGTTTCCCGTGCTATCCAGATCTATTACCGTGCTGAGCTGTTGTCGTGTTGTGCTGCATTCCACGCCTGTTCTGTTACGCCATGCCTGAAGTCTACCCGCCGCCTGGTCCCAGCCTAGCCTGTCTTGCTACTGTCCGAGTTGCCACAGGTACCCTTTCTAGACTATAGACTCTGTACTATACCTGTTTGGCCAGCTGCCATCCCGCTATGTGGTACGGCCGAGTGGGTCCACACCCCGCATCGTGACAGTACGCTCAGGCCATGGACCCTGCTGGTCAATTCAAAGGCATGTCACCCTCCCAAGTCATGCAGGCAGACCTGCAGGATCTCTGCATCGTGACAGCTATTAGAGCCAAATTAGCATATTTAGAAAAATGCTCATAATTGTTAAAGTAATAAACTTTTTTTTTAAAACAAATCACACTGTAGTTATCAGCAGCAAAGCACCTATAAGATTAGTTAGGAAATAGGGAATTAATAAACAGGTGACAGAGCCTTTTTAAGCAGGCTGATATCAGTTTGCTATCTCTACTGTGATAGCGAGAGGTCTTGCTGCAGTGTCCTGGGGAACCCCATATCAGATTGTGAGAAACCCTAGTTAGGAAACACTGCACTAGCATTTTGTTTTCTTCTAACTGAAACTTGCATGCACCAAACCCAACATATTAACAGTGGAACAACTCTGCACAGTCCTTACAGGTAGTGTTTAATTTTTGTGGTTGAAACTACCCCAAAATATTTCAACTGAAACAATATGAATCTACAGGGGGTTGGTGCTTCACTACAGGTGAAAGTATGTAACCAAGTATTCTTGGCCGAAGTTCATAGATTAGGACCAATGCACATGACCGTAGGTTTCGTCGGTAATTACGGACCCATTCATTTCTATTGACCACGAACACCTTCCCGTATATTTGTGTGAAGGTGTCCGGGCCATAGAAAGCCTCCGCAAAAGATAGGATATGTCCTATCTTTTGCTTTTAACGGACCATGCTCCCATACTTTATATAGGAGCATGGGCCGAAATTGCGGATGGCTGTCCACGGCTGCCAGTGGCCGTCCGTGCCCATAATCGAGGACCGTGATTATGGGTTATGGCTGTGTGCATGAGACCTAAGACCCTTACTCATATCAAAATCCTATTCACAGACGTTGCAATGGTATCTTCTGTTAGTAAATAAAATAAGACGAGATAAATAAACATGGCAGTCAAGTTTTCAACTATATTAACTATGTGCCGATAAAAAAATTTCAAAGTGAATTCTGTCGTCTTTAATTAAATAATTCCTTTGTTTCAGTCGAACTGAAATTTAACTTGGATCAATATGTAAATAAGAGATACCCTGGACTTGTGAAAATAGTTCGGAATACCAGACGGGAAGGACTAATTCGAGCTCGGATACAAGGATGGAAGGCAGCCAGTGTACCAATTGTTGGATTTTTCGACGCTCATGTGGAATTTAATACTGGATGGTAAGGACTTATTGTGCTATTAAAATTCATGTTGTAAACCTGCCAGCCATCATGTTATATTTACAGTATTCACTGCTTGACATATTAGAAGAGCTTTATCAGTTCAGTTACACCAGTTTATTTTTTAATTTTAGCAGAAAAAAAGTTTAAAAATAAAGTATTAGAATAGTCATAAATGGTCCCTATGCACAATATATAATAATAATAATAATAATAATAATAATAGAGGATTTTAGAGGAATCATGTACAGACAATATCAGACATTACATATTGACAAAGCTCATTTACAATTCAAAGAGGAGTGAGGATCCTGCTCCTAAGAGCTTACAATCTATGAGTAAAAAACGGGGGGAAAAGAGTAATAAGTACAGAGCAAGAAGCTAAAATTGTAGTGGAATTTAAATCATTTTTCGTCGCATTTTCGACCACTTTAGTTGCCATCTGAATTTTTTTTTCAAGTCCATCAGATGGATGCAGCAATTCCCTGTCATGCAGGATGTAATCACTGTATGTCAAGAGTATTGATATTCTGTGTTTAGCCCAAGCGTGTAAAACCAAAATTTGTAATATAATATAGAGGCCAAAAAAAACAGGCACCTGGCAACTCAGAAGGTGGTATGTTTTGTCTGTATTGATAGGTAAGATCTCTGAAGTTGCATAGGCCACAGAAGTAGCAAAGCACAGTATTACCATTAATCCTGTAGTCTGAGCAAAATATAAAAAACAAAAACGGTAACCAGGGAAAGCAATAAAATATAGCCAAATCAATTTTTTTTATTTGATATTCAGAAAGATAAAGGGAAGGATCACACACACAGTTTTGATGCAGTTTTTGGCTAAATTTTTTAAGCCAAACACAGAAGTGGACACAAATTAAATGAGATTCATCAGTCTTTCCTTCCTTTTGGATCCACCTCTGGCTATGGCTCAAAAAATGGAGC
The DNA here is from genome assembly GCF_050947455.1 of Rhinoderma darwinii. Lineage (NCBI taxonomy): Eukaryota > Metazoa > Chordata > Amphibia > Anura > Rhinodermatidae > Rhinoderma > Rhinoderma darwinii. The sequence continues at coordinate 460,799,982 of NC_134687.1, forward strand.
CAAAAACTGCAGCAAAACAGTGTGTGGTCCTGGCCAAAGACAGCACTAAGTATTAAATATATATCAATTAAAACTTATCTTGAAATTATGTCTGTAATTTATTTAGTAATGCATGATACAAAAGGCTAGGTACACATCTGTGTCAGAGACACGCAGGACCAGCTTTCGGCCAAGCTGTCGGTCCAGCTGACCTGACAGAATCAGCTTTGTCGGCAAGATACAGCTTCTATGTATACAAGATACGTAGAAGCTGTATATCTAAAAGTAAAACAGTTTTTTAATTAAAAAAAAAAACTATTTAAAAGCTGCTCAAAATCACATTAAACATTGTTGTTATTAAACAAAATGAGTTAGAAAGGTGTGCATAGCCTTTAAGGTCAATTTTCTAAGTCTGGCGCCGTCATGGACCCGCGGATGACACAGACCAGTATGGCGATTTCTCCTCATGAGACATCTTTGCTCCTCGCTTCTGCAGCCATTTCCAGCCTCTATAGAAACACAAAAATTCAGACACCAAGGCCCAGGACCATACATTAAAGGGGTTGTCCGGGCACGGAGCGGTTTTTCATACTGATGACCTATCGATGTGCCCGGACAACCCCTTTTACTCAGACTAATAAATTAGAATGCATACAGACACCAGACCTTCTAAAATATTGCCGTTCCCAGACCAGACCCCCCTAAACAAATACAGACCCCAGACCATGCACCCTATATACAGACCTCAGACCAAACCGCTAAATACAGACCCCAGACCTGACCTCGTAAACTAATAGAGACCCCAGACTAGGCCCCTTAAATACAGACCCAATACATTAATACAGACCCCAGACCAGACCCCTACATGGAGACCCATAAACTAATACAGACCCCTGACCAGACCCCTAAATACAGACCCCAGACCAGACCCCTAAATACAGACCCCCGACCCGACCCCCTAAACTAATACAGACCCCAGACTAGGCCCCTTAAATACAGACCCCATACATTAATACATACCCCATACCAGACCCCTAAATACAGACCCCATAAACTAATACAGACCCCAGACCAGACCCCTAAATACAGACGCCAGACCAGACCCCTAAATACAGACCCCAGATCTGACCCCCCTAAACTAATGATCCCAGACCGGACTCCCTAAACTAATTTATACCCCAGACCAGACCCCCTAAACTAATACAGACCCCAGACCAGGCCCTCTAAATACAGACCCTATAAACTAATACAGACCCAATACCTGACTCTCTAAACTAATAGAGAACCCAGACCCCCTAAATACAGGCCCCCATAAACTAATACAGAGCCTAGACCAGACCCCGTAAATATACAGACCCCAGACCAGACCTCCTAAATATACAGACCCCAGACCTCCTAAATACAGACTCCAGACCAGACACCTAAATACAGACACCGGACCAGAACCCCTAAATATAGAGACCCCAGACCAGACCCCTAAATACAGACCCCAGACCAAACCCCCTAAATATACAGACCCCAGACCTGCTAAATACAGACACCAGACCGCTAAATACAGACCCCAGACCAGACCCCCTAAATACAGACCCCTTAAACTAATATAGAACCCCAGACCCCCTAAATACAGACCCCCTTAAACTAACAGACCCAAGACCAGACCCCCTAAATACAGACCCCAGACCCCTTAAACTAATACAGACCTCTTAAACTAATACAGAACCCAGACCTCCTAAATACAGACCCCAAACCAGACCCCTTGAATACAAACCCCAGACCAGACCCACTAAAAACGAATACAGACCCCCTAAATACATACCCCCTAAATACATACCCCCTAAATACAGACCCACTAAATACAGACCCCAGACCTTCTAAATACAGACCCCCAGACCCCTTAAACTAATACAGACCCCCTAAATACAGACCCCTTAAACTACAACAGACCGCAGACCAGACCACCTAAATACAGACCCCAGAACAGACCACCTAAATGCAGACCCCCTAAATAAAGACCGCCTAAACACGGACCCCAGACCTCTTAAACAAATCCATGATGCCCTTATAATTACTTAGCAGCTCACCTCACCTCACGGTCTTCTTTCTTGCTGCTGTTCTAGAAGCTGCGGTCATGTGACCAGCAGGTCTCTAATCAGTAACAAGAACTGCAGACCTAAGGTCATGTGACCTTTATGTCTGCAGGTCCTTTACAGGACATGCACAATGCCGTTCTGTCGCGTTTTTTGCCGCTATTCGTAGCAAGATTGCGGCAAAAACGCACTGTACTTGGAGCAGGCATGGGCCCCCCGGGAGCCTCGGGCCCCCCGGGAGCCTCGGGCCCCGGGCGGCCGCCCAAAATGCCCAATGATGATCCGTCACTGTGTATACAGTATTAAGAAGTTATAGATTGTTTGGGGAATTTGTTTGACTCTCATCTATTAAATGGTATTGACCCCTTTAGCATTAAAAACTGTCCTAAATCTATCCATTTAAGTAGAATTTGAATATAAAAAAATTAATTGACAAATACAACTATAACGAGTTAAAACCTACAGAAATTAAAATAAACAAAAACTTAAATGTGAACTATGAATGTTGGTAAAGATTTTCATTGCAGGTAAAAGAACAGTGTTATAATGCAAGGTGTCAAAACCAATTGAGATGAACTTTGAATAACTGGTAGGGTCTCTGATGGTCTCCACATACAGTATGTCCTTCCATCTGTTTGCCTTGAGGTGAAGCATAACAGTTTAGTCTTTATTAAGAACATTATTGTGGAATATTTGACCTTTCTAGTGAAGGAGTGCATACAGAGAGTGGTCTACCTTGTCATCACTCCTTAGCTATAAACATTATGTATTTGAGGAATTATATTAATACAAGATAAGAATATGATCATTTATTTTACCAATCGAGAAACTAGTGAAAATTTTACAAATCAAGTAACATGTTGAGCCCAGCCAACCCTGACCTAGGCAGTTTCTATGTTTACAATTTTATATATAAATAAAAAGAATTTCCGATATGACATTTTTCCAAGTTAATTTCCAAAGAACTGTTACAATAAAACAGACTGAAGCACTATCTACCTCTAATTCTCTCTATGGAACATGAAGTTGCCTGTTGCCTGAACGAGCAGGCTGAGAACGAGATAATTACTTACTTTGGATGTCCTAGAAGTGACAGCTTATTACACCCATTAGAGCATGGCTTAATGTTCCGTCAGTCACATTCTGCAGTGCCAGAAATATTTCCTTGAAATATTAATAAGTACTATGAAGAGGCTATATAGACATAATGCAAATAATAACAAGGGGGAAGAAGGATCACAAAGTAAAGCTCAGCTCGGTTAACCTCTAAGACTTTTATAGGTAATGCTCTAATTTGCCAGAAAAACTATTAAGAATACTTTTTTATTATTCTAATATAAAACAAATAACAAAGGTAAAATAGATTCACATCACCCTATTTACTGAACTGCTCTATCTGAATGCATCTGACTGAAAGTGGTTCATCAAATGTCCTTATTGCTGCCTACTCCTACTAATGGAGATTTTTTTTATTACAAATCCATACCCATCGAGGAGGCACAATGAATCCCTGCATTACAGAGATTCGTCAGTAATGTACACATGCTCTGCTTGCAAAATTTTCAAGGAGAAGCAAGGAGACTTATCTTTTACTATCTTGCCTACTAGAGATGCATGAATATATACGTCTATTTTAAATACTTTGTTATTCACCATTGGCAAATATATTTAAACAGTATACTCAAATTGTAAATATTTTCTAAATAATAAACAAGCAACCTCCAAACAAAAATAACAGACCGCAGAGAGCTAGTATGTGCCCGGAGGTTACAACGGGACATCAACCTCCTGCCGCGTTATATAAAAAAACAAATAATAATTCAGATTGTCCTCGAGCTTCCCTATTCAAATACTTCACATTTTCACTTCAAGATCACCATTCTCCGGAGAATGTAATCCAATGTAACAGTAATTTTTTGTTATAGTGACAATATTTTATTTTCTGGTTCTAAGTCATGCAGTGCAATTCCCTCTCAATCTGGATAGTACGGGGGCTATACGAGGCAAAACAAGGCAATCTCTCGTTTCCGTCTGTCTGTGTTCACAGTTCCCTGAGTCCTTAAACGAACACTCGGGTCAAAAATAAAAAATGCATTCCTTTCTTTTACATTGTATAGTATTTAGACTCCCTATCAAAAAAAGAGATTTGGACTTCCTGTTATTCACTGTTACTACATATTTTCTACATTGCAGCATCAAGTGGCTGCTATCTCCATGACTCCATGACATTGTCCGCTGCATGTTAATTACCTCTGCTTACATATATATCAGTAGGGAGGGGCACACAACTAAGCCCCTTAAAAAACTGGTAAAATTAAACTGCCAGTTAGAAATGATGCGTCATGGAGCCTGACTGACTTTTACACATGTTTTCATTTCATTCAATGTGTTAACATTAAAATTTATCCAAAAGGGAGATATAAGTTCAGTTAATAACTAATAGTTCTTTGATAAATATTTTTTCTTTTTGTTTTAGACCATGAGGTCCAATAAAAGACTTGTGTTCTTTAATATGGTTAAGAATGATATTCAGCGTGAAAACGACAATCGTGAGAATGATTATATTATAAAAAAACTAAAGTTGATTTTGATTATAATAATATATCATTTGAAAACACTCTAGGTATATATCACATGAAAAAAGTACATACTATGATTGCCCATGCTTCATGTTACGATTTTTAACAATGAGTTCCTTTTGTTAATGGGTTTTTATGAATGGACTCCTTTTTCATGAATGAACCTTCATGAATGAAATTTCTGTTGATAATCCTGTGTTGACCCTCTGTTTTTCTGAATGGGTTTACTCATTGAGACTTACTATGTAGTAATAGATTTACTATGAGTTCATCATGTGTTAATAATTTGATTCAATTGTATGTGATTCCAGTTTGTGAAATATGTTAATGTGACCAGAAATGACAGGCTATAAAATGTTCATTTTATTTTCATTTATACACAATTCACAAAAGCTAAGAAAGTCACAACGCGTCTGTTTGAAAAATAAAAAAGCTATTATCTGATTAAGTGAGTGCCTGGATTTAGTTTACATGAGGAATAACACTTTTTCTGGCTATTATATGAAATTTCTTTAGCAGTTTTCCCCTCTGCAGGCTCTTTCTCTAATTCTCAGTTTTCTCTGAGCTAGTAGGTGGAGCTTAACTGCTATCATGTCTTCTATACACTGCACACATAAAAGAGTACAATACTGCTCTCCTATTTCTATCTATCATATATATATATATATATATATATATATATACTTATTATTTTTTTAATTTTTATTTATATATATACATATCTATCTACATATATATATATATATATATATATATATATATATATATATATATATATATATATACACATACATAAGCTGCAGCAGCATGGAGATTACACAGTAGTAATGAGCACTGTCGCTGAGAATCCAGCACTGGGGTGAGATATAATTTACAAGGAAGCTGCTGCAGCATCTGTCTGAGTCTTTTTCACTCTGCTCCCTACTCCCTTCTTCATAGATTTGTATGGGCAGCATGTCCGTGTCTCTTTATCTGCTTCCCCCTCCTGCTCCCCCTCCCCTTTCCATAGACTTGTATTGGCAGGCAGTGAAGAGGTCCACCCCCACCTTCTGCAGTCCAACAATTCTGCTCTCTAACTAGGGACAGGGGATAGACAGCAGATTATAGTAACGGAGACACCTAGTGGCAGTAACTTTACACAGAATTTGCTTGGATAAAACAACTACATTTTAACAGTAAATAAATTACAAAGTTGATTTGTATCAGGTGTACTATTAGATTAGCATCAGCTGTTTAAAAAGTTAGTGTCCATTTATATATTAACATCTCAAAATTAATTTGCCTAATATAGCACACAGTACAGTAAGCTATTCAAGTGCCATTGTCATGAGACAGTGGCATTTTAGATACAGGCATCTTTAAGTTCAGTCCTCTAAAAAGAAGAAGCGGGCAGTGTTTCTGGGGGAGAGTTCAATCAGAAGACATACCATATGTGCAGATGCAGCTATCGGCTCTGTAGACAAAGGGGCCCACCACCATGCTAAAAAGAAAGCAACTGCTCTTCCTATTGTCTACTTGAAAAGAGGACATACCTACTAAATGGGCAGGTTAACTGATCAAATAGATTCGAGGAGTCATCTGAATAAAAATGGTGCGTCTTTATTCTTATCGATAAGGAGACATTATCACAAGTAGATCAAAAATCCATCAGCAAATGTCTGCCGCTACCTTCAGTATCATGGCTTTTATACATGGGATAAACCTAGTTCAAACTAGTCTTTAGACAGCTTTGTTATCTCTTTATTCGACCTCGACACTTATGTAAATACTTCACTTCTCTCTCTAAAGGAATTCAGCTGCCCACACCCCCCTCTACTTGATAACATATTAAACACTTTGTCAGCAGAAAAACCTTTGCAGAGAAACTTCTATAGCTCAATACACATTTTAGTTTCCGATACATAAATTTATAAAACTTTCCTAACATTCCCCCCTGTTATAAATTTATCAAGAAATGTTCTGAGACATCCAAAACAGATTTTCTCCTTAAAGGGAATGTGTTGCTAGCAAAAAATGTATTATTTTTTTTTAGTTAAACAATCAGTGTGTAGGTGATTAAACATTGTTCTAATTTTTTTTATTTTTTTCACGAGTCAGGAAATATTATAAATTAGATTCTAATTTATAATATTTCCCAGCGCTGGTCACTAGATGGAGCAATTCCCAAAATTGCAGCATTGCATGTGGTAAAGCAACCACATTGCTTTATGCTGCAAAATTGGGAAAAACTCACTCGCTCTTGTGAGCTCTCAGAATCCCCCCCTCCTTTATCCTGGCTAGTGCCGGGAGAAACGAGGGGATTGAACGGTCAAACCTCCTACACTGTGTGTCGCCATTTTTTGAGCTAACACACAGTGTAGTAGGTTTACATACAGTAGTAAACACACACTGAAACACGAACATACATAGATATCACTTACCTGCTCCAGTCACCGCCGCTCCCTCCGGTCCGTCCGCTCCGTCTGCTGCCGCTGCTCCATGTGCACAAGTCCGGAAGCTGCGACTGGAATTAGTAATCTTACTGTCCGGCCGTGACTTCCAGTCCACAGGAAAATGGCGCCGGACGGCGCACAGTTCAACTTTGACTGTGTGGGAGCAGCGCATGCGCCGTTCCCACACAGACGGCGTACACCATAGTGGATGGAACGGGCCCCGTTCGCATTCACTATGGGACTGGGGCTGCCGTACTCCATGTCTGTATGTGTCGTTAATCGACACATACAGAAAAGGAGTAAAAAATGGCAGCCCCCATAGGGAAGAAAAAGTGTAAAAATAAAAAAAAGTAAAACACAAACACACAAATAAATATAAAAGTTTTTAATAAAAGACTAAAATCAAACTGATGTTAAAAAAAATAATTTCGTGACACTATTCCTTTACGTTTTCACCAGTCCTTCAGAATCTTGACTGTCATCATGGGGTGTTTCCAAGCCATCGCATAAGTCCTCATTTTGAATCTCTTGGTGCATAGTTTTAGTAATTGAAGTGTCAATGAGTCTCTGAATTAATACTCTTATGCAAGAAATGCAACAATATCCACAAATTACAAGTATGGCTGCCACTGTTGCTAAGGAAATCAATAGACTGGATATGTGGTTACTCCATTTTCCAAACCATCCTTCAAGTCAAGTAGTGAAGATGTAATGACGGGGTAAGGAGACAGACAGGTGAGCCCTAATCTACCCGCCACTCAGTCCCTGCCTACTTGCACGACCCGTCCTAGGCGACGGCGTACAACTGGGCGACGGTCCCTGCGCTCAATACGTGCACGAGAGACAAACAGACAAGGGTACACAGAAGCTAAGTGAAATGGGGCAGTTGCCCACGCCAACACCGTGAGCAACAAGAGTAGTGAACGAGCCGAGTCAAACCAGGAGTGTACGAGGTACCAAACGCAGAGCAGGAGCGTAGTCAGTAAAGAAAGGGTCAAAATGAAGCTGAGGTCAATAGTAATAGCTGGAACAGCAGAGCCAGGAAACAGAGAGAATCACAGGCAAAGACAGAAGCAAATGAAAGCATACATAGACCGCGGGCGGGAGCTAGAACCATATGGCCAGGCTGTGATAGGTTCTCCCACTCCTCAGCCTACCAGCCTGAGTGGTAGCAGATCGAGTCACTCTATCAGACCTAGGAGCAGATGCAGACTGATTAACCACGGACATCGACACAGAAGCTGTGTCTGGCAGATCCTTTACAGTATCCCCCCTTTTATTAGGGGTCACTGGACCCTTCCTAGGTGGACCTGGCTTATTGGGGAACCGAAGATGGAACCTCTTGAGCAATACCCCAGCGTGAACATCCCGGGCAGGTACCCAAGTCCTCTCCTCAGGCCCGTATCCTCTCCAATGGACCAGGTACTGGAGGGAACCTTGGACCATCCTGCTGTCCACAATCTTGGCCACCTCGAATTCTACCCCTTCAGCGGTGAGAACAGGTGCCAGAGGTTTCCTCGAGGTAACCAAGCACAGGGAGCAGCGTTTCAGGAGGGAGGCATGAAAAACGTTGTGTATTTGAAAAGATGGGGGTAACTCCAGCCGGAAGGAGACAGGGTTAAGGACCTCAATGACCTTGTACGGCCCTATAAACCGGGGAGCAAATTTTTGGGACGGAACCTTAAGGCGCAAATTTTTTGAAAACAGCCACACCAGGTCCCCGACCACAAACAAGGGGTTAGCAGAACGTCTTCTATCTGCCTGAGTCTTTTGTTTGCTCTGGGACGCCTCTAGGTTCTTCTGAACCTGGGCCCAGACTGTGCACAGTTCCCGATGAACGACATCTACCTCGGGATTGTTGGAACCACTAGGTGAAACGGAAAATTACAGAATTACAGAAAAAAGGGGAGACCCCTGATGAGTTCCTGACCCGGTTATTAAGGGAAAATTCAGCGAGGGGAATGTAGGAGACCCAATCATATTGACAGTCAGAGATAAAACACCTTAAATATTGTTCTAGAGACTGATTAGTCCTCTCAGTTTGGCCATTATTTTCAGGATGGAAGGCCGAGGAGAAGGACAGATCAATCTCCAACTTTTTACAGAAAGCTCTCCAAAACAATGAAACAAATTGTACCCCTCTGTCAGAAACAATATTGACAGGAACCCCATGGAGACACAGGGTGTGTTTGACAAACAAGGTAGCTAACGTCTTGGCATTGGGTAGTTTCTTGAGGGGCACAAAGTGGCACATCTTACTACTACAACCCACACCACTGACTTGCCTTGAGATGGAGGCAGATCGGTGATAAAATCCATGGAGATATGGGTCCAAGGTCTCTGGGGAATGGGCAAATAACGTAGTAAGCCCGCTGGTCGGGACCTGGGAGTCTTGGACCTAGCACAAATTTCAGAAGCGGCGACGTAGGCCTTAACGTCTTTAGGCAACCCAGGCCACCAATAGTTTCTAGCAATGAGGTGCTTGGTACCCAGGATGCCAGGATGGCCAGATAGTGCAGAGTCATGATTTTCCCTGAGTACCCTTAGCCGGAATTGAAGGGGAACAAACAGCTTGTTCTCAGGAAGGTTCCCGGGAGCTGAACCTTGATCAGCCACAATTTCGGAGTCAGAATCAACAGAGGATATTATTATACCTGGGAGCAAAACACAAGTAGGATCTTCCTCCGAAGGAGGGCTGGCCATGAAGCTACGCGACAGTGCATCAGCTTTAATATTTTTAGACCAAGCCCTATAGGTGACCACAAAGTTGAATCTAGTAAAAAACAACGCCCATCGAGCTTGTCTCGGGTTTAGCCTCCGGGCAGATTCTAGGAAGACCAGATTCTTGTGGTCGGTAAGGACCGTTACCTGGTGCCTAGCCCCCTCCAAGAAGTGGTGCCACTCTTCAAATGCCCATTTAATGGCTAAGAGTTCGCGGTTGCCCACGTCATAGTTACTCTCAGTGGGCGAGAACTTCCTTGAGAAGTAGGCACAGGGACAGAGATGGGTGAGGGACCATGTACCCTGGGAAAAGACAGCACCCACTCCCACCTCGGAGGCGTCAACCTCCACGATGAATGGCTCCATTTGGTTAGGCTGAATCAGCACTGGGGCAGAGATAAAGCACTTCTTAAGGATCTCAAAAGCCTGGACCGCCTCCGGAGGCCAGTGGAGGAGATCAGTACCTTTGCGTGTAAGATCCGTAAGAGGCTTAGCGATGACCGAGAAGTTAGCAATGAATCTCTTGTAATAATTAGCAAACCCCAGGAAGCACTGTAACGCCTTCAGGGAGGCAGATTGGACCCATTCAGCCACAGCCTGAACCTTGGCAGGGTCCATGCAGAATTCATTAGGAGTGAGGATTTGACCCAACAATTGTATCTCCTGCACCCCAAACACACATTTTTCAGATTTAGCAAAGAGTTTGTTTTCCCGAAGGGCCTGGAGCTCCTTCCTGACATGCTCAATGTGGGAGGATCAGTCCTTGGAAAACACAAATATGTCATCAAGGTACACTACAAGAAATACCCCCAGGTAGTCTCTTAAAATCTCATTTATGAAATTCTGGAAGTTATAGTAGCCAGATGTGGCCTAGCTTTTGCGCAAGCAATAAAGTTAGTTCTTTTATTTTAGATTGCAGTGTATCCTATCCAGGCTAATCATTCATTTTTATCACTGTAACTTGTTTCTAATTCCAATTTATCTTCATAAGTGAAGTTGGCTAGATAGACTATCTTCGGGGCTAAAGGACTTTCAATTGCATCTTTTTCCTTAACATCAATAAAATGCCCTATAGGGTCCATACGTGAAACATCAGCTCATATCAAAAATAACTAGTTACATTTGGTGGAATTTGTACAGGGAGATGTAGGTTTCTTAATAATAATTAACCATTCTTGTAAAGAGGCATTACTGGCATAATATCCATACTCAGGCATAGCCGTAATCCATACAGCCAAAGTCCATGACTACACATCCTAGCTTTATATGTGTTTCTATAGGATAGATGTATTTGCCTGACCTTGTTTACTTGGCTGATTACTTGGCTGATTCTCCTCCATCCTTTGTTTACCGTTCTGAGCAGGTAATAAAAGTCTACCTGCAATGTGACTGTTTGTCCTTCACTAAAGTTAATGCTAACCACATTCCCTTTCCATTGACCTGGAGTTACTGAATTAATGTTATCTGCGGGATCCCATCTCTTGCTTTCATTATATTGCCATCTCACCTTCAGTGAAATTAAAATATTTAACCCCTCCAAGCTAAGTCCTTAGGGAATCCTTCCCCTGACCCTGTTTTCCAGTGATCCCATACATTAGGTTGACACACCTTGGACCCCCATAAGATACCTAGAATAGCTAATAACATTTTGCCCTGTCTCCCCCCAGGCTCTGGATGTTTTCTTCGCTGAAGTTTGAGACTAATCACTTCTAACAAATGACCACCCTTTGTAATCAGTCTTTTATAGCCTAGGAGGATAGTGGCAATTCCCTACCAGGTTCGGCTATCTTTACGGCCCTCGGTGTGGTAAGCAGAACCTGATATGGTCCTTGCCAATGAGAATGATACCAGTGTTTTCTTTTTATAACTTTGATCAGGATCCAATTTCCTTACTTCACAGGTTCAGGTACAGATTCACCTGGAATACAATTAGAGATAGAAACTTCCCTGTTGGTTAACATTTTTGCCATCTATTCAGCAAGTGTAAAATCAGACTCCTCATCTATTCTAGAGAATGGTTTTAAATGTGGTATTAGAAATGGTCTACCATACATCATTTCAAAGGGTGTCAACCCTAATGCTGTAGGAGTCACATGCATATTTAGGACCACTAATGGTTAACAATATACCCAATTCTTCCCAGTCTCTTCCATTGTTTTCTTGAGTTTGTATTTTTTAGTATCCCATTGTCACTGTATATTTTCTCAGGTATCCCAAACCTAGTTATTATCTCTTTTACCAATGCTTTAGCGACTGTGATAGCACCTGGGCTTGCTGTGGGGAATACTTCTACCCATTTGGTAAATGCATCAATAATCACTAAACAATATTTCTTCCACTTGAGTTTCGTATGAGAACCAAAGTCAAAGATAACTAACTTTAATAACATACAAAATCAGCATTAATATACTCGTCTTAAAGGAACAATGTCTTTCTTATTTACTACATAAGAACAAGATGGGGTCTCCAGACTGGCTGTTGCACAAAATTAAACATAGTTTTAATCACTTTCACATTTACCCAAGCCAAGTACTTAAAAGAGGGCTTATCCCCCTTACGGACTTTATTTTCTTAGCTTGCTCTACGGTCATACTTGTCCTGCATAATGCCAAAAAGGTCTATGCAGTGGCAACTGGTTGTGCCAACTACTTGGCAAATGGCCCCTTGGGCAGCATTCAAAACATAAAACACATAATCTGTAACAGTTTCCAATCTGTTGGCCACTTTCTCTATATTATGAGCATTCTTTACTGCTAAACCTACTAATATTGGCAATAATCTAAACTTCTCCTCCACGGTACATATTGGTCACAATTGTGTCGCACTGTCACTTACTGACCTAATGGGACTTTTACCCCTGCAGATATAACAGGTCGTGGGCAGCATCTTTCTCAAACCTAAAGACACCCAGGTAACATAATCTCCGGGCTCTCATTGCTGCCATGTACTTCTTACTTATGAGTGACAACAACCAGTAACCTTCACCTCATAACTCCACATAAAACACCTCAAGTTGTTATTCACAATACCGCGGCATATTACATACATTATAATTATAAACCTCAGACAATAGGATCTCAACTAAGAAAATAATATGATTACCATCTTATACTATCAACCCTCAGGTTTGGGTCCCATCAGTTCATTGACAAGTCCTGTACATCAAAAAAAACAAACAAACAAACAAACACCTTTATATAAGAAAAACTTCTCTGTCCCTCTGGACAGGGCACATAGATAATATGTAGTTACTGGGTACATTTTATATCACACATGGTGTTTCTCTTTTCAGCTGGATTTGTACCTTGATCTGAACTGATGACCTGTAACATCTTCTACTCACAGAAATATTCACAAATATCATATATTTTATCTGACAAGTGTCTCAATCCAAATTTTTTCTTACCTACTCTGAGATCCAAATTAACACACTTATACATATACCTAATATTTTAGGAAACTAAAATTTAATGGAATCCATACAAAATATGTTAGATCGGATATTGTGGACTTGGGAACTGTCCTCTTTTTTGTCTTACATTCCACTGTGGATTATATTTGGTGCATGTTAAACAGGTTAAACAAAATTTTTAGAGTAGTTAGTAAAGCCATATGCCGTGAACACTTTAGATATGATTTCTACCATCCCCCCTGTTGAGACATGGCTTTCCCCATGGCTCAATATGACTGCATATCTAAATAAGTTGCTGGGTAGGATGTATTTGTTCTTACAAGATCCATCTACAAACAGTATAAGATCACTATTTGGTAGTGGAATATCTTTAAGATCTGATCTTGGAAACACTTTTTCTGCTATGGAGGATAGGCAATCATGTTGTTCACAATCCTCAGCAGTAGGCATGAAGAATTTAAAGTGGTACATCTTTCTATCATAAATAACACTAATGTGGCGGAAGCTCTTATAGCTTCTGCAGTGGCTACAACTGATTGAACATAGGGAGGTAAGTCTCTAGCAACTGGGTCAAGTTTTGATGAGTAGTAAGCTAGAGGTCTATCCTTTCCCCCATACTCCTGTTTTAGCACTGAAGTCATGTATCCATTTTTACAATCTTACTGTTTGAATAAAGGGTTTTTGAATAATCAGGTAGTCCAAGCACTGAAGATCCTACAAGAACCTGTTTTATCTATAAAAAAAAATGTCTCCTCATCTTGAGGAGTCCATTCAATGGAATCATGGGCTGGTAGGGGTTCCTCATAAATCAAACACATTAATGGTCCTGTAATAGCAGCATAATTGGCTATCCAACTTCTGCAGAAGTTAGTCATACCGAAAAAGGACATCATTTGTCTTTTTGTCAGAGGTTTCGGTGCTTAGAGTATTACTGACTTTCTTCCTTCATCTAGATGTTTACCTTCTTGGGTAATATGGTGTATGGAATGCCTGCGTGATGCCGAGGCTAGTAAGTATATGCCAGAGTACTTTTCCTGTGAAGTGGGTTCCTCTGTCACTCTCAATTACTTCAGGGACCCCATATCGGCATACTACTTCACTGAGTATTTTCCTAGCAGTGTTTTTAGCTACAGTTTTGGTTACTGGCCATGCCTCAGGCCAGTTTGAAAACAAGTCAGTACATACGAGGACATATTCATATACGCCTACCTTGGGTAGATGTATGTAATCCACCTGCAGTTGCTGGAAGGGGTAATTAGGGCGAGGCATGTGCTTACTGGGTGTTTTTGTCATTTTACCGGGGTTGTGTCTGACGCATGTCAGGCAACCCTCTACATATCGAGCAGCTGCGTTCTGAAATCCAGGGGCAAACCAGTGTTGTATTGGTTTGCCTGCTGAAGTCAGAAAGCCTCTTGCTCGCCATATTATGTCATAATCGTTTGCGACTCCAAAGGTGTACCTTGAGTCTGTATAGACATTCACCCTTTTACCTGTGCCCAACTTACATGCTTCTGCTTCTGTGCCATGAGTTCTGCCTCTTGGGCTGAACTGCTGAAGGGCAGTGACTTTTGCAGCACTGTCTTACCTTCCTGGACTACTGCATACCCGGTGATGAAATGTCCCATCAGCTCATTCCAGTATCTGGATCCGTCTACAAAATACTGAAAATCATAGTTAGTCAAAGATACATCAGTGACACCTGGTAACCCTTGGGCGTCAAGTTGCATTAAACTGTGGCAATCAGGCTCATGTTCCATATCAAACAAGACATTATTTGCAAGTTCGTACGTTAAGGGTCTGGCATCCCCCCCCCCTTCCCTTCCTTTCTTTACAACCATAGGCATAGTGATGGTTGTGTGGGACTGGGTGGTCTTGGATAGCTGTAAACCTATATGGGAAAATTACAACAATAATGAGACTGTTTCCTGAGCACATATATCAACAGAGATACAACACAAAAGTAAATTATCAACATATTGCAATAGACAAGTGGTGGAGTGTTTGGGGGACCACTGATCCAACAGTTCTTTCATTGCACAGATGACAATATCAGGGGAATGTGCTGCACCCTGGGGAAGCACCATCCAAACATGCTATTTGTCTCTGTGTGTAAAGGCAAAATATTAGTTACAATACGGAGACAAGATAGAGAAAAACGGATATTATAGGAAGACACAATGGGAGTTATCAGTTTATTACCTGATAACTTATCAATCTATAATTTATGCAAACCATGCTTGTTAAATATTTCAACAGAGAGAGAGCAGCAGCATTCTACATTCCTTCTAACTTGCTCATACACTGCATTCAGCTGCTGCCCTCAGCCCCCACCTTTTTGTTTAGCTCTATAAGCTTCAGCGAGCCAAAAATGCTGTAATGAAACTAAATTTCTGCTATATTCATAACTTTAAAACCTTGTAGATACGGTACATAAAAACAACAACAAAACACTTTTTACACAACTTTATACTTCAGTTCATTAGCCATATTAACAAATGAAAGCCGATATAGCCAAGTATGCAAAACAAAATAATTTGGAACACAGTTTGAAGTATACTCATCAGCCATCAGGCTATTCCCTTAAAGTAATTAGCTGGATTTAAGAAAGAAAGAAAAGGTATTATCCCACCAGGAGTCTTTGTTTAACCTCTTGTTCTTGTAGCTACTTTTCTCTAATCTCAGCTATTTTTGTTAGACTAGCTTTAACACATAGGTTTCCTGCAGGATCAATATAATGACAACAGCTTATTATTATTATTATTCCCTTTCTCTTTGTTTCTTCAATTCCAACATTTTAGTACAAGTTTAAGACTTTCTCTAATCACCTAGACTTAATCACATTGGAGATATCTATATTAGTGTAATCATCAGTCATCAAAACTTCTTTTACTTGCTGTAACTCACTAACTGGATATATCCCCCTGTTCTAGGCTTTGGCATTCTGCTTATCATGGTTAGTAGATCATCACATCATCATCATCATCATTATCATCATCATCATGTTAGGTGACATACAATACTTGGTGAAACATGTAGGGTTATAATTGCTGTAAGAGCATCACTCTAATATCTGTGTTAACTAAATACAACCAGTTATAATACATTTTCTTCTTCTACATCATTTTTACAATACAGAGTAATAGTTTTCAGCACTTTAATATCTAGAGTACTCCCAAAGGTGGAGCTGGAAGCACAGTTCTCCACCCGTTCCACATTTTGTATACTTTCTTACCATGTGCCTAGATCATTATGATCATACGGCTTTCTTCTGGATATGCCACACACCGTGTCCCCTGCGCTGGGGTTTTACCATAACCCCAAATTTCACTCTCATCTACGGAAGTCCCAAACTACAGGGACACAATATGGATCTTGTCAGACCACCTTTAACCCCTTAGTGACCACTAATACGCCTTTTTACGTGATTCACTAATGGGCTTTAGGCTAGGCTGACGCCTTTTCACGTCAGCCTAGTCTAAGTCCTGCACGGGTCTCCCGTGCAGGCTGGAGCCGGGGCTCTGCTGTCTGATGACAGCTGAGCTCCTGCTCCAACGCCCGCGATCGAAGTTTACTTCGATCGCGGCCGTTTAACCCGTTAAATGCCGCCGTCAATAGCGACCGCGGCATTTAACTTTGTTTACAGAGGGAGTGCACTCCCTCTGTCACCCATCGGTGGCCCGCGAATGCAATCGCGGGTCTCCGATGGGGTGTCATGGCAGCCGGAGGACTGATAAAAGCCCCCAGGTCTGCCCTGGACATATGCCTGTTAGGACGCGCCGGAGGCACGTCCTAACAGATTGCCTGTCAGATTTACACTGACAGGCAATAATGCTCTGGTATACGAAGTATACCAGAGCATTATAGCAGCAATCGGAACATCGCACAGTAAAGTCCCCTAGTGGGACTAATAAAATAAGTCATCAAAGTGAAATAAAGATTATTAATAAAAAGTACAGTAAAAAAAAAAATAAAACCATTTTTTTCCATAAAAAGTGGTTTTATTTAGTAAAAGTGTAAAAAAAAAAAAAAAAAGTACACATATGTGGTATCGCCGCGACCATAATGACTCCATTAATAAAGTTAATATGTAATTTAAACCGCAAAGTGAACACTGTAAAAAAAAAACGCAAAAAACTATGGCGAAATTGCAATTTTTTTCCATTGCCCCCCAAAAAAGTCATAATAAAAATGAATCAATAAGTCCCATGTACCCCAAAACAGTACCAATCAAAACTACGTCTTGTCCCGCAGAAAACAAGCCCAAAAAATCACTACATTGATGGAAAAATAAAAAAATTACGGCTCTTGGAAAGCGACGATGCAAAAACAAATAATTTTAGTTCAAAAGAGTTTTTATTGTGCAAAAGTCGTAAAACATAAAAAAAACCTCCACATATGTGGTATCGCCGTAATCGTACCGACCCATAGAATAAAGGTAACATGTTATTTACGTCGCATAGTGAACGGCGTCAATTTAAAAACGCATAGAACAATGGCGGAATTTCAGTTTTTTTTTATAATCCCCCCCAAAAAGGTTAATAAAAGTTAATATAAAAATTATATGTACCCAAAAATGGTGCTATTAAAAAGCACATCTAATCCCGCAAAAAACAAGTCCTCATACAGCTATGTAGACGAAAAAATAAAAACGTTATAGCTCTTTGAATGCGACTATAGAAAAACGAATAAAATAGCTTGGTCATTAAGGCCTAAAATGGGCTGGTCACTAAGGGGTTAATAGGCAATATCATCGTACTAAACCTTACTACTACACGTCACATTTTGCTTCTATAGCATAGCAGTCAGAGATTAGTAACTCAAGCACAGGCACGGAAATATACAATAGAGAAACTTTTATAGATACAAAGAATCAAACTATCAGTCAGTACACAAACATTCCCTGCTTCACTCCCTACTAACTCCTGCTACTGAGTAGCATTAGATTAGACTGTGGACCTTTTATGGGATTCAGAGACTTTTACTGTCCCTCATAGCAGACAGACAGTTCAGGGGTAACCCTTCACCTGCCTTATACATTCACACACTTTTCAAAGGTCCTTCTATTACCCATTCACTGTATTGTTAGTGACAGAACAGTCCATACAGCCACATCTTAAGAGAACACAACATAGAAGTATAGTAGAAAATGCTTATAACCCCAACAGAAACTATGCAGAACTTATTTATACAAAACAAGTCATACATACACTTCTATCTTACTTTTCTCAATTGTTAATTCGCTAACTCACTCCTGACCACGGGCGCAATAATAGTCACAACGTGGACGTGCAAGACTGCTGTCCAGATTCGCGAACGGGAGTGGCTGCCCGCCACTTCACACACAGAGTTTATAATAAAGTGTCTCAACTTAAACCCTTGTTCTGGTGTAAGTCTGTAAAACACAGAAGGACTATACCATATACTTCCGTTCATTCGAACAGCAAACATACAGTTAGCATAACAATATTATATATTTTTCAATATTACACATATTCTGCAATCTGTAATATAAACCAAAATTTTCCTTTGGACATCAAATCATTAATTAAAGCAGTTTATTTAGCCAATATGACGTATGCACACCAGGAGATAGAGAGACCTAGTGTACAATACCACTGGCACATGTCTATATAATATAATGCGGTAAAGATAAAGGTTAATTTATTATATACAATGGTTAGTTGAACAGATGGAATTTCTGTGACTGTCTGGTAAATCACACAATACAATCTGTATAACTTCTGTTCTCCCACAAGACACGTCATCATTCTTCATGTTAATACATTAGTAAAAAGTTTAATTTTTTAATGTTTTCTATCACACTCACACCAATATTTACAAGTATTATGCTGATCAGTCATATACTTAATGTTCTTGGGTGTTTTAATAGTATTTTTCCTATGAATTTGTCCTGGTAACAATTTTACCTAGGACCACACCTAATTGGACTCCCTTATACACACAGGGTTTTATTTATTTAACCCTCATACATTCATTCTTCACAGTCAAGGAGTCTCATATATGTTTATATCATACATTCACAGAAGCATAAGGCCTCGTGCACACTTCCGACACCGTTTTCACGGCCGTTTTTGACGGATCCGTGTGCCCGTTTTAGCGGCCGTGTGCACTCCGTGTTTCCATTGCCGAGCATGGTACTGTCCAGGGTGCTGAAAGAGTTAATGGGCTGCACTGGTGGGTGGTAACTCTTTCAGCACCCTGGACAGTACCATGCTCGGCGCTCGGAAAATAAAATTTTAATGTAATAAAAAAAATAAAAAAATAAAGTTCATACTTACTTTCCTCCTGTCCGGCCTCCAGTGATGACGTTTCATCCATGTCGCCGCTGCAGCCAATCACAGGCTGTAGTGGCGGTCACGCACGTCAGGATGACGTCAGAAGGCCGGCCTCCAGGGATGATGCTTCATCCCACGTGACCGCCTCTGCAGCCAATCACAGGCTGCAGCGGCCTCTGCAGCCAATCACAGGCTGCCGTGTCAGAAAGGAAGGTCGGACTGGAGGAAGAAGAGGGACTCGTCACCAAGACAACGACCGGGTACGTATGAACTGATTTTTATTTTATTTGTAATCAGCAGCCTCTTTTCTCTATCAGTGATTGATAGAGACAAGTGGCTGCCGATTAGTGTAACATTTCTGTATGGTTTTTCTGCCCGGCCGTTGCTAGGCAACAGCTCCGTCACACACGGACGGCACACGGATGCCTTCCGTGTGCCTTCAGTTTTTTTGATGGCCCCATTGACTTGCATGGGCCTCACGGTCACGGAATCTCGGACCAAAGTAGGACATGCTCTACTTTGGATCGGAACGGAGCAACGGGACCGTCAAAAAAACTGAAGTGTGCATGGCCCCATTGAAATGAATGGGTCAGGGTGCTAGCCGTCAGAAAAACGGCTAGCACCCTGAAGAAAAACACTGAAGTGGGCATGGGGCCTAAACCTATACACATCATTACCTTACACAGCACAATTCAGACACTTACAAAGACAAACAGCTGTTCCTCTCGTATCTCAATCATTAAAGAGGCTCTGTCACCAGATTTTGCAACCCCGATCTGCTATTGCAGCAGATCGGCGCTGCAATGTAGATTACAGTAACGTTTTTATTTTTAAAAAACTAGCATTTTTGGCCAAGTTATGCCCATTTTTGTATTTATGCAAATGAGGCTTGCAAAAGTACAACTGGGCGTGTTGAAAAGTAAAAGTACAACTGGGCGTGTATTATGTGCGTACATCGGGGCGTGTTTACTACTTTTACTAGCTGGGCGTTCTGATGAGAAGTATCATCCACTTCTCTTCAGAACGCCCAGCTTCTGGCAGTGCAGATCTGTGACGTCACTCACAGGTCCTGCATTGCGTCGGCCACATCGGCACCAGAGGCTACAGTTGATTCTGCAGCAGCATCAGCGTTTGCAGGTAAGTAGCTACATCGATTTACCTGCAAACGCCGATGCTGCTGCAGAATCATCTGTAGCCTCTGGTGCCGGCTCGTCTGACACGATGCAGGACCTGTGAGTGACGTCACAGATCTGCACTGCCAGAAGCTGGGCGTTCTGAAGAGAAGTGGATGATACTTCTCGTCAGAAAGCCCAGCTAGTAAAAGTAGTAAACACGCCCCGATGTACGCACATAATACACGCCCAGTTGTACTTTTACTTTTCAACACGCCCAGTTGTACTTTTGCAAGCCTCATTTGCATAAATACAAAAATGGGCATAACTTGGCCAAAAATGCTAGTTTTTTAAAAATAAAAACGTTACTGTAATCTACATTGCAGCGCCTATCTGCTGCAATAGCAGATAGGGGTTGCAAAATCTGGTGACAGAGCCTCTTTAAATGCTTTTAACCACAATATTGAACTTTACACAACAAATAATCATAATACTCTATAATCCTTAATCTATAGGAGATCCTCCAAATCTCCAAGTACTTTATCTTTTACGTGCTGCACAGAGTTATTTATTACCTGTAGCCTTCTCACACAGGCTATGGACTACTAACCTCGAGAACCGTTATTCCCAGGTTTTTATATTAAGACCTGTGTTTAATATAACTAAGACCCAGTCTTAGTACATAAGATCCAACTTAGGTTTTTATTACATAACCTTATAACATCTAAATATGAAAAATAATCAAAACATATATAAGCAAAATTATATTACCTTTATTCAGATGAAAACTTGAATCCTCAATTACTCTCTATACGTTCTTTTAGAATCCTTCACTCTAACCCCCAAGCGTCCCATCAGACTGGCCTTTATTTGACAGCAATTGAGCAGGAGGTCTTTCTTTTAGTGAGCTCATAGAATAACTCACCCCGAGCACGGTAAGCAGTCCTCGGGTAGATGAGGGGTCAGGAGATGTTGGATTCCCGGCTTCGAAGGGCCAAATGATAGAAGAATATTGGTTCTTATCAAATAGATTCGAGGAGTCATCTGAATAAAAATGGCGGGTCTTTATTCTTATCGATAAGGAGACATTATGACAGGTAGATCAAAAATCCATCAGCAAATGTCTGTCGCTACCTTCAGTATCATGGCTTTTATACATGGGATAAACCTAGTTCAAACTAGTCCTTAGACAGCTTTGTTATCTCTTTATTCGACCTTGACACTTATGTAAATACTTCACTTCTCTCTCTAAAGGAATTCAGCAACCCACCCCCTCTAATTGATAACATATTAAACACTTTGTCAGCAGAAAAACCTTTGCAGAGAAACTTGTATAGCTCAATACACATTTTAGTTTCCGATACATAAATTTATAAAACTTTCCTAACATTAACACCAGTTTCCAACAGGAGGCAGACAAACCACCAATGCTACATAGGGGGGAGACTGCAGTGATAACGCTGAGCAGCTACTCCCCTCAAGACTAGGGGGAGTTCATATCACTAGCATATTGTACCTGAGCACTCTCCCCCTATGTAGCATTTGTGGTTTGTCTGCCTCCTGTTGGGAACTGGTGTTAACCTGCCCATTTAGTAAGTATAGCCTTTTTTTGTGTGTTTTTTTTTGTATATTAGTATGTTTCTTCTTTTGGTGAATTGAACTATTGTCTACTTGATTGCATGTAAAGGACTTTTAATAATTGTCATAGCTATAATTACAGGTGGATTCAATCTGCCAGAGAAATTGTCACACAAATGAAAGACTTGCTAGAAATGAGCTCTATGATAAGTACCTCAATCTTGACAAACTAGCATTTAATAAGCAGTAGCCCACACACTTCTCTTGCAAATGGGCCCTATGCTGTCTATGTTCGCACCTGGCTCTCGCCCAATCAGTAGATGAGCTGTTCTAGCAGCACCATGGACTGGAGGACAGATGCTAGTATTCCTCCTACCTTTTCTCACAGTTGCCTATATGTAAAGTACCACTGTACTTAGGTTCAAGCATTAAAGCCTACACAATTACTATCACTACTAAAGCTTAATTCCTTTTATCTGTATTCCATTCCCTAGTTCAAACACACAACCTCCCAACTTAGCCTAGGACTGAGAGTTATCTGCAATAACTGCTTCTGGCCGTTGTTGGGTCTCTTAGGAGACTAGACTGAGACCTTAAGTGGTATTATTGACAGTTGCAGACAGGAGGACACCATATAGGACATCACACAGGAAAGAAACTCAATAATGTTACATGACACGTTGTATCTACAGATGTAGCAAAGTTTATCATGACTTGATAGCTTGCTGCAGTGTGATATCACACAACAAAATTTCTTGCCACAGTGTATTTAACGCGTTAATCAAGGTAAAGACGGCTACATCTGCATTTCACTAGTCACATGTTGTTTTGTCACATGTTCTCTTAAGTACTGATATATAGAGATAGGTAGACTTATACTCAATCCCTATTTAAATGGCTGTAATGGAATGCAATTCAATGCACACTGACCACAACTGCATCACAATATTTACCACAGCAAGATACAACGGATATTAGAAATTATAAGATGGACATACTGTATTACCCTTCCAAACAGCAAATACATCTATTAGCTTAGGCCCCATGCACACAACCGTCATTTTCATCCTTAATTAAGGAGTCCGTAATTACAAATGAAATTGCGGATCTATTCATTTCTATTGGCCACGGACACCTTTCCGTATATTTACAGATGTGTGTCCGGGCCGTAGAAATAATCCGCAATTTATAGAACATGTCCTATTCTTGTCCACAATTGCGGTACGGACTCGGATGTGTATCCGTAGCCGTCGGATCCATATTTGCGGACAGTAAAAACCCTTACAGTCGTGAACATGAGGCCTTAGACTGTAAATTTCCATTTACAGTTATAAATAAAAACACAGACTTCACATGCTGTTTTCTAAACGTATTTTATTTGGGTTTCATCCAAGACTTTTAATGTGACTTATATTGGTAATTTACCTCATGATCATAAGCACTTCTGCGTAAAGAAGCACTCCCAGCAAAAATGTTTTGGGCCATCTTGTTTGTAAGTGAGGTGGCATAAACGATACTGTGGTTACGTTACTCACCTATGATTTTATATTGTCGTTTCAGCCTCCTTTCCGGGCTGTCATTTGGTCACATAACCCCCGCTCCGACTAACTAAATTTTACAGCGTCTGCTGTGTGGACAGGAAGTCAGTCTCTCTGTTCATCCCTATGAGAGCCTCACTCTGGGTCCCATTGGAATGAATAGAGAAACTGACTTCCTGTCTACACAGCAGACGCTGTTAGATTCAGTTAAGGCCCTTTTACACAGGCCAATGATTGGGTAAATGAGCATTTATATGAATGCTTGTTCCTGAACATTGCTCTATATAAACAAGGCAATGATCTGCCAATGAACAAGCAAATGCTCGTTCATCGGCTGATCGGATCTTTTATGCAGTCAAACAAATGGTCGCTAGTCGACAACACATCTCCCTGAGTAAAGGGGGTGTGCTCCCTACATGATGCAAATACATGGGGACGAACGGTCATATTAATGATTAATAGTCCCATATATTAACTATCGTTGCTCCTTGTGAATGGGGCTACCGAGTGCTGGTCGGCGTAATGTATCGTTGATCTGTACTCGTTTTCCGGCCAATATCAGGCCGTTTAAAAGCATCTTTAGTCAAAGTGGGGGGGGGGGGGTTATGTGACCAAATAGCGGCCAGGATCAGAAGCTGAAACTACAAGATAAAGCCATAGGTGAGTTTTCTAACCACAGTATCTTTTATGCCGACTCAATTTCAAAAAGAGGGCCCCCAAAACATTTTTTATGGGAGTGCTTCTTTGAGGCACAACAAACATTAAACACAAAAATAAGGGTGATTTTATTAGATACTTTATTCTTCTGATATTCCTTCAACCTTAATGTTAACAATAGCCATAATGAGGCTGAACATTGTTTTAGGAGAAAAACTAAAAGTTTTAATGAAAGGACTGGTTTTAAAGACGCACTTGGGAAAACCTCCTCTCTGCATATATCTTTCTAGGGAGTAGAGTGTTAGTGTCTTCATTAATATACCTTTTGCATATCAGCCATGTGAGTGAACACACTTCGTTTATCATATAACACTAGACATGTTATTGTATTAAAGCCACAATATTCAATTTTCTGATGCTGAATGACAGTTAAACATCTTGCATACGACCGAGATCGGGCCGTGAAAAATGGACCGTCCGTGTATCGGACAGATTTCCTGGCC
This sequence comes from Rhinoderma darwinii, assembly GCF_050947455.1. NCBI lineage: Eukaryota > Metazoa > Chordata > Amphibia > Anura > Rhinodermatidae > Rhinoderma > Rhinoderma darwinii. The sequence goes on from NC_134687.1 coordinate 460,824,876, forward strand.
TGACCATGGTACAGGTGAACCGGACTCCTGGCATCATAGACATGTCTAATGCTAGAAGTCTCTGCCTCCCCATGGAACTGCTGTTCCGTGCTGTATCATTTTGTTCAGTACAGAACAGCAGTTCCTTGGGGAGGCAGGGGCTCCTAGCATCATAAATGTCTATGATGCCAGGAGTCCCGTTCACCTGTACCGTGGTCAGGCCGTGAAATCTGGCCGACACACGGACCGTTTTTTACGGCCCAATCTCGGTTGTTATGTTGCTCTTTTTGCTTGTAGAAAGCAATAGAATGCACACTAGGCAGTAGGTTCTATTTTTTTGTATATTTTTTTTAAATTAAAAACAGTGTTAATGCAAATTAATACATATTAAAAAGGAGGATGATAACTAATCCTTTCTGAAATACTCTTCTATATGCAGGGCTGAGCCTGTTATTACTAGGATCAAAGAAGACCGAAGACGAATCATTTTACCAGCAATCGACAATATCAAATACAACACATTTGAGGTGCAGCAATATGCTAACGCTGCACATGGCTATAACTGGGGCTTATGGTGTATGTACATTACCCCTCCTCAGGACTGGCTAGAAAAAGGGGATGAGTCTGCTCCAATCAGGTAAGCTAAAATTACTTTCTCTAGTAGTGTTCCAATTTACTTGTGAATAACAATGAGAACAATTTCTCTTTGTTGTGCTCTTCATGTTCATTTACTATGTTTCTGCATGCAGACAATAAAGTACTCTAACAAAAGTAGTACATCATAATGGTGCAAAAAGTACCAATTATTGTTTTAGTGTTGCTTTCTAAGAGAAGGAAAGTTCTGGATTTAATTTAATGATCCAACATAAAAATACATAGGCACACGGATCGGATCTGCAGAGTCTCTGACATCTGGAACATTTGAGTAATATACATTTTCTTTCCTTTACCAATCAACATACATAAATATGGGGGCAAGATTTATTTTATCCCAAATTCAAACCATACAAGAAGTTTTGTGAACTAATGCATAAATCAAGGGAATAATTATTATTATCGAATAAAACGAAGGACAACATCTGCATGGAGTTTATATGTTCTCTCCGTGTTTGCGTGAGTTTCCTCCAGGTACTCTGGTTTCCTCCCAAACTCTAAAAATATACAGACATTCAAGGAATTAAGACTGTGAGTCCAACTGGGGACAGTAAGTGAGGAAACTTCTACACAGTACTGCACAGTACTGCTGAATATGTTAGTGCTTTATAAGTAACATACATAAATAAATCATTATAAGTGATGTAACTCTAAGGGTATGTTCACACGCAGAGTCGAAAACATCTCAAAATACGGAGCTGTTTTCAAGAGAAAACAGCTCCTGATTTTCAGACGTTTTTTGTGCCACTCGTGATTTTCGCAGCGTTTTTTGGTGCGTTTTTTACGGACGTTTTTGGAGCTTTTTTCAATAGAGTCTATGGAAAACGGCTCCAATAACATCCCCACAAGTGTCCTGCACTTCATTTTTGCCGCCGTTTTTCTACGCGGAATAAAACGCAGTGAAAAACGCTTTGTTGGAACAGAAGGCCATTTTCCCATTGAAATTAATGAGCAGATGTTTGAACTCATTCTGCTTCCAATTTTTCAGCCGTTTTTCGGACGTTTATGGCCCGAAAAACAGCCGAAAATAGGCCGTGTGAACATACCCTTAATTTGCAGCAGTGGTAAGTTCCACTTTATCTCACAATATGACATGAGTATAGTGCTGGCCTTACATGGGATAGTGCCCTGTGCTGTACCTTCTGTTGGCACCCCCATATGGTGCACAGTGTTCAAATAACCATACTGTGCCTAAATATAAGTGCCATACAATATAGTGCCCAAAAAACTGTGAAATATGTTGACCAAATATGATTTCCATACAGTTCTAAAGTACAATGCTTTTCTGTGCCGCCACCACCACTAGAAAAACAAGCTAATAACACTGCTACATAATGACTAAATAATACTTCTATACAACTAATATTAAGATTCATGGTGCCAAGACTCTGGTACCATACCATACAAAGAGTTCACTTCATCAGGGGGGCTGATGTACCCTTCAGGCCAGCCCTACATGAGGACATTCTTACTAGCCATGAAAATTAATCAAACTATTCTGTCACATCAGTAAACTATCAATACATTCCCATATATTAAATTATAGATAAAAATCAACACACCAAGTTTTCAGAAGAAGAGAACTAACCCATGGCCAGTATTAATTTTACATCCCTGAAATAGCATTAGTAGGTTCAAGAAGGCACAGTAGAAAAATATTAAAATTGCTCACAGTGGAAACACTTTAACTTGTTTATGTTATATAACAGCAAAGAATGTATCATCCACTGACTCTTAATATGAGTACAGAGACATAAATGTCACAGTTACAGTCCAGATTTGCCCTCAAAGGAAACGTTATATTGATTCACTATACAGTTGGTACCTAAACAATGCACATTGCACTGATTCATTACTAATGGACCAGACATTTCATTCTCATTCTCTATACATAACCAAAGGCCAAGTATTGTTCGGAGACACCACAGGCTGCCTGTACATTCTGGGAATTAGAACTTAACAAGGACTGAAATTTAGAAATTGAAGAAAACACTATGAATTATATTAACCCATTAAAAGAGAGCCATAATAGGCACTACAATTCTTAGTTTTATAAAGTTGTTAATAGTCGAAAATACTTGTTTAGATAGTTTTTCTTAAGGTCAACCCACATCACACTATAGACAAATAAAGAAGTAAAGTTTTATTCAAAGGGAACTCGTCATTAGCTTTAACCCCCCAAAATTCGCCACCACTGCCTTTTACTTTCTAAACATGCCCCTATAAGGACTAATTTTATTAGAAGGCAAATAAAGCCCATTTTTTTCCCCTACTAACAAATAGCATTGATCCTAATATTCCGGGACGTAGCTAAAGGCTTATGGGCCCCGGTGCAAACGTACTTCTTGGGCCCCCCCACCAAATTCTCTTCATGGCCGATGGCCAACAGCTGTCAGCTGCATCGCTTGATCTCCTAAGTGACCCAATAATGCAGCACTAGCAGCCAGGGGTGTCACTAAGGTCTTAAAACATCAGCCCCAATACATATGTCCTCCCCAAAAAAATGTGTGTGCGTGTGTATATATATGTATATGTATATACATATATATATATATATATATATATATATATATATAACAAAAGAAGATTTGCGGCACTCCAATGAGGAAAATGGTGGTTTATTCAATCCCAATACAAAAGCGACATTTCAATCCTACAATAGGATCTTTATCAAGCATAGTGAAACATCTAGCATTGCAGACATATATAGGGCTGAGATCACTTTGCATAATTGATCTCATTAAAAAACAAATAAAGTTATTGGTGTCAAAATCATTATCGACAGATAATTTAAGGTATCAATAAACATATAAATATGATACATAAAGTGCTAATGTGCATCTACAATAATTGTGAACCACAATACATAATACAAAAAACGTTAAAAACAAGTGATTAGGACATAATCATTTAAGCCTCAGCAGTGTCGAAATAAAGCATCACAGATCCGCTCACCAATCAGAACTTCAGGTCTTCGTTTAACATGTCAGGCCATTGAAATCCATAGCGTTGTTCAGCTGCGCACCACGTTGTAATCATGGAGTAGTGCGACTGTCTAAAGAATGAATGCGGAAGTATACCGTTGCTAGGCAACAAGGCGCACAAGGCGCATGTTGACGACACAGTGCGTTCCACAATCTGGATCATGTGAATGGTGGCGTCCTCAGTTGCCAAGCAACTGACATGGATCTGCCGCACTTCGTTGCTACCGCATCAGGTGTCAATATCACAAATTCTTATACCATAATAACAAAATAACTTAGCTAAAACGAGTTAGATAGTCCAACACATGGAAAATATACATATATTCTATTAAGGGCTCCTGTTGATAAGTAACGGAGATAACATAGGAAAGGAAAAATAGCGATTAGGTATAACGGACTTTCGTCATTATGATAAGAGGATATTGTTGTTGATCCACACGTGGGTATGTGGATCTCTGCTCACTGTTGCGTGTTCAGAACGATCGCACCCCCAAGGTATCCAGAATCCACTGGCACCATCTCCATGTGCTGCTGCTTTCTCCTTGTATATATATATATATATATATATATATATATATATATATATATATATATATACAGTCCAAAGATAGATGAACACAGCACTCCAATGTTTACAAGATCAGGCCAAGTGCTCGTCACCAGGGGATGAATCACTTCCCCAATTTGGAATAGAGAAAAACAGAGAACACAGTAACGGCACCAGGACTTCAAGGCAGATGAAAAGCAGGGTGGATTTATTCACCTCAACATAGCAACGTTTCGGTTCCTGTTGAACCGAAACGTTGCTATGTTGAGGTGAATAAATCCACCCTACTTTTCATCTGCCTTGAAGTCCTGGTGGCGTTACTGTGTTCTCTGTTTATATATATATATATATATATATATATATATATATATATATATATATACTAAATCTTGCAGCACTCCAACAGGATGAATGAAAAAAACTGTGATTTATTCAAGCCAACATACAGCGGTGTGACGTTTCCGTTTCAGTCCAACATTAGGACTTTTTTCAAGCATAATGGTGTGTACATGGTTTATATAGTGTGTAACAGATATAAGCAATCAAGCTCATTAGAATAGTATCAAAAATACAAACAGCATTTAGTTACGTGTAAAACAAAAGTTACGGTATCAAAAAATAAAACATTGATACAGAAAGTGACAAGTGACATATTAAAAACATCTAAAAACGTCTATATATTAGAACGACTTAATATAGACCTAATTACAATTTAATCAAGTATTCAACAAGATGTGTATCAAATTACGGCTGTCAGACCACCGACCAATCAAAGACTGATATTTAATTTATGCAAAGTGCTCGTATGTGTTTGACTCAAGTCCTCCCTATCAGGCATTTATTGTTAGCAGGTGCGCATGCGTCAGGCTGACAGCACCCGGTAGTGACGTCTATAGTAAGTTGCCTGGTTACAGGTAATCAGCAAACTCCTGACGCCATTATGCATACATTCGACTAGCGAGAACCGGAAAGAAGTTCCGGAACCCGTTGCCAAGTGATCGGTAACAATCAATATTATTGTAAATAGCTTATCAAGCCAAATTTTACACAAATACATATAGACACAAAATACATCAAACCACGGAATGATAGAATTTATAAATATTCAGGACATATATATGTCCGAAGATGTCCAGGATCAGTATCAAGAAAAGGTAAAAAACCTATATATACAAATGTATATGTATGAGAGGGAAGCAGCAACAAAAACGAAGTGCAGCAATTAAATCCATTCATAAAAATGTAATAGAAATTCTATATAATAGATGCCAGAAATAAGGTATATTAAACTGCGGATAAAGGATTCACACGAAAGGGGATGGATCAGGGTCACAGTTATGTGCTCCATGAAAACTTACACCAAGGTTAGTGGAGCGACAGTATCACACTCCCTTCTTCTTTTGTTTATTATTTTTTGGGGTTTTGTATTTTTTTTATATGAGATGTATATATATACCTTGATCTTTGACACTTTATTTTTCTGTTTTAGATCATAAGGTGAAATATAGAATTTCTATTACATTTTTATGAATGGATTTAATTGCTGCACTTCGTTTTTGTTGCTGCTTCCCTCTCATACATATACATTTGTATACTTTCTGTATCAATGTTTTATTTTTTGATACCGTAACTTTTGATTTACACGTAACTAAATGCTGTTTGTATTTTTGATACTATTCTAATGAACTTGATTGCTTATATCTGTTACACACTATATAAACCATGACTGTTGTACACACCATTATGCTTGAAAAAAGTCCTAATGTTGGACTGAAACGTCGCACCGCTGTATGTTGGCTTGAATAAATAACAGTTTTTTTCATTCATCCTGTTGGAGTGCTGCGAGATTTAGTTCCCCTGAATATTGATACAGTCCTAGGATCTGGGCTGCTTGCTGGCACCCGTTCACATATGTAAGCTTTCTCCTACTGAGATTGAGTGCTGCTGCTTTCTCTGTTTGAATATATATGTATGTATATATATATATATATATATATATATATGATATCAGCATATCTATAGTACTACGACCCTATAACTATGGATAGGATTAGATACAGAGGCTCAGCAGACAGTATTACATATTATAGGCTTAGATATAGGGCCTAGCTCGCTGATGTTGTGGCTCCAGCGCTGAACCCAGGAAAGGTAAGTATAATAATTGCTTTGCTTTTTTATGTGTTACTAGTTTTTATTTTGTGTTTGTGTTTTTTTACAGTTTCGGATTTTGGACTACGTCGGATTCGAGGACTACTTTGATGACAGCGTTTTTATTCTCAATAAAATGGTTAAAGGGGTTGTCCACCTTCTGACAATTGATGATCTATCCACCGGATAGGTCATCAGTATGTCATCGGCGCGGGTCCGACACCCGGACCCCGCACAGATAAGTCGCTCCGGTGGCCTGCGGGCACCGGATGTTGAGGCACATAATGATATGTATGGAGCCCGGAAGCAGTTGGCTCCATACATAGCATAGCGGCCGTGCTGCAGAACTGCAGGTCTGCTCCTATTCACTTGAATAGGAGCAGAGCTGCAGTACTGCAGCTCGGCCGCTATTACGTGGCCGGTTCTAACTTCTTCTGACCTGCTCATCTGTGTGGACCCCAACAGATCATGTAACTGATGACCTATCCGGTGGATAGGTCGTCAGTTGTCAGAAGCTGTAAAACCCCTTTAATGAGGGTTGTGTGTTTTTTTTTAATTTCAATAAAATATTTTTTCTATGTCCTTGTATTTTTTTTAACTTTATTACTACCGCCTTATTAATAGCTGCTGGCTGATTGATAGCGTCCATTGCTAAGGCGGAGCTTAATGTTAGCCGGTGAAGAGGCTGACAATAACACCCCATTATTACCCCGGTACCCAATACCACCAGGGGTACTGGGAAGAGCCGGATACGATCCAGTACCCAAACATCTGTAGTGATGGTCAGGTATAGCATCGGCCACAGGCTTCTATTATTAGGCTAGGAAAGGCCAGAAACAGTGAGCCTTCCCACCCTGGTAATGCTAGTCTGCTGCTGCTGTGTTGTATCTGGCTGGTTATGAAAAATGGGGGAAACCCACATCGTTTCTTCCAATTATTATTATTTTTTTTAAAATGATGTGGGGTCCCCCCCACTTTTAAAACCAGCCAGATATAACATAGCACCAGCAGCCTAGCATTACCAGGGTGGGAAGGCCCACTGTTTTGGGGTTTTTGGGCTTTCCCAACCTAATAATACCAGCCTGTGGCCGCCTCAGTACCCAACCATCACTATAGATGTTTGGGCACTGGATCGTACCCAGCTCTTCCTGGCACCCCTGGTGGCAGTGGTTACCGGGGTAATAATGGGGGTTAGTGTTAGCCTCTGAACTAAGCCCCAGCTTAGTAATGGACGCTATCAATCAGCCAGCAGCCATTACATAGTAATAAAGATTAAATAAATTCTAATACACAGAAAAAATATTTAATTGAAATTAAAAAAAAACACACAACCCTCATTAACCATTTTTTTGAGAATTTAAAAAAAAGCTGTCATCGAAGTAGTCCTCAAATCCGACATAGTCCAACAACCAACACAACGACCAACACAAACACAAAAAAAACATTAGTAACACATGTATTAGGCTTAGATACAGGGTCCAGCAAACAGTAATCTTATATAATATAAGATTACTGTCTGCTGGACCTTGTATCTAAGCCTACCATGTGGTAGGCTTAAAAACAGGGCCCATCAGACAGGATCACATATGGGCCATGTACCTAAGTCTAACATGTGGTTGGCTTCGATACAGGACTCAGCAGACAGGATCACACATTGTGGGTTGTCCAGTCCCTAAAAATTGATGGCCTATCCTCAGGATAGACCATCAAATCTGATGGATCGGGGTCCGAATGCCACGGTGTAATACCCCAATACCCCTAAAGGCTTAGCCCCAATACCGCTGAAGACAATGCTTGTGCAGCAAAACTTGTCAAGGGGGCTCTTCTGATTTTTTTTTAGATCGATGCAATTCCAGACAGTTAGGGCAAACAGACAGATGCTTCCATCAGTTAGTTATTTTTATACACTTATCGCTACTGAACAGTAGCCATTTCCTTGTCTATGCTCTTTCTATGGCTACTACCAACCCGATATATTTAGCTATAGTACTGAGTGCCCTTCCTGCTTGACTGCATTGTAGTTTTACCCTTATATGTGGTTCGTCTTTTTGGTCAATTTAATAAAGATTAGTACTAAATTAGAATTTAATATTAGGATCAGTGTAATTTGCTAGTTAGGAAAATACGAGCTTTATTTGTCTTCTGGCATTCTTTGTTAATAAAATGTGATTTTTCGCCCGCCAACTAATTGGGTCTGTCAGTGTGTCAGCTTATTAGGACTAATGCCCATGACCGAAGAGGTTTTGCGGGCCGCAAAACCACGGATCCATTGTGGTCTAAAAACTTTTATTATGCTTCTGTATGTCATCAGCATTCAGGGATACGCAACAAAAATAAATTATTTCATCAGTTTAATGAAGCCGCAAATCCGCACCGTGAAATGATTTGTACTGAATTTTCGCGGTCCGGATACGCGGCCCCAGCACGGATCCGTGAAAACCACAGTCACGTGCATGGGGCCATAGAAATGAATGGGTCCAAAATATAGCCGCAAAACTGTGGATAAATTGCAGATACAAAAGTGCGGTCGTGTGCTTGAGGCCTAAGTGTTAAAAAAAAGTAGCATTAGTTAAAAGAAGTACTTTGATCTGTATGCTAATTACCTGATATGAGTCATGGTGGTAGAGCCGCACGGCTGAATAGTCACGTTGATTGGTCCCTAAATACGCCCATTCCGGATTGATTAACGTCCCTTAGGCTGGCATACGTCATCACAAGCAAGCTCCGGTGGGATCTGGCACACGTGTAGTGATGCCAGGTATACTGGCCTTGGATTTATCTGCGCACTGGATGCCGCCAGAGCTGGCTTCCCTACACACAGAGCTTAAAAACACTAAAATAACTATAGGGTATACTAAATAAAAATGTTTTTTTAACTGCTAAAATGTGTTGCTGCTTTTATTTAGAATATATTCATGTAGTATTAAAACAAACTCGAGGAAATCAATACAAAAAAATAACAGACAAAATCATCAATCAGCTGTTCTAATGTCTTGGTACACTAATTGTGCGTGTGACATAGTAACATAGGATACAGTTACAAAAATAAACAAAAGTAAAAACTGATGTTTGGCCATTAGAAAGTGCTATGGTGTTTGAGGGACCTATGCACAAATTGACATACACCATACAGAGCAAAAATAAATGTATGTAATGCAAAACTGTTACTTGGCTACTGGAATGTATTAGAATATGCCTGGTACACACACATGTGAAACCATAGACCACAGGCTAAATTAAAACTAAAACTAAATTCTAAAAGGAATAAAAAAGGATTAGTCTATATGTTTGGGCAAATATATATAGAGGAAGGAATAGTATATAAGATATAACTTTAAATTTTTAAATCATAAAATGTAATAACAATATTGGTATAGATTATGCTATTAAGACGTATAGCGTATACACAATTTAGCATTTAGCTTGCCAAATACTTGATTTCCGTTCCGTAGTGTATACAGCAGGATTGCTCAGGATCATAGGAGTTACACAGTTGTATTCTGCCTGTCCCTATAGCCTAATGTATTCCTAACTGTTGACAACGTACCGCGCACCCGTTCTAAAACGAACGACCCCGTTGTCTCTGGAACCTGTCCCTGTAATAAAGTCTGTATTTCTAACTACATCTCCTGCTCCTACATGTTTCACCAGGTTTACTGGCTCGTCAGGGAGATAGTGAGCATGACGGCGTGACAGATAGTGTGGCAATGGCAGTGAGTGCTTGAGAACACTCTCTTTTTGTGTATGTATTAGCTCCGCCTCTTCCGGGGGCTCGGTCATCGGACGTCCAATAGGATGGGAGCGCTACTACGTCAACACCCTCCCATTACTATCGCGTCCTAACTACCTCCACAGTGGGCTGGTTTAACGATATTGTATAGGGGATTGATTCAGCCATACCCCTATATGGCTTGTAAGCTTTCCCAAATCATGATTGCATCTATAATGTAATAGGTCTCAGAGGTCGGGTACCAGCCCCTTGTTTTATTACTGGGAATATACAATATATGTTTGGGCAGGGGCGTAGCTAGAGTGGGGCAGGCGGGGCATGTGCCCCGGGCGCAACTAGGTGGTAGGGAAGGGGGGGCGCCACAGACCAGCTGATCGCTGCTGATAGGCGCCCTGTATGTCGGACACCTGCAGCAGCGATCAGCTTTAGGAAGAGCCAGGAGTTCATGCATCGGCATTCTGACTTGGATCTGTGATGGCCAGGGAGTGGACCAGTCCAGTCACCTGACCTGTCACCTTACCTCACGTCAGTGACATGAGGTCAGATGACTCAGGTCAGGTTACTGGACTGGTCCACTCCCGGGCTGTCACTGACCCTAGTCATAAGGAACTCTGCCACTGCCTGCACTGAATGACCTCAACTGTTTACAGTGTGGCGCTAAGTACAAGTGGGGAGTGTGGCGCTATTTAAAGGGGGGGAAATTTGGTGCTATTTACAAGGGGGGAGTGGGGCGCTATTTACAAGGGGCAGCGGGCTGTGTGTGTGCACTATCTACAAGGGTGGGAGTGTGCCGCTATTTACATGGGGTAGAGTGTGCCGCTATCTACAAGGGGGAAGCGGGCTGTGTGTGGCACTATCTACAAGGGGGGCTGTTTCGCGCTATTTACAAGGGGGGCTGTGTGTGGTACTATCTACAAGAGGGGCTGTGTAATGCTATCTACAAGGGGGCTGTGTAATCCTGTCTAAAACGGAGGATGTGTGGCGCTGTTCACAAGGGGCGACTGTGTGGTGTTGTTTACAAGGGGGGGGCTGTGTGGTGCTGTTTACAAGGGGAGCAGTGTGGCACTACTTACAAGGAGGGCAGTGTGGCGCTATTTACATGGGGTGCTGTGCGGCGCTGAATACAAGGGGGGCTGTGTGGCACTATCTACAAGGGGGCTGTGTGGAGCTATCTACAAGGGGGGGCTGTGTGTTGCGATATCTACAACAGGTGGCTGTGTGTGGCGCTATCTACAACAGGGGGATGTGTGGCGCTATCTACAAGGGGGGGCTGTGTGTTGCGATATCTACAACAGGTGACTGTGTGTGGCGCTATCTACAACAGGGGGATGTGTGGCGCTATCTACAAGAGAGGGGCTGTGTGTGGCATTATCTACAAGGGGGATGTGTGTGGCACTATCTACAAGAGAGGCGCTGTGTGTGGCACTATCTACAAGGGGGGTGTGGCTCTATTTACAAGGTGGATGTGTATGGCACTATCTACAAGGGGGCTGTGTGTGGCACTATTTACAAGGGGGATGTGTGTGGCGCTATCTACAAGGGGGGCTGTATGGCGCTATCTACAAGGGGGGCTGTGTAGCGCTATCCACAACAGGGGGGCTGTGTGGCATTAACTACAAGGGGGCTGTGTGTGGCACTATCTACAGGGGGCTGTGTGTGGCATTATCTACAGGCAGCTGTCTGTGGCATTATCTACATGGGGCTGTGTGTGGCCTCTTTAATTTATTTTCTTTTAATTTTTATTTTTATGTTAACTACGTTATATAACTATATTGCTTGTAAAATGTAGAAATTCTTTTATGCTCGAGTTACATTAAAAAAATTGCCCCGGGTGCAGGAGAACCTAGCTACTCATCTGGTTTGAGAAACTTGCATGCTGTAACAAAGGCCACAGACCGAAAACATATTATATGCTCTGCTATTTGCCTCTCTTTTAAATTGTGTATTGTGGGTTCAAGAGCTTGTTCCCAGTCTCTACCATTGTCATCACATTATATTTGGATATATATACAGGAAATGTTTATATGCCACTCTTTTTATTGTTCCATTGGCAATAAACTGTTCATCCAACTTTTGTTACAACTATTTGCCCATCCCTATTGTTCCTTAATTCGTGTCATCTCTGACAGGAGGCTACATTGCTGGATCAGAATGTGCTCATGTGTAATTGTGTATGTAATGGTGGATGATGATCGCAGTTTTGTTGGAAATATGGGATTGTTCTCTGTGATTGGGGCTGAAATTGTTATACGGCGTTATGTATGGCCCCATTAAGTAATTTGCTTGAGGCCTAAGAGTGCATAGTCACTCTTTTTTGTTAATCTATTAAAATAGCTGAATTCCACCTCCTTTATTTTTTTTTAATAACTATACACTTGTAATAATTTCATATCAGAAGGACTAGCTTTCCCATAAGGCATGGTAGGCACGTGCCTATGAGCAGCTCTGCTTGAAGGGTGCAATCAGAAACAGTCACAGACTAATCCTGCCAAGCAAGGAGAGTACACAGTGGCAATCACATAATGACAGTCACTGTGGGTGTAAAGGATCTGCCAGACACAACTTCTGTGTTGACGCCCATAGGTAATCAGTCTGCACCTGCTTCTATGTCTGTGAGACTGACTCCATCTTCCACCACCCAGGATGGCAGGCTTAGGAGTGGGAGAGCCTATCACAGCCTGGCCAGACGGAGCTAGCTCCCGCCCTCTGTCTATTTATACCTGCCTTTCCTGTTCCTCCTTTGCTTGTGATTCTTTTCTGTTTGTTTCCTTGCCCTGCTGCAGCTTCTTGAACTACTGATCCTCTGCTTGTGATTGACCTTGGCTTTTCTGACCACTCTTCTGCTCTGCGTTTTTGTACCTCGCTCATCTCCTGGTTTGACTCGGCTCGTTCACCTCACTTGTTGCTCACGGAGTTCCCGTGGGCAACTTCCTAATTTCCCTTGCTTCTTTGTACCCTTGTCTGTTTGTCTGTCGTGCACCTATTGAGTGTAGGGACCATCGCCCAGTTGTACCCCGTCGCCTAGAGCGGGTCGTTGCAAGTAGGCAGGGACTGAGTGGCGGGTAGATTAGGGCTCACTTGTCTGTTTCCCTACCCCGACATTACATAATCACAAGCCCATATACCTAGTCTACCCTGGTCCATGACACTACTATGGACCCCCTTGAGACCCTGGCTCAGCAAATGCAGGGCCTCTCCCTACAGGTCCAGGCCCTGGCTCAGAGGGACAACCAGCCTGATGCTACCCTGGTGGTGCCCCTCACCTCACCTCTTGAACCCCACCTCAAGTTGCCTGACCGGTTCTCAGGGGACCGGAAGACTTTTTTCTCCTTTCGGGAGAGTTGTAGGCTCTATTTTCGCTTAAAGCCCAACTCCTCTGGTTCTGAGAGCCAGCAGGTGGGTATAATTATGTCCCGGCTCCAGGATGGGCCCCAAAAATGGGCCTTCTCCTTGGCTCCTGACGCCCCTGGACTTTCCTCCGTTGATCTTTTCTTTTCTGCTCTCGGGCTCATTTATGACAAGACTGACAAGACTGCCTTTGCCGAGAGTCAGCTGATGACCTTACGTCAGGGTAAGAGACCTGTTGAGGAGTATTGTTCTGACTTTAGGAAGTGGTGCGTAGCTTCTCGGTGGAATGACCCTGCCTTAAGTTGCCAGTTTAGATTGGGTCTGTCGAACGCCCTGAAAGACCTGCTAGTTAGCTATCCCTCTTCTGACTCCCTAGATCAGGTTATGGCTTTAGCGGTACGACTTGACCGACGTCTCAGAGAACGACGACTTGAACGTGTTTGTGTTTTCTCCTCTGACTCCCCCATGATGCCTCCCGAGGTTCCGTTGCTTCGTTCTTCCACGGAAGTCTCGGAGGTACCTATGCAACTCGGGGCCTCCGTGTCCCCCTAACAGCGTAGAGAGTTCCGCAGGAAGAATGGTCTCTGCTTCTACTGTGGGGATGACAAGCATCAAGTGAACAACTGTCCTAGGCGTAAGAATAAGCAGCCGGAAGAACTTCCGCGCCTAAGTGACCATCGGGGAGGTCACTTGGGCGCACAGGTATTTCCCGTAAATATGAAACGCAATAAAATCTTGCTTCCCTTTCAGGTCTCTTTTGGTGGTAGATCTGCTACCGGCAGTGCCTTCGTGGATTCAGGGTCTTCTGCTAATATTATGTCTGTGGAATTTGCTATGTCTCTAGCTATGCCATTGATTGATTTGCCTAAACCTGTCCCGGTAGTGGGTATCGACTCCACTCCACTTGTTAATGGTTATTTTACACAGCATACACCTGTTTTTGAACTCCTTGTGGGCTCCATGCATTTGGAGCAGTGCTCTGTACTGGTGATGCAGGGATTATCGTCCGATTTGGTTTTAGACCTTCCCTGGTTGCAGTTGCATAATCCCACTTTTGACTGGAATACTGGGGATCTTACCAAATGGGGTAATGAATGCATGACGTCATGTTTTCCTGTTAATTCTATTTCTCTCCCTGAGGAGGTGAACACTCTACCTGAGTTTGTTCAGGACTTCGCTGATGTTTTCTCTAAAGAGGCCTCCGAAATGTTACCACCTCATAGAGAATATGATTGCGCAATTGAATTGGTACAAGGAGCTAAGCTCCCTAAGGGTAGGATATTTAATCTCTCTTGTCCCGAACGTGAAGCCATGAGAGAGTATATCCAGGAATGCCTGGCCAAGGGTTACATTCGCCCCTCTACTTCTCCGGTAGGTGCTGGCTTCTTCTTCGTAGGGAAGAAGGATGGTGGTCTTAGGCCATGCATTGACTACCGAAACTTGAATAAGGTCACTGTAAGGAACCAGTATCCCCTTCCTTTGATTCCTGATCTCTTCAATCAGGTTCAGGGGGCCCAATGGTTCTCTAAGTTTGATCTACGGGGGGCTTATAACCTTATCCGCATCAAAGAGGGGGATGAGTGGAAGACTGCGTTTAACACGCCCGAAGGTCATTTTGAATACCTCGTCATGCCCTTTGGGTTGTGTAAAGCTCCCGCGGTCTTCCAGAATTTCATAAATGAGGTTTTAAGAGACTACCTGGGGGTATTTCTTGTAGTGTACCTTGATGACATACTTGTGTTTTCCAAGGACTGGTCCTCCCACATTGAGCATGTCAGGAAGGTGCTCCAGGCCCTTCGGGAAAACAAACTGTTTGCTAAGACCGAAAAATGTGTGTTTGGGGTGTAGGAGATACCGTTTTTGGGTCAAATCCTCACTCCTCATGAATTCCGCATGGACCCCGCCAAGGTCCAGGCTGTGGCGGAATGGGTCCAACCTGCCTCCCTGAAGGCGTTACAGTGCTTCCTGGTGTTCGCTAATTATTACAGGAGATTTATTACTAACTTCTCGGTCATCGCTAAGCCTCTTACTGATCTCACTCGCAAAGGTGCTGATCTCCACCACTGGCCTCCTGAGGCTGTCCAGGCTTTTGAGGCCCTTAAGAAGTGCTTTATCTCGGCCCCAGTGCTGGTTCAGCCCAACCAAATGGAGCCATTTATCGTGGAGGTTGACGCGTCCGAGGTGGGAGTGGGGGTTGTCTTGTCCCAGGGTACCAGGTCCCTCACCCATCTACGCCCCTCTGCCTACTTCTCCAGGAAGTTTTCGCCCACTGAGAGTAACTATGATATTGGCAACCGCAAACTCTTAGCCATTAAATGGGCATTTGAAGAGTGGCGCCACTTCCTGGAGGGGACTAGGAACCAGGTTACGGTCCTTACCGACCACAAGAATCTGGTTTTCCTAGAATCTGCCCGGAGGCTAAACCCGAGATAAGCTCGATGGGCGTTATTTTTTACCAGATTCAACTTTTTGGTCACCTATAGGACTGGGTCTAAAAATATTAAGGCTGATGCACTGTCGCATAGCTTCATGGCCAGCCCTCCTTCGGAGTAAGATCCTGCTTGTGTTTTGCCTCCAGGTATAATCATTTCCTCTATTGATTCTGATTTAGTCTCTGAAATTGCGGCTGATCAAGGTTCAGCTCCCGGGAACCTTCCTGAGAACAAGCTGTTTGTTCCCCTGCAATTCCGGCTAAGGGTACTTAGAGAAAATCATGACTCTGCACTATCTGGCCATCCAGGCATCCTGGGTACCAAGCACCTCATTGCCAGAAACTATTGGTGGCCTGGCTTGCTCAAAGACGTTAAGGCCTACATCGCCGCTTGTGAAGTTTGTGCTAGGTCCAAGACTCCCAGGTCCCGACCAGCGGGCTTACGATGTTCTTTGCCCGTTCCCCAGAGACCTTGGACCCATATCTCCATGGAATTCATCACCGATTTGCCTCCATCTCAAGGCAAGTCGGTGGTGTGGGTTGTAGTAGACCGCTTCAGTAAGATGTGCCACTTTGTGGCCCTCAAGAAGCTACCCAATGCTAAGACGTTAGCTACCTTGTTTGTCAAACACATCCTGCGTCTCCATGGGGTCCCTGTCAATATTGTTTCTGACAGAGGGGTACAATTTGTTTCATTGTTTTGGAGAGACTTCTGTAAAAAGTTGGAGATTGATCTGTCCTTCTCCTCTGCCTTCCGTCCTGAAACGAATGGCCAAACTGAGAGGACTAATCAGTCTCTAGAACAATATTTAAGGTGTTTTATCTCTGACTGTCAATATGATTGGGTCTCATTCATTCCCCTCGCCGAATTTTCCCTTAATAACCGGGTCAGTAACTCGTCAGGGGTCTCCCCCTTTTTCTGTAATTTTGGGTTTAATCCACGGTTCTCCTCCATTTCACCTGGTAGTTCCAACAATCCTGAGGTAGATGTCGTTCATCGGGAACTGTGCACAGTCTGGGCCCAGGTTCAGAAGAACCTAGAGGAGTCCCAGAGCATACAAAAAACTCAGGCAGATAGAAGACGTTCTGCTAACCCCTGTTTGTGGTCGGGGATCTGGTGTGGCTATCGTCAAAGAATTTGCGCCTTAAAGTCCCGTCCAAAAAGTTTGCTCCCCGGTTTATAGGGCCATACAAGGTCATTGAAGTCCTTAACCCTGTCTCCTTCCGACTGGAGTTTCCCCCGTCTTTTCGAGTACACAACGTGTTTCATGCCTCCCTCCTTAAATGCTGCTCCCCGTCCTTGGCTCCCTCGAGGAAACCTCCGGTCCCTGTTCTCACCCCTGAGGAGGTAGAATTGGAGGTGGCCAAGATTGTGGACAGCAGGATGGTCAAAGGCTCCCTCCAGTACCTGGTCCATTGGAGGGGATACGGGCCTGAGGAGAGGACTTGGGTACCTGCCCGATATGTTCACGCTGGGGTATTGCTCAGGAGGTTCCACCTTCGTTTCCCCAATAAACCAGGTCCACCTAGAAAGGGTCCGGTGGCCCCTCATAAAAGGGGGGGTACTGTAAAGGATCTGCCAGACACAACTTCTGTGTCGACGCCCATAGGTAATCAGTCTGCACCTGCTTCTATGTCTGTGAGACTGACTCCATCTTCCACCACCCAGGATGGCAGGCTTAGGAGTGGGAGAGCCTATCACAGCCTGGCCAGACGGAGCTAGCTCCCGCCCTCTGTCTATTTATACCTGCCTTTCCTGTTCCTTCTTTGCTTGTGATTCTTCTCTGTTTGTTTCCTGGCCCTGCTGCAGCTTCTTGAACTACTGATCCTCTGCTTGTGATTGACCTTGGCTTTTCTGACCACTCTTCTGCTCTGCGTTTTTGTACCTCGCTCATCTCCTGGTTTGACTCGGCTCGTTCACCTCGCTTGTTGCTCACGGAGTTCCCGTGGGCAACTTCCCAATTTCCCTTGCTTCTTTGTACCCTTGTCTGTTTGTCTGTCATGCACCTATTGAGTGTAGGGACCATCGCCCAGTTATACCCCGTCGCCTAGGGCGGGTCGTTGCAAGTAGGCAGGGACTGAGTGGCGTGTAGATTAGGGCTCACTTGTCTGTTTCCCTACCCCGACATTACATAATCACAAGCCCATATACCTAGTCTACCCTGGTCCCTGACACTACTATGGACCCCCTTGAGACCCTGGCTCAGCAAATGCAGGGCCTCTCTCTACAGGTCCAGGCCCTGGCTCAGAGGGACAACCAGCCTGATGCTACCCTGGTAGTGCCCCTCACCTCACCTCTTGAACCCCACCTCAAGTTGCCTGACCGGTTCTCAGGGGACCAGAAGACTTTTTTGGGCTTAAAGCCCAAGTCCTCTGGTTCTGAGAGCCAGCGGGTGGGTATAATTATGTCCCGGCTCCAGGACGGGCCCCAAGAATGGACCTTCTCCTTGGCTCCTGACGCCCCTGAACTTTCCTCCGTTGATCTTTTCTTTTCTGCTCTCGGGCTCATTTATGACGAGACTGACAAGACTGCCTTTGCCGAGAGTCAGCTGGTGACCTTACGTCACGGTAAGAGACCTGTTGAGGAGTATTGTTCTGACTTTAGGAAGTGGTGCGTAGCTTCTCGGTGGAATGACCCTGCCTTAAGGTGCCAGTTTAGATTGGGTCTGTCGAACGCCCTGAAAGACTTGCTAGTTAGCTATCCCTCTTCTGACTCCCTAGATCAGGTTATGGCTTTAGCGGTACGACTTGACCGACGTCTCAGAGAACGACGACTTGAACGTGTTTGTGTTTTCTCCTCTGACTCCCCCATGATGCCTCCCGAGGTTCCGTTGCTTCGTTCTTCCACGGAAGACTCGGAGGTACCTATGCAACTCGGGGCCTATCTGTTTCCCTACCCCGACATTACAGTGGGGTTCAATGTCATAGCAGAATGCTTTAAGTAGAAGCAGGGGTGGGATTCAAATTTTTAACAACAAGTTCTCTGTTTTGCCGAGAAAGACATACGCGCCGGTGGACTCTAAATAAAGAAATTCCCTGTCCAAAATGTTTAACTGGATTGCCACACTATGTATATAATTATATAATCGTACATGAATACCTACCCACACATTATATTAAACTCACCCATTACGTATAGACCTATATGCGCACATTCAATATCCTAAGCATTCAAAGCTCATTTAGGCTGTGCACTGTCAGAAGAGTGGAGGACAGAGCGGCGTGCGCAGTAAGCCACAAAAAATGTCCTGGCTAATGCACAGATATGGTGCCAGAACAAAGCTCGGTACATAAATACAGCACCAGAACAAAGCTCAGTACATATATACAACACCAGAACAAAGCTCAGTACATATATAGAACATCAAAACCAACCTCAGTAGATATATACAACACCAGAACCAAGCTCAGTACATATATACAACATCGGAACCAACCTTAGTACATAAGTACAGCTCCAGAACCAAGCTCAGTACATAAATACAGCACCATAACCAAGCTGAGTACATATATGCAACACCAGAACAAAGCACAGTACATATATACAGTACCAGAAACAAGCTCAGTACATATATACAGTGCCAGAACCAAGATCATTACATAAATACAGCTCCAGAACCAAGCTCAGCACATATATACACCAGCAGAACCAAGCTCATTACATATATACAACATTGGAACCAAGCTTAGTACATAAGTACAGCTCCAGAACCAAGCTCAGTACATAAATACAGCACCAGAACCAACCTCAGTATAAAATTTATAACCCCAGTGTAACGTCCGCGGTCGCTGACCACGAACTCCTCTCATCCTGCCAACGCCTTTCTCTCCAGAGATGCCAGCACATGTGACCATCCTGTCCCGCAGTGTTACCCTCTCTGCTGCAGTAATAACAGCAAAGTAGTAATAGCAAATCCTTCCCCAGTCTCCTAGTAGTCACCCCCATTCCTCCATAAATCATAACAATCCCTTTATACACTCTGTAGTCACTGTAGGGCCTTTCTACCCTTTCCCCTCCACTACAGTATGGAGCTCCAGCAGACTTTCTACATCCTTACTCCATTTGCTTACTTCCTAAATGCTTCCATGATACACCTTCTGCTAGCATGACGCTGCATATACACAATGAACTCTCGGTTATTGCATGTAGCTACGCAGTCATTGCATGGATCTCTACAAAAAAAGATCGATGTAGGGTTTTCACACAGAGCTGTTATTATCTGACAGCCGCTGTACACCGCATTCCAAATTATTATGCAAATGTTATTTTCCGCTGATTTTCCTAAATAGTCAATGCAAATGACAGTCAGTATAATCTTCAAGCCATCAACCGTTGGAGTTTAATGCAAATTTTATTGACCAAATCTCCTAATGATAACAGTTTTTTTTTTAGAAGTAAAAAACTCAAAATGCACTGTTTCAAATTATTATGCACAACAGAGATGAAAACATTTTAAAGGTTGTAAAGAGAACTAAAATGGTAATTTGTTGAATTTGCAACATCAGGAGGCCATATTTACAGAAATCAAAAGCTCTTTCAATAAAAAAAAACTTAACAGGCCAAGTTACATGTTAACATAGGACCCCTTCTTTGATATCACCTTCACAATTCTTACATCCATTGAATTTGTGAGTATTTGGACAGTTTCTGCTTGAATATCTTTGCAGGATGTCAGAATAGCCTCCCAGATCTTCTGTTTTGATGTGAACAGCCTCCCACCCTCATAAATATTTTGCTTGAGGATGCTCCAAAGGTTCTCAATAGGGTTGAGGTCAGGGGAACATGGAGACCACACCATGAGTTTCTCTCCTTTTATGCCCATAGCAGCCAATGACACAGAGGTATTCTTTGCAGCATGAGATGGTGCATTCTCATGCATGAAGATAATTTTGCTACGGAAGGCACGGTTCTTCTTTTTGTACCATGGAAGAAA
Organism: Rhinoderma darwinii; assembly: GCF_050947455.1. Lineage (NCBI taxonomy): Eukaryota > Metazoa > Chordata > Amphibia > Anura > Rhinodermatidae > Rhinoderma > Rhinoderma darwinii. The sequence continues at coordinate 460,845,631 of NC_134687.1, forward strand.
GTGGTCAGTCATAAGCTCTACGTACTTTGCAGAGGTAATTTTCACACCGTCAGGGACCCTAAAGGGGCCTACCAGCTCTCTCCCCATGATTCCAGCCCAAAACATGACTCCGCCACCTCCTTGCTGACGTCGCAGCCTTGTTGGGACATGGTGGCCATTCACCAACCATCCACTACTCCATCCATCTGGACCATCCAGGGTTGCACGGCACTCATCAGTAAACAACATGGTTTGAAAATTAGTCTTAATGTATTTCTGAGCCCACTGCAACCGTTTCTGCTTGTGAGCATTGTTTAGGGGTGGACGAATAATAGCTTAATGCAAACTTGCAAACCTCTTGAGGATCCTACACCTTGAGGTTTGCGGGACTCCAGAGGCACCAGCGGCTTCAAATACCTGTTTGCTGCTTTGCAATGGCCTTTTAGCAGCTGCTCTCCTAATCCTATTAATTTGTCTGGCAGAAACCTTCCTCATTATGCCTTTATCTGAACAAACCCATCTGTGCTCTGAATCAGCCACAAATCTTTTCACAGTACGATGATCACGCTTAAGTTTTCTTGGAATATCCAATGTTTTCATACCTTGTCCAAGGTATTGCACTATTTCACGTTATTCAGCAGCAGAGAGATCCTTTTTCTTTCCCATATTGCTTGAAACCTGTGGTCTGCTTAATAATGTGGAACGTCCTTCTTAACCCCTTAAGGATGCAGCCTTGTTTTGGCCTTAAGGCTCAGAGCCCAATTTTCAAATCTGACATATTTCACTTTATGTGGTAATAACGTCGGAATGCTTAAACCTATCCAAGCGATTCTGAGATTGTTTTCTCGTGACACATTGGGCTTTATGTTAGTGGTAACATTTGGATGATATATTCAAGGTTTATTGGTGAAAAATTGCAAAATTTAGAGAAAATTTATAAAAAATAGCATTTTTCAGAATTTAAATGCATCTGCTTGTAAAACAGACGGTTATACCACCCAAAATAGTTACTAGTTCACATTTCCCAAGATTGGCATCGTTTTTTGAACATTATTTTATTTTTCTTGGACGTTACAAGGCTTAGAACATAAACAGCAATTTCTCATACTTTTAAGAAAATTTCAAAAGCCTTTTTTTTAAGGTACCAGTTCAGTTCCGAAGTGGCTTTGAGGGGCCTATATATTAGAAACCCCCATAAAACACCCCATTTTAAAACTAAACCCCTCAAAGTATTCAAAACAGCATTTAGAATGTTTATTTAACCCTTTAGGCATTTCACAGAAATTAAAGCAAAGTGGAGGTGAAATTTGCAAATTTTATTTTTCTTGCTGAATTTCAATTGTATTAAATTTTTTTCTGTAACACAGAAGGTTTTACCAGAGAAACAATACTAAATATGTATTGCCCAGAATCTGCAGTTTTTAGAAATGTCTCACTTGTGGCTCTAGTGTGCTCGTGGACTAAAACACAAGCCACAGAAGCAAAGAAGGACCTAGTACATTTTGAAGCCTCTTTTTTATTAGAATATATTTTAGGCAGCATGCCAGGTTTGAAGAGGTGTTGAGGTGCCAAAACAGTAGGAATCCTACAAAAGTGACCCCATTTCGGAAACTACATCCCTCAAGGAATTAATTTATGGTTGTTGTTACCATTTTGACCCCATAGTTTTTACACAGCACGTATTTGAATTGGGCTGTCAAATTAAAAAAATAACATTTTTTCCAATAAGATGTCATTTTTGGTAAAAATTTCTTATTTTCACAGGGAACAAAATACTGCATTTTGGTGCCCAATTTCTCCTGAGTGCAGCAATGCCCCATTTGTGGAGATAAACTGCCGTTTGATCCCATGGGAGGCCTCAGAAGGGAAGGAGTGCTGTGTGTTCTTTGGAGTGCAGATTTTGCTGGATTGGTTTTCGGGTGCCATGTCGCATTTGCAGAGCCCCAGAGGTATCAGAGCAATGGAAACCCACCAGAAGTGACCCCATTTTGGAAACTACACCCCTCAAGGAATTTATTTATGGTTGTTGTTACCATTTTGACTGCACAGTTTTTTCACAGCACCTATTTGAATTGGGCTGTGAAATGAAAAAAATTTCATTTTTTCCAATAAGATGTCATTTTTTATCAAAATTTCTTATTTTCACAGGGAACAAAATACACCATTTTGTTGCCCAATTTCTCCTGAGAGCATCAATACCCCATTTGTGCAGATAAACTGCCGTTTGATCCCATTGGAGGCCTCAGAAGGGAAGTAGCGCTGTGTGTTCTTTGGAGGGCAGATTTTGCTGGATTGGTTTTCGGGTGCCATGTCGCATTTGCAGAGCCCCAGAGGTATCAAAGCAATGGAAACCCACCAGAAGTGATCCCATTTTGGAAACTACACCTCTCAAGGAATTAATTGATGGGTAATGTGACCATTTAGACCCCATAGTTTCTTCACAGAACTTATTTGAATTGGGCTTGGAATTTAAAAAAATATAATTTTTTTCCAATAATATGTAGTTTTAGCTCAAAATATCTTATTTTCACAAGAAATAAAATACCCCATTTTGTTGCCCAATTTGTCCTGAGTGCAGCAATGCCCAATTTGTGGTGATAAACTGACGTTTGGGCCCATGGGAGGGCTCAGAAGGAAAGGACCACAATTTGGCCTACTGGGGATTTTTTTGGTGCGAAGTCATGTATGCAGAAGCCCCTGAGGTACCAGTACAGTTGAAACCTCTGAGAAGTGACCCCGTTTTAAAAACTACACCCCTTAAGGCATTCATCTAGAGGTGTAGTGAGCATTTTTACCGGGACATACACCCCATAAACTGTAATGTGGGTTCTCACGGGTACAGCAATACCCTCAATGTGGCTGTTATCAGCTGCCTGGTCACACGGCTGGGCTCAGAAGGGAAAGATGAGGGGGATAAGATGTGCGGAGTGCATCAAGGTAAGTAAAACTGGGGTAGATTAAAAATCAAGGGTTGTATGATACATTTTGAAGCACTCTTTCATACAGAGCTCTGGTTTTTCGGGGCACGTGTCACATTGATATATTGTGTCCTCCATTATCCCCCTCTTATAGCAGACTTTGTACCTCTTTTGACTTTTTCCTTTCTTGCCAGTTTGGGGAACTACTCCTGGAAAGTGTTGCCCTGGTACGATGCGTGTGGCCTCGCTTCCAGAAGTACTGGGTGCCCCCCCTTCTTGGTCCCTAAAAATTAGTTTCTTGATAACCACCTCTTGAAATTCCAGGAAAGTTCCCGTCTGGCCTGTATATCGACGTAGCACGTACGCATTGTACAATGCCATCTGTATGAAGTGCCCGGCCAGCTTCTTATACCACACCGCATGGCGCTGTAGGGCTTCAGGACTTGATCTGACAAGTCCACCCCTCCCATGTACCTATTGTAGTCCAGGATGCAGTCTGGTTTGGGGGTCTCTGTACTGGTACCTCGTACAGGTACATGGGTACTGGTGTGGCATCTCTCTTGTCCTTGTACGTGACACACAATATGTTGCTGCTAGTGTTTGCCCTGCAGAGTCTTAGGGAGGTCTCTCAGATTTCTTCTAGCAGTGCCACATGCCGCAGGACTTCTGGAAGCGAGGCAGTTGAAGAGGGGACGCTGGTATAAAAATTATCCAGGTAGAGGTGGTAACCCTGGTCCAGCAGTGGGTGCACCAAATCCCACACAATTTTTGCATTAATTCCCAGTAAGGGGGGGCATTCTGGAGGCTGAATACTGGTTTCCTTCCCTTCATATATCCTAAATCTGTAGGTATACCCTGATGCACTCTCGCACAGCTTATACATTTTCACGCCATACCTTGCCCTCCTTCCCGGCAGGTACTGGCGGAATTGAAGCCTCCCTTTAAAATGTACCAAGGACTCATCAATAGAAATACAATTCTCGGGGGTGTATGCTTGGGAAAACCGGGCACTGACACGGTCTAATAGGGGTCTCCGTTTATACAAACGGTCAAAACTGGGGTCGTCTTGGAGTAGGCAATGCTCATTAGGAGAAGCGAAGTATTGCCTCATTTTTATTTATTTTTAGGTTCCAGTTCAGTTCTGAAGTTGCTTTGAGGGGCCTATATATTAGACACCCACAAACACCCCATTTTAGAAACTAGACCCCTCAAAGTATTCACAACAGCATTTAGAACGTTTATGAACCCTTTAGGTGTTTCACAGGAATTTATAGCAAAGTAGAGGTGAAATTTACATATTTATTTTAGTCAGAAAATCCTTTTTATACCATTTTTTTCTATAACACAAAAGGTTTTACCAGAGAAACGCAACTCAATCCTTATTGCCCAGATTCTGCAGTTTTGAGAAATATCCCACATGTGGCCCTAGTGCGGTAAGGGACTGAAGCACCGGCCTCCGAAGCAAAGGAACACCTAGTGGATTATGAGGCCTCCTTTTTATTAGGCACCATGTCTGGTTTGAAGAGGTCTTGTGGTGTCAAAACAGTGGAAACCCCCCAAAAGTGACCCCATTTTGGAAACTAGACCCCTTGAAGAATTCATTGTAGTTTTCTTGGGGTGCATGCGACTTTTTGATCAGTTTTTATTCTATTTTTAGGTGGCGTGGTGACTAAAAAACAGCAATTCTACTATTGTTTTTTTATTCAATTTTTTTTTACAGCGTTCACCGTGCGCTATAAATGACATATTCACTTTATTCTGCGGGGCGATACGATTATGGCGATACCATATGTTTATAGTTTTTTTTTATGTCTTATGGCGTTTCCACAATAAAATACGTTTTGTAAAAAATCATTCACTTTTTATGTTACCATATTCTAAGAGCCAGAACTTTTTTATTTTTCCATCAATAAAGCCGTGCAAGGACTTATTTTTTGCGTAACGAACTGTAGTTTCAATCAGTACCATTTTTAGGTACCTGCGACTTTTTGATCTCTTTTTATTCCATTTTTTGGGAGGTGAAGTGACCAAACAATTGTGATTGTGGTACGGTTTATTATTATTTTATTTTACGGCGGTCACCATGCGGGATAAATAACAAAATAATTTTGTAGTTCAGGCCGTTACGGACGTGGTGATACCAATTATGTATAGTTTATTTGTTTATTTATCTATTTTTATTAATAATAAAGGACTGATAAGGGAAAAAGGGGGATTTTAACTTTTATTACTTTTAAAACTTTTATTTTCTTATTTTTACACATCTTTTTTTGACTTTTTTTTTTAACTTTATTACTTAGTCCCACTAGGGGACTTGAGGGCAGGAGGCCCTGATCGCTATTCTAATACACTGCACTACATGCGTAGTGCAGTGTATTAGAGCTGTCAGCTACTCACTGACAGCAAGCATAGTGGGTCCTGATTTTGTCAGGACCCACTAGGCTTCCGTCTATGGCATAGTCACCATCGCCGGCCGCTATCGTGTAGCAGGCCGGCGATGGTAGCTTAACCCCTAAAAATACGCGATCTCTATTGAACGCGGCTTTTAAGGGGTTAATCAGCGGGGACACAGCGATCGGTCCCCGCTGTATGAGCTGTGACAGCTTCTGTACGAGACAGCAGCTGTCACAGCTCCTGTATGTGTCGGGAGGACGGCCGAAACGGCCGTTACTCCCGAGACGTACTATTATGTCATGGAGCGCGAACGCTATGGTTACCATGACCTAATAGTACATCCAGGAGCGGGAAGGGGCTAAGTAGTTTTTGATTGGGCACAACTGGCAAACTAATTATCACAGGTGTCTGAGATTGATTACAATGATCGAAAGAGCCCTAAGGGTATGTGCACACGGTAGCAGGCTTTTATGGCTGAAATGACAGACTGTTTTCAGGAGAAAACAACTGCCTCGTTTCAGCCGTAATTGCTCCTCCTCGCATTTTGCGAGGCTTCTCTGACAGCCGTAAATTTTGAGCTGTGCTTCATTGAGTTCAATGAAGAACGGCTCAAATTACGTCTCAAACAAGTGTCCTGCAGTTCTTTTGACGAGGCTGTATTTTTAAGCGTCTTCGTTTGACAGCTGTCAAACGACGACGCGTAAAGGACAGGTTGTCTGCACAGTACGTCGGCAAACCCATTCAGATGAATGGGCAGATGTTTGCCGACGTATTGTAGCCCTATTTTCAGACGTAAAACGAGGCATAATACGCCTCATTTACGTCTGAAAATAGGTTGTGTGAACCCAGCCTAAGACACAATACCATCCATGAGTTTAATTGAAAAACTAATAATTAAATGTTTATGATACTTAAATCCAATGTGCATAATAATTTGGAACACGGTGTATGTGCTCTCTTTCCAGTAGGGTTGGTCTGTAAAAGGCATTTGGACTTGTGTATCTGTTGCTTTTTGGAAATCAGGCCCTAATTATGACAGAGGGAGTGGGGTAACACGTATCTGCTGTATCAGACTATACCAAGGCTTTGTGTTTAATCTGTAATCATGGTTGTTATGGGGTTCATTAGATTAATACACGATTAACAGAGCCAGTGAAGATAGGGCAACTCCAACAGGATTTATTGCATCCAATGCTGACAGACCAGGGCGCCTTTCTCGCAGGGACCGCACACAGTCCACAAAATCAGGTAATCACAGGAAACCCCTCAAAGCGCTGGCCTCCAAAAGATCTAAATTCAGAACCCCCATCCTCCCCAGGACATGCCCTTATATACCCCTCAGGGGGAGGAACTTCTTGGCAGTTTCTAGTCACCATGATTTGTTATAGTATTGACTTTAGTTTGTATTTCTACTGTTTGTATGTGAATTGTGGTCTTTTGTACTAATATGTGTATTGCCCAACTATTGTCTGCCCCAGCCAGCATGAGAACACAATGGGGGTAGATAATTGGATCTGCTTCATTTGCACTCTAGCTGAGTGATGGTGGTGCTTCCTGATGACCCCCCTGTGGAGACTGGACAATGAGGACACTTCATGTCTTGTGGCTGCACCTCTGACTCATCTGATTGTCCATATGCTGGAGACACGACCTGTGGTACCTGATTACAGAATGCATTCCTCTCCACTGGGGGCTTATAATAAACCACACATAATGCACCATCACAATTGAGAAAAAAAAAGCCACAAGTCCATCCAGTTCAACTTATTCTCCTGCAATGTTAATGCAGAGGTAGGCAAAAACCCCCATGAGGCAAAAGCCAATTTTCCTCCCCACTTAGAGAAAACATTCCTTCTCGACTCCATATATGGCAATCAGAAGGTCACACGTCAGCCGCCTTTTTTTCTAAACTGAATAAGCCTCATTTTGATAATTTCTCTGGGTATTATATTCCACTGATTACATTTATTACTTTGGTTTCCCGCCTTTGAACCCACTCAAGCTCTACTACAGCTTCCAAACCTTTCCTCTTATCTCAACATTTTCTGAGATGTTTGGCTCAAGATGGAGTCTTTAACCCCTTAGTGACCACCAATACGCCTTTTTACGTCGGTCACTAATGGGCTTTAGGCTAGGCTGACGCCTTTTCACGTCAGCCTAGTCTAAGTCCTGCACGGGTCTCCCGTGCAGGCAGGAGCCGGGGCTCTGCTCTCTGATGACAGCTGAGCTCCTGCTCCAATGCCCGCGATCGAAGTTTACTTCGATCGCGGCCGTTTAACCCGTTAAATGCCGCCGTCAATAGCGACCGCGGCATTTAACTTTGTTTACAGAGGGAGTGCGCTCCCTCTCTCACCCATCGGCGGCCCGCGAATGCAATCGCGGGTCTCCGATGGGGTGTCATGGCAGCCGGGGGCCTGATAAAAGCCCCCAGGTCTGCCCTGGACATATTCCTGTTAGGACGCGCCGGAGGCACGTCCTAACAGATTGCCTGTCAGATTTACACTGACAGGCAATAATGCTCTGGTATACGAAGTATACCAAAGCATTATAGCAGCGATCGGAAGATCGCACAGTAAAGTCCCCTAGTGGGACTAATAAAATAAGTCATCAAAGTGAAATAAAGATTAAGTACAGTAAAAAAATAAATAAAACCATTTTTTTCCATAAAAAGTGGTTTTATTTAGAAAAGTGTAAAAAAAAAAAAAAAAAGTACACATATGTGGTATTGCCGTGACCATAATGACTCCATTAATAAAGTTAATATGTAATTTAAACCGCAAAGTGAACACCGTAAAAAAAAAACGCAAAAAACCATGGCGAAATTGCAATTTTTTTCCATTGCCCCCCAAAAAAGTCATAATAAAAATGAATCAATAAGTCCCATGCACCCCAAAACAGTACCATTCAAAACTACGTCTTGTCCCGCAGAAAACAAGCCCAAAAAATCATTACATTGATGGAAAAATAAAAAAATTACGGCTCTTGGAGAGCGACGATGCAAAAACAAATAATTTTAGTTCAAAAGTGTTTTTATTGTGCAAAAGTCGTAAAACATAAAAAAACCTCTACATATGTGGTATCGCCGTAATCTTACCGACCCATAGAATAAAGGTAACATGTTATTTACGCTGCACAGTGAACGGCGTCAATTTAAAAACGCATAGAACAATGGTGGAATTTCAGTTTTTTTTTATAATCCCCCCCAAAAAGGTTAATAAAAGTTAATATAAAAATTATATGTATCCAAAAATGGTGCCATTAAAAAGCACAACTAATCCCACAAAAAACAAGTCCTCATACAGCTATGTAGACGAAAAAATAAAAAAGCTATAGCTCTTTGAATGCGACTATAGAAAAACAATTAAAATAGCTTGGTCATTAGGGCCTAAAATGGGCTGGTCACTAAGGGGTTAATCAAACTCATGTAAAGGAGAACACATCTCTATGTCTTTGTTGTGCACTGGTGCCCAAAACTGTACACAATATTCCATGTGCGGCCTGACTAGCAATTTATAAAGTGGTAGAATTATGTTCTCGTCATGTTCATCTATGCCCGTTTTGATTCACTTCATGATTTTATTTGCCTTGGCAACAGCTGCCTGACACTGGTTGCTATAGTTAAGTTTGCTGTCAACTAAAATTCCTTTTCCATGTCAGTTTTACCCAGTGTTTCCCCTTTTAGTTAGTAATGCTGACATATATTTTCCTTTCCCAAGCGCATACCATTGCATTTATCAGTGTTAAATCTAATTTGTCCAAGCCTCCAATTTATCCAGATCTATTTGTAATAGAATACGATCCTTATTTGTGTTAATTACTTTACATAGTTTAGTATCATCTGCCAAAACTGATATTTAACTGTGCAATCCCTCTAAACAGTCATTAATAAATATATTAAAGAGAATTACTGACCCCTGTGGTACCTCACTAGTAACCGTGACCCATTATAAGTATGTACCATTAATAGCCACCCTATGTTTGCTATCCCTGAGCCAGTTACTTACCCACTTACACACATTTCCCCCCAGTCCCAGCATTCTGATTTTATGTACAAACCTTTTATGTGGCACAGTATCAAATGCTTTGGAAAAATCAAGATATTTATAGGGCATCCAATGACTCACCCCAGTCCAGTCTAGCACATACCTCCTCATAGAAGCTGATCAGATTAGTTTGATAGGACTGATCCCTCATAAACCCATACTTATATGGAGTTAGAGTTTTTTTTTTCATTGAGATACTCTAGAATAGCATATTTTACCCACAATAGCTGTATACTTACAGTCCTATAGTTTCCGGGCTCACTTTTTGACCCCTTTTTTATTATACAAGAACCACATTTGCTATGTCCTGTGGCAATGACCCTGTCACTAAAGAATCCTCAAATATCTGAAATAATGATCTATAACTGTACTAAATTCCTTGGTCTAGATAGGAGCTATACACACAAAATAGTCGATTTTTAATCATTATTATTTGCAAACTTACTTCCCTTTTTATTTCATATACATTAAAGAGTCTCTGTCACCACATTATAAGTGCCCTCTCTTGTACATAATGTGATCGGCACTGTAATGTAGATTACAGCAGTGTTTTTTATTTAGAAAAACGATCATTTTTGATGGAGTTATGACCTATATTAGATTTATGCTAATGACTTTCTTAATGGAGAACTGGGTGTGTTTTACTTTTTGACCAAGTGGCCGTTGTGGAGAGAAGTGTATGACGCTGACCAATCAGTGACCAATCAGCGTCATACACTTCTCCCCATTCATTTACACAGCACATAGTAATCTTACTAGATCACTATGTGCAGCCACATACACACACACACACACACACACTAATGTTACTCAAGTGTCCTGACAATGAATAGGCATCGCCTCCAGCCAGGACAAGATGTCTATTCAGAATCCTGACACTTCACTAATGTTTGTGTGAGATTTACAGCAAGGCAAGCATAATCTAGCTTTAAATGACAGTTTACAGCGTAATCTTGCGAGATTACGCTTGCCTTGCTGTAAATCTCACACAAACGTTACCGAAGTGTCAGGATTCTGAATAGACATCCCATCCTGGCTGGAGGTGATGCCTATTCATTGTCAGGACACTTCATTAACGTTAGTGTGTGTGTGTATGTGGCTGCGCTGCACATAGTGATCTAGTAAGATTACTATGTGCTGTGTAAATGAATGGGGAGAAGTGTATGACGCCGATTGGTCAGCATCATACACTTCTCTCCACAACCCTCACTTGGTCAAAAACTAAAACACGCCCAGTTGTCCATTAAGAAAGTCATAGCATAAAGCTAAAATAGGTCATAACTCCGTAAAAAATGATCGTTTTTCTAAATAAAAAACTGCTGTAATCTACATTACAGCACCAATCACATTATGTACGAGAGAGGGCACTTATAATGTGGTGACAGAGCCTCTTTAAAGCAATACAAAATGGTTGAAAAAGTGTTGTTTTTTCTGTTTGTTTTTTTTGACCCTTTGAGTTTTTTCTTCTTTCACCCTAAATGTAAGCTTAGAAATTATGTGGCAATACTAGAGCACCATCATTTGTTTGGTTACCCATCATTTGTTTGCCTATTTTATTGCATTTATTATTTTATTGTGTTAGCATTAATTTCATTTTTATTGACCGTGGCAAATTGACCACTTAGCCTATGTTCACACCTGCATCAGGCTAATCCATTGTTCTGCTCCATCAGAGGAGCAGAACAAGAGAATAACGGAAGCAACGGTTCCATTGCACAACGTAACCCATTGACTTTAATAGGTTCTTTAATAGGTTCTGTCGGTTTTCGGTCGGGGTGTCCGTCGTTTTACCGGAGAACAAAAGCACAGCATTCTGCTCTATTGTCTCTGGTAAACTCGGCCAGATCAGCGACGGAGACCCCTGATGGAGCCTCCATCGCAGATGTAATCGAAGCCGTAGACTGTGTTAAAGCTACTAAACAATCCTGTTTGAGAATAGAGCAATATATTTTGATGTATTGCATTGTGATGTAGGGGTAAAAGATTGAGAAGGCTATTGCAAACCAGCAATATACATGATTTTGATAGATAATCCCTTTATTAAAACTAACACTAAACCTAGAGAAATTAGGGGGAAAAAAAACAGAAATAAATCCCACAAATTTATCTGCATCTGATCTGGTAATCTTCTAAAATAGAACTCTGGTAGAAAATTCAGGGGTCATGAACCACACTGTTTTCTGCATGATTGGGTAGATAGTAAGAGCGGGGGAGTTAGTTTTGCAATTTAGCCTTGTAAGCACTGGCGTAGCTATAGGGGTCGCAGCGGTCGCAATTGCGACCGGGCCCCGAAGCCAGGGGGGCCCACGGCCCCCCGCACCACATCAATAAAAAGTTACTATAGTAACTCAGGCCGCGGGCCCCTGTTACTATAGTAACATACTTTACTTACCTTCCTGGCTCCGGATCGCAGCGGAGGTCCTGACGTCAAGCGCTGTGCGCAGCGCATGACGTCACAGCGCTATGCCGCCGCGCACAGCATCGAGACTACAGAACTCCCGCCGCGGCCGAAGAGGAAGGTAAGGTTATCCCTGACTGGCGGGGTCTGACTCCCGGGACCCGCCAATCAGCTGTTTTGAAGGGGCCGCAGCACTCGTACGAAAGCTGCTCCCCTTCATTCCGGTCACACTGTGAATCCGTGTCGGCGATTCACAGTGTGGGCGAGTAGTGAAATGAACGGGAAGCAGCTCTCGTACGAGTGCTGCGGCCCCTTCAAAACAGCTGATTTGCGGGTCCCGGGCGACACATCAGCTATTGATGGCCTATCCTGTGGATAGGCCATCAATGTTTAGGGACTGCACAACCCCGAAGCCTACGATGTAGCAGGCTTAGGGGGCCCATGAGACAGGATCACAGATTGTGTGATCCTGTCTGCTGGGCCCTGTATCTAAGCCAATCACATGGTAGGCTTAGATACATGGCCCATGCGTGATCCTGTCTGCTGGGCCCTGTATCTAAGCCTACCACACTGTAGGTTTAGATACAGGGCCCCAGCACACAGTAATCTTATACTGTATAAGATTACTGTCTGCTGGACCCTGTATCTAAGCCTACCTTGTGGTAGGCTTAGATACAGGGTCCCACAGACAGTATCACACATGGGCCCTGTATCTAAGCCTTAGGGTATGTGCACAGACACTAATTACGTCCGTAATTGACGGACGTATTTCGGCCGCAAGTACCGGACCGAACACAGTGCAGGACAACTGTCCCATACTGTAAACATGTTTTCAGTACGGGACAGTTGTCCGGCAGCGAGGCAGGGACTCCTAGCGTCGTACATAAGTACGACGCTAGGAGCCCGGCTCCCTGCACTGTGTTCGGTCCGGTACTTGCGGCCGAAATACGTCCGTCAATTACGGACGTAATTAGTGTGTGTGCACATACCCTAACACATGTGTTACTAATCATTTTTTGTGTGTTTTCTTACAGGTTCGGTCGTTGGACTACGGCGGATTCCAGGACTACTTCGATGACAGCTTTTTTTTAATAAATAAAATGGTTAATGAGGGTTGTGTGTTTTTTTTTTTTATTTCAATAAAATATTTTTTCTATGTCTTTGTGATTTTTTTTAAACTATATTACTACCGCCTTAGTAATTGCCGCCGGCTGATTGACAGCATCCATTGCTAAGGCGGGGCTTAGTGTTAGCGGATGCAGAGGCTAACACTAACCCCCTTTATTACCCCGGTACCCACCGCCACCAGGGGTGCTGGGAAGAGCCGGGTACGATCCAGTACCTGACCATCTGTAGTGATGGTCGGCCACTGGGGTGGCCGCAGGCTGGTATTATCAGGAGGGGAAAGGCCAAAAACAGTGGCCCTTCCCATCCTGGTAATGCTGCCTGCTGCTGCTTTATTGTATCTGGCTGGTTATGAAAATGGGGGGGACCCCACGTCATTTAAAAAAAAAATAATAATAATTGGAAAGAACGATGTCGGGTCCCCCCCAATTTTCATAACCAGCCAGATACAACACAGCAGCAGCAGGCAGCATTACAAGGGTGGGAAGGGCCACTGTTTTTGGCCTTCCCCAGCCTAATACTACCAGCCTGCGGCCACCCCGGTGCCTGCCCGTCACTACAGATGGTCGGGTACTGGTTTGTACCCGGCTCTTCCCAGTACCCCTGGTGGCGGTGGGTACGGGGTAATAATGGGGGTTAGTGTAGCCTCTGCACCGGCTAACATTAAGCCTCGCCTTAGTGATGGAGATTGTCAATCAGCCAGCGGCCATTACTAAGGCGGTGATAATAAAGTTTAAAAAGATACAAGCACATAGAAAAAATATTTTATTGAAATAAAAAAACACAACCCTCATTAACCATTTTATTGAGAATAAAAAAAACGCCGTCATTGAAGTCCTCGTATCCGAAGTCCAACAACCGAACCTGTAAAAAAAACACAAACACACAAAAATAATCAGTAACACATAAAGAAGCAAAATTATTATTCTTACCTATCCTGGGTCCAGCGCTGGAGCCGCAATGTCAGCGAGCTGGGCCCTGTATCTGATCCTATCATGTGTGATACAGTCTGCTGAGCTGTGTATCTAATCCAATCATGTATGATACTGTCTGCTGGGCCCTATATCTAATCCGATCATGTGTGATACTGTCTGCTGAGCCACTGTATCTAATCCTATCATGTGTGATACTGTCTGCTGAGCCACTGTATCTAATCCTATCATGTGTGGTACTGACTGCTGAGCTACTGTATCTAATCCTATCATGTGTGATACTGTCTGCTGAGCCACTGTATCTAATCCTATCATGTGTGGTACTGTCTGCTGAGCCACTGTATCTAATCCTATCATGTGTGGTACTGTCTGCTGAGCCACTGTATCTAATCCTATCATGTGTGATACTGTCTGCTGGGCCACTGTATCTAATCCTATCATGTGTGATACTGTCTGCTGAGATGTGTATCTAATCCTATCATGTGTGATACTGCCTTCTGAGCCACTGTATCTAATCCTATCATGTGTGATACTGTCTGCTCAGCCACTGTATCTAATCCTATCCATAGTTTATAGGGTCGTAGTGCTATAGATATGCTATGCTGTCTCATATACACACTTTTTTTGGGGGTGGACACATATGTATTGGGGCTATTTCCCGGACATTTAAAGCCCTGAGGGTATGTTCACACGGCAGCGTCTGTTACGGCTGAAATTACAGTGCTGTTTTCAGGAGAAAACAGCACCGTAACTTCAGCCGTAATGGCATGTGCAGGCGTCTTTTGCTGCGTCCATTACGGAAGTAATTGAAGCTGGTTTTCCATGGAGTCCATGGAAAACGGCTCCATTTACGTCTGAAGAAGTGACAGGCACTTTTTTACGCGCCGCCTTTTGACAGCGGCGCGTAAAAAAAAATGACCATCGGCACAGAACATCGTAAGACCCATTCAAATGAATGGGCAGATGTTTTCCGACGCTTTTGAGCCGCATTTTCGGACGTAATTCAATGCTAAAACGCCCGAATTACGTCCGTAAATAGTGTGTGTGAACCCAGCCTTAGTGACGCCCCGGCTGCTAGTGCTGCATTGTTGGGTCATTTAGGAGACCCAGCGATGCAGCTGAAAGCGGACCGTCGGCCATGAGAAGTTTGCGGGGGGGGGGGGGGCCCAGTAAGAATTTTTGCATCGGGGCCCATGAGCCTCTAGCTACGCCCCTGCTTGTAAGATCCCCATTGCAGACAACATAGCAAGTGAGGTTTTCTGCTGTAGCAGGTATCGCACAGACAAAGCAGAATAAGAACATCTGCTTTCTCCAAATATATTGCTTATCAGGGAAATATATATATATATATATATAGCAGGGTTTTTTTTCTTGCACCTCAGCAGAATTTTATAACTTATTATTGCGGTTGATTGATGTATCTATATAGTTTGTACTATGTAGCAATCTGTCCCAAGTGTATATGAAAAAACAGGGCACATAATATTCCATTTTGAATGTGTTGTAAGAAAGGTATGTACCATGTGTCTCCATGGTAACAGACTACAAGTAAAACAAGTGTAGTCTGATTCTGCAGCCATGGTCTCTTCCATTCTTTCCCTACTTCTTACTACATTGAGGGTATGTGCACACACAAAATTAAAACCGTCTGAAAATACGGAGCTATTTTTAGAGGAAAACAGCTCCTGAGTTTCAGAAATTTTTTAATCAAACTCGCGTTTTTTGCTGTGTTTTTTAAATTTTTTGGAGCTGTTTTTCTATAGAGTCAATGAAAAACGGCTCCAAAAACTTCTTTTTCGTGGGCGTTTTTTAACTTGGCCATTTTTTAAAAAAATCCCCTTGTCGAAACAGAACGCTGTTTTTCCCATTGAAATCAATGGGCAGATGTTTGGAGGCATTCTGCTACTGATTTTTCGGCCGTTTTTCAGCCTGAAAAATGTCTGAAAATAAGCCGTATGAACATACCCTAAGTAGGTTAGCAAGAAGTAGGGGACATATGGATTGCAATTAGACTGCAGAATCAGACTACACAGGATTTTTGTTTATAGACTGCTACCATGAAGACACATGGGTCTTCATTGAAGCTGTAGACACAAAATGATAGAATAATTTATATTAAGACTATTTGCAAAGTCGCTTCATTTAGTTAGAAAAATGGTGGACCTACCATTTTAAGAATTGCCTGATGAATATAGGACTTTGTGTTTGTTAGTTTAATGAAGGTTTTTGTTTTACCTTGTTTTTTTTAGTAAAATATTAGTATGTCCAAAAGGCTAAAATTTACCTTAGTGGGTGCAGTGATAGTTTCTAATCCTTACCCAATGTAACTAAATCATATACCTTTTAAATAGCAACATGCTTTCTAGAATTAGCAACTCTTCAGTTTGCTTAGGCAATTAGGGTGTAGAATGGCATAACATTAATTTCATGGCAGTTTGCACTTCTTACATAATTATATCTCACAAAAAGAAAAATTATTTAAGAAAGACAGTTGTTCAATAAGATTCTCTATATCACTCCTTAGTTTATTGATTCTTACGTCTACCATCCTACTTATCAGGCCTAAACTGATATGAAGCAGCTGAACAATATTAAGAAAGTGATTCACTGCATAAGACTTCCAAGACAGACAAATAAAGACATGATAAACAGTATTGTTACACCCACAAATAATTATCTACAGTATTATGAAACATGTTCATTCCCAGAATGTAATGATACTTCTATATCTCAGTCTCCTAGACAATAAACCTATCTGCAATATATTACTAAAATTTTTAAGTATATGGGCTGTATTACTAGTTTCTCTCATTCGTCACCATTTCCACGAGCAGTTCAATAAACAAACATTATCTGTTGTGATCATGAGAAAATCTGAACTTGCTGTTGATTTATCCCACACTTTAATTCGGTTGCAAAGATTTGAATGTCTTTAAGAGCCTGTACATAGTAGCACATCAGCACTTCTCTATGTAGATGAGACATTCATCATGTTTCCAGAGCATTGGTTTGTTTAATGATTCTACTGGGTAACATTCCACAGAGTGTATGGAGATATCCAGAAAAATAATTATATAGATTTTATAAAAATGGTTAATATGACTGCTAGGTCAAAAGATGAGCTAGAAAAATATATGATAACAATAACCATCATCACATTAAAAAATTAATATTATTATCCGATCATCAAATCAGATAGTGTTGTAAAATAGGAAAATCGAATAGATAAAAAATTAGAATAAAATAAAATCCTAAAGAATGGAAAAGCTGTATGGGTGAAATAATTAACAATGTTTAAGGAATGTAAATGTAGTAGTAGTAGTAGTAGTAGTAGTAGTAGTAGTAGTAGTAGTAGTGGTGGTGTGTAATTAACAATTTGATTAAATTTTTTCCATGTATGTAAAAACTACAAATAAACCAACTTAGCAAATAAAAATCTCCTATCATTGTGTCTGCAGCTCCTATGCAGATCTATGTGTCTCTGTTAGGTGGGGGTCTCTTCACTGGAACCATCATATCTTGGGAGAATGGGTGTCTACTGGCCCATCTGCAGTAAACGTCCACCTTTAAAGGGGTTTTCCTTCTTTTTTTTTTTTTATCCCTCTTTTTCGTATAGAATAAGAGGGCTTTCTCAATATGTCATGAAAAATATGCCCTTCTACCCTAGACATTATTGCGGTGCCCAGGTTCGTACATGGGACCCCCTCTTTCACTGTCTGTGCAATTTACAGCACACCTGTAAATTGCACAGAGTGTGTCCCTGCTGCGTTCATGTTACTTACTGCCAATATGGGACATAGCAGCTACGAGGATACCCTTTCTATGAAATTTACGGGTGTGCAAGAAAGGGCCTTGGCCAAACTGTTCCTACAATGCTGGAAGCATACAATTGTATAAAATTAGTATTCTGTAGCATTAAAATTACCCTTCACTGGCAATAATGGGTCTTGCCCCAACCCTGAATACAGCCCAGAACATTATTTCTCATACACCAAATTTTTAAGCACTATGCATTCGGGTAGGCAGCATTCTTCTGGCATCTGCCAAACCCAGATATTTCTTTCAGACTGCCAGATAGTGAAATGTAATTCATCACTCCAGAGAACTTGTTTCCACTGCAACAGAGCCCAGCGGTGGCACACTTTACATCACTCCAGCCAACGCTTGCCAATGTTAGGCTTGTGTGCAGCTGCTCAACCATGGAAACCTATTTCATGAAGCTTCCGACACATGATTCTTGTGCTGATGTCCCTTACAGAGGCAGTTTTGAGCTCTGTAGTGGGTGATGCAGTAGAAGATAGGAGATTTTTGTGTGCCTTGTGCTCCAGCACTCAGCGGTCCCACTCTGTAAGTTTACTTGATCGCTTTGTGGCTTCTACATTTCCACTCAATAATTAGAAGTGTCTAGATACTTTTGTTAATGTCAGTCTTATTAATCAATAGACTTTAAAAAAAGGGATTGAACAAAACCAAGCTGCAAGAGAAAATAATAAGTTATTGTTGATTCACCTTAATTTGCCTACAAAGAGTTGAGTCTCTTTAAGGCTGGAATTACACATGCAATTTTTTGTGCCAGTTTTTTTTTTCCAAACACAGAACTAGATATAAAAGAGAGGAGACATGTCAGCATTTTCTTTAAACTTTTTGTACTTTTTGGATCCACTCCTGTGTTTGGTTAAAAAAAAAAACTGCATCAAGAACTGCTCCAAAAACTACATGTGTGATTCCAGCCTAGAGCTTGCGTAGAGAACCACATCAGAACTTTTCTATATGGATGAGGCATATATCATATTTCAAGTGCATTGGTTTGCTTAAGGATTCTACTGGGTGACAATATTTATGGCAATATTCAGATAAAAGAATTTAAAATATTTTTGTCTAATTAGGGAAATTCTATTTTTAATAATTTATTAAAATTTCGTCATTTTTTATTACTCTAATGCAAAGTCATATTTGTACATGACGTTATATAACTGCCTGTGCATGTAAAATTTAATACCTAAGGTATGCTCTAACAGGCAATAATACTCGACAGCCCTGGAAGCCCTTCCTAGGCCTAGGTCTGTCAGTAATAAGCCATCAGCCCCGGCGATACTGGTGCAGACGGGCACAGGACAAAGGGAGTCCCCTCCCTTTGTCTTCAGCACGATCAGTACTGGCTTCGTACTAGTCAGGTCAGGGTTAAATGGCTGGGATTACAGCTATACTCCTGCTAGTAATCACAGAGGCACAATAATTGTGCCCTCGCAATCACCAACAAGTACATGTAAGAATCCCTTTAAGGCAGTTGCTCCTCTCCACGACTCTATTCCTTTCTCCCTTAAATATATACAGTATATATACAGTATTTATATACACAGATCTGTTGACTTGAGAAAAGGCTGTTTTGTGTGTCCGTTGCCTCCCATTTCTATTACCAAGTTCTTTAAATAGTTAAACTTTGACCTTGAATCTCTGATCTAAGTATTACCATGCTTCTAGATGGAATAACATGATTTATTACAAAACTAACAGAGTACTTGAACGAATTAGTCTTGAATTGACAAGGGACCACATGGATGCCAGACACACATTACATCAATAGCTTTATCTCATCGGAAATTCACATCAGATACTGGATATGTGTTAAAAAAAAAACCTGTGCTCACAGGAAATCAAAATTAAAACACATCTGCCTCCTTTGAACCTATAATGAATTGTACATTCCTGAAAATGAAAATATGACTCATTAGCAGTGTGACCTTGACATGGGCCGATCAACTGCAGTTCTATATAATACCAGAAAATAAAAAAATATGAATGATTTTTGGTAACAAAATGTCTTTGTATAAAAATGTGTACTCTACTATTCACACTAGTGGCATGGCTTCTGTTTAGAATGGAGTCATGACAGTGGTAAGATCTTTTTAAACAGATTCCAACTAATCACGATGAAACCCTTTGATATGTAATGAGGTTAATTAGGTTTTTCTGTCAAAAATACTGCAACCCCAATGGTACAGTAAAACAAATTCTTGAATCCAATGAAAAAATGGAAATCATTGTGGTAATAACTGTAGGTAAATGAGCAAAATCATAAGATCAAGTGGTTCTCCAGGAGGCTACTCCATGAATAAACAGAAAAAGACAATATAGAATATATTACAACAAACATTCTGTACTCTCAGATAACCCCTCTGACCCATTTTAGTAAGATAGTTGAGATATATAAACAATTCATATTACATCAGATTTGTACACAGGTAGAAACTGAGCAATTAATCCTTTCTATGGCTTAAGGTGTTATCATTATGATTATTTGTAACAAGCAAGTAAGAAAGTTGAGACCGATCAGCCAAAAAGCCCAAGGTCATGTTTTAATGCTAATTCTTTCTTTCCTCACCAGAACTCCAGCGATGATTGGTTGTTCCTTTGTGGTGGATCGAGTGTACTTTGGAGACATTGGGCTGCTAGATCCTGGTATGGAGGTGTATGGAGGAGAGAATATTGAGCTTGGCATGAGAGTAAGTTTTCCGTTTTAATGCAGTGTAATTTGTGAGATCACATTTTTTAAGTGAATGCATTGTACTCTGTAAAATATGGGCATAATGACTGAGTACAATGGACAAATTCCAGGTGAGATATAAAACTTGCTGCAGACAGATTGACACTATACAAAATGTATAGCTGTGTAGAAGAAGCCAATTTACTAAATGCTGGATTGGGCTTTCTTATGGCTCAATTGACAGATGAACTACATTCCTAAACCAATAATATTCCGTGATCACTGATTTATGTAATACTCTAAAGTCAAGAAATTTGGCATATTTTTTTTTTCAAAAAAAGTGGCATTTTATTTTACTATTCTTGCACTGTTTCTTACAAATTCAATAATAAAGCTGAATTCCTCACGTAAGTTTAAATGTTATAATACATATAATTGTAAGCTTTTTATGTCTTATTAAACTTATGTACCATCCTTTATAAAACTAGTATATGAAAAACCAAAACATGAGCCCATGTAATCATCTCATTACGCTGTGTTTCCCCATTGCAAGCTGATTGTATTATGACAGTGAATGGGGGTTTTATGGCAGTCATTGGGTTACTTGATAATATGATGTGCACAGTTCCACAAAACATCAGAGACAAAGAAATTAACCCTGAACCGTTTAATAGTAGCAGTAAATCTAATTATAAACATAATATTTTTTAAGTGTTGTCAGTTATAATTGTGATATTTTTGATCTGCACTTTTCTGCTTTATCTCTATACATCAATTACTTATTTTAAATGGTCTTTATTCTATCCACCATTTTCACAATCCTTTTTGCTTTGCACGACAATTAGGCTGGATTCACACGAGCATGTTCGTAACGGACGGAACGTATTTCGGCCGCAAGTCCCGGACCTAACACACTGCAGGGAGCCGGGCTCCTAGAATCATAGTTATGCCTCTCTGCGGGACAACTGTAATCATGTTTTCAGTACGGGACAGTAGTTCCACGGAGAGGTAGGGACTCCTCGCGTCGTACGTAACTATGATGCTAGGAGCCCGGCTCCCTGCAGTGTGTTCGGTCCGGGACTTGCAGCCGAAGTACGTTCCGAACATGCTCGTGTGAATCCAGCCTTAGAGAAAAACTGCATTTGAGACAAATAATTATGAGAAGTATGAATGTCCACCCGTGAACACCATTCTTGTCTGATGCAGATAATAAAATTATAAAATTCTGGGTTTTTGCATAAATTGCGACTTTTCTACGCCAGAAAACTGGTGTAGAGTGCATAATAAATTCTCCTCAATATGTGAACCCCAAAAAGGACATGGTGGTAATAGGTGGACATTAATTTCAAAAACAATTTCTGGGGTAAGAAGCATTTCCTGGGATTAAGTCTTAAGTTAGGAAAAAATACATGGGCTTTTATTTCTCACATCTAGACATTAAGCTCTAGGGTAGTAAAAGCTTAGATATAACCCTGAGGTCCATGTAATTTTAAACATTGGAAGTTAGAACGAAACATCTACTGGATGCAAACAGTCAGTATCATATAAACAGATTATACTACTTTCTAGTGCCACTTCCTACATTTTTAAGGTAGGACGATGTGCATGTGTAATAAAAAGGTATGTACAACTAAAGTATGAATCCTAACTAAATCAATGTTTACATGTAATTACAGTTGCAAGAAAAAATAAGTGAACCCTTTGCAATTACCTGGATTTCTACACTGATTACTATTAAGATGTGGTCTGATTATTATCTAAGTCACAATTAAAGACAGATACAATCTAACTAAACGAATCCACACAAAAAGTTGTACTGTTCATATCTTTAATTGAACACATTCAGTAAATATCCACTGTGCAGAAGGGAAAAGTAAGTGAACCTCTTTGTTAATGACTTCTCCAAGAGCTAATTTTCAAAAGGTGTTTTAATTAAAAAGATGAGATTGGAAGTGGGGGTTTCACAGTTTCTTTGCCCATTAAATAAGGGCACTTAAAGCCTGGTTACTGACAAATCTTTTCTTCTCAAGAAAGATTGGTTAGTGTGAACCATGCCTCGAGGCAAATAACTTTCAGAAGACCTCAAAAGACGTGTTATAGGGACGTATGAACTTAGAAAAGGCTTCAAAAGTATTGCTATAGACCTGGATGTACATCAATCCACAGTTAGACTAATTCTATGCAACAGGACTATTGCTACTCTCTCTAGGAGTTGGCGTCCTGTTAAGACCACTACAGGAGCACACCAGTCAATCCTGAAAGAGGTGAGAAAGAATCCAAGGGTAACAGCAAAAGACCTACTGAAGACACTACAAACTGCAAAATCCTCTGTTCCTGTGTCCACTATTTAAAAACACTGAACAAGAATGGTGTTCATGGAAGGATGCCACAAAGGAAGTTGCAGCTGTCCATAAAAAACATTGCAGCCAATTTCAATTTTGTCCGAGACCACCTGTATATTCCACAGTGCTTTTTCAAAAATGTTTTATGGACAGATGAGACAAAAGTGGAACTTTTTAGCTCAAATGTACAACACTATGTTTGGAAGAAATACACTTCACACCAACACCAAAACCTCATCCCAACTATGAAGCATGGTGGAGGGATGTGTGGCTGCTTTGTTGCCACAGGGCGTGGAACCTAGCGACCACTGAGGAACCGATGAATTCAAAGGTGTATCAAAACATCTAGCAGTAAAATGTAAGAGCAGTAGTCAATGACCTCAAGTTGAAGAGACATTGGGTGATGCAACAAGACAATGACCTAAAACACACAAGTAATCCAACTAAAGTAGGGTTGAAAAGAAAAATTGGGTCACGGAATGGCCAAGTCAGAGTCCCCACCTTAACCCTATCGAGATGCTGTGGCATTACATGAAAAGGACTCTGTACGGAAGTCATCTCATAAATATTAATGAACTGAAACACATTTGCAGGGAGAAATACTCCAAAATTCCTCCTCAACGTTGCGCAAATCTTGTTTGCAGCTACAGGAAACATTTGGTGGAGGTGATTGTTTAGTTAGATTATGTTTGTCTATAATTGTGACTTACACAAAGATCAGAGCACATTTTATTAGTAATCGATGCAGAAATTCAGGTCTTTTCAAAGGATTCACTTACTTTTCTTGCAACAGTACATACATTATCCATTCATTAAAAAACATAAAATAAACCACATAATTTCCACAGAATGCCTCCAGCATTCTACTTATCCTAACCTTTATGACCTTTCCAGAAATCCAGACATGTCTCCATCTCAAGGATAATGTTTGTCCTCCTTCCAGCTTGTTGTCTTCATTTCCCAGAATTGCTTGGCTCTGTGCCACATTTCCATACCCTTCTCGAACCACTAAAACTAAACAGCAATTTGCTCTTTTTTTCCCTATTTTCTTAATGTGAACAAAAAAGATGTAGTTAAAGGTTGCCAATAATTAAGCTTCAACCTTAATAAAAAAAAATTAACGGTAGTAAAATAAATTGTGGAGCTTGGGGCAAAGGATTCCCTTGAATTTAAAGAAAATGTCCCTTATAGATCAAAGCTTCTGGCCTATACACAGGAAATAGATTTCCTTAATCCCCCAAGCAGCATGATAAATAAAATAGAATTGGCAATCTAAAGAGCCGTCCGATATTGGCACTATATTAGGGAAACTGCATTAAAATAAATAATTGGGTGTAAGTCAATTAAGAAATTACAATCAGGACAATCCCCTGTTTGTCAGTTGGTATTTTTTACTTCAAAATAATTCCATAAATGTCTCAGAACAGGAATTTGAACTCCCTTATTGATAGATATAATAATTAACCCCTTAGTGACCACCAATACACTTTTTCACGGTTGTCACTAAGGGGCCTTAGGCTAGGCCGCTGCCTTTTCATGGCAACCTATTCTAAGTCCTTCACGGGTGTCCCGTGAAGGCAGGAGCAATTACTCTGCTCTCTGATGGCAGCTGAACTCCTGCTCAAACGGTAGCGATCGAAGTTTACTTAGATCGCGGCTATTTAACCCCTTAAATGCTGCGGTCAATAGCGGCTGCAGCATTTAAGTCGTTTACAGAGGGAGGGAGCTCCCTTTGTCACCCATCAGCAGCCCGCAAATGCAATTGCAAAGGCCCCTAGGCATGCCCTGGCTATATAACAATTAGGCTGTGCCTGAGGCACGTCCTAATATATTGCCTATCAGTTTTTCACTGACAGGCAATAATGCTTTGGTATACTAAGTATTCCAAAGCATTATAACAGCGATCCAAAGATCGCATAGTGAAGTCCCCTAGTGAGACTAAAAACATAAGTAATAAATGTTAAATAAAAATTATTAATAAAGATTACAGTTAAAAAACAAACAAACATTTTTTCCATTAAAAAGTGGTTTTATTCAGTAAAAGTGTAAAAAATAAATAAAAGTACACATATATGGTATCACCGTGATCATAATGACCAAACCAATAAAGTTAATTTAAACCACAAGGTGAACACCGTAGAAAAATATAACGCAAAACACTATGGAGGAATTGCTATTTTTTTTCCATTCCCCCTCAAAAAAGTAATAATAAAAATTTATCAATAAGTCCCATGTACCCCCAAAAAGTACCAATGAAAACTACGTCTTGTCCCGCCAAAACAAGCCTACATATAACTAAATTAACGGAAAAATAAAAAAGTTATGGCTCCTGGAAAGCGAAGATGCAAAAACAAATAATTTAAGTTCAAATGTGTTTTTATTGGGCAAAAGTATTAAAACATAAAAAACCTATACATATGTGATATCGCTGTAATCGTACCGACCTGTAGAATAAAGGTAACATGTTATTTACGCCGCGCGGGAAACTGTAAATTTAAAATGCACAAAAAAATGGCGGAATTGCTATTTTTTTTCTATTCCCCCTCAAAAAAAGTTAATAAAAGTTAATTAAAAAATTATATGCACCCCAAAATGGTGCGATTAAAAAATACAACTAATCTTCCTCGTACAGCTATGTCGACAGAAAGATAAAAAAAAAGTTATAGTTCTTTAAATGCGACGATTGAAAAACGATTGCTTGATCATTAGGCCTAAAATAGGCTGGTCACTAAAGGGTTAAAGGGGTTTTGTGAGACTCAAACACTGATGGCCCACCATACATTAAAGGGAATGCTCAGCTGCCACAAAATAGAGCAACAGTCATGCTATCTGTTAATAATTTAATACAAGTGACACGTACGAGCCTCATTTCAGTTTTTGTCTATAAAGAGTGGCTTTGTTGACCCTAGGAATCCCACTACACAAAGTTGAAATCACGTACTTTACAAAATAAAGCAAATCAGCAGGCACTAGAATTGGGACCACTTTTATATATTACAGTTACTTTGGTAGAAACATCATTTTTAATATTTGCATTCCTCCTAAGGATGGGGTTGCGATTTTGTCCCCAGACCTCCAACAATAGCCAAAGGTGGATAATTGGCCTTATATAGTGTGGAGATAGTAAGCTTGATTGCCTACGTAATCCAAATGGACTGGTGACCAAAGAAATGTAAAATGAAGAAAGTAGTTAATTAATCTGTTGTCAACCAACTTGATGTTCACTTTCTTATAGTAGCTAAAATTTGATAGGATTTTATGTTTAGGCTAATCAAAGAAATTGGCCAATAATTAGCTGATGAAAGTTAGTTTATGTCTGGCTTTAAAATTATTCAAATGGCAGCCAATAATGCACTGGAGGCGCCCGTTTGATCGTCCTTTTTTCCTTTCCTCCCCTCTCTCATCCTTTTGTTTGTTGGATAATAATACAATAGTGTCAGGAACTACTGCATTAAAAGAACGTGACCAGGTGTGGTCTGAGTACACGAGAACAATTTAATATGCTGCTGTGAATCCAAATGGCCCTGGGCATTTTGAGTTATTAATAGCATTTAGAACTAATTTAATAAATTACATTAATATTCTCTAAAAAGTTAGTCATAGCATTGGGCCCAGGAGGGATGGGATTGAAGACTTTTAAACAATATAATGTTGAAAAACGCATTGTATTGTGGGTGACTTCCCGATGTCTGGTGTAAAGTGGTTGTGGCACATAAATTGGGTTTATTACTCTACAGATAGTAATGTTGGCAGGATTTTCAGCTTACCAATTTTAATTAGTCATAAATCCAAATGCATCCTGGTATGGTCAAAGTTTGTTCAAGGAAGCTCTCCCACTCAATCCCTCTCTGCTTTGGGAGCATTCTCCTCTTTTTGCAGGATGCCCCTTGGGTACATAGATTGAGAAGGGTTATTTTGTGGGCTTACCAAAGGGCGACTACACTGTGGATTTATTAAACAGTTTTTAACAAACATCTAATGGGGGGCAAAAGAAGCTGGATACTTGTTTGTGGCCCGAGAGGGCTCCCCCCCCCCTGGGCCCTTTTACAGCTGCGTTGGCTGTATTGGCTATTTTCCCAACAGTTGTACTAAAAGAGCTCAGTGACAATTACAGGACAATTACATATTTGCGACCTCTATTCATGATTGTGCAAAATGTCATCTAGGAGTGCACTGGACAATGCCAGTTCGAGTAATGTGTCAATTATTTTGCATGTGCTAGTTTCCTACTTTAAACAGTTAGTCCCTATTAATACAGTGCAGTGTTAGGGCATGTTTGTTTTTCTTTTTCCAAAGTTGAGATTGGATAAAAAAAGATGAGTATTACAAGTCTCATTGTACTACTCCCTTAAAATCGACTTCTGTTTTTGTCAAAATAAAGAGATGTTTTAAAAACTGCATTAAACTGTTGTGTGAAGCTGGCCTATGTCTATTTGTTCAGATATAAACAGTTTCCCGTTCCATACAGCATCATTTTGTGCTGGTGCTGTAACATCCACATAAATAAATAGATGGCCATTCATTTATATGGCTATGTAATCCAAAGTTTACATTGCATTGGCCGCTGCAAAGGAAATGTTTAGCCAGAAGCAACTTACCTGGTGATAACAGTAGAACAGTTTATTTGCCTTTAAGGTTAGGTTAATAGCAATCTTTGTGTTATTTTCAATTATAATATATGAAAATTAATGCTATCACATAATTGATAACTCCAAAAAGCCATGGCCAAAGATCAGAAATAAAAAGTTTATACAAAATACCTTTAACGAATTTTCAACTAAAATGATCAATTTCTTATGTATGAAGAAAACTCTCATTCAGGCTTCTCATTGAATCAAGTATATTTACACAACTTTTCCCGTAGTCCAACCACTTCAGCGATCACACATTAATCAAGGTCAGTTTTCAGAGAATTGCCTAATCCAATATCAAAGTCATGAGCAAACTGCAGATGAACTGAATTTACTGTCCCTGAGTCTAGCAAGATCCCTAAACCCACGTCATGACTTGTGGCTCCTCAGATTGACTCCATAAGTAATGTAATAGCCAAAGCTTTAAAAACTATAATGTATTATAAGCCTTTATGACAATGAGATCAAATGAGAACAAGATGAAGCAAAGCAACATAATTGTAAAATGATGATGACATTAAAAATTTAAATGAGATTGAAAAAAGTTCCTATCCATTAGTAAAAGCAAAGTATTAGCTGCCACTTGTTTCCTTTATAGGTGAATGATGTAATAACAGCTATTTATGCACATGTTAATAAGATGGCAGAATCTGCTAAATTCCCCGTACATATGTACTATTACCTGCTATTTTATAGCCATTGAAGGTTCAAATACACAAAAAGAGCAGAGGAGCGATAACAGATAAAAAAATATTAATGCATATATCATAGTCTGCGGTAAGGCAGCAGCAATATATAGAAGTATGCCAGCCAAATTATTTAAAAGCATATTTAGTAAGAATTATTGGCACATGTCAATTTTTTAATGATAATAATCCAGAAAACGCCAAGCTAAAAATACCAAACTAAAAGCACCCCTACTGTCAGAAACCAACTGTCCACCTGGATTATACGAGCTCATCTGAGCTTTCGGGTTATAAATATCACCGAGCGTGTCAACTGTTCCCTGTGACAACAGGCAGAACTGGGAATGCAGCTCTGGAATATAATTCACTCTGTAACTAAGGATCAGTACATGATAAGTAGAATAGAATATATGCGAACTGCAAAATGTTGTTCTAAGTTTAACATAGACTTTAAGCTGATTGACAGATTCATTTGCTACATGGGAATGAAATACGTTTCACATGCATGAGCGATGCACATTTGGTGTGGTGGAACACATCTTTAGGTGCCAGATAATACATGAGGTATAGTTCCATCTAGTAGATCTGCTCACACATAGCAAATATGGTTAATTAAATATATGGAGAAGGTTTCAGGTAATTTAGCCATCAGGTTAAATCCACAAATCACAAAAAAATATTAAAAACTCTTGGTATTTTCTTTACCCTATTGGTTACCAAGGGTTTAATGGGGTTTTCTGAATATCAAGTCTTTTGGAATGTCAATTATTTATAAATGCAGATTAATTTCTGTAGGATGGAATATTGGTTTGGTAATCAATTAATTCACTAAATTAAAGAGAAGGTCAGAAGCCTAAAGCCCAAAGCAAAATTCTGCGAACCTTACATTTTTAATTTAGCATATAAGGATTTTTAGAACTGTATAAGTAAGGTTCTCTATAAAGAGCAGCAACATTGCATTCATTTTTAAATTGGCCCAATGCTCTCTGACCAAGTCTCAAATATATATTTTTTAATTTGACAGATATCCATGCCATGTTTAAAAAAGAAAAAAGTGAAAGGCTGTAGCAATAAAAATTGGGGGGACAGGGAGGGACTACATAAAGATAACTCAGGGGGCCAGACCCAATTAAAAAAATATGCTTGGAATATGGAAATACTTTTGCTTGCTGTTTTACGTAGATTACATAGCCATAGTCACACTAGCCAGATGAAAATCCAGCCCAAGAAGCAAGGTAGCAACTAGTAGGTACAACTAGCAGGTTGCAGAAATAGTTTTATATGACAGTGGCATAAAAACATTCAATGGTTCAAATCTCAAATCTGGTGAAGTTGCTTCCGCCTCTCTAGTAATTACTTTAGTGCCCTAGTAAGGGGAAAGTAGTGGAACAGATAGGGGAATAAGTTTGAAACATTTGATGTAGCATGTGCTTCTATGCCTCCATGATGGAGGGTATATACCCTGGAGAAAATCTTAGGCAATGTAGAATTCTGATACAGTAGTTCTTCAACTGAGAGTAAAACATTGCAATGAAATTTATTAGAGACATTTAAGAATTCTATATGACACATGATCTAAAAGTTCAGTTTTTTTTATTGACCACCACAACCACAGGAATGACAGAATTTATCCATTTTATATTATTAGAATAAAATACACGTTTTAAAACCTTAGATTCAATAACACTGACATGTCGCTCATTTAATGCACAAACACACATTAACATTTAGTATTTCATGATGATAGTCTGAGGCCTATGAATATTAACCCCTTGCCGCCGCAACTATTTATTCTTTGTTTATTTTTGTGTTCTCTTCCCCACCTTTCAATAGCCATAACTATTTTATTTTTCCGTCAATATAGCCGTATGAGGGCTTGTTTTTTGCAGAACAAGTTGTAGTTTTTCACGGCACAATTTATTGTTCCATATAATGTACTGGGAAACGGGAACAACATATTTGTGGGGTGGAATGGGAAAAACCAGTAATTCCACAGCTGTTTTTTTGAGTTTTGTTTTTACAGCATTCACCGTGCGGCAAAAACGACATGTTAACTTTATTCTGCAGGTCAAAACGATAATGGCGATACTACATTTTTACAGTTTTGCTAATTTTACAAAGAAAAAACCAATTGTAAAAAAGAAAATGTATTTTGTGTCGCCTTAGTTCTGAGAGCCATAAATTTTTATTATTATTATTATTTATTTATGTATTGAATTACATTGTGTTTTTTTTCCGGCTCATATTAAGCCCTGCCTCTGTAATAGAAGCAGAAGGGTGGCAGACCTGGGGCCTTCATCAGACCCCCAGACTGCCATGAAAATGGACTGTAGAAGGGGGCAGTTCTGTCTTTTCAACCATCGCTATTGACCACAGCATCTAAGTGGTTAAACGATCGGGATCAGAGTTATCTTATTGCAACAATTACCGTTGCAGTGATGTGTCGGCTGCAACATACAGTCGACTTCCGCTGAGTATGAAGAGGGCTCAGCCCATGAGCCCGCTCCATACTTTCCCTTGCCATCTATGACATAACCCTACGTCAAATGTCGGAAAGGGATTAAAAAACATCTATTTGTAAAAAAAAAAGAAAAGAAAACTTTTTGTGCCTAAGGCAGATACATTTCTCTGAGACTCCTAGGGCTTTCGTATGTGAAATAAGTTTTTTCTTTGTGCTTTTTCAGGTTCAGTCAAATAGAAAAGTGATTCTAAGCGCACTGCAGGCAGAGTAAATCAGCTAAGTGGTTACTGCAGGTGCCTGCATCCATGTTAAAGCATCTTTAATTTCAATTCACTCCCTGCTCTGCCAGCCAAGATTTGAAGGATCTCAGAAGTTCAATTAAGATGCACGTTTTCTATCTGAGTTTCTCTTGCATCAATTCACCGCTATGTCCACACATAAGTATTCATTTACAGCTGGGAGTATAAAATTCATAAGAGTAGACGTGTTAAACAAGGCATGGTGCGTAAAAAGCCTGACAGATAAATGCAATACAATGTGTCTAGAAGGCTTCTTTTTTAACTGAAGCAGAAAGACAAAGCAAACAGTATTTATGGATTATTTTAAATTTGTTTCTTCCCTTCAAATAAATGTAAGAATAAATAATTTTTACAATATGATTACAATACAGATTTTGTCAGATGGCAGTTTTGGTGCCTGATGGTTATTGCTATATTCAGTTTGAGGGTAAAAAAAAAATATTCAGCATCGGGTACTTGATTGTTAGTAGTTTAATCAGCCTCTAATATTTACCTGTTATTGTGTCCACCATCGGGCGTTCAGTTGTTCCACTGGCATACCAGGGTCTTATTGTCAGAGAAACATACATTTTCTAGTTCCAGGTGATCAGTGGAATATATAGTGTCCTGTACCTGCTGGTAAGTAATACATCCAATAGAATGATTTTTGGATGTCCTGTGGAGTCTTGATAGTTCCTGCTGGTCAAGCTTTAGGCTTTTGCAAACCTTAGAAGTCCAGTGCTGATATTATTTCCTGCTGGCCCAGCTCTCATTTTTGCCTATTGAATTGTTTGTGATTGCTGCTGGTCTAGTAGCGCTTTTTCATAATACCTAGTGATCTAGTGAAAAAAGGAGAGATTTGTGATCCCTGCTGGTCGGATGATCAAAATGGTGGTACTGTCTATATATTCTGTATTGTCTGTTCATGTACACCTATGCCAAATGCACAACATTGTAAAATAGCATTAAATACACCAACATAATACAAATATATCTCACTTAAAAACGTAAGGAGAAAGCGGGTAAATGTTAGACAGGTCACTGAGCCTAAGTACAGTATCTTTGACAGCATACATAGTCAAAATTGTATAATTGTAAACAGTAATAGCAAACTGGCCCAATTTTCACTTATTTCACATGTGCGGTACAAGTGTACAAAAAAACCTCTATGATCTAAAAAGTATGGATATGATTAGCATCTTAATATTGTGCTAACTTACAATCACTGTTTACTATTAGCACGGTGGCTCAGTGGTTAGCATGAGTGGTCTGCATGAGTTTCCTCTGAGTACTCCGATTTCCTCCAATGCTCCAAACATTAATATAAATACTAATAGATCAATTTGGAATTTAAATTGTGAGCCCCAATGGAGACAGCAAGTGATGACCAGTTCTGTACAGTCCTGCAGTATATTTTGGCATTTAATAAATCATACAAGTTTGTCTATATGCCATTGGCCTTATGAAGACATTTAATTCAGTCTTCAAACGTGTTGCCTTGCTTCTGTAAAATAAAGGCTAGATTACCTCTACATTAAACCGATGGCATATATCCTCACCTGTTTCCCTCAGTCAATTGGAAGAATAGGATAGAAATCATAGACGTACCTCCAGTGAAAAATAAAAACATCTTTAGATGTACAGTACCTTTGTGCAGGGTAGATTTGGGGCCCAGGGCTAGGGTTAATGGTTCCCCCATCACTTTTCAAAAATCCCCATTGTTGTGAGAATTTTACAATACAGCATAAGCAATGAAAGAAAAATATAATGCATAAAACATTTACCATTCACTGTGCTCTGTTAAAGAATAAACAAGTAAATAAATAATCAATGAAAAGCATGGTGGCCCTCAAATACCCAACCAGTCCCAGTGCTACACAGCCGAGACTCATTTCCACTAAAAATCGTGGACCAACAGCGTAGTGTCAGCTTGTTTTAGGGAAAACCAGCAACCAGGTTGCCTGGCAAGGCACTAGTTGAGAATTTGTGGGGTAACCCCATGCTGTTCATTGGATTTATTAATTTTATGAACACATGATACGCTTAGATACAGGGCCTCAGCAGACAATATCACGTATGAAACGCTTAGATTCAGACAACAGGAGACATTATCACACATGATAGACTTTGATATAGGGCCCCAGCAGACTGTATCACATGACAGGCTTAGATTCAGGGCCTCAGCTGACAGTATCACACATTAGAGGCTTAGATACAGGGCCCCAGCCGACAGTATCACACATGATAGGCTTAGATACAAGGCCAAAGAAGACAGTGTCACAGATGATAGGAATAGCTACAGTGACCCAGGATACAGTATTTATTTACTTACTCTTCACACTCCTGAGTCAGATCCTCTTCACTTCCAGGTGCAGAACTGGGTCCTGACACCATTCAGCATCGGGACGTTATCTATGCTGCGCATATACAAAGTCCTTACACTGAATGGCGTCAGGACCCAGCACTGCGCCCAGAACCAAAGAGGATTCGACTTAGAAACGAGAAGGGTAAGTATGTGGAGATGTTACTATAGTAACAGGGCCACAGTTACTGCAGTAACTGTTAACAAATGTGGTGCGTGGGGCCACCGGCACCTCTGAGTTCAGAGCCCGGTCGCAACTATGACCGTTGCTACCTCTATAGCTACGCCAATGCTGCTGAGCAACTCTGGCGGACAACTGCAATTTCGGGTCCCAGGATGTGCAGCCCTGCTTGCCCTGCCTAAATGACAGCACTGCCTTTGTGAAGCCTTTCCCATCAAATCTCAACCGATTGTACTGCAGTATTCTCCTGCTTCCTAATTCACTAACCGGAAGTTGTTATCATTGTCTGCCATGTTATAGATACAGTGGAGAGGAAGCCTGTACACCAGCCACTGTTTTTACAAACGTGCACGTTCACATTACACTTCCCCCTCCTCCCCCACTCCTCAAGCCTCTCACACAGCATGGAGAGAGAAAGAGACTGTCTGCTTGAGTCAGTGTCATGTTGCTGTTATTTTATCTATACAGTTAGGTCCAGAATTATTTGGACAGTGACACAAGTTTTGGAATTTTAGCTGTTTACCAAAACATATTGAATATACAGTTATATATTCAATATGGGCTGAAAGTGCAGACTCTCAGCTTTAATTTGAGGGTATTCACATCCTAATTTGAGGAAGGGGTTTAGGAATTACAGCTCTTTAATATGTAGCTGCCCCTTTTTCAAGGGACCAAAAGTAATTGGACAATTATCTCAAAAGCTATTTAATGGGCTGCATGGGCTGTTACCTCATTAATCCATCATCAATTAAGCAGGTAAAAGGTCTGGAGTTGATTCCAGGTGTGCCATTTTCATTTGGAAACTGTTGCTGTGAACCCACAACATGAGGTCAAAGGAGCTTTCAATGCAAGTGAAACAGACCAAAATGAAGAAATCCATCAGAGAGGGAGCACAAATGTTAGGAGTGGCCAAATCAACAGTTTGGTACATTCTTGAAAAAAAAGAGCGCACTGTTGATCTTGTGAACTCCAAAAGGCCTGGACACCCACGGAAGACGACAGTAGTGGATGATCACAGAATCCTTTCCATGGTGAAGAAAAACCCCTTCACAACATCTACCCAAGTGACAAACACTCTCCTGGAAGTAGGTGTATCAGTATCTAAGTCTACCATAAAGAGAAGACTTCATGAGAGCAAATACAGAGGGTTCACCACAAGGTGCAAACCATTAATCAGCCTCAAAAATAGAAAGGCCAGATTAGACTTTGCCAAACAACATCTAAAGAAGCTGACCCAGTTCTGGAACAGCATTCTTTGCAGAGACGAAACTAAGATCCACCTGTACTAGAATGATGCGTGGAAGAAAGTATGGAGAAGGCTTGGAACGGCTCATGCTCCAAAGCACACCAAATCCTCTGTAAAACATGGTGGGGGCAGTGTGATGGCATGGGCATGCATGGCTGCCAAAGGCACTGGCTCACTAGTTTTTATTGATGATGTGAATGAAGACAGAAGCAGCTGGATGAATTCTGAACTGTTCAGGGATATACTTTCTGCTCAGATTCAACCAAATGCAGCAAGGTTGATTGGACGTCGCTTCACAGTACAGATGGACAATGACCCAAAACATACTTCGAAAGCAACCCAGAGTTTTTTAAAGCAAAGAAGTGGAATATTCTGCAATGGCCAAGTCACAGATCTCAACCCGATCGAGCATGCATTTCACTTGCTTAAAGAGGCTCTGTCACCAGATTTTGAAACCCCTATCTGCTATTGCAGCAGATCGGCGCTGCAATGTAGATAAGAGTAACGTTTTTATTTTTAAAAAACTATAATTTTTGGCCAAGTTATGACCATTTTTGTATTTATGCAAATGAGGCTTGCTAAAGTCAAACTGGGCGTGTTTAAAGTAAAAGTCCAACTGGGCGTGTATTGTGTTCGTTACATCGGGGCGTTTTTACTTCTTTTACTAGCTGGGCGTTCTGACGAGAAGTATCATCCACTTCTCTTCAGAACGCCTAGCTTCTGGCAGTGCAGACACAGCGTGTTCTCGAGAGATCACGCTGTGTCGTCACTCACTTCCTGCCCCAGGTGCTGCATTGTGTCGGACGAGCGAGGACACATCGGCACCAGAGGCTACAGTTGATTCTGCAGCAGCATCAGCGTTTGCAGGTAAGTCGATGTAGCTACTTACCTGCAAACGCTGATGCTGCTGCAGAATCAACTGTAGCCTCTGGTGCCGATGTGGCCGACACGATGCAGGACCTGGGGCAGGAAGTGAGTGACGTCACAGCGTGATCTCTCGAGAACACGCTGTGTGTCTGCACTGCCAGAAGCTGGGTGTTAACGAACAGAAGTGGATGATGCTGATTCGTCAGCATCATACACTCCCATTCCTAACGCCCAGCTAGTAAAATAAGTAAAAACGCCCCGATGTACACACATAATACACGCCCAGTTGTACTTTTACTGTAAACACGCCCAGTTGTACTTTTGCAAGCCTCATTTGCATAAATACAAAAATGGTCATAACTTGGCCAAAAATGCTCGTTTTTTAAAAATAAAAACGTTACTGTAATCTACATTGCAGCGCCGATCTGCTGCAATAGCAGATAGGGGTTGCAAAATCTGGTGACAGAGCCTCTTTAAGACAAAACTTAAGGCAGAAAGACCCACAAACAAGCAACAACTGAAGACCGCTGCAGCAAAGGCCTGGCAAAGCATCACAAAGGAGGAAAATGTCCATGGGTTCCAGACTTCAGGCAGTCATTGCCTGCAAAGGATTCTCTACAAAGTATTAAAACAAACCATTTTATTCATGGTAATGTTAATTTGTCCAATTACTTTTGAGCCCCTGAAATGAGGAGGCTGTGTAGAAAAATGGTTGCAATTCCTAAACGTTTCACAGGATATTTTTGTTTAACCCCTTGAATTAAACCTGAAAGTCTACACTTCAATTGCATCTCAGTTGTTTCATTTCAAATCCAATGTGGTGGCATGCAGAGCCCAAATCATGAAGATTGTGTCACTGTCCAAATAATTCTGGACCTAACTGTATGTCAATCTCTCTCTCTCTCAGCATAAAGGGACAAAAGGACTGCAGTCTTTCAAGTCTCTTACTACTCTGCCCCATACTGAAATGAATGTAGTGTAAAGCATGCAAGTCAACGAATAAACAGTATAGAGGACTTATTTTTTTAGATTACGAACTTTATACAATGAGGTGCATATACTAACTGTTTTTTAGGTGGATACCTGGAGTCAGCATTGCACTATTTAGGCATTGCTCTGTTTCTCTAATTATCTACAGTTCTGCAAAAAACGATTTAGCTGAGTCCTCTGCCCAGACAGAAGGTTTAGGAAAAATCTTAAGTTATATGGAAGCATTATACAATTATTAGATATGGTATTAAATCCCAGAGTTGTAAGAAGTCTACTTAAAGCAATGAGATCATCTCTTTATTAGAATAACATTGTTCTATTCCATTCTTATTCAACTATGATCATCTCTGTAGCAATAGTAGAGAAATGGGCTAAGCATCTTCACCTTGATAATA
This sequence comes from Rhinoderma darwinii, assembly GCF_050947455.1. Lineage (NCBI taxonomy): Eukaryota > Metazoa > Chordata > Amphibia > Anura > Rhinodermatidae > Rhinoderma > Rhinoderma darwinii. Next base: position 460,882,343 of record NC_134687.1, read on the forward strand.
TTTCTGCTCATTTGTTACATTAGAAATGCAGTAATATCATATTTTATCAGCTTAATTTGGAAAGCAGCATGGTGACAGTATTAAATGAAAAATTGTAAGAGTTATTTAAGTAAGCAGTTGAATTACCAGATTTTTTGGACTATAAGACTAAATAATCTTGCTAAAAAGTCCCTGCGTCTTATAGTCGGCAGTCAGGGAACCCGGCCCCCTGACTGCTCCTTACTTAACCCCTTCCCGACCCATGATGTGCCGGCACATCATGGAGCGGGGAGGGGATAATGTATGGAGCGGGCTCATGCGCTGAGCCCGCTCCATACACTGCAGGTGTCAGCAGTTGACACGCTGCTCTAACGACCAGGAACCGCGATCGCACTGTTCCTGGTAGTTTAACTAGTTAAATGCTGAGGCATTTATAGTGGTTTTCCCATGAAGGATATTTATGACATATCCACAGGATATGTCATAAATGTCAGATAGATGCGGGTCCCACCTCTGGGACCCGCATCTATCTCTAGAACGGGGCCCCCCTAAACCCTGTTCTATCTTACCCGGCTGCGCTGTCTTCCGGCCACTTCACTACCTGGTTATATTGTCGAGTTACGCAAACAGCGTAACTCACTGAGCTATGCAGTTTCCGTAACTCCCATACAAATGAATAGTTGTTACGGAAACCGCGTAGCATGCTACGCTGCTTCTGTAACTGCCATTCACTACTATGGGAGTTACATAAACAGCGTAGCTCAGCTGTAACTCATCCATGTATTGCAGTGTATTGTACCATCTAATGATTTCTGGTTCAAGTCCCCTAGGGGAACAAATAAAATGTGTAAAAAGAAAAAAAGTTAGATACATTTTCAGGAGTGTAAAACATTTTTTAAAGTTTTTTTAAAATCCTTTTCCCATTTTTCCCCGTGCACAATGTAAAAAATAAATTAAAAAAAATTGGTATTGCTGCAACCGTAAAAGTCTGAAACTATTACAATATACCACTATTTGACTCACACAGTGAACGTCGTAAATTTTTTTCATTTAAAACCCCGGAATCGTTGATTTTGGTCACCATAGCGCTAAAAAGAATGAATTAAAAAGTGATTAAAAAAAATCATATGTACTAAAAAAATGGTGCTAATAAAAACTACAGCTCGTCCTGCAAAAAAAATAAGCCCTCACACCGTTCAAACGATGGAAAAATATAAGTTATGGCTCTCAGAATGTGGTGAAACTGAACAAATTTTTTTTTTTTAACCAATAGTTTTTTCTTTGTAAAAGAAGCAAAATATGTATTTTTTCCTATTTTCTGTTGTCTACAACCTGAGTGCCTCTTATAGTCAGGTGCGTCTTATAGTCCAAAAAATACGATATCTTATATCTGTTTTTCCTAACAGTTAAAGGTACATACATAATCACAAGGTCCCTATACCGTATGTCAAGGTTTAAGGTGTTTTTACTGGTGCTTAACTATTTTCAAGGAGGATCTGGTACATGAAATTGGAATTGACAGGTCCTGCAGATAAAGTGGGCTATTGAATAAAAAAAAACAAATGTTAAAGAAGGACACTTCGGGGGGAAAACAAAACCCCCTGCCAAGAGATATTTCAATGGAATGAGATTTGAATTTTGATACAGAGGTTCACCAGTGATGGAGAGCAGAATAGACTCCTTTTGTTCTATAGAGAGTATGCCAGGCATGGCCAGATTCCCCAATTGATTGATTGGGAGCTGCAGTTGTTTGGCTGGTAATGAATCATGAAATGATTAAGATACCATTGGCTTTCTCACTACACAGAGCTGTGAGCATATGATTATTCCTTCTCACTTTGAAGAACGTTTGTTTTCTAAAGCAAAGCATTTGAAGTTGTGTTGCATTCTCAAAGGGAAAATGAATTATGAGCAAAAAAAATATCATTGAATGCAATATGTATGTGTTAAATCTTCTCTCCATCCAGACCTTGTACAACTGAGGATCATTCTTTATAACTCATACCGTTATAATACAAAAGCGAAACAAAATAGTGTGTGACTTGTGAAATCACTTAGATAGGTAATGTACCACTGAATCATAAACCAGCCTATAGCTAGTTACTAGCGTGGGATGATTGTTACACCCTGCTATATGTCTTACCTTTCCCAATGGAACTATGTGAAATTGATTTTTATATAACACAGGAGTATAAAGCATAGTATAGTGTATAGTATAAAGTATATTATATATGACAAGTATCATAGAGGCAGACTATGCAGCTGTTATTGGACCCTTAGAGATAGGTGGCCCAGCCATTGTTATGCAGTGCGTTTCACTTCAAAGGAGTTAGGGCCTGTTCACATCACCATTCGCTTTCCGTTCCAATGGTGACTGAAACGGAAGCTGTGCTTTCACTTTCACTTTCCGTTGCGGGTTTCACCTGACGGAAACCTCCGACGGAACCCCGGAACGGAAAGCGAACGGTGATGTGAACAGGCCCTTACATTGCTAGAAAACACTGGGGTGGGAAATTTATATTCACACGACAGTACAAATAATTGCCATTAAAAACTGATCAACTGTCAGTTTTTCATGGCTGTTTTGCATCAGTGTGTCTCCAAAATTTCATCCATTTCCAGTCTGTCTGTCCGTTTTTAATGGCTGTTTGACATCCGTTTTGCATCCGTTTTTCATGGCTGTTAAAAAAAAATTATGAATTTCATTTGTTAGGCTTTTTTGTCCCAAACTCCTGAAAACACTCAAAAGAAGGTCATTGTCATGATTGTTTCACAGCCCCCCTGTAGATGATGCCACACAGACCCCCTGTATATGATGCCACACAGACCCCCTGTATATGATGCCACACAGACCCCCTGCAGAAGATGACACATAGACAGATGGCGCCGCTGATAGCCAGCAAGGAAATCAATAATTCCCTTGCCTCTTGAATCCCCATGTGACAGATCCGTTTTAAAAAGGTTGTTACATGTATTGACAGTTGTTAAAAACTGATCCATTGACTTCTATGGGGGCCGTCTGGCCATGAAAAATAGAACATGTCCTATTTTTTATTGCCCAATATTCACAGGCCGTTAAAAAAACGGCAGTGTGAATACAACCATAGAACATCACTGTTCTGAAGACGGCCGTGTGACGGCCGTTTTTCAATGTCGTGTGAATGTAGCCTTAATCAATCTCCAGCTTTCTCTCCAGAGTGGCAAATTCCAGCACCATAATGGGGGGCCCATTTTGATCTTTGCTATGGAGCTCCTCTCTTCTATGTATGCCATTGCTGTAATCTATAAAGTATAGTGCGTCTTATTAAAATTAATTATTTTCCTGAACTCAGTGACTACTCATTGTATATTTTCTCTTATATTTAATTTATGGACAAATTATGTAATAAACTTGGAATTGCTAACATGTTTATTATTATTGAATTATATGTTTTAGTGCATTTCTTTTGTATTTTTATACAGTGCTTAATTGATTCATTGTAAAGAACTAATTATTATTATACTGTAAAGGACATAAAAATAGAAGTAAACATGGAAAGAAATAAGAAGCATGTCAGAAATTAGATATAGATAGAACCCTTTTCTTTCAATGTGAATTGTCTGCATTGTAATGCTTGAGAACTATATGATTAATAAAATATATATACTGGAGTAGGGAATTTCGGAGAAAATATAGTTTAAAGGGGTTGTCTGATTTGAACAATCTCTTTTCACACTCTGGGTCCATTCAAACATTCTGTTCACAAGGGGTCTTGTAGTATTTACCCCCTTTCCAATTTCTTCTATTTTTCCATGTTTGTCACACTTCAATTTTTCAGATGATCAAATTACTTTTAATATTAGACAAAGAATAACCCAATTAAACCCAAAATGCTGTTTTTAAATGAGGATTTCATTTATTTAAGGATAAATGCTGTTCAGCCCTATCTGGGCCTATGTAAAAGTAATTGCCCACATAGCTAGAAAACGAACTAGTTAACCAAATTCAATTGACAGTTGGGTTAAATTTAATTAGCCACTACCAGGCATGATTACTGCCAGACCTGTTGGATCTAAACATCACTTAAATAGTAATGTGAAGCAGGCTACAAGATCTCAAAAAGTAGCACATGATGCCACGTTCTAAGGAGATTCAAATACAGATGGCAAACAATGTAATTGAAATCTAACTGTCCAGAAAATTACAAAGCCATTGCTAAAGCTCTGGGACTCCAGCATACCACAGTGAGAGCCATTATTCACAAAAGGAGAAAATTTGGAACAGTGGTGAACCTCCCTAGGAGTGGCCAGCCTACCAAAATATCACCAGGAGCGCATCGACGACTCATCCAGGAGGTCACCAAAAAACCCAGATGAACATGTAAAGAACTGCAGGTCCCACTTGTCTCAGTTAAGGTTAATGTACACGATTCCATAATAAGAAAGACACTGGGCAAAAAATTGCATTCATGGGAGAGTTGTAAGGCGCAAACCACTGCTGACCAAAAGGAATAGAAAGGCTCGTCATTTGGCAAAAAAAAAATTAAAAAAAATCTATAAGACCCTCATGACTTTTGGGAAAATATTCTGTGGACTGATGAGTTAAGGTGAAACTTTTTAGAAGACATGAGTCTCGTTACATCTGGCATAAAGCTAACTCTGCATTTGACCATAAGAACATAATACTAACAGTCAAACATGGTGGTGGTAGTGTGATTGTCCGGTGTTGCTTTTTTTCTGCAGGACCTGAGTGACTTGCCATTATTGATGGAACCACCAATTCAGCTCTCTGTCTAAAAATATCCTGGTAGCAAAAAAAAAAAAGTATAATCCAGCACTTTGTGAAGAAATTTCAGGACTTTATTTTATAAACATTAAAAATCCACCCAGTACATAAAGACAAGGGACCAGTACGCTTACGCATTTCAAACACCAACTGCGCTCTTAATTTTTGCTACTGTGCAGGACGCCTAGGCCAGGGCGAGGTCCGTGCACTGGATCACTGAAGAAGCTGGAGACCGGTGAGCTGGAAAAATCTTTTCATTTTACTAAAAAAAATCCTGAAGGAGAATGTCTGACCGTCAGTTCATAACCTATAACTCAAGCGCAGTTGGGTTATGCAGCAGGAAAATGATCTGAAGCAAACAAGCAAGTCCACCTCTCAATGGCTCAAGAGAAACAAAGTTAGGGTTTTGGAGTTACCGAGTCAAAGTCCTGACTTGAATTTCATTGAGATGCAGTGGCAAGACCTTAAACAGACACCTCATGCTCGAAAACCCTCCAATGTAGTCAAATTAAAACAATTATGCAAAGAAGAGTGAGCCAAAATTCCTTCACAGTGATGTAAGACTTATCACTATTTATTTGATTACAATTGTTGTAGCAAAGGGTGGCACAAACAGTTATTAGGTTTAGGGGGCAATTACTTGGGTAGTATAGGTTTTGAATAAATCTTATCCTCAATAAATGAAATGATTATTTAAAAGCTGCATTTTGTGTTTAATCATGTTGTCTTTATCTTATATTAAAATTACCGTATTTTTCGGACTATAAGACGCACCTGACTATAAGACACACCCAGGTTTTAGACAACAGAAAATAGAAAAAAAATTAATATTTTACTTCTTTTACAAAGAAAAAACTATTGGTTAAAAAAAATAATTTGTTCAGTTTCACCACATTCTGAAAGCCATAAATTATATTTTTTCATCGTTTCAGCGGTGTGAGGGCGTATTATTTGCAGACGAACTGTAGTTTTTTTTAGCACCATTTTTTGGAACATACGATTTTCATATCACTTTTTATTTCATTCTTCTTAGCGCTATTGTGACCAAAAGACAACGATTCTGGGGTTTTAAATTATTGTTTTTTTACACCGTTCACTGTGTGAGTCAAATAATGCTGTATTGTAATAGTTTCGGACTTTTACGGATGCAGCGATACCCATTTTTTTATTATTTTTTTTATTTTTGCATTGTGCTTGGGGAAAAATGGGAAATGGTTTTTTCACACCTGAAAATTTCTTAAATATTTTAATAGTTACCCTAGGGGACTTGAACCAGCGATCATTAGATCGCTGGTACAATACACGGATGAGTTACAGAAACAGCCTAACTCGCTGAGCTACGCTATTTCCGTAACTCCCATAGTAGTGAATGGCAGTTACAGAAGCAGTGTAGCATGCTACTCTGTTTTCGGAACTACTATTCAGTTCTATGGGAGTTGCGGAAATAGCGTAGCTCATCGAGTTACGCTGTTTGCGTAACTCGACCATGTAACCAAGAAGTGAAGTGGCCGGAAGACAGCGGAGCCGGGTAAGATAGAACGGGGCTTAGGGGGCCCCGTTCTAGAGATAGATGCGGGTCCCAGAGGTGAGATCCGCATCTATCTGACATTTATGACATATCCTGTGGATATGTCATAAATGTCCTTCATAGGAAAACCAATATAAATGCAGCGGTCGCTATTGATCGCGGCATTGAACTAGTTAAACAGCCAGGAACAGCGCCATCACTGTTCCTAGCCGTTAGGCTCAGCGCGTGAGCCCGCTCCATACATCACCCCCCCCCCACTCCATGATGTGTCGGCACATCACGGGTCGGGAAGGGGTTAAGTAAGAAGCGGTCAGGGGGCCCGGCACCTGACTGCCGACTATAAGACGCAGGGACTTTTTAGCAAGATTTATTCTTGATAAAAACGGCGTCTTATAGTCCGAAAAATGCGGTAGTTGGATGATCTAAAACATGTAAATGTGACAAATTAGCAACAATAGAAGAAATCAGTGAAGGGCAAATACTTTTTGTATTTAGTGCCAACATAAACCCGTATTGAAATCAATTCTTTGATCCTGGCTTAATGACAATATAGTGTGTGAACATAGACAATGCTAAATTTGTTACTATACTAAACTTCCCCATATTTTCATTATTAATATACCTTCTAAATAGACACCTTGGGGGGAAATTTATTAAGACTGGCGTTTCAAACACCAGTCTTAATCTAAATTGCACGGGAGTACGTTGCGCCTAATTTATTAAGAGACACATATATCTTAATAAATTAGGCACATCACTGTCCATCTATGCGCAAGTAAGTCAAATCCAGTTTCTGGAGTAAATTATAGTCAATTTGTCAGGCCGTGGAAGGCTACATCTCTTCAACTAAACTCCACTCACTATTAAGTAAAATAGCGTGAAAGTCCCAAATGCCTCAGGAGTAAAAAAAATTGCGCTAATTGCGAAATTTGAGTAATTTGTGACTACTCTATGACAGAGAACTGTGTAGAAATTCACCCCCTTGTCTTCTCTCTGTATCTGAAGTTTTCTCAATGTTGATGATATCTTGGATAGTATGACTCTTTCTCCAACTAATTCAAACGTCTTGTCATTATGAATAACAAAAACAGACATCTTTAGATTCGTTGTTTGTTCTTCGAGTGGAGGGTTTGGCTTCAATTATAGGCTTCCAATCCAGCTTTTTGGTTTTCCAGGATTAAGAAATTTCAGTTTAAAAGGTAAATCTCTCCTTATTACTGCCTATAATGAAACTTAATGACTGACATTTACACATTTTACTAAACTGTGACATGTGAGAAGGGAGAATAGCAAACAGACCAAACTCAAGGATGATATCACACGTCGTGGTTTTGAGTCAAAAACGTCTCAAAATACGGAGCTGTTTTCAAGGGAAAACAGCCCCTGATTTTCAGATGTTTTTTGAGCAACTCGCGTTTTCGCAGCGTTTTTTACGGCTGTTTTTGGAGCTGTTGTCATTGGAGTCTATGAGAAAACGGCTCCAAAAATGTCCCAAGAAGTGTCTTGCACTTCTTTTGACGAGGCTGTAATTTTACGAGCCGTCTTTTGACAGCGACGCGTAAAATGACAGGTCGTCGGCACAGTACATTGTAAGACCCATTGAAAGTAATGGCCAGATGTTTGCCAACATGTTGGAGCCGTTTTTCAGACCTAATTCGAGGCGTAAAACGCCTCCATTACGTCTGAAAATAGGTCGTGTGAACCCAGCCTGACAGTTTACAGTACAGTAAATGTGGATGGAGTTTTGAAACTCCATCCACATGAAGTATAAAATATCAGAGTAGAATTCAAAATTCAAATCCGCATCATGTTAAATCTGTCACAGATTTGTCACAAATTTTCAGTGTGAATTTCACTCTTTGCAATGCATAAGGTGAAACCCAAGACAAACCCACAACAAATTTGGTGTGAAAATGCAAATTTGCTTAGAATTTAAAGTGAAATCCACGGTAAAAAAAAAATAATTTTACACAAAGATTGTAGGGTATGTAAGAAGTATACATTTGGAAAGCAAAAAAAAAGTATCCAAACATATAATGTCACATACTTATAGGTTTTTGTGGGCCAAACCAATGCCAAAAGGGCATCCATACAGTTGAGTATAATTTTTTCTCTGGGAAAAGAGGCCTAAGTTGACATAGATAAATAGCATCTACACTAATAACTAAAATATTAAATGTAGCTCATCAATCATTTTAGTTTTTATAGACAGTTACAGTATTGCTTGGTTTTTACCATTGCATTTCTGCTAAATATTATATTGTAATTTTTTATTATTATTATCGTGGTGTATTTATAAGGTTTTTAGTTAGTATTTTTGTTACTATAAAATTACAATAGCAAAAAACGTGTCAGACTACTAAAATATTAATGTTTTAGTCCTTTTAAATTCCTGTCCTCAATAATACCATTTGCAAATCAATGTCATGTTTGTTGTGTTTGATTATAAAAAGAGAAAGCTTCTAATGGGAAACCTGCAAGCCTTGACTGTCTACTTCATTAGAACATGCATATTTGTACATCGGAAAATTATAAAAATTCTTGAATAGAATTTTATGCTACATATAATTACAAAAATAACATATAGCTACCATTTACTTTGACTAATGCTTAGCATTTCAGTCACATCTCTAACCCAGATATATTTATATTATATTATATTGGCCTTGTGACGTTATCTGGTGTGACATTTCAAACCCCTGGCTATTCTTTGATGTTAGGTTGGATAACAGTGTGAGCATTTCTCATTATTCTAAAATACTATATATAAGTGACTGAGAAAAAGCTCCTTCTTTATCATCGAAGAAAATGTGTTTCATAAAAGAAAAATCTATACAGCTGACATAAACTATATAAAATATCCCTGTATTTGTTTGATTCAATTATATTGCCACAAGGGGTAGAAAGACCCTTTAACTTGTATTCTAGATGTGAGAAAATATCTGCCATAGCTTATTTACATGCCAAGATATCAAAACTTGAGTTCCCAAGCTTCCTTATAGAAGCATTTCTTCACGTTACAACAATCGGTCTTTTGCTTCCATGACTTTATGTGTAGCCTAATCAAAACCATGTCAGCGTTCATATCTTTACTAATGCCAGTGGGTAGTTACAATGTATACATTAATGTGGATGGTGATAAAGGGATTATGATGGGTGTCCTGGACCAGAAGAGTTTTCGTAGTAGTAAAACAGATGTCTGCTCTACAGAGCAACCTAAAGCTTTTTTGCTGCGAAAGTGATTATTGTAAACATTTTAATGTTAAAGGGGTTTTCCCATCAGGGACATTTATGACATATCCACAGAATATAGTAATAGCTAGGAAATGTACGGCACTCTGGTATGTGGTGCTGCTCGAGTAGGATTCCACTCCTTAATAATAAATGCACAAGAACACGGCACTCAAGTTTGCGATGAAATAATATAAATATTTTATTTTGCAATCCACTTATAAATGTTTTCGGCCAACATAGGCCTTCATCAGATAATTCTATTCAAAATAAAACAAAAAAAAAAGATATAATGGTACATGAAGGATGTCCCAAAATGCATGTTACAAAAAGAAAAATGACATCTTACCAGATTGCTCGGGAACAAGGAATACGAAACAGGTATAAGACTGTGTATCACTCTCGTGCGCAACGTCTGTTGCTGTAGTAAATGGCGCCAAGTCAACATGTTTGTAGCGTGTATTTAAGGAGATTTTGTCTCGTGATCACTGACGTTGCAGACACACAACGTCATAGCGTGAACCCATCATGTGATCATCCAAAGCAAGGCATGGATAGATATGAAAGACATCAGTGCCTGGTAGGTCACATGATGCAAACTATAATGACGTAACTAACATTAACACGCTAAGTGTAATAAAACAGGGTTATTGACAATCCCGACAATGCGGCAAGATGGTGGGGGCATCCTCACAAAGTAATTGTAGGCACATCTTTAGTGTGCCTGTTGGATATATAAAAAGGCATCATGTTAGAAAATAGCAAATCTGTCGTAAAAAGTGTTTATGGTCAATCCATAGATCGGTTAATCCATCAAAATGATCGTTATAGAGTGAGCGTTATAAAATTATAGACTTTGGGGGAGCTGCAGTTCACAAGACCAAGAACAACACCATTTAAATAAAACTATGTAGATCATATTCCCTGTTTAATCCTCGTGGTTCTAAAGACTGCATTGTGTGAATACAAAAGGCTTCTCGCAATTTCAATCTCTTCCTGTGATCTCTGCCTCCCCTAGGAACAGTTACTTGTTCCAATATTTGAAATTTTAATTGGGATACATTGTAAGCCAATTTATGAAAATGTTGGGGCAATGGTAATAACAAGTTTTTACATATGATTGTTGATATGTGCTGTGAAATGCAGTCTCGTACATGCTGGGTCATCTCAAATGGGACTAATTTTTCTTGCAAATACAGGGTATGGCAATGGGGTCCAATGTGCCCCCCATATGCAAATTGTTACATGGCCAACTTTAAAGAGAATTACATTTATCCCAATAATTTATTTCAAACTCATTTGTTGGTCTGGAAGAGATATATTGACGATGTCTTTTGCATATAGGGTGGCACATTGGACACCCTTTTTGCCTTTCATACTTACCTTAATAGTGTCCGGCCGGAGCTGCAGTTCACAATACACCATGACGCATCTGAAATAGATTTTTTTGGACACAACTGTCATTAAAGATGACAATGGGTTCCTCTCTATAGACTTATTTGTAAAACCAACAGATAGAAACAATTTGTTACATTTTATGAGCTGTCATCCTACAGCCACTAAGAAATCTCTCCCCATTTCTCAGTTTCAACCGTATACTCACGGCAAAAGACACTAAAATATTACATCTTGAGAAAATTAATGAAAAATTTAGATCTAGAGGATATCCACAGAAGGTCTTAGAAGAAGGTAGGCGTCCTAGAGATGTCTGATCTGTAAAGAGTAATGTGAGGATAACTTTTGTCCATTTTGTTCATCCTTTTGCTTACAAATACATAAAATGATTCGCCAACATTGGCCTATTCTACAGAAAGGCTATCCGTCAGTAGAAGCCTTTAGACAACCTTTTTTACCTTGTTTTCAACGTCCTGAAAACTTACGAGACAAATTGGTGCATGCAGATGAGGGCTCTAAAACTGTGACATCTCGCCAACAGTTCTTGAAATCCAAAAAAATGGGTACTTTCCCGTGTTTGCATTGTGCACAATGCACAAATGTCATAAGGGGTGATAAAGTATTTCACCCACTTTGAGGGAAGGGATATCCCATTAACGGCTTCTTCACTTGTGATTCCTCCTATGTGGTTTATGTTGTGAAGTGCGCTTGTGGCCTCATATATGTTGGGGAGACAACCCAGCATGTACGAGACCGCATTTCACAGCACAAATCAACTATCATATGTAAAAACTTGTTGTTGCCTCAACATTTTCATAAATTGGGTCACAATGTATCCCAATTAAAATGTCAAATATTGGAACAAGTAACTGTTCCTAGGAGAGACGGAGATCACAGGAAGATATTAAAATTGCGAGAAGCCTTTTGGAGTCACACAATGCAGTCTTTAGAACCAAGAGATTTAAACAGGGAATATGATCTATATAGTTTTATTTAAATGGTGTTGTTCTTGGTCTTGTGAACTGCAGCTCCCTCAAAGTCTGTAATTTTATAATGCTCACTCTATAACGATCAATTTGATGGCTTATCCGATCTATGGATTGATCATAAACACTTTCTATGACAGATTTGCTATATTTTAACTTGATGACTTTTTATATATCCAACAGGCACACTAAAGATTTGCTTACAATTAATTTGTGAGGATGCCCAGACCATCTTGCCGCAATGTCGGGAACCTCAATAACCCTGTTTTATTACACTACACTTAGTGTTTTAATATTAGTTACGTCATTATAATTTGCATCATCATGTGACCTACCAGGCACATATGTCTTTCATATCTATCCATGCCTCACTTTGGATGATCACATGATGGGTTAACGCGTGTCAGTAACGTCAGTGATCACGAGACAAAATCTCTTTAAATACACGCTACAAACATTTTGACTTGGCGCCATTTACTACAGCAAAGGACGTTGCTTGAGAGAGCGATACACAGTCTTATACCTGTTTCGTTTACCTTGTTCCTGAGCAATCTGGTAAGATGTCTTTCTTCTTTTTGTAACATGCATTTTGGGACATCCTTCAGGACTTCGTTTTTTCATTGTTCACATGTATATGTAACCTTACCACATAAATTCTGAGATAATTTATTTTGCCCATTTCTCTTGATAAAGTGAGGATGTATATCATAGCGATGGCAGTTATCATAATAGTACTGTGTATTATCTACGCATTGTATAAATGCATTATATGAGAAGTATATTGTTAGTATAACATGGTGAGATTTACCCACTTATGCTTGATCCTTATTTTTGCCTAAATAGTCCTTATATATATCCTACTTGTATTTTCCATTGACATTATGGATGTTGTTGTACCATTATACCTTTTTTTGTTTTATTTTGTATAGAATTATCTGATGAAGGCCTATGTAGGCCGAAAACGTTTATAAGTGGATTGCAAAATAAAATATTTCTATTACTTCATCGCAAACTTGAGTGCCGAGTTCTTGTGTGTTTATAACCACAGGATATGTCATAAATGTCAGATAGATGTGGGTCCCACATCTGGGCCCCTTATGTTCCCTCTGACAATTTGATTTTCGACAATATAAGAAGAAAACAATTTAGCTCGCTGAGCTACGCTGTTTTCGTAACTCCTGTAGTACTGAATGGCGGTTACGGAAACAGCGTAGCATGCGAGAAACACTGTTTACACTACTGACATTTAGTACTATCGCACTTAACTCAGCAAGCTACGCTGTTTTCTTCTTATATGGTTGGATATCACAAGCGTCAGCAGGAATACAGAAAGCTAGAACAGGGTTTAAGGTGCGGTCCCAGAGGTGGGACCCATATATATATCTGTCATTATTGTGGATATGTCATAAATGTCCCTGATGGGAAAACCCCTTTAGCTTATGGGGTGTGAATTAAAAATTGGTGTGTTGTAAAATATGTTGTAGAACTTTTCTTACTAATTAAATTTTGAGTCTGCATTTTATGGAGGTTGCTTTTATCTCTTGCAATATAAATCTTTAGCAAAGTCAATGCAGGGGTTTATTTCGATTTTCTCATTCAGGAGAGATGGTTACCATTTTTTTTTTATTTCTAAATTTGCTGTTCAACATCACAAAAAAATTCTGCTTAGTAGGCAACAGAGTTAGGGAAATGTTTATGCATAAAACATCTCATTGCACAAGAATTTATAGTGTATGGCATTAGGAACCATTTTACAATTTATATCAAATTAATCTTGATAAAAAGTTGAGTAACTGTATTACTTATCTTGTAGTGATCCTGACTCACAGTCTATATAACAGAACTTCTATTCACGAATCTGCTGACTTCAGAGCTGAGATTTTCCAGAATGCCCTGCTGACTTAAATTCTTCACTGAGTTTTCTCTTGTCACTTGAATTTTGGGAAGTGTACAGATGGGTCCACCCTTACCTTTGCTTAAATTTAGTTTAGGACTCCAATTTATCATGAAACAAATTCAATACAAGATCACGACATGGTAGCAAAACCCTTGACAGGCTGCAATTCACATCCCAAACACTGGGTGGCCACATATAGACATATATAGCATAGACATTTCGTGACAGAGAATCACAAAATCATGTTTTCTTTCAAAGCTACTAATCTTACTAATTTTTGTCTTATCAGGAAATGTGATAAGATAAAAAGTGAGGAAGGACACATCTGTAGTTTCTAGACCACGCACTGTACAGTAATGTGGTGTTCAAAAACTAACTGTTCCACTGCACTATATGCGTTCAGCTAAGATTTAGGGAAACGAATGACATCCTTGTTGATTTTTTCTAGTGGCAACCTGCAGAACTGTGAATACAGCTCTGGACCATATCACAGTTACTCAGGACCAAATGGTTACAATGTCTGCATGGTTGAACTCATCCACCATAGTACCAGAGGATCCTCCATTAAGCCCACGCTCTAACATATTAATGAGCGCTAAATGTTCAGAAGAATACAACCCAATGTGGAGGTGACTTTGGAGACAATCCCTTGTCACTAGGTTCTATTTCATATGGATTGATTTATAAATAACCTATAAGATCGTATTTATATAGCTTATGTCTACAATGATAACAACAAAGATTACGATGCAATAAAAAGTGGACATGCAGATGTTCTGTATGTAACAACAGTGTTCCGTTTTGTGAGGCTATTGCTGAAAATGTTGCAAGTGTGTACCACATTTATACAGTAAGTATAACATTTCCTACCCAAAAACTAAATTGTAAAATGGCTATCAATGGTACTTGCACAAAAAAACCACGGGTCTATATGCCTACTTTGTGAATTTGGTGCACATCCAAATTGGATGGAACAGCAAAATGACATATGAAACTTTTATAAATGTGCTTATTGCCAACAGATAATAAATGACTTCCAAACTTTACCTCTAAGATGATTTCCTGTGCAAGTTTCTCATTCTAAAAAAATCTTGGGTATCGAAGCTCTGTAACGTTATGTTATAGCAGATAGAACTGTGACCACTTCATATCATGTACATTAGCAACATATAATAAAATGCTCCTACCGATAAGAATCCAAGTGGCGGGCAAGCTAGCCTTTCTCACCCTGAAAAATATACTAAAAGGAATCTGCACATTAAGAGAATTAAAATTATTTTCTGCAAATACAAATAATGCAAATAAAACGACATATATGCCTTTATTGCAGTAAGTCTAGTTATTTACAATACAAATCAAACGGTTAGATTTAAAACATGTTTATGGATTATCTAAAAAAAAATATTTGCAATCTTTCTACACACAACACATTTAGTTTGTGCATTGTGCTGTCATATTACTCTAAATATAATATCTGTTATGTATAGTTTAAGGAACTTTAATTGACTGCCATAGGAATTGACAAAGCTGTATTTAAAGAGGACCTGTCACCACATGTCTGTTTAAGTAAATACTTGAATTTCTTATAAAATAATAATTCTGGAGCATCTTTTCTTAGAACCTTGCATTGTGCCGTTTCTCTGTTATAACTCCTGGAAATGTATGAATAAATTGACAACACAGAGTTGTCAAGAGTGTTTAGGGACAACCCCTTTGATAATGGTAAAACTGAGTTGTAAATGTATTCATACATTTGCAGGAGAAATAAGAGAGGAACAGCACAACACAGAGTTCTAAGAAAAGATGCTCCAGAACTGTTATTTTATAGGAAAAACGTATTTACTAAAACAGACTTGTGAGAAGTAACTCAGGCAATGTTGCTGGACTGAGGATGAATGACTGTGGAGATGTAGACTTTCGAAAGTGACAGCACAGTAGAGGCATCTCAGATATTAACCCGAAACAATGTATGCATTACTCTCTCAACTATCTTTTGTCTGGTGAGGAATAATTGTACGTTCCGAACAATTGTACTGTGAACAGCAATACAATAATTGTTATTTATATTATAATATATGGAATTATTCAATTATATAACACTACCAATACCCTATTCATTATACCATTTATCATTGTGTAAGCTCTAAATAATATATGTTGTTCTGCTTATCATGATATTTTCCTATAAATGAATGCTCTTTTCTTATTGTGTTGTGCCCTTCAACTACAATATTTAAATAATAATAATAACAACACTAATAACCTGGAGTGGATGCCTTTGTATCATGGGAACCAAACACCTTGTCAATACACAAAGAAGTACAGAAAATAATAATTGAATCTTCAGGTATTTCCCTAACCTATAATAAAACCCAAAAAGCATACATTCTACTGTAATGAACAAACATAATTCTAAAACATACGTTCTCCTACAGTAAAATACATTTAATTTTGAATAACCTCTGCACTGTAAGTAACGTGTCTATGCCTGTATTATATGTAGGTGGTCAACTGCCAGGGGAAGGTCTGATGCAGAACAAGGTTCAGAATGTCAGTGCATTCTTTAGTTTACCTAAAATATTGCCAATTCACAAGATTTAAGTGCAGGTTTATACAGAATATTATTTATCAGTGTAATGTGCTTTCCCTCTCCTTAACCCCTTCCCGCCGCAGCCACTTTTGGACCAAATGACAGAGCCTCATTTTTAAAATCTGACATGTGTTACTATATGTGGTAATAACTTCGGAATGCTTTTAGCTATCCAAGCGATTCTGAGATTCTTTTCTCGTGACATATTGTACTTTATGTTAGTGAAAAAATTTGATCGATAAATTCAATATTTCTTTGTGAAAAACATCAAAATTTTGCAAAAATGTGCAAAAATGTGCATTTTTCTAAATTCAAATGTATCTGCTTGTAAGACAGATAGTTATGCCACACAAAATAGTTACTAGTTAACATTTCCCATATGTCTACTTTATGTTTGCATCATTTTTTGAACATCCTTTTATTTTTCTAGGACGTTACAAGGCTTATAATTTTAGCAGCAGTTTCTCACATTTTCAAGAAAATTTTAAAAGCCTATTTGTTTAGGGAACAGTTCAGATCTGAAGTAGCTTTGAGGGCCTTATATATTAGGAACCCCCACAAATCACCCCATTTTAAAAACTACACCCCTTAAAGTATTCAAAACAGCATTTAGAAAGTTCCTTAACCATTTATGCATTTCACAGGAATTAAAGCAAAGTGGAAGGGAAATTTGCAAATTTAATTTTTTTTGCAGAAATTCCATTTTAATCCATTTTTCCTGTAATACTGAAGGTTTATTTTTTACCAGAGAAACACAACTGAATATTTATTGCCCTGATTCTGCAGTGTTTAGAAATATCCCACATGTGGCCCTAGTGCGCTAATGAACTGAAACAAAAGCCCCAGAAGCAAAGGAGCACCTAGTGGATTTTTGGGCCTTAGTTTTCTTAAATTATATTTCAGGCATCATGTCAGATTAGAAGAGGTCTTGTGGTGCAAAAACAAAGGAAACCCCACAAAAGTGGCTCAATTTGGGAAACTACAAGCCTAGAGGAATTCATCTAGGGGTGTAGTGAGCATTTTGACCACACAGGTATTTCATAGATTTCATTAGAATTGGGCAGTGAAAATAAAAATGTTATTATGTTCCAATAAGATGTAGCTTTACCTCAGAATTTTTAATTTTTTCAACAAATAAATGAGGAAAAGCACCCCAACATTTGTAAAGCAACTTCTCCAGAGTACAGAAATACACAACATGTGGTCATAAACTGCTGTTTGGGCAAGCGGCAGGACTCAGAAGTCCAATTTGGGAAACTACAAGCCTAGAGGAATTCATCTAGGGGTGTAGTGAGCATTTTGACCACACAGGTATTTCATAGATTTCATTAGAATTGGGCAGTGAAAATAAAAATGTTATTATGTTCCAATAAGATGTAGCTTTACCTCAGAATTTTTAATTTTTTCAACAAATAAATGAGGAAAAGCACCCCAACATTTGTAAAGCAACTTCTCCAGAGTACAGAAATACACAACATGTGGTCATAAACTGCTGTTTGGGCAAGCGGCAGGACTCAGAAGTAAAGGCACGCCATTTCACTTTTGGAGTACAGATTTTGCTGGATTTATTTCTCGGCACCATGTCGCATTTGTAAAGCTCCTAAGGTACAAGTACAGTGGAAACCTCCCAAAAGTGACTCTATTTGGGAAACTACACCCCTAGAGGAATTAATCTAGGGGTGTAGTGAGCATTTTGACCCCACAGGTGTTTCATAGATTTCATTAGAATTGGGCAGTGAAAATGAAACATTTTTTTTTCCACTAAGACGTAGCTTTAGGTCAAAATGTTTCATTTTCTCATCAAATAAAGGAGAAAAAGCACCCCAACATCTGTAAAGCAACTTCTCCAGAGTACGGAAATACCCCATATGTCGTAATAAACTACTGTATGAATACACATCAGGGAAGGAGCGCCATTTGGCTTTTGGAGAGCAGATTTTGCTGGATTGGTTTTTCTGCACCATGTCGCTTTTGCAAAGCCCCTTAGGTACCAGTACAGTGGAAACTACCCAAAAGTGAGTTAATTTGGCAAACTACACCGATTGAGGAATTAATCTAGGGGTGTAGTGAGCATTTTGACCCCACAGGTCTCTCATAGATTTTATTAGAAATGGGCAGTGAAAATGAAAAATTACATTACTTTCCAATAAGATGTAGCATTAGTTCAAAATTTTTAATTTTCCCAACAAATAAAGGAGAAAAAGCACCATAACATTTGTAAAGCAACTTCTTCAGAGTAGGGAAATACCCCATATGTGGTCAAAAACTGCTGTTTGGATACACGGCAGGATACAAGGGAAGGAGCACCATTTGGCAGTTGGAGCGCAGATTTTGCATGATTGCTTCCTTGGTGACATGTTGCATTTACAAAGCCCCTGAGGTACCCCTGAAATGTGACTCCATTTGGTAAACTACACCCCTTGAGAAATTAATCTAGGGGTGTAGTGAGCATTTTGACCACACAGGTTTTTGCTGAATTTATTAGAATTGGGATGTGAAAAAAAAATAAAAAAATTCATTTTTTTTGCGAAAAATGTAGTTCTAACCCAAAATTTTGCATTTTCACAAGGACTATAGGAGAGATGCACCTCAACGTTCGTAATGCATTCTCTCCAGAGTAAGGCAATACACCACACGTGGTCGTAAACTGCTATTTGGACACACAGCAAGGCTCTAAAGGGAAGGAGCGCCATTTAGTATTTGGAGTGGAGATTTTACAAGATTAGTTTTTTGACACCATATTGCATTGAGCTATAGTACCAGTACAGTTGAACCTCTGAAAAATTACCCCATTTTGGAAACTAGATCCCTCAAAGAATTTATCTAGGGGTGTAGTGAGCATTTTGACCCCACAAGTGTTTTGCAAAAATGAGTACACAATAGATGTTGCAGATTGAAAATTGGCGTTTTCCACAGATATGCCATTTCAGTGCCCAATGTGTTGTGCCCAGCTTGTACCATCGTAGACACACACCCCATAAATTGTTAAGCGGGTTCTCCAGACTACAGTAATAGCCCATATGTAGTCATAAATTGCCATTTGGGCACACTGCCAGGCTCAGTTGGATCACCATTTGACTTTTGAAGCGCAGATTTTGGTTGGTGTTTTACTGGTATTTCAGCTTATAATGTGGGGGCATATGTAAGCTGGGCGTAGTACATCAGGGTATATGTAATCTGTGCAGAGTACATCAGGGTATATGTAAGATGGGCGGAGTACATCAGGGCATAATAGGATGATGTAATAATGGGGTGAATGAATAATCCATGGATTGGTGTGGTACGCTTTGAGCCAATCCTTTATACACAGGCCGTGTTTATTGGGTATTATACAAAATATCTGCGCTCCAGTATTGCCTAATCTTTGTCTTCTTCACTAGCCCTATAAGCAGCACAAGGCCCTAAAGTTTCCTCATCTCCGCTGCATCTACAGGGTCCACCTGTGGGGTCCAGCAAATGATGATGTGGGGTATTTAGTGAAATTCTACTGGACCTAAAAAATTAGTCTGGGCCATCATTTAGCATAACTTTGCATCACTGCGTTTTGAGAATCATAACGTGTTATTTTTCCGTTGACGGAGCTGTGTGAGGGATTGGTTTTTGTGGAACGAGCTGTAATTTTTATTGGTTTCATTTTGGGGTACATGCGATTTTGTTACATTTTTTGGGAGATGAGGAAACCAAACAACAGCAATTCTAGCACCGTTTTGTTTTTTCTTTTTTTACAGTGTTCACCGTGCAGTATAAACAACATGTTAACTTTATTCTGTGGGTCAATAGGATTACAGCGACACCAAATTTATATAGTTTTTTTTTACGTTTCACTACGTTCCAACAATAAAAATACTCTTGTTTTAGTGTTGCCGTTTTCTAACAGCCATAACTTTTTTATTTTTTACTTGATATCGCTGCAGGAGGACTTGTTTTATGCGTGACAAACTGTAGTTTCTATTGGTAACTTTCTGCATTACTTGCAACGTTTTAATCACTTTTTATTACATTTTGTTTGAGACAAGATGACCAAAAAATAAAATGCGGTCATTGTTTTTTATTACATTTTTTTACGGTATTCACCATGCGGTAAAAAATTATGTTATATTTTTATAGATCAGGCCGTTCCGAACGCCTCGTGCAGGACCTAATAGGCTTCTATTAGGACGGCTTCCTGGTTGCCATAGCAACCATCGCAACCCGCGAGCCTCCTCCCTCTGTCAACCACTTCAATGCCATTGACAGCCGCATTGAAGGAGTTAAACGACGGCGATTGGTGGTAATTGCCATTGCCGCTGTTACATCGGGATGTCAGCTGTGTATTACAGCTGACAGCCGCTGAAGATGAAGCGCGCACAGCTACTGTGCCCGCTTCATCTACAGGGCATGACTGTACACCCTTGTGCGGGAATGTACTGTAAATCAGGACGTACAGTCACGCCCAATAGCGGGAAGGGGTTAAAGCTCTGTTCACACGGGTCGAATATGGTGCGGAAAAAACAGCAGCGTATCTGACACAGAAGACACATGGAGCTCTGGCCGAAAGTGCGCATCATGTCCATGATTCACCTCCAATGGCATTGCCATAGCGGCGTGTCCCTGCTCCTCACGTGTGGTCTACGTTCAGCTGGACTTTTTTCTTATTTAAACAGGAATTAGGCCTCTTGTCTCCTCTACTTGCTGCGTATTTGCAGCTTTTCTGCAGCAAATATTACAGGATTTTCACTTCCCCATTGAACTTAATGGGGAAAATCTGCAACAAAATTGCAATGATTCCAGAGCATAAATTGTAATGCTGCAGATTAAAAATGTTAAGTGTTTTCTATGCAGATCTTTTCCACACCGCGTGGATGGTATTTGTTAAAATGTCATCCACTTTGCTGCTACTGTAATACGCTGCAGATTTTGCGCCTGCAGATCCGGATGGAAAATCTGCAGCAAATCTGTTACGTGTGAACATAACCTAATGAAGTTGTTTGGTCCTATGTAAATAAACCCTAATCCTTGATATCCGGTACTTTCATGTAGTTTTGATGGCAAGAATAGTGCAGTCTATAGGGTCCATCAGTGACTCTTTGGATTAGATGGACAACATATTTATCACAGCATCATGAGCTCCTCTTGAGTCCCCTCTTTAGTGGTGGCGCCACTGGCATAGCAAGTGGCAGCAGGAGCTTTTTTTTTTTTACCAGCAACCGGTGTCTATGTCATGGTCTATAAACAGTTTCATGCAGATTAAAAGATCAACAAATATAAAAGGAATATTTCTAAAAATCCATTGTGCACGAACATGTACAGATGTAGCCGTCTTTACCTTGACTTTTAACGCATTAAATAAACAGTGGCTAGATCTCTTATCTTGACTTTTTCAATGACTTTTCAATGGCTTTTGTTGTGTGATATCACGCTGCAGCAACTTATCTGTCACGAAGGGTCTGTGGACCCACTGGGCCGTATCACCTTGGCGGTAAGGCAGCTGGCCAACAGGGCGCAGATGAAAGTCTATAGTTCGGATAGGTACCTGTGGCAGCTCAGGCAGCAGCAGGGCAGGCTCGGCTGGGACTAGGCACCAGACAGACGTCAGACGAAGTGAAGCAGGTCAGACGTGGATACAGCACGACACGACTTTGGCACAGCACAATGCTCGACCAGGAAGGTATGGAATGCTAGGAACAGGAACTGGAGCAGGTACAGGTACAGGAAACACACTAGGAGGCCATCACATAGACAGACTAGGAATACACAACAAAGCTCAGGCATGGGAGGATGGGGCTGGGACCTTCTAATAGCCCAGGGTGCTCTGAAGCAATCAGCTCAACTACCAACATGTGTGCGCTCTGGCTTCTCAAGTCTGGACTGAGCTCGTGAGCGCACCCTGGTGGTCACTGTGAAGCAGGACGGCCGTATGTGCAGACATCTCTTGAGAGAAGGGCGCCGACTGGATGGAAGGAGTTCGTGGTCAGCGACCACGGACGTTACATTATCAGAGTCAAGTTAAAGATGGCTACATCCGTATCTTTCTTTTGCTGTCACTTTAGACTGAACTATAATATAAAGATTAAAGCAAGTATCTAGAGTTACAGTTGCTTCCGATATAATGTCAGGGCGAATACAGCTAATCTCGGTGGTAGCCATGGCAATGTATATTGTCGCGACTTTCTGACCACAACTTTCTTCCAGTGGAAATACGGGGTGGGGGGGCGCGGTAGCCTAAGACTGTGATGACACCTTTACTAGATGTCAGCACAGCTGACTGACGGACACAGCTGGTAAAGTCAATAATCAGCGTCTGTTCGCCTGCTCTATTCTGAAGCCAGGAGTCAGGAGACGAGCCATAGGGCAATGTAGGATGGATGACTATTTTTTTTTTTTACTTTTGGGCCCCCACCAGTGCTTAGTGTACCCCACTGGACGTCATAATGACTGTCCAGTGAGAAGACTAGTTAGTCAATTTAACATTATAATTCATTATCATATGATTGACAATACAATATATGATTGAACTGCCGGACTGAATTAATATGATCATCAAAATGCTATAGTAAGCATGTGTGGATTAACCCATAATGATCCCACTCAGCATCTTATTGTAGAAATGATAGTACAGGTAATAATCGGTGGTAGTGTTGACACTATAAAAAAATCCAATTTGTGAAATGTTAAAAAAAAAAATGAATGCAGAGTTGTGACAAGAGGGACATTCTACTACCAAAATTCTCAGTGGAAAAGAAAAAATGTTAAAGACCAGATTCATCAAGTTGATTAGAAAGTGAGAATAGACAAGAAAGCAAACAAGGAAACACCGCAATTGAAAGACAAAGGAGTCGGCGCTTGAAGACAAGCTGTCTCAGCAAAAATAAAAAGTCTGAGCTTTCAAGTCTCCTGATTTGTCAACAAGATTCTGAAGGAACTTAGCTTTTTTTTGTCACTTAGCTTTGTGTTTTGTGTTCTTCTCCCTGGGTGAAGCACACAATCGAAATTAATGACCTGAAGCTCATGAAAATAAAAAAGCACAGCTGTCAAGAAGCCATTTATTTTCAAGAATTATGAAATCTTTGGAGGCTTCTCATTCTTCTAGCCTCATGCAGTTGATTCATCCACAAATAGATTTCTCTGGGGGCTCAAAATGCAACAAATCTAATGCAACGCAGGTATTAATCCTGAACATGATTATAGCGATCCAGTTGTCTAGACAACTGTGGTAGCATAACTTTATTTGCTAGGTATACTTAGTAGCAGAAGGAAAGCAAATACTATAAATTTATGTATTTCTACAAGTAGAGAACAAGTTGTTTTTTTGTTGTTCATTTGGCTTAAAACAAATATATATCTATAGTAACGGAGGTGTGTTTTTCCAAAGTATATTATTTCTATTGGCCATATTAAATAATTATAATAACGTTAAAAAGATGAATCCTTACTAACTGTGAAACATTTCCTAAGCTTGTTAACGTGTTAGTATGTAGGTTGAATATGGTTTGTGAAGTCAAAATGTATGAAATATCAGTGAAACATCCTTATTGAAGGGGTATTTCCATTATTAACATTTATGGTATATAAACAGGATGAAGGACCCAGCGATGTCAAGGATGGAAGTTCCCCAACCCCGTAACCGCCTATTAAAGTGGCTGTCAGCTGCCGCATCAAGGCGGAGACTCAGTGGAGAGGTGGACAGGCTTGCAGAAACATCCTAGCTTGCTGTGCTATGCTGTTTCCATAAATCATTTGGAAGTGAATGGGAAACAGTTACCTACGCTGTTTCGGGAACTTGGAAGTTATGAAACAGAGTAAGCTTGCTGTGTTGCTCTGTTTCTGTAACTCCGATTCACTTCTATTGTAGTTACAAACACAGCATGGCACAGTCAGCTTGGCTGTTTCCATAAGCCCGACCACCTCTCCACTGAGTCTCCGCCAGCATGCGGCATCCAACGGCCGCCTAAACAATTGGGTATGTTTTTGAACTAGGTACAGGTCTCAGAACTGGGACCCGCATCTATCAGACACTTATGGTGCATCATGTGGATATGCCATACGTGTCTAGGAGGGCATATCCACAGGATTCTTTTCGTACTCATAATCAGGGGAAAACCCAGTGGATTATACTTTTTTTCCTTTAAGACTTTCTTTTACATAGAGTTTGTTTGTTTAAGGTCACTGGCAGTTTAATGGCCCTCGGACTTAAAGAGGCTCTGTCACCAGATTATAAGTGCCTACATAATCTGATCGGCACTGTAAAGTAGATAACAGCAGTGGTTTTTATTTTGAAAAACGATCATTTTTTTAGCAAGTTATGAGCAATTTTAGATTTATGCTAATTAGTTTCTTAATAGACAACTGGGTGTGTGTTTTTACTTTTTACAAACTGGGCGTTGTAAAGAGGAGTGTATGATGCTGACTAATCAGTGACAAATCAGCATCATAAACTCATTGTTCCAGCCCATTATTACAGCATGATTGTGCAGTGAATAAATCTAAAATTGCTCATAACTTGCTCAAAAATTATTGTTTTTCAAAATAAAAACCACTGTTGTGATCTACATTACAGCGCCGATCACATTATGCACGAGATGGGGCACTTATAATGTGGTGACAGAGCCTCTTTAATTTCAAAGTCATTTCCCACAGTCTTATTGAAATGAACTAGAGGAAAGTAACCATAGCAAGTGAAATCTTGTAGCAGCAATAAAGATATACATATTAGACCGCAGGGACAGGAAGTTTTGCAACTGCAGGCAACATAGTATCAAGTTAGGTGGCAAAGCATGTTCAGAGTCCAGGCATGTAGGCAGCAGCATTCAGCATCATGGAAAAAGACTGTGGCTACTTAAACAACTTGGCCAACTTCTTTGATTTGAAAAAATTCTGAAATTACTTGTTTAAAAATCCACTGAATGCCTAGAACCACTGTGGCATTTGTTATGCTACATGTTTTCTGGGGTATACTTGTTGTCACAGCGTAGGGTGTGGAGCCACTAGGCCCTACCGCGTAGCGGTATAGCAGCTGGCCAAACAGGTATAGTACAAAGTCTATAGTCCAGAAAGGGTACCTGAGGCAATGCAGACAGTAGCGGTGATTCAGGCTGAAGATAAGGCTCCGGCAGTAGACGGTCACCCGGCGGGGTGTGACTCAGTAGATGCAGCGGAAGACACAACTTGACTTCGACTCTAGATGGCACAGAGTCACGGTAGCACGATAGCACAGGATACAGGGTACAGGAACGGGTAACACTGGGAACTGGAAATCACTAGGATACCATTTGCAAGACAAACTTAGGTACACAACAATGCTCAGGCACTGATCAAGAGGGCAGAGCCCTATTTATAGTCCAGCAGCACTCTGGACTTGATTGCAGATTTCCTGCAATTGTGCGCACACTCAGATCCAGGAAGTGAGTGCCGGCGTCTCACAGGAGGAAGGCACTGCAGGCAACTCACGGGTCCATGGCCGCGGCCGTCGGAGTGTAAGTCAGAACAATGGGCCGCGGCCATAGACGTTACACTTGCACTGTAGTGTACTTTGTTGCAGATTTTAGACTGAAATTCCCCAAGACCAAGAACCCATGCACACGGCCGTGCCCGTAATCACGGGCCGTGATTTCAGGCACGGCCGCCGACGGCCGCTCGCATTTTCTGGCCGTGCTCCCATACAAAGTATGGGAGGACGGCACGTAAAATGCAAAAGAACGGACATGTTCCATAATTCTCTGAACATTTCTATGGCACGGACACCCATCTGTAGTGATGCGGAAAGGTGTCCGTGGCCAGGGGCGTAGCTAAAGGCTCATGGGACCTGGTGCAAAAGATCTTCTTGGACCCCCAAAATTTCTTCTCATGGTCGACGGTCCGCAGCTTTCAGCTGCATCACTGGGTATCCTAAGTGACTCAATGATACAACACTAGAAGCCAGGGGCGTCACTAAGGTCTTAAAATATCAGGGGCTATATATGTATATATATATATATATATATATATATATATATGTATATATATATATATATATATGAAGGCAGCATATCTATAGCACTACGACCCTATAGCTATTGATAGGATTAGATACATTGGCTCAGCAGACAGTATCACACATGATAGGCTTAGATACAGGGCCCATTCACTGACATTGCGGCTCCAGCGCTGGACCCCGGAAAGGTAAGTATAAGAATTGTTTTGCTTTTTTATGTGTTACAAATTATGTTTGGGTTTGTGTTTTTTTACAGGTTTGGATGTTGGACTACTTCAGATGTTGGACTACTTTGATGGCGCCGTTTTTTTATGCTCAATAAAATGGTTAATGAGGGTTCTATGTTTTTTATTTTTTTTCAATAAAATATTTTTTCTGTGCATTTGTATTTTTTTTAAACTTTATTACTACCGCCTTCGTAATTGTCGCCCCACACAACCCTCATTAACCATTTTATTCAAAATAAAAAAGCTGTCATCGAAGTAGTCCTCGAATCCAAAGTAGTCCAATGACCGAACCTGAAAAAAAACACAAGCAAACAAAAAAAACATTAGTAACACACATTGTAGGCTTAGATACAGGGTCCAGCAGACAGGATCACACATGGGCCATGTATCTAAGCCTCCCATGTGGTTGGCTTAGATAAAGTGCCTAGCAGACACGCGCCGGGACCCCGGCTAATCAGCTATTTTGAAGGGGGAGCAGTGCTCGTACGAGCACTGCTTCCCCTTCATTCCGGTCACTTGTTCACTATATGAATCGCCGACACACCGCGATTGGATACGAGATAGATATGATACATTAGATAGATAGATAGATGTCAAGTGTGACTGCTCAGCATGACAGACATACACAATGAAGGGGTTAATAGCTGCATTACTAGCAGCTACTTACATACATCGGGTGTGGGGTCAGAGAGCAGCAGGAGTCAGGATTCCTGGGAGGAGCAGACATGCACACGATCTTCTTGCTGTAGCCATTCCTTTCCCTCTTCACAGGCCACGAGGAAGAGGGAAACAGCAAGAAGCGAGCTGATTGGGTGGACAGCACAGTGGGCGGGCAAGAGTCTTCCCCCTCCGTGCAATGACTATTTCACCGCTGAGCTGCCACCAATGCTTTAAAATACATTACTGGGTCTCTTTTATACCCCAGCAGGGACCCAGCAATGCAGAGGAATCATTGTAGCACTACTGTGCTACTGTGATGAGGGGGGCCCGGTCGCAGTTGCGACCGCTGCGACCCCTATAGCTACGCCACTGTCCGTGGCCAATAGAACTGAATGGGTCCGTAATTGTGGACCGTATTACGGTCCGCAATTACGGAGAGTTTTTACGGTCGTATGCATGGGGCCTTAGATTGTGCTGACACCTGTAATAGATGTCAGTCTAAGTGAATAGCGCAACTTGTAACATCACTCACCAGAGTCTGCCCTCCTGCTCCTTTCTGAAGCCGGGAGCTGGAAGAAGACCTGTAGGGGAGCAGAGGAGAGGTGAATGAGACTACCCAACCATTGCAACTCGTGAAAATCTATTTCTGCCATACGATAGTCTTATTATATACAGCAATAAGTATATTATTTAAATACACCTTGTTCATTCTGAAAGAAAGGTCACACCTATGGGCGAGTATATATTTTATTAGATCCTTTTTGGACAACAGCTATGAATGCGTGAAATAATTTGCACATTACATTTAACAAATAAACAGTAATATGCTACATATATGGTAGAGTTGTGCTCTAATTAAGTATTTTTGAGAGGCTCTTAAGTTGTTTAACAAAGATTCAGGTGGGCAGATTGTCAACTCTC
Source organism: Rhinoderma darwinii (assembly GCF_050947455.1). NCBI lineage: Eukaryota > Metazoa > Chordata > Amphibia > Anura > Rhinodermatidae > Rhinoderma > Rhinoderma darwinii. The sequence goes on from NC_134687.1 coordinate 460,910,471, forward strand.
CTGAACTTACCTTACTCTCTTTAGTATCTGGCTCTTTGGCTCTTGTTAAGAAGAGCTTATTAAGGCTTTTTTCTCACTGTGGTTAGAATGGTGATACCAAGACACTGAAGGTCATCAAAAACTTTCCTCGGTGAAGGGCTTGTGGAACATAAAGGTTTTATTCGGGTTCCCAACATTTTCTCCTAATGACCTCAAATGACAACAAATGCCATGAGTTAACAAACCAAACAGTACTCACCTATTCCTTGCGATCCCAGCGGCACTCCCTGTGATTGTTACATGCAGGCTCAGCGTGCCGAATCATAATTCTGGTATAATGCCAGAAATACAACACATGACCGCTGAGCCCTCTGATTGGGTGCAACGGTCACATGCTGCCTGCATATAAAAAATCGCCAGGAGTGCCCCAGGAGCGTCAGCACTGGATCGCCTGGGGGAAAATATAAAAGAGTATTGCTATATCATTTGTAGCCATTAGGAAAATATTTCCATAGCAAGGATAAACTCTTTAATGGAAGTATGCGCATGGAGGAATTGGTGGTTGACAAGAATGACTGATCTGTAGGGTTTCTCACACTTTGGTCTGCATAGGTGTTGTTTAGAGTCCCCCCAGCTCTTCCTCTGATGTTAGTGGCTCCAGCATGAATTAGGTCAGCTCATGTGTAGGCGGGCCTATAGAAAGGGTGTTTTTTTTTTTTGTCCTTCCCAACCTTTTCCTTCTCTTATGGAAATGCAAGTTTGAGCGATTTTCCAAAGGCTGCTGGAGTCTGCCAAGAGAGAGCGTGCACGTAAAACCGCAACCTCAAATCTGTAACCACTCTGATTGACAGAGTCTAAGGCTACTCTAAGGTGTTCGCCAGAGCTGACCGCAAGATGGGATGGTCTTTGCTGCTTAGAACCCAGGTTGTCTTAGCAGAGTACTGTGTTGGATTTGAGGTGCTAGGTAGGCAAACCTGAGCTAGAAACCAGACAGCCAGAGGGTTAACTGAAAGTCCAAAACTAGAGCAAGGGGTATTCAGGCAAAGCAAAGGTCAAAACAAGCCAGGAGCAGATAATAAGAATCGTTAAGCAGAGGATAAATGAGAGACAAGTAAAGGTCAGTATTCACGAAGTCCAGAAGTCAGAAGTGCAGGAAAAGTCAGTAGCTTGATCAGAACACCAGAAATTAGGAGAATCACAAGAAAAGACTGAGTGAGAAGGACAGGTTTAAATACTAAACCAAATCAGAAAGATAGAGAAAAGAGATAGGCTCAAGGAAAAAACAGACACCGCCAGAAGCCAGAACCATAGTCATGGTAATCTTAAGGGCACAGGAGTTTCCCAACAGTACCCCCCTTCTACGAGGGGCACCGGACCCTTAAACCTTGGCCTAGGTTTCAAAGGAATCTTTAGATAAAAATTGTAACCAAACGACTTGCATGTACTGAATGGGGAGGAACCCAAGTTCGTTCTTCTGGCCCATACCCCTTCCAGTGAACCAAGTACTGTAGAATACCTCTGACCCTTCTAGAAGCCACAATTCTCTGCACCTTAAACTCCACATCTCCCTCAACTTGAACTGGAGAAGGAAGTCTCCTGAGTGGATTAGATGGTTGAAAATTTTTTTTTAGGAGAGATTTGTGAAAAACATCATGAATTTTAAAAGACGGAGGAAGAGCCAGACAAAAAGACACATTGTTAATAATTTCAACAATCTCATGTTGACCAATAAACCTAGGAGCAAACTTACGAGAAGGCACTTTCAGTCGCAGATTTTTCGTAGAAAGCCACACCTTTGACCCACGCTAAATACAGGACCTACAGTACCTCTTTTGTTAGCATTTTTCTTTTGAATAACTTGGGAGTTCTTCAGGTTCAATTGAACCTAAGCTCAAACTGTGCACAGTTTATTTGACTCAATTTCCACCTCAGAGTTATAACTAAAAGAGGAAGAAAATTAACCAAAACAAGGATGAAAACCATAATTACAGAAAAATGGTGAGATATCAAGAGAAACATGATGGCTGTTATTTATAGCAAATTCCGCTAAAGGACGATATGAGACCCATTCATCCTGGTTATCAACAATATAACACCTAAGATATTGTTGCAAGGTTTGATTAAAATGTTCGGTTTGACCATTAGTCTCAGGGTGGAATGCAGAGGAGAACGATAATCGTATACCAAGTTTCCTACAGAAAGCTCTCCAGAAGCAAACCACAAATTGTACACCTCTATCAGAGACAATATTTTCCGGAATACCATGCCGATGAACCACTTGATTAATAAACAATTTAGACAAAGTTTTGGAATTAGGAAGTTGAAGCAATGGGATGAAATGACACATTTTACTGAAACGATCCACCACAACCCAAATTACAGTTTTCCCTTCAGATGGAGGCAAATCAGTAACAAAATGAATGGACAGATGAGACCAAGGTCTCTGCGGAACAGGCAATGGCAGCAGTTCACCCATAGGACAAGTTCGAGGAGTCTTAGCGTGAGCGCAGACATTGCAAGCAGAGACATAGGAACTCACATCAGAGATAAGGATGGCCACCAATAGAGCCGCGACACCAACTTTTTAGTACCAGTTATCCCTGGATGGCCACATAAAACAGAGGTACAAACAACTTCCCAGCAGGAGTGGTTTGCGGAGCAAGCTGCTGATATTCTTTATTCTCAGCTGAAAGATCCAATGATATTGCAGAAACCACAATTCCCTTAGATAAAATAGGTTCAGGAGGAATATTGGGAACCTGTGAGGAACAGAAGCTTCGAGACAATGCATCAGCCCTGATATTTTTAGACCCGGGTCTGTAGGTTACAATGAAGTCAAATTTGGTAAAGAACGAGGCCCACCTAGCCTGTCTGGGATTGAGTCTTTTGGCTGATTCCAAAAAGGCTAGGATTTTGCGGTCAGTCAGTACAGTAATTTGATGTTTGGCTCCCTCTAGAAAGAGGCGCCATTCTTCAAACGTCCACTTAATAGCAAGAAGTCATGATTACCTATATCATCATTTCTTTGAGTGGAAGAAAATTAGCGAGAAAAAAAAAGCACAAGGAAGCAAGTTAGTTAATACAGAAGATCCTTGGGATAACACGGCCCCACACCTATTTCCGAGGCATCAACCTCAACAATAAAGGGACTAGAAGGGTCAGGTTGAACAAGTACAGGTGCTTTCATAAAACATTGCTTTAAGGTTTCAAATGCGGAGACCGCAGTAGGTTTTCCAATTTACATAATCAGAACCCACTTTAGTAAGATCCGTCAAAGGTTTGGCAATGGAGTAAAAATTATAAATACATTTTCGGTAATAATTTGCAAAACCCAAGAACCTCTGCAGAGCCTTTAGAAGAAGGTTGCACCCAATCAAGAATTGCTTGAACCTTAGCGGAGTCCATACAAAAATCAGTAGGAGACAGCACATACCCCAAAAAATTAATTTAATGAACTCTGAAAATACATTTCTCAAACTTCGCGTAAAGATAATTTTCCCTCAGTACTTGAAGGACAGATCTAAAATGTTGGACATGAGAGGACCAATCAGAATAAAATACAAGAATATTGTCCAGATACACTACCACAAAGCGTCCAATAAAATTTCTGAAAATATCATTAACTAGGTTTTGAAAAACTGCAGGAGTATTACTTAAACCAAAAGGCATGACGAAATACTCCTAATGACCGTCTGGAAGACCATCCCACCTTGCGGTCAGCTCTGGCAAACACCTTAGACTCTGTCGTTCAGAGTGGTCATGTATTTGAGGTTGCAGTTTACGTGCACGCTCTCTCCTAGCTGACTCCAGCAGTCTTTGGAAAATCGCTCAAACTTGCATATCCATAACATAGGCTTGTGATTATGTGATTTCCAATGGCTGCTGGAGTCTGCCAGAAGAGAGAGTGCACGTAAAACCACAACCTCAAATCCATAACCAATATGATCAACAAAGTCTTAGGGCAACTCTAAGGTGTTATGGTCTTTGCTGCTTAGAACCCAGGTTGTCTTAGCAGAGTACTGTGTTGGATTTGATGTAATATGCAGGCGAACCTGGGCTGGAAACCAAACAGCCAGAGGGTTAACTGAAAGTCCAAAACTAGAGCAAGGGGTAATCAGGCAAAGCAAAGGTCAAAACAAGCCAGGAGCAGATAATCAGAATCGGTAAGCAGAGGAAAAATGAGAGACAAGCCGAGGTCAGTATTCACGAGGTCCAGAAGTAAGAAGTGCAGGAAATGTCAGGAGCTTGATCAGAACACCAGAAGTTAGAAGAATCACAAGCAAAGACTGAGTGAGAAGGACAGGTATAAATACTAAATCAAATCTGATAGGCAGAAAGATAGACAAAAGACATAGGCTCAAAGAAAAAAAGAAGCCAGAACTGTAGTCATGTTAATCTTAAGGGAACAGGCATTTCCTAACACCTTCTATTCCTTTTTGTCCCCTCTTCTTTGGTGACAGGAGAACTTAAGGCATATAGATATTATTATTAAAGAGGCTCTGTCACCAGATTATAAGCGCCCTATCTCCTACATAATGTGATCGATGCTGTAATGTAGATAAGTGTTTTTTATTTTGAAAAACAATCAATTTTGAGCAAGTTATGCACCATTTTAGATTTATGATTATTTCTTTCTTAATAGACAACTGGGCGTTGTAAAGAGAAGTGTATGACGCTCACCATTTAGCGTGATACACTTCTCTCCATTAACTTTACCTAAGAGTCTTGGGAGTGAATAGACATCACTTCCAGCCAGGACACGATGTCTATTCACACTCCCGACACTTCAGTAAAGTTTCTGTGAATGACAGCACAGAGTGATCTCGCGAGATCACGCCGTGCTGTGTGTGTAAGTCACCAAGAAACTTTACCGAAGTGTCGGGAGTGTGAATAGACATCGCGTCCTGGCTGGAGGCAATGTCTATTCACTCTCAAGACACTTCGGTAAAGTTAATGTGGGCGTATGTGACAGTACAGCGTGATCTCGCGAAATCATGTTGTGTTGCGAGTACTGCTAAAAATGAATGGAGAGAAGTGTATGACGCTAAATGGTCAGCGTCATACACTTCTCTTTACAACGCCCAGTTGGTAAAAAAGTAAAAACACGCCCAGTTATCTAGTAAGAAAGTAATTAGCATAAATATAAAATTGTGCATAACTTGCTAAAAATTTATCGTTTTTCAAAATAAATAGCTCCGATGAAGAACCTGTGGGAGGAATTCCCATCACAGAATAATATCGCGAGATCACGCTTGTGCAGTGAATGAAGCTGGACATGAATGAAGAGAAGTGTATGACGCCGATTGGTCAGCGTCATACACTTCTCTTTACAATGCACACTTGGTAAAACGTTGAAAAACGCCCAGTTGGTCATTAAGAATTAATTAGCATAAATCTAAAGTTGTTCATAACTTGCTCAAAAATGATTGTTTTTCAAAATAAAAACCACTGTTGTTATCTACATTACAGCGCCGATCACATTATGTAGAGATAGGGCACTTATAATCTGGTGACAGAGCCTCTTTAAGTCTTTTATATTTCCATGTGACTGTAGCTTGATTTTACTTATCCTGGATACTTGTCTGAATTGTCTCGTACCCACACTGTTTGTTGATTATTATTTTTTTTATACCTATTACTTAGCCACAGTAGAGCAACAGCCAAATACCTCATAAGATCAAAGTAACAGGTCCTTTACAGTACATAGCACAAGGGAAAATGTCCAGAGATCTCATTCTCTAGACCAAGCACTAACCGACTGTACAGCTGGCATAGGGACTGCTAAGTCATTGCAGGTCATGCTTCAATAGTAAATTATGTTATTATTCCATGTCAGGTGCAATGGGATATATTTATTTTAAAAAAAAATCATCATTTCAGCCCATAACTAGTCAGAAAAGACGGCCCAGGTGCAGATAAAAAAAAATAATAATAATTTAAACATATGTCCAATTGTAACTCAAACCACCAAATAGTATATCTCCTGAAGATTCTGAAATACGTCTTCAGTTATTTGAGTTAGGTTTTGTAATAACGCTTGTAAATGTAGATGGTCAGGGCTTCATAAATAACTGGATTTTTTTTCCTGGACTGCTGACACAGGGGGCTGATTATGAACACTAGTTTACTGCAAGGACATTGCTTGTACAGGTATAAACATTGTTGACTTGTATTATCAGCTGGGATGTCTACCGAAAGGATGTATAATATTAACATGACTTGTGAATAGTGGGAACTACTGATTTCAACTGAAAGCCTCATCCATGTGTGTGTCAAGTCTGAGGAAGTAGCTGTGGCAAGACCAGAATGACTTGGCCTGTCTTATCTTTAACAGCATGTGGTTATACAAATATAATACATCACAAGAGTCATGGGCTGCTGCAGGCGGAGAAAATGTGTAACTTTGCTTTATTTTAATTAGTCTGTGTATTGCCTTAGCATTGCAGGTGTGAAGGCGCTGGGGAAAACATGCATAAACAGACATTCATGTTATTAAACTAGCTATATTGATAGCATAGCAGGGTTTTTTTTCTACAGCTTTGTATTGGACATGCTTTGTCCTTTCTTTCTATAATTTAATAGCACGTGCTGTTATTATATACTGTATGAACTCTGGAAAGCCATGTCTAATCAATACCCACAGCAATCAGATGATAGATTTGCATTATTGAGCTAAAATACAGTAGCTCTGTCCTTGGGTTCTCACAAAAATATGCAATTTAAAATACTTTGGAACAAGATACAAAATATTTTTTATCGACAAAATCTGCATGTGTGCCCCAGTGCTGCAGAAAACGTAGGTTCTCTGTAAACATAAACTATTGATAAAAAGAATCGCCCTGATTATATGCAAAACTGCAAGAACTAATTATGTGACTAAATATTATTTCTTGCCTCAAGAGTTCAGCACGGCGCATATTCGAGGTTATTAAGTAGAAGTATTTTTGTATACATAGCCCCCCTTGTAGATAATACCACACTCTGCCCTCTGTAGATAATGCCACACAGCCCCATGTAGATACTGCCACAGCCCCCCTTGTAGATAATGCCACACACTGCCCTCTGTAGATAATGCCACACAGCCCCTGTAGATACTGCCACAGCCCCCTCTAGGTAGTGCCACACAGCCCCCCTTTAGGTACCTCACAGCCCCCTTGTACCTAGCACCCCCGTAGATGCTCCCCGTAGATGGCACCCCCCCATCCCTGTAGATAGCGCCACTGTAGGGGACCACTCCAGGAGAAGTCCCTGACTTTACGGGCAGTGACGTCATGGACTTCTCCTGGAGCGGTCCCCTGCCTCCGAAGCAGAATCCCCAGCCACAGAGGCCCGTCGGCCGGTGATTCCGCTCCAGGAGAAGTCCCTGACTTCACTGTCCATATATGGACAGTGAATTCTCCTTGAACGGAATCACTGACCACAGCAGTGTCAGAGACGGTTGTGACCGCGGATTCCGCATCAGGAGAAGTCCCTGACGTCACTGTCCATATATGGATAGTGAAGTCTTGGACTTATCCTGGAGCGGAATTCCCGGCCACAGCTGCTGCACCGCTGTGGCCTGGGATTAGGGATTCCCCTCATACAGGGAGCAAGAAAATCTCCTCCTCCTCCTCCTCACATGCACTTCGCACTGTGAGGAGGAGAAGAGAGTGAATGAGCGACAGAAAACACGGCCGTCACTTGGATCACATCCAAGTGGCAGCAATGCTATACTCAGCCCCATAGACTTCTTGGGGAGCTGTGCGGCCAGGAGATCAGCCCAAAATAGGGCATGTTCAAAAAAATCGACCATGTGAATAGCCCCATTTGGGGTCTACTGTTCCTCCTGTGGCCGTGTGACTGTGGTTTGAAGAAACGGCCATTACACGGCAGAGTTTCACTGTCATCTGAATAGGGCCTTAGTCTGATGGGCCAAATAACTGTATTGTGCACCTGCTAATGTGCCGTGTAGTAAATAGGTCCAATTACCTAATGTTAAGATTTGCTGTCTGTAAAAGATACTTATTTTGCTTCAGTAGTTATGTTCATTACTCTGTTCACTAAACTTTGCAGTCAGTATACAATCCAGTAAAAAGCAACGATCCACTAACTGTGCATTCACAGCTTTTCTATAGATTAATTTAAGTCATAATTTCTGCAGATCACATAATGGGTGAAAATTAACATTAATCTCTATGCTATGCTGCCAACTCACAGAATTCACGCAAATTCAATATTATGTTTTGGGTTTTTTAATTCTTATTATGGTTATTTATTTTATGTATAAGCTGCTAGACAGATACTTGTGCCCTTAAAAGACTTTTATTTAAATGGGCATTGTCATTTCAACAAACTTTGCATAAATGAATAGTACAGACGATTATAAGAAACTTATATAATATATATATATGTAATATATATATAAATATTGTCCCAGACCGCAGACCCGTTCATCCTGCAGATATCTTCCTCTCCGGAGATGCCAGCACATGCGGCCGTCCTGTCCTGCAGTGACCACTAGGGTGCGCGCACGAGCTCACTCCTGGCCTTAAAGTGCCAGCGCACGCACATGTTAAGAGTGAACGAATTAGTCCCTGATCCCTGCACTATAAAAAGGGCCCCGCCCTTTCACTCCTTGCCTGAGCATTGTTTGTATTGTTTGGTCCCTTAGTCGTTTCCTGTTCCCAATATTCCCGTGCCCTGCTACCTGTATCCCGTGCTGTATTTGTTCCTGTGCCCTCTATAATGTTGGAGTCGTGTTGTGCCGTTTACCACGCCTGGTGTCATCTGCCATGTTTTGCATCATCTGCCATCTAAAGTTCCATCTGTGCCTAGCCACTGCGACTGTCTGAACTATTCAGGTACCCCTGTGCTGGACTTTATATTATTTGGGTACTCTGTTGTTTGGCTAGCTGCCTCCCTGCTATGGCGGTGCGGCCTAGTGGGTCCACATACCCACAGATCGTGACAAATATATATATATATATATATTTATATGTGTGTGTAATATATCTTATCAGAGTAACAAGCCTCTTTCTGCTCTTATATGGCTGTTTTCCTGCTCCCCCTCCCTCTGTTAAACTGACTTTCACTCTGAAAATTCAGCTCTATCGGTCTGGAGTCGGACTGCAGCTCACATGTTTTGGATTACACGTGTCTATGGAAGCCTATGTGTCACGGCGTGGGGTGTGGACCCACTGGGCCATACCGCGTAGCGGGATAGCAGCTGGCCAACTCGGTACAACACAATGTCTATAGTCCAGAAAGGGTACCTGAGGCAATGTAGAGAGTAGCGGTGACACAACTTGACTTTCACTGTAGATGGCACAGTAGATGCAGCGGAAGACACGACTTGACTTTCACTGTATATGGCACAGTAGATACAGCGGAAGACACAACTTGAATGTAGATGGCACAGAGGAACGGTAGCACGGGATACAGGGTACAGGCAGCAAGAAAGGGCAACACTGGGAACTGGACAACACTGGGAGACCATTTGCAAGACAAACTTAAGGTATACAACAATGCTCAGGCAAAGATCAAGTGGTCAGAGCCCTTTTTATAGTCCAGCAGCATTCTGGGCTAATTACTGATTATTAACAACTGGACGCGTACTGGCCCTTTAAGGCCGTGCACGCGCGGGCGCGTGCGCCCTGTGGGAGACAGTCTCAGAACCCAGAAGTGAGTGCCGGCATCTCCCTGGAGGGAGATGCCTCCAAGAACACAGACGTCCATGGACGGGGCCGTCAGAGCATAAGTCTGAACGACGGTCCGCGGCCATAGCCGTTGCAGTATCCTCCCTCTTACGCCCCCTCTTCTTGGGGCCAGAGCGGGAGAGAAATCTCTTCACGAGGACTGGGGCATCAAAGTTCTCCTCTAGCTCCCAAGACCTCTCCTCTGGACCAAATATCCTCCAATCCACGAAATAAAACGTCCTTCCTCCCACTTTCTTGGTGGCCAGGATCTCCCTCACTTCAAAAGTCCATGACGAGCCGCCAGGAGCCACTGCAGAACTAGGAGTCCTGGATTAGCGGTTCAGGACCACGGACTTCAGCAAAGAGACATGGAAGAAGTTAGGGATCTTGAGGAGGCAGCCGAAGCTTGTAAGACACAGGATTGATTTGTAGCAGAATCTCGAAGGGTCCGAGGAACATAGGAGCAAACTTGCAAGACAGCACCCTCAGCCAGATATTCCTGGAAGACAGCTAGACCTTCGTAACTGGAAGAAACTGGGGAGATTCCTATCTTCTAGTGTCTGCCTTTATCTTCATGCGGTCCACCGCCAGCAGAATAGAAGATCGTGTCTGTTGCCATATCTGCAGAATGTCCCCGAAGGTGGAGTCAGCTGCAGGCACCTGGGACATACTAGTAGAGACAGGAAGGGGTATACGAGGATGTTGGCCATAGACGATGAAGAACGGACTGGAGGTGGTGGTATGGTTATTGTAGGAGAACTCAGCCCACGGGAGCAGCTACACCCAGTCATCATGCCGCCTGGAGACAAAGTGCCGCAGATAGTTCTCCATAATCTGGTTAACCCTTTCGACTTGTCCATTGGACTGAGGATGATAAGCCGAGGAGAAGTCCAACTTTACACCGAGGAGGTCGCAGAGTGCTCTCCAGAAATTCGAGGAGAACTGGACCCCTCGGTCCGAGACAATATGCAGAGGCAAGCCGTGCAGACGGAAGATGTGTTGAACGAAGAGGTCGGCCAGTAGAGCAGCAGAAGGCAGGCCAGTCAGGGGAACAAAATGAGCCATTTTAGAAAATCGATTCACCACCACCTAGATCACACTGCATCCCGCAGAGAGAGGCAGATCTGTGACAAAGTCCATACCAACATGCTGCCAGGGGGAATAGGGCAGAGGCAGTGGTTGGAGCAGACCGGCTGGTATGGAGTGGGCAACTTTGTTTGCTGCGCACACCGTACACGAGGAAACAAAGTCCATGATGTATTTGGACAGAGTGGGCCACCAGAACTGATGGGCAATTAGGTCTCGGGTCTTATGGGCACCCGCGTGACCTGCCAGCTTGGAACTGTGACCCCAGCGAAGGATTCTTCCTCTGTTTGCCAGACAGATAAAAGTCCTTCCCGGAGGAATGTCTCTAACTTGCAGAGGGTTAAGAGAGAAGATGCAGGAAGGATCAATAATATTCTGTGGGGACTCCACAGTGTCCTCTGTTTCAAACGACCTAGACAAGGCATCGGCCCTCACATTCTTGTCGATAGTGGAGTTCAAACCGGAACTGAGCAAAGAACAAGAACTACCAGGCTTGACGAGTATTCAGCCGTTGAGCCGTCTGTAGATAGGTCAGGTTCTTGTGGTCCGTGAAGACCACGATAGGATGAGCTGCGCCTTCCAGTAGGTGTCTCCACTCCTGCAGGGCTAGCTTGATGGCCAGTAACTTCCGATCCCCAATCGAGTAGTTGCGCTCTGCAGGAGAAAACAGCTTAGAATAGTAGCCACATATCACAGTCTTGCCTTTCGAACCTCTGTGGAACAAAAGTGCACTGGAAGGGGGTCCGCTGTGCTGGGGGAGAGAATTCTAGCTGGGGTGGCGGAGTGTTTAAACTAGGGCTGAGGAGGGAGGCCAATGTAGGAAATAAAGGGGTAGTTAGGTTAGAGAGGGGTCAGACTATATTGGTGGGGGGAGAAACAGACGGTGGGGAGAGGACTAGACAACAAGATAAGGAGATCCTTTCGTTACAAAACAGCAGTGAAAATAAAAAGGCCCAAATGTCAAATAATCACATTTCTGATAGTGAAAGTGAAACATTTAAAGGCAAGTTAAAGTGTATGTTCACAAATGCCAGAAGTCTAGCAAGCAAAATGGGGGAGCTGGAGGCCTTAATACTGGAAGAAGATATAGATATAGTTGGTGTTGCTGAAACATGGCTGGACTCTTCACATGACTGGGCTGTAAATCTACAGGGTTTTACACTGTTTCGGAAAGACAGGGCAAATAGGAAAGGTGGTGGTGTATGTCTGTATGTGAGAAGCGATATGAAGGTGAGTGTAAATGAGACATTAGAGGGTGAAGACTGTGAGTAGGTTGAAACCTTGTGGGTGGAATTACAAAGGGAAGTAAACACTGAAAAAATTACTTTTGGTGTAATCTATAGACCCCCCAATATAACTGAAGAGATAGAAGGTCAAATATATAAACAAATGGAGCGGGCTGCACAGGCGGGTACTGTTGTGATAATGGGAGATTTTAATTATCGGGATATTAATTGGTGTCATGGTTCGGCTTCAACTGCAAAGGGGAGACATTTCCTCAACCTGTTGCAGGAAAATTTTATGTGCCAGTTTGTGGAAGACCCGACTAGAGGTGAAGCTCTGTTGGATCTGGTAATTTCTAATAATGCAGAGCTTGTTGGGAATGTCAATGTTCGTGAAAACCTTGGTAAGAGTGATCATAATATAGTTACATTTTACCTATACTGTAAAAAACAAACACAGGCTGGGAGGGCAAAAACACTTAATTTTAAGAAAGCCAATTTCCCCAGGATGAGGGCGGCAATTCAGGATATAGACTGGGAAGAACTAATGTCAAATAATTGGACAAATGATAAATGGGAGATTTTCAAATCTACTTTGGGTACTTATAGTGCAAAATGTATTCCTACAGGTAACAAGTATAAACGACTAAAATGAAACCCCACATGGCTTACACCTTCTGTGAAAGGGGCAATACATGACAAAAAAAGGGCATTTAAAAAATACAAATCTGAGGGTACATCTGCAGCCTTTGTAAAATATAAAGAGCTTAATAAAATCTGTAAAAATGTAATAAAATCAGCAAAAATACAAAATGAAAGGCAGGTGGCCAAGGATAGTAAAACAAATCCTAAAAAATTCTTCAAGCATATAAATGCAAAAAAGCCCAGGTCTGAAAATGTAGGACCCTTAGATAGTGGTAATGGGGAGTTGGTCACAGGGGATCAAGAGAAGGCAGAGTTACTAAATGGGTTCTTCCGCTCTGTATATACAACAGAAGAAGGAGCAGCTGATGTAGCCGCTGCCGGTGCTGTTAATATATCAGTTGATATACTGAATTGGATGAATGTAGATATGGTCCAAGCTAAATTAAATAAAATAAATGTACACAAGGCCCCGGGACCAAATGGGTTACACCCTAGAGTTCTTAAAGAGCTTAGTTCAGTTATTTCTGTCCCCCTCTTCATAATATTTAGAGAGTCTCTCATGAGTGGTATAGTGCCAAGGGACTGGCGCAGGGCAAATGTGGTGCCTATTTTCAAAAAGGGCTCTAGGTCTTCGCTGGGTAATTATAGACCAGTAAGCTTAACATCAATTGTGGGGAAAATGTTTGAGGGGCTATTGAGGGACTATATACAGAATTATGTGACAATAAATAGTATTATAAGTGACAGCCAGCATGGTTTTACAAAGGACAGAAGCTGTCAAACCAACCTGATTTGTTTTTATGAAGAGGTAAGCAGAAGCCTAGACAGAGGGGCCGCTGTGGATATAGTGTTTTTGGACTTTGCAAAGGCATTTGACACTGTCCCTCATAGACATCTAATGGGTAAATTAAGGACTATAGGTTTAGAAAGTATAGTTTGTAATTGGATTGAGAATTGGCTCAAGGACCGTATCCAGAGAGTTGTGGTCAATGATTCCTACTCTGAATGGTCCCCAGTTATAAGTGGTGTACCCCAGGGTTCAGTGCTGGGACCACTATTATTCAACTTATTTATTAATGATATAGAGGATGGGATTAATAGCACTATTTCTATTTTTGCAGATGACACCAAGCTATGCAATATAGTTCAGACTATGGAAGATGTTTGTGAATTGCAGGCAGATTTAAACAAACTAAGTGTTTGGGCGTCCACTTGGCAAATGAAGTTTAATGTAGATAAATGTAAAGTTATGCATCTGGGTACGAAAAACCTGCAAGCATCATATGTCCTAGGGGGAGCTACACTGGGGGAGTCAATTGTTGAGAAGGATCTGGGTGTACTTGTAAATCATAAACTAAATTTCAGCATGCAGTGTCAATCAGCTGCTTCAAAGGCCAGCAAAATATTGTCGTGTATCAAAAGAGGCATGGACTCGCGGGACAGGGATGTAATATTACCACTTTACAAAGCATTAGTGAGGCCTCATCTAGAATATGCAGTCCAGTTCTGGGCTCCAGTTCATAGAAAGGATGCCCTGGAGTTGGAAAAAATACAAAGAAGAGCAACGAAGCTAATAAGGGGCATGGAGAATCTAAGTTATGAGGAAAGATTAAAAGAACTAAACCTATTTAGCCTTGAGAAAAGACGACTAAGGGGGGACATGATTAACTTATATAAATATATGAATGGCGCATACAAAAAATATGGTGAAATCCTGTTCCATGTAAAACCCCCTCAAAAAACAAGGGGGCACTCCCTCCGTCTGGAGAAAAAAAGGTTCAACCTGCAGAGGCGACAAGCCTTCTTTACTGTGAGAACTGTGAATCTATGGAATAGCCTACCGCAGGAGCTGGTCGCAGCAGGGACAGTAGATGGCTTTAAAAAAGGCTTAGATAATTTCCTAGAACAAAAAAATCTTAACTGCTATGTGTAGACATTTTTTACTTCCCCTTTCCCATCCCACTTCCCCTTTCCCATCCCTTGGTTGAACTTGATGGACATGTGTCTTTTTTCAACCGTACAAACTATGTAGCCAACAGAGGAAGCATCCACCTCTAATGAAAACTGTAGGGATACATCAGGGTGATGAAGAATAGAGGCTGACGTGAAGGCCTTTTTTAAGGTTTTAAATGCGACTTCTGCTTCTGGAGTCCACACCTTGGCATTCATGCCCATTTTAGTGAGGGTGGAGATGGGAGCTGTTAATGAAGAGAAGTTGGGAATTAACAGCCGGTAGAAGTTGGCGAATCCCAGGAAGCGTTGTATGGCCCTTGAGGGCTTGGGGGCGTGGCCATTCCAGGACTGCCTTTACCTTCTCAGGGTCCATTTTGAGACCCTGATCGGAGATGATATAGCCCAGGAAGGGTAGAGACTTCTTTTCAAACACACACTTCTCCAGCTTGGCATAAAGATGATTCTCCCTTAATTGAAGCAACACCTGGCGGACATGACCCTGATGAGTCACAAGATCTGGGGGAAAAATCAAAATGTTATTGAGATACACCACAACACAGACATAGAGGAGATCACGAAAATTTCCTTGACAAATTCTTGAAACACCGCGGGGGCATTACACAGGCTGAAGGGCATGACCAGATATTCGTAGTTTCCATCACGTGTGTTACATGCAGTCTTCCACTCGTCACCCTGACGAATCCAGATTAGATTGTAAGACCCCCGCAGGTCTAGCTTAGAAAAAATGTTTGCCCCCCCATATACGATCAAACAGTTCCGAAATCAAAGGCAATGGGTACCTGTTCTTCACCGTGATCTGGTTGACGCCTCGGTAGTCAATGCAGGGTCGGAGGGATCCATCTTTCTTCTTGACAAAGAAAAACCCGGCTCCTACCGGGGATGACGATTTACGTTTGAAGCTTCTCTCCAGATTCTCCTTAATGTAGGCTGACATAGACTGGGTCTCAGGCAAGGAGAGAGGGTATACTCTACCGCAAGGAGGGGACGAATCAGGAACCAAATCGATAGGGCAATCATATGCTCGATTGCAGTGGCAATGTCTCTGCTTCCTTCTTGTTGAAGACATCTGAGAACAGAGAGTAACAAGGAGGCAAACCTGCCAGTGACTGATGCGGAGGAGACTGAGGCAGATGGACATGCACCAGACAGCAGTCGAGACACTAGAGACCCCACTGGAGAACCTCTCCAGAGTTCCAATACAGGACTGGGGCCCTCAGGCAAAGGCAGTCCATCTACCGAGGCAACGATCAACGGCTTTTCCAGCAGAACAGTGGGCAACTGAAGAAGATCGACAAGGTCTTGGCAGATGAAATTGGCTGCAGAGCCAGAGTCCAGGTAGGCAGAGACTGTATGGGGCCTCTCGCCAGCGACGATGGTCACAGGAATGAACAGTTTGGAGGATAGTTCTCTATTAAATGCAGTATCGCCCAGGGTTGTCTCTCCAACTAATCCTAGGCGTTGAGGCTTTTTGGCTTCTGGGGACACAGACGCACAACATGACCAGCGAGGCCGCAATATAAACAGAGTCCAGAGGTGCGCCTGCGCTGTTTCTCTTGAACGGACAGTTTAAGCTGATCCACCTGAACCTCGGGCGGAGCAGTAGAAGAAGGCAAGAGGGGTTGCTGGAAGTTGGGCGCCAGTCTAGGAAGCCGTCTCTCCTGTCGAACCTCTTGACATCTCTCTCTGAGCCTTATGTCCACTCGAGTAGCAAGTAGAATCAGGTCATCCAAGGCAGCTGGTAGATCTCGAGCAGAAAGTTCGCCCTTGATCTCGGGCAATAGGCCATGCCAGAAGGATGCTACCAGGGCCTCATTTTTCCAGGACAGTTCTCCTGCCAGGGTCCGGAACTAGATGGTGTGTTCGCCATTGGAGGCGTTCTCTTGGCGAAGGTTAAAGAAATAGTGGCTGACGACGAGACTCGTCCAGAATAACTGCACGAACCCTTGGAAGCCTTGGGTCTCGGGTCCCTGTCGATCCCAATTGGATTCGCCCATGCCAGGGCCTTTCCGGCAAGTAGAGACATAATGAAGGCGATCCTGGCTCTGTCCGAAGGAAATACTCGGGCGTGCAGATTGAAGTGGATGTGGCATTGGTTCAGAAACCCCCTGCACGTACTTGAAACTCCATGGAACCGAGGTGGCAATGGCAGCGAGAACCAATGATCCGAACCAGAGCTGCCAGGAGGTGTAGCAGGAGGGTCGATCGGAGGAGCTTGAATAGGAGCAGAGAAGGAAGTAGCTAGCGCCCCTAGCTGCTGTGCCATGGAGTCTACTGCCACAAGAAGTTGATCCTGTCGTGCTCGCAGATCCTGCAAGTCCGCCTGCATGGCTTGGGAGGGCGACATACTGTCTGAGCATACTGTCTCGGCGCGGGGTGTGGACCTACTGGGCCATACCACGTATCGGGATAGCAGCTGGCCAACTAGGTACAAAACAATGTCTATAGTTCAGAAAGGGTACCTGAGGCAATGTAGACAGTAGCGGTGACACATCTTGACTTTCACTGTAGAGTAGATGCAGCGGAAGACATGACTTGACTTTCACTGTAGATGGCACAGAGGCACGGTAGCATGGGATAAAGGGTACAGGCCGCAGGAACGGGCAACACTGGGAACTGGAAAACACTGGGAGATCATTTGCAAGACAAACTTTAGGTATACAACAACGCTCAGGCAAGGATCAAGTGGGCAGAGCCCTTTTTATAGTCCAGCAGCATTCTGGGCTAATTATTAACAACTGGACGCGTACTGGCCCTTTAAGGCCGTGCACACACAGGCGCGCGCGCCCTGCGGGAAACAGTCTCAGAACCCGGAAGTGAGTGCCGGCGTCTCCCTGGAGGGAGATGCCACCGAGAACACAGACGTCCATGGCCGGGGCCATCAGAGGTTAAGTCTGAACGACGTTCCGCGGCCATAGACGTTACACTATGGAGAGGGGTGGGGGAAGAGTGTGCTGGAAGTGCAGGAGATAAGAGTAGAACGACAGGCATAGGAACTTTCTATTACAACGAAAACACTTTTTTCACATCAGTACAGGCCCGTACTTCTCTATATATATCCTGCATGGTCCTGGAGCTGTTTCTGAGTGAGAGAGAGGGTTATGGAGCAGATTCTCCACCTCTTACTGTGTGTAGTGTATGGCTGCTAGTCTTTACCCGCCCCCCCAGCTCAGAGAAAAATTCAAACTACAGATATAGCATGCAAAGGGGAAAAATGCTAAAAACTGTAAAATCTAAACTATATAATGGGCAGAAATAGTGCTGCTCCTCATGTAAACACACATGGTAACTTATCCTGACAAGTCAAGTAAAATGACAGGTACCCTTTAAGTTATGCTTACATCTGTGTTGGAGGCTCCATGCAATGCTATTTTGTTCGGTGAAATTATGGAAACCATGACGGAAACCTGATTGAACTCATTAAAGTTAATGCATTCTGTCGGGCACCATTGGTATGCGTCATGTCAAAAATCCGGCACTTACGTTATTTTTGTTTTTCTGTTTGCTAAGATGGAATACAAAAACAACGATGCAGATGGGAACAGAGCCTATTTCACCATGTGTAAATGTATACTGTATATATGCAAAGTCTGTTGGACCCTTACCAAACATGGTGTACTGTCATACAGTTTAGAATAAACTATACCATAAAGTAAATAATTTTATCAGCACCAGACAGGATGGCGCCCAAATAACAAGGCCATACATTCACCATATAACACTTCAATTTAGTTGTCAAAATAACAATGCTGTACAGTGCCACCAGCATAAACTGCAAAAATGATATACTGTCCAATGCTTCCGCATGCCACCATACAGTGATCAAATAATATCAACATATGGTGACCAAATAACAGTTCTATAAAGTAACCTTATAACAGTGCTATGTAATGTCAAAGTAATACTGTTATACAATGAACATTAAGATTTAGAGAGGTCACAAGCCGCGGGTGCCAGACCTTCATTTTTCCCCCTATGCGTACAGGTTGCACAGTCCTTAGGCCAGTGCTGTGCGAAATACAAAGCTTATAAAAAAAAACTGCCAACATCATTCACTCACACTTATGAAAATGTTTCTGGAGAAACAAGCTAAAGTGGCAATATTGGGGGCAAACATTTATATAGACTTTCTGTTAGTAATAGCATTGACAAATAATATAATCAGCTTAACCCCAGCCCCAAATGACTCCACACAGGAAAGAATAGATTGCATTTTACTGCACAGAAAATGGAGATAAGAAAGACTTTAGGTTTGGTTTCCCAGAAAAATGTTGTAAATTGTATTTAAAATGTATTTATATAATACATACATAATATATTTCAGATTAAAACGTTATCTTACTAGTTTAAATTCAGTCAGAATTCACAGAGAATTATTGGAGACGTTTGGCAGCTTCTGTCTCTTCATGACAGACACTCTTTTGTTTTGTTTTGTTGTTTTTGTTTTTGTCAATGAAAAGGTCAAGCAGTAGATCAAGTATCTGCAGGAATGATCGTGACTTATTGACTGGCTCTATTTACAAACTCTTGGCTACTAAACTAAACAGTCTCACACAAAAAGGTGCACCCATAGCACTTCACGCAGAATTGTTCTTGAAGACGGCCATCCTCATATAGTATTAAAAATGTAAATTTAATAGTATATAAAAAAAGTCTTTTAATATTTCACCAGAGGGAAATACCAGTATTGTAGTATTTGGTAGTTCTTAGCAACACTTGTCATGTTTTGTTTAGCTATATACAAGATTCAATCCAACTTTCCAATGTAATTTTTACTCAATCCTGCGCTTCTTTTTTTTTTTTTCGTGTATTACACTGTAGCAGAAAACTGTCAGGTAGCATAATTTGGGTACAAAGAAATGTTCCATCCTAGACACTCCTTTGCGTTAAATAGCTCTAACTGTCACATTCTATTACTAAGTATGGTGATATGTGTGCTTTACTGGTATTGTTTCATCAGAAACTCATTGCAATGAGACAGTGATTTCCCTAGAGACAGGGAACCTTTCTGTACCACTTCATTCTCCCAACCTTGAGTGTGTGAGATGATTCCAGAGATGCCAGGTAATAAAAGAAAGTTGCATCTCTGGGACTATTGGTTGGCTGAATAATGAAATACCATAAACATAGCAGCCTGTGGTGGACGGAGATGACAGTATGTTGGCTCTGAGTTTTAGTTTGTTTGGCTGATATCGGAAATCCATATAACATTTTACCCTTGTGGCTCATATTACCTTGTGTTGACTTTGCTTGTCACAATAATACTTTTCAAAAAGTGCAGATAGAGAATGACTTTAGGTTTTAATGGACAGGTAATTCTGTTTCCGTTGCCTTAAGTAATATAAAAATGCATTGCTGTGAAATTCACTATGGCTATATTTTTTAGATTCTTAACGGAAGTATTAAGAATCAAGAAAAATGTTTATAAATATGGTACAGTAAAATACTGAAAATCCAGCACCCACATCTAGAAAGGTTCCGGATTATAAGATTTAGTTCATTAAAATCTAATATAAATAAAAAGGAAAGGAAAAAGACATTCTCAGCAAATAATAATTTAGGAATATCTGGACAGTCCAAAGCCCATCGTCCACATATACGGACTAAAACTGAATAAGGTGAAGAAGACAAACAATATCTCTAACAAGGTATGCTTTAGGCTGCAAGTAAATTAAGAACACATGGGTAGTAGATAGTGAAAAAGGACCCAGATGTTTCACAGCCAGCAGAAATCAATAATGTGTTGGCTTCTAGCATCCTAGAGTGATTAGACTAAAGGAAGCAAATATCACATTGGCTTGCATGGCAGAGCATGTATTTACTTGGCCACATATCTGGGGGTGTGGCACCACTAGTGGGAGATCATGTACACAAAAGAGCTCATACAGCAACTCTCCTGCAGAAGTCAGGACACACATAAAGCATTGCATAATCATTATTGCTAACATGAACCATACAAGCCTTATCACCAGGGGTGAATCTAGCCCCTCTGCTGCCTGAGGCGAACTATAAAAAGGCGCCCCCCCCCCTCCCAATTCTATCAGAGTTTTCTCATTACTAGCTTTACACAAACACGCAATATATACATTTTTCAAATAGGAAAACATTTGATGTTTATTTGTTAGGCCCTGTTAGGCCCTGTTCACATGGAGTATTTTGACGAGTTTTTTGGCGCGGAAACCGCTCCGCAAAACTCGTAAAAAACAGCCGAAAATGCCTCCCGAGAATGAAGGGACATGTCCTATCTTCACACGTTTAGCCTCTGACCTCCCATTGATATCAATGGGAGGCAGAGAAAGCGTATTTTGCTGAGTTTTTTGCCCGTAGCACTCAATGGGCGCAAGCGAAAAACGCAGCGAAAAACGCGGCAGACGACGTGCAGGAAGGACAAAATTTGGCTCAAAATCTCAAACGGAATTTTGAAGCAGAATTTTCCTCCTGCAAAAAACTCTATTTTTTCTATGTGCTTGCACTTTTTTAAACTTTATTATTACCGCCTTAGAAATGTCCGCTGGCTGATTGACAACCTCCATTAGTAAGGTGGGGCTTAATGTTAGCAGGTGCAGAGGCTAACACTAACCCCCATTATTACCCCGGTACCCACCGCCACCAGGGGTGCTGGGAAGAGCCGGGTACGAACCAGTACCCGACCATCTGTAGTGATGGGCAGACACCGGGGCAGCCGCAGGCTGGTAGTATTAGGCTGGGGAAGGCCAAAAACAGTGGCCCCTACCACCCCGGTAATGCTGCCTGCTGCTGCTGTGTTGCATATGGCTGGTTATGAAAATTAGGGGGGACCCCATATCGTTCTTTCCAATTATTTTGTATTTTTATTTTTTTTAAATGACCTTGGGTCCCCCCCATTTTTCATAACTAGCCAGATACAATAAAGGAGCAGCAGCCTAGCATTACCAGGGTGGGAAGGGCCACTGTATAAGGCCTTCCCCAGCCTGCGGCCGCCCCATTCCCCGATCATCACTACAGATGGTCAAGTACTGGATCATACCCGGATCTTCCCAGCACCCCTGGTGGCGGTGGGTACCGGGGTAATAAAGGGGGTTAGTGTTAGCCTCTGTACCGGCTAACACTAAGCCCCGCCTTAACAATGGACGCTGTCACTCAGCCGGCGGCCATTACTAAGGCGGTAGTAATAAAGTTTAAAAAAAAACACAAAGACATAGAAAAAATATTTTATTGAAATAAAAATAAACCACACAACCCTCATTAACAATTTTATTGATAATAAAAAAAGCCGTCATCGAAGTAGTCCTGGAATCTAAAATCTTGTGTAAGAAAACACACAAAAAACGATTAGTAACACATGTGTTAGGCTTAGATACAGGGCCCATGTGTGATACTGTCTGTGGGACCCTGTATCTAAGCCTACCACAAGGTAGGCTTAGATACAGGGTCAGGCAGACAGTAATCTTAAACAGTAATACAGGGCCCATCAGACAGGATCACACATGGGCCATGTATCTAAGCCTACCATGTGATTGGCTTAGATACAGGGCCCAGCAGACAGCATCACACAATCTGTAATCCTGTCTCATGGGCCCTCTAAGCCTGCTACATTGAAGGCTTAAAGGACTTGTCCAGACCCTAAACATTGATGGCCTATCCTCAGGATAGGCCATCAATAGCTGATGTGTCGGGGTCCGTCTCCCGGGACCCGCCAATCAGCTGTTTTGAAGGGGCCACAGCACTTGTACGACAGCTGCTTCCCCTTCATTTCCCTTACTCGCTCACACTGTGAATTGCCGACACCGATTCACAGTGTGACCTGAATAAAGTGACCGGAATGAAGGGGAAGCAGCTCTCGTACGAACACTGTGGCCCTTTCAAAACAGTTGATTGGCGGGTCCCGGGAGTCGGACCCCGCCAATCAGCTTCAGCAGACAGGGATATTAATCTTACCCTCCTCTTCAGCCGCGGCGGAAGTTCTGTCCTGATTCTATCCAGGATCACGATGTTGTGCGCGGCGCATAGCGCTGTGACGTCAGGACCTCCACTGCGCTCCAGAACCAGGAGGGTAAGTACTGTCAGTTACTATAGTAACAGGGGCCCGCGGCCTGAGTTACTATAGTAACTTTTTATTGATGTGGTGCGGGGGGCTGCGGGCCCCCTGGCTTCAGGGCCCGGTCGCAATTGCGACCCCTATAGCTACGCCACTGCCTATAATATTGAAACATACACTACTAACAATACTGCTACACAGTCTACACACACAATACCAGTATATACACTATATACTCTACACATCAGTTTTCCCACTATTTACACAAAAGCACAGCAAAAACAGTTTCTAAATTATTGCTGCAAAACACACACAAATATATATATATATATATATATATATATCTCACACATTTACACACTCATACACACACTTACCTTCTATGTAGGATCTCTAATGCAGACAGTCTCATATATAGACGAGAATCATATATATATATATATATATATATATATATATATATATATATATATATATATATATACACACACACACACACATTCATACACACAAACACACACACACACACAAACAAACATTTACACGCTCATACAAACACTTACCTTCTATGTAGGATCTCTCATGCAGTCTCTTGAAGCAGCAGGGGCTTTACAACATGCCACATCCCAGGACAGCAGATATAGCCAGCTGCAGAAGTAGCTGGTCTGTTAGAAGAATAGGGGGACACAGCACATGAGAGGAGGGGGGCAGAGGAGAGGGAAACAAGGGGACACAGGAGAGGAGGGCGATACAGGAGACACAGGAGAGTGACACAGGAGAGGAGGAGGACACAGGAGAGGAGGGGGATACAGGAGACAAAGAAGAGGGACACAGGGGAGGACTAGACATGGAGCTTCCTCTCTGCAGACGCTGAGGCTGTGAACTCTCCCCTCCCCCCTCTTCTCTGCCCCGACTGCTTCAGACGAAAGGGAGAGAGAGGGAGAGGACGTAGTTTGTATGCACAGCAGTCCACCGCTCACCTCATGCATCTCGTCACTTGCTTGAGGAGAGGACCGCTCCTCCTGCAGACCTGCTCCTCTCTGGTGGCGCGTGCTGCATACAGCGTCAGAGAGGAGGAGGAGCAGAGGAGTGTTCTTACAGATGGGTACGTCTGCTAAGTAAAATAATCCCCCTCCCCGGTCCAGTCCGTCTCTGGCTCAAAATGCCGCCCCCCACTTTCAGCTAGGCTGCGCCGCCTGAGGCTGTCGACTCACCTCGCCTCATGGTAGGTGCGGCACTGCTTATCACCCCCTAGTTGTGTTGTCCCTGTATAATGTTACTGAAGTTACATGGGCATAAGCAGAGGAATCTCCATTTGGAAGAAGTCTTAAAAGATTTGTTCCAATTATTCAAACTATGTTTTAGTGTCTACATGATTCTGCAAAAGTGATGAGGTAGACTGATGAGCGGAAGTTTAAAGCCAGTTAAAAGCAAGCTATTCCAAAATCACATCCATAAATTTATATCAACAGAGTTTGGTCTTATTAAAAGTGTGCCCCCTGTTAGAATTAATACAGGGGAATATGAAAACAAACCAAATAAATAAAAACTTATTTTGGAAGGAACAGAAGTGCACAAAATAGATGATCTTAACTAAATTTGCTCTAATACAGTCAGATATCAGTACTCGCAATGCTAGGACTATACAGCATTGACATTAAAACATTGCTATTTATAGAAAGTTTCTGCTCAGAGAAAACTTGCCCCTTGTAGGAAGACCCTTCTGATTCAGAAGGAAGGCTATTTAATCAGGGAGCAAGGGTTTTCCTACTATCTTCCATTGATAGGCTTCCAATGCTTAAAAAGGACCTGTCACTGGGTCATATAAGTTTAACTGGTTTACTGAGTGCTGTCTCCCTGATTCCATCGCTGTTTTTCTTTTTTCCTGGACCCCCGGTTCCAGAGATATGGCCCACTGCTGCATTGGGTCCATCTATGCTAATTTTCTTTAGTTAGCCAACAGGGCTTTAACTACCCAGAGTTGCGTTGCTCTGATTGGTCAGCATCAGAGGCACGGCAGCTAGCTCCACCCCGTTGGTCAACTACAGCAAAATAGCATAGCGGGAGCTAACACAACAGTGGGCCATATCTCTGGAACAGGAGGGTCGAGGAAAACAAAAACGTTGGAATCAGGGAAACTTATATGACCTAGTGACAGGTTTTCTTTAAGCAGAATGGCTTAGTTTCTTGAAAATTTGTGTATGAACTGTTTTTAATGATGCTGGAAGAGGAAGATTGTTACAGTTGTCTGCGTCCACTTTAACTATTTCACTGCCAAGGACGTATGTAAAATGTCATGACTTTAAAAGTGCTTGCTGCAGCTGCAGCTAGAATATAAGACTAGAGCTTACATTTTGGCATACAATACAATATTTGGTGCACAGCACTCGTTTACGTCCGGGAGCAGGATAAAAAAATGTCACTTCCTGGTTTTGTGTCTCTGTAGGGGAGGAAGTGATGGTAGGAAGAAGCCTGACAGCCTGCTACTGTCCTCTCTCCTCCTGTACAGCCTCCAACGCTCACTGGGGGGGATATAGAACATTTTCTTCATGTTATTGCCCCTCTTAATAATAAGAGAGCATATGTGCTCTCTGATTGTCACATTTAGCATTTTTTGTTTGTTTGTTTCCTACTACAGGGGTGAGAAGATGAGCAGTTAGATATCTAATCACCCCCTCTGCCTAATTAGACCATTTCACAACTCTGTGACTCATGTTTACAGGCATCTTGATTAGAGATGAGCGAACCGGGACAACCAAACCCGGTTTCGGTCCGAACATCGGGAAAAGTTCGGTTCGCAGCGAATCCGAACTTCACCGGGTTCGTCCGAACACGTTTTGACCGAACCCGGCAGAGATAGTCACTGTCCAGGGTGCTGAAAGAGTTAAACAATCGGCAGTAACTGTTTCAGCACCCTGGACAGTGACTTCCGATCACAATATACAGGGTGGGCCATTTATATGGATACACCTAAATAAAATGGGAATGGTTGGTGATATTAACTTGATGTTTGTGGCACATTAGTATATGGGAGGGGGGAAATTTTTCAAGATGGGTGTTGACCATGGCAGCCATTTCGAAGTCGGCCATTTTGTATCCAACTTTAGTTTTTTCAATTGGAAGAGGGTCATGTGACACATCAAACTTATCGAGAATTTCACAAAAAAAACAATGGTGTGCTTGGTTTTAACTTTACTTTATTCTTTCATGAGTAATTTACAAGCTTCTCTTTGTTTACAGCCATTGACATGTCGCAGAGGTTAACACGTGAGGAGCGGATAGAAATTGTGTTAATGTCTGGTGAACGCAGTACCCGGGTCATTGCAGCAGATTTCAATGCAAGACACCCTACGAGACCACCCATCTCCCATGCTACAGTTTGCAAACTGCTTGCCAAGTTTCGTGAAACTGGTTCAGTGTTGGATTTGCCCAAATGTGGACGCATGAAAACTGTCACTAATGAAGAACGAGGATGACCCAGATCGGTGCACTGAATTTGCAGAATGGGCAAAACAAAAATTGGAACAGGACCCTCAGTTTACACAGAACATTTTGTTCAGTGATGAGGCAAACTTTTATGTGAATGGTGAAGTTAACAAACAAAACCACCGCTATTGGTCTGACACTAACCCACATTGGATAGATCCCTCCAAGACTGTTGGAACACAAAAATTGATGGTATGGTGTGGTATATGGGGTACAAAGATAGTGGGGCCATTCTTCATCAATGGAAACCTCAAGGCCACGGGATATCTGAAATTGCTACATGATGATGTGTTTCCCTCTTTATGCACTGAAGCTGGCACGTTCCCTGAGTTTTTCCAGCAAGATGGTACACCACCACATTATGGGTGTCAGGTCAGAGCATTCCTAGATGAACAGTTTCCTGGAAAGTGGATTGGTCGTCGTGGGCCAGTTGAATGGCCCCCTAGGTCTCCCGATCTGACCCCCTTAGACTTTTATCTTTGGGGTCATCTGAAGGCAATTGTCTATGCTGTGAAGATACGAGATGTGCAGCAACTGAAACTACGGATACTGTAAGCCTGTGCTAGCATTTCTTCTGCGGTGTTGCTATCAGTGTGTGAAGAGTGGGAGAAGAGGGTTGCATTGACAATCCAACACAATTGGCAGCACTTTGAACACATTTTATAAGTGGTCAGAAACTTGTAAATAACTCATGAAAGAATAAAGTAACGTTAAAACCAAGCACACCATTGTTTTTCTTGATAAGTTTGATGTGTCTCATGACCCTCTTCCCATTGAAAAAACTAAAGTTGGATACAAAATGTCCGACTTCAAAATGGCCACCATGGTCAACACCCAGCTTGAAAAGTTTCCCCCCTCCCATATACTAATGTGCCACAAACAGGAAGTTAATATCACCAACCATTCCCATTTTATTTAGGTGTATCCATATAAATGGCCCACCCTGTACATCAACGTGTAAATAAAATAGAAGTTCCTACTTACCGATAACTCCGTGCTTCTTCCTCCAGTCCGACCTCCCGGGATGACGATTCAGTCCAAGTGACCGCTGCAGCCAATCACAGGCTAATCACAGGCTGCAGCCAATCACAGGCCAATCCCAGGCTGCAGCGGTCACATGGACTGCCGCGTCATCCAGGGAGGTCAGGCTGGATGTCAAGAGAGGGATGCGTTACCGTTGCCTTGGTGACATGTCCCTCTCGACATCCAGTCCGACCTCCCGGGATGACGCGGCAGTCCATGTGACCGCTGCAGCCTGGGATTGGCCTGTGATTGGCTGCAGCCTGTGATTGGCCTGTGATTGGCTGCAGCGTTCACTTGGACTGAATCGTCATCCAGGAATGTCGGGCCGGATGTCGAGAGGGACGCGTCACTAAGGCAACGGCCGGGAGACCGGACTGGAGGAAGCAGGAAGTTCTCGGTAAGTATGAACGTCTTTTTTTTTTACAGGTTACTCTATATTCTGATCGGAAGTCACTGTCCAGAGTGCTGAAACAGTTACTGCCGATCAGTTAACTCTTTCAGCACCCTGGACAGTGACTATTTACTGACGTCGCCTAGCAACGCTGCCGTAATGACGGGTGCACACATGTAGCCACCCGTCATTACGGCAGCACCTTCCTATTAGAAAACGGGAAGGTACCCATGGACAATAGAAGTCTATGAGCCCGTTATTACGGGTCGTAAATACAACCCGTAATAACGGGAGTTTTTACGGTCGCGTGCATACATGCAAATGAGCTTTGAAATGGACAACTGGGCGTTTTTTTTTCGTTATGTCCAACTGGGCGTGTATTGTGTTTTTAACTGGGCGTGTTTATGTGTATGACGCTTACCAATCAGTGACCAGTCAGCGTCATACACTCCTCAACATCTGCACGCTCCTCTCCTGAAATATTCTGTGCTGCTGTGAACTCTGCTCTTACCATTACGTAGCTCTCAGTCTGTTACCTCTCCTCCACTCCTGTCCTCAATAACACCTTCACATGATTGGCAAGTCACCACCCCGCACAAGATCCGCACGCTCATCTCCTGAAGACTGACTAAGGGCTGAGCATTTCATTGAATTCAGTCTTCTACTGCTTGTCTGTATGTTCATTACCCTGCACATAAATCAATCACGTTCTCCGAATATTCACAGCGCAACCAATCTGAAAGTTTACAGTGCTTGGGAATAAGTGACTGGGGCAGAAGAGGATGGAGGCGCAGCCTTATATAGTTGATCGAAAATATATAACCCCAGCACTCAGAGGTACGCAAAAGATCCAGATGCAAACAAATTTAAGTTTTATTGCAACAAAAGATGGTAAAGTTGAGGTGGAAAGCGACTTGGTAAAGACGTTTCGGCCGAACCTCGGCCTTTGTCACGGTCGCTGTAAGACGATATCACTGGTATGGGTTGTCCGCCGGATATTCCCTGTGTGTCTTGCATCTGGATCTTTTGCGTACCTCTGAGTGCTGGGGTTATATATTTTCAATATTGTGGGATTCTCGTCCCTACCTTACTAGCACCACGCCAATTGATTGAGGAGTGCATCCCAATATCTATTTTTTATATAGTTGATCGAGCTGGTTCCCCAGCATCATTTAAAAGAAACAGGATCCTGACCTGTCCACAGAGTTTAAGGCAGCACAGAGTATTTCAGGAGATGAGCGTGCGGATCTTGTGCGGGGTGGTGACTTGCCAATCATGTGAAGGTGTTATTGAGGACAGGAGTGGAGGAGAGGTAACAGACTGAGAGCTACGTAATTGTAAGAGCAGAGTTCACAGCAGCACAGAATATTTCAGGAGAGGAGCGTGCAGATGTTGAGGAGTGTATGACGCTGACTGGTCACTGATTGGTCAGCGTCATACACATAAACACGCCCAGTTAAAAACACAATGTGTGTCTCTACGGTAACCGATTACAAACAAACCCTGTGATTGGCTGCAGAGGCCGCTGCAGCCTGTGATTGGCTGCAGAGGCCGCGGCAGCCTGTGATTGGCTGCAGAGGCCGCGGCAGCCTGTGATTGGCTGCAGAGGCCGCTGCAGCCTGTGATTGGCTGCAGAGGCGGTCACGTGACGTGCGTGACCGCCACTACAGCCTGTGATTGGCTGCAGCGGTGACATGGATGAAACGTCATCGCTGGAGGCCGGACAGGAGGAATGTAAGTATGAACGTATTTATTTATTATTTTTATTACATTAAAATTTTATTTTCCACGCGCCGAGCATGGTACTGTCAAGGTTGCTGAAAGAGTTAGTGCAGCCCATTAACTCTTTCAGCACCCTGGACAGTACCATGCTCGGCGCACGGAAATTACAGGTTCAGTCAGAACTAGTTCGGTCCGAATCGAACTTTTTCGTGAAATTCGGCGAACCAGCCGAACCGAACTTTTCTTAAGTTCGCTCATCTCTAATCTTGATCATAGAAATATTGGGTATATTGCGTTCGGATTATTTTGTGAATATATGTTCCTGTAGACAAAGGCATAAGTGGCATGTATGAACTCGGCAAAGCAGGAACTTTAATTTTGTGTGTCTCAGATTCTGCTTGGGTCAGACTTTTAGCCATAAACATGAGTTTTTATGCATTTATTTACACATTACATTTTATGCAAAATTCCATGAAGGCGCCCATAAGCGTAAAGTGCTGGCTGGCATTTTCACAATGTGTATGGTGTTTACTTTCAGAAAATATGTCGGTATGGGTATATAGTATGATTTTTTTTATTTTATAATTCAGGTTTTATTTGTGTTCGTCAAAAGTCGGAGAATCCCCAAGATAGGCAAACAAATTCTGATTGGTGGCGGTCTGACTTTTGGCACCCCCGCTAATAAGCTATTTTGAAGGGGCTGCAGTGCTTGTGCAAGAGCTGCTTCCCCTTCATCACTCACACTGCTCAATATTGTCAAACGCCGACATAATTGTAACGGCGACTCACAGTATTACAGGCTTCTTTCATTCACTTGAATGGGCGAAGGCTGTAATACTGTGATAAATACTGTAAGAAATTCCATAATTTGTTTTAGCAAAATCACCTCCTTTAGAAATAAGATAATAAAGAAAATAACCTGTAGAGCTGCATGATATATTTTAAATGCTATGTAAACCTCTGAAAGTGATTTTTTATTTTTATTTTTTCAAACAAAAATGTCTTTCAGTGTGTTTGGTGTAACTTTCAATTTAGTTTATATTAAAAATTATTTTTACTTTTTGAGATACAGCTTCTATGTATCCTGTAGACAGACAGCTGTAACGTTCGCTAAGACCTGAATCCATCAGGTCCGCGGGACTGATGGGTGCACAGTCAGCGGGTCCTGCGTGTGTCTCATTTCTGGATCCACCTGTAATCGATCATATCTAAGTTATGAACCCGCTGACTCTGAACCCGTTAGGCCTGCGGACCTGACAAATACAGGATTCAGCGAACAATACAGCTGCTCTGTATACAGGAAACAGAGCAGCTGCATCTCAAAAAGTAAAAATTATTTTTATTAAAATCTAATTTGAAAGTTGCACCAAACACACTAACTGACATTTTTTTTTTTTTTTTAAATCACTTTTAAAGGTTTACAGAGCCTTTAAGTTTCTCACATTAGCTCTACAGGACCCATCAACAGGATGTTGGCTGCATACACAGAATGTACTCCAATGCTGTGATCATAGTTAGTTATTTGTGGTTTTTAATAATTTGAACTTAAATTGTTAAAAAAAAATACTAAATGAACACCTTGCTAGTGCTGACCATCTATGTATAATTATGTTAGAGGCAAGGAGACAATACATTTTTCCAAATATTATCCTAGTTAAAGCAACACACTGTTATTCCATTTTGAAAAATACCATATGTGATAACGCCACTAAATAGAGCCAGCCATATAAGTACCCAAATATTACCAAAAAAAGAGACCATAGAGTCTATAAGTCTTTCAAACCCCTCGGCTGCATGGTCCCCAATGTCCATATCCATAACTTTTTCATTAGGTCTCCTCCTCTCATACTCATTTCTATGTGATCTATTCCCCTCACTTTCAGCAATCTAGAATTGCAATTATGGTGCAATTTAAAGTGACGAGGAATAGTTTTCAATTTCTCCACTTTATCAACATCATGAATCTCTTTTGCAGATTCAATATCACGTACATGCTCCCTAACGCGAACCCGTAGTGCCGTACAATTTTGAAGGTTTTTTCTCTTTTTGAATTTTCAAAATCGACTGCACGTTCAATATTGGGGCATGAGATACAATCTCCACAGGGGGAGCAGCCCCATTTTGGCACTTTTGTACCCAAAAACGTTTTTCCTGGTGGAATTGGAGTAAATAAACTCTGTACCAAATGGTCCTTGAGATTTTTTTGCGCATCGGTATGTTACCAAGGGAAATTGTGGCAAGATTTTATTTAATATTGAATCGGGTTTTAATATTGGCCAATATCTGTTCAACTGACTTTTCATCTCATCCCAAAGAGAATGATATGGTGTAATAAATCTCACCTCATTACTTTTAGTTGTTCTTGCAACCAGTTGTAAAAGTTTGTTTCTTTCGGTATCTTGAGCTCGTTTTTTCACCTTCTTAAAGCAGCGTTTGCTGTATCCATGGTCAATGAATCTATTTTCAAGATCCTTTGCCTGCTTTTGAAAATCTTCATTTCTCAAGCAGGTACGTTTCAGTCTGAGAAATTGGCCTATGGGTATAGCAGCAATTGTCTGTTTTGGGTGCGCAGAAGTAGCATGTAAAAATGAATTTACCGATGTTTCTTTCCTCAACAAATCAGTTTGGATATATCCATTATCATCACATTGAATCAAAATATCCAAAAAAAACAATTGTTTTTTATCGTATTTGTATGTTAGTCTAAGGTTCCGATCATTTAAATTTAGTTTGGACATGAACTGCTGTAGCTGTTCAGAGGTCCCCTGCCAGATCATGAAGATATCATCAATGAAGTGGGCCCAGAAGATGACCCGGTCCATTGACGTACCATGATCTGACAGGAATAAATCTCTCTCCCACAGCCCCAGGAACAAATTAGCGTATGATGGTGCGCATGCGGCCCCCATCGCAGTTCCCTGGAGCTGTAGAAAAAAAATGACCCATTGAACGTAAATATATTATGTGTCAAAGCAAAGAAAATATCTGGTAGCTTGCACTCCATCACTATATCTAATGCTGGTATATAGTGATTCAATATCGCACGTAACCCAGCACATATACTTTCTAGTTTCTGTAACAGATCTGATGAATCCCTATTATATGGTGGTAAACATTCTACTAGAGGTTTAAGATGGTAGTCTATAAATGTACAAATATTTTCAGTGAAATTACCTTGCCCAGAGATGATGGGTCCACCAAGTGGATTCTTTAAGTTTTTATGTACTTTTGGTAACAAATATAGCGTCGCAATCACAGGTATTGGTACAATGAGGGCATCATATACATTTTGGGTTATAATTCCATCGTCAGTTGCTTGTCTTAAAATATTGGTCAGATGTTCACTGTAAGAGAGGATAGGACAAAATGTTAATTTTTTATAAAATTTTATATCTCTTAGTTGACGGTTCGCTTCCTTTTCATAAATAGCTCTAGGCCATAAAACAATATTTCCCCCTTATCGGCTGATTTGTATACAACATCTTTAACCCCTTCCCGCTCCTGGACATACTATTAGGTCATGGCAGCTGTATCGTTCGCGCTCCATGACCTAATAGTACGTCTCGGGAGTAACGGCCGTTTCGGCCGTCCTCCCGACACATACAGAAGCTGTGACAGCTGCTGTCTCGTACAGCAGCTGTCACAGCTCCTACAGCGGGGACCGATCGCTGTGTACCTGCTGATTAACCCCTTAAAAGCCGCGTTCTATAGATATCGCGGCTTTTTAGGGGTTAAGCTGCCATCACCGGCCTGCTACACGATAGCGGCCGGCGATGGTGACTATGGCAACCGGACACCAAACAATGGCGTCTGGCTATGCCATAGACTGAAGCCAAGTGGGTCCTGACGAGGTCAGGACCCACTATGCTTGCTGTCAG
The DNA here is from genome assembly GCF_050947455.1 of Rhinoderma darwinii. Classification (NCBI taxonomy): domain Eukaryota; kingdom Metazoa; phylum Chordata; class Amphibia; order Anura; family Rhinodermatidae; genus Rhinoderma; species Rhinoderma darwinii. The sequence goes on from NC_134687.1 coordinate 460,943,566, forward strand.
TGAGTAGCTGACAGTTCCAATACACTGCACTACGCATGTAGTGCAGTGTGGTGTTATAGGTAAGAGAATCAAAAGTAGGTTACTAGGAGGTAATTTCATAACTCCCTCTGACACAGAAGATACATCTGATTTGCATAGGAAATGCAGATCTTTGGCCATCAAAGGATGTCCACTGTCTGACAAATGTTTAATTGGCTCTTTCCTCACCAAGGTGCGAGATGTGCTGATTAAGGATTTGTCACTAGGGCTGACCAAACATCCTGACCAAACATCTAAAGCTATGCAAATGGTTGCCTGTGGTGTGTCTGTCTGTGGACCAGGAGAAACATGGGAGAATGGCATGGTGTTCAAAGAAAGTATGATACATCAAGGCAAACCCCGTCATAATTTATATTTGTAATGACCCACATAGCTAGTTATGATCAGGGAAAATAGCCCTCATATATATGTCAAATTCAGATCCCTACACTCAGAGGAACTACCTGGGATTGGCTATTGGCTAAAAACATGGGCCTATTATAGTGGTGTTTGATATGCCCTGGTTGGTAAATGTCTGCACAGGTGAATGCAGGTAATATTATATTTCTAGGGGATTCCTGCAAGGACACATGACCACTTATATGTTTCTCTATAGAAATACAACTGTGTAATGGGAGGAGTACCCTTCATTATCATATGAACAGCCTCCTCTCAGTGACATCACCAGCCAGTGAACTGGAGGGAAAAAACTGGGTTTAAAATGCCATGAGAAGTGAGGGTCAGTGTCAGTCGTTGGGGATCCCTATCTCGGTTGGAGTGACTGCCCATATTTTCAGCTGTCCCCACAGCCAGGATATCGCCGCTGTACATCAGTAAGGTTTTGTTCTGTTTCTTTTATCCCTTTTATTTTCATAAACTGTTTGATTGCATTGTAACTGTATGTATATTTTTTATCTTTTAATCTGACAACTATTTTATGTATTGCACTGCACTATTGTGTATTAAATCTGAAATATTTATAAGTCTCTTCCTTGTAGTCTTACAGAACTTAATCTTCCGAAGGTGAGGAACGTTACCTGTATTTTATGTTCAATTTAGATAACCTGTGTTATAGGAACTGGTGTTAAGGGAACATAGAGACTTAGGCCCCTATTGCCTAGATAAGTATAGGTGGTGGTAGCATACTGTGGTATAAATTATTGGGGTGTTGGAAACTACGGGAGTAATTTAGCATAATCCTGTCATCTAGAGTAGGTGGGCGTGGATTTATGAGGTAAATTAATAAACTCAGTAGTGTAGTTCACCCCTGTGACGTGACCCGAGATCGGCGATCGTCACAGATTGGTGGCAGCGGTGGGATAGTGTTATTGTCATTTACACTGTTAAAGACGTTAAGTGTTTTGTTTAAGAAATTAACCTTTACACTTAAGGGCTGGAGTATCTTTGAAAATAATACAACAGTCCACAAGGAAGAACTCAGTGCATACTATTTGTCAGCTAACATACATACGTGCAAAACAGTTTCCCTTCCCCTTCTTGTTTTTTCTTTTCTTTCTTTTATTTTTAAAAACCACTGATAAGATGGCAGAGGTGTATAGAAATAAGAGGAAAGATGAACTGCTAGTCCTCTGTGAGGAGAGAAGGCTGGACGGAATGAACAAAAGTAAAGCGGATCTGATCCAAGCATTGGTGGCAGATGATACACAGCTCCACCATTCCGTGGGACCAGAGCGGGAAACTTTAGCCTCAGAGGAACAGACAGGAGACTCTAGTCAGGATCTGGCTGGGCATGGCAGTACCAGGTCTCAAAACGGTATGGAGTCTTCTCTTTCTCTAATCCTCCAGCAGATGGGCAACTGTGATCCAGATATGCGAATGCAACTGGTGATGCAAGAGCGTCAAGCAGAGCGAGAAGCTGCACAACGTCAAGCAGAGCGAGAAGCTGCACAACGCCAAGCAGAGCGAGAAGCTGCACAACGCCAAGCAGATCGAGAGTTTGCAGAACGTCAAGCGGAGCGAGAGTATGCAGAACGCCAGGCAGAGCGGGAGTACCAGCTCAAGTTGACCCAAATGCAGCTGCCAAGTGCTTCATCCTCACCTCAGGGTGAGCCCACGGACACAGTCAACCTTAAACCCCGTCTAGAGCGTTTCCCTGTCATGGAGAAAGACGGTGATCTGGATGTTTATCTAAAAGGTTTTGAAAAGGTCTGCCGACAATTCCAACTGCCACCTGCAGACTGGGCTAAGTATCTGACTCCAGGGCTGAAAGGCAAAGCTCTGGAGGTGTTTGCAGCCCTGCCCACAACTATCGATCAAGATTATGAGGCTATTAAAAAGGCCTTAATCCAACGATTTAACCTTACCCCAGAGGTATACAGGAAACGATTTCGGGCTTTGCAGCGCACGGGTACTGACAGTTACTCAGACCTGGCCGATGGACTAAAGAACCACTTCAGGCAGTGGACGCAGGGATTAGCTGTCAACACCTTTGAAGATTTGGAGGATCTGATGATCCTGGACCAGTTTCTCCACACCTGTCCTATGGAAGTACGACAGTTTATTTTGGACCGTGAGCCCAAGACCCTGGATAAAGCTGCCCAGATAGCGGATGTATATGCCGCCAACAGAGCGCCAGAGGCGCGAAAGCCTGCTGTTCCAGGCTGGAAAGGGGGAAAGCCCCCTATTAACACTTTTGCCCCTACTCGCAGATCACCAGGAGGTGTTGCCCCTGCCCCACTTCCCAGGCCTGCTGTTGATAATCGCAGGTGTTTTGGATGCAACCAAGTGGGGCATATCAGCACTGCTTGCCCAGAGAAGAGGAAAACTACCCCTTTGCCCAAACCATCTATTTTGTCCCCAGCAGTTTTGTTTGTGGGTGGGAGGGAGAGGGCATCTTGTGACAATTTACAAGCGGTCACTGTGGGCAAGACGGTTACCATGGGACTGAGGGACACTGGTGCCGAAATGACTCTTGTCCACCCAGAGCTTGTTTCTTCAGAAGACATTATCCCAGGAAAAACTCTAACTGTTTCTGGAGTTGGTGGTCTGATCCCGGCCTTACCCATGGCACGAGTTTACCTGGATTGGGGGGCGGGAAGAGGGATGATGGATGTGGGAGTGACGGATAAAATCCCCACTAATGTGTTACTAGGAACCGATCTGGGACGTTTAGTCTCCAGATATATTTCTTCAGACCATGAGGAGGACTCTAGCGTACTTGCTGCCCCATGTGTGTCACCGCAGGTAGTATATGATAATCATGAAACTGTCAATACTATGGAATGTGATGACCCTGTGTCCAGCAATGTTATAGACTTACATAATGTTACTGTACTTAGTGATAACCTAGACTCATCTAACAATGCATTGGATATAGACTGTATAACTAGCAATGATGTAGGATGTGGGGATTGTATAGCGTCAGATAATGATTTGTGTGTAGATTTAGTAGCGGGAAACGTCATAAACATGCATGAAATCCCTGTCACATGCACACACACACCAGTACACCAAGACGGGGAGAATGTTGTGTCCATTTCTCCTGTAACACGCAGTCAGGGTGCCTGTAACACAAACCTGTGTCTGGGTTCTGGGCCCCCTACTGTGTCTGCTGCAGAGGAAGTGGGGACAGCTGACAGCCCGCAGCCAGCGGCAGAAGTTAGTCAGAATGTGTTGCTATCAGCCAGTACAGACGCAGAATGTCAGTTGTTTCAGACGGCCCTACACACTGACGATAGTCTGCAGAAGCTGCGACAGCTGGCTGATCGGACCCCAGAGGAGGGGGACACTGAAAAAATAACCTGGGACCAGGGGAGACTGTATAGACAAAGTATTTCCACTGACCCCCAGCAGGATGTATTAAAAGACAGGCAACTAGTGGTGCCACGTCAGTTCAGGGAACAACTCCTGCGGGTGGCTCATGAGATACCACTAGCTGGTCACCTAGGGATAAGTAAGACTAAGAGTCGTCTAAAACACAACTTTTACTGGCCTGGCCTGGGGAATGATGTGACAGATTACTGCCGTTCCTGTATTGTGTGCCAAAGGATGGGGAAGTCGAGACCTGTGCACCGGGCCCCCCTCATTCCTTTGCCCATAATTGATGAGCCTTTTCGACGGATTGCTGTGGATCTGGTAGGGCCCTTGGCCATACCCAGCAGTTCTGGAAAGCGCTTTATCCTGACGGTAGTGGATTATGCCACACGTTACCCAGAAGCCATAGCATTATCCTCCATCAGGGCTGATAAGGTAGCAGACGCCCTTCTGACCATATTTTCCCGTGTAGGATTTCCCAGGGAGATGCTCACAGATCAGGGGACCCAGTTTATGTCAAATTTGATGCAGTGCCTCTGTAAGAAAATACAGGTGCAACACCTGGTGGCCAGCCCTTACCATCCTCAGACTAATGGTCTGTGTGAAAGGTTTAACGGGACCCTCAAGCAGATGCTACGAATGCTTGTGGCGTCCCAAGGGCGAGACTGGGAGCGTTATCTCCCGCACCTGCTATTTGCTTACAGAGAGGTACCGCAGGCATCAACCGGTTTCTCACCCTTTGAGCTCCTGTATGGAAGGAGGGTACGGGGACCCCTAGATCTCATGAAAGAAGCATGGGAGGGAGAATTGGTTACACCAGAGGTCTCTGTGATAGATTATGTCTTGAAATTCAGAGAGAGGATGCAGGAACTGACAGGCCTAGTACATGAGAACATGGTGCAGGCACAGGCAAGTCAGAAGAGGTGGTATGATAGGAATGCCCGAGAGAGAGTGTATGCGGTGGGTCAGAAGGTATGGGTACTGGTCCCTATGACCCAAAACAAACTCCAGGCGGCATGGGAAGGCCCATATCCAATTCATCAACGCCTCAACGATGTGGACTACGTAGTCACGATCGATCATGTTCGCAAGAAACACAAAGTTTTTCATGTGAATATGATCAAGGCGCATTATGACCGGGATATGTGCGCTCTGCCAGTCTGCAGTTTGCCAGAGGAGGGAGAAAGTGAAACACTGCTGGATTTAGTGGCTTCCGCAAAGGAGATAGGATCCATTGAAGATGCCGTAGTCAATTCACAGCTGTCTGAGGGTCAGAAGTTCCAGCTGCAGGAGGTACTTAACCCCTTCCTTGCCACTTTTACAGGGAGACCTGGGAGAACTCCGCTAGCAACTCACCATGTAGACACGGGGAATCACCAACCTGTTAGGCAAGCAGCTTATAGAGTTTCCCTAGAAGTAAGGGCTGACATGAAGAAGGAAATAGAGGAAATGTTAGGGCTGGGCGTGATCCAAGAGTCTCAAAGTGCCTGGGCATCACCTGTAGTGCTTGTCCCCAAAAAGGACAAGACAACCCGATTTTGCGTGGACTACAGGAAGTTGAATACCATCACTGTGTTTGATGCGTATCCAATGCCCCGCATAGATGAGCTTTTGGATCAGCTAGCCGGTGCCCGGTACCTAACAATTATGGATTTAAGTCGGGGGTATTGGCAAATCCCTATGTCCGTGGAAGCGCAGGAGAGGTCCGCTTTCATCACCCCCTTTGGACTCTATGAGTCCAAGGTAATGCCCTTTGGTATGAAAAATGCTCCTGCCACATTCCAGCGCTTGGTGAACAAGCTGTTAGAGAAGTTTGAAGGGTTTGCTGTCGCTTACCTGGATGACATTGCTGTATTCAGTCAGACCTGGGAGGATCACCTGACCCACCTGTCACAGGTGCTCAGGCGTATCCAGGATGCAGGACTGACCATCAAGCCTGGAAAGTGTCAAATCGGCATGACCGAAGTGCAGTACCTCGGGCACAAGGTGGGTGGAGGGACACTAAAGCCAGAGCCAGGAAAGGTTGATGCAATTTCTGCCTGGCCCACTCCTAAGACCAAAAAACAGGTTATGTCCTTTTTGGGGACCGCAGGATACTATAGAAAGTTTGTTCCTAACTATAGTTCCCTAGCAAAACCTTTGACAGACCTCACAAAAAAGAAACAGCCTCAAATAGTTAATTGGACTGCCGACTGCGAGAGTTCTCTGTCAGCTTTAAAAGCTGCCCTTGCTAGCTCCCCAGTCTTGCAAAGCCCGGATTTCACTCGTAAGTTTGTGGTGCAGACTGACGCCAGCGCCTATGGGCTAGGCGCAGTGCTCAGCCAGGTAAATCCAGAAGGGCATGAACATCCAATAATGTATTTGAGCAGAAAGCTTCTACCGAGGGAGGTTGCGTATGCCACTGTAGAGAAAGAATGTTTGGCCATTGTATGGGCCTTGCAGAAATTACAGGCATACCTCTATGGGCGCAGATTTACCGTAGTGACCGACCACAACCCACTTAGTTGGTTGCACAGGGTAGCAGGTGATAACGGGAAGCTGCTGAGATGGAGTTTAGCCTTGCAACAATATGATTTCACTATCCAGCACAAAAAGGGCAGTGAGCATGGCAACGCAGATGGGTTATCGCGCCAGGGGGAAGCTGCGGAGATCGGCTTGGGATATTGATGGCTATATCAATGATCCCATGCCATGTCTTAAGGGGGGAGGTGTGGTGTTATAGGTAAGAGAATCAAAAGTAGGTTACTAGGAGGTAATTTCATAACTCCCTCTGACACAGAAGATACATCTGATTTGCATAGGAAATGCAGATCTTTGGCCATCAAAGGATGTCCACTGTCTGACAAATGTTTAATTGGCTCTTTCCTCACCAAGGTGCGAGATGTGCTGATTAAGGATTTGTCACTAGGGCTGACCAAACATCCTGACCAAACATCTAAAGCTATGCAAATGGTTGCCTGTGGTGTGTCTGTCTGTGGACCAGGAGAAACATGGGAGAATGGCATGGTGTTCAAAGAAAGTATGATACATCAAGGCAAACCCCGTCATAATTTATATTTGTAATGACCCACATAGCTAGTTATGATCAGGGAAAATAGCCCTCATATATATGTCAAATTCAGATCCCTACACTCAGAGGAACTACCTGGGATTGGCTATTGGCTAAAAACATGGGCCTATTATAGTGGTGTTTGATATGCCCTGGTTGGTAAATGTCTGCACAGGTGAATGCAGGTAATATTATATTTCTAGGGGATTCCTGCAAGGACACATGACCACTTATATGTTTCTCTATAGAAATACAACTGTGTAATGGGAGGAGTACCCTTCATTATCATATGAACAGCCTCCTCTCAGTGACATCACCAGCCAGTGAACTGGAGGGAAAAAACTGGGTTTAAAATGCCATGAGAAGTGAGGGTCAGTGTCAGTCGTTGGGGATCCCTATCTCGGTTGGAGTGACTGCCCATATTTTCAGCTGTCCCCACAGCCAGGATATCGCCGCTGTACATCAGTAAGGTTTTGTTCTGTTTCTTTTATCCCTTTTATTTTCATAAACTGTTTGATTGCATTGTAACTGTATGTATATTTTTTATCTTTTAATCTGACAACTATTTTATGTATTGCACTGCACTATTGTGTATTAAATCTGAAATATTTATAAGTCTCTTCCTTGTAGTCTTACAGAACTTAATCTTCCGAAGGTGAGGAACGTTACCTGTATTTTATGTTCAATTTAGATAACCTGTGTTATAGGAACTGGTGTTAAGGGAACATAGAGACTTAGGCCCCTATTGCCTAGATAAGTATAGGTGGTGGTAGCATACTGTGGTATAAATTATTGGGGTGTTGGAAACTACGGGAGTAATTTAGCATAATCCTGTCATCTAGAGTAGGTGGGCGTGGATTTATGAGGTAAATTAATAAACTCAGTAGTGTAGTTCACCCCTGTGACGTGACCCGAGATCGGCGATCGTCACATGCAGTGTATTAGAATAGCGATCAGGGCCTCCTGCCCTCAAGTCCCCTAGTGGGACAAAGTAATAAAGTTAAAAAAAAAAGATGTGTAAAAATAAGAAAATAAACGTTTTAAAAGTATTAAAAGTAAAAATCCCCCTTTTAACCTTATCAGTCATTTATTAGTGATAAAAATATATAAACAAACAAATAAACTATACATAATTGGTATCGCCGCGTCCGTAACGGCCTGAACTACAAAATTATTTTGTTATTTATCCCGCACGGTGAACGCCGTAAAAGAAAATAATAATAAACCGTACCACAATCACAATTGTTTGGTCACTTCACCTCCCAAAAAATGGAATAAAAAGAGATCAAAAAGTCGCATGTACCTGATCGAAACTACAGTTCGTTACGCAAAAAATAAGTCCTCGCACGGCTTTATTGATTGAAAAATAAAAAAGTTCTGGCGCTTAGAATAAGGTAACACAAAAAGTAAATGATTTTTTTACAAAACGTATTTTATTGTGCAAACGCCATAAGACATAAAAAAAAACTATAAACATAGGGTATCGCCATAATCGTATTGCCCCGCAGAATAAAGTGAATATGTCATTTATAGCGCACGGTGAACGCTGTAAAAAAAATAGAATAAAAAAACAATAGTAGAATTGCTGTTTTTTAGTCACCACGCCACCTAAAAATAGAATAAAAACTGATCAAAAAGCTGCATGCACCCCAAGAAAACTACAAGGGGTCTAGTTTCTGTGAAACACCTAAAGGGTTCATAAACTTTCTAAATGCTGTTGTGAATACTTTGAGGGGTCTAGTTTCTAAAATGGGGTGTTTGATAGGGGTTTCTAATATATGGGTCCCTCAAAGCAACTTCAGAACTGAACTGTAACATAAAAAAATTTATAAATTAGGCAATACTTCGCTTCTTACATTATACTGATAATGAGCCGTGCCCACCACGAGATGACCCCTGTTTTGACCGTTTGTATAAACGGAGACCCCTATTAGACCGTTTCAGTGCCCGGTTTTCCCAAGCATACACCCCCGAGAAGTGTATTTCTATTGATGAGTCCTTGGTACATTTTAAAGGGAGGGTTCAATTCCGCGAGTACCTGCCGGGTAAGAGGGCAAGGTATGGCGTGAAGATGTATAAGCTGTGCGAGAGTGCATCAGGGTATACCTACAGATTTAGGATATATGAAGGAAAGGCCACCCCCAAACCAGACTGCATCCTGGACTACAATAGGTACATGGGAGGGGTGGACTTGTCAGATCAAGTCCTGAAGCCCTACAGCGCCATGCGGTGTGGTATAAGAAGCTGGCCGTGCACATCATACAGATGGCATTGTACAATGTGTATGTGCTACATCGATGTGCAGGCCAGGGGGGAACTTTTCTGGAATTTCAAGAGGTGATTATCAAGAACCTAATCTTTAGGGACCAAGAAGGGGGGGGCACCCAGTACTTCTAGAAGCGGGGCCACACACATCCTACCAGGGCGGCAACACTTTCCAGGAGAAGTTCCCCAAACTGGCAAGAAGGGAAAAAGTCAAAAGAGGTGCAAAGTCTGCTATAAGAGGGCGATAAGGGATGACACAATATATCAATGTGACACGTGTCCCGAATAACCAGAGCTCTGTATGAAAGAGTGTTTTAAAATTTATCATACATCCCTTGGTTTATAATTTACCCCAATTTTACTTACCCTGATGTACTCCGCACAGCTTATCCCCCCTCGTCTTTCCACTCTGGGCCCTGCTGTGTGCCCAGGCATCTGATAACAGCCACATGTAGGGTATTGTCATATCCGGGAGAACCCACATTACAGTTTATGGGGTGTAGGTCTCTGGTCAAAATGCTCACTACACCTCTAGATGAATGCCTTAAGGGTGTAGTTTTTAAAACGGGGTCACTTCTTGTGGGTTTCAACTGTACTGGTACCTCAGGGGCTTCTGCATACATGACTTCGCACTAAAAAATCCCGAGTAGGCCAAATGGTGGTCCTTTCCTTCTGAGCCCTCCCATGGGCCCAAATGGCAGTTTATCACCACAAATGGGCTATTGTGGTACTCAGAACAAATTGTGCAACAGAATGGGGTATTTTGTTTCTTGTGAAAATAAGAAATTTTCAGCCAAAACTACATATTATTTGAAAAAAAATAATTTTGTTTTAAAGGAACAGTGTCATCACAAATAATTTTTTTATATGTTAAAGATGTTAGTGCCTTAATATAAACGTTTATTTTCATTTGTGTGTTTGTGTTTTACTGTTTCTTATTTTTACACTTTTTTCTTCCCTATGGGGGCTGCCATTTTTTGTTCCATTTCTGTGTGTGTCGATTAACGACACACACAGACATGGAATACGGCAGCCACAGTCCCATAGGGACTGCGAACGGCTCCCGTCCCATTGACTGCCGTGTACGGCGTCTGTGTGGGAACTGCGCATGCGCCGCTCCCACACAGTCCTATTCGAAATTGGCGCCGTCCGGCGCCATTTTCCTGTGGACCGGAAGTCGCGGCCGGACAGTAATATTACTACTTCCGGTCGCGGCTTCCGGACTTGTGCACATGGAACAGCGGCAGCAAAGGGAGCGGACGGGCCGGAGGGAGCCGCGGCGGCAGGAGCAGGTAAGAGATTTCAATGTATGTTAGTGTTTGTGTGTGTTTACTACTGTATGTAAACCTACTACACTGTGGGTTACCTCAAAAAATGGCGACACACAGTGTAGGAGGTTAAACCTTTCAAACCCCTCGTTTATCCCGGCACTAGCCAGGATAAAGGAGGGGGGAATGCTGAGAGCTCACTAGAGCGAGGGCTTTTAACCCAACGTTGCAATGCTGCAATTTTGGGAACAGCTCCATCTAGTGACCAAAAATGGGTAGTATTATAAATTAGAAATAATTTATAATATTTCCTGGACTCGTGCAAAAAAATAAAAAAATTTTGAACAATGTTTAATCACCCACACACTAAATGTTTAATTTTTTTAAAAAAAACATGTTTTTCGGGCAACACATTCCCTTTAATTCCCAGCCCAATTCAAATAAGTTCTGTGAAAAAACGATGGGGTCAAAATGGTCACAACACCCATAAATGAATTCCTTGAGGGGTGTCGTTTCCAAAATGGGGTCATTTGTGGTTGGTTTCTATTGCTTTGATACCTCTGGGGCTCTGCAAATGCGACATGGCACCCGAAAACCAATCCAGCAAAATCTGGACTCCAAAGAACAAATAGCGCTCCTTTCCTTCTGAGCCCTCCCATGGGCCCAAACGGCAGTTTATCACCACAAATGGGGCATTGCCGCACTCAGGACAAATTGGGCAACAAAATTAAGTATTTTATTTCTTGTGAAAATAAGAATTTTTGAGCTAAAACGACATATTATTGGAAAAAATGAAATTTTTTTCATTTCACAGCCCAATTCAAATAGGTGCTGTGAAAAAACTGTGTGGTCAAAATTGTAACAACAACCATATTTGAATTCCTTGAGGGGTGTTGTTTCCAAAATGGGGTCACTATTGGGGGATTCCTACTGTTTTGGCACCTCAACACCTTTTCAAACCTGGCATGCTGCCTAAAATATATTCTAATAAAAAAGAGGCCTCAAAATGCACTAGGTGCTTCTTTGCTTCTAGGGCTTGTGTTTTATTCCACGAGCACAGTAGAGCCACATGTGGGACATTTCTAAAAACTGCAGAATCTGGACAATACATATTTAGTAGTGTTTCTCTGGTAGAACCTTCTGTGTTACAGAAAAAAAATTGAATAAAATTGAAATTCAGCAAGAAAAATGAAATTTGCAAATTTCACCTCCACTTTGCTTTAATTCCTGTGAAATGCCTGATGGGTTAAAAAACTTTCTAAATGCTGTTTTGAATACTTTGAGGGGTCTAGTTTTTAAAATGGGGTGTTTTATCAGGGTTTCTAATACATAGGCCCCTCAAAGCCACTTCAGAACTCAAGAGGTACCTTAAAAAAAAGGCTTTTGAATTTTTCTTTAAAATATGAGAAATTGCTGTTTATGTTCTAAGCCTTGTAACGTCCAAGAAAAATAAAAGAATGTTCAAAAAACGATGCCAATCTAAAGTAAACATATGGGAAATGTGAACTAGTAACTATTTTGGGTGGTATAACCGTCTGGTTTATAAGCAGATGCATTTAAATTCTGAAAAATTCTATTTTTTCAAAATTTTCTCTCAATTTTGCAATTTTTCACCAATAAACACTGAATATATTGACCAAATTTTACCACGAACATGAAGCGCAACGTGTCACGAGAAAACAATCTCAGAATCGCTTGGATAGGTTTAAGCATTCCGACGTTATTACCACATAAAGTGAAATATGTCAGATTTGAAAAATGGGCTCTGAGCCTTAAGGTCAAAACTAGGCTGCGTCCTTAAGGGGTTAAGGGTTTTCAGTTTACGAAGGCTTATTCTTTCATTTTTAGTTAAATTGTCTTTGGTTATAGTTTTGGATATCAACTCAAATTCTTTTGTTACTGTTTTTACAAATGTATCAATTGCAGGAAATAAGAATAGTGGGGGAAATTTTTCCGACTTTTTTTTAATACAATCGGGAATTTTTCTTACCTGTGTCTCATCTTGTTCACCCATAAGTATCTCTAAATCTCTCAGTGCAGTATGTTCTTCAACAGTTTTAAAGATCTGATTACCTCTTTATAATGCCATCTCTTGAACATTAATGTTTTGGTAAACATATTGAGGTCTTTTATTGCTGTAAAAGCATCAAAGAGTGCAGTTGATGAGAATGTTAGACCCTTGTTTAACACATTTTCATCAGTTACAGAGAGTTTATGTTCTGATAAATTAATTACCTTGGGATTGCAAGCCGATGGTTCGCCTTGTCCATTGGGTTTCCTTTTATTGTGACCACTGTATTTATTATCGAACTTACATTTTGACCTTGTTGATCTTTGGCTCGGCATAGAATACTATTGTATCCTTTCCTCATTATCGCTTTGAAGCGATACAGATGACATAGATGAAGATCTACTTATACTTCCTTTAAGTTCCTTACGTCTCCATCAATATACCCTTTGTTGTAGTACATCATTTTGATCTCTAAAAAGTTTATTTGTTTTTGTATTTTGTACTTCTTTTTCCCAAATTTTTTAATTGTTTGTCCAGTTCTTGATTGAATGCTAATAGAGTTCTCTGATGTGATCGTTTCTTTTAATATAACTTGATTTGCCTCAATTTCATTGCCTATTTTTTCTAATGTTTTTTTTGGAACACAAATTGTCAGCTTCTTCCCAATCGGAGATTAAATTCTCACTTTCTATCGGAAAGGAGGGGAATAGTTGTATACGCAGTCCTCTCGGCATTAACCCCTTCTGTACATATTGTTCAAGAGAGGCTTTATTCCACCACACCTTTGTCCGTCTGTGGAATAAACTTTTAAGCGTTTTTTTAACTTCTAGGCCATTTCTCTGATTATTAGTACTGACATCTGTGAGTTCATTATTAAAAACCGATTCAATTCTGGACTGACAGGCACGTTCTCAGGCTTTGTAGTCCATAGGGATTGTATTACCCAACTCTGTAACAAAACAGAAAAGTAATGTAATACAACCTATCCACAGCGTATACACATATACCATTCTATATATATTAAATCCCCCACGTAACACGACTGTACTCCTTATATATATATTACCCCCAAAAAAGACTAAATGAACACCTTGCTAGTGCTGACCATCTATGTGTAATTATGTTAGAGGCAAGGAGACAATACAGTTTTCCAAATATTATCCTAGTTAAAGCAACACACCATTATTCCATTTTGAAAAATACCATATGTGATAACGCCATTAAATAGAGCCGGCCATATAAGTACCCATGTAAGAATTTCAGGCAAACTACTCATATCAAACATATTGGTGCCCATTTAATAACCTGAATAGAAAAGTAGTGGAAACTTTTGTAAATATGTCACATTGTGTGCGACTTGAAAGCCATTCCCTTTTTTGTAATCCTTGCGAAAATGATAGGTGTGGGAAAAAGTGGCAAGAGATCTTGATAAATCTTCTGAAGAAAACTGTTATAATTGCATTAATAATAATTAACGTCCCATAGCATCCAAATAAAACTATTATAGTAAACATGTATACCTAGCCATAGTGCATACAGACATTGTGGCCCATAAATTACAATTGCATACATGCTGCAGCCATTTTTTGGATTTTCACTTTGGGTTTTTTTCCTCCTCATATTCCAAAAGCCACAACTTTTTATTTTTCCGTCTATATAGCTGTATGAGGCCTTGATCTTTGCAGGACGAGTTGTAGATTTTTACGCCACCATTTATTGTACCATATAATGTACTGGAAAACTGGAGAAAAATCTTTGTGGGGTGGAATAGGAAAAAACCAGCGATTCCTTCATTTTTTGGGGGATTTCGTTTTTAGAGTGCTCACCTGGCAGTAAAAACTACATGTTAACTTTATTCTGTCAGGTCAATACAATTACAGCAATATTAAATTTATGTATTTTTTTTATGTTTTACTACTGAAAAAACTGATTGTTAAAAATAAAAATTGTTTTGTGGCGCTATTTTCTGAGAGCCATAAAATTTTTATTTTTCTGTCGATTGAGCGGTATAAGGGCTTATTTTTTAGTTATTTTTAGTTTTTACTTGTACCATTTTGGGCTACATGAGACTTTTTGATCACTTTTATAAAAAATTTTGTGGGAGATAAAGTGACCAAAAAAACATTGATTTTGCCATTTTTTTTTTTTTTTTACGGTGTTCACTGTGCAGGTTAAATAATGTTATATTATAATAGTTCAGACTTTTACGGACACGGTGATACCATTTATGTTAATTTTTATATTTTGTTACATTGCATTTGGGGGAAAATGCAAGAAAGGTTGTTGTTTTTTGTAACTTTTAATGTTTTTTTTATATATTAATAAAACTTTATTTAACTGTAATTAACTTTTTTTTTTTTATTAGTCCCCCTACGGGACTTGAACCAACATGGATCGCTTGCATAATATACTGCAATACTGATGTGGTTATACTGACAGTCTTTTATATGTTATACTACCTTTTAATTATTCAAAAAACATACATTTTCTGAAACCGGAGAACCCGTTTAACATGTATGGTTAATAAGTTTATGTGTGGTCAATACAAAGAACTAGCACATGATTTATTAAAGCTGAACAAGCCCAATTTTTCTAGACTTTCATTATAAGAGAGACCTCCTATCTCATTTAATAATCTATTTGCCCTCTTATGAGCCCTCTCCAGGTCCTTTTTACAATAAGTAGTCCAAAACTAAATCCCATATTTGAGATGTGGTCTTACAAGGAATTTATAGAGGGGTAATATTACATTTAAATCACAGGTTTTTTTATCTCTCTTTTTATACAGTACACCCTAAAATCTTACTTGCTTTTATAGCTACTGCTGCTTAGCTGACTTATAGCCAAAATACCCAAGTCCTTCTCTTGTTCTATTATCCCCAGTTATATTCCATTTTATATTTAAAAATTCACTGATTTCCAAAAGTTACATTTTGTGTATAATATGTCCCATTGCGTTAAACAAGTACGCTAATACAGAGGGTATAATCGTGGTACCATGAGTAGGAGATTATGCATATACAAAAGCTTATTACCCAGTTTGCAATCATTCTCCTGCAGCTGACACAGTACAGACAGTGTTGCATTTTATCATTGTTACTGCCTTTAGGCAAAAAATAGCTCCTGAATTTTACAAAAAACTCAAAATGAATGCATGTTCAGCTAATAACAGTCTCATAGTCCTATAGACCTCCTTTCGAGAACCTTTCATCACAGTAGTTCTTATTATTGTCTAAAAAACATTTGGAACCAATGTTGGCACAGAAATAAATCTTTATTAGTAGTTCCTTCTTACACATAAGATTTGCTTGTAAACGTTGTTATTTTTTTTATGTTTAAAGTTTGTATAGATTCCATCTTTCACACCAGAAACTTACTTGTGATAGTTTATTGTGCTACAAAAGTTAGCAAATAGTGTTGGGGTTAAAGGGGTTATCACGGATTAACTTCCCACAAATGTATTAACTTTCTAATTTTATTTGTTTTAACAATTCCGCTCCCTTTATTCTCAGCTCTTTCCTTGCTGGCCGGGGCCCCATGAAATCAATGCAGCCGTGGCTTAGCCCATATACTTGTACATTGTACTGTAAGTATTTGTACAACGCCCGATCTGTTACTCAAAATAAATCAGATGAAGAAGCCCATGGCACTTACCATGATAAAAAATAGATTATTTTATTTTTATTCCAACATTAAACTTCCCAACCGTCCTGGATCCAGGGGGACAGCCCCTGATTTCGGGCGGTGTCCTGCTGTACCGGGCGGCCGGTGGTATGTCCCCGTTTCAACTGTATCTGCGTACTCAGGATGCAGATACAGTTAAATCCAATGCGGAAGCAGGGAACAGTCAGCTCTCTGTTTCAGCATTCAACTATAGAATCCCGGGCCAGTGCAGTGCAAGCTCTCTGGCCAGGCACTCCTGTCTTGGAAAAGCCTTTGACATCACTGTCTATATATGGACAGTGACGTTAATGGCTCCTCCAGGAGCAGAATCCCCGGCCAGTGTGTTGCCGATGCTCTGGCCCGGGGATTCCACTTCAGTAAAATCCCCTCACATCATTATCCATATATGGACATTGACGTCAGGGGCTCTTCCTGAAGTGGGCTCTTCCTGAAGTGGAATCCGTTGTCGACGCTCTGGCCGGAGATTCCGCTCCTGGAGAAAACCCTGGTGTCACAATCCATATATGGACAGTGACATCAGGGGCACCTCCTGGAAAGAAATCCCCGGCCAGAGCATTGCTGACGCTCTGGCTGGGAATTCCCCTACTGGAGAAGCGCTGGCGTCACTATCCATATATGTACCGTAATGTCAGGGGCTCTTCCTGAAGCAGAATCCCTGGCCAGATTGTTGCCGACGCTCTGGCCAGGGATTCCTCTCCTAGAGAAGGCCCTGGCATCACTATCCATATATAGACAGTGATGTCAGGGGCTACCTCTAGGAGCAGAATCCCCGGCCAGACCATCGGCAACGCTCTTGCCGGGGATTCCGCTCCAGGACTACCCCTGATGTCATTGTCCATATATGGACAGTCACATCAGGGGCCCCTCCTGGAGAGGAATCCTCGGCCTGAGTGTTGCCGATGCTCTGGCCGGAGATTCCGCTCTAGGCGAAGCCCCTGGCGTTACTATCTATATATGGACAATGACGTCAAGGGCTACTCCTGGAGCGAATCCCTGGCAAGAGCGTTGCCGATGCACTTGCCGGGGATTCCTCTCCTAGAGGGAGCCCCTGTCGTCACTGTCTATATATGGACAGTGACATCAGAGGCCCTTCCTGGAGTGGAATCCCTGGCCACAGCGTGGCTGACACACTGCCTGGGGATTCTTCTCCTAGAGGGAGCCCCAATGGCTCTATCTACATGGGGCGGGTTAGCGCTATCTACAGGCAGGGTGGCGCTATCTTCAAAGGGGTCTGGCACTATTTACATGGACACTATGGCACTGACAATTTATATGTAGGAACTGGCACTTAATATGTGGGCACTGTGGCACTATGCGGGTACTGTGGCACTATCTACAGTGGGCACTATGGCAATATGTGGACACTGTGGTGGTATGTGTGCACTGGGACCATCTGTGTGGGCACTAATTACAGTGGGCACTGTGGCACAATCTACAGGGGCATTGTGGCACTATGGGACATTATACTGTATGAGGGCATCTGCGTGGGCATTATACTGTATGGAGGCAGTTATGGGGCACTATTTTGTATTGGGGTAGTTTTGGGGGCATTATGCTGTATGGGGACAGATATGGGGCATTACATTATACTGTATGGGGGTATCTGTGTGGGCATTATACTGTATGGGGCATCTGTGTTGGCTTTATACTATATGGGTGCATCTATGGGGGCATTATACTGTATAGGGGCATTATAATGTGTGGGGGTAGCTATTTGGCATTATACTGTGTGTGAGGCAGCTATAGTGGCATTATACTGTGCGGGGGTTCTATGAGGACATTATACTGTGGGGAGGCACTATGGGAGCATAATACTGTGTGGGCTGAACCGGGTGTGTATGTGGTGATTGGGCAGGGTTAGAGTCGTGGCTTAGAAGGAAAAAAAATTGCCGCACCATGCTACGCATCGGTTGTCCCTTTTTGTGATACTTGAAAGTTGAGTGGTATGCCAACATATTAAAATGAACACTAAGCAGGGTACATTTTCTATATACCAGCAATAAACTTCTCTCAGGCCTGATCTATTACTATTAGTGGCTATATGACGAGGTGGGGTGATTTTATAGACTGAGCTGACGCTGCAATGCTGGGGGAGATACCAGAAAATATAAGTAGCTGAATTTTTTTATAACTAAATTAGAAAGTTGTTTTTTTATGTAGTAGCATGTCACTTATGGCCAATGCTTAAAAAAAAAAAAAAAGAAGACAATCCTGGACAACCCCTTAAGTTGGAGAATTGTTCTAAAAATGTGGCCAAAATTAACTCATTAATTCATTGAAAAATAACTGGCTTGGCATTCCAAATTGTTTCTAAATGTATTAATTAGTCAATATTTACCTATATTGCAATCTTGAGTCTACACACTATAGCTCCAAATATATAATAAAATACAATGCATTAGTCTCATTATGTTTAAAAAATATATATAATTTGTATAAATTTCCGAAAGTAAACTTGTGACATTTTATTGCGTATAGGAAATTGCAATTGCATACTGTACTTGCTGAGTGACCAATTAGCACATTTCTTCCAATAGAGGCCAAATAAGCACTGGCGCTTTCTGGCAGTAGTAAGAAACATTTAGAATCTGATCGAATCAACTTAGGAAAATGCATCCACTCCAGTAGTGGATAAAAAGGACTCTCTGTGTTTATTACAATTCTTAGAAGCTCTCTCCCTATGTTCTGTGCTTCCTCTGTGTACTGTACCTACACAAAACCCACAAATTGTAATTGAAAGTTAATTGTTGTTACCAGCTGAGCTGCAACACATTCTATTTAATTTCCAATTAGCTGGTTTGTGAAAAGATTTCCTCCCGCATGCCGATTGGTCCTGTACCACCTCCATTTCGGATGCAGATTTTTAGCCAGCAACAATTTAATTAGCATATTTTAATTAAGTCTCTTAGATGCGGTGCAAATTAAGTAATCTGACTGGAGGAAAAAAACTCTCATTTATTTGGATTTGCTGGTGAAGTGAGTCGATAATACGTGCATACTATGGAATGAACAGACATACATTGTTAGATCATGCTGTATTGTCATTTAAATTTTTCCTTAGTGTGTTTATTGCTCAATAAAAGGTCGCTGAGAGCACTGTGAAGTCAAAACTATGATTTATTTTATTCATATACTGTTAAGGTATTTGCAGTGCACAATTCCTTACAGCAATGGAACCTAGCTAGATTTTGACTTGTCTCCTTTGTCTTCCTTTCATCAATAGCCAAACTTGAGCTACTAGAAGTCCTTGAAGTTCCTTTTTATATTCCGCTAATAATTTCCATTTACTGTGCATTATTGATATTTATTACACATATTGTAAGTTTAGAAATGCTCACAGGGAAAATGTTTATAGTCGGAAAGATGTGTTAAAATATCTATGTAGATCCGTAGGATTTTATGTTTCATATTCTTGTAGGGGTTGTCCAGGATTAGGAAAAAGGGTCTGAATAAGCAGTGCGGCTCTATGTTCTGGCCGTTACCAACAAAGGGGGCTCCTTTCTATATACAGTTAGGTCCAGAATTATTTGGACAGTGACACAAGTTTTGTAATTTTAGCCGTCTACCAAAACATAATGAATATACAGTTTTATAATCAATATGGGCTTAAAGTGCAGACTCTCAACTTTATTTTTAGGGTATTTACATCCTAATTTGAGGAAGGGTTTAGGAATTACAGCTCCTTAATTTGTAGCTGCCTTTTTTTCAAGGGACCAAAGGTAATTGGACAATTATCTCAAAAGTTATTTAATGGGCTGCATGGGCTATTCCCTCGTTAATCAATCATTAATTAAGCAGGTAAAAGGTCTGGAGTTGATTCCAGGTGTGGCATTTACATTTGGAAGCTGTTGCTGTGAACCCACAACATGAGGTCAAAGGAGCTCTCAATGCAAGTGAAACAAACCATCATTAGGCTGAAAAAAATAAAGAAATCCAAAGCACAAATGTTAGGAATGGCCAAAAAAAAATTTCTTGAACATTCTTGAAAAAAAAGAGTTCACTGTTGATCTCGTGAACTCCAAGAG
Source organism: Rhinoderma darwinii (assembly GCF_050947455.1). Taxonomy (NCBI): domain Eukaryota; kingdom Metazoa; phylum Chordata; class Amphibia; order Anura; family Rhinodermatidae; genus Rhinoderma; species Rhinoderma darwinii. The sequence continues at coordinate 460,963,660 of NC_134687.1, forward strand.
GCCTGGACGTCCACGGAAGACAACAGTGGTGGATAATCGCAGAATCCTTTCCATGGTGAAGAAAAACCCCTTCACAATGTCTACCCAAGTCAAGAATACTCTCATGAAAGTAGGTGTATCAGTATCTAAGTCTACCATAAAGAGAAGACTTCATGAGAGCAAATACAGAGGGTTCAGCACAAGGTGCAAACATTTAATCAGCCTCAAGAAAAGAAAGACCAGATTAGACTTTGCCAAACAACATCTAAAGAAGCCAGCCCAGTTCTGGAACAGCATTCTTTGGACAGATGAAACGAAGATCAACCTGTACCAGAATGATGGGAGAAAGAAAGTATGGAAAAGGCTTGGAACGGCTCATGATCCAAAGCACACCACATCCTCTGCAATACATGGTGGAGGCAGTGTGATGGCATGGGCATGCATGGCTGCCAAAGGCACTGGCTCACTAGTGTTTATTGGTGATGTGACTGAAGACAGAAGCAGCCGGATGAATTCTGAAGTGTTCAGGGATATAATTTCTGCTCAGATTCAACCAAATGCAGCAAGGTAGATTGGACGTCGCTTCACAGTACAGATGGACAATGACCCAAAACATACTGCGAAAGCAACACAGAGTTTTTTTAAAGCAAAGATGTGGAATATTCTGCAATGGCCAAGTCATCACCAGATCTCAACCTGATCGAACATGCATTTCACTTGCTTAAGACAAAACTTAAGGCAGAAAGACCGACAAACAACCAACAACTGAAGACGACTGCAGTAAAGGCCGGGCAAAGCATCACAAAGGAGGAAACCCAGCGTTTGGTGATGTCCATGGGTTCTAGACTTCAGGCAGTGATTGCCTGCAAAGGATTCTCTACAAAGTATTAAAAAAATAAAATTTTATTTATGGTAATGTTAATTTGTCCAATTACTTTTGAGCCCCTGAAATGAGGAGGCTGTGTAGAAAAATGGTTGCAATACCTTAACGTTTCACAGGATATTTTTGTTCAACCCCTTGAATTAAACCTGAAAGTCTACACTTCAATTGCATCTCAGTTGTTTCATTTCAAATCCAATGTGGTGGCATGCAGAGCCCAAATCATAAAGATTGTGTCACTGTCCAAATAATTCTGGACCTAACTGTACTTCCATATGCCCTAAAAGGGCATATTGGCAAGGGTTGTCTTCATGAGACAACCCCTAGCAAAGCACTAAAATTAATGCAAAACTGCACAATGAATCTGGGCAAACAAATCAATATCTAAAAGCTGCCCATTGCTGAGACAAACATACTGTCTATATTGGCCACTTAGTATAAAAGAGACCAGCATGGTAACTGATCCTGACTCTCAGAGCTCAGTTCAAGTCTGTGTATGCTTTGCTTTCCAGTTAGAAGATATTGAAGTGACCACTCACTGTGGTCTCCGGTCATGTGATCGTTGTGACAACCTGTTACAACGATCACATTGCTCCTAACAGCAGAGCTTATGTGCCGACTGTGAGGAGCTCTGTGATACAGCTGTCTAGAGACAGCTGATATCACGGAGCTTTCACCCGGAGACCACGCTGTGACAGCATGTCACAGCGATTACATTGCTCCTCCAAGCAGCGCTTGTGCGCCGACGGTAAGGCGCTCAGCTATGTGAACGCTGTGACAGCCTGTCACAGCGATCACATCCATGCAGACGGTAAGGCGCTCAGCTGTGTGAACGCTGTGACAGCCTTTCACTGCGATCACATGCGAGCCGACGGTAAGGAACTCCATGATGCAGCTGTCTAGAGACAGCTGTATCACCGGGCTTCAGAGTGGTCTCTGGTCAGATTATCGGTGTCACAGCGATCACCAGTTGCATCTTCTACCTCTCTGGCATTCTCCCAGAGAGGGAGAAGAATAATGTAATGTAAAAAAAAAAAAAACACACTATTTTTTCAATAAAAATGTCCTCTATAAATAAATATGTCTATCTGCTACACGGCGACTTTGGCCACGTACGACACAGGTCGACCAGCCAAAGATCGCTATGTCCCGTAGCCTACATTGCATGTAATAAAAGTCAATGTGGCAACATTGACTTTCATTACTTGCGGTGTAGGCTATGGGACATAGCGATCTTTGGTCAGACAACCTGTGTCGTGGCCAAAGTCACCATGTAACACACGAAGTACAAGGCAAGTAGATGAGATTTTACAAAACTCATCTGCATGCTGCAGACATTTTACATGGCAGATTTTTAAATCTTTGATACGTCGTTAAATTAATTCCTTGGGTCTACTTTCCATAAAGTAATCATATTTGGGGTGTCAAAGGGGTTTTCCAGTCCACAAAAATTGATGGCCTATCCTCAGGATAAGCCATCAATGTTTGATGGGTGGTGGCCCGTCTCCCTGCAGATCGGCTGTTTTGAAGCGATGTTTGTACGAGCGCTGCTTCCCCTCCATTTCCTTTACTGATCACACTGTGAATTGCGAACACACTTGTAGCGGCGGTTCACAGTATTACAGTATACACTTGAATGGGAGAAAGCTGTAATACTGTGAACCGCCGCTACAAGTGTGTCTGTGATTCACAATGTGAGCAGTAAAGGAAATGGAGGGGAAGCAGCGCTCGTACGAGCACTGTGGCCCCTTCAAAACAGCCGATCGCCGGGGGTGCCGGGTGTAGGACCCTGACAGATCAGATATTGATGGCCTATACTGAGGAAACCGTGTTGGAAAACGGGCCAAAAAACGGCCGAAAACGCCTCCTATTGGTTTCAATGGGAGGCGGAGGCGTTTTTACCAGTTTTACCGCTCGTGGGAAAAAGAAGTGGCATGCCATATTTTCGGGCGTTTACGTCTCTGACCCCCCCCCCCCCATTGGCATCAATGGGAGGCAGAGAAAGTGTTTTTTGCTGCGTGTTTGCCCGCCGCGCTCAATGGCCGCGGGCAAAAACGCTGCGAAAAACGTGGCAAACGTCGTGCAGGCAGATCAAAATCTGCCTCGGAATTCCAGACAGAATTTTGAGGCAGAATTTTCTGCCTGCAAAAAAACTCAGTGTTAACAGGGCCTAATACAGGATCTCTTGGAACAGATCCAGCAACAGGTGAGGAAAATGTGCTGACTGGATTGTGTGTACCAAGATGTCTGACATAGGTGGAGTGGGCAGATTTACATTTATCAGGCTGTGAAAGGGGTGGGGGAGGGAGATGGGTGCCTGTACTTAGATCCGGGATAGATGGAGGCACAAAGGATAATGATGATTTTAGTGTGCAGGGAGGGAGCTGCCTGGAATTAGAGCAGGGAAGGACATGTGAACATAGAGGGGCATGGCAGTATGCAAATAGCTGAGATGCTTTGGAGGAAGCAGGGGGGATGCAAGCTGTCTCCTCAGATGCAGCAGGGGATCATGGGTATGGTGGGTTACAGGACGGGAAACAGCCAGGACCAGAAGCAAGGGATGTAAACAAACAGAAAGAGCAGCAGTGACAATGGAGATCAAACAGAAACTGGTTAGGAGGTTAATAGGGGGTATTAGGGAAGGCAAACCAAGGCTGGGGGACACTTTTTAGAATTTTTTTTTTCCTGGACAACCCCTTTAAGGACTACAGGTTTAGAAAGTATAGTTTGTAATTGGATTGAAAATTGTTTTAAGAACCATATACAGAGAGTTGTGGTCAATAGTCCCCAGTTATAAATGGTGTTCCCCAGGGTTCAGTGCTGGGACCAATATTATCTAACTTATTTATTAATGATATAGAGGATGGGATTAAGCGTATTGCTTCTATTTTTGCAGGTGACACCAAGCTATATAGTAGTTCAGTCTATGGAGGATCTTAATAAATTAGTAGACTACTTAAACGCATTGAGTGTTTAACTATCCACTTGTCAACTGAAGTTCAATTTGCATGAATACATAGTAATGTATCTGGGTACTAATAATCTGCAAGCATCATATGTCCTAAAGGGAGTTTTACTGGGAGAGTCACATATTGAGAAGGATCTGGATGTACTTGTAGATCAGAGGCTAAATAACAGCATGCAATGTCAATCAGTTGCTTCTAAAGCCAGCAAGATACTGTCATGTAATAAAAGATATGGTTCGGAAAGAGGAAGAAAAATGCATGCCGTGTTCTGGTTACAGCGCCTGGCTTGTTAGTATTGCTTAGATGTAAATTTGCGTAAGGCCTAATTCACACGAGCGTATTTTACATCCGTGTTACGCTCGTGAAAATAACGCACGTAACACGGACCTATACAAGTCAATGGGGCCATTCAGACATTCACTGTTTTTCACGCTGCGTGAAACTCAGTGCATGTCCTATACTTGTGCTTTTTTGGCGCATCAAGCACCCATTGAAGTCAATGGGTGCGTGAAAATCACGGACAGCATACGGATGCACATCCGTGTGCTGTGCCTGATTCACGCAACAGTTGCTAAAGAAATGATGAGAAAAAGAAAACCACCTCCTTCATTTTATTTTGCTGACGTAAATAACGCATGACATACGGATGACATACGTGCGTAAAAAACGCTGACAAGCACCATACACTGATGTCACACGGAACTGCAACGCAGGAAAAACGCAGTGTCTTTTACGTGTGCAAAACAGACACGTTCGTGTGAATAAGGCCTAAGATTGTTTTTCTTTTTAAAAGACTATGCGTTTCAGGATCGATCTGGTCCCTTCATCAGGTAACAGGTCCTGAAACACGTTGTCTTTTAAAAATTATCCTCCAAGGGAACACAGTGGGTGGCAGCTGGCTATTATCGATACCACATAGACTCACGGACGCAATACAGTAGCGTTGTGCAGACAACAGCACAACTGCACTAGGTGAGACAATTCCTAAGAATTCTTAACAGTGTATATGCCATGCACAAAACAATATCACCTTAGAGGAGCGCCACTTCCTCTTCTTTTTTTCTCCACCTTTTATATCTACAATGTAATAAAAGAGGCATGGACTCGCGGGACAGGGATATAATACACCGCGTTCCAAATTATTATGCAAATGTTATTTTTCGCTGATTTTCCTAAATAGTCGATGCAAATGACAGTCAGTATAATCTTCAACCATCAACCGTTGGAGTATAATGCGAATTTTATTGAACAAATCTCCTAATGATAACAGATTTTTTTTTAGAAGTAAAAAACTCAAAATGCACTGTTTCAAATTATTATGCACAACAGAAATCAAAACATTTTAAAGGTTGTAAAGAGAACGAAAATGGTAATTTGTTGAATTTGCAGCATCAAGAGGTCATATTTATAGAAATCAAAAGCTCTTTGAATCAAAAAAAACTTAACAGGCCAAGTTACATCTTAACATAGGACCCCTTCTTTGATATCACCTTCACAATTCTTGCATCCATTGAATTTGTGAGTATTTGGACTGTTTATGCTTGAATATCTTTTCAGGATGTCAGAATAGCCTCCCAGAGCTTCTGTTTCGATCTGAACTGCCTCCCACCCTCATAGATATTTTGCTTGAGGATGCTCCAAAGGTTCTCAATACGGTTGAGGTCAGGGGAACATGGGGGCCACACCATGAGTTTCTCTCATTTTATGCCCATAGCAGCCAATGACACAGAGGTATTCTTTGCAGCATGAGATGGTGCATTGTCATGCATGAAGATAATTTTGTTACGGAAGGCACGGTTCTTCCTTTTGTACCACGGAAGAAAGTGGTCAGTCATAAACTCTACGTACTTTGCAGAGGTCATTTTCACACCGTCAGGGACCCTAAAGGGGCCTACCAGCTCTCTCCCATGATTCCAGCCCAAAACATGACTCCGCCACCTCCTTGCTGACGTCGCAGCCTTGTTGGGACATGGTGGCCATTCACCAACCATCCACTACTCCATCCATCTGGACCATCCAGGGTTGCACGGCACTCATCAGTAAACAACACGGTTTGAAAATTAGTCTTCATGTATTTCTGAGCCCACTGCAACCGTTTCTGCTTGTGAGCATTGTTTGGGGTGGCTGAATAATAGCTTTATGCACACTTGCAAACCTCTGGAGGATCCTACACCTTGAGGTTCGTGGGACTCCAGAGGCACCAGCGGCTTCAATACCTGTTTGCTGCTTTGCAATGGCATTTTAGCAGCTGCTCTCCTAATCCTTTTAATTTGTCTGGCAGAAACCTTCCTCATTATGCCTTTATCTGAACGAACCCGTCTGTGCTCTGAATAAGCCACAAATCTTTTCACAGTACGATGATCACGCTTAAGTTTTCTTGAAATATCCAATGTTTTCATACCTTGTCCAAGGTATTGCACTATTTCATGCTTTTCGGCAGCAGAGAGATCCTTTTTCTTTCCCATATTGCTTGAAACCTGTGGCCTGCTTAATAATGTGGAACGTCCTTCTTAAATAGTTTTCCTTTGATTGGGCACACCTGGCAAACTAATTATCACAGGTGTCTGAGATTGATTACAATGATCCAAAGAGCCCTAAGACACAATACCATCCATGAGTTTCATTGAAAAACTAATAATTATATGTTTATGACACTTAAATCCAATGTGCATAATAATTTGGAACACGGTGTATTACCACTTTATAAAGCATTAGTGAGGCCACATCTAGAATATGCAGTTCAGTTCTGGGCTCCAGTTCGCAAGAGCTGGTCACAGCAGAAACAGTAGATGGCTTTAAAAAAGGCTTAGATAATTTCTTAGAACCCAAAAATTTAGATGTAGCACATATAGTTCTAATGCTGGACGTTGTGTGCTTCTTGCCTGCGTCACATATAACGTCCTGACGCTCCTAGTGTCAAGAACTTGTATGCGCCACAGCCTAATCATTGAAACAGAGGAGATCAGAAGGAGAGAAACCCAGTAAGGAGGTGAGTACACATTATTATTTTATATTCGATCGAAGGGCAACAGTGGAAGGGGCAGGGCCGTGCGACCACAATTTGAACGCCACAATTGTGGCGTACAACTAGCAGAAAGATGCAACAGATTTATTAGTTTGCATGCGCCTCTATATAAATCTGTTGCATATTACTCCAGCAGAGTAGAAAGCTTAAACTGGCATTTGAAACGCCAGTCTTAGTGAATTGCCCCTATGTCTATGCAGATTTAGAGCTCTGTATAAGGAAAAGGGACCTCTGACCCCTGTAAGGCTATATTAAAAAATTAATCAGCACACATCACTGTTAAAGTGAAACGAAATGTATTCTTCTTTGTAGTTGAAGTAGAACAACTCTCCTAACTATGTCATTAAGTCAAATTTCTCATGTGCACTGACATGCATCTATTTCCTGAAATCTTTATCCTGTTTATTTTTAAATATTTCTGCTAAAACCTAATGAAGCCTTTTTTTTCCTTCTGAACCCATTAAGTTGCTTCAGTGCCCATATTTAACAAGAATATAAAGATATTTTCAATAGGTTAGCTGTCTGATCCTTAAGCTTTGGGTTTTCCCCCAAGCCATTTCATCTATTTATACTGATTGTTAGCATTGACAAAATAATTATTTTCCAATTATTAAATTATAATTGTACTCCCACTCCATGTGCTCTTCTCCGTGGTATGATAATTATGTTTATATCAGTCTAGTTAACATGTCTAAAGGCTTCTAAGTGTTCAATATTATTACACTCAATTGAAAAGTCAAATATGCAATTCTATGCAGTAGAACAATTTTAGGGTCATTGAGTTTCCTTTATTTGGTTATATTTGCACATATGTCATATGACAGGAAAAAAAATCATTTAAATACATTCAACTTGGCACAGACACGCATTGGAAAACAAAAATAATTGTGGAAATACAGTATAATGGCGGAGATTATACACTAAATGCTAAGAAAACAGGAGGAGTTGCCTAGAACAACCAATCAAGTTTTACTTTAATTTTCTGAGCTGAAGAAATCTGTCTCTCTAGTGCCTCCTATAGGTAGCCACCCTATAAGTCACTGTCTGACCCATTAAATAGCCTTTAACCCCTTAGTGACTAAGCCTGTTTTGGCCTTAAGGACCAGGCCATTTGTTTCAAATCTGACATGTGTCACTTGAAGTGGTAATAACTTTGAAATGCTTTTGTTTTTTCAAGCGATTCTGAGATTGTTTTCTTGTGACACATTGGACTTTAAGTTAGTGGTAAAATTTGGTTGACACATTCAGTGTTTATTTGTGGAAAAACATCAAAATGTGGAGAAAATTTGCAAAAATTTGCTTTTTTTAAAATGTAAATGTATCTGCTTGTAAGAAGATAGTAATACCACACAAAATAGCTACTATTTCACATTTCCCATGTCTTCTTTATGGTTGCATTGTTTTTTGTATGTCTTTTTATTTTTCTAGGACGTTACAAAGCTTAGAACTTTAGCATCAATTTCTCACATTTTCAAGAACATTTCAAAAGCCTTAATTTAGGGACCGGTTCCGTTCTGAACTGGTTTTGAGGGCCTTATATATTATAAACCCCCTATAAATCACCCCATTTTAAAAACCAAACCCCTCAAAGTATTCAAAACAGCATTTAGAAAGTTTCTTAACCCTTTAAGCGTTTCACAAGAAATAAAGCAAATTAAAGGTGAAGTTTACAAATGTCATTTTTTTTGCAGAAAATCAGTTTTAATCCAATTTTTTTTGTAACAAAGAAGGTTTTACTAGAGAAATGCAACTCAATATTTATTGCCCAGATTCTGCAGTTTTTGGAAATATCCCACATGTGGCCCTAGTGTGCCTCCTTTTTAATAGAATATATTTTAGGCACCATGTCAGTTTGAAGAGGTCTTGTGGGGCCAAAACAAAGGAAACACCCCAAAAAAGCCACCATTTGGCAAACTACACCCCTCAAGGAATTTATCAAAGGGTATAGTAAGCTTTTTGACCCCACAGGTTTTTTGCCGAATTTAGTGTAGATAGGCTGTGAAAATGAAAATCTACGTTTTTTCCAATAAAATGTCATTTTAGCTCAGATTTTTCCATTTTTACAATAGATAAAGGAGAAAAAGAACCCCAAAATTTGTAAAGCAAACTCTTCTAGATTACAGCAATACTCCATATGTGGTAATAAACTGCTGTTTCGATCCACGGCAGGGCTCAGAAGGGAAGGAGGGGCATTTGGCTTTTGGAGTTCAAATTTTACTTGATTGTTTTTCGGGCGACATGTTTCATTTGCAAAGCCCATTAGAGGTCAAAACAATGGAAACCCCCCAAATGTGACCCTATTTGGGAAACTACACCCCTCAAGGAATCTATCTAGGGGTATAGTGAGCATTTAGACCACACATGTGTTTTGCAGAATTAGGCCGTGAAAATCAAAATCAACGTTTTGTTCCACTAAATTGTAGAATGTCTTCATTTTCACAAAGGATACTGGAGAAAAAGCAACCCAACATTTGTAAAGCAATTTCTCCCGATTACGGCAATACCCCACATGTGGTCATAAATTGCTGTTTGGACACACGGCAGTGCTCATATTGGCAGGAGCGCTATTTGGCATGCAGATTTTGCTGGATTGGTTTTTGGCCACCATGTCGCATATCCAAAATCCTGAGGTACCAGAGTACAGTGGAAGCACCAAGAAGTGACCCCATTTTGGAAACTACACCCCTCAAGGCATTTATCATTTGCCTACACATATGACAGGGATCAGAAGTGAAGAGCACCATGTGCATTTGATACCACACACCTCTTGTAGATAGCGCCACATAGCCCCCTTATAAATGATTCCACACACACCGCTTGTAGATGATGCCACACACACACACCCCTTGTAGATAGTGCCACACAGCCTCCCTTGTAGATAGTGCCACAAAGTCCCCCTTGTAGATGAGGCCACATACCCCTTGTGGATGATGCCACACACACACCTCTTGTAGATAGTGCTACACAGCCCCCCTTGCAGATAGTGCCACCAGCCTCCCTGCCGTTTTGGAGATGCTTGTCTAGCCATTACAATTTGGCAGTGGTCAAAGTCGCTCAGATCCTTACGCTTGACTATTTTTCCTGCCTCCAACAAATCAACTTAAAGAACTGACTGATGAATTGCTGCCTAATTTATCCCACACCTTGTAAAAAAAAGAATCAATGTTATTAACTTCACCTGTTATCGGTTTTAATGTTATAGCAGATAGGTGTATATGGCATGTCGGCCCCCTGTAATGATAGGTTGTTACAGAACATTCTCAAATATCCTCTAATTAGGGAAAATACTTAATATGGGAACGATAACTCTTACAATTTTTACATCAGCATTTTCTCTAACCAGCTAATATGGTAGGGTTTAAGTACAATTTGGCTAAAGAGGTGTAATGAGGGCAGCAAATTCTAGTTTATAGAGCAGAATAGTATTGGGGCTAAGAGACCATGATTAAGGAGATGTTCTGGTATTCTTCTGAATGTGTGTATTTCTTTGTAGGGAGTGCATGTACATGTGTACTTAGTGAATGTGTGTACAGTTAGGTCCATAATTATTTGGACAGTGACACAAGTTTTGGCAATTTAGCTGTTTACCAAAACATATTGAATATACAGTTATATCATCTATATGGGCTTAAAGTGCAAACTCAGCTTTAATTTGAGGGTATTCACTTCATAATTTGAGGAAGGGTTTAGGAATTACAGCTCTTTAATATGTAGCTGCCTCCTTTTCAAGGGACCAAAGGTAATTGAACAATTATCTCAAAAGATATTTAATGGGCTGCATGGGCTATTCCCTCATTAATCAATCATCAATTAAGCAGGTAAAAGGTCTGGAGTTGATTCCAGGTGTGGCATTTTGCATTTTGAAGCTGTTGCTGTGAACCCACAACATGTGGTCAAAGGAGCTCCCAATGCAAGTGAAACAGACCATAGTTAGGCTAAAAAAAAATGAAGAAATCCATCAAAGAGATAGCACAATGTTAGGAGTGGCCAAATCAACAGTTTGGTACATTCTTAAAAAAAAGAGCGCACTGGTGATCTCGTGAACTCCAAAAGGCCTGGACTTCCACGGAAGACAACAGTGGTGGATGCTCGCAGAATCTTTTCCATGGTGAGGAAAAACCCCTTCACAACATCTACCCAAGTGAAGAATACTCTCCTGGTAGTAGGGGTATCAGTATCTAAGTCTACCATAAGGAGAAGACTTCATGAGAGCAAATACAGAGGGTTCACCACAAGGTGCAAACCATTAATCCGCCTCAAAAATAGAAAGTCCAGATTAGACTTTGCCAAACAACTTCTAAAAAAGCCAGCCCAGTTCTGGAGCAACATTATTTGAACAGATGAAAGTAAGATAAACCTGTACCAGAATGACGGGAGGAAGAAAGTATGGAGAAGGCTTGGAACGGCTCATGATGCAAAGCGCACCACATCCTCTGTAAAACATGGTGGAGGCAGCGTGATGGCATGGGCATGCATGGCTGCCAAAGGCACTGGGTCACTACTGTTTATTGATGATGTGACTGAAGACAGAAGCAGCCGCTGGATGAATTCTGAAGTGTTCAGGGTGTAATGAATCGGAGTGAGGAGACGACAGGTGAGCCCTAATCTACCCGCAACTCAGTCCCTGCCTACTTGCACGGCCTATCCTAAGTGACGGCGTACAACTGGGCGACGGTCCCTACGCTCAGTAAGTGCAAGACAGACAACACAAGACAAGGGCACACAGAAGCAAAGGGGAAGTAGGGGCAGTTGCCCACGGAAAACCGTGAGCAACAGGCAGTGGTGAACGAGCCGAATCAAACCAGGAGAGTACGTAGTAGCAAAACGGAGCAGGAAAATAGTCAGGCAAGCCAGGGTCAAAAAGGTTACAGCGGTCAATCAGGTAAATAGCAGGAATAGCAGAGCCAGGATACCAGAGAATCACAGGCAAGGAACATGCTGCAAGTGAGGGTATAAATAGACCAAGGGCGGGAGCTGGAACCTGTGTCAGGCAAACCCTTTACAATGACCCAAAACATACTGCAAAAGCAACCCAGGAGTTTTTTAAGGCAAAGAAGGGGAATATTTGCAATGGCCAAGTCAATCACCAGATCTCAACCCGATCGAGCACGCATTTCTCTTGCTTAAGACAAAACTTAAGACAGAAAGACCCACAAACAAGTAACAACTGAAGACAGCTGCAGTAAAGGCCTGGCAAAACATCACAAAAGAGGAAACCCAGCGTTTGGTCATGTCCATGGGTGCCAGACTTCAGGCAGTCATTGCCTGCAAAGGATTTTCTACAAAGCATTAAAAAAATATCATTTTATTTTTGGTAATGGTAATTTGTCCAAATACTTTTGAGCCCCTGAAATGAGGAGGCTGTGTAGAAAAATGGTTGCAATTCCTAAATGTTTCACAGGATATTTTTGTTCAACCCCTTGAGTTAAACCTGAAAGTCTACACTTCATTTGCATCTCAGTTGTTTCATTTCAAATCCAATGTGGTGGCATGCAGAGCCCAAACCATGAAGATTGTGTCACTGTCCAAATAATTCTGGACCTAACTGTATGTGCAGTTTTTGTATATGTGTGCACATACAGTATGTATTAAATTTTCTATTGATACGTGTATATCCCTTTGTAGATAGGGCCACACATGCCTCCATTTGTAGATAGTGCCACACTCTCCCTTTGTAGATAGTGCCAAACACACCCCTTGTAGATAGTGCCACACAGCCCACCCTTGTAGATGATGCCACACACCTTTTGTAGATAGCGCCACAGAGCCCCCTTGTAAAGAATGCCACACACCCCTCATAGATGATGACACACACACACACCCCTTGTAGATAGTGCCTCTCAGCCTCCCATGTAGATATTGCGACACAGCCTCCCTTGTAAATAGTGCCACACAGCCCACTTGTAGATAGTGTCACATACCCCCCTTGTAGATGATGCCACACACCCTTCTAGATAGTCTTACACAGCCACCCCTGTAGATATTGCCACACAGCCCCCCTTGTAAATAGTTCCATGCAACCCCCCTTGTAAACAGTGTCACACAGCCCACCTGTAGATAGTGCCACACAGCCCACTTGTAGATAGTGCCACAACGCCCCCTTTGTAGATAGTGTCACACACAGCCCCCTGTAAATAGTGTCACACAGCCCCCTTGTATATAGTGCCACATAGCGCACTTGTAGATAGTGGCACACACACACACCCCTGTAGATAGTGGCACACAGACCCACTTGTAGATTATGCCACACACAACCCTTGTAGATGATGCCACACACAGCTCTTGTAGATGATGACACACACCAATTGTAGATGATGCCACACAACCCCTTTGTAGATTGTGGCACACAGCCCCCTTATAGATAGTGCCATACAGCCCCCCTTGTAGATAGCGCCACTCAGATCCCCCTGTAGATAAAGCCACATACCGCCCCTTGTAGATAGTGCCACCCATCTTGTAGATAGTGCCACTCCTCCCTTGTAGATAGTGCCACATATTCCCACGTAGATATTGCCCCTAGTAGACACTTTTTTTTAAAAAAAACCTTATACTCACCTAGACCAGTTCACATGACGAACGGAGCTGCAGAGTCTCAGTCTCCTGAGTCCTGAAGCCCGTGAGACGCAGAGACGGGACCCATGCGTAGGCTGGCGTGATCCAGTGATGTCATCGTGCCGGCCTGCGCATGGATCCTGTCCCATCATCTTATAGGCTGCAGGACTAACGTGGCCTGTAGCCTAGTGAATCGCAGAGCAGGGAGCTCAGCTAATAGCTCCCTGCTCCACCATAGAATTCATTTTTATCTGCATCCTGTGGACACAGATACAATTGAATGTGGCAGTCGGGTCACTGGGCCAAAAATCCCGGGCTTGGACCCTGGAAACTCAGTTCTAGTGACACCACTGTGTTAGTCTGAAGCCTACAGGTGTAAGATGAAACAAATTTATTAAGAGGTGCATTCCTCTTAATAAATCTGTTGCATTTTGTGCTGTCCATGCGCCACATGCGAAATCTATGCCAGCTACTATGTGGGTAGACGTCCGTTAAAATTTACGTCAGTTTCTGGCATAAATTATAGTCAATTTGATGAGATGTGGGTGACCCTGCCACCTCCTGTTAAGCCCCACTCGGTTTTCTAAAAAGTGACACGAGCAGCGTAAAAATGAATCTGGCATAGGTCTTTTCATAAATTCCCACCATTGTCTACTTGAAAGAGTATCATACTAATGACACAAATACTGGCCCGTGAGATAGTGGTTAGAAGTAATGTCTATAAAAACAGAGGATAGAACTCAAACATATTCCAATAGATACTTAACAGCATCATTTAAATCCTGCTTGGCATCAGCGGCTATATTAACATCAGCTATAAAGACTGAATGAGAATAAATATAGAGGCAGTACTGAGAAACACCACATAATCACTAGAAATTATTACAGAAGGATCTGGAAAAGCACTAATAAAATACTGAATGTTTACCTATCACATTTTTTTTTAAAGAAGTAGAAAGGTCCATGAAGTAGTCCAATTTCCTTATGGTTCTACACTTGATCTAGATTTGTCAGTGTCTTCATGAATGACGGTGAAAGATTAGTTTTATTAGGCTCTATTCACATCACATTGGAGGTATACGTCAGAAGGACATCACAGACGGAAAGCAACGACGTATGACACTGTATCGGCATATATGTCACCAATAGGACAATGTAGCAAAAAATCACCTCTGCATGGAAAAGTCCAGTCTACTACACTATTCCATAAAACAAAAACAAGGTATACCTATGCACAAGAAACATTTTTTGGCATGCCTTGGGAACTTGGGGGCCTATGAATACGTTAAGCGTATGTATAGAGAGCTTCCCCGGTGTACACTTCATAGAATTCAAATCACCAGACCCACCATAGAATTATTTTAGCACTGAAGCCAGCAAAACATACATTACTGTCTGTTACTTAGGAGTAATGAGATGTATTTACAAAGTTTGGGCACATGCACACAACAAACCAATTCTTCTAGTGGAGAACTCCTGTATAATACTGCATGCCACAATATTTTTTTTTACATTCATTTACATGCAAGCCGTGAGAAAAATCCTCAGTTGTAAAAATGTTTAAATAGCACAAAGGAAAATTCGGAGGCACTGTCACCAGAGGTGCTGGTAGCCTTTTTGTTGCCTGAAACAAAAAGGGATATGGGCTTACTGTATAATTTACTATGTCAGGCAAACAAACACAGCTTAAACAGAAGCCAATAGGCCTAAGCCTTCTTTCGGAGAGTAGGATGAAACTGGAAGTAAAGAAAAATAAGAAAATATACATAGACATGGGGAGAACATGTAATGCAGATGTGGCCAGGTTGGATTCAAATTAGAAAAATAATGCTTACCACTGAGCCAATGACTTAAACATAAAACCCCCAACTCTAATATAACTGGCACCGGCACCATATATCTGAGCAGCAAACCATGACCTCTTCTTAAACCAAGAACCTGGTACCAACGACTTAGTAGATGGGGTTCTCCAGTAGGTGTTCTTCTAAAACTATGCTTTGAAAATGTTAAGGGCATTGGAAATATACACTGTTCAGCAGTAATTTTAAAACCACTGACAGGTGAAGTCAATAACATTGATTATCTCATTACAATGGCGCTTGTTAAAGGTGGAATATATCAGGCTGCAAGTGAACAGTCAGTTCCTGAAGTTAATGTGTCAGAAGCAGGAAAAATGAGCAAGCATAAGGATCTGAGCGACTTTGACAAGGGTGATGGCTAGACAACTAGGTCAGAACATCTCTGAAACGGCAGGTCTCGTGGGGCGTTCCCAGTATGCAGTGGATAGTACCTACCATAAGTTGTTTAAGTAAGAACAACCGGTGAACCGGCAACAGGGTGAGGGGTATCCAAGGCTCATTGATGCAAATGGGTAGGGAAGGCGAGCCCATCTGGTCGGATTCCACAGAAGAGTTACTCTAGCACAAATTGCTAAAGTTAATGCTGGCTATGACAGAAAGGTGTCTGCTGTGCAACCTTGGTTCCTGCATTCATGTGGATCAGAGGCGTTGCTAGGGTCTTAAAGGATCAGGGGCACAAGCCCCGAGACATATATTGCTTGCAAGTGCGTGAAAAAATGTGTGGGTTTTTTATTTCAATAAAATATTTTTTCTATGTCCTTGTATTTTTTTAAACTTTATTACTACTGCCTTAGTAATGTCCGCTGGCTGATTGACAGCGTCCATTACTAAGTGTTAGCCGATGCAGAGGACTTCCGCTGCTCTCGGGAAGGAGGGTAAGTATGTGTCGTTACAATAGTAACAGGGGCCCGTGTATTTTATGACATAGGCCCCAGTTACTATAGTAAATTTCTATAGCGGTGCGGGGGCGCGATTGCGACAACTGCGACCTCCGTAACGGCAGTTGCCCATGGATCCGGGGCAGTGGGCCAAAGATAGTCCGGTGCTAGTGACGCCCCCTGATGTGGATGTTAGGCTTCGTTCACATCTGCGTCGGGACTCCGTTCATCAATGGTGATGCGAAAGGAGACCTATGGTTTCTGTTTGTTTCAGTTTGGATTCCATTCACGACGGAACCCATGAACCAAGTCCCGACGCAGATGTGAACGAAGCCTTACTTTGACACATACCATCTTCCTAAACATTGTTGCAGAAGAATTCTACTCCTTCATGGCAGTGATATTCCCTAATGGCAGTGTCCTGTCACACAGCAAAAATTCGAATCTCAATCCGATTAAGCATCCTTGGGATGTGCAGCAAAACAATTCTGATCCATGAAGGCCCCACCTCACAACTTACAGGACTTTAAGGATCTATTGCTAACATCATGTGCCAGATACCACAGGACACCTTCAGAGGTTTTGTAGATTCAATGCCTGGACGGGTCGCAGCTGATTTGGTGGCAAGAGGGGAACCTGCAAAATATTAGGCAGGTTGTTTTAATGTTATTGCTCAATGGGGTATTTTATAATGACAAATGCTTTTTGAAAAATTCCAAAACTAACCAGAGTAGCACAGGGCACCTGGAACAGTTGCTAAAATCTCCCTTTTCATTCAGTTTATTATAAAGTTTGAAACTAGAAGGCAAACCAAAAGAAGAGATAAAGCTTGAGCGATGAAGCATATTTCCTGGGAGCCAAAAGGCTTCTCAGCAGTTTATCATTGAATGTCATTAGTCAGCTATTTTCAACTGAGTACAACATTTTACAGTAAGAGAACAGCAGGGTTACATAAAATATCAGAAGTCTGTTTTTCTGTCATGTATATGGAAATTTACAGATAAGTCACATGACAACATGTTATGTTGGATCAACTCTAAGGCTATGTTCACACGGGGTCTTTTGCCGAGTTTTTTGACGCGGAAACCGCGTCGCAAAACTCGGCAGAAACGGCCCGAGAACGCCTCCCATTGATTTCAATGGGAGGCGTCGGCGTCTTTTTCCCGCGAGCAGTAAAACTGCCTCGCGGGAAAAAGAAGCGACATGCCCTATCTTCGGGCGCTTCCGTGTCCGACCTCCCATTGACTTCAATGGGAGGCAGGAGAAAGCGTGTTTTATGCCCGCGGCGCTCAATGGCCGCGGGCGAAAAACGGCGCGATAATTGCTATTCACACGGAGTATTTTGGGGGAGGAATATCTGCCTCAAAATTCCGTTTGGAGCTTTGAGGCAGATATTCCTCCCCCAAAATACTCCGTGTGAACATAGCCTAAAGCTATAAAACTATAAACCTCAGTCAGTAAGAAATTATTACATAGGCATTAGACTATGATGTATTTAATTGAATAACTGTACACAGTATATGAGATGTTTATCCATAAATAGTTATGTGTACAAGTTTAGTTACTTGAATAAGAAGGACTTCTCAAATTAATGGAAAAGGAAGGGAGTCTCAGAAACTGGCTTAGGCTCTGTTCACATCTGGGTTAGGGTCCCGTTCTGACGTTCCGTTGGAGCTTTCCGTCAGAACGAGACCCTGAGCAGACACAAACTGACACCGAGGAAAACCAGAGGTGTGAAGGATTTGCCTGACACATCTTCTGTGTCGACACCCGTGGTTAATCAGCCTGCATCTGTTCCTAGGTCTGCTAGAGTGACATGATCTCCTACCACTCAGGCTGGTAGGCTGAGGAGTGGGAGAGCCTATCGCAGCCTGGCCAGACGGTCCTAGCTCCCGCCCTTGGTCTACTTATACCTTCATTTGCTGCTTGTCCTTTGCCTGTGATTCTCTTGTTTCCTGGCCCTGCTGTTCCTGCTGTTACCATTGACCTCTGCTTCATATTGACCCTGGCTTGACTGAC
This sequence comes from Rhinoderma darwinii, assembly GCF_050947455.1. NCBI lineage: Eukaryota > Metazoa > Chordata > Amphibia > Anura > Rhinodermatidae > Rhinoderma > Rhinoderma darwinii. The sequence goes on from NC_134687.1 coordinate 460,981,818, forward strand.
TATTCTCCTGCTCTGCATTTGTTACCACGTACACTCCTGGTTTGACTCGGCTCGTCCACTACTCTGTTGCTCACGGTGTCTCCGTGGGCAACTGCCCCACATGCCTTTGCTTTTGTGTTCCCTTGTCTTGTTTGTCTGTCGTGCACATATTGAGTGTAGGGACCGTCGCCCCGTTGTACGCTGTCGCCTAGGACAGGCTGTGAAAGTAGGCAGGGACTGAGTGGCGGGTAGATTAGGGCTCACCTGACTGCCTCCCTATCCTGACATTACATAATCACAGGCCCATATAACTTTTCTACCCTGGTCCCTGACACACTATGGACCCCCTTGAGGCCCTGGCTCAGCAAATGCAGGGTCTCTCCCTACAGGTCCAAGACCTGGCTCAGAGGTGCAACCAGTGTGATGCTACCCAGGTAGTGCCCTCCACCCCACCTCTTGAACCCCACCTCAAGTTGCCTGACCGGTTCTCAGGGGACCGGAAGACTTTTTCCTCCTTTCGGGAAAGTTGTAGGCTCTATTTCCATTTAAGGCCCCTCTCCTCAGGTTCTGAGAGCCAGTGAGTGGGTATAATTATGTCCCGGTTCCAGGACGGCTCCCAAGAATGGGCCTTCTCCTTGGCCTCTGATGCCCCTGAACTCACTTCTGTTGACCTTTTTTTTCAGCTCTCGGACTCATCCATGACGAGACTGACAAGACTGCCTTTGCCGAGAGTCAGCTGGTGACCTTACGTCAGGGTAAGAGACCCGTTGAGGAGTACTGTTCTGACTTTAGGAAGTGGTGTGTAGCTTCTCGGTGGAATGACCCTGCCTTGAGGTGCCAGTTTAGATTGGGTCTGTCGAGCATTCTGAAAGACCTGTTAGTTAGTTATCCCTCTTCTGACTCTCTAGATCAGGTTATGGCTTTAGCGGTATGTCTTGACCGACGTCTCAGGGAACGACGACTTGAACGTTTTTGTGCATTCTCCTCTGGCTCCCCTATGATGGCCCCGAGGTTCCGTTGCTTCGTTCTTCCATTCTTCCACGGAAAACTCGGATGAACCAATGCAACTCGGGGCCTCCATGTCTCCCCAACAACGTAGACAGTTCCGCAGGAAGAATGGTCTCTGCTTCTACTGTGGGGAAGGCAAGCATCAAGTGAACGACTGTCCTAGATGTAAGAATAAGCAGCCGGAAAACTTCCGCGCCTAAGTGACCATCGGGGAGGTCGCTTGGGCGCACAGGTATTTCCCGTATACATGAAACCTAATAAGATCTTGCTTCCCTTTCAGGTCTCTTTTTACGGTAGGTCTGCCACCGGCAGTGCCTTCGTGGATTCAGGGTCTTCTGCTAATATTATGTCTGGGGAATTTGCTATGTCTCTAGCCATGCCATTGATTGATTTGCCTAAACCTGTCCCGGTAGTGGCTATCGACTCCACCCCACTCGCTAGTGGTTATTTTACGCAGCATACCCCTGTTTTTGAACTCATTGTGGGCTCCATTCATTCCGAGCAGTGTTTTCGGTGTTGGTGATGCAGGGATTATCGTCCGATTTGGTTTTAGGCCTTCCTTGGTTGCAGATGCATAATCCCACGTTTAACTGGAATACCGGGGATCTTAGTAAATGGGGCATGACATCCTGTTTTTCTATTAATTTGCTTTCTCTCGCTGAGGAGGTGAACACCCTACTTGAGTTTATTCAGGATTTCGCTGATGTTTTTTCTAAAAAAAGCTTCCAAAGAGTTACCTCCTCATAGAGAGTACGATTGCGCAATCGATTTGATACCAGGAGCTAAGCTCCCTAAAGGTAGGATATTTATTCTCTCTTGTCCCGAATGTGAAGCCATGAGAGAATATATCCAGGAAAGCCTGGCCAAGGGTTACATTCGTCCCTCTACTTCTCCTGTAGGTGCTGGCTTCTTCTTCGTAGGGAAGAAGGGTGGTGGTCTTAGGCCGTGCATCGATTACCGAAACTTGAATAAGGTCACTGTAAGGAACCAATATCCCCTTCCTCTGATTCCTGATCTCTTCAATCAGGTTCAGGGGGCCCAGTGGTTCTCTAAGTTTGATCTTCGGGGGGCTTACAACCTTATCCGAATCAGAGAAGGGGATGAGTGGAAGACTGCATGTAACACGCCCGAAGGTCATTTCGAATACCTTGTCATGCCCTTTGGGTTATGTAATGCTCCCACAGTCTTCCAGAATTTCATAAATGAGATTTTAAGAGACTACCTGGGGGTATTTCTTGTAGTGCACCTTGATGATATACTTGTGTTTTCCAAGGACTGGTCCTCCCACATTGAGCATGTCAGGAAGGTGCTCCAGGCCCTTCGGGAAAACAAACTCTTTGCTAAAACCGAAAAATGTGTGTTTGGGGTGCAGGAGATACCATTTTTGGGTCAAATCCTCAATCCTGACGAATTCCGCATGGACCCTGCCAAGGTTCAGGCTGTGGCTGAATGGGTCCGACCTGCCTCCCTGAAGGCTATACAGTGCTTCCTGGGGTTTGCTAATTATTATAGGAGATTTATTGCTAACTTCTCGGTCATCGCTAAGCCTCTTATGGACCTTACTTGCAAAGGTGCCGATTTCCTCCACTGGCCTCCGGAGGCGGTCCAGTCTTTTGAGGTCCTTAAGAGGTGCTTTATCTCTGCCCCCGTGCTGATTCAGCCTAACCAGATAGAGCCATTCATCGTGGAGGTTGATGCCTCCGAGGTGGGAGTGGGTGTTGTCTTGTCCCAGGGTACTAAGTCTCTCACCCATCTTCGTCCCTGTGCCTACTTCTCCAGGAAGTTCTCCCCCACTGAGAGTAACTATGATGTTGGCAACCGCGAACTCTTAGCCATTAAATGGGCATTTGAAGAGAAATTGCAGCTGAGCATGGTTCAGCTCCCGAGAACCTTCCTGAGAACAAGCTGTTTGTTCCCCTGCAATTCCGGCTAAGGGTACTCAGGGAGAATCATGACTCTGCCTATGTCGCCGCTTGTGAAATTTGTGCTAGGTCCAAGACTCCCAGGTCCCGACCAGCGGGCTTACTATGTTCTTTGCCCATTCCCCAGAGACCTTTGACCCATATCACCATGGATTTTATCACCAATCTGCCTCCATCCCAAGGCAAGACGGTGGTGTGGGTTGTAGTAGACCGCTTCAGTAAGATGTGCCACTTTGTGCCCCTCAAGAAACTACCCAATGCCAAGATGTTAGCTACCTTGTTTGTCAAACACATCCTGCGTCTCCATGGGGTTCCTGTCAATATTGTTTCTGACAGAGGGGTACAGTTTGTTTCATTGTTTTGGAGGGATTTCTGTAAGAAGTTGGAGATTGATCTGTCCTTCTCCTCGGCCTTCCATCCTGAAACTAATGGCCAAACCGAGAGGACTAATCAGTCTCTAGAGCAATATTTAAGGTGTTTTATCTCTGATTGCCAAGATGATTGTGTCTCCTTCATTCCCCTCGCCGAATTTTCCCTCAATAACCGGGTCAGTAAGTCGTCAGAGGTCTCCCCCTTTTTCTGTAACTTTGGATTTAATCCACGGTTCTCCTCTGTTTCACTTGGTGGTTCCAACAATCCCGAGGTAGATGTCGTTCATCGAGAACTGTGCACAGTCTGGGCCCAGGTTCAGAAGAAACTTGAGGCGTCCCAGAGCATACAGGCAGACACTCAGGCAGATAAAAGACGTTCTGCTAACCCCTTGTTTGTAGTCGGGGATCTGGTGTGGCTGTCTTCAAAAAATTTGCGCCTTAAAGTTCCGTCCAAAAAGTTTGCTCCCCGGTATATAGGGCCGTACAAGGTCATTGAGTTCCTTAACCCTGTCTCCTTCCGGCTGGAGTTACCCCCGTCTTTTCAAATACACAACATGTTCCATGCCTCCCTCCTGAAACGCTGCTACCCGTCCTTGGCTACTTCGAGGAAACCTCCGGTCCCTGTTCTTACCCCTGAAGGGGTAGAATTCGAGGTGGCCAAGATTGTGGACAGCAGGATGGTCCAAGGCTCCCTCCAATACCTGGTCCATTGGAGAGGATACGGGCCTGAGGAGAGGACTTCGGTACCCGCCCGGGATGTTCACGCCGGTTATTGCTCAGGAAGTTACATCTTCAGTTCCCCAACAAACCAGGTCCACCTAGGAAGGGTCCAGTGGCCCCTTATAAAAGGGGGGGTACTGTGAATGATTTGCCTGACACAGCTTCTGTGCCGACGCCCGTGGTTAATCAGCCTGCATCTGTTTCTAGGTCTGCTAGAGTGACTCGATCTGCTACCACTCAGGCTGGTAGGCTGAGGAGTGGGAGAGCCTATCGCAGCCTGGCCGGACGGTTCTAGCTCCCGCCCTTGGTCTACTTATACCTTCATTTGCTGCTAGTCCTTTGCCTGTGATTCTCGTTTCCTGGCTCTGCTGTTTTCTGCTGTTACCATTGACCTCTGCTTCATATTGACTCTGGCTTGACTATTCTCCTGCTCTGCATTTGTTACCACGTACACTCCTGGTTTGACTCAGCTCGTCCACTACGCTGTTGCTCACGGTGTCTCCGTGGGCAACTGCCCCACATCCCTTTACTTTTGTGTTCCCTTGTCTTGTTTGTCTGTCGTGCATATATTGAGCGTAGGGACCATTGCCCAGTAGTACGCCGTCGTCTAGGACGGGCTGTGCAAGTAGCCAGGGACTGAGTGGCGGGTAGATTAGGGCTCACCTGACTGTCTCCCTATCCTGACATTACAAGAGGTTTCCGTTTCCATCACCATTGATTTCAATGGTGACATATCCGGTGACCGTGGTTTCCGTTTGTCTCTTTTGTGCACCGGATCCGTCATTTTGCCAGAAGCAATAGCGTAGTCGACTACGCTATTACTTCTCTATTGCTTCCGACAAAACGACGGATCCGGTGCACAAAAGAGACAAACGGAAACCACGGGCACCGGATCTGTCACCATTGAAATTAATGGTGATGGAAACGGAAACCTCTGGTTTCCGTCGGTGTCAGTTTCAGGGTCTGCTCGGGGTCCCATTCTGATGGAAACCTCCGACGTAAGGGTCTGCTCTAGGTATGGGTCTGGTACACTCGCTCACAGGTTACTCCCATTGAGTGTTGGCTGGCATGCATCACCATCGTCCCATTAAATTCAACTCTGGAAGCCTTCCTTCTCCCCATTAGTTGGTGCCCCAGCTGCTGGACCACCAATGTGTACCTTGAGTTATTACTTAAAATGTAGCCGCAACCTGCAAAATAACACTGTAAAATGGAGAATAGCATACAAAATGGAAGGAGTCACACCCCTCATGAGATAGACAGACAGACAGACAGACAGACAGATAGATAGATAGATAGATAGATAGATAGATAGATAGATAGATAGATAGATAGATAGATAGATAGATAGATAGATGTCCCAGTATTACACACACTCTTAACAGGTGACGAGGTCAATAAAATTATAATATAGATTTTGAAAGCTTTGTGATGATCAACAAGGCCTATTTATATGAAATATAAAAAAAATGATCAAAGTGTAGAGCAGTTTAACACTGTCCAAGCTCTCCACTAAAGCTCAGAGGTTAGCGGGTGCAGCATGGCTGAGTTTGACAATTAACACAACTAATCATGATATCACTGCAGGTTATCTGTGTTTTTACATAGGATTGCAGGTAAACCTACTGTATTAAATCCCCTGAAGGGGATACAGATCACATGCTCCAGGTAAGGGTCTCGTACTCTCGCTCACAGGTTACTCACATTGAGTGTTGGCTGGCATGCATCACCATCGCCCCATTAAATTCAACTCTGGAAGCCTTCCTTCTCCCCATTAGTTGGTGCCCCAGCTGCTGGACCCCCAATGTGTACCTTGAGTTATTACTTAAAATGTAGCCGTATAAAACTAAAAGATCACCAGGCACATCTGTACACACATCTACGTCTCAAGTGAGGGATATGTACCTATCAACAGAGAAAAATGTAGATTCTGATGTTATAGAGCATTTTTTTATTTCTATGCATCAAAATGAGTCAATAATTTTAATTTAGTTTCCACAAATTAACATGATGATCTCAGGTACTTATGAGATGTAAACCATTGATGCATGAGACAATATATTCAATATCACAATGAAATAACCTTCGAGAGTTCTTCTAAATTGCATTCATGTGTTATGGTTTAATTCCAGGGGGAGAATGGAGAGCAGTACACGGTTTGACAGCAATAAGCTGACACATTGTGCTAGGGATTACACCTCTAAATGCTATAAATGTCGAAGGACTGTCTGACCATGTATTAACGAGACAGTGGCAAGCGTATACACTTATGTGAAAAGAAAAATCCTGCAAATACGACCTCTGAGTGACCCAATTAAGAGTTTTGCATCATAAAATCCATCATCAGTAACTTTCCTAGTCATCCACGAATAGCATTGGAATCGACTGAGCATTTCACCTTTCAGCCAAATCAAATATTACGCAATGACAATTACAATTAGCTCTGTTACCACTTTATACAAAGCAACAAGGGGCACAAAAGGGCAAAAAGAGTTTCTGGGTGACAACCTTCAAAAACTGAATGGCTGTACTCAAGTAGCATGATCCAGCAGTAGTAAAAATGTGCAGCGTTCAGATAAATCAGACAGTTCTTCATATGAACATATCAGAATGTATTCTAAATAATAAAAAAAAATAGTTATGAATAGTTATTTAAATGTTCAGTCATATTGGATCTTCAAGTAATGTTCTAGATATTTGGAGAACTTCACGATAAAGGGGTTGTCTAAGCACATACCATCTCCTTCAACATTGGAGCGGCTGACAGCTGACAGGGTCAATGTAGTATTACCTGCAATAGATGGCCTTAGTCCACCAGAGTTGGAACCACTGCTCAATAATGGCTCTCCGCTCTGCGTCATAGAGGTCGGTTTTGAGTGGGAAACCTTCCCCCTTTACAACATCTATATGCCTTAATAGTACATATGGACCAGAATTTGTTCTGCTGGTACAACCCCTTTAGGTATGGAAGTGAACTTTGCCTTACCTTACAGAGTATCAGTCCCATTTTGTTTATTTAGCCAACATTATCAATTAAATATGAATATGATACTAAGTGGACATTAAGGCTCTTTTGCATGGAAAAGTTATGTCCAGAACAACTTCCATAGCACTCAAGGGTTAAGGTTGCATACTTGTCTTGGCGGAGTGTCTTAAGTGAAGAAAGCTTTTTCCAGAAATAGTCATTGTAATAAGCTTGCTGCTAAACTGCCTCTTAATATCATGCACGGAGGGTGAGTGGCTCTTGTCATGAATATTTTTAGACAAATTAAATCAGAATCGCTTGCCAGCTTTTATTACAACCTGCCTTCCCTGTCAAAGCCCTGAGGGACTGTGTAGGTGTGTGAACGGATGCTAAAAAGCTCCCTTTGGCACAGTGAAATTCACAAACATCTGTATTACCAAATAGAAGTTTAATGCATAAGTGACATATTTTGTGCAAGGTGTCAAGACTGACTCTGGTGCCACTGTGTACAGTACTTGATCCCTTTTTAATAACTGGCCTCCTCTACAATGTACTCGGCAGGGTGACAGTGACAAAGACACACTGAATTTCATTAACAATTGATGAATATTCATATAGTATTTATTATGAAGTGATTTTATTTTCTTTCAAACGAGAGTTCTAAGTTCTTATCTGTTGGTGAATTTAAATGTGAGCTGTAAATAATCTCTGTGAATGATAGGCACATTAGATATATGGGAGACATAAACTATAGCTAGAACTAGGCAGACTAACTGCTGCAATGATGGTTTTGCATTTTTCCTACATCTAAAAATAAGCAAGTAGATTTCTTCCTTCTAAGTCTTTTACTGTATCTATGCTGCTTTTATGTAAAAATTATCATCGGCATTTATAGAAAATCTACGCAATAATTTCAATTGACCAGAAATCTCAGTAGCAGGAAGGTATTTTAAAGAGTTTATTAATTCCCTATCTCCTAACTAATCTAATAGGCGTTTTGATGCTGATACCTACACTGTGATTTGTTTTAAAAAACGTTTATTATTTTAAAAGTTGTGTTCATTTTTATACATATGCTAATTTGGCTCTAATAGCAAATAGGAGGTTACATTTTATTTTCGCTCTAGGCGGTGTAAAGACAACTTCAAGGTACTTCAAGGAGATGGTCCCTACATCGCCTACAGCCGTGACGGACGACTCTCATGCACAGCAGACCGTCTTCTTGGAGTACCGCTAAGTCGCTGTGGTAAAGGACCTGCGGCCAGAAGTGACTCGCGATTGAAGCTGAGATCATGCTGGGCTGTGAAGAGGAGACCTGTATGACGCTGATTGGACAGCCTCATACAGTTGTCTTTACACCGCCCGGAGCGAAAATAAAATGTAACCTCCTATTTGGCTATTAGAGTCAAATAAACATATGTATAAAAATGAACACAACTTTTAAAATAATAAACGTTTTTTTTAAAACAAATCACACTGTAGTGATCAGCATCAAAGCGCCTATTAGATTAGCTAGGAGATAGGGAATTAATAAACTGATGACAGAGCCTCTTTAAATCCCAAGAAAAAATGTGACAAGATTACTTGAAGTGTACATCCGGTACAGAGATTCAGATTAGCCCCCTGAAATGAAATGTGCTATCCCCCACCACAAATAAATGTAACTTAACTTTTTTTTTTTTTATAAATAGTTTTATTTAAAGTGAGGAACAATATAAAAGTTTTTAGATATCACAAACTTTACAGTGGTTTCCATTCTAATCGTGGACCAACACATATTTGTAAATAGAGATATATATATATATATATACACAAGAAAATGGCAACATCAATCTGCAAACGCCAATGCCACCTAAATGACTATATATAAATAAATATGCATTACTGCTGAATCTACTTGCGATAGTATATACCCCCACATATATACAATACACTAGAAATATTGGTAAGCACATTCCAGCAAGATTATAAAAACATGCACAGGTGCAAGTACGCCAGTGACTGCAAACAATACAAAAGAAAATGGCAACTGCACTCTGCAAACACCAACGCCACCTAAAACACTATACATAAATAAATATGCATTACTGCTGAATCTACTTGCGATAGTGAGGCTCTTAGTGCACATTTTGATCAAATTGTGTGAGCCCACCTGCCACGACAAGGTGACCTTACTGTTCTGGGTCTAAGCCTGCAGAATATACTTGGGGAAGGTAGGAACCAGCTTTAAACTAATTAAAATCACATTAGGGCTGGCACATCAACTGCTTTTTTTTATGTAGACAGAGGCTGCTGTGTTGGTTTAAGAAAGCAGCAATCCTTAACCCCTTCCCGCACCTTGGCGTAACTGTACGTCCAGGTGAGCAGTAACTTCGCGCACCTGGGCGTACAGTTACGTCCGTGCTTTAACAGTTAACCGCCACGCGGCGCTACACCGCAGCGGCGGTTAACTGTGCAGGGTGTCAGCCCTGCTCTCCCCGTTGCCGATCAGCAGCCTGTCGCCGCTGAAATCGGCAATTAACCCCTTCGATGCGGTGGTCGATTGCGATCACCACATCGAAGAGGTTTACAGCGGATCGGCAGCCCCCCACATGTATTTGCGGGGGCTGGCGATCCTTATCATGGCAACCAGAGGCCAGACAATGACCTCCGGGTTGCCATGTACGGAAGCCTCGGAGGATCAGCCTCCGGCCGTTCCTCCTCTGCTTCCTGTCAGTGTGACAGTCACGTCACAATGACAGTTGGAGTGCATTACACTACGTGTGTAGTGTAATGTATTCCAGCAGCGATCAGAGCTGCAAGTCTAAGTGTCCCCTAGTGGGACAAGTGAAAAAAGTAAAAAAAAGATAATAAAAATGTTTTGAAAAAGTGTAAAAATAAAAGTTAGAAGTGACATAAACAAAGAATGCTTTTTTTCCTATAATAAGTCTTTTATTATAGGAAAAAAATTAACATGTTTAAAAAAAGTACACATAGTTGGTATCGCCGCGTTCATAACGACCCCAACTATAAAACTATAATGTTATTTTTCCCGCACGGTGAACACCGCGAAAAAAATAAACGAAAAACAGTGCCCGAATCACAATTTTTTGGTTACCAACCCTCCCAAAATATACAATAAAAAGTGATCAAAAAGTCGCATGTACGCCAAAATGGTACCAATACAAACTACATCCCGTCCCGCAAAAAACAAGCTCTTACACCGCTTTTTTGACTGAAAAATAAAAACGTTATGGCTCTCAGAATATGGTGACACAAAAAATAATTTATTTTATAAATAAGTGATTTTATTGCACAAACGCTGCAAAACATAAAATGTTTTTATACATCTGGTATCGCTGTAATCGTATCGACCCGCAGAATAAAGTATAATGGTAATTTATAGCCCAGGGTGAAGGCCATAAAAAAACGAATAAAAAACATTGTCAGAATTGATGGTTTTTGGTCACCTTGCTTGCCAAAAAATAGAATAAAAGTGATCAAAAAAATTTCTGGTACCTAAAATGGTACCAATGAAAACTACAGATTGTCCCGCAACGAATAAACCCTCACACAGCTCCGGTGGAGAAAAAATAAAACACTTCTGGCTCCCAGAATATGGCGATGCAAAATGTGCAGTGTCCAAAAGCGGATAAGATCGGGCGCCATTTATCAGTGCGACACCGGCCACATATCTGCGGATTATTATTTATTTACTGCATTATTATACCCTCTTATTATGCCCTGATGTACCCCGCACAGATAACATGTACCCTGATGTACGCCGCACAGATAACATATGCCCCCACATTATAAACTGAAACACCAGTAAAACCCCAAACAGAACAACTACCAAGCTACATCTGCGCCCCAAAAGCCAAATGACGCTCCCTCCCTTCTGAGCCCTGCAGCGTGCCCAAACACCAGTTTACGTCCATAGATATGGCATCGCCATACCCGGGAGAACCCGGTTAATATTTTATGAGGCATTTGTCTTCAGTGGCACAAACTGGGCATAACATGTAGTGCACTAAAATGGCATATGAGTGGAAAATTGTAATTTTCACTCCGCACCATGCGCTGCGCATTAACCCCTTCGCGCACCACATCATAGCATGTCTTATGGGTGATGTATGGAGCGTCTCACGTGAAAAATAAAGAATTTAAAACGGCAAAATCGCAGTTTTTTTGGTCACCTTCGCTCTACCTAAAAATGTAATAAAAAGTGCTCAAAAAGTTGTATGTATCAAAAAATGGTACCAAAACGACCACTCGTCCCTCAATAAATAAGCCCTCATACCGCTCTATTGACTGAAAAATAAAAAAGTTGTGGCTCTTGGAACGCGGGGAGGAAAAAAACTAAAAAGGAAAAGAAAAAAAATGGATCAGTCCAGAAAGGGTTAATTACTTTCTAATGAAAAACCATTTATGACCACACGTGGGGTATTGCCGTACTCGGGAGAAATTGTTTTACAAATGTTGGGCAGCTTTTACCCCCTTTATCCTTTGTGAAATTGAAAAAAATGCAACATTTTAGTGGAAGAAATGTTGATATTAATTTTCATGGCCTAATTCTAATAAATCCTGCAATAGACTTGTGGGGTCTAAATGCCCACTATATCCCTAGATGGATTCTTTAAGTGGTGTAATTTCCACTTTTGGGGGGTTTCCACTGTTTTGGCCTCTCAGGGGCTTTGCAAATGCGACATGGCACCCAAAAACCATTTCAGCAAAATTTGAGCTCCAAAAGCCAAATAGCGCTCCTTCCCTTCTAAGCCTTGCTGTGGGTCCAAACAGCAGTTTATTACCACATATGGCATATTTCCGTAATCGGGAGAAATTGTTTTACAAATGTTGGGGTGCTTTTTCTCCTTTATTCCTTATAAAAATTAAAAATGGCTACCTTTTTTCAGAAAAAAAGTTGATTTTTACCTTTACAGAATAATTCCAATGAATTCAGCAAAACAACCGTGGTGTCAAAATGCTAACTTTACCCCTAGAAAAATTCCTTGATGAGTGTAGTTTCCAAAATGGGGTCACTTTCCATGGGTTTCCACTATTTTGTTCCCTCCAGGGCAATTCAAATGCGACACGGCACTGAAAACTGTTCCAGCAAAATCAGAATTTCAAAATCCAAATGGTGCTCCTTCCCTTATGAGTCTTGCTGTGGGTCCAAACAGCAGTTTATTACCACATATGGGGTATTGCTATAATCAGGAGAAATTGCTTTACATATGTTGGGGTGTTTTTTCTCTTTTTTTCCTTGAAAAAATTAAAAATTTCTACGTTTTTTCAGAAAAAAAGTAGATTTTCATCTTCACAAACTAATTCAAATAAATTTAGCAAAAAAACTGTGGGTTCAAAATGCTAATTATACCCCTAGATAAATTCCCTGAGGGGTGTAGTTTCCAAAATGAGGTCACTTTTGGGCGTCTTTATTGTTTTGGCCCCACAAGACCTCTTCAAACCTGACATGGTACCTAAAATATATGCTAAAAAAAAGGAGGCCCCAAAATCCACTAGGTGCTACTTTGCTTCTGAGGCCTGTGTTTCAGTCCATGACCGCACTAGGGCCACATGTGGGGTATTTCTAAAAACTGCAGAATCTGGGCAATAAATAATAAGTTACATTTCTCGGGTAAAACCTTCTGTGGTATAGAAAAAAATGTATTACAAATGAATTTTGTAAAAAAAAAATGAAATTTGTAACTTTCACCTCTACTTTGCTTTAATTCCTGTGAAACGCCTAAAGGGTTAATACACTTTCTGAATGCTGTTTTGAATACTTTGAGGGGTGCAGTTTTCAAAATGGGGTGATTTATGGGGACTTTCTAATATATAAGGCCCCCAAAGCCACTTCAGAACTGAATTGGTCCTTGTAAAAATCGCCTTTTGAAATTTTCTTGAAAATATGAGAAATCGCTGCTAAAGTTCTAAGTCTTGTAACGTCCTAGAAAAATAAAAGAATGTTCAAAAAACGATGCCAACATAAAGTAGACATATGGGTGATGTTAACTAGTAGCTATTTTGTGTGGTATTACTATCTGTTTTACAAACAGATACATTTAAATTGAGAAAAATGCTAATTTTTGCAAATTTTCTCCAAATCTTGGTGTTTTTCACAAATAAATATTGAATTTATCAACCAAATTTTTTCACTAACATAAAGTACAATATGTCACGAGAAAACAATCTCAGAATCACTTGGATAGGTAAAAGCATTCCGGAGTTATTACCACATAAAGTGACACATGTCAGATTTGAAAAATCGGCTTCGTCCTGAAGGCCAAAACAGGCTCAGTCCTGAAGGGGTTAAAGGGACTTTTGTGTTGTTTATTGTAGCCAGAAATGGCACGTTCATTATTTATTTCACTGTGCCTTTAAAGAGGCTCTGTCACCAGATTTTCAAACCCCTATCTCCTATTGCAGCTGATCGGCGCTGCAATGTAGATAACAGTAACGTTTTTCTTTTTAAAAAACGAGCATTTTTGGCCAAGTTATGAGCATTTTTATATTTATGCAAATGAGCCTTTCTTATGGACAACTGGGCGTTTTTAATCTTATTTCCAACTGGGCGTGTATTGTGTTCGTTACATCTGGGTGTGTTTACTTGTTTTACTAGCTGGGCGTTGTGAATGGAAGTGTATGATGCTGACGAATCAGCATCATCCACTTCTCTTCGTTACCACCCAGCTTCTGGCAGTTCACAGACACACAGTGTGTCCTCGCTCGTCCGACGGGATGAAGTTCCTGTGGGAGAAAGTGAGTGCGTCACAGCGTGATCTTGCGAGGTCACGCTGTGTGTCTGTGCACTGCCAGAAGCTGGGTGGTAACGAAGAGAAGTGGATGATGCTGAATGTACTTGTCTTGTTGCTCAGTTGTGCAGTGGGGCCTCCCACTTCTCTTTCTACTCTGGTTAGAGCCTGTTTGTGCTGTCCTCTGAAGGGAGTAGTACACACCGTTGTAGGAAATCTTCAGTTTCTTGGCAATTTCTCGCATGGAATAGCCTTCATTTCTGAGAACAAGAATAGACTGTCGAGTTTCACATGAAAGCTCTCTTTTTCTAGCCATTTTGAGAGTTTAATCGAACCCACAAATGGAATGGTCCAGATTCTCAACTAGCTATAAGGAAGGTCAGTTATATAGCTCCTCTAAACAGCAAAACTGTTTACAGCGGTGCTAACATAATTGCACAAGGGTTTTCAAGTGTTTTTTAATCATCCATTAGCCTTCTAACACAGTTAGCAAACACAATGTACCATTAGAACACTGGAGTGATGGTTGCTGGAAATGGGCCTCTATACACCTATGTAGATATTGCATTAAAAATCAGACTTTTGCAGCTAGAATAGTCATTTAGCACATTAACAATGTATAGAGTGTATTTCTGATTAATTTAATGTTATCTTCATTGAAAAAAACTGTGCTTTTCTTACAAAAATAAGGAAATTTCTAAGTGACCCTAAACTTTTGAACGGTAGTGTAGTTCTGTGGACGCTGTAAGCCAGTTAATCGGTTAACTCTATTACAGGTTATCTCTGGGTCGTTTTCCATGTTTGCCTTGTAGAGATGCACTTTTCTATTTTCAAATTATCTAATTCTATACAGTCTGCTTTATGATGTAATGTCGTATATCAACTGTAAGGGGCCAATGGTCTGCTATGTCTCTATATATATATATATATATATATATATATATATATATATATATATATATATATATATACATAGTATATATTCTGTTCTGCAGGTCTGGGAGGGAGGGGGAGGGAGAGACATGTTTTGCATGCCAGAAAAAAGTGAAGTCCATTACGCCAATGCGTACTAGGGTTATGTATACGTACTAACCAAGCGTTGCTATCTGCTATTGACTTTCGTGTAGACTGTGACCTGGTCAGTTGCCTCCCCGCTACGGCGGAGTGGCCTAGTGGGTCCACATACCCTGCTACCGTGACAGTACGCTCAGGCCATGGAACCCGCTGGCCAGCCCAAGACCTACGCACACGTCAAGATCAACTCCTTGAGGCTGTGAATTCTATCCTGGTCCGCCTGGATCTACTCACTGTTCCACCTCCGATTCTTCCTGCTGAGGCTGTTCCTGTGCCACTGCCCGTTGCTCCTCCTGTTTGTTCCGGATCCACAGTTCCTATGCCTCTTCCTCCTCGCTACGACGGTGATCCCAGAGCATGTAGAGGATTTCTTAACCAATGCACGGTTAATTTTAGGCTACGGCCTCATCTCTTCCCCTCCAAGGAGGCCAAAGTGGCGTTTATTATCTCCCTCCTCACTAGCAAGGTCCTCACATGGGCAAACCCAATCTTGGAGCAACAAGGACCTGTGTCCTCGGACCTAGCCCTGTTCCTGCAGTCCTTTCGTGCCATGTTCGAGGAGCCGGGTCGAACATCCCCTGCCGCAGCCACTCTGTTGACCCTCAAGCAAGAGGGCTCCACTGTAGGGGAGTATGCTATCTCCCGTACCCTAGCAGCCGAGCTGGCATGGAACATTGAGGCACTGGTGGCGACCTTCTGGCAGGGTCTGTCCTCTCACATCAAGGATGAACTGGCGGCCCGCGACCTTCCTTCTACCTTGGATGCCCTCATCCTGTTAGCCACCCGGGTTGATATGAGAATCCGGGAGCGCAGTCAAGAGGTTCGACAGGAGAGCCGGGCCGACAGACCAGCACCCTCGGTCCAGAGACCACTATTGTCTTCCCCTAGTGCGCTACCTGAAGAACTCATGCAGGTAGACGGAGTCCGGTTATCTGAACAGGAGAAGCAGCGCAGACGCCCCCCCTGGACTATGTATGTATTGTGGCTTTAAGGGTCATTTTGTGCACCAATGCCCACAGAAACCGGGAAACTCCAGTACCTAGGGTTGGTTCTAGGTGAAACGTCTCCAAACATTAAAACCTCTTCCAGATTATCGATTCCTGTGGCCATCGTCTCCGGAGAAACGTCACATCCTTCCTCCGCCTATCTTGACTCTGGAGCGGCTGCTAATTTCATCCAGCAGGATCTAGTGGATCGTTTACGTCTACCCACAGTCCGTCTGGAGAGACCCCTGGCTGTTGCCTCTTTGAATGGTCTACCATTGCCCGATCCGATTATGCTCATCACGGAGCCATTGACACTACGGGTGGGAGCTCTTCACTCAGAACAGATCACCTTCCTGGTACTACCTAAGGCTATCAATCCTATCCTGTTGGGTCTGCCATGGCTCCACCTACACGCCCTGTTCCTTGACTGGAATTCCAGAGAGGTTCTTCAATGGGGTTCCAGATGCCATAGCCATTGCCTGTCACAAGTCCGTCCTGTTATGCCCCCTCTGCCTCAGTCACTCTCCGGTCTACCATCTCAGTATGCCAGTTTTGCAGATGTCTTCTGCAAACGAGAGGCTGAGACGTTGCCTCCACATTGGAATTATGACTGTCCCATTGAACTGGTTCCTAATGCTTCTCTTCCCCATGGACGAGTATATCCTCTCTCCTTGCCAGAGACTTTATCTATGTCAGCCTATATCAAGAAGAACTTGGAGAGGGGTTTTATTCAAAAATCTTCCTCCCCGGCTGGGGCCGGCTTCTTCTTCGTTAAGAAGAGAGATGGATCTCTTTGACCCTGCATTGACTTCCGTGGTCTCAACCAGAACACGGTCAAGAACATATACCCATTGCCACTTATATCCGAGCTGTTTGATCGCATACGAGGAGCAAAAAAATTTTCTAAGCCAGATCTGCGGGGGGCTTATAATCTAATCTGGATTCGCCAGGGTGATGAATGGAAGACGGCAATTAACACCCGCGATGGGCACTACGAATAAATAGAGATGCCCTTCGGACTGTGTAACGCTCCCGCAGTATTTCAGGAATTCGTCAATTATATTTTCCGAGATCTCCTCTATATGTGTGTTGTAGTTTATCTCGATGATATTTTGATTTTCTCCCCAGATCCGATGACCCATCGGAGGCATGTCCGTCAAGTTCTTCTGCGACTAAGAGAGAATCGCTTATATGCCATGTTGGAGAAGTGCGTCTTTGAAATAAGTCTTTGCCCTTCCTGGGCTACATCATCTCGGATCAAGGTCTTAAGATGGACCCTGAGAAACTAAAGTCTGTCCTGGAGTGGCCACGTACTCAAGGCCTAAGGGCCATACAACAGTTCCTGGAATTCGCCAATTTCTACCGGCAGTTAATTCCGAACTTTTCTTCTCTGATGGCTCCCATCTCTACCCTTACCAAGAAGGGTGTGAACGCCAATGTGAGGACTCCAGAGGCAGAGTCCGCATTCATTAGCCTCAAGAAAGCCTTCATTTCAGCTTCGATCGTCCATCACCCTGATGTATCTCGGCAGTTCTCACTGGAAGTGTACGCTTTCTCTGTTGGTGCAGGTGCACTTCTGTTCCAGAGGAGCTCCAAAGGAAATGCAGTAGTATGTGGCTACTACTCAAGACTTTTTTCTTCTGCTGAGCGCAATTACTCTATTGGAGATAGGGAGCTACTGGCCATCAAATTGGCTCTGGAGGAGTGGAGACATCTTCTAGAAGGCACAGCTCACCCCATCTTGATCTACACCGACCACAAGAACCTTACCTACCTTCAGTCTGCTCAAAGACTGAATCCTCGTCAAGCCAGGTGGTCGCTGTTCTTCACCCGTTTCCAGTTTCTGCTCCACTACCGTCCCGCTGATAAGAATGTGAGGGCCGATGCCCTGTCCAGATAGTTTGAGACGGAAGACACGGTGGAGTTGTAATGATGGGGGTAGGGAAACGGACAAGTGAGCCCTAATCTACCCGCCACTCTGTCCCTGCCTACTTGCAACGAACCGCACTAGGCGACGGGGTACAACTGGGCGGCGGTCCCTACGCTCAGTAAGTGCACGAGACAAACAGACAAGGGTACACAAATCTAAGGGAAATGGGGCAGTTGCCCACGGCAACACCGTGAGTAACAAGAGTGGTGAACGAGCCGAGTCAAACCAGGAGTGCACGAGGTACCAAACGCAGAGCAGGAGAGTAGTCAGTAAGCCAGGGTCAGTATGGAGCAGGATCAAATAGTAGAAGCTGTAGCTGGGCCAGGAAACCACACGAGAAGAATCACAAGCAAAGGAGGAACAGGAAAGGCAGGTATAAATAGACAGAGGGCGGGAGCTAGCTCCGTCCGGCCAGGCTGCGATAGGCTCTCCCACTCCTAAGCCTGCCATCCTGAGTGGTGGAAGATAGAGTCAGTCTCAGAGACATAGACTCAGGTGCAGACTGATTACCTATGGGCGTATACACAGAAGTTGTGCCTGGCAGATCCTTTACAGGAGTTCCTTTAGACTATCATAGACCCATCCTGAGTTGTCACCGCTAATCCTCTGCAGATTAGAGACATCCCTCCGGGGAGAATTTTTGTTCGGTTGGCAGACAGGAGAAGAATTCTCCGCTGGGGACACAGTTCTAAACTAGCTGGGCACATTGGTGTCCGTAAAACCCAAGACCTGATTGCTCGTCACTTCTGGTGGCCCACTCTACCTAAAGATGTTCTGGACTTTGTCTCTTCTTGCACGGTGTGTGCCTCTAACAAAGTTACTCACTCCAAGCCTGCCAGCCTGCTTCAACCTCTGCCTGTACCCAATGCCCCTTGGCAGCACATTGCAATGGACTTCGTCACAGACCTTCCTCCCTCAGCAGGATGCAACACCATCTGGGTGGTGGTGGACCGATTCTCTAAGATGGCACATTTTATCCCGCTGACCGGCCTACCTTCTGCTCCCCGACTGGCGAGTCTCTTCATTCAACACATCTTTCGCTTGCATGGCTTGCCTCTTCACATTGTGTCCGACCGGGAGGTTCAGTTTACCTCTAAGTTCTGGAGAGCCCTCTGCAAACTCCTGGAGGTGAGTTTGGACTTTTCCTCAGCCTATCACCCCCAGTCCAAGAGGGTCAACCAGATCATGGAGAATTATCTCCGCCACTACATCTCTTCACAGCACGATAACTGGGTAAAGCTTCGTCCATGGGCCGATTTCTCATACAACAACCACACAAGTGAGTCCACCACTTCCACTCCATTTCACATTGTATACCGTCAACATCCTAGAGTCCCTCTTCCAGTGTCGACTTCATCTCAGGTACCCGCTGCTGACTCTGCATACGGGGACTTCCTGCAAATCTGGCAACAGACCCAGTCCTCTATTTTGCTGGCAGTAGATCGCATGAAGCGAAAGGCAGATACTAGGAGAAGAGAGCCGCCTCAGTATCTTCCGGGGACTAAAGTCTGGCTGTCCTCTCGGAACATTCGCTTGAAGGTACCCTGATACAAGTTTGCTCCCAGATTCCTTGGTCCTTTCGAGATTCTGCAACAGATAAACCCTGTCTGCTATAAACTGCGGCTGCCTCCTACCCTCAGAATCCCCAACTCCTTTCATGTGTCCCTCCTGAAGCCAGTGGTCCTGAACCACTACAGCAAGACTTCTAGTTCCACAGTTGCTCCCAGTGGTCCTTCTCATGTATTCAAGGTAAAGGAGATCCTGGACTGCAAAAGGGTAGAAAGAAGGACTTTCTATTTGGTGGACTGGAGAGGGTTTGGTCCTGAGGAGAGGTCCTGGGAGCCAGAAGAGAACCTCAGTGCTCCTGCTCTTATTAAAAGTTCCTCTCTCGCTCTGGCCCCGAGAAGAGGGAGCGTAAGAGGGGGGATACTGTAGCGTCCATGGCCGCGGGCCATCGGGTTTACTCACCTCCCGACGCCCGCAGCCATGGATCCATGAGCACTGGTCCTCATCTCCTTCCTAGGAGACGCCAGTGCTAACTTCTGCTCCGTTCTGCTGTGTCCCGAAGGAAATCATCATCATCATCATCAACTGCCATGATTTCCTGGTCTATAAGAAGGCACCAGGCCTTCTGATCCTTGCTGCCTGAGCGTTGTTAGTCTATCCCAGTCTGTCTTGCAAATGGTCCCTTAGTGTTTCCCCGTTCCAGTTGTTACCCGTGCCCTGTTACCCGTTTCTGTATCCCATATTGTTCTTGTTCCTGTGCCTACCAGTGTTGGAGTAGTGTCTACTGCACCTGCTGTCGTTTACCACGTCCAGTGTCGTTTGCCACATCCAATGTGTCTTCTGCCACGTCCAGTGTCTTCTGCCACATCGGATACGGCCCGCCACGTCTGGCGCTACCTGCTGCACCAGCCTCCATCCGTGCTGAAGCCACAGCCACCGATTGGACTAGTTCAGGTACCCAAGCATTGCTATCAGCTATTGACTTTCGTGTAGACTGTGACCTGGTCAGCTGCCTCCCTGCTATGGCGGAGCGACCTAGTGGGTCCACATACCCTGTGACCGTGACAACGATGAGGGCCGTTGGATCCATCTAGTGGTGGAACATGCAGGGGAAACTCTCAGCATCTACAATGTTTGTGGTCCAAACATATGTCTCACATGGATAATCAGTACTAGGGTCTCACTAGATGTCACAGATGAGAAAGATGTAGATCTTGATCTCGATATAGATCTTGATCTAGGGTTATGCCATCTGTACATTCTACCCTCCTTTGAGTCCTGTTTGTGGCCCTAATGCTGCCAATGCCCGTTTTGTCCGTCAGTTGGAAACTCAGCTCCAACAGGATCGTAACAGATTGTTAGTGCTAGGGGTAGACCTCAATACTGTAACGTCGCCTAGTGAGGATAGGAGCTCAATATACATTTCACATCGGCATAGGGATTTGATCCTGACAGAATTTTTGGGACACACTGCCCTTACAGATGCTAGGGAATTCACACATTACTCGCATGCCCATCAATCGTGGTCCCGTATTGATTACCTATTGGTGATCGATACTTTCTCCCGTCGGTTACGAGACGCGACAATTGAGGACCTAGTCTTCTCTGATCACTCCCCGATTACAATTACACTCTTCATATGGAGATTCCCCTCCTTTCTGGCGAAGGATGAGGGTTTCTTACAGAAGTTAAGGGGTTGGTGGATAGAATTTGATGGGGATAATGAAGCGCATCGTTCGGACCCTTCGTTGTATTGGCGTACCACAAAAGCGGTGATTCGAGGGAAGATTATGCAATTTATGTCTATCCTTAAACATAAGACTACTGAAGGGTAGAAGAAGGCGAGCGAGGGATTGAGGTATGCATATACGGCATTTTTATAATCCCCGAACACGACTCTGGGGGATAAATGGAGGGAAGCCAAGCTGCAATATGACCAGTGGCTGGATAAAAGAGAAAATATTTATCAGTCCCAATTTGATGCTGATCTTTTTCGGTTCAGCAATAAAGCGGGCAAATTGCTGACACACCTAGCACGGGGGAGATGTGCATAGTCACGCATATTAACCCTTAAAGATAAGAACGGAGTTTCTACATCGGATGCCCAAAAAATTAATAACATTTTACGCACATATTACCAAGCTCTTTATTCAGACACGCCCATTGACTTACAGAAAGGCAGGGAATTCCTGGAGAAGGTGAATTGCCTGGCCTCACTCAGGAGCAGTGTGATTTATTGAACGCAGAGGTCACATTGGAGGAAATTACGGGTACCATACGGACCTTATCTAATGGGAAAATGGGAAAGCCCCGGGACCTGATGGGTTTACGAGAAAAATTTTTAAGTCCTTAAGAGATGAAGTTAGCCCCATCTTGGTGGAATACTATAACGAGTTACTTAGGACAGGCCTTTTTCCAGCTAAGGCCAAATTAGCGCATCTAAAGGTGTTACCCAAAAAATGGAAGGATCCTCTTGACTCAGGGTCCTATCGCCCTATATCATTGATAGACCAGGATGAGAAATTACTCTCCAAAATTTTAGCAAATCGCTTGGCTTTATATTTACCTACATTGGTGGGAAGATCCCAAGCAGGCTTTGTTAAGGGTAGAGAGGCGGTTAGGCATGATCCCCAGCCAGGTACCCGACCGGCGCTCTTGGCGTTGGACGCAGAGAAGGCTTTCAATAACATACAGTTGGAATGGCTGGGGATGGTGTTGGACAGGATGAATATCCAGGGAGCCTTTAGGATATTTTTGAAGGGTGTTTATGCTAATCCCCAAGCTCGAATCCATACCCCAGGGTTTCTTTCGGCCCCCTTTCAACTGTATAAAGGGACCCATCAGGGATGCCCCTTGTCGCCACTATTATTTAATTTAGCATTGGAACCTATGGTTAGGTTTTTAGAGGCATCCACATTGTTTAAAGGTATTCAGGTGGGGTCTTCGGCAGTTAACATAGCCTTGTTTGCTGACGATGTCATACTTTTTCTGTCAAATCCTCAGGAGCATTTACAACCTGTTTTTCGTTTTTTACATGACTTTGAGCAATGCTCAGGGCGTAGAGTCAATGTCACTAAAAGGAACTGTTGGAATTGGGACAACCATTACCTAGGGCCTTCTGGCAATCCTTAGGGTGTGGGATATACCCGGCTAGGCAGTGTATTACATATTTGGGCATTAAGATAGGGAAGGTACCTGAGACCCTGTACGGCCTTAATTATCCACCGCTCCTTAAAAAAATACAGGCGGAACTCACGAGATGGCGACAGTTACTGTTGTCCCTTTTGGGGAGATGCCATTTGATCAAGATGATCAGTTTTCCTAGACTTTTATACCCCTTCCAAACGCTCCCACTTTTGCTTAAGCATGTTGATGTGTCCAAATTGAATTCCGCATTTACAAAATTCATATGGGCAGGCAAGAGGCCTCGCATTGCACTCAGTAAACTTATGCTAGGTAAGCATGATGGGGGGCTGAAGTTCCCTAATGTCAGGGGTTATAATGTGATATGTCTCTTTCGCCATGTAGTAGATTGGCTCCATGAATCTAGCCATTATTCCAATTTAGACCTGGAAGGGGCGTATGCTTCACCCTGGAATTTGAAAGCCTTGTTGCACTGTAAAGTTGCTTCACTTCCGTGCCGTCTCAAAACCTCCATTGTCTTGAGAGATACAGTCCTAGCTTGGAAAGCGGTTCGTAAACTCTTTGACCTGCCTCACTTACTTTCTAAACATATGCCTTTATGGGGACATCCGGAATTATTGCCGGGAGTAGAAAGAGGTGGTATTTTTACCTCTTGGGGGAACGCAGGGATTAAATGCGCAGGTGACCTTATACAAGTAGAAGACAGGAGATGGCTTACCGCGTCTGAAATCATGGCCAAACTAAGGCCCTCAGAAGGTAATTTTCTCCAAGTTCTCCAAGTGCGATCATTTTGTACATCTAGGTTAAGGGATTTGTCTAAAGAAGCCACCACACATACTCTGGACGAGGTCATCGGTCCGACGCCTCATAGGGTGACTATTTCGATGCTGTAATGCTGTATAGAGCACTTGGGGACTGTTTTATTCGACCACGTCCTAGATCTCTGTTCAAAGTTTGGGGAAGGTGGACTAAGGGACTAAGGATCCGGACATAGGGGAGACCATATTGGAAGGTTGGGAGACGGTACGGAAGGTCATCTTGAGTGAGAGCTGGAGGGAAACCTATTTGAAGTTAATGCATTCAGCAATATATGGCTTTGATATTTTACCTTCTCAGTCATTCCCCGATCGCATCACTGCCTTCCCCAAGTGTAACACTCCATTGACGAATCTTTGGCATGGAGTATGGTGTTGTGCTCATACTAAACGTTACTGGCTGATGGTGCACAAATATATCTTAGATCATTGGAAAGCGAAACTTCCTATGACGCCCCATTCACTGTTGCTCCACCAGGCGCGACCACCAGAAGAGGAAGGTAGTCGGGAGATGAGATCTCCTCCCCCCTTAATACACACAATTTTACTGGTGGCCTTAAGGTGTCTTCTCTGTAGATGGCTGCAAACTGACACTCCGGGTATTGACATGATCGTGTTACAATTAAAACGGTTATTAGCTCTTGAACAAGTAGAGGTGGAAAGACGGAAAGAAGTGGGAGCTAAGAAGCTATTTGCTAAATGGCGAATCTTTATTGAATCGCAATGCACAGCTGCCGAGGTGGCGGAAATTGTTACGCCTTTTAGGTATACTGCTTGGTATCATACGGAACTTTTGGCAGGCACTTTGGGGGGTTTACTACTCAGGTCTTGATAGAAGATGGCAGGGGGAGATCTTTAGCTCTCATTAGCTCTGGTTAATTCTATTCTATGCGCTGTTTACTTTGGTTGACCTAAGTCGTGTTCAGGGGTAGGGGAAAGTACTGTTTTTCATCTACTATGTGAACCTGGTTAAATGCCATGATTGTATTATATTTTATTTTGTTTTGCAAATTGCGTGTTGTTCAACTATGATGTATATTCTATGTGATTTTTTTTTTGTCTGTTTAAAACAAAGTGTGAATATTTGTCAATAAAAATTATGTTAAAAAAAAAACAAAAAACTACAACTCGCCCAAAAAAAACAATCCCTCTTATGACTATGTCAATGGAAAAATATAATGTCGTTTGGAAGGCAGGGAGGAAAAACAAAAATGAAAAGACTAAAAATTGAAGTGGCGGCAAAGGGTTAATATTGTTGTACTGCAATGTTTATGCTTTGATATGTACAGGAGATGATGGTTAGCTTGCTGGTTTCTAACTTGTAGGTGCCAGGATGTATGCCATTTTTGCCACACCATAACAGTGCCAGAACATTGCAGCGTGGCTACGATGTGTTCTTACTAGAGATGCGAGAATCAATTTTACACAAATCAATTTTGTTACAAATTTCCCAAAAGTTTTGGATTTTCATAAATCCAAAATTTTTGGTATTCGTCCTCAGAATGGCAGCCACAATTTTATAGATCAAAAGAGTACAAGAAGACATAGAAGAATGATCAAATGACCTGGCGGGCCTCCCATAATGTCTTGTAGCCCTCCCTCTAGCACAGCCAATCATAATGGGTATAGGTGTGAGTCACTGATGACAGTCATATGAGTTATCATAGCCACTATAAACAGCCCAACCAGGAAATGCTGCTACAGATTGATAGCGGATTAGTGTCAGTGAGTGTGTTTCATGGTGAGGAGAAGAGGATAGTTAGATTTACAATAATTTCATAGAGATAGGAGTACGTCAGTGTCAGTGTGTTAGTTGGACAGGCAGCCATTGCTGTGAGTGAGTGCTGCTGTACTTATACAATTTTTACATTCATTTGTGAATCACCAATTTTCATCACATTATTCACAAATATTCTTCAATAATATTAATCCTGGTGATGATAGTGTGCCGTGCCACTACCACTGAATATCATCCGTTTACCCATAGCCATATATGTTGCTGTCACATTACTACTGCTGTCTTGGCATTTAAGAGCTTGAAAAGGGCTGGATACAGTCCTAGAAGACCTCAGAGTGTCATACAGGACTTTTCAGGGCAGTAGGGACACTTTCGCTTTGAGACAAATTTATTCGGACCGAATCAGACCCACAACGAATTCTGGGAAGTTCGCACATCTCTGGTCCTGATGCCTGGGGCCGGCACTTGCTCTATAAAATGGCAGTGTTCCCGTTAGGCCAGTGTTTGGGTGGAAGATTGGAGAGAACCTGGGCTGTATTGAAGGAGAGAGAGTTGCCCTGAGAGCTGCTGTAGAGCTGTGT
This sequence comes from Rhinoderma darwinii, assembly GCF_050947455.1. NCBI lineage: Eukaryota > Metazoa > Chordata > Amphibia > Anura > Rhinodermatidae > Rhinoderma > Rhinoderma darwinii. The sequence goes on from NC_134687.1 coordinate 461,007,291, forward strand.
GTCTGAAGTGTGAAAAGGAAAAGCTGTTGTTGGGCCTGTATCAGAGGTTCTGGAGTGAGTTGCAGGTGACGGCCAGGACCACTGACACAGGCCAGCAGTGGTGGGCATGGTCAGGAGTCTTCCCAAGAGTACAGCAAGCAAGTAAACAGTTGTGGCCTACGAGGTCTAGTATTGCATGACCAACCCCTGTATCATGGAGGGGCGCCTGTGGCCCTGTTCGTGACAGCAAGCAAAGCCAGCCAGGTATAATCTGCCTGCTTGAATCCTGTCCAAGGCTGTGCCTCTCATATTGAGAAGTGAAGTTTGTATTTTCCCTACTGTGTTGATAACACCAGCAGAGTAAAGTTTGAGTTTTGCAAACAATTTCCTACTTCACACCATCTTTGCCGTGATACCCCACCCAGGCCCCCACTTTACACTTATGCAGCCCATGCACACATTTGTACCATTTTTTTGACGCAATTCGTGGCAAAAAGCGCAAAATATACAATGTTCAGAGCCCCTGCGCCCTTTCCCTTGATCCTAGCTGCAACCAGGGCACATGCCACGGTTGCATACCCCGGCTACAACCCTGCCTGTCTCTGTCATATTTTCTGCAGAAGACCCAGCCACAGTCTTGTGCTCAGTCAGTTTTGATATTTTTACTTTATATACATGGCCTTTCAAATATACTAATATAAAATGTCTGATTATAATAAAGCAATGACGCACCGTAATGTTTAATATTTGTATTATTTTTAATATTTCAATTTACAGCGCCATAAACTGATGTATTGGGGTGGTAAGTTCGAGAGAATAGGAGATGCGTGTAAATAGTCATGAGATGAGAATGTGATGAGCAGATAAATGGAGAGGAGGAAGAGAAGAAGGTTGTATGAAGAGCGTAGGTTAGGTGGGGTGTACCTGGAAAGAGAGATGTATGGTCGGCCCAGGCAGTAAAGAGCTTTCTATGCCATTAAAGAGGCTGGTATAAGGAGAAGCAGTAGAGAGATATACTAACAAAGCAGCGGAGTTGAGGTTGAAGTAGAGGAGTGCTTGTTTGATTGTAGGCCACAGAGAAAGTTGCCATGATCTAAGTGAGATATGATCAGGGAATGTATCTTATGAAATATTCCCCATCTACCACCTGGAGAGTATAACGCCACTGTACTTGATGATGCACAGTGGCGTAACTACCGCCGTAGCAGCCGTAGCGACTGCTACGGGGCCCGCAGCATGAGGGGGCCCGTGTCGCCCGCCGGCACGGGCCCCCACCATGGCCGCAGGCTCCGCTAGCAGCCGCTATGGCTGCTACAGCGGGACGCCACTGAACACTACGGCAGAGCAGGGAGGTATCTCCCCGCTCTGCCATTAAACAAAAGACATGTATCCCCTATCCACAGGACAGGGGATACATGTGTGATCGCTGGCAGCGATAGGGAGAACGGGGGACTGAAAGTCCCCTGAAGTTCTCCATCACAAACCTCGGACATCCGGGGTCTGTGTCGGCAGCTCCGTAGAAATGAATGGAGCGCCGGTCGCGCTTGTGCGCATGCGTGACCAGCGCTCCTTTCATTTTTATTGAGCTGCGCAGACGCCGGAAGTCAGAGGTTAGTGATGGAGAACTTCGGGGGACTTTCAGTCCCTCGTTCTCCCTATCAATGCCAGCGATCACACATGTATCCCCTATCCTGTGGATAGGGGATGCATGTTATTTGTAGGACGCACTATAGGTCGCATTTTTTTTGGGGGGCGGCTGTACGGCGTTCCCTGCAGGGGGGGCGCTGTATGGCGTTTCCTGCAGGGGGGTGCTGTATGGCGTTCCCTGCAAGGGGGTCGCTGTATGGCGTTCCCTGCAGGGGGGGCGCTGTATGGAGTTCCCTGCGGGGGGGGCTGTATGGCGTTCCCTACAGGGGGGCTGTATGGCGTTCCCTACAGGGGGGAGCTGTATGGCGTTCCCTACAGGGGGGGCTGTATGGCGTTAGCGCCATACAGCCCCCTCTGTAGATAACGCCATACAGTCCCCCTGTAGATAACGCCATACAGTCCCCCTGTAGATAACGCCATACAGTCCCCCCTGTAGATAACGCCACACAGCCCCCCTGTAGATAACGCCACACAGTCCCCCCTGTAGATAACGCCACAAAGTCCCCCCTGTAGATAATGCCACACAGTCCCCCCTGTAGATAACGCCACACAGTCCCCCCTGTAGATAACGCCATACAGTCCCCCCTGTAGATAACGCCATACAGTCCCCCTCTGTAGATAACGCCATACAGTCCCCCCTGTAGATAACGCCATACAGTCCCCCCTGTAGATAACGGCATACAGTCCCCCCTGTAGATAACGGCATACAGTCCCCCTCTGTAGATAACGCCATACAGTTCCCCCTGTAGATAACGCCATACGGTCCCCCCCTGTAGATAACGCCACACAGTCCCCCCTGTAGATAACGCCACACAGTCCCCCCTGTAGAATAACGCCATACAGTCCCCCTCTGTAGATAACGCCATACAGTCCCCCCTGTAGATAACGCCATACAGTCCCCCCTGTAGATAGCGCCATACAGTCCCCCCTGTAGATAACGCCATACAGTCCCCCTCTGTAGATAACGCCATACAGTCCCCCCCTGTAGATAACGCCACACAGTCCCCCCTGTAGATAACGCCACACAGTCCCCCCTGTAGATAACGCCACACAGTCCCCCCTGTAGAATAACGCCACACAGTCTCCCCTGTATATAACGCCATACAGTCTACAGGGGGCTGTAAAAAAGGCACTATCTACAAGGGGGGGGGGTTGTGTGACACCCAGGGGAGGGGGGGGGGCCCAGTCAAAAGTTTGCTATGTGGCCCAGTCTTTCCTAGTTACGCCCCTGATGATGCATAAAATTATTTTTTACAGCTATACTTTTGATGTCATTTTGTCACATACCCACATTTCTTTACTCCTAACTACCTCCATGCAATCAAGTAAACATGAAGATTTTGATGTAGAGCACTTTAAAGCTGCACCAAGTACTCCGATGGGCAAGTCAATGGCTTCCTCAAGTTCTTCATTTTATAAGCTGATAAGTGTTGTTTAAGTTCTTAAAAAAAATAAATCTAAATCATTTAACCATAATTATGATAGCTGGGCGAAATTTTCGTTAGCAATGGTCACTTCAACTAAAGTTATCAAAGACATTGTAACTGACTTTCTTACTTCATGTACATTGGTACATTTATGTCCCTGGGTTGTGTTGTGAGCCAGCTTTAGGTAGACATACACAAGAATGGAGGGGACCAGATCTCATACATCAATGGTATTGTCAAGGCAACATTGCTTTGACATTTCAGATGACAATCGTCTTATAGAATGATGTCTGCAGATTTCTAATCCATTAACAACAGTTGGCTTCTGTCAAGCAATCACACGCCACCATATGCAAGTAAGGCCTTATTCACACGAACGTGTTTAACGTCCGTGATACGCGCGTGAAAATCACGCGCGTCGCACGGACCTATGTTAGTCAATGGGGCCGTTCAGACAGTCCGTGATTTTCACGCAGCGTGTGTCCGCTGCGTAAAACTCACGACATGTCCCATACTTGGCCGTTTTTCGCGCATCACGCACCCATTGAACGCACACGTTCGTGTGAATAAGGCCTAACATAGAAGAAAACATCTATCTATCTATCTATCTATCTATCTATCTATCCATCTCATATCTATCTCATATCTATCTATCTATCTATCTCATATCTATCTATCTATCTATCTATCTATCTTCTCTGTCTGTCCATCTAGTATAATATTGTAACGGTACATATCTCCTTAAATTCTCATTTTACTTTTGGAATTGATTCCAAAAAGCTGTGTATAAGAAGCCTATAAGGGCTAGATTATATGCATAGATACCTGTATTAATAGGTCCACTATTAACAAAGTATTTGACTTACCGATTGTTTCTATCCTATTCTGCTACTATGAGAAAAACATTTTTCTTTGTTTGCTGGCAAATTACCAGCGGATAAACTGCATGTTGTTTTTAATGTTGATGTTTTGATTTAACAAGTTTGTGTTAATCTCTGAGCTGCGGGAGAGGCCTGGAGTTCTCTGTTGTAAGTCGCAGGCCTCCAGCAGGGATAAAGGATGGGTGGCTGTAAGGTGGAAATGTTGAATGCTCTTTTGATGATAACTTCAGTTTGTGCATTGTGCTTGGGGCATCACTGCAAGAACTTAATGCAAATTCAGCCCCTGATGCACATTCTTTGCAAGTGTCTCCTCTATTTGCTCTTCTAACTGATTGATGTGTCAGAAAATACATCAGATTTCTATATTTTTCCTCTTCTCTGTTTCTCTCCTGCAGTCTGTACTTATATAGCTATAATACTACAAGAATCAGTATAATATTATTACGCACATACTAAAATGAAAGGCTCTATTTTATATGATATTGTCCATAAAGGTAATAAACGCTTAAAAGCGTTTTCTAAGCTTATAAAAAATAAATAAATAGAAAAGTACCTATATGGGGCTGAGTGGTCACCAGATGATGCCCCATGGATTAGAGGTAGGTATTTTTAATTTTCATTATGTTGCCCTACTCTGTGCAGCATTGTTCTCTTGATTTTGCTAGGGCTTACTGTGGGTGGGATTATCATGTAAAGGACTACAGTTCCCATTATTTCTCTCCCCTCTCAAAGGCATTGTCTATATTTACAGCTGCCTGCATGCCCCTCTATTACAAGGGCTAAGGTAGTGCTGTAATTACTCACAGTCTGCTACTGAGACACAGCTCTACTGCAAGACTCTGCAATCTACTGCCCAGCATGTGAAACACGATCCTCACAAAGACAGAGAGGGAAGGAAAAAAGCAGTGAGCGGTGGAGATAAAAAGCATGTGATGCTCTACGTCCTGTACTTCAGGGATGGAGGAGAGGGGAGATAATCACAAGTTCAGAGTTTGGGTATGTTCACTCGGCTTATTTTCGGCCAATTTTCGGGCCGTAAACGGGCCGAAAGACAGCCCAAAAAATCGGAGGCAGAAAGCCTCCAAACATCTGCCTATTGATTTCAATGGAAAATACGGCATTCTGTTCTGACGGGCCGTTTTTTTTTAACTGTTTTTCATTGACTCTATAGAAAAACAGCTCCAAAAACGGACGTAAAAAAACGCAGCGAAAAACGCTAGTTAATTAAAAAAATGTCTGAAAATCAGGAGCTGTTTTTTCTTGAAAACAGCTCAGTATTTTCAGACGTTTTTTGCTAAGCGTGTGAACATACCCTAAGAGACATCACACGAGAATGAGATGAACAACAGGAGCATTATCATGGAACTGCATGTGAGACTGGCTTACAGAGACAGCAGAGGAAGACTGGCAAATTCGGGAAGAACAATCATTGCTATGAAAGTTTGTCTGTATGCATTTGCATAATGTCGGGAGCACATCTTCCTGTATACACAGGTAGATGTGCTGCTGACTAGCGACCATTTTTTGGCCACATAAAAGATGTGAACAGTCAATGAACGAGCGTTTGAAGAAGGCTATAATTGGAATCAAGTGTTTGTATGAACTCTCATTCGCCTGATCATTGGCCTGTGTAAAAGGGGCTATAGTGTATTGTCTATAACAATGTCTCATTACCACAGCGTGATGTAAAATTGTCACCAGATTATAAATAAAATAAAGTGCATATAAAAAACGTGTGCGGTTTTACTGCAGAATTGTGATGCGGTAAATGAACGCAGGTGCAACACATTTATTTTACAGTTTCATTTATAAAAGCTTTCTGCAAATTAATGCATTACAGAACCACAGCAAATCGTGATAAAACCACATGCGTTTTTGATGCATTTTTTAACTGCTACGTGTGCATATACCTAGAGTGAACAACATAGTAAAGCCTTTCTCCTCCACACAAAAACTATAACTAAACTTGTGCCACACATAATATTTTACAAGGGTCTCTTCACATGTCGCAGTCAAATCACGTTTTTTGCAGTGTTTTTTACAAATTCACTTTATAACCATCTAATTTGCCCTGGTTTAGCAAAAAATCGGTGCAAAATAAACTGCAATATGACCACAGTGTATGAATAGATGCTAAAGAAGTCCCCCCATACATAGCATTTACAGCCCAGTACCTACATCCCCACAAAAAATATATATAAAGAAGTTTACCTTCCCCACACAGCATTTACTGTCAAGTCTCCACTCCCCATAAGCCGATTTATAGAGAATCCCTTCCCCATACATGAAACCAATTCCCCCTCCCACAAAAACAATTTATAATGAATCCCCCCACAGACATAGCATTTACAGTCAAGACCCCCCTCCCCCACTAAAATGATTTATAAAGAAGTCCCCCTACCCCACACACATAACATTTACAGTTCCTCCTACCTGAACAGCACATAAACAACAGCTGTTCTTACCAGTCCTAAGCTTCATAGAGGAATATTCATGGTGTCAGCTGCCTCATTGAAGTTGCAATGAAAATCAGAATCCCTGGCACTCTGCAGGTTCTTTTGGGTGCTATGGGTAGGTATGGATTTACCCCCGTAAATCTTGAAGAGGTAAACTCAAGCACTCCTTAGTTTAGTATGCAAAAATTGGTTTTATTTTAGAATGAGGCAAAAAGTAGTAACGTTTCGGCCACAGTTTGGCCTTTGTCAAACACTGCAAATGCAGAAACAATATAATAAACATAAATAATTTAGCAGTATGAGGATAGCAAGAAATACATATATATCTCATAATGGTAGTAGCAATAATATGCAATATACATAAAAGGAAGAAAGAACCAAGTTAATGAAAAAGAACATATTGCAAAACTATCTTGGTACAAAGAATCACAGTGTTGACTTGCTCGTATAGATATAACGTTATATAAGTGATCCCTTTGTCGTATCTCTGTACATATCTAAAATGCAGTCGTTAGGGAGATAACTAGTGGAAAATATGAGCAAAATAGAACAGACTAAAAACAGCAGATATACAAACAGAAAAAACTTGTAACCTGTAGTGGGTTGGAGTATGTAGCAGGGTCCGTTTGGTACTTACCTATTGCCGCTGGTCAATAGAAAAAATATAGATATATGTTGGTATACAACGCTTAGGCTGTGTGGTAACTTGTACCATTGGAACGCGTGTTAGGATGAATGATAGTATCGTACCTTAAGTAGCTGAATGGAGTGTCATGACCGGATGTGACGATTTCGTTCACACTCTATGGTAAGACAGAGACTCTATGGTAGGAGTGCCGGAGGTTCGCGCATGCGCAAACGCTATCGCGTCTTTTTTGACAATTTACAAGTATACGCACATGTGTATTATCGGCTGGAAGTTGCGGTCATGAGTGGGAATTGGATTATATATAGTAAAAGTAAGGTAATGTATAACAATATTTCTTTTAGGGTGTGCGATACATCCTTATTTTAAAACTAGGAAATTGTAAGTATAAATATAGGTATCAAAAATAGGTAACAAAAAAATTATAGTATTGAATATGATCGTGTGAAAAAAGGAAACCCCTGCTGGTATTGGGAGGCGGCAATAGGGACCGAAGGATATTCAACGAGCCTGAGGGAGAAATAGAAATATATTAGTATATTAGGATCTATGGAATACTTATAAAAAACTGTGGATACCATAGTCTCGATTGAGGCCCCTTGGTGTCAGACATTGCAATTTGTGAATCCAATAGGCTTCTCTCTTTTTTAGTAATTGGATTCTATTGCCTCCCCTTTTGAGTTTTGGTACCTGTTCAAGGACCTGAAATTTTAATTGGCTAATGTTGTGGTTTGCATGATGAAAATGATAAGGAATAGGTAGCAGAAGATTTTTGCAGCGTATGGTGGATTTATGTTTCCCAATCCGGTCACTGATGGTTTGTGTGGTCTCCCCTACGTATCCCAAACCGCATGGACATTTTATCAGGTAGACAACATATTTGGAATTACAGGTAAAGAAGTCTCTGACAGGGAAAGTTTTACCTGTATGTGGGTGATGTATCTTGTCACCTTTGAGAATGTTGGAGCATTGTGCACAATGTAAACATGGAAATGTTCCTTTTTTGGGGGTTCATAAAAAGAGTTGTCTCGGTGTCCTAATCTGAGATCCTTCATCCGCCCTCACTAGCTTGTCCCTGAGGTTTCTAGGTCTACGATTGCATGGGAGAATAGGTGTTTGAAATTCTTCTACCGTGGGATAAGCTTTGGAAAGTATGTTCCAGTGTCTCCTGATGATATTTTGGACTTTATTTGCTACTGGATGGTAGGTGTGTACAAACGGTATGCGCTTCCCTTTTGAGCTTTTGGTCTGAGTTTTGGGTTGCAGATTCTTTTGTATTATAGATTCGGGGTAGCCTCTCTCTATAAATTTCCCTGCCATTTCCTCCAAACTAGTATTCCATATGGGGGCATCGTCCACGATTCGTCTGACTCTCTCAAACTGAGAACGTGGAAGGGATTTTTTTGTGGTCATGGGGGGACAGCTGCTAAAATGTAGCAGGCTGTTGCGATCAGTTTCCCTTCTAAACAGGTCTGAGGACAGAATGCCTTCTGGGGATTTTTGAATTAGAGTATCTAGGAAGCTGATAGCATGTACATTTTGATGTAATGTGAACTGCAGTTCTGGAAAAATGGAATTGCGGTATATGTGGAATGTGTTGAGGGAATAAAAGGTGCCATCCCATATGCAAAAAATATCGTCAATATATATTTTCCAGATAATGGAGTGGTTGGCAAAGAGAGGGTGTGTGTACACATATGTCTCTTCAAAATCGGCCATATAGCAGTTTGCATATGGGGGGCAACATTGGATCCTATCGCCGTACCTTGTTTCTGTAGGTAGAAGTCATCATGGAACATAAAGAAATTGGATGTTAGTACAATATTGAGTCAATCCATGTAGAATGGGATTGACAATGATTTTCTAACTGCTAACATGCCCTTGTCTTGTTGAATGGAGGTGTAGAGACTAGTAACATTCCAGGTTACCAGAATGCAGTCCTTGGGTAGGGTAGTCAGTGTTCTAATTATTCTCAGAAATTTACCGGTGTCTAATAAAAATGATTTTGTTCTTTTTATAAGGGGTGTTAATATTTTCTCCAATAGAATGGAGAGAGGTGATAGAATAGAATCTGTGGATGCTACAATCGGTCTACCTGGTGGGTTGTTGAGTCTTTTATGTACCTTGGGTAGCACATAAAGGACCGGAGTAATGGGATATAAGTTTATGAGAAATGTAGAGACAGATGTGTCTATGATGTGGTTCTCAGGGTAAGGTGTAAGTGTAGTACGTATGTTTTGTGCAATTCTCTGTGTGGGATCATGCTCTAACTTCTGGTAAATCGATGTGTCTTGAAGTTGGCGGTGAATTTCTTTGACATAATCGGATCTGTCCATGATGACTATGGCTCCCCCCTTGTCAGCTGGTTTAATAATGACAGTTTTGTCATCTATCAGGGAGTCTAATCCCTGTCTATCGAGGTTATTAGTGTTGGAAGGGTATCTATATGTACCTCTAGAGATATCCTCTTTAAAAATTCCTACGTCTCGCTCAACTAGTTGAATAAAAGTTTCTATCGCAGGGGCATTTCTAGGAGGGGTAAAAACACTTTTATTTTATAGACCCAGCGTTTTCAGGTCCACCATTGAATTGGTAGTTCTGACAACTCCGATGTCACTAGATAAAGTATCTTGAAAATGTACTTTGAGTCTGACAGTCCTGAAAATTTTTTGGAGGTCCATGTCCATCCCGTAGGAGTCATATTGATAAGAAGGACAATATGACAAACCTTTCTGAAGGAGTGAAGTCTGTGCAGGGCTCAAAGTCTTAGAACAAATGTTGATTACCAGAGATTTGTTCCTACATGTGATCTTGTCGTTACCATTTGATGACTTGAGCCTATAGCATTGGCCGCCCCGCCTTGTCCTCTTCTTCCCCTCCTTGAACGCTGGTCCAAAAAATGACTTGGATTGAAGTGCACTCTGGTAATCAACATTTGTTCTAAGACTTTGAGCCCTGCACAGACGTCACTCCTTCAGAAAGGTTTGTCATATTGTCATAGACCTTACCTGGAGAACCACATCATAGACACATCTGTCTCTACATTTCTCATAAACTTATATCCCATTACTCCGGTCTTTTATGTGCTACCCAAGGTACATAAAAGACTCAACAACCCACCAGGTAGGCCGATTGTAGCATCCACAGATTCTATTCTATCACCTCTCTCCATTCTATTGGAGAAAATATTAACACCCCTTATAAAAAGAACAAAATCATTTTTATTAGACACCGGTGAATTTCTGAGAACAATTAGAACACTGACTACCCTACCCAAGGACTGCATTCTTGTAACCTGGGATGTTACTAGTCTCTATACCTCCATTCAACATGACAAGGGCATGTTAGCAGTTAGAAAATCATTGTCTATCTCTGACGTGGCTCCAGAGCTAATCCCATTCTACATGGATTTACTCAATATTGTACTAACATCCAATTTCTTTATGTTTCATGATGACTTCTACCTACAGAAACAAGGTACGACGATGGGATCCAATGTTGCCCCCATGTGCAAACTGCTATATGGCCGATTTTGAAGAGACATATGTGTACACACACCCTCTCTTTGCCAACCACTCCATTGTCTGGAAAAGATATAGTGACAATATTTTTTGCATATGGGATGGCACCTTGGATTCCCTCAACACATTCCACATATACCGCAATTCCATTTTTCCAAAATATTACATCAAGATTTACATGCTATCTGCTTCCTAGATACTCTAATTCAAAAATCCCCAGAAGGCATTCTGTCCTCAGACCTGTTTAGAAAGGAAACTGATCGCAACAGCCTGCTACATTTTAGCAGCTGTCACCCCATGACCACAAAAAAATCCCTTCCACGTTCTCAGTTTGAGAGAGTCAGGCGAATCGTGGACGATGCCCCCCATACGGAATACTAGGTTGGAGGAAATGGCAGGGAAATTTATAGAGAGAGACTACCCCGAATCTATAATACAAAAGAATCTGCAACCCAAAACTCAGACTAAAAGCCCAAAAGGGAAGCGCATACCGTTTGTACACACCTACCATCCAGTAGCAAATAAAGTCCAAAATATCATCAGGAGACACTGGAACATACTTTCCAAAGCTTATCCCACGGTAGAAGAATTTCAAACACCTATTCTCCCATGCAATCGTAGACCTAGAATCCTCAGGGACAAGCTAGTGAGGGTGGATGAAGGATCTCAGATTAGGACACAGAGACAACTCTTTTTAAGAACCCCCAAAAAAGGAACATTTCCATGTTTACATTGTGCACAATGCTTCAACATTCTCAAAGGAGACAAGATACATCACCCACATACAGGTAAAACTTTCCCTGTCAGAGACTTCTTTACCTGTAATTCCAAATATGTTGTCTACCTGACAAAATGTCCATGTGGTTTGGGATACGTAGGGGAGACCACACAAACCATCAGTGACCGGATTGGGAAAGATAAATCCACCATACGCTGCAAAAATCTTCTGCTACCTATTCCTTATCATTTTCATCATGCAAACCACAACATTAGCCAATTAAAATTTCAGGGCCTTGAACAGGTACCAAAACTCAAAAGGGGAGGCAATAGAATCCAATTACTAAAAAAGAGAGAAGCCTATTGGATTCACAAATTGCAATGTCTGACACCAAGGGGCCTCAATCGAGACTATGATATCCACAGTTTTTTATAAGTATTCCATAGATCCTAATATACTAATATATTTCTATTTCTCCCTCATGCTCGTTGAATATACTTCGGTCCCTATTGCCGCCTCTCAATACCAGCAGGGGTATGCTTTTTTCACACTATCATATTCAATACTATAATTTTTTTGCTACCTATGTTTGTTACCTATATTTATACATACAATTTCCTAGTTCTAAAATAAGGATGTATCGCACACCCTAAAAGAAATATTGTTATACATTACCTTACTTTTACTATATGTAATCCAATTCCCACTCATGACCGCAACTTCCAGCCGATAATACGCATGCGCGTATACTTGTAAATTGTCAAAAAAGAGGCGAGCGCGTCTGCGCATGCGCGAACCTCCGGCACTCCTACCATAGAGTCTCTGTCTTACCATAGAGTCTCTGTGAACGAAATCGTCAGATCCGGTCATCACACACCATTCAGCTACTTAAGGTACGATACTCTCATTCATCCTGACACGCGTTCCAATGGTACAAGTTACCACACAGCCTAAGCGTTGTATACCAACATATATCTATATTTTTTCTATTGACCAGCGGCAATAGGTAAGTACCAAACGGACCCTGCTACATACTCCAACCCACTACAGGTTACAAGTTTTTTCTGTTTGTATATCTGCTGTTTTTAGTCTGTTCTATTTTGCTCATACTTTCCACTAGTTATCTACCTAACGACTGTATTTTAAATATGTACAGAGATACGACAAAGGGATCACTATATAACGTTATATCTATACGAGCACGTCAACACTGATTCTTTGTACCAAGATTGTTTTGCATTATGTTCTTTTTCATTAACTTGGTTCTTTCTTCCTTTTATGTATATTGCATATTATTGCTATTACCATTATGAGATATATATGTATTTCTTGCTATCCTCATACTGCTATATTATTTATGTTTATTATATTGTTTCTGCATTTGCAGTGTTTGACAAAGGCCAAACTGTGGCCGAAACGTTACTACTTTTTGCCTCATTCTAAAATAAAACCAATTTTTGCATACTAAACTAAGGAGTGCTTGAGTTTACCTCTTCAAGATTTACGGGGGTAAATCCATACCTACCCATAGCACCCAAAAGAACCTGCAGAGTGCCACAGATTCTGATTTTCATTGCAACTTCAATGAGGCAGCTGACACCATGAATATTCCTCTATGAAGCTTAGGACTGGTAAGAACAGCTGTTGTTTATGTGCTGTTCAGGTATTTTTGCATACTAAACTAAGGAGTGCTTGAGTTTACCTCTTCATCATTGAAGTTGCAGGCAGGGTGGCAAAGCTGTGTGTAACACTGCTCCTCTCCCGCCATTTCTACTACCTCTATCATCACTGCCTGCTAGGTAACTAGATGGGGACTGCATCAAACTGCCAGGCCCCATATTTTATCAGAGTCTGGTTGAGTACAGGAGAGGGAGCTGTTCAACGCAATCCAGTATTCTCCTGCTCAGGCAGGGTGTGTGACCTCCAGGCGGCTGCATTATATAAGGTCGCGTCTGATGTGTAATGTTGCCGCCCGAAGGATCCACACTTTGCCTGTGCAGGAGAATCACATGGATTGGATTAAACAGCTCTCGCTCTTGTCCCCAACACTGCCCTGCACTGTCCCAGATCTTTTATCAACTTGCTCAATATTACGAATTGGCTGTGCGGGCCATAAACATCTACTGAGGGACATGCCCAGGGGGCACATGCCTCCCTGCCCTCTGGCCCAGTCTACCTTTAAACTACAGAGTACATTAGTAAGTGACTGATCTGATGGCAGTTAAACTATTTACACACAATTTTAAAGATGGGAAAACCCCTTTAAGGCTATGTTCCCATGTCACAAATTTGCCATAGTTAAATCAAGTGTCCATTTTTCAGAAAAACCATGGCAGTAATCCATAGCTGACACTCTGATTTCTTCTGCAGATTGGCCATCGTATTTGCACACAAGTTAGCCCCATTGTAATTAAATGGAGCTTATTAGCGGCTTCTCAGTGTAGAATCCATGGCAATAATCAACATGCTGCAGATTTTAAAATTCGCAGATAATTGTGTCAAAATTAGTTGTGTAATCTGCAACTAAACTTTGATAGAATCCTGACTGTGTGAACATGTCCTTACTGTAACCTCCACTGTTGCCATAACAATATTCATTCATAATTTAAATGACTAAACATTAGGTTGCTATATTTATTAATTCTTGGATACATATGACTATAATCTGTGTCACCATGCCATTTAATTCACAATCCTTTTAATAAGATAACAAATAGGAGAGAATTACATTAGGACTGAATGACCTATTCAGCCAGAACATTAAAACCACGTGACTAATATTGCGTAAATCCCCCCTGTGCTGCCAAAACGACTCTGACTCATTGAGGCATGGACTGTACAAGAGATATTTCTGTGTTATCTGGCACCAAGACGTTAGCAGCCGATCCTTCACGTCCTGTAAATTGCGAAGTGGGGCCTCATGGATTGTACTTGTTTTTCCAGCACATCCCGCAGATGTTCAATCAGATTAAATTCTGAGGAATTTGGAGGCCAAGTTGACACCTTGAACTCTTTTGTCATGTTCTTCAAACCATTCCTGAACTATTTTTCAGTGTGGCAGGACATTATCCTGTTTAAAGAGGCCACTGCCATTAGGGAATACCGTTGCCATGAAGCAGTGCACTTAGTTTGCAGCAAGGAGCCAAAGTTTCCCATCAGAACATTGTCAAGAGCATTACACTGCCTCTGCTGGCTCCTCATGGTGCATCCTGGTGCCATCTCTTTCCCAGGTAAGTGAGGCACACGCACCTTACCGTCCACATAATGTAGGAGAAAACATGATTCATCAGACCAAGCAACATTTTTCCATTGCTCCATAATCCAGTTCTGATGCTCACAGGCGCCGGTTGCCCTTTCTTGGACCACTTTTGGTAGGTGATAACTTAATGCATACCAGAAATATCCTACAAGACTTGCCGTTTTGGAGATGCTTTGACTCTATCATTTAGCCATCACAATTTGGCTTTTGTTGCTCAGACCCTCTTTCCTATTTTTCCAGCTTCCAACTTCAAGAACTGAATGTTAACTTGATACCCAATTTACCACAGCCCTTGTTAGGTACCATTGTAAAAAGATAATCAATGTTATTCCCTTTATCTGTCAGTGATTTTGATGTCATGTCTGAATAGTGTATCTATCTATATTGGGAAGTGTTTAAGGACAGTAACGCCGTGTTCACATGGGGCGGATACGCTGCATAAAAGCACGCAGCATATCCACCCTGTGTGCCGCAGGGGATTCCGGGCGAAAAAGCGCACCAAACTGTGGTGCAGTTTTTCGGCCGGTAGGTCCGCTGCCGAAAACTGCTGCATTAACCGGCCTGCTAGTTGGTCGGACCTCCTGGGATGACGTTTCATCCCAGGAGACCGCTGCAGCCTGTGATTGGCTGCAGCGGAGGTCAAGTGCGATAAAGCGTAATTGAGCATGAGCCCGGCCCTCTGACATCATACAGGCCGGCCTCCTGGGATGATATTTCATCCCATGTGACCGCCGCTACAGCATATGATTGGCTGCTGTGGTCACATGGGAGAAAACGTCATCCTAGGAGGCCGCGCTTGAGGGAGGAACACAGACTTCTGGATAAGTATGTGTTTTTGTTTTTTCTATGTATTGCGTTTTTTGTGGCAGTATTGCTGCGAAACTGCCGCAAGAAAATGCAACAACTGCTTTTTGTTGCGGGATTTACCTCTCTATTGAATTCAATGGGGAAAACCAGCAACAAATGAGCAGCGTATACGTAAATACAACTGAAATGTCGCGGAGTAAAATTCGACACCGCAGGTCAATTTCTGAGCATTTTTTCCGCTCAGTATATACGCAGCGTGTGGATGAGATTTGTTTTATCTCATTCACTTTGCTTCTACTTTATTTGCTGGGGATTTTCCGCAAGTAATTCAGTTGCAGAAAAACTGCAGTATTTACGCAGTGTGTGAACTGACTCTTAAGGTTTGATCATAATGTTATACTAGTACAACTATATTCAATGGGGTTGTCCCAGAGGCGTAGCTAGAATCTCCTGCACCCAGGGCAAAGATTCAGATTGGCGCCCCCCCCCACTTATTTCCCGACATCTCCTTCCCCCTCGCCATGTTTCTTTTCTCTACCAATCAATGAGGTGTAATTTGTTTCACAATTTTTTTAATGTAACTCGAGTATAAAAGCATTTCTACATTTTACAAGCTTTGTAAATAGCGCCACACTCCCCCCCCCTTGTAAATAGAGCCACATTCCCCCCCCTTTTAAATAGCGCCACACCCCCCCCCCTTGTATTTCGCGCCACACTGTGAACAGAGCGGTGAGCGGTAGCCTACCGCTACCACTCTCCGCTCTGCCTGGTGTGACTTACCGGAGAAGCCGAGGATGTCATGCGGCGCAGGCAGCGGCGGAGTTCCTTCTGACTAGGGTTGGTGACAGCCAGGGCCGGCCTTAGGTTGGATAGCGCCCTGGGCGGGACTCTCTATTGCCGCCCCCTACACAAACCAAAAATTAACCACATATATGGACACGCTGGAACATATATACTGTACATACATAAAGACAGATATTTAGACATACAGGCAAATATACATACACACATTCTGGAATACACACATACAGGTAAATATATAGACGTACAGACACATAAACATAAACACACACACACACACACACACACACTCTCTCTCTCACACACACACGGCAGATAAGTACACAGATAGGAACATATACAAATACATAAAAGGCACATATATACAAGCACAAAGACATATTCACAGACCCATATATACGCACACAGGCACATATGTACACAGCACAGATAATGTAGTTATGTCACCTGCAGTCCTATATAACAACACAGATAACACAGTCATAACTCTGAGTACAGATAATGTAGTAGTGTTGCCTGCAGTCCTATGTAACACCATGGATAACACACAGTGATAACTCTGAGTACAGATAATGTAGTTATGTCACCTGCAGTCCTATGTAACACCACAGATAACACAGTGATAACTCTCTGAGTACAGATAATGTGGTAGATGTTGCCTGCAGACCTATGTAACACCACAGATAACACAGTGATAACTCTCTAAATACAGATAGTAGTGTTACCTGCAGTCCTATGTAACACCACAGATAACTCAGTGATAACTCTCTGATTACAGATAATGTAGTAGATGTAAGAGACACACACACACACACACACACACACACAAAGACAGAGGCACAGACTGTATACACACTACACGCACAGACACTCACCATGTCTCCTTGCTGACAGCATCACAGGTCAGGACGGGCTGTGGGCGGAGCTTCCTCTCTGCTTCACAGCAGAGCACAGAGTAGAGGCGGAGCTGGAAGGCTGCAACACGGGAGTGGACCTGTCCCCTGACCTGAGTCATTTGACCTCATGTCCACTCCCTGGCCGTCACAGATCCCAGTCAGAACGCCGTAATTTCCTGGCTCTTGATAAAGCTGCTGCAGGTGTCCAACATACGGGGCGCCTATCAGCAGCGATCAGCTGCTCTTCGGCGCCCCCCCTTCCCTACCACCTAGTTGTGCCCGGGGCACATTCCCCGCCTGCCCTCCCCTAGCTACGCCCCTGGGTTATCCCATAATCGACAATTATCACCTACGCACTGGATAGGTGATAATTGTCTGATTAATGGCTGCCCCACTATTGGGACCCCCACCTATCATGATTACGGAGTGTCCTGAATCCCCAGATCCTCCTCACTTCACCCCAGGGGCGTCGCTAGCTTCGGGCCTTCGGGGCCCAAGCTCTGGATCTTTGGCCCGGTGCCCCAGATCCCCGGCAACAGTCAGATTCGGGTCGCAGCAGTCGCATCTGCCACACGGGCCGCAGCCGCCTGCACCGCATCTATAAAAGTTACTATAGTAACTGGGGCATATGTAATAAAATACACGGGTCCCTGTTACTATAGTAACGACACATACTTACCCATCTTCCTTCCCGAGTGCAGCGGAAGTCCTGACGTCTTCTAGCATCATGACATCACGACGCTGTGCGCCGCGGATGACGTCATGATGCTAGATGGTGTCGGGATATCCGCTGCACCCGGAGCCGAAGAGGAGGGTAAGTGTAACGTTACGGTCTGCTGGGGTCCTGTGTCTAACCCGACCTTGTGGTAGGCTTAGATACGGGGGTCTAACAGACAGTATCACACATGGACCCTGTATCTAAGCCTACCATATGTTAGGCTTAGATACAGGACCCCAGCAGACAGTAATCTTATTCAGTATAAGATTACTGTCTGCTGGGGTCCTGTATCTAAGCCTACCTTGTGGTAGGCTTAGATTACATTTAAAAAAAAAAAAAAAGCAAGACTGTGATCACACATGGACCCTGTATCTAACTCTACCACATGTGTTACTAATTGTTTTTTGTGTGTGTTTGTGTATTTTACAGGTTCGGTCATTGGACTACGTCGGATTCAATGACTCTATGTTGTTGTATTTTCTTTTAAACGTTATTACTACTGCTTTAGTAATGGCCGCTGGCTGATTGACAGCATCCAATACTAAGGCGGGGCTTAGTGTTAGCCGGTGCATAGGCTAACACTAACCCCCATTATTACCCCGATACCCAACGCCACCAGGGGTACTGGGAAGAGCCTGGTACGATCCAGTCACCGACCATCTGTAGTGATAGCCGTATTATTAGGCTGGGAAAGGCCAAAAACAGTAGCCCTTCCCACCCTAGTAATGCTAGGCTGCTGCTGCTGTGTTGTATCTGGCTAGTTATGAAAATTGGGGGGGACCCCACGTCATTTCTTTTTTTTTAATTTATTTATTTTTTAAATAAAAAATTGGAAAAAGCGACATGCCCCCCCCCCCCCATTTTTCATAACCAGCCAGATACAACACAGCAACAGCAGCCTAGCATTACCCAGAGGGGTAAATATATATCTCAGGGCTTGTGCCCCTGATCTTTTAAGACCCTAGCAATGCCTCTTCTTCACCCCCAGAAAGAAAGAGAAGCTTGAATGTAGTGGCGGTCGAGAATGCGCCCGCCACTACATTTAATGTCTATGTGACTGACGGCAACAGCAGAGCGCTGTACTTGGTTGTTTCCATAATACCTATAGACTTTGAATGAAGCGTCAGCGGGCATGCTTGACCACTGCTACGTTCAATGTCCTCCCCTCTGCAAACGAGCAGTAAGGAGGAACAGGGGGTTTGGAACCCCCATTCACGCAATCGGTGGGGGTTCCAGCAGTGGAGCCACCAGCGATCAGACAATTATTACCGATCCTGTGGATAGATAATTATTGTCGATTCTGAGAATGACCCTTAAAAAGAACGTTTCAGGCTGCAATCTTCATTCCTTCATTCTTTTTCAGATCCCTTGATATGCTGTTTCCAACCTGCTCCCCGTTTGAAACTAGGCTCATGAGTCAGTATCACTCCCAATAATACAAGCTGGACATGAGTTTTGTGAATCCAGAAAGTTGCTGCCTTCACTTGTGCCTGTATAATGTCCTCTCAACTTTGCAGACACTGATGCTGAGTAGGATTCCCCTCTCCCTTGCAGACACTGCTCTGCGTGTGCTCGCCTCGTTCTTTTCACTGATATAACCTGCTCTGCTGTGTACAACCTCCTCCACTCACTGTTGTTATCGCCCACTGACCTTACACTGTGCTACTCTAAGGCCGAATTCAGAGGAACGTGGGGAAACTTGGATGTGAAAAACTGCTGTTTTTCACGTCCGAGTTGCCCCTTGCAGGTCCCGTTTTTACGGATACCCATAGTCTATCGAGGGATCCGTGAAAACAGAACAAAAAAGGACATCTACTATTTTTCAACGGACCCTTCACATGTTCCGCTGAAACAACGGCCGTGTGTACGGCCCCATTGAAATACATGCGTCCGCGTGACGGCTGTTGTTTTAGCAGCCATCACATGGACATATACCACGGTCGTCTGAATTCGGCCTATGAGGAGGGATGTGTAGAGCAGAGAGAGCAGGTCAGCAGGTAGATGACATCAGTGCTGAGCCGACAGCAGCCATGTAAGAAACTATGCCAGAAGCGGCACCACAGCCAGTTATCTAAAATAGTTGCACAGACTCTCAAACAAAATGGTACACAATCTATAATGAAGTGAACAATAAAAATAACATTAAATAATAAAATTTTGACTGTCTGTAGCTGCCACTAGGGGGAACTTAGTATATACGAAAAGAAAATAGTTTGTAAAGAAATGAAATGTTATATGCTGCGAGCTCTTTTGCTTATTATTTAACTTTATATCTATGCTGGAGATTTGGAGTTGTGTATCAGAAAATTTATGCTCTACACGTTATTCAGATATATTAAGAAATTAACCAGCACAGATTAATAGACCTAAAATGACACAATGTTAAAACGTAGAGATTCACTTTCAGCTCAAATAGCAAAATCTTAAAGAGGCTCTGTCACCAGATTTTGCAACCCCTATCTGCTATTGCAGCAGATCGGCGCTGCAATGTAGATTACAGTAACGTTTTTATTTTTTAAAAACGAGCATTTTTGGCCAAGTTATGACCATTTTTGTATTTATGCAAATGAGGCTTGCAAAAGTACAACTGGGCGTGTTGAAAAGTAAAAGTACAACTGGGCGTGTATTATGTGCGTACATCGGGGCGTTTTTACTACTTTTACTAGCTGGGCGTTCTGACGAGAAGTATTATCCACTTCTCTTCAGAACGCCCAGCTTCTGGCAGTCCACAGACACAGCCGTGTTCTCGAGAGATCACGCTGTGACGTCACTCACAGGTCCTGCATCGTGTCAGACGAGCGAGGACACATCGGCACCAGAGACTACAGTTGATTCTGCAGCAGCATCGGCGTTTGCAGGTAAGTAGCTACATCGACTTACCTGCTAACGCCAATGCTGCTGCAGAATCATCTGTAGCCTCTGGTGCCGATGTGTCCTCGCTCGTCTGACACGATGCAGGACCTGTGAGTGACGTCACAGCGTGATCTCTCGACAACACGGCTGTGTCTGCACTGCCAGAAGCTGGGCGTTCTGAAGAGAAGTGGATGATACTTCTCGTCAGAACGCCCAGCTAGTAAAAGAAGTAAAAACGCCCCGATGTACGCACATAATACACACCCAGTTGTACTTTTACTTTTCAACACGCCCAGTTGTACTTTTGCAAGCCTCATTTGCATAAATACAAAAATGGTCATAACTTGGCCAAAAATGCTCGTTTTTTAAAAATAAAAACGTTACTGTAATCTACATTGCAGCGCCTATCTGCTGCAATAGCAGATAGGGGTTGCAAAATCTGGTGACAGAGCCTCTTTAAACTCAGTATGATCTGTACTGCATATAACATGAAGAAAGGAAACATAGCATTGACATACTAACAATGTATAACTTACATTTTTCATTTTCTTTACATCTTTTTTCTAGGTATGGCAGTGTGGGGGAAGTATGGAAGTTCTGCCTTGTGCCAGAGTTGCCCACATTGAGCGCACAAAAAAGCCTTACAATAATGACATTGATTACTATGCAAAGCGCAATGCCCTACGGGCTGCAGAAGTCTGGATGGATGAGTTTAAGTCCCATGTGTATATGGCATGGAACATCCCAATGACAGTAAGTTTGTATGTTTTTTTATATGCATAAGTGGTTGTGAGTAATTAACCTCTTAAGGATTGGCCTATTCTGGGCCTTAAGGTCAAAACAGCTTTTTTTTTTTCATCAGCGCATTCCAAGCGCCATAACTTTTTTATTTTTCCATCGATGTAGCTGTATGAGGTCTTCTTTTTTTGCCAGACGAGTTTTTGGTAAACAACTTGGGTTACATATCATTTAAAAAATTATTGGGAAAGTTGTAAAAAAATTACAGCAATTCCACTTTTTTAAAGTTGTTTTTTTTTTTTTTGCCGTTTACCTTGCAGTAAAAATAACATGTTAACTTGTTTCTACAGGTCAGTACGAATATGGAAAATAACTATAGGTTATTTTATGTGTTTACAATAAAAACATGTCTTATGGAAAATGTCATTTTTGTGTTGCCACATTCCACGATCCATGATTTTTCTATTTTTTCTTGGCTGTAGCTGATTAAGTGTTTGTTTTTTGCTGGATGGGTTGTAGTTTTTATAGGTACCAAATCATTTATTGACTAAATGTTAGACCTTCTTTTAAACAGCAGTGCAGTATTAATGTTCTGTACACAGATAAGTAGCAATAGGTTGTAGCATGAGGCAGAGACGTGATCAGAAAACGATCCAAGTTTGGTAGACAGATAAGCATCAATAGATTGTAGCCAGGGGCGTAGCACCAGAATCCTGCACACACCTATCCCCACCTGCCTTGCCCAACAGCCCCCATGGATGCCCCCAGAGTATGATGACCCCATAGCTGCCACCACAGTATAATGCCCACACACAGTATAATGCTCCCCATAGCTGCCCCCACACAGTATAATGCTTCCCATAGCTGCCCCCACAAAGTATAATGCTCCCAATAGCTGCCCCCACACAGTATAATGCCCCCATAGCTGCCCCATACTGTATAATGCTCCCCATAGCTGCCCCCACACAGTATAATGCTCCCCATAGCTGTCCCCACACAGTATAATGCTCCCCATATCAGCACTATACAGTATAATGCCCCCCATATCAGCCCCCATACAGTATAATGCCCCCCATATCAGCCACCCATATCAGCTCCCCATACAGTATAATGCCCCCCATATCAGCCCCCCATACAGTATAGTGCCGCCCATATCAGCCCCCATATGAGCTCTCCATACAGTATAATGCCCCCCATATCAGCTCCCCATACAGTATAATTCCCCCATATAGTATAATGCCCCCCATATCAGCTCCCCATACAGTATAAAGCCCAACCCCGCAATATCGCCCCCCCCCCATACACTATAATACCCCCATATGTGCATAATAGAAAAATAATAAAATTACTTACCTATCCCCGTTCCCACACTGAGTGGAGGATATCCTTATCCTCCTTTGGTCTGTCCTCAGAGTAACTCAGCGCAGACTGGCGCGATGACGTCACTACATCGCTCCTGTCTGCGTCAAGCCGCTCATGGCTTAGGGCACAGTGAATGCTGGAGCAAGGAGCCATCAGCTCCTTTCTCCAGCATTAAATGGAACCGGGACCTCGGTGAGTGACTCACGACCCCCCGGAGGTCTTCACACGACTTCCCCAGGGGGTAGCTCACCCACATTTTTTAATGTATTGTGCAGTTTGTGGTGGAGAGAGGAGGGGTGCTGTAATTTAATGGCCCCCCCTCCCCTCTCTCCACTGCAAACACAGACAGCACAATACAATACATTACTTGCCCCCTCTTCAGCTCACCTGGAGTCTTCCAGGATCTTCCGCACCAGCTCTTTCACGCTGGCTGGAACGCCCCTCATGTGACGTTACGGTCACATGGTACAGTGAGAGTACCATGTGTCCGTGATGTCAAGGAGCCCTGCCCGTAACCAGGAAGTGCCGGCGTCATGGCACAGAAAATGTATCTAGTCATTAGCGCGCTGTGTGGCAACAGGGGCCCTGTGGGCGCCCCAAGCTTAGGGGTCCGTTCACAACTGCGACCCCTGTAGCTACGCCACTGATTTTAGCGTGAGGCAGAGAGGAACTAAACTACACACAGGAAGCTCAATAGTCAGGCAATCAGGAAATTCAAGAGCCAAGCTCTTATAGTAAGCCAAGGCGGTGATAGCAATCAAACAAAAAAGGCAAGGAATCCTGAGAGGCAGGAAAAACAGGACAACAGATTCTGCAGTGGAGCTGTCCAACAACACCAGTTAATTCAGTGGGAAGAGCTGCTACCTGGGACACAGAAGTTTCTGCGTTCAAAAGTGTTATGATCATATAAAGATTTCTTGCATTATGTGATATATACCTGTGGTTATCCAGAATTTTGCAAGCTAGAATCATGAAAAGGATATGCTTACACTGTTTTTATATAAATGTGTTTATAATAAGATTTTATAAAAAGGTTACAGGGGAAACAGGAAAATGAGAGTACACACTGTCTACATACTATATACAGTGCATTTGGAAAGTCTTCAGACCCTTTCACTTTTTTCACATGTTGTTACGTTAAGGCCTTGTGCTTAAATAAAAAAAATCACGTTTTTCTCTGTCATTCTGCACTTAATACCCCATAGTGACAAAGTGAAAACAGAATTTTACTATTTTTTTCAAATTTATAAAAAATGAATAACTCTAATTTCGCATGGACATAAATATTCAGACTCTTTGCCATGACATTTAACATTTAGCTCTGGGGACCTCTCATTTCTCTAGATCATCTTTAAAATGTTTCTACACTTTGATTGGAGTCCACATGTGGTAAATTCTTTTGATTGGACATGATCTGGAAAGACACACCCCTGTCTATATAAGATCTCACAGCTGACAATGCAGATCAGAGCAAAAACCAAGCCATGAGGAGGATAGAACTGCCTGTAGAGCTCAGAGACAGGATTGTATGAAGGCACAGATCTAGTGAAGGGTACAAAAAAATTTCAACCAGGACTTTTCCTAGAGCTGGCCACCCCACCAACTAAGTAATCTGGGGAGAAGGGCCCAGGTAAGAGAGTTGACCAAGAACCCAATGGTCATTCTGGCTGAGATCCTGTGTGCAGATGAGAGAACTTCCAGAAGGTCAACCATCACTACAACACTTCACCAATCTGGGCTTTATAGCAGAGTGGCCAGTAAGAAGCATCTCCTCAGTAAAAGACACATGAAAGCCCGCCTGGAGTTTGCAAAAAAAGCACCTAAAGGACTCTCAGTCTGTGAGAAACAAGATTCTTTGGTCTGATGAAACCAAGATTTAACTTTTTGGCCTCAATTCTAAGCATCATGTCTGGAAGAAACCAGGCACTGCTCATCACCTGCTCAATGCTATCCCTACAGTGAAGCACGGTGGACTGTGGTGGCAGCATCATTCTGTGGGGGTGTTTCTCAGCAGTTGGGACAGGGAGCCTGGTCAGGGTTGAGGAAAATATGAATGGAGCAAAGTACAGAGATATTCTTAATGAAAACCTGATCCAGACCTCAGACTGGGCCAAATGTTCACCTTCCAACAAGGCAATGACCCTAAGCACACAGCCAAGACAACACAGGAGTGGCTTAGGGACAACTCTGTAAATGTCCTTGAGTGGCCCAGCCAGAGCCCTGACTTGAGACCAAACGAACATCTCTGGAGAGACCTGAAAATGGCTGTTCACCGATGGTCCTCATCCAACTTGGCAGATCTTGAGAGAAAATCCCCAAATCCAGGGGTAAAAACCTTGTGGCATCATACCCAAGAAGACTGGAGGCTGGTGTCGCTGCCAAAAGGTGCTTCAACTAAGTACTGAGTAAAGGGTCTGAATACTTATGTCAATGCAATAATTTAGTTTTTCCTTTTCAATAAATTAGCAAAGATTACTAAGATTCATTTTGTCATTATGGAGTTTTTAGTGCAGAATGATGGGGAACAACATACATTTTTTTTATTTTAGCACAAGGCCTTAACAACAAAATGTGAAAAAATTAAGTCTAAAGACTTTCCGAATGCGTTGTACAGGAGCAAAATGTAGCAATGTAATAGGTAATACCAAAACATGATAAGACAGTTGTACATGTAGGAAGGAAGAACATAAGAAAATCCAAGGCTGAAGAAGTAAATGGAGGCAAAAAAACCATATTAACCCCTTCCCGACATTTGACGTATCCATACGCCAAAGACGGGTAGGGGAAGTATGGAACGGGCTCACTGAGTGAACCCGCTCCATACGATGCTGGTGTTGGCTGTTTGTTACAGCCGACTGTAATGGCAGGAAGGAGGTGAAGGGAAAGTGAGCCCTAATCTACCCACCGCCCTGTCCCTGCCTACTTGCAACTACCCGCCCTAGGCGACGAGGTACAACTGGGCGGCGGTCCCTACGCTGGCTAAGTGCACAGGAAGACAAACAAGGAACATGCAGGGGAAGGGGCAGTAGCACGGAACGCCACGAGGAAACGGGGCGGCGAACGAACAGTCAGGACCAGGACGAAGTGAGTACACCCGAGCGGGCACGGAGACAGAAGCAAGCCAGGGCAAGCAAAGCAGGTCAAGCAGAACTGCAGCAAGGCAGAAGCACGGCAGAAGCAGGCTGGAGCAAGCAGCAGTGGGGCCAGGAATCCAAAAGAATTACAAGCACTGAGGGAGAGCACAGGGCAGGTAATAAAGGGCAGGGGGCGGAGCTAACTCCGAGAGACCAGGCCGCGATAGGCTCTCCCACTCCTGAGCCTGCCACCCTGGTTGGTGGGAGATGGTGCCAGTCGAACAGGTCTGGCCTCAGGTGTGGATTGATTAATCCCAGGAGTATACCTAGACGTAGTACCTGGCAGATCCCTAACACCGACACTTCAGAGTAATGAGCGGCATAGCGCTCGAGCGCGATCCCTTTCGTTTAACTCGTTAAATGCTGTGGTCAATAGCGACCGCAGCATTTAAATCGTTAGAAAGAGGGGGCGACCCCCTCTAACAGCTCATCATGCCACCCGCAACGCAATCACAGTGGGGTGGAGATGATTGCTATAGCTGCCTGGGGGCCTAATGAAGGCCCCCAGGTCCGCCATCTTTGTGCACCTATTAAGCCCTGGGGCTTAATAGATGCCTGTCAGAATCACGATATACTGCAATACATTAGTATTGCAGCATATCGTGCAAGTGCTCTAAGGATCACTGGTTGAAGTCCCCTAGAGGGACTAATAAAAAAAAGTAAAAATCAGTTAAATACAGGTTTTTTTTTAATGTAAAAAAAAAAAAAAAGAATTAAAAGTAAAAAAAAAAACCTTTTCCCATTTTCCCCCTAGAGCATAGTAAAAAAAATAAACATAATTTGTATCACAGCGTCCGTAAAAGTCTGAACTATTACAATATATCATTATTTAACACGCACGGTGAACGGCGTAAAAAAAAATTGTAAACGCCAGAATCTCTATTTTTTGGTCACCTAATCTCCCACAAAAAAATGAAATAAAAAGTGATCAAAACGTTGCATGTACACCAAAATGGTATTATTAAAAACTACAGCTTATCCCGCAAAAAATAAGCCCACAGACCACTTAATCGACAGAAAAATAAAAAAGTTATGGCTCTCGGAATTTGGCGACACAAAATAAATGTTCTTTTTTACACTTAGGTTTTTACTTGTAAAAGTAGTAAATTATAGAAAAAACTATATATATATATATATATAGTTAACATGTTGCTTTAATTGCACAGTGAATTCCGTAAAAACGACGTGCAAAAAACTATGGAGGAATCGCAGTTTTTTTCATTTTCTACCCCACAAATATTTTTTTCCCCGTTTCCTAGTACATTATATGGCAAAATAAATGGTGCTACGAAAAACTACAACTCGTCCTGCAAAAAGAAATCCCTCAATGGACTATATCTAAGGAAAAATAAAGACGTTATGGCTTTTGGAAGGTGGGGAGGAAAAAATTAAAATGAAAATCTGAAAAAGGGCTGCGGCGGGAAGGGGTTAAACAATGGAGGAACATCGCATGGTATACCCTGCATTCAGCAAGGATATGCTCACACTTAATATTATATAACCTGTATTAACCCCTAACCGCACGAGTAAGTAACTATACGTCGTCGTGGGAGGTTCCTCCCCGTACGAGGACGTATAGTTACTGAGTTGTTTCCGGTGAACACTGTCGGCGACAGTGTGCACCGGGAACCGGGAGGTCAGCTGTCGCCGACAGCTGACACTCCACTCTTGCCGGCCAGCGGTCCTTTGCCGCTAATTTCGTCAAATTAACCCCTTAAATACGGCGATCGGTTGCAATCGCCGCATTTTAGGGGTTTTTAGCATATCGGCAGAACCCGGTCCGAAATCGCGGGGTTTGCCGATAGTTAGAATGGCAAACGGAAGCCAAACAATGGCCTCCGTGTCTGCCATGGACGGAAGCCCATCAGGACCAACCTCCAGCTGGTCCTGATAGGCTTCCTGTCAGAGTGACTGGAAGTCACTGTGTCGTTCCCGATGCACACTGTCGGCGACAAAGTGTGCATCGGGAACTGGGAGGTCATCTGTCCCCGACAGCTGACACTCCAGTGTTGCCGATCAGCGGCTCATCGTCGCTGATTTTGGCAATTAACCCGAAAACTGCGGCGCCTGATTGCCATCTCCGCATTTAGGGGGTTTGTAGCACATCAGCAGCCCCCATGCAATTGTGGGGGTTTCTGATGCTTGTGATGGCATCCGGAGGCTGGTCCTCGTAGACTTACTATCAGAGTGACTGTGACATCACACTGACAGTTGGAATACATTACACTACTAGGTAGTGTAATGTATTCTAGCAGCGATCAGAGCTACAGGTAAAAAAAATAAAGTGTAAAAAGTAAAAAAAAAAAAGTTCATAAAAATGTTTTATAAAAGTGTAAAAATAAAAGTTTTTGTTTTCCTATTAGTCAGTAATCGTACCGACCCACAGAATAAAGTAAAACGTAATTTATTGCACACGGTGAACGCTGTAAGAAATAAAGAATTTAAAACGCCAAAATCGCTGTTTTTTGGTCACCTTAGCTCTAAAAAAGATGTAATAAAAAGTGATCAGGAAGATGTATGTACCATAAAATGTACCAATAAATGCTACAGCTCGTCCTGCCAAAAATAAGCCCTCACACCGCTCAATCGACCAAAAAATAAAAAAGTTCTGGATGTCAGAACGTGATGATACAAAACATTTTTTTTTTTTTAACAAAAAGTCTATTCTTTGTAAAAGTAGTAAAATATAAAAAAAACTATATAAATTTGGTATCACCGTAATCGTCTTGAGACGCAGAATAAAACTAAAGTTGTCGTTTTTACCGCACGGTGAAAGACTTAAAAACAAAACCCCAAAAACTATGGAGGAATCACAGTTTTTTCCAATTTCAGCCCGCAAATAAAAAAATTTCCGTTTTCCAGCACATTTTATGGTACTTTAAATGGTGTTAATAGAAGCTACAACTCTTCCCGCAAAAAATAAGCCCTCACACCACTCTATTGATGAAAAAAAAATAAAAACAAATTATGGCTCCTGGAAGGCGGGGAGTGAAAAACGAAAATGAAAAAGCAAAAAAGGATCAGTCCTGAAAGGGTTAATTCATTTCTAATAAAAAAAACATTTATGACCACATATAGGGTATTGCTGTAATCGGGAGAAATTGCTTTACAAATGTTGGGTGGCTTTTTCTCTTTTATCCATTGCGGAAATTAAAAAAAAACACAAAACATTTTAGTGGACAAAAACGTTGATATTCATTTTCACGGCCGAATTCCACTAAATTCTACAAAAAACTTGTGGGGTCAAAATGCTCACTATACCCCTAGAAAATTCCTTAAGGGGTGTAGTTTCCAAAATAGGGTCACTTTTTGGGGGTTTCCCCTGTTTTGGTCCCTCCGGGGCGTTGCAAACTCGATATGGCACTGAAAACTAATCCAGCAAAATCTGCGCTCCAAAATCCAAAAGGTGCTCCTTCCCTTCTGAGCCCTGCAGTTTGACCAAACAGCAGTTTATTACCACATATGGGGTATTGCCTTAATCGGGAACAATTGGTTTACAAATGTTGGGGTGCTTTTTCTCCTTTATTCCTTGTAAAAATGAAAAAATTCTATGTTTCCACAGAAAAAAAGGTGATTTTCATCTTCACAGACTAATTCCACTAAATTCTGCAAAAAAAACTGTGGGGTCAAAATGCTAACTATACCCCTAGAAAAATGCCTTGAGGGGTGTCGTTTCCAAAATGGGGTCACTTTTGGGGGGTTTCAACTGTTTAGGTACCACAGGACCTCTTCAAACCTGACATGGTTCCTAAAATATATTCCTAAAAAAAGGATGCCCCAAAATCCACTAGGTGCTCCTTTGCTTCTGAGGCCGGTGATTCAGTCCATTAGGACACTAGGGCCACAGGTTGGATATTTCTAAAAACTTCAGAATCTGGTCAATAAATATTGAGTTGCGTTTCTCTGGTAAAACCTTCTGTGTTACAGAATTTTTTTTATTATAAATTAATTTCGGCAAAAAAAATGAAATTTGTAAATTTCACCTCTACTTTGCCTTAATTCCTGTGAAACACCTAAAGGGATAAAATACTTTATGAATGTGGTTTTGAATACTTTGAGGGGGCAGTTTTCAAAATGGGGTGATTTATGGGGACTTTCTAATATAGAAGGCCCTCAAAGCCACTTCAGAACTGAACTGGTCCCTGAATAAATGGCCTACTGAAATTTTCTTGAAAATATGAGAAATTGCTGCTAAAGTTCTAAGCCTTGTAACGTTCTAGAAAAATAAAAGGACGTGAAAAAAACGATGCAAACATAGCGTAGACATATGGGGGATGTTAACTAGTAACTATTTTGTGTGGTATTACTATCTGTTTTACAAGCAAATACATTTACATTTAGAAAAATGCTAATTTTTGCAAATTTTCGCTAAAATGTGATGTTTTTCACAAATAAATATTGAAATTATTGACCAAATTTTTTCACTAACATTAAGTACAATATGTCACGAGAAAACAATCTTAGAATCGCTTGGATAGGTAAAAGCATTCCGGAGTTATTACCACATAAAGTGACACATGTTAGATTTGAAAAAAATCATCTGTGTCCACGAGGCCAAAACAGGCTGTGTCCTGAAGGGGTTAATCACTTAGAGCAGCTACAGGCATATCACTTTTTGCACATACTGTATCCAGTGTTTTAAAAAAGGAGGTGTGTAAAAATAGAAATGTTCAAGGCCTTCCAGTAGGGCACCTACAAGACAATTACCAAAACTTCAAAACATATACCTCATTTAAACATCATGAAAGTGTCAAATGTATTTATTCTGAGTAGATTTGCATAAATTATCCATAAAAACAATCTAGTCCATGCAAACAACTACTACTATAAATAAAACCTGTCAGGTAAAGTGCAGAAGTCGATGTGTAATATGTACCACAGAACAGATACATGGCATTTATGCTGATGACATAAGTAAATTACACCCTTTCCAGGTCGAGATGCAGCAAAACATAGTGGTCAATATTTTATTTGCCTTGTGATGTATTTTGTATGTTACTTTAGTATCATAAGGCTAATCATTCTGTCAGACATTTTGATGGTGTACAAGTACCCAGCAATTTTCTTCATAGTGTTGTTAAAATTGCTTCATTGAGAAAGAGAAATCTGATATCTGGTCTTTTTTTCTCTTGAAAGAACCCTGGGGTGGACTTTGGCGATGTCTCTGAGAGATTGGCTCTACGACATAAATTGCAGTGTCGTAGTTTTAAATGGTACCTGGAGAATGTATACCCAGAAATGAGGATTTACAATAATACTATTACCTACGGTGAGGTAAGAAACCCTTGTAATGTAAAAAGAAATTGTACTTCTCATGTAAAGTTGTGTGCATTGCTAAGTGACACAAACTAAACTAAACTGATGGTACACTCCCTTTAAGGCCCTGTCCACATGGAGTATTTTGACGAGTTTTTTGGCGCGGAAACCGCTCCGCAAAACTCGTCAAAAGCCGGTCGAAAATGCCCCCCATTGATTTCAATGGGAGACGGAGGCGGTTTTTCACCGCGAGCGGAAAAACCGCCTCGCGGTAAAAAGAAGCGACATGACCTATCTTGAGGCGGTTTCCACCTCCAAAACCGCATTTCAATCAGTGGGAGACGGGAATAAAACGCCTCGACCTTTGTCAAACCACTGTGCAAAAAACGCCTGGAGCAGATTTTGCAGATGAATTTTCGCAGAGGAACTTTCCTCCTGCAAAAAACTCTGTGTGAACTCAGCCTTACAAAGAAACTGAAGCAAACTTGCAAATCCACTTGATTCAGAATCTGCTACTGTTTTGTGTCTGCAGCTCCTATGCAGACCTATGTGTCTCCATGGTTGTAGATTACAAATAAATCATGTGTAGTCTAATCCTGTAGTCATCCTCCCTTACACCTGCCCCTGGACTTCAAACCACAGTTATAAAACAGCATGTGACTGGTATTCATGGTGATGACATGCATTTGAAATTCCCCAAGGTCCTGTATGTTACAATCGGCTTTCTTCCCAAACAGAAGCAGAGTGGCTATGATAATAACATATAGAGAATTGCTGTATATGTATTTTCAAAAACATTTCAGAAAGAAGCTCCAGGTGAAGGTTTACTTAAGTAAAATGTATAACATATAATTAGTATCACTAAATGGAAGTTTATTTGCTTTTTTTTTTTATAGATATTTATTGTATCCACATTATAGAAGTGTAGTAGCCTAGTAGGCAGTCCTATGCAACCGATGAACTCATATTTATTGTTGAAGAATTATACTTTGATATTTCTTTGTCTATAGAGGGTCCTTGGATATAATTATAGGGTTAAAACAAGCTCCTATTCAGATAAATTACTTAAAGAGGCTCTGTCACCACATTATAAGTGCCCTATCTTGTACATAATGTGATCGGCGCTGTAATGTAGATTACAGCAGTGTTTTTTATTTAGAAAAATGATAATTTTTTACAGAGTTATGACCTATTTTTTTTTTGTTGCTAATGACTTTCTAAATGGACAACTGGGCGTGTTTTACCTTTTGACCAAGTGGGCATTGTGGAGAGAAGTGAATGACGCTGACAAATCAGTTAACATTCATCGTCATACACTTCTCCCCATTCATTTACACATCACATAGTGTTCTTGCTAGATCACTATGTGCAGCCACATACACACACACTAACGTTACTCAAGTGTCCTGACAGTGAATAGACATCACCTCCAGCCAGGACGTGATGTCTATTCTGAATCCTGACACTTCGTTAACGTTTGTGCGAGATTTACAGCAAGGCAAGTGTAATCTCGTTCTAAATGAACGTTTACAGCGTAATCTCGCGACATTACGCTTTCTGTGCTGTAAATCTCACACAAACATTACCGAAGTGTCAGGATTCTGAATAGACATCACGTCCTGGCTGGAGGTGATGCCTATTCATTGTCAGGACACTTCAGTAACGTTAGTGTGTGTGTATGTCGCTGCAAATAGTGATCTAGCAATAACACTATGTGCTGTTTAAATGAATGGAGAGCAGTGTATGACGCTGATTGGTCACTGATTGGTCAGCATCATACACTTCTCTCCACAATGGCCACTTGGTCAAAAAGTAAAACGCGCCCAGTTGTCCATTAAGAAAGTCATTAGCATAAAGCTAATATAGGTCATAACTTCGTCAAAAATGATTGTTTTTCTAAATAAAAAACACTGCTGTAATCTACATTACAGCGCCGATCACATTATGTACAAGATATCATGTGGTCACAGAGCCTCTTTAAGTGATAACAATTCTGGCATCAAATAGCCACATAAAGTAGAGTATTGAAACCTTGCTTTTTGTGTTATTTTAATATAAAAGCACATATTAGTGCCTTTAAAATCATAACAATATAAAAAACCATAGTTCATCCATCCATGACCTCACTTTTATCTAGTGGCTCTTTCAGGGGCCTCAGAAAGGCTTTTATGTATTCTTATTGAGAATTTTAAATAAAGTGGGATATTTATTTTATGGCTCTCTTTTGTATTCAATATATGACTGCTGTATGTCTCTATTTCTCAAGAATATTTAATTCACCTACAATGTAACTATCTTTCTTTATGGCCTTTTGAGTCAATATCTACGGACTCATGGATATATTTGTCATCTAAAGCGCATCTATTTTTTATTGCATAACTCAGTAGTTCCCTGCAGCAGCTTGTAGTTCCCCTTTCCCTTCCTGCTGGTTCTCTGTAAATGTTCTTGTCACTCACCAAAAATTTTTTACAAAGTAAAACAGTAAATACTAGACAGGTAGGAGGGGTGATAGGGAAAAGCTGCAGCAGTATATGTCTCTATAAAAAAAAATGTGCTGTGAAAGGGGGAGGAGGAGGAGGAGGGGGAGCAGCAGGGCATCTGTGGTTAGAGCACACACATCACAGCTCTGAAATCACATCAATAACGATCTGCCCACTCTGCAGAGATATAGAGTTGGAGAGAAAATGTGTGTACACGGAAATGTTGTAGGAGTGATTGGGGTTTTTTTTTTTTTTTTTAAAGAATAGGTAAACTTTAATTATTTTGGGCTGCATTCTTTGTGAGTCATTAGCTTTACTATGTCTGACAAACTCATCTTTGCTACATACAGTAATTGTGCTAAAGTTTTAGGCAGTTGTGGGAAAATGCTGCAAAGTAAGAATGCTTTCAAAAATAGAAGTGTTAATAGTTTTTTTTTTATCAATTAACAAAATACAATGTGAATGAACAGAAGAGAAATCTAAATCAAATCAATATTTGGTGTGACCTCAATTTGCCTTCAAAACAGCATAAATTCTTCTAGGTACACTTGCACAAAGTTATGGATTTTGTAGAATCACAGTCAGGTGTATAATTAACCAATTATACCAAACAGGTGATAATGAGTATAATTTTCATATGTAAGTTGAAACAGTTAGGGCATGCCCAGACGTGGCGGAGTTCTTCCACCACTATCCGCATCAATGCCGCACAGAATCTGCGTTGCAGATTCTGTTGCGGCTTTGCCTAAAATGGGCATTAAATTGATGCGGACTGGCCGCTGCGTATTGAGGGGAAGAGGGCTTCCCTTCTCTCTATCAGTACAGGATAGAGAGAAGGGACAGCCCTTTACCTAGTAAAAGTAAAAAGAAATTCATACTTACCCGGCCATTGTCTTGGTGACGCGTCCCTCTTTCGCCATCCAGCCCAACCTCCCTGGATGACGCGGCAGTCCATGTGACCGCTGCAGCCTGTGATTGACTGCAGCCGTCACTTGGACTGAAACGTCATCCTGGGAGGCCGGACTGGAGGAAGAAGCAGGGAGTTCTCGGTAAGTATGAACTTCTATTTTTTTTACAGGTTGTTGTATATTGTGATCAGAAGTCACTGTCCAGGGTACTGAAACAGTTACTTGCGATCGCTTAACTCTTTCAGCACCCTGGACAGTGACTATTTACTGACGTCGCCTAGCAACGCTCCCGTAATTACGGGTGCACACACGTAGTCACCCGTAATTACGGGTGCACACACGTAGTCACCCGTAATTATGGGAGCCCCATTGACTTCCTCAGTCTGGCTGTAGACCTAGAAATACATAGGTCCAGCCAGAATGAAGAAATGTCATGTTAGTAAAACCAATATGCTCCGCAGCACACATAACATCTGCGGACTTCATTGCAGAATTTTGACTCTCCATTGAAGTCAATGGAGAAATTCCGCAATGAGTCCGCAACAAGTCCGCTACAAGTCCACAACAACCAGTGTATGCTGCGGACACCAAATTCCGCACCGCAGCCTATGCTACGCAGCGGAAATGTCCACAACGTGTAAACGAACCCAACCACAAAGCTGTGGAAGGCAATGGAGAAACGTGTACGCTGCGGATTTCCGCTGCGGACTGTCCGCAGCGGAATTCCAGAGCAATTCCGCCACGTCTGGTCATGCCCTTATTAACTGTAACAGAAACAGCAGTGTAGGAGGCTTAAAACTGGGGGAAGATAAATGAGCAGGAAAAAGGCAGTGCAGTATCGGGTAATGGCACCAGGTTCTGGAGGACAAGGAACGAAACCAGTTAAGTTTGATTAAGGTGATCTTTTTATTAGAATGACGACGCGTTTCTGGACCGGACTGGTCCCTTCGTCAGGTCAGTTTGCTGGGGGAGGAACAGCCAAACTCTGCTACAAATGTTAATAAAAAAAATAATTTCCTCTGAAGTAATGTAAAAAATAAAAAAACGTGCAAAATTAGTATAGCTGCTTCCGTAAAAGTCGGAACCATTACGTTATTTAATGGGCACGGTGAATGCCGTAAAAATAAAAAAATATAAAAACGCCAGAATTGCTGTTTTTTGGTCACTTCATATCTCACAAAATATTTAATAAAAAGTGATCATAAAGTCTCATGTAGCCTAAAATGGTACCAATAGAAACTACATCTCTCCCCACAAAAAATAAGCTCTAATATTGCTTAATCAAAGGATAAATAAAAAAAGTTATGGCTCTTAGAATGTGGCGAGAAAGCACAAATTTAATTTTTAAGTTTCTTCCTTGTAAAAGTAGTAAAACATTAAAAAAACTATACAAATTTGGTACCACTGTAATCATATTGACTGGTAGTATATAGTTAACGTCCCTTTTTTACCGCACGGTGAACGCCGTAAAAATGAAACCCCTAAAAAATTTAGAAATCGCAGTTTATTTCCTATTCCACCTAAGAAATAATTTTTTTCCAGTTTCCCAATACATTATATGGTACTAGAAATGGTACCGTTAAAAACTACATCTCGTCCCGCAAACAAACAAGCCCTCATATGGCTATAATGATAGAAGAATAAAAGAGTTACAGCTTTTTAAAGGTGGGGAGGAAAAAATGAAAACAAAAATCAAAAAAATGTCTGGGTCCTGAAGGGGTTAAGTATAGGGACGAAAGATCGCTACTACGATTATTCGTCTCCATGCATTTGCTTCATGTCTGCAGTACATCTCGCTGCCGATTGGGCATTGGTCTTAAAGTGCAGACGCCTATTAAAGATGACAATGACTTAAGACCTGGCCACTTATTTCAAAGTTAAAATGGAAATCATCTCCCAGTCCTCAAGTAGCATTGATCCCCTTCATTTTAACACTTCCTATTCTTCACTTTCAGCATTTGACCCAATAACAAAAGAAGTCGCCTCTAGGCACCTCCCTCCCTCTCGCCCTACTACCTACATTAGTAATCCTATTCCCTCGCACCACGTACAGTCTCTTTTTTACTGCTGTCCCTGGTCAGCTAACTAAAATATTCAACCTCTATCTTTATTCCGGGATCTTCTACTAGTGTTTTAAGCATGTTGTTATAACCCCATTACTGAAAAAAAAAAATCTCTTGACCCGTCCTACGCTGCTAACTACCGATCTGTCTCTAATGTCCTTTTCACCTTTAAACTACTGGAACGCTTGGTCTACCCTCAACTAATCCGCTATCTCTCTGCTAATTCTCTTCTCGACCTCTTACACTCTGGTTTCCGCACTCTGCACGCTACAGAAACTGCCCTTACGAAAATGTCTTAAATGATCTCCTGATTGCTAAATCTAACGGCAACTACTCTCAATTGATTGTTCTGGATCTGTCTGCAGCGTTTGACACTGTAGATCATGAACTCCTACTGAGTATGCTCTACTATATTGGCCTCAAGCATACAGCTCTAACTTGGTTTTCTCCTTATCTATCTGACCACTCATTGTGTGTCTCATTTACTAGCACTATTTCTTCTCCTCTTCCCCTTTTTGTAAGGATTCCTTAGGAATCAGTCCTAGGTTCTCTCCTTTTTTCTCTCTATTGAACAAACTGACCTGTCGGATACAGGTTTTAGCACTAGATACAGCTACTCTGTATTCAGGATATAAAGCAGTTGTATCTCAAAAAGTAAAAATAATTTTTAATAAAAAAGTATTTAGAAAGTTGCACCAAACACACTGATAGGCCCCATGCACCCGAATGTAAAAACGCCCGTAATTACGGGCCCATAGACTTCTATTAGCCACGGGTGTCTTCCCGTTTACGGGATTACGGGAACGTTGCTAGGCGACAGGCTGCAGCAGTCACATGGACTGCCGCGTCATCCAGAGAGGTCGGACTGGATGTCAAAAGAGGGACGCGTCACCAAGACAACGGCCGGGGTACATATGAACTTCTTTTACTTTCTATCGCTGCGTTCTGCTGCGGAAACTCTGCCCGAAAGGGCTGCCCCTTCTCTCTATCCAGCACTGGATAAGAGGCTGTATATCAGAGCTGGATAGAGAGAAGGGGCTGCCGATTAGTGCAGTGCAATATAGCAGAGAAAACGGGTCCGTAAATACTGGTGGAATACGAGTGACAAAGGACCCGTATTTACGACTGTATTTACGGATGGGAAAAATACGTTCGTGTGCATGGGGCGATACACTGTTTTATTAACCCCTTAATGACCGGCGCATAGTGTTTTTACGTCGGCCTTTCAGGGTAGTTCTTCTGAAGCGACGCGTTTCCACGTCGGCACTTCAGAAGAATTTTCCCCGCATCGTGCGGGGTGCTGCTGAAGCCTGGGCTGTTAGTAACAGCTTTGGGCTTCAGGGCAACGATCGGGGACCACTAGCAGTTTTCTCCGATCATATTTAACCCCTCAGATGCGGTGCTGAATAGCGGGCGCCGCATCTGAGTGAATTTAGAGGGAGGGGGCTCCCTCTCTCATCCCAGTGGCATCCCCGCATCCCCAGGTCTGCCTTTAGTAATTGCCTGTTAGACCATGCCAGAGGCATGACCTAACAGGTGCCTGTCAGTTTTACACTGCCCGTTAATAATACACTGCAATACCGAAGTATTGCAGTGTATTATAATAGCAATCAGAAGTCTGCACAGTAAAGTCTCCCAGTGGGACTAAAAATAAAGTTAAAAAAAAAATTTTAAATAAAGTTTTAAATAAATAAATAAATGTCCCAAGTAAAAAATAAATAAAAAAAAAACACTTTTTCCCCTTTATGAAAAAAAGTAAAAAGTTACTCATATTTGGTATCGCCACGTCCGTAATGAACCCAACTATAAAATGATTACATAATTTAAGCCGCACGGTGAACACCGTAAAAAATATAATAAAAAACAAAGCCAGAATTGCTGTTTTCGGTTCATCCTGCCTTCAAAAGAATTTTATAAAAAGTGATCAAACCATTGCATCTACTCCAAAATGGTACCAATATAAATTACAAGTCGTCCCGCAAAAAAAAAGCCCTCATACAGCTGCATCGGTCAAAAAATAAAAAAGTTATGGCTCTTAAAATATGGCGATACAAAAGCAAAAATTGTTTTTACTGTGTAAAAGTAGGAAAACATAAACAAATCAATATAAATTTGGTATTGCTGCAAACGTAATGACCCGCTGAATAAAGTTATTATGTTATTTATACCACACGGCGTAAAATTAAGACGCAAAACAAATGGCGAAATTTCTGTTTTTTTCCCTGTACCCCACTAAAAAAAGTTATTAAAAAGCTAATTAATAAATTATATGTACCCCAAAATGGTGCTGTTATAAAATACAGCTTGTCTCGCAAAAAAAAGTCCTTATACAGCTATGTCGACGCAAAAATAAAAAAGTTATAGCTCTTTGAATGCGACGATGGAAAAACGTAAAAAATTGCTCGGTCACTAAAATTTAAAATACCTTCGGTATTAAGGGGTTGAAGAAAAAATAATATTAACAACAATAATAATAAAAAAATGGTAACACTTCTCTTTAACCCCTTCCCGACATTTGACATATCCATACGCCAAAGTCGAGTAGGGGAAATATGGAGCGGGCACCTCAGAGTAACTAGCGGCATCGCGCTCGAGCACGATCCCGCTCGTTTAACTCGTTAAATGCCTCGGTCAACAGAGACCGCAGCATTTAAATCGTTAGAAAGAGGGGGGCGACCCACTCTAACAGCTCATCGCACCCCCCGCAACGCAATCGGGGGGGGGGGGGCGATGGTTGCTACGGCTGCCTGGGGGCCTAATGAAGGCCCCCAGGTCTGCCATCTTTGTACGCCGTCTTTGTGCACCTATTGAGCCCTGCCTCCAGCAGGGCTTCATAGAAGACTGTCAGAATCACGATATTTGCAATACATTAGTATTGCAGTATATCGTGCAAGCGATCTAACGATCGCTGGTTGAAGTCCCCTAGGGGGACTAATAAAAAAAGTAAAAATTAGTCAAATACAGGTTTTTTTTTAATGTGTAAAAAAAATAAAAATATTACAAGTTCAAAACCCCCCTTTTCCCATTTTCCCCCTAGAGCATAGTAAAAAAATAAATAAATAAACATAATTGGTATTGCCGCGTCCGTAAAAGTCTGAACTATTACACTATATCATTATTTAACCCGCACGATGAACGGCGTAAAAAAAAAATGTAAATGCCAGAATCTCTATTTTTTGGTCACCTAATCTCCCACAAGAAATGAAATAAAGAGTGATAAAACCGTCGCATTTACACCAAAATGGTATTATTAAAAACGACAGCCTATCCCGCAAAAAAATAAGCCCTCATACCAAATAAAAAAGTTGTGGCTCTCGGAATTTGGCGACACAAAATACATTTTCTTTTTTACACTTAGGTTTTTACTTGTAAAAGTAGTATAATATAGAATAAACTATATATATTTGGTATTGCCGTAGTCGTATTGACCCAGAGAATTAAGTTAACATGTGGTTTTAATTGCACAGTGAATTCTGTAAAAACGACGCACAAAAAAGCATGGAGGAATCGCTGTTTTTTTAATTTTCTACCCCACAAATAGTTTTTTTCCCATTTCATAGTACATTATATGGAAAAATAAATTATGCTACGAAAAACTACATCTTGTCCCGCAAACATCAAGCCCTCACAGTACTATATCGACGGAAAAATAAAGACGTTATGGCTTTTGGAAGGTGGGGAGGAAAAAACGAAAATGAAAATCTGAAAAACTGAAACTGAAGCGGCAGAAGTGCACGATTGAATGCTGCGCCGCTTTGTTTCTGATCAGCATTCCTCAGAGTGGTGTACGTTCGTACACCGCTTTCTTGGCTTTCCGAAAAAAGTAAATCAGAAACTAAGCGGCACCTAAGCGCTTCTGCCACTTTGTTTTAGCAATGCATGGGGGTCTCAGTGCTCGGACCCCCACCGATCAAAACTTCTGACATTTCACTATGACATATCAGAAGTTTTTTAGAAGTTTAGTTACACTTTAAAGGGGTTTTACAGTGAGGGAAATTTATGACATAACCTGTGGAACCTGTCAGATAGATGCAAGGACAACCTCTGGGACCTGCACCTATCTCTAGAACCGGGCCCCCTAAACCCCGTTCTACCCTTTTCTGCTCTCGGTGCCTCACGCCACTTCCTGACTTCATGGACTTTCCGTAACTCTCTGTAACCCTCAAATTAGTGAATGGCAGTTACCGAAGCAGCGTAGCATGCAATCTACACTGTTTCCGTAACTACCATTCTCTTCTATGGGACTTACGGAAACAGTGTAGCTCAGCGTGCTACGCTGTTTTCGTAACTCCCGACAATGAAGTCAGGAAGTGGCCAGGAAGGTAGCGAGAGCAGAAAGAGGTAGAACGGGGTTTATGGGGCCCCGTTCTAGAGATAGGTGCGGGTCCCAAAGGTGGACCCCTCCCCTTGTAGTGAAATAACTACTGAGGGCTGTATGGGGGAGATTATATTGCAAGGGGAGGTCAGATTGTCTGACTGACTGCTGAGGGCTCTATAGGGGGTTTGAGTGTCTGACTCTGATGTCTCTGTGGGGGGGATATCCCTCCCATAGAGACCTCTGCAGTTAGTCGCTCAGACCCCCCCCCCCCCCTATAGAGCCCCAAGCAGTCAGTCAGACAATCTGGCCTCCCCTTGCAATATATTAGTAACAACTGAGGGCTCTATGCGAAGGGGGGGTTATACTGAAAGGGGGGTCTAACCATATAAGTGTCTGCAGAGGACTCTATGAAGGGGGTAGTAATCCCCCCATCCCCCATAGAGCCCTCAGTATTTATTATACAGCAGGGGGGGTTCAGCGCTATTATTATCCCCCATAGAGTCTTCTGCAGTGAGTTAGATGAACCCCCCCTTGCTATATAATTAATCCCTCCCTAGCGTTGGCTGATCAGTTTAAAATTGGCTGGGTCAGGAGGCAAGTACCACACTAACCTCACCGCATGACCACGGCCCTGCTATCATGTTCCTCTCTGGCTGTGCATGCATCGTCAAAGAGGCGTGTTCTAACTTCTACCACTAGCAGACGTGCCTATTGTGACGCGCGTCTGCTAGCCCTATCCCGCCCCTTCAAATGCTGTCCCTCCCCCAGGGCCGATTCTAGCTTTTCTGCTGCCTGAGGTGAAAATTGAAATGGCGCCCCCAGATTTTGATTGACATCCCACTGGCTGTTCTACATCACTAGCAGCCTCCTCCAACTCCTGCAGATGCGCCGTTGCCTTGTACTGGCATGCGCGGTGCAGCTGGGCAGAGTACACCTCGCTGTACGGTGCATGCTTAAGTAGTGCAAGGCAATGCCGCATCCAAGAAAGTTGGAGGAGACTGGTAGTGATAACAGCCAGGGGGATGTCAATCAAGCATGGAAAGGTGGGTTTGGAGGCAGCACTATGTGACTCTTCAGGATAGCGGCACGGCACCATGACCCTTTAATGAGTAATTAGAATATAGTCTGCGCCGTTTTAAAAGTTTATTTTATAGATTTTTCTGCATCTGAAAAAAACATACAAGGGAATATTTGGAAATATTGTCAGGTTATGTATCACCGCATGGTGGCGGTTGAAGGGGTTAAAACTACCCCTGAAAACCATCCCATCTGCCCTGCCATTTTGTTATTAGAAATATATTCTATATAATTACAGCTCCAGAACCAAGCTCCGAAATATATGGCTCCAGAACCAAGCTCAATACATACATACAGCTCCAGAACCAAGCTCATTACATATGTACAGTACCAGTACAAAGCTCAGTACATAAAAACAGCACCAGAACAAAGCTCAGTATGTATATACAACACCAGAACCAAGCTCAGTACATAAATACAGCGCCACAACCAAGCTTAGCACATAAATACAACACCATCACAAATACATCCGGTCCAGACTTCTATGATGACTTCTCCAGGCCACGGCCCATTTCTGCAGTTTTCCGCTCAGATGTTTTCAGCTTCTCACATTTCAAACATTTCTGCATCTATAAACAAAGATAACATTCTCATGATGCCACACAATACGTCCCTAAATATAATAGTACCATACATTGCAACTCTAATTATAATAACGCCATACACTGTCCCTGATTATATTAGCACCATACACTGTGTTCCTGATTATAATAGCACCATACACTGTGTCGCACACACAGTGCTCTCTGTAGATTATGCCCCCATAGAGCCCCCTGTAGATAGTGCCCCCCATACGACCACCTGTAGATAGTGCCCCCATAGAGCCCACTGTAGATAGTGCTCCCATAGAGACCCCTGTATATAGTGGTCCAAATATAGCCCCCCTGTGGATAGTGCTCTACATATAGCCCCCTGTAAAGAGTGCTCTACATATAGCACCCCCTGTATATAGTGTCCTACATATAGTCCCTCTGTAGATTGTGTCCCACATAAAGCTTCCCCTGTAGATTGTGCCCCACATATAGCCCCCATTAGATACTCTACATATAGAGACCCCTGTATATAGTGCCCTACATATAGTCCCCCTGTAGTTTGTGTCCCACATAAAGCTTTCCCTGTAGATAGCGCTCTACATATAGCGCCCCTGTATATAGTGCCCTACATATAGTCCCCCTGTAGTTTGTGTCCCACATAAAGCCTCCCCTGTAGACTGTGCCCCACATATAGCTCCCACTCCTATAGATAATGGCACTCACACTTTTAAGTGAAAAAAAAACAAACTTTACATACTCACCGTGATCCCGTTCCCACGCCGTCCTGTGTCAATGCAGGTCTGCTCTCTTCTGAGCAGGTCTGCTGGGGCTGAGCGACGCAACCGGTGCGATAACGTCATCGCACCGCTTGCGTTGTTGAAAGGCGATGATTGGCAGGGCAGAATAACATGCCCCGTCAATCAGTGTCCTTCAATAACTGAAGCGGCACGATGACGTCATCGCGTCGCCAGCGACGTTGATTGGCAGGGCAGAATTACTTGCCCCGCCAATCAGCGCCTTTCAACAAGTTGAAAGCCACTGATTGGCCGGACAAGTCATTCTGCCCTGCTAATCAGCGTCATTGTAAGGGGCTGAATTGTCGTGCATGGAACGAACGTAAACAGCCATTCAGCGCTTATGCATGTAATTGTACCTGCATTCTATAGACGCAGGTACAATTAGTGCAGGAGGGGGTGGCGGCGGCTGGTTTCAGTTGCGCTGCCACCCCCTCAGAGAGGCAGCAGGACGGACGGTACCGCCCTGCCCTCCCCATTAGCAGTGGCCCTATTCCCTCCTCATTAGCGGGGGCCCTATTCCATCCCAGCCCGCCCCTCCTCCCCATTAGTGGCGCTAGCGGGGTGCAATATTGATTTTTTTAAATGATGTGCAGGTTCGAACTGCCCATTTAATAATCCGCCACTGGTTAAATTCCGCGGTCAATAGCGACCGCGGCATTTGTAAGGGTCTTTCCATGAAGGACATTTATTACATATCCAAAGGATATGTCATAAATGTTAGATAGGCTCGGGTCCCACCTCTGGGACCTGCACCTA
The DNA here is from genome assembly GCF_050947455.1 of Rhinoderma darwinii. Lineage (NCBI taxonomy): Eukaryota > Metazoa > Chordata > Amphibia > Anura > Rhinodermatidae > Rhinoderma > Rhinoderma darwinii. The sequence goes on from NC_134687.1 coordinate 461,051,322, forward strand.
TCTCTAGAAAGGGGCCCCCTAAACCCCCTTCTATCTTACTCGGCTCCGCTGTCCCCCGACCACTTTCTGGTCAACAATGAAATAAAAAGTGTATAAAAAAATCATATGTACCAAAAAATGCTGCTAATAAAAACTACAGCTCGTCCCGCAAAAAATAAGCCCTCACACCGCTCAAACGATGATAAAAATATAAAAAGTTATGGCTCTCAGAATGTGGTGAAACCGAACAAATTATTTCTTTAAACGCAGATTTTGATTTGAGAAAATAGTAAAAGATGACATTTTTTCCTATTTTCTGTTGTCTAAAACCTGACTGCGTCTTATATTCAGGTGCGTATTATAGTCCAAAAAATACGGTAAGTATTTTTCACCTCTAAGTTATAGTCGACTCAACATCTTATGTATGTATTGAATTATGTATGAGCTGCAGTTTTGGGTTTATTGACTATTTCTTCTGTATTTTTGTATTCTAAGTAGTAAAATTCTTTACGTTATTCTGATTATTCCATACAATTACCTCATGTTACCTTCAGTCCCTCTTGGCAACGGAGCCAGTATCACAGCAGGGACGTCCACTTCGATTTCTCATGTATTTTAGTTCCTCATTATGTAATGTTACTTTGTTACATGATATAATCAACCGTCTCTGTGTGCCTGTCCTCAGGCTGTGAAGAAAATTATGTTCAGCATGCACTGAATGTCTACTCTAAGGATCTTGCAGAGAGAAAGATACTTGTCTCCCAGTGCTATTACTAAAGTTACTGTAATTGCACACGACTCTTAGCTTGTCAGTGGTTATTAAAGTCTTACGTAGGTCTGTTAATCCAGCCAATCAGTTACCAGTGCATGTTAAGAGAATTTAGACACCTAAAGCTGTGCTGTGTATATATAAAGCTGTGTATATAATCTAAAGCTACTTGTGGTGTTTACATACTATATAGTATCTACACATATTATAGAAAATATTGATTTCTTGATATCATAAAGAACACAAAAATACACATTAAAGGGGGTTTCTGAGACTTAAACATTGATGTCTATTCTTAGGCCTCAATATTTAATATGTTGGGTCTGACCCTATGGCCCCCGTCGATGAACACAATGTATGTTTACACAGGCATAGCGGCTCAACTGTACGGGCTGCTGTGCCTTGTACTACAGCTTAGTTCCATTCAAATACCAAAAAAATGATTTTTAGATATGTTAGCAATTACCTTAAATGAAAAAAGTTGCACTATTTTAGGCTACAAACTCCATTCCTTCATATATTCTCATACTCCCTGATATTCAACTTACAACCTACTCCTAGTTTCAGACTTTTGTGGACGTGTTTCTTCCAGTAATATGTGCTGGATATTAGGACTGTGTGTTCAAGACACTGCTGCAGTCACTAGCTTTCATTTGTCAATACAGCTTCATTCCTGTATTGCTTTGCCCTTCTACAGACACTGCTACAGCGTCTGCCATGTGTGTTCTCCTCCCTATCTACACTGTGATAGAGCTTATGTGATTTCCAGCTTCTCTAGAGACTAAGCCATGGGTGCTTTCCTCACTCTTTACACTCTTATAGCCTGCTCTGCTGTGTACATCCTCCTTTTCTCCCTGCTATTAACCCCTTGGCGACATACAACGTACTATTACGTTGTCGCCAAGGTCGTAAGGCAACACAACGTAACTGTATGTTGTGTTGCTGATGCGGGCTCAGAAGCTGAGCTTGCACCATCGCCAGCGGGTGTTGGCTGTATATTACAGCCGACACACTGCTGCATGGCCAGGACCAGAGATAACCTCCGATCCGGCCAATTAACACCATAAATGCAGCCATCAAAAGAGAGTCCTGCATCCATGGGGTTTGCTAGCAGATCGGAACCCCGCAATGCTAAATGAGGGGTTAGGATGGCTGTACTGGCAGACCGGAGGCCTAACAATGGCCTCCTGTCTCCCAAGTACGGAAGCCTGTTAGGTCCCACTCGGAGGCGGGGCCTAAAAGGCTTCCGTGCCCAGAAACAAGATGGCCTAGGCTCAGAAGCTGAGCCTGCGACATCAGCCGCTGGTGTCAGCTGTATGTTACATCTGACACCGTGCTGTAATGGCAGGGAACGGAGCTAGCTCCGATCCCTGCCATTAACCCCTTAGATGCCACGATCAAAAGCGATCGAAGCTTCTTAGTGGTTTGAAGCCAATCGGCATCGCTGTGATGTGATTGCAGGGTTGCCGATCATTGCTATGGCAACCAGAGGCCTAACGATGACCTCATGGTCTGCCACGTATGGAAGCCAATTAATACGTGGGTAGTGCAATGTATTAGAGTAAAGATCAAAAGTGCAGGCCTTCAAGTCCCCTAGTGGGACAAAACAAAACGTTAATAAAAATGTTGAATAAAAGTGTAAATATAAAAGTTTCAAGTGAATAATAACAAACACTGCCTTTTTTCCTATAAAAAGTATTTTATTATAGGACAAAAAATTAAAACGTTAAAAGTACACATATTTGGTATCGCCGCGTCCGTAACGACCCAAGCTATAAAACTATAATGTTATTTTTCCTGCACGGTGAACAACGCAAAAAATAATAATAAAAAACGATGCCAGAATCGCTATTTTTTTGGTCTCCACCCCTTTACAAAACATAGAATAAATAGTGATCAAAAAGTCACATGTACCCCAAAATAGTACCTATAAACCCGCCCCGCAAAAAACAAGCCCTTACACAGCTTTTCATGAAAAATAAAAAGTTATGTCTATATTTAACAAAAAAAAGTAGTTTTATTGTGCAAACGCTGTAAAATATAAAAACAACTATATACTTATGGTATTACCGCAATCATATCAACCCGCAGAATAAAGTAAAATTTAATTTATAGCCCAGGGTAAACACTCTAAAAAAAAAAAAGAATTGTACCCCAACAAAAAAAAACCACACAACTCCGGAGATAAAATAAAGAAGTTCTGGCTCTCAGAATATAGTGACGCAAAATATGCTGAGTGTTCCAAAAGCGGATAAGATTGGGCGCCATTTATCAGTGCGACACCGGCCACACGTCTGCGGATTATTATTTATTTACTGCATTATTATGTCCCCTTATTATGCCCTGATGTTCTCTGCACAGATTACATATGCCCCCACATTATAAACTGAAATACCAGCAAACCCCAAACAGAACAACTGCCAAGCAAAATCTGCGTTTCAAAAACCAAACGGCGCTCCCCCCCCTTCTGAACCCTACAGTGTGCCCAAACAGCAGTTTACATCCACATATATGGCATCGCCATTACCCGGGAGAACCCGCTTAACATTTTATGAGGTATTTGTCTTCAGTGGCACAAACTTAGCACAGCATTTTTGTGCACTAAAATGATATGTCAGTGGAAAATTTCCATTTTTACTTTTCACTATCCGCTACGCATTAATTTCGAATGAAAAAACACATGGGGTCAAAATGCTCACTATACTCCTTAATATGCCCTTGGTGTCGTTTCCAAGATAGGGGTTATGACTTGGGGGTTTGTTTTACTATTTGACCTCAGAGCCCTGCAATTGTGGGCCAATGCTGTGAAAATACCAAACTAGGCCTCAAATGCGCATGTTGCTCTTCACTTCTGAGCCGTGTCATATGTCCAGGAAAATGATAAATGCCTTGAGAGGTGTAGTTTCTAAAACTGGGTCAATTCTTGGGGGCTTCCACTGTACTCTGGTACCTCAGGGTTTTGCAAATGAGACATGGCGCCCAAAAACCAAATCAGCAAAAGCTGCATGCCAAATAGCGCTCCTGCTTTTCTGAGCCCTGCCGTATGTCCAAACAGCAGTTTATGACCACATGGAGAAGTTGCTTTACAAATTTTGGGGTGCTTTTTCTCCTTTATCCCTTTGTGGAAATGAAAAAAATCCAACATTTTAGTGTAAAAAATGTTGATATTCATTTTCTCGGCCTAATTCCACTAGATTCAGCAAAAAACTTGTGGGGTCTAAATGCACACTATACCCCTCGATAAATTCTTTGAGGGCTTTAGTTTCCAAAATGGGGTAATTTTTGGGGGATTTCCACTGTTTTTGTCCCCCAGGGGCTTTGCAAATGCGACATGACACCCAAAAACTATTCCAGCAATGCATGAGCCTCAATAGACAAATAGCACTCCTGCCTTTCTGAGCCCTGCCGTGTGTCCAAACAGCAGTATATTACCACATATGTGGTACTACCGTAATCAGGAGAAACTGCTTTATTCCTGACTCTCTATGTCGCCGCTGTCTCTATTCCTCCCGGTGATCATGTGACTGGTCACATGATCACCGGGTGCCGTTACTGACAGACTGCTGCTCGGTCTAACTAGACCCAGCACAGCCCTATTAGTGACAATCGTCACTATGAGAGGGCTGATTTCCCCTGTAACTGGGGCTGCTGTGCAGCTCCAGTTACAGTGGAAAAACATGGTGTAAAAGACAGAAAAAAAATATATAAAGTTCCCCAAAGGTCTTCTTTGACCTTTGGGGGACAGAACATAGTAATAAAAAAATAATAACGTAAAGTGCAAAAAAAATTAAATAATAAATACACATAAAATACCCACCCCAAAAAAATACCGTTCCCCCCGCCAATCATTGTTGTAACGCTAGCGCTGACCCAATTACCCTAATATAGACATGTAATATATAAAAATTTACGGTAGACAATGACGATCACAAATAAAAGGTATATTTTAGGGTAAAACTATGTTATTACCCAAAAAAAAATAGCTGAAACGTAAAAAAGCTTATTTTTTTACTATTATTTTCAAACTTTATGAAAGAAAATTCTAAAATGGCAAAAAAGGTGTGTATAAAAATGATAAAAAATGAAACCAGCATTGTCTACGGAAAAAAACATCGCAAAAATCACGTAGTTAGCCCAACAAATAAAAAAGTTATAGCCATTTAACTAACACGTGCTAAAAATGGCTAAACGGTGTCTGGTCCTGAAGGAGCAAAATAGCCCGGTCCTGAACTGGATAAGATCTTCTGGGGTCCTGTATCTAAGCCTACATTGTTAGGGTATGTTCACACGAGGGCGTCCATAACGGCTGAAATTACGGGGATGTTTCCGCCTGTTTTTTTTTAAGCGGAAACAGCGTAGCAAAACTTGTAAAAAACGGCCCGAAAATGCATACCATTGATTTCAATGGGAGGCGTCGGCGTCTTTTTCCCGCGAGCAGTAAAACTGCCTCGTGGGAAAAAGAAGCGACATGCTCCATCTTCGGGCGTTTACGCCTCTGACCTCCCATTGACTTCAATGGGAGGCAGAGAAAGCGTATTTCCGTTGTTTTATGCCCGCGGCGCTCAATTGCCGTGGGCGAAAAACACCACGGAAAACGAAGCGAAAAACGCAGCAAAAAAAGCCGCAAAAACAACGCCAAAAAGGCTACGATAAATGCCGCGAAAAACATCGCAAATAAAGCCGCGAAAAAAGAGGCAAAGAACGCCACGAAAAACGACAGGAAAAACGCCACGAAAGACGCAACGAAAAACGTAGAAAAAAAACCGCAAACAACGACGCATAAAAAGACGCGAAAAACGACGCAAAAAAGGCTACGATAAACGCCACGGAAAACGTTGCGAAAAACATCGCGGAAAAAGACGCGAAAAAAGCCGCAAACAAAGAGGCAAAGAACGCCGCGAAAAACAACTGGGAAAACGCCACGAAAGACGCAACGAAAAACGCAGCAAAAATAGCCGCAAACAACGATGCAAAAAAAGAAACGATAAACGATGCGAAAAAGGCTATGATAAACGCAACGGAAAACACAGCAAAAAAAGACGCAAACAAACAAGCAAAAAACGCCAAGATAAACGAAGCGAAAAACGGGCCGAACAAAGCGGCAAACAAAACCGCAAACAGTGCACAAAAAACTCCGGGAAAAATGACACAAAAATCAACGTGCAGGGAGAGGTAAATCTGCCGCAAACTTCAAGACGGAATTTTGAGGCAGATATTCCTCCGGCAAAAAAACTCAGTGTGAACAAAGCCTTAGTGGAGAGAGACATGAGATAGAAGAGGGTGGACGAGGGTTGGGGTGGACGAGGGTTGGGGTAGACACGAAGAGGTTTATAGACCTGAAAAGAGAAATAAAACATAAATGTGAAAAACATAATGGGGGGAGAACATTTGCTCATCATCCTTCAAGAATGTCAGCAAGGAGACAAGTCCAGTGAAGGAGGTCAGCGGGAGGAGCAAGGACAGCTCACATGAACTCTTGGAAGGTACGTGCACGCTCATTGCAGCCTGCAATAAGCGTGCACGTGAAAAAAGTTTCATAACAAGGAAAGATCAACAAACCAGAGCTGAACTGCATGTAAACAAACTGTGCTAAATTCAAAGAAGAAATGTGCTAAGTAGAATTTTTATTTTAAATAATGCTTTATTTAGGTTGTCTGTATAAGGGGTAATGTATGACACAGTTTTTGAAAACATTTTGGTATCTCGGACAACCCCTTTAATTCAAAGAAATTAAGCAAAAAAACTGTGAGATCAAAATGCTCACTATACCCCTAGATTAATTACTTTGGTGTGTAGTTTCCTAAATGGTGTTTAGGCACCACAAGACCTTTTTAAACCTGACATGGTGCCTAAAATATTTTCTAATAGAAAGGAGGCCTGAAAAACCACTAGGTGCTCCTTTGCTTCGGAGGCCTGTGCTTCAGTCCAGTAGCACACTAGGACCACATGTGGAATATTTCTAAAAACTGAAGAATCTGGTTAATAAATATTGAGTTGCATTTCTCTGGTAAAACCTGTGATACAGAAAAAAAATGTATTACAAATTAATTTCTGCAACAAAAAAAACAAAACTAAATTTGTAAATTTCACCTCCACTTTGCTTTAATTTCTGTGAAACGCCTAAAGGGTTAAGACACGACCATGAATGCTGTTTTGAATACTTTGAGGGGTGCCATTTTTAAAATGGGGTGACTTATGTGGACTTTCTAATATATAAGGCCCTGAAAGCCACTTCACAACTGAACTGGTACCTGAAAAAATAGCCTTTTGAATTTTGCTTTCAAATGTAAAAAATTGCTTCTAAAGTTCTAAGCCTTGTGACGTCCTAGAAAAATAAAACGACGTCCAAAAAATGCTGCAAACATAAAGTAGACATATGGGAATGTAAACTAGTAACTATTTTGTGTGGTATTACTATCTGTCTTACAAGCAGATACATTTAAATTTAGAAAAATTCAAATTTTTCCAAATTTTCTCTAAATTTTGTTTTTTTTTCAGAAATAAATATTACATTTATCGATCATATTTTTTTATTAACATAAAGTACAATATGTCACGAGAAAACAATCTCAGAATCGCTTGGATAAGTAAAAGAATTCCCAAGTAATTACCACATAACGTGACACGTCAGATTTAAAAAAATAGGATGTGTCCACAAGGCCAAAACTGGCTGTGTCTCCAAGGAGTTAACTCTAATTGCCCTTTTACATGGGCCAATGATCGGGGAAACACTTGTTCCCAATCATTGCCATGTGTAAACATGGCAGCGATCAACCAATGAACAAGCAAATGCTCATTCATCGGCTGATTGAATCTTTTATGCCGCCATGAAAATGGTTTGGTAGCAAATCTCCCAGTGTGAACAGGAGATTTGCTGCTAACAAGATGCAAATATATGGGGATGAACAATCGTAGTAAAGATCGTTCGTCCCCATACTAAACATCATTGCTCCATTTGAATGGAGCATATTAGCAATAATCAATAAGCTGCATTGTTAATCGGCGCTAATTCATAGTTTGTTTTACACAAGTGAATATCTGCCCATGTAAAACCATCTTAAAGAACCACTCCAGGTTTTCTTTTTTTTTATCATTAGGTACCTATCCCCCCAATGCTCAGCGAGCATTACCTTATTACGACTCCGTTTATGGGTTCCGCCTGAGCTTTCCGTCAGGGCAACCCATGAACGGAATCCAAACTGAAACAAATTAAACAAATGGAAACCACAGGTTTCCATTTGCATCATGATTGATTTCAATGGTGACGGATCGGTTGCAAATGTTTTCCGTTTGTCACCGTTGTGTAAGGGTTCTGCCGTTTTGAAAGAATCAATAGCGTAGTCGACTGCGAAATTCATTCCATCAAAATGACAGAACCCTTACACAATGGCGATGAATGGAAACTATTTGCACCGGATCTGTCACCATTGAAATCAATGGTGATGCAAGCGTCATGTCAAAGGTCAGTGCACAAATTATCGGATCATGCAAAGTCAAGATAAGCCGGGTCAAACCCAGGAAATCACAGAGAACAACAGGGAATCTTACCACCAGAGTTAAGAAACAGGCAAGGAATTCCAGATGCATTTCTCCTTTAGGGTCTCCAGCATCTGACATTATCTACTGTGGCCGGGCCTTCCTGCAGAGGAGAGAGCTGTGGCATTGCCATAGCAATGGGACGCCACAGCTCTGAATTCATCATAGCAAGGGTCAGCAGAACCGACGAGCACCCCACCAAGCAGACAGAGTGCTGCGAGCAGTTGTGCAAGGTTGCAACCCCCAACAAAGTGTATAATGAATAAACCCTGGACATCGTTAGTTCTTTAAAGGGGAAAGCCACTCAAAAATATATGTTAGTGTCAGTTAATCGCATTACAGAGTAAGGGCAGATTCAGACGAACGTTGCGTTTTTGCGCGCGCAAACAACGCGGCGTTTTGCGCGCGCAAAAACCACATGACAGCTGCGTGTGTCATCCGTGTATGATGCGCGGCTGCGTGATTTTCGCGCAGCCGCCATCATAGAGATGAGGCTAGTCGACGCCCGTCACTGTCCAAGGTGCTGAAAGAGCTAACTGATCGGCAGTAACTCTTTCAGCACCCTCGACAGTGAATGCCGAACACAATATCGAGAAACCTGTTAAAAAAAAAGAAAAAGTTCGTACTTACCGAGAACTTCCCTCCCGGCCGTTGCCTTGGTGACGCGTCCTTGGTGACGCGCCTCTCTTGACATCGGGCCCCACCTCCCTGGATGACGCGGCAGTCCATGTGACCGCTGCAGCCTGCGCTTGGCCTGTGATTGGCTGGAGCTGTCACTTGGACTGAATTGTCATCCCGGGAGGTCAGACTGGAGGAAGAAGCCGGGAGTTATCGGTAAGTCAGAACTTCGGGTTTTTTTTACACGTTCATGTATATTGGGATCGGAAGTCACTGTCCATGGTGCTGAAACAGTTTAACTCTTTCAGCACCCTGGACAGTGATTATCTCCTGACGTCGCGTACCGGAATTTTTTTTGCCGGGTTCGGCCAAAACTAGTTCGGCCGAACCCGGTGAAGTTCGGTTCGGTTGTCCGGGTTCGCTCATCTCAAAGACACTCCGTTTGGATGTTTGGAAACAGAAAAGCACGTGGTGCTTTTCTGTTTACATTCATCCTTTTGACAGCTGGTGCGCTGTTTCAGTCGGTTCGCACGGAAGTGCTTCCGTGCGACCTGCGTGGTTTTCACGCACCCATTGACTTCAATGGGTGCGTGATGCGCGAAATACGCGGAGATATTGAGCATGTCGCGCTTTTTGCGCAGCTGACAAACGCTGCGCAAAAAGCACGGACTGTCTGTACTGCCCCATAGACTTGTATTGGTCTGTGCGTGGCGCGTGAAAACCACACGGCCCGCACGGACCCAATACACGTTCGTGTGAATCCCCCCTAACTTAGCTGGTACTACCAAAACCCCATTGGCACCATTAATACATTTTCATCAATGAAAATCTTTGACACAACAGACTACCATTGATTTCAATGACCCTTTCCTTATCTTTGTATTAAGAAAGAGGCTTGGAAGAGATATTGCGTAGCAAATGCACCATGTTAAGCAGGCAAATATTAATGTAAAACCATAAAACTAATTACAGATAATAAATATAAATATTTTTCTTTGTAATAAGATTATTTGTATTACCTCTTTGTAGTCTTAAACTGTAATATGTTTGTTATTTCAGCTACGTAACAGTAAAGCAACAGGTTATTGCTTGGATCAAGGTTCTGAAGATGACAACAAAGCCATTTTGTACCCTTGCCATGGCATGTCCTCACAGGTAAACAATGTAAACCTCTGCTCCCCCAACTGCTATGCTCCTCTTGGTATCTGTATACTGAACATAAGTTCCATGCAAGTGCACATTAGCTAAGGAGCACAGTTTACTTCACAATAACACTGCAACAATTACTAGAATGCCAGTCCAATTTTACAAACAAAGCACATTCATATAAATATAAATATCAGATTTATTCCCCATTACTGTCTCAGAAGAACAATTGGTGCTTTAGATCACTTTCACACTACAAAAACAGGCTTACTGTCTTCCTATGAAATTGTCCATACTGGGTGTGTTTGATATGCGTTTCAAGCTGCATCCAGATGCTACATGAATTTGAATGAGATTCGTAAAAATCTCATTAAACTTTTGAAAACCCACACACTTGTCAGTGTTTTGTTTTTTTTGTGTTTTTTTAATGCAGCATACCCTATTTGTTGCAATCTGTCAGTGTTTTGCCCTATTGACTTGTGGGAAATCCACAGCATTGAAAACAGAATGTAAAAAGTATGAAGTTGAACTGCACCAAAATGCAAAGTCTGAACTTGGCCTGAATGATCAGGAACCTCTTTAGTAACTAAAAAGTTGGTCTTCAGTAACACAGCAAGTAAAGATGCAGAGGAGAAGAGGATCATATTACAGCCTTGCTCCCTAAGCCTGTGCGTGAGAGTTTGCAGTGAGAGGGGAGAAAGAGCAGCTGATTGGTCAGGTCACTAAGCACATCTCTCCAGCTCCATAACAGGAAGAGCCCTCCCCCCAGCCCCCTCCACCAAGTAGCACAGTTATAATAAAAAAAAGTTACATTTACAGTAATACACATCATGTCTGGCTTTACTGAATCTAATACATGTCTACAGCTGCCTAGGCACAAGCATCCTTTAAGCTTACTTTAGTACAAAATGTTCTCAATCATCATATGCCTCATGCAAGCTTAAAGGGGTTTTCCAATCCTTTTTTTTTTTTTTTTAAATCAATGCAATGTTCCTCTATTAATATATTAGTGCACTCTGACTATCTTTTTCTTGATAATAAATGGTTTTAGTAACATAACTCCCTATTGTTTACCTTGAGAGGTTTGTTTTGCTCAGTAAGTTCATTCCTCTTCTCTTCCTGTGTTTCTCCTCCCTGCATGCACTGCTCTAGTCCCAGCATGCAATGTGCATGCAGCAGTGCACTTGCTCCGCCTACTACACCCAGCTCTACTAACTTCTGCAATCTCAGTCTTCATTTTGGTGCTCTCATTCTATTACTGATAGCACAAGCTGAAATCACTGGATATCTGCGTTTTTAACCTCTTAACGCCGAAGGGCGGATATATCAGTCCTCTGCAGCTGCTAGTTCGCGCAGGAGGAGGGATATATCCATCCTGTGATCGCGCGGGTACTGCCAGTGTACCCACACGATCAGCGGCAGGAGCACGGCTGTTATACACAGCCTGGCTCCTGCTGCAACTGCGGGAATCGAAGCGCGCTCCGATTCCGGCAGTTTAACCCATTAAATGCCGCTGTCAATAGTGACAGCGGCATCTAATGTGTTTGACAGAGGGAGGGAGCTCCCTCTGTTTTATACTGACAGGCAATAATGCTTTGGTATACGAAGTATACCAAAGCATTATATATGCGATCGGCACATCGCATAGTGAAGTCCCATGGTGGGACTAAAAAAAAAATGTCAATCCGTTAAATAAAGTTGGTGAAAAAACAAAAAAAAAATTACAGTGAAATACTTTTTTAAAGTAAAAGTGTCAAAACAAAATCACACATACACATATATGGTATCCCCGCGATCGTAACCACTTGAACAATAAAATTAACACATTAATTAAACCGCTGGATGAACGGCGTCCAAAAAAACAACGGCAAAATTCGCTCTTTTCTCCCATTCCCACCATAAAAAATTAAATAAAAATTAATCTAAGTCCTATGTACCCCAAAATAGTACTAATGAAAACTACACATTGTCCCGCAAAAATCAAGCCCACGTACGGCCACATAGACGGAAAAATAAAACCGTTACGGCTCTTGGAATGCGGTGATGCAAAAACAAGTAATTTTTTTCTAAAAGGGTTTTTATTGTGCAAACGTAGGAAAACATAAAACCTTTACATATTTGGTATCCCCGTAACCGTGCCGAGCCATAGAATAAAGTTAACATGTTATTTACGCTGCATAGTAAACGGCGTAAATTTATAACGTGAAAATCAATACTGGAATAGCGGCTTATTTTCAATTCTCTCCTAAAATAAAGTTAATAAAAGTTAATCAATATATTATATGCACCTAAAAATGGTACAATTACAAAATACAACTCGTCCCGCAAAAAACAAGCCCTTATACGGCTATGTCGACGGAATAAAAAAAAAGTTATGACTCTTGGAATGCGACCGTGAAAAAACAAAAATAATCCTTGGTCATTAACGTGCAAAATGGCCCGGTCATTAAGGGGTTAAACGGTTTGAAGAGGTCTTGTGGTACCAAAACAGTGGAAACCCCCAAAAGGTGCCCCCATTTTGGAAACTAGACCCCTTGAGGAATTCATTGTAGTTTTCTTGGGGTGCACGCGGCTTTTTGATCAGTTTTTATTCTATTTTTAAGTGGCGTGGTGACTAAAAAAACAGCAATTCTACTATTGTTTTTTTATTCTATTTTTGTTACAGCGTTCACCGTGCGCTATAAATGACATATTCACTTTATTCTGCGGGGCGATACGATTAGGGCTCATTTACACGAGCGTGTTATACATCCGTGCAACGCGCGTCGCAGGGACCTATGTTAGTCTATGGGGCCGTGCAGCCAGGTGCGTGATTTTCACGCAGCGTATGTCCGCTGCGTGAAGCGCACGACGTCCTATATTTGTGCGCTGTTCGCACATCACGCACCCATTGAAGTCAATGGGTGCGTGAAAACCACGCATGTGGCACGGAAGCAATTCCGTGGGACGCGTGTGATTCGCGCAACAGCACTGTAAAGGATGAATGAAAACAGAAAAGCACCACGTTCTTTTCTGTTTACAAACATCCAAACGGAGTGTCATAATGATGGCGGCTGCGCGAAAACCATGCAGCCGCGCATCATAAAGGGCTGACACACGGAGCTGTTAATTGCCTTTTGCGCACGCAAAACGCCGCGCTTTTTGCTTGCACAAAATGCACACGCTCGTGTAAACTCGGCCTTACGGTGACACCAGATGTTTATAGTTCTTTTATGTCTTATGGCGTTTGCACAATAAAATACGTTTTGTAAAAAATCATTCACTTTTTGTGTTCCCTTATTCTAAGAGCAAGAACTTTATTATTTTTCCATCAATAAAGCCGTGCGAGGACTTATTTTTTGCGTAACGAACTGTAGTTTCGATCAGGACCATTTTTCGGTACATGCGACTTTTTGATCTATTTTTAATAAATTTTTTGGGAGGTGAAGTGACCAAACAATTGTGATTTTGGTACGGTTTATTATTATTTTCTTTTACGGCGTTCACCGCGCGGGATAAATAACGAAATAATTTTGTAGTTCAGGCCGTTACGGACGCGGCGATACCAATTATGTATATTTTATTTATTTATATATTTTTATTAATAAAAAAGGACTGATAAGGGAAAAAAAGGGGATTTTTTTTAACTTTTATTTTCTTATTTTTACACATCTTTTTTTTTTACTTTATTACTTTGTCCCACAAGGGGACTTGAGGGCAGGAGGCTCTGATCGCTATTCTAATACAATGCACTACATGCGTAGTGCAGTGTATTAGAACTGTCAGCTATTCACTGACAGCAAGCATAGTGGGTCCTGACTTTGTCAGGACCCATTAGGCTTCCGTCGATGGCATAGCCGGACGCCATTGTTTGGTGTCCGGTTGCCATAGTAACCATCGCCGGCCGCTATCGTGTAGCAGGCCGACGATGGTAACTTAACCCCTAAAAAGCCGCGATCTCTATTGAACGCGGCTTTTAAGGGGTTAGACAGCGGGGACACAGCGATCGGTCCCCGCTGTAGGAGCTGCGGCAGCTGCTGTACGAGACAGCAGCTGTCACAGCTCCTGCACCTGTCTGGAAGACGGCCGGAACGGCCGTTATTCCCGCAACTTCGTATTCCGTCGGTAATTTATAAGGGGTTATAATTTCACAGAGCATGCGCGGTGGAGTGTGTTAACCACGCATGCTCTGAGATAAAGAAGCACGTGGTACGGTTACGTCATTTGTGACGTAACCGTACAGTGTGAAAGCCGGAAACCGGAAGCAAGGCAGAAGACTAAATGGACGGGTCTGCACAGGAAGTGCAGATTTTGCTTCACTAAGGGGGCGGTGACGGAGGAGGATATACGACGCTACAGCCATCTGATGAAACGTAAGTACATTGTAAAGTTATATCATTTTCATTGTTTTATTTAAATAAATGTAATTTTTTAGTTCCGGAATACCCCTTTAATAAATACTTTACATTTAAGGAGATGTAAAACTTAATAAAAAGGATTATACTTTATTCAGGTAATAAAAAGATATGTGTATTTATGTAATTAAGACATGAAAGACACCAAGTCGAGCTTATCAGCGTCTATAAAAAAATATTATTTCCCTAATTTATTGTCCCAACGCATCTTAATAGTGTTTCCTGTCTGTTTAATTATATTTCTATATTTACCCAAGCATAAATTCTCCTATTACCAACAGCAACACTACCATATAAATTTAAGATAACGCTCAGCTAAACACTTTGTATACATAATGGTTATTTGTGAGCGTCGTCTTCTCAGCAAAGATATTTCTAACTGCTGTTTATTTTTCTTTTTGTAAATACATTCCGGGTGACAAATGCTGGCGAGATATTATTTGCAAATTTAGAGTATTTCTTTTGACAGAGTGGAAAAGTTTAACTATTTATTTTCAAATATAAATATTCGTGGAATTTAAAATGACCTTCTGATACATATTGTGGTCCTCAAAACTAACTATTGCTAGCACAAGTCAAAAACAGGATAAAAATCCCTGTCAACCTTGAGTGGCGAAACACACTCATCAGACTCCCACCATAATCCCTTCTTGAGCACACAGCTCAGTCAGTCAGTGACTCATTTATCTTG
The DNA here is from genome assembly GCF_050947455.1 of Rhinoderma darwinii. NCBI lineage: Eukaryota > Metazoa > Chordata > Amphibia > Anura > Rhinodermatidae > Rhinoderma > Rhinoderma darwinii. The sequence goes on from NC_134687.1 coordinate 461,066,455, forward strand.
ATTGATCCACTCCACTTGTTCTTCAGCCCAGATTTCCTTAAGATCTTGGTCCGTATGCATTGCTCAAGGATTACTAAGCTGTTCAACTTTGTATTGTCTTTTTCCGTTCACCCACAAAGCATAAATCAGTGGCACATACTAAAACTACATTTTCAAACTCATGTTTGTTTTTTTTAAATGTGTGTGAGAAATAAAAACATGAATGTTTTCCAGTTGTGTGATTTATTCTGGGTTTGGGGCTTTAGAGAGATCCCACTTTAGCTTGTTTCTGAATATTTGTTCAAATGAAATGTATTCTTCATATTATTATAATTTCAAGCACAAATATGAATGGAAGGAATATAAGTAGGATAACATAATAGGAGGTGTAGCACTCTCCTATTTTATATTTGATTTAGGCTCTGTGCACTTTGGAGTTACATCAGCATCTGTCTTTATGGTATTTTTTATTGCAAGAATAGCCCAGTATTCAGCACACTTGCTGTTAAAAAAACTGGAAACCGAGTGGACCACATAAAGTCAATACCGTCTGTCAAGATCCGTTTGAATCCATCAGAATATGGATTCATTACAATGGCCTTGGCTCAGTTATAAACAGAAGCCATGTCACTATTGTGAATACAGCCTTATATTTAATGTATAAGTATTTACTGCATTGTGCTTCTGCTGGTAGAAGAGGAAGACAGTCTGTTAGGACTTGCAAAAGGTAGACTCAAATGTAATGTCCGTTTATGCAACAACCTAACTTGGTATCTGTATATAAAATAATGCCTGCAAAACCAGTATTATGCAGCTGCACTTTGCAGTTGGCCAAGCAGCTGATTTTGAGTTGAGCACTCTAGTTTACCAACTAAAACAATACCAGAATTACCCATCCAAAAAATGTTGCATCCATACAGATTCATAGATATATATGTGTGTGTGTGTGTGTGTGTGTGTGTGTATGGCATAGATGCAGCATTTTTGAATGGGTAATTATTTATATATATATATATATATATATATATATATATATATATATATATATATATATATATATATATATAGCAGTGTTGTCCCATATGAAAATTGAATAATGGTTATTGAAATTTAAACCTAAATAAGTTAGGAGGTATGACTTGTTCGCTGAAAATGAAGAGAAGTTAGATTCCAGAGTTGTTTTCTTTCCAATTATCAACAGTCTCAGCTCTGCATTAATGCACTAACTGAAAGTGTCAGGTGTCACCACATGAAAGTGTCAGGTGTCACCACATTACACAGTCTGTGTCGTATGCTTTCTACCGAGTTACTCCCTACTGTCAGAGATATCGAAAACTCAATGGGCTTTCGGGAACGGACATATATACAGGAGTACATTCAATACAGTCAGGAAAAGATGTTTACAGTTTATGTTAGTAGAACATATGGTGAGTAAAAGCAAAGTGATTGTTTAAAACAGCGCAGTGTGTATCTTTGGAGAAATCAATGTTCCCTGGAAGCAATGCTGTACACAGCAGATGAATTGTATATCAAAGACTAGAACCCAGTTTCATTCCATGTCTCAAATAAGACAGTAGTAGAATAGTCAATGACCGATTTTCCTTTTTTTTCATACAGTTGGTACGCTACAGCGCTGAGGGGCTGCTGCAGTTAGGTCCCCTTGGCTCTACTGCCTTCTTACCCGATACAAAATGTCTCATTGACGATGGCAAAGGGAGAACCCCTACTCTAAAGAAATGTGATGATATCCCAAGACCAACTCAGAAACTCTGGGATTTCACTCAGGTAAGGAGTTGCTAAATGTGAAAGCTATAATTTCAGTATAGCCAAATATTGAAAAATAGATCAGAGACACAAATGACAGATCAGGGACACATTACATAAATGATGGAGACGTATGACTTAAGTCAGGGACACACATAACATAGATCAGGGATACACATGATATAGATCAGATACACACATGACAGATCAGGGACACGTATGACATAGATCAGAGACATACATAACATAGATCAGGCAAACACGAGAGATCAGGGACACATATGACATATATGATGAGCACACATTACATAAATCAGACATGATTAATCTGCCTCACATCTGTATTATAATTTAGTAATTACTATATTGAAACACACAAAAAAATATTTTCCGAATAAGAAATATGCACCAGAATGTAGAGATGTGTACGTAATGTTCAAATTGTACTTTGTGATTATGTCAGAAGAATGTGTTTTGATTGCTCTCTCTTCTTACCTAATCTAGTCCTAGTCCCTTAAACTGCCTATTATGTTCATTAACCTTCACTACTACTGATTTTTAAATGAAGAGAAATAATATGATCTTTATGCAGTCTCTCAGGCACCTACCATATATTTAGTAGGCCCATGTGGTAGAGGGAATAGAATACTAATTGGAACCCGTGCATTAACACTTATGTGAAAGAAAGGGCACCATGTTGGGAACCAGTTTGCACCTCCTTATCCATTAAATGGGTCCCTTTCACTTATAACTGACACTTCAATAGCTCTCATGTAGCAGCTGTTAGGAGGCGGGTGGGTGAAAGACAACAGTTGGGTTTTGGCCCCTAATTTGCCTCGATCCCTGACAGCAGTAACACCTGTACTTCCCCTGATGGTGGCCCTGCTTATCGAGGTCTACTAGATTTTGCATTCCATTACCTGTGACAGTCCATTACCAGTGAAAGTCTGTCTATTTGCTTTAATTTCCTCCCATCATAATTCATACCAAAATGTTCTGGCCTAACATCTGGCCTCTTCTACTTTTTATGTACCTTTTATATGTTGAGTAATCCAGAATCTGATGTCAAAGATTATAGACTTTTCTTTCTATTGTGCATACAGAATAGCCCCATTGTCAGCAGGGACACAGGTCGCTGTCTGGAGGTGGAGATGTCCAAGGATGCTAATTTTGGACTGAGACTGGTGGTGCAGAGATGCTCAGGACAGAAATGGATTATAAGAAACTGGATAAAACATGGTCGAAATTGATGGGATGGGATGTTCAATTTAGACATGAGAAACATACAGAGATGCCTTCTTGGTTAAACACAAGAATAGACGACAATTTATACCATCTGCTCATGGACCACTGAACATCACATCATGATAGCCATCCCACTATGTGAATAGGCTGTCATGGATCCTATGTGGAACTACCAAAAGAAAGAGACGGACAGAGCACGTCAAAGTTGGAGGATTACAAGACTGGATAGAGTTTATGTTTGTACTTCAGGAGGGTATAAGTGAAAAGCTTCTTTCTACTGGTAAATTTTATGTTACGGACTGGTGCACAATTCCTACAATGAATGATCATGTGCCTTTTTATTGTACTTCCTATACAACAAAACAGAGCATCCCTCACATCAGCATGTGTGATTAATTGTGCTAAATAATATGTAAATAAGATGCAAATGTAAGTAAGCAATAATCCCCAATGGGCAAGAAATCTATTTGCTGGCATTACCACAACAGTTTGGTAAAAGCATTGTCGTGATCATTGTGCAGGTATGGCTTGGTCTTTTAGAAGCTCTTCATCTGTACCGCTGTTACAACAACGTAACAAATCATATGTATTCCTTTAAATACAATTCATTAATAGGCAAACAATTAAATGACCTGATTATTATATCTGGACAGTAGGTTCTTAAATACCAGGACCTTCATCAGTGTGATGGCTGGATTTACAATAATGTGCTTCATCTGAATGAATCCTTCGATATAAGAAGTCAATATTCTAGTCAATAGTTTTACTTAAATTTAACCTGAAAATAGGAATGAATTTATAAATAGTTTGAAATAAATAAAAAAAAATATATAATATGTTTTGGTGAAATTATCACAGTCTCAACCCATTCATATGAAATGTTGAAATGGCGCTTCCAAAAAAGTAAAAATTATTCTCTGATACGTATTCAATGTGTATTTAGTACTAAGCAGATATTGAATGTTTAGCAGGTAACAGGATCATTTGGTCTACAGTCTTGTCTAAGATTATAAAAGGATCTGCTATTTTCTTTTAAAAGCGCCACCACTCTGGTCCAAAGGCTGTGTCTGGTACTGCAGCTCTGTTCCATTCACTAGAATGGGGATGAGTTCTTACATCAGACGCAGCTCTTGGACAGAAGTGGTGCTGTTTCTGGAGAAAAGCAGACAATTTTTTCTTATTTCAAACAACCCCGTCAGAAAAAGAAAGCCAATTAATTCTGGAAGATTTGGTGTTTTCATAAAAAGATTATAAAAGATAAAACCATATATAAAACCATTTGGCATCACATCAATATTATGTTCATAATTTAAGAATATAGACCATCAGTTCCAACAGAGCTTTACTTGCCTTTAATCAGTTGTCCAATGGAGATTATTGTGTATTAACAAATACAAAGCATTTTACACCTTTTTGGGATCAATCTTGTGATTCATATTGCCTGGACTGATATAAACTAGCTGGAGAGGTTATTTAAAAAAGTATGTTATGTCAGTCACCATTTCAATTCCTAAAATTCTTCACACAATTAAAAATGTCTACTGGAAATTGTGTCATTCAATATTGTATTTGTACGTACAACAACATGACATCTACTTCATAAAAGGGGTTGCATGGTATGGGAAGAAAAGGAAGAAAATGTAAGAATCCTGTCCATCTAGAAAGGGAAACAATTGTGTATGTGTGTGTGTGTGTGTGTGTGTGTGTGTGTATGTGTATATATATATATATATATATATATATATATATATATATACAGTGAAGGAAATAAGTATTTGATCCCTTGCTGATTTTGTAAGTTTGCCCACTGTCAAAGACATGAACAGTCTAGAATTTCTAGGCTAGGTTAATTTTACCAGTGAGAGATAGATTATATATATATTAAAAAAAAGAAAATCACATAGTCAAAATTATATATATTTATTTGCATTGTGCACAGAGAAATACATATTTGATCCCCTACCAACCATTAAGTGTTCAGCCTCCTCCAGACCAGTTACACGCTCCAAATCAACTTGGTACCTGCATTAAAGACAGTTGTCTTAAATGGTCACCTGTATAAAAGACTCCTGTCCACAGACTCAATTAATCAGTCTGAATCTAACCTCTACAACATGGGCAAGACCAAAGAGCTTTCTAAGGATGTCAGGGACAAGATCATAGACCTGCACAAGGCTGGAATGGGCTACAAAACCATAAGTAAGACGCTGGGTGAGAAGGAGGCAACTGTTGGTGCAATAGTAAGAAAATGGAAGACATACAAAATGACTGTCAATCGACATTGATCTGGGGCTCCATGCAAAATCTCACCTCGTGGGGTATCCTTGATCCTGAGGAAGGTGAGAGCTCAGCCGAAAACTACACAGGGGAAACTTGTTAATGATCTCAAGGCAGCTGGGACCACAGTCACCAAGAAAACCATTGGTAACACGTTAGGCCGTAATGGATTAAAATCCTGCAGTGCCCGCAAGGTCCCCCTGCTCAACAAGGCATATGTACAGGCCCGTTTGAAGTTTGCAAATGAACATCTGGATTATTCTGAGAGTGATTGGGAGAAGGTGCTGTGGTCAGATGAGACTAAAATTGAGCTCTTTGGCATTAACTCAACTCGCCGTGTTTGGAGGAAGAGAAATGCTGCCTATGACCCAAAGAACACCGTCCCCACTGTCAAGCATGGAGGTGGAAACATTATGTTTTGGGGGTGTTTCTCTGCTAAGGGCACAGGACTACTTCACCGCATCAATGGGAGAATGGATGGAGCCATGTACCGTCAAATCCTGAGTGACAACCTCCTTCCCTCCACCAGGACATTAAAAATTGCTCGTGGCTGTGTCTTCCAGCACGACAATGACCCGAAACATACAGCCAAGGCAACAAAGGAGTGTCTCAAAAAGAAGCACATTAAGGTCATGGAGTGGCCTAGCCAGTCTCCAGACCTTAATCCCTTCGAAAACTTATGGAGGGAGCTGAAGATCCGAGTTGCCAAGCGACAGCCTCGAAATCTTAATGATTTACAGATGATCTGCAAAGAGGAGTGGGCCAAAATTCCATCTAACATGTGTGCAAACCTCATCATCAACTACAAAAAACGTCTGACTGCTGTGCTTTCCAACAAGGGTTTTGCCACCAAATATTAAGTCTTGTTTGCCAAAGGGATCAAATACTTATTTCTCTGTGCACAATGCAAAAAAATATATATAATGTTGACTATGAGATTTTTTTTTTTTTTTTTATATAATCTATCTCTCACTGGTAAAATTAACCTAGCCTAAAAATTCTAGACTGTTCATGTCCTTGACAGTGGGCAAACTTACAAAATCAGCAAGGGATCAAATACTTATTTCCTTCACTGTATATATATATATATATATATATATATATATATATATATATATATATATAATCCTCTGATCTTCCTTCAGCACCATGCTGATACACACATTACATGAAGTTCTTATAATTATCTTAACTTGGATAGTTATGTATTTCAAGTTTGCATGTCTTGAAGATTTACAGTTTATACAAAGCCAAGTTTCTAATGGCTTTCCAAATGGTAGTGGATCGACAATCGACTCACGCGTTGAATTTAGGCATTGGTCTTACATTAAAGTGATTGCTTGTATCTTGTAAAATTTTGGCATAATTAACTGGATAATACACTTCAAAAATTGTAATTTTCACATCACAACGGAAAGTTACTAAATCTAATACTAATTAAGATTTGCTACTTGGATTTTCTAATAACGTTATAGGGTTTTCCGAGAGTTTAAAAAATTTGCCAAAATGTGATAAAAGAAAAAAAATTACTGATACTTCACTGTTAAATTATTTTTTACATGGCTTGCAGTAATGAAGTGCCCTCCATTCACATGACCGCTGCAACCAATCACTGGCCTCAGCAGTGATGCTTGCATGAGGCTAGTGATTTACTGCAGCGGTCATGGGGATGTTTGGCATTACTGCAGGGCATGTAAACAAAGGCTCAGTTCACACTTGCATTAATGGGGTCCGTAGGGTCTTAAGTATTATTGATGGCAAGAACAGTAGCAACACTATGCTTGCCTTTAAAAATACTAATACTCTGATAAAATTGTGACAGGCTCTATCAAATTAAATGGGGCCCTTTCGGATATTTTGGAAAATGGATCCAGCATAACTGTCATGACTTTAGTATGAACAGAGGCTAATAAGTACAATTATTATTAGTGTATTTATTTCTTCATGTCTTTAGTCACCATCTAAACCAGAAAAAAACATTTAAAAGGGTATCCACACCTTAAAGAAACAACGTGCTCTAAATTGAAGCAAGAATTTAAACCTACCTCTGAATTCACATCCTTGTCTGAGCAAGAAAAGGGTTCTTTTAAAGGGTTATTCCCAAGTTGAGTTATTTTTTTTCTTTTATAATGAATCCTAATCAGAAATTTTATTATAAATCTATTCATGTTAAAAAAAAAAATTCCTTCCCTAACTACCTTTTTTTAGAAATTTGATAACTCAGCTAGTGCTGGTTATCTTTTATAGAAGTGGGCCGTGAGCAGCTCAATGTCAAGGAAGCCGCTCTGCACTGTGCATGCTCCCGATGTTGCTAGATATTGTAGTTCTGGCAGCATCGGGAGAACGATCGTCTCAATCAGGCATTGTAAGCGTGGTTGAGACAAAATCCCCCCAATTCCCTACATCGTTTTATATAGTAACACCTTTACTTTCAAGGCATCCACACCACTCCTAACTGCAACCCCCCCGCCACCCTTCTCTCTAACCCACGTCTCCCTTGCGATAAGTTGTATACGCCCCCTCAGAGCAACACTTCCCCCACACCTGTAATAACTCTAGTGGCGGCACCACCGCCCCCCCTCTTCATCAGCTGCTTACACCCCCTCGCTGCAACATGCAGCACCTGGAGCGAACCGCTGATATATCCAGACGATCGGTGGCCAGGCCGGCATCTAATGCGCATGTGCTGATATGCGTGATCACGATTAGAATGACATCCTCTCCTAAGGACGGAGAGGATATCATTGCCCATGTGCGGCCACCGCTATCTGAAAACAGCGGTGACCGGATCCCTAGACAACGAGCAATAAACAAAGAGGGACTAACAGCGACATGGAGGACAGATAGCATGAAAAGGGCATCATTTTCATAAAGCAAGGTATTTGCAAAAATTATTAACTTTAACAGGTTGAGCTTAACCCTTTCAGGACCAAGGGTCATTGATGCCTCAATGACAAGCCCCATTTTTTCAAATATTACGCGTCATTTTATGTGGTAACAACTCTGGAATGCTTTTGCCTATCCAAGCTATTCAGATATTGTTTTCTCGTGACATATTGTACTTTATGTTAGTGGAAAACTTTGGTCAATAAATTCATAGCTTATTTGTGAAAAACGCCAAAATGTAAAGAAAATTTGCAAAAATTATAATTTTTCTAATTTTAAATGTAATCTACTTGTAAAACAGATAGTAATACCACACAAAATTGTTGCTAATTAACATCCCCCTTATGTCTACTTTATATTTGCATTGTTTTTTTGAACATTATTCTATTTTTCTAGGACGTTACAAGGCTTAGAACTTTAGCAGCAATTTCTCACATTTTCAAGAAAATTTCAAAAGGCTATTTTGTCAAGGACCAGTTCAGTTCTGAAGTGGCTTTGAGGGCCTTATGTACTAGATAGACCCCATAAATCACCCCCATTTTAAAAACTGCATCCCTCAAAGTATTCAAAAAAGCATTTAGAAAGTTTATTAACCCTTTAGGCGTTTCACTAGAATTAAAGCAAAGTAGAGGTGAAATTTACAAATTTCATTTTTTTTGCAAAATTCATTTGTAATACATTTTTTTCTGTAACACAGAAGGTTTTACCAGAGAAATGCAACTCAATATTTATTGCCCAGATTCTGCATTTTTTAGAAATATCCCACATATGGCTCTAGTGTGATAATGGACTGAAGCACCGGCCTCAGAAGCAAAGGAGCACCTAGAGTATTTTGGGGCCTCCTTTTTTTAAATATATTTTAGGCACCATGTCAGGTTTGAAGAGGTCTTGTGGTGCCAAAACAGTGGAATCTCCCCAAAAGTGGTATTGGAAACCACACACCTCAAGGAATTTATCTAGGGGTATAGTTATCTTTTGCTATATTTATTGGAATATGTCTGTGAAAATGAAAATCTACTTTTTTTCTGAAAAAGGAATAAAGAATAAATAGCACCTCAAAACTTGTAAAGCGATTTCTCACGATTACGGCAATACTCCATATGTGGTAATAAACTGCTGTTTGGACCCATGCCAGAACTCAGAAGGGAAGGAGCGCCATTTGGCTTTTGGAGCACAGATTTTGCTTGGTAATAGTTCTGTTTGGAGTTTTGCTGGTATTTCAGTTTATAATGTGGGGGCATATGTAATATGTGCGGAGTACATCAGGGCATAATAAGAGGGTATAATAATCGGGTAAATAAATAATAATTCATAGATATGTGGCCGGTGTCACACTGATAAATGGTACCCGATCTTATCCGCTTTTGGACACTCTGCACAATTTCTGTCGCTATATTCTGAGCGCCAGAACTTTTTTTAATTTTTTTCTCCACTGGAGCCGTGCGAGGGCTTATTTGTTACGTTACAATCTGTAGTTTACATTGGTACCATTTTAGGGTACATGTGATTTTTTGATCACTTTTTATTCGATTTTTTGGCAAGCAAATGTTATTTGTCTTTTTTTTTTTTAGAGTAATCACTGTGCGCTATATATTACATTTAACATTATTCTGCAGGTCGGTACGATTACGGCGATACCAGATGTATATAGTTTTTTTTTATGTTTTGTGGCTTTTGCGCAATAAAATCCCTTTTCTATAAAATAATTTATTTTTTGTGTCACCATATACTGAGAGCCATCATTTTTTTATTTTTCAGTCAAAAAAGCTGTGTAAGGGCTTGTTTTTTTGCGGGATGGGTTGTAGTTTTTATTGGTATTATTTTGGCGTACATGTGAATTTTTGATCACTTTTTATTCTATATTTTGGGAGGGGTGATGACCAAAAAAATAGTGATGCTAGTATTGTTTTTTAATTATTTTTAGTGGTGTTCACCGTGCAGGAAAAATAATATAAAAGTTTTATCGTTTTGGTCCTTACGAACGCGGTGATACCAAATATGTGTACTTTTTTAATGTTTTATTTTTTTTCCTATAATAAAAGACTTATTATAGGAAAAAAGCATTTTTTGTTTTTGTAACTTATAACTTGTATTTACATTTTTATTACTTTCTTTTTTTTACTTGTTTTACTTGAAGACCTGCAGCACTGATGGCTGCTATAACACATTACGCTACCTAGGTAGTGTAACGTATTATAAACTGTCAGTGTGATGTTGACATTCACACTGACAGGAAGCCTATGAGGACCAGCTGGTCCTCATAGGCTTCCGGGAATAGCAGAACGGAGGCTGTTGTATGGCCTCCGGTTTTGCCATGCAACCGACGGCAGCACCCGCAATCGGTCCTCGGGAAAGTTTGTTGTAGCAACAAACTTTCCAGTTGGTTGCTACAACAAACTTTCCCTGCGATCACATGACCAGGACCTGAACCAATCAGGTCCCGATCATGTCCCCGGGACCAGAGGCAGGGGTTAACAGCGCGATCCGGGTGTCAGCACTACTCTGAGACACCCGGATCGCGCTTTTAACACCCACTGTGAATTCACATCGGTGCTGCACAGACCTATCAGATTAGCTGTCAGTGAGCAGGTTGCTGGGGAGCCGGGGACACTTACACAGCCGGCGTCCAAGCGCTTTTCATAGCACTATGCCGGCTGGAACAGAGATCTGTATATTCACGCACTAGCAGCACGGGGTATGTGCGAAAAGGACGTGTATCTACAGATTGTCGGCATGAAAGGGTTAATAGCTCAACTTATGAAGATGGAAATAACCCTTTAAGTTCCTGTGAATATGTTCTGCTACTGGGTTCTAAATTATCTTGATTCATGACTGTCCTATATTATTTTGCTCTATACGGTTTCTGCTTGCTTTGACCCTGCTTTAACAGCACTGATTAATTTGTAAATAGTTATTTTTCTTCACCTCAAAGTTTACATTAGATACAATTACGTTAGATAAATGCCTACAGGGATTTTTTATTTTATTTTCATAGTAACTTGTATCACAAACTCCTTTATATGCTTTTAAATGTAGGAGGCAGTAAATTCTTCAGCTTAGCCAAGCCTTCACTCTTATTTGCCCATAGCAGCTAATCAGATTCCAGAGTTAGTTTTTTCAGGGGTCAATTTTTTTTAATGAAAGCTGCAACCTGATTAGTAACTATGTACAACTGCGCCTCTTTTCGTTTGCTCCTGTCTTGATACATTTCCCCAATAGGTCACTAATATTGTAATACAGTTTCGGCTCTTTGACGTAGTGGTTTAGATCTGCTATAAATATATATTTGCCCACACTGAACATTTTCTAAATTTAAAAATAATAATAATAGAAAAAGGGTGCACAACCTGCAGCCTGCAATGCCTTTTTGTGGCCCTTAAAGAGGCTCTGTCACCAGATTTTGCAACCCCTATCTGCTATTGCAGCAGATAGGCGCTGCAATGTAGATTACAGTAACGTTTTTATTTTTAAAAAACGAGCATTTTTGGCCAAGTTATGACCATTTTTGTAGTTATGCAAATGAGGCTTGCAAAAGTCCAAGTGGGTGTGTTTAAAAGTAAAAGTCCAAGTGGGCGTGTATTATGTGCGTACATCGGGGCGTTTTTAATACTTTTACTAGCTGGGCGCTCTGAAGAGAAGTATCATCCACTTCTCTTCAGAACGCCCAGCTTCTGACAGTGCAGATCTGTGACGTCACTCACAGGTCCTGCATCGTGTCGGCCACATCGGCACCAGAGGCTACAGTTGATTCTGCAGCAGCATCAGCGTTTGCAGGTAAGTAGCTACATCGACTTACCTGCAAACGCTGATGCTGCTGCAGAATCAACTGTAGCCTCTGGTGCCGATGTGGCCGACACGATGCAGGACCTGTGAGTGACGTCACAGATCTGCACTGTCAGAAGCTGGGCGTTCTGAAGAGAAGTGGATGATACTTCTCTTCAGAGCACCCAGCTAGTAAAAGTATTAAAAACGCCCCGATCTACGCACATAATACACGCCCACTTGGACTTTTACTTTTAAACACACCCACTTGGACTTTTGCAAGCCTCATTTGCATAACTACAAAAATGGTCATAACTTGGGCAAAAATGCTCGTTTTTTAAAAATATAAACGTTACTGTAATCTACATTGCAGCGCCTATCTGCTGCAATAGCAGATAGGGGTTGCAAAATCTGGTGACAGAGCCTCTTTAACCATCAGGACTCAAACATGCACATGTTTCCTCAGCTCTACTTTTCTCCCTGATGCCTCTGCTGCTGCTGAGATGGTTCTTCTCAGTTACTGCAGCCTCCTGTGACATCTGAGAGAGGATGCAGGTGCAAGATCAATGACTAAAAGTTACAGTCTGACTACAAAAGAGACTGTTTGTAGTCAGAATCTGCTAGATAACAAGTATAACAGAACTAAGGAGGAAAATAGCATATTAAGATACATTACGAAGTGGTAGATTTTATAGTTATTGTCTAATGGTGAATTGGTACTTTAAATCATAGCTATAATTGCACAAAATATAAAAGGGAAAAAACCTGAAAGGTTGCTTAATGAATTTCTTCAAATGTGGTCAAATTGTGTGCTCAAGTTTACCTCTAAAGCAAAACTAACATTAGAAGCAGCACTGCAGTGAAATGAACCAGATACATCTTACTCAAAACGTAGGAAGACAATAAACAAACCTCATGTATCATCTGTCCTTAGTTCATATATCAGTGCAGGAATAATAGAGCTTTACAAGGCAATAACCAAACTCATAATAAATATTAGTTCATTACTTTCATTACACAAGGGCTGTTTATCAAAGCTAGTCTTCCATCATTTGGGTTTAATTGCTCATTACAACACCATTAAAAGTTGGCATATGCAAAACAGAGAAAAGTGAACTTAAACTTCTTTGGGAGAATGTCATTGTAATTGACATTTTATCCACATTTATTAAGCACCAGCGGACCCTCAGTACTAAATTCATTATCATTTTCTGGAAATTAATGTTTCACTTAAATTGAAAATTTTGACAAAGGGAAACAATTTGTCTGCCACCATGGTCCACTCCCACATGTTTAGCTTTCACAGCTAGCAATTTCTTTTGTAGTAGCAACCATAGCTAGACTTAGATTTTTAGATCATCCTTAGTGGTATAAAGTAACATAGATGTATACTAGTTTCATTGGTGGACCCAGGTAACTGGCGGGCAGAAATTATGAAACACTGACACCTAATTGCCAAAGGCAACAAAAATAGCCCTTTTTCCTCAGATAGCTACTATTAATTTGAAATACAACTAAAATATAACTTTTATTCAATATCAATTAGGAACAACCATATAAATTTAAAATTACAGTGCGTCTGATGGTCCAAGTAATTATTAAATGGAAGTGAATTGTTAAGACATAACTAGTATTGCACAACCTGACACTTATTTACTGGCAACTGTGGCTGCAGACCACTGATGATGTGACACAACTATCAGTAATCGCATGAAAGTTAAAATTAGAACAGCCCAATTAGAACATAGATGGACCCATGGTTACTTTTCTGTTTCAGTATTTACATTTTTTCATAGTTCTTATTGATAAAAACATCATGATTAAATTTTTTATATTTAACCCCTAAATACCGAAGGTATTTTAAACCTTAGCGACCAAGCAATTTTTTAAGTTTTTCCAGCGTCGCATTCAAACAGCTATAAGTTTTTTATTTTTGTGTCGACATAGCTGTATGAGGGCTTGTTTTTTGCGGGACAAGTTGTATTTTTTAATAGCACCATTTTGGGGTACTTATAATTTATTGATTAACTTTTATTAACCTTTTTGGTGGGGTAATAGGAAAAAAAACCTGAAATTTCGCCACTTTTTTGTCTTAAATTGACGCCGTTTACCGTGTGGTATAAATAACATAATAACTTTATTCAGCGAGTTGTTACGATATACAAATTTATATAGTTTTTTTTATGTTTCACCACTGTTACACAGTAAAAACCCTTTTTTTCTTCTAAATTATTTGTTTTTGTGTCGCCATACTTTAAGAGCCATAACTTTTTTATTTTTCTGCTGATGCAGCTGTATGAGGGCTTTTTTTTGTAGGACGACTTGTGGTTTTTACTGGTACCATTTTGGAGTACATGCAACTTCTTGATCACTTTTGATCAAATTTTTTTTAAGGCAGGATGAACGGAAAACATAAAAAATTGTTAAACTTTTTTTTCGTCTCACTAGGGGACTTTACTGTCCGATCTTTTGATCGCTTTTATAATATACTGCAACTCTTCTGTATTGCAGTGTATTATCCATGTCAGTATAAAACCAACAGACATCTGTAATGCCTCATGCACACGACAGTGTGCGCCGGCCGAGTCCCGTCAGTGATCCGTGGAAAGATAGGACATGTCCTATCTTTACACGGATTGGAGAATTGGGCCAGTTTTCACGGATCCGATTCACCCGCTAAGTGGCAAATCGGTCGTGTGCAAGAGAGGGGTTAGGCCATGCCTCTGGCATGGCCTAACAGGCATTTACTAAATGCAGACCTGGGGGCCTTTGTTAGGCCCCTGGCTGCCATAGAAACCATCTGCACCTCGCTATTGTATCACAGGATGCTGGTGTGGTGAAAGAGGGAACTCCCTCCCTCTAAACGCCCTCCCTCTAAAACCACTCAGATGCGACGCTCGCTATTGAGCACCGCCTCTGAGGGGTTAAACATGATCGGAGACAGGGATTCAGCCCGCTCAATGCTGGAAAACTTCTTCTGAAGCGCCAACGTGAATAGGCAGCGCTTCAGAGGAACTACCCAGAACGGCCATATACAGCGGCCAGCCACTATTCTGCTACAAGCGCCAGTATATTTCTAATCGGTCCCCAGAACGGCTCAGTGCCTGATGAAGGTCTGGCGACCGAAACATTGCACTAAGCCACTGGCATCACAGAGAAAGACAAAATAAAAAATGATTTTTCACTTTCCAAGAGTGTGCCGAATACATTTTTACACATTTCAACTGGGTTGGGACCCTATCTCAAGCACCTAAGAGATCTAGTGCTATCTGAACACCTATATACCCAGAACGGCCGACGTAGAAACTCTATACGCGAGTCTTTAAGGGGTAAAGGATATGGCAAAATGTCCTCATGTGAAGTAACTGAAGTATTTTGGCTAATAGATCAGCAATTTTTTTTATACTTCTCCTGCCTCCTACTTCAGAAGTAGGAAATATTTGTCATATTAAAGATGTTGATGAAGGGAATTCCATGGTCTGCTTGGCTAGACTATGCTTCTCTTTCCTCTCCTGTCTTTGGCAGTGAGTTATTTCTGATTCTCACATAGAGCCATTGAACTGCTTGACTGTCACATAACTGTATAAAAGGTCCTGGATGAGCTGTGAAATTTCAGCTATTATAATGTGTACAGAAAATAATGAATTGGAGGTCCTTGAGCAGCTTCACTCAAATGCAGTTAAAGGGAATCTGCCCCATTTAAAATCCAGTACAATCTGCGGGAAACATGTTATAGAGCAAGAGTAGCTGAGCAGATTAATGTATATTTTTATGGAAAAAGATTTAGTGTAACTTGTAATTGATTCATTTAAACCTCTGCTCATTCTGGGCTCAGGAGTCTAATGGGTGGTCCTGCTCAGTGATTGACAACTATCTTTGTATGCACACTCATATGGGGAAGGCTATCAATCATTGGGTCAATCATTGAGTCACTCCACCCATTGGACTCCTAAGCCCAGAATGAGTAGAGATTTAAATTAATAAATGATACTGATTTTATCCCCACAAACATATACACCAATGTGCTCAACTCCCCCTGCTCTATAACATGCAGCCATTTTTTTTTTAACCTAACAGGTTCCCATTAAGAAAAAACAGGTTTGCTGCAGAATTTTCACCAAGCATAGCTTTTTCTTTTACTATATATCCAGTGGTGCATATTTTGGTGTCCCACATTTACTGACAGTTATTCAAATAAAAATTCTCAAAGGGAAGACTCCCCTTTTGAGATCATATTTAAATAATTTAATAACAGTCTTACTTTGATATTATAGTGATTTCATAGAAATATACCAAATGTAAGTCAGCAAAAAGTAGTACAGGTTTACCCATTGTCTGTTTTTAAAACCAACAATCAGAATGTTGAAGGCAGTTATGTACATGAATGGAGAAAATACATAAAATTAATAAAAATGTGCACAAAAAATATAATTATAAAAAGCACTTATACCATAATACCTATTTTTATCAGTGTGACAATGTCCCCATTGACTAGTGGAAATCAGTGACCTTCATATATAGAGGTCTTAGTCTTCGTCGCTTAAACTTGATACACCTGTATAGGAATAAAGTTGTTTTTTCTAAATAAGTTCCTGGATCCCATGAACTAAGTAGTGTCATTCTAAAATAATATAATATATTATGCATACAATAATAAAACCATACTTGCAGAATTGGATATTATTTAGAAGTTTTCACCATGTTAATCCCAACTTTCTGTGGATATCCCTATAAAGTTACAGAATATGAATGTGAAAAATTGGAAGGCAAGTTAAAGTGGTTGTCCATGCATGAAGAACTGATGATCTATCCACAGGATAGGTCATCAGTACATGATCGGTGGGGGTCCGAAATCCAGACCCCGCACCGATGGGCACAGATGGCTCCGTTCATGGAATAGTGGCCGAGGTGCAGTATTGCATCTCTGCTCCTATTCAAGTGAATAGTACCATAGTTGTTGTTCTGCAGCACGGCCGCTATGCAGTAGTCGGAGCCATCTGCTTACGGCTCCGAATACTGCATACCCTGTATAACATCCGGCGCCCAGAGGCAGCCGGAGCAGCTGATCGATACGGGGTCCGGGTGTCGGACCTCCACCGATTATATACTGATGACCTACCCTGTGGACAGGTCATCAGTTGTCCATGCATAGACAACCCCTTTAAAGTATATGATCACAAATTCCAGAAGTCTAGCAAGCAAAATTGGGGAGCTTGAGGTCTTGGTACTGGAGGAACATATCGATACAGTTGGTGTTGCTGACACATGGCCGGACTCTTCACACGACTGGGCTGTAAATCTACAGGGTTTTACACTGTTTTGGAAAGACAGGGCAAATAGGAAATATGGCGTTGTATATGTGTATATGAGAAGTGATATGAAGGTGAGTGTGAAAGGCAATAGTTGGTGAAAATTGTGAGGAGGTTGAAACCTTGTGGGTGGAATTACAAAGGGAGGTAAACATTGAAAAAATTATTTTAATCTATAGACCCGCAATATAATTGAGGAGATGGAAGTTCAGCTATATAAACAAATAGAGCGGGCTGCAGGGACGGACACAGACTGCTGTGGGCCCTATGCAAGAGCAGTATATGGGCACCTGGCTCACCAATATTTCATCATAAATCAACCCCTTTTATCTCTCTAACAAACCATCAGTAATCGTTAGCCATAAAATGTATAATCTCAGGCATTTACATGCAGCCTAACAGACAGAAAAAAGTTTATTTAAGGTGATAGTGGGCTCCCTTACCTACTGGGAATCTGGCAACCTGCACAGGTTGCACCAATGGTATCTCCACCCATGGCGGGCTGCACAGGCTGGTACTGCAGTAATAATAGGAGATTTTAATTACCCAGATATTAATTGGGGTCAGGGTTCGGCTACAACTGTGAAGGGGCAATATTTTCTTAACCTGTTGCATCATAATTTTGTAGCCCATTGTGTGGAAGACCCAAATAGAGGTGATGCCCTGTTAAACCTTGGTAACAGTGATCACAATATAGTTACATTTTACTTATACTGTAAAAAACAAACACAGGCTGGGAGGGCAAAAACACTTCATTTTAAGGAGGCCGATTTCCCCAGGATGAGGGCTGTAATTCAAGATATACACTGGGAAGAACTAATGTCAAAAAATGTTACAAATGGTAAATGGGAGATCTTAAAATCTACTTTAAGTAATTGTAGTACAAAATTGATTCCTCTAAGTAACAAGTATTAACTACTTAAAATTAAACCCCACATGGCTTACACCTTATGTAAAAAGGGCAATATTTGACAAAAAAAAGAGCATTTGAAAAATACAAATCTGAGGGTACAGCTGTAGCCTTTGAAAAGTACAAAGAACTTAATACAATCTGTAAAAAAGTAATAAAATCAACAAAAATATAAAATGAAAGGCAGGTGGCCATAGATAGCAGAATAAATCCCAATAAATTATTCAAATATATAAATGCAAAAAAGCCAAGGTCTGAACATGTAGGACCCCTAGATAGTGGTAATGGGGAGTTGGTCACAGGGCATCAAGAGAAGGCAGAGTTACTAAATGGGTTCTTTAGCTCTGTATATACCACAGAAGAGCAGCTGATGTAGCCGATGCCACTGCTGTTAATATATCAACTAATATACTGAATTGGCTGAATGTAGATATGGTCCAACCTAAGTTAAAGTGTACCTGTAAAGTTTTTAAACTTTTCATTGCTGTATTCTAATTGAAAATATAAGCGTATTCGTATTGTATGGATATTACTGATATCTTATGGTTTTCTTCCTTTTGTTCCGTCTTCACTCCTATCTCCTTTTGCTTTGCCTGATGTTACTTAAAGAGGCTCTGTCACCACATTATAAGTGCCCTGTCTCCTACATAAGGAGATGGGCGCTGTAATGTAGGTGACAGTAATGCTTTTTATTTAAAAAAACGATCTATTTTCACAACGTTAGGAGCTATTTTAGTTTATGCTAATGAGCTTTTTTAATGCCCAAGTGGGCGTACTTTTACTTTCGACCAAGTGGGCGTTGTACAGAGGAGTGCATGACGCTGACCAATCGGCATCATGCACTCCTCTCCATTCATTTACACTGCACTAGCGATATAGTTATATCGCTATGTGCAGCCTCATACACAAGCCCTAACATTACTACAGTGTCCTGATAATGAATACACATGACCATCCAGCCTGGACGTCATGTGTACTCAGAATCCTGACACTTCTGACTCTTTTTTTGTGAGATTCCGGCAAGTGAAACCAAATCTCGTTTAGCTCCGTAATCTCGCGAGATTTGGTTTCACTTGCCGGAATCTCACAAAAAAAGAGTCAGAAGCTGTATCTCAAAAATTAAAAATTTGTTTTAATAAAAAACAATTACAAATTTACACTTAATACTATAATACATTGTTTTAGTAAAAAAAAAATCTTCAAAGGTTTCCATTGCCTTTAAGGTGGACACATACCTCCCAACCATCCCGGATTCAGCGGGACAGTCCTGCATTCCGGGCGGTGTTCCGCTGTCCCGGGCGGCCGGGGGTATGTCCCGCTGTCAAACTAATTCTGATGCAGGGAACCATCAGCTCCCTGCTTCAGAATTAGTTCATAGCGGAGGAGCAGAGGGAGCTCCTCCACTCGCCGATGGCTCCCTGGGTACAGTGCTACTTTAAGCGCTGTGTTCAGGGAAGTTGACGGTACTGTCCATTTATGAGCGGAATCCCCGGCCAGAGTCGGCAACGGGATTCCACTTAAGGATTAGCCACTGACGTCACTGTCCATATATGGACAGTACTGTCAATGGCTTCCCCGAGCACAGCGCTTAAAGTAGCTTTGTGTGCGGGGAGCAGGGTTGCCAACTGTCTCTGACTGGGGTGACCTCAGTCAGAGACACACAGACCGTCATTGGGTCGGTGCCGGGACCAGTAACGTGTGAGTCACCTGGTTTTGACCTCATGTCCAGAGACCAGGCAGGGGGGTGCGGGTGGGGGTGGATTGAGTGTCCGACCCACTAGTCACAGCCCCGCTTGTAGCTTTCCCGTGATTAATTAGCGTGGAAAAGCTACAAGTGTTGCTGTGACTGGTGAGTCTCACAGTCACTTCCAGTGGATGCAACTGCAGCGGCGGCCAGTCTGACTCTGAGTCTCTGACCAGTTACCACCCCCACGCAGCAGACAGATGGTGCCGGCAGGAAAGATTGAGACAGTGCTGTAAAAATTTTGGTCTGTCCGTGATTTTTAGCTCAGTTGTCCAGAAATTTCTGAAGTGGAGGTTGGCAACGATGCCGGGGAGTCTTCGGCGAGCTGAGGAGCTCCCTCCGCTGTGAACTAATTGTGAAGCAGGGAGCTGATAGTTTCCTGCTTCAGAATTAGTGGCTACTCCTTGAGCAGAATCCCCGTTGCCGATGATCTGGCCAGGGATTCCGCTCCTAGAGGAAACCCCTGAGGTCACTGTCCATATATGGACATTGACGTCAGTGGCTCCCCGGAATCCCCGGCCAGAGTCGGCAATGGGGATTTGCTCAAGGAGTATCCACTGACATCACTGTCCATATATGGACATTAACATCAGGGCTTCCCTCTAGGAGCGGAATCCCTGGCCTATGCTCCGGCTGGGGATTCCGCTTCTAGAGGGAGTCTCAATGGTGCTGTCTACAGGGTGGGGTAGCGCTATCTACAGGGGGTGGCAGTATCACCATGGAAACTGTGGCACTATATGGGGGCACTATCTACATGGGCACTGTGGCAATATCGAGAGGGCACTGGCACTTTATATATGGGCACTGGCACTAGGGGCATCTTTGGGGGTATTATACTGTATAAGGGCAGCTAGGGGGGCATTATACTGTATGCAGCAGCTATGGGGCATTATACTGTATGGGGATGCTATTGGGGCATTATGCTGTAGGGGGGCTTTAAGCTGTATGGGGCAGCTATGGGGCTTTATACTGTATGGGGCAGTTATGGGGCATTATATTGTATGGGGCAGCTATGGGGCCATTATACTGTATGGGGCATCTGTATGGGCATTTTACTGTATCGGACAGCTATGGTGCATTATGCTGCATGGGGCAACTATGGGGCATTATGCTGTATGGGGGAATTTGTTTGGGCATTATACTTCATGGGGGCAACTGTGTGGGCATTATAAAGCATGGGAGAATCTATGTGGGCATTATACTGTATGGGGGCATTTGTGTTGGCCTTATACTTTATGGGGGCATCTGTATGGGCATTATACTGCATGGGAGAATATGTGTGGGCATTATACTGTATGGGGCTATCTGTGGTGGCTTTATACTGTATGGGTGCATCTATGGAACATTATATTTTATGGTGGCAGCTATGGGGGCATTATACTGTATGGTGGCAGCTAAAGGGCATTATAATGTGTAGGGGCAGCTATTTGGTATTATACTGTGTGGGAGGCTCTATGGGAGCATGATACTGTGTGAGCTGAATCGGGTGTGTATGGGCGGGGATTGGGTGGGATTAGAGGCGTGGCTTAAAAGAAAAAAAAATTGTCCCCTTTGTGATACTTGAAAGTTGGGAGGTATGGTGGACACTATAGTTTTGCATGATTATTTAGACTAACAGTTTGTTTTTCCCGTACTTAGCTTGGACAGTTTTTTATGTTTAATGTTACACGACAAACATTTTAAGTGAAAAACTTTAAAATCCCACTACTGGATAGCACTTATTATATTATGTTTACACTGCAAGCTCCAGCGTCCTAGAGCCAGAACACGATTTTTACACATAAACATGATGCTATTTTTTCGTTTGACCTTTTGCAATCTGTCCAGAACTTGTATCTTTAATAAAAATCTAAAGTTCCTGATGGAAGGCTAAATGCAAAAGCACCTACTCTCTATGACCTCAATTTTCACAAAACATGCCGTCTGTTACATAGGCATTCACTCATAGCATTTCATCATCAAAACAGTGTAAGAACTACAATGAGAGTAGTTTTTCCAGGTGCAGATGTAAAAGCAACACTTGCATCTCATGCCTGAATGATTTATATTTAGTACCTAGAGCTATGATTTTTTTCAGGACAGCCAACATTAAAGAACCTTTATCTATTAAAAAACGTGGGGTTTGTCAGCAGATGCTCTTTAGAATGCTGCTTACCTAGTCAGATTTTATGGCCATTTTTCCCTCAGTCTTTTAGCTACACACTTCCTATTATTCTGTGGTTTAGTATTCATTGCACTGTTACTTCCTTCTACTTATTCAGAGCACATTCTTTCTATCTCATTCCCGATCTGAATTGTAAAGAAGAAATATAATCAGATGAGTAAAAAGGCTGGATCCTGCAGTTGCAAATGAAAAAAAGCAGATCTTTACAAACCTTCTGCCTAATAATCTTTTGGCTTTCCATTTATTGGCACAATAGAGCACTTGCAAGACAGCCATATTTTGACAATGGGAATATGTGGGGAGAAAACATATGTGACAGACAGCTTCACTGCCATACAAAGTTACTTAGTATTAATGGGGTGTGAAGAGCAGACTTGATGGAAGACATTCATATTATGGAGGTGTAATTTAGCTTTATAGAACATTTAACTGCAGGTAAAATGTATAATCATTGCATTGTCTATAGATATTTATTCATAGTCATTTGCATAGATTGTGATCATACTGTATAAATATATTGGAGATTCTTAGGGCCCTTTTACACTGGGCAATTATCAGACAAACGAACGTTAACAGAACGCTCGTTCCCGATAATTGCCCTGTGTAAACAGGGCAATGATCAGCCGATGAACGAGCAATTGCTCATTCATCGGCTGATTATAACGTTATAAATGGCCAAAATATTATCGTTGTTGGCAGCGCATTTCACTGTGTAAACAGGGAGACATTCTGCCGACATAATAGAAATTTATGGGGACGAGCGTAGTAATGAGTGCTTGTCCCCATACTAGCTCCTCGTGAAAGGAGCAAACGACCACCGATCAATGAGCTGTCTCGTTGATCGGCGCTCATTTACACAGCCCACATCAGGCCGTGTAAAAGCTCCCTTAGTTTCAGTAACCCAGGTTATCTCAATGGAACATAAGATACTTTAAATTAACAAAGGTGACGTTCTTCACCTTCGGAAGATTAAGTTCTGCAAGACTACAAGGAAGACTTATTAATATTTCAAATTTAATACACAATAGTGCTGTGCAATACAAAAAATAGTTGTCAGATTGAAAGATTAAGAAATTTACATACGGTTACAATGCATTCAAACAGTTCAGCAGTACAATTTGAGGGACAAGCAAAGATTTTAATAAGCAATGCACTGCAAAGAAAAAAGGAGCATTTAAATCCAACTTTTTATACGTGTGCTTAATATACAGTAACAATTTAGCATACCGCCCAACCATACCGGATTCAGCTGGACAGTCACGGATTTCAGGCGATGTCCCTCTGTCCTGGTGGTACGTCCCGGACTCATGGTGTCAACTGTATCTGCATCCTCAGGACGCAGATACAGTTGAACCCAATGCTGAAGGAGGGAACGATCAGCTCCCTGCTTCAACATTAGTAGAGAGGACTCTCCAGGCACAGGGCTACTTTAAAGAGGCTCTGTCACCAGATTTTCAAACCCCTATCTCGTATTGCAGCAGATCGGCGCTGCAATGTAGATTACAGTAACGGTTTTTTTTTTTCAAAAACAAGCATTTTTGGCCAAGTTATGAGCATTTTTATATTTATGCAAATGAGCCTTTCTTAAGTACAACTGGGCGTGTTTAAAGTTAAGTACAAGTGGGCGTGTATTGTGTGTGTACATCTGGGCGTTTTTACTTGTTTTACTAGCTGGGCGTTGTGAATAGAAGTGTATGATGCTGACGAATCAGCATCATCCACTTCTCTTCGTCAACACCCAGCTTCTGGCAGTGCACAGACACACAGCATGTTCTCGAGAGATCACGCTGTGACGTCACTTCCTGCCCCAGGTCCTGCATCGTGTCGGACGAGCGAGGACACATCGGCACCAGGCGACAGAGGCTACAGTTGATTCTGCAGCAGCATCGGCGTTTGCAGGTAAGTCGATGTAGCCTCTGTCGCCTGGTGCTACATCGACTTACCTGAAAAACGCCGATGCTGCTGCAGAATCAACTGTAGCCTCTGTCGCCTGGTGCCTCAGTTCAAAAGCGTATCCACCAGTCAGATCAACCAGTGGTGTCTGACTATATGAGCAGGGTGTTTATATCAGAACTAGGAAAGTGCTCATTGGACAGTGTTGTTACTATGAAAACTGGGTATTGCAGCATACAGACAGCCAAGCTTTTGGGGTCCTCCTCAGATCTGTTGCCAGTACTACAACTCGCATTAGGGTCAGAATATTTTTACTAATACACTTATAATTTTACTGTATGGTTTGGAGGCTTTAGGAGTAGTTAGATAGGATTAGCAACAGTAGATAGATAGTAGTAATAGCAGTAGGCATATTGGAGTAGCAGAAATTTAATGGAAGAACTAGCAGTAGTGTCATGCTGTAGTAGTAGCTAAAGACGCTAAATTGGAGTAATAGTAGCAGTAGGGAATATGAGTCTAGTAGTAGCAGCAGTAATAAATGCTGGAGCTTACCCAACTAAAAACACAATTTAAAGGTACAGAGGGTAGTCCTGCGTTCTGAAACTAAGGGTCCTTTTACATAGCAAGTATTTGCTCCATTCAATTGCAAGTCTGGTGATCGCTAATTTGATCCATACATTTTGCATCTTGTCGGCAGTACATCCCCTGTCTACACAGGGATATACGCTGTCCATTAGCGACCTTTTTTTTGGCCGCATAAAAGATCCGATCCGCCGACGAACTTGTTAACACAGGGCAATGATCGGGAATTAGCGTTCGCATGTAGAAGCGATTATTTACCCGATCATTGGCCCATGTAAAAGGACCTTAAGAATCTAAATTGAGCTCATATCAATTAACAGAGATAAGAGGCTTCAACAAGGCTGCTTTGTTTGGTTCAAGTCACTGCAAGAAACTTTGAAGTTAACAGTTAAGCAAAATAAGGTGGTAGATTGATAGTTGCGGAAATAACCACTACTCTCTAGGTTCTCACTTCATTAACAAGGTTACAAAGAAACACCCATATGTGAAAGCAGGGTGGGAGACAGTTCCACCAAGGACTATTCTGGCCCTGAATAACTGCAATGGAGAATTCCATAACCTTGTTACTCTATTGCAACATTGCTTTTGTGAAATTATTAATATCTTCGTAAATGATACGAATTATATATGTCACCATAGAGCTCTATTTTTGTAAAATTATGTGGCAATGTGTTTTTAAACAGGTAATTTATTTCTAATGTCCTGAGATTTGCAATATCATAAAGATAAACGCATTTTACTAAATTA
The DNA here is from genome assembly GCF_050947455.1 of Rhinoderma darwinii. Lineage (NCBI taxonomy): Eukaryota > Metazoa > Chordata > Amphibia > Anura > Rhinodermatidae > Rhinoderma > Rhinoderma darwinii. The sequence continues at coordinate 461,091,717 of NC_134687.1, forward strand.
ATTCTTTTCTCACATATTACTTACAGATATAGAGAGCAAAGGACATAGAATTATCTTGGACCTTTAAATCTAGTACATCTTTTTCCATAAGGGATGATCACCATAGCTCCCCTTTGTGTAGTCCGTATTTCTTGTAGAGTTTAATTTTTTTGCTTGTCTGTTTTTATGGAAAAACATATGTAGCATTTAGAAGTGATAAAATTGTTTTGTTATACGAGTCCTTCTGTCAAGTTGGACCAGACTAATGTAGACATATTGGAGGGTTGGTGAGGACTTGACTGGAGTGACTTTTCCAATCAGAACAGTTGGAGACATTTTTTAATGACTTCAGCTGTTAGGAAAATGCAAATCTCATATTGCTCTTAGCCCAGGCTGGAGTAGGGGCAGCAGTTTCTTAACACAGGGATACAGAGCAGAAAATAATTTATTGTCCGATAAATCAAGCAGTCCACTCCAGTAGCAAAAATTGAAATCAATGATATAAATCTGTATTTTAATGTCAATGTACTTTTCAGTTTTGCCATGGGAAAGTTAAACATTAGCATTACCATGGAAATGGCTACAAATAGACCTTTGTCCTACTTTCAAGACCCTAAAATCATAACTATTCAATAACTGAAAACATATACTTAAAAAAATTGATTTATAAGCCATGTACTATGCTTAACCCCTTCCTGACATCCGCCGTATATAGACGGCACTGTCGGGCAGGGCTTCCCACAAAGCACAGTACTATTACGTTGCGGTGATAGTGCGGGCTCTGGAGCTGAGTCCGCACCATCACCGCCAAGTGCCAGTTGTATGTTACAGCTGGCACCCTGATGTAACGGCCAGGACCGGAGCTAGCCTCCGATTAACCCCTCAGATACTGCGTTCAATAGAGATTGCAGCATGTGAGGGGTTTTTAGCCACCGGCACACCAGCAACGTGATCACTGGGTTGCCGGTGGCTGAAATGGCAAACGGAGGCCTAATACTGGCCTCCCAGTCTGCCAGCAATGGAAGCCTCCTATGCCCCACTCGGAGGCGGGGCCTAAAAGGCTTCCAGTACCATCGGCTTAGCTTCGGGCTCAGAATCTGAGCCGGCGCATCAGCAGTGGGTGCCCGCTGTATGTTAATTAACTACGGTATTCATTCCGTCAAAACGACAGGACCCTTGCACAACTGAGGCAAATGGAAACCATTTGTACCGTATCCGTCACCATTGAAATCAAACCTATGGTTTCCGTTTGTTTCAGTCAGGGTTACGTTCTGACGGGAAGCTCCGACGAAATGCCAGAACAGAACTCTGATTCAGATGTGAACGAAGCCTTACTTGCTGGCAGCTTACTTAAAGATCAATGGTCCCATCAGACCTCACTTTAATCCCCTGGCTGCTTTCAGCGTTTCTATTGTTTTGTATTGTATTTCCTGACTCCGGTTACAAAATTTGCTACGTCCTGACCTCCACTTCTGCCTTGCCACTTCAGATTTATTCAGGCCATTTTACACTGGGCATTTATCGGGCAGACAAGCGTCCAAAGAATGCTCTTTGCCGATAATTGCCCTGTGTAAACAGGGCAGCAATTAGCAGATGAACGAGCAAACGCTCATTCATCTGCTGATCGTACCATTTAAGAAAACATCTCCCTGTGACGCACTGCCGACATGATAATAATGTATGGGGACGAGCGATTGGAGTAACGACCGCTCGTCACCAGACATAGCACCTTGTGACAGGAGCAAACGAGCGCCGATCAACGAGCTGTCTCGTTCATCGGCGCTTGTTGCACCGGCCAAAATTGGCCGATGCAATAGGTCATTAAACTTTACTTTCAGATTTCCTGATATCAACTTCGTCTCCCTGTACTTCTGCCCATCTCTGACCACCTTTCTGGTATTGACCCTTAGTTGTTCTGACCTAAGCATCTGTATTAATCTCTATATCCCTGCCTGCCATCCTCAGAAGTACACCTGTCGCCAATCGATGACCACTCCAGATTGCAACTTGATGATCTGACGGGGAAAGTCCATAACTCTATGATGGGGTTAAGTGGCAAGAGTAAACTGTTTTGTCAGTGCCAAACAATTCGCAACACAAGAGGTCCTTCTATCTAGATAAGTTTTGTAACAGCAGTACATGTGTGCTTCCTACATGATCAGAGTTTAAGTGTTAGGTTATGTTTACTCTAGTATTGATAACATACGGTATCTTAAAGAGGACCTGTCACTAGGTCATATAAGTTGAACTGGTTTACTGACCTGAATAGCGATGTCTCCCTGATTCCAGCGCTGTTTTTCCTGGACCACTCCTTTCCAAAGATATGGCCCACAGTTGTGTTGGCTCCCTATAGGCCAATTTGCTGAAGTTAGCCAATGGGGAAGAGCTAGCTTCCCTGCCTCTGATGCTGACCAATCAGCACGAGACAACTTGAAGGTGGTTCACGCCTTGTTGGCTAACTACAGAAAATTAGCATATAGGGAGCTAACACAACAGTGGGTCATATGTCTGGAACATGTAGGTATCACACCAAATCTACACCCCACACATTCTCTAGACGATTAATTATGATAGGCCATTAACAGAGCGTCTAGGGTATAGGTTGCAGGTCGGTGGGGTTAATCTGGTAGGGTTTAAAAGGGCCAGTTGTTTTCCCTATAGCATTTCTTGACCCACCCACTTTTTTAAAGGACAACTTCCTTTTTTATCAATATGAAGTAAAAGTTTTATTATGTCGTTTTTTTGATCAGTCGGTTTTTTCGGTGACTTTTCAAGTACCAGGAAAAAAAATTAAAACGACAGTGCTAGAATCAGGGAGACAACGCTATTCAGGTCAAGTAACCAGTTCAACTTATATGACCTAGTGACAGGTACTCTTTAATGCTAGTAAATGTTGTAACTAGTGCACCTTGATAAGCAGCTCCAAAGGGACCTAGTAGCTGCTTATGCCCCTTTCCCTATAGAAAAAAATCAATGGATCCAAGTGTACAAGTTTATGGGAGTATACAGAAACACAAAGAGACAAATACCTGCACCGTATAGTAATATATAAGACCAAAAGAAGAAAGAAATGCTGGGAAACCAAACGGTAATGAAAAAATACAAAAATTCTTTATTAACATGAATAAGTCATACAATAATAAAAGAATCCATAGGCCAACAGTAAAAACAAGGATACTCAGCTGGAAATTGTCCAGATGAACGCTGAGGATAGGTAAACTATGTGTGAATCCCCTGATAGAGCAAATGCAAGAGATAAGGATATCTAATATATTCAGTTAAAATTAGCAAATCAGATATATATACATGCACACTTGCATGCAGTGAAGATCAAAAATACATTAATCCTAGTTCAAGATAATTTGCAGTCAGTGACTGATGTTTTAATCAGGGTGCAATATATGCTAGGCACCACACATATACTATGCATGCAGAAAGACTGAACATGCACAGACAAAAGTAGAACAAAAAAAGGTATGGTACATCAGTAAGTAAGCCATAATATGGAAGTCTGACATACCCATAGTAGAGAGACCGGACAATCACAGCTGGGATCCACCCCAACGCGCGTTTCGGCGCTAATGCCTTCGTCTGGGGGTCATAGTGTAGTAGGCAAGTAAAGGTAGTGAACTGATATAACCAGAAAGGTATTGCACTCACTAAATGAGTGAATAATCGGCATATTGCACTCAATGGCACATGGAAATCATTCTAAATCACAGTGTTGAGTGTTGGGTTGCTCAATATTGAAGCGTTAATACATCACACATTATAATCAATATATTCAAATGAGCTTTTATTTATTTTAATCAATTAAGCAAGCAAACAAATAAATGACTGAATAAATAAATATAAAAGCTCTGCATGAAGTTTTGTAAACTTCTGTCCAATTCTGCAGGACATATTGGTCGTACAAATGGTCATCATAGTTATATAGTATATCCTACATTTAAACATGGTAATTTTCACCTACTGAACTTTATAGCACAGGTATTTGTCACTTTGTGTATCTGTATACTCCCAAACGCATGTACACTTGGATCACTCAATTGATCTATAAGCAATGGGACATAAGCAGCTACCAGGCACCTCTTGTGCTGCTTATCAAAGTGCTCCATACACCATTCACTAGCATCTGATATTAACATATGAAATGTGATCATTTAGTCTGTTCACATGTGCTACTATTTCAGAACTCACTAAGATATCCATATTCCAGCATTTCACCCCCTATTGGCTTATATGCAGCATATAAGGCTCCATAATAGGAATTTGCTCTTTGGCAAAATACTGACAAGGCCAATTTCCACTGATTCACTCATCTCTAGTAACAAGATGATCTTCTCTGACAGCTGGAATTCTATTCCATGTGTCAGAAAAGTTTACAGGCATTTCCTTATCCAATTATTGTTATTGCTACTCTCATCACATTTAACTTCATGATGTTGTGATGGTAAATACTTTTGTGCCTAAATAAGAGAAGCATTTAACATCACATCGATTTTACAGGGTAACACGACACAATATTTGTTTTCTAAATATCACATTTAACATTAAGTGGTTAAGCATTACGACGTTATTGTGATTTTCCCTATGATCGGAAGAGCTTTCCATTCATAGCATGAATATGTCCATGTGCAATGTTTATCGTGGGATTTATTCCCAGCTTTACCTACAGCCATTATTAGCAGGGTGCATTTAAATTTTTAGTTTATATCTACAACAACATGGTGAAATAATGTTCTATTTTATTTTTTAATCTAATACATAGGAGTTGATTTACTCTTAATTTCAGCATAGCTGCATTGTAATACCAATTTTCAATTAACGCATTCTGCTGTAGTTCCCATGTCCGCTGCTATCTGTGACAGTTTTTCCTTTTAAATTTCTAGATGCATGGACAAAGTCCCAAGGGATATTAGTGAGTTTTCACTGTATTAATGCGACAGTGTTTTTGTTGATAATCTTCTGCCTTGCCACAAACCCACAGGGCTCCCATAAACATAATTATGATGGAAAGTGCTCTCAAAGTATTTTACAATGTTTGCTAAACTATAGATTATTACAATAATAGAAACTCGACTTTTATGTGAAAATGGTTAAAACACCTTCGGGCTATTTAGTTAGCTAGCATTTTTGTATTAAGGCTAAAGAAATTTACAGTTTCATCTTATCATTCTCGTGGTAGCTTGCGTTTAGTAATTAAATTCTCGCAACAGTGTAGTTGGGTGCCAGGCAAAAGCATACTGGCTGAGGAAGGCTTTCCGCTGTGTGCCAAGTGAAATTATTTCCAACAGCCATCAGCAGCATCCGAAAACATGCCCAAAAGACAGGAGCTGTAGGACTCAGATCAAGGAGGAATCATGGATTATACAAAGAACTGCTTGTTCCTTTGCGTAGAGGATCTTTTGAATGCCTTAGGGGAATTAATACCAATTTACTAAACATTGTTTTGTTTTTTGAAAAGACAATTGCCCTCATAGAAAGTAATGTAAAATATTTATGTATAAGCTTAATAATGACCTAATAAACAAAATATTGCCAGCACAATTTTGGTTTAATTATATACATTAAGATCCATTTTCAAATACCCATTTAAGGAATTCTGTGGATGGGTCCCTCATTTCTTTCATCCATTAGTCAAAGCAGAGAGTTATTTCAGAAAGCATCTCTGACTATAGAAGACCTGGCAAACCCATATATTATACACCTATTGATTTAGATTTGAATTAGATTTGAAATTGTACTTATTTTCACCTGTGGTGGCACTGCAGGGAAACTGGATACTTGTTGATGGGTTTACGCACAGGCTACATCTGATTGATGGATATCCCAGCAGTTTATCGTAGGGGGATCTTTCTTACAAAACTGGATTATCAAAAGTGGACCACCGCTTTAAGATTTCCAGTTACTACCACTCTTTTATAAATGGATTACTGCTACAATGACAATGCTGACTTAAATTAAATAAGTAAATTAATATTAGTATTCTATTCTATTCTATTTTATTTGTAGGAAATGACAATGTACAACAATGAGACAAATCATTATCTGACGTTACATTTTTAGCTCAGGATTGTTAATTCATTTTTAGATGTAAAGTTAGACACAAAATTTGCATTGTAAGATTCAAATTTATTAAGATACAGAGAAGGCTGCTGAAGTCGTTTAAGGGTTAAGTATAAGTTGTGGTCCATTTCCTCAGCATAGACATAATTGATTGTTGAAATCTATTCAAAAGAAGTGACATTCTGTGAATCTCCAGATGAAAAGAACGATTTGGAAACATGCCAACCCTGGCTCAACGTGACCTTTCCAAGCACAAAGGATGAATTCTGTGTGCCCTTCTCACAGACATCTAAGTAGAACTGTATCTCACTACTCTCCTTCCTCCATGTTCATTTTAGTCTCTTGTAAAATCAATACGTAATTATCTGTACCTCTGTTGTACACCCTCCCCATTACCAAAATTCAAGGACTCTGATAGGTATTTACAGCAATCCTCTCAAGTCTAGGAGATTATTGACGTGCCACAAATACCTGACTGTAAGATAAGCATGACATACAAGACTGGTAGTCCTATCATATTACTGGTTTGTCCTTTCTTGGTTCTTGGCCATGCAGCTTTGGAGTGTTTTCAAATAGAATTAAAAGGGACTTTCACTTAAAGTATTTAGAAAATTCATCTATAGTAATTATCTGAGAGAAGTGTGTGTCATTCCCCTTTTAAAGTGAACTTACAGACAAAGTATAACTTAACCGGTTAAGGACTAGGCTGTTTTACAGCTAAATGACCAGAGCAAATTTCACAATTTTGCTATGCGCTTCTTTACATGACTATAACTCAGCAGGTGAATAAAGTTCATCTTTGAATTTTACACTCTTTTTAAAGGACAGATAGGGCTTTGTTTTAGTGGCATTTGTCAGTATATATCATTTTTTTTTTTTTCACTAAAGTGGGCAAAATTGGAAAAAAATGCAAGAATTTAACAATTGCGTCGGTTTATGCTAGCATTTTTCACACACGGTATGAACCACGGCCAAAATTCATCTCCTTTCACATTCTTCCACTTCTCCCGTGCATGGGGATACCAAATATGTGAGCCTTATTCACTGTGCGGGCATGTGCCAGGGCTTGGCATAAAAGGAGGCTTTTTGGCCTTTTCGGTCCAGGAATTTTGCATTTGATTTCATAGCAGCATACGGTTTTCTTGGGGGCGTAATGCTGCTGAAACATTAGAAACACCCCATAAATGACTTCATTCAAACAAGTAGACCCCACAAGGTTTCCTTCAAGGGGTTTATCATATTTTTAGACAGTCCAGTTTTCTTCTGAAAGTTTCTTGAATAAGATGGAACAAAATAAAATCAGCACTTTTTTAGCAAATGCGTCAGTTTAGGCTAGTATTTTTCACACACGGTATAGACCATGGACAAAATTCATCTCCTTTCACGTTCTTCCACTTCTCCCGTGCATGGGGATACCAAATATGTGTGCCTTATTCACTGTGCGGGCATGTGCCAGGGCTTGGCATAAAAGGAGGCTTTTTGGCCTTTTCGGTCCAGGAATTTTGCATTTGATTTTAGAGCCGCATACTGTTTTCTGGGGGGCCTAATGCTGCTGAAACATTAGAAACACCCCATAAATGACTTCATTCACACAAGTAGACCCCACAAGGTTTTCTTCAAGGGGTTTATCATATTTTTAGCAAGTCCAGTTTTCTTCTGAAAGTTTCTTGAATAAGATGGAACAAAATAAAATCAGCACTTTTTTAGCAAATGCGTCAGTTTAGGCTAGTATTTTTCACACACGGTATAGACCACGGCCAAAATTCATCTCCTTTCACGTTCTTCCACTTCTCCCGTGCATGGGGATACCAAATATGTGTGCCTTATTCACTGTGCGGGCATGTGCCAGGGCTTGGCATAAAAGGAGGCTTTTTGGCATTTTCGGTCCAGGAATTTTGCATTTAATTTTAGAGCCGCATACTGTTTTCTGGGGGGCCTAATGCTGCTGAAACATTAGAAACACCCCATAAATGACTTCATTCACACAAGTAGACCCCACAAGGTTTCCTTCAAGGGGTTTATCATATTTTTAGCAAGTCCAGTTTTCTTCTGAAAGTTTCTTGAATAAGATGGAACAAAATAAAATCAGCACTTTTTTAGCAAATGCGTCAGTTTAGGCTAGTATTTTTCACACACGGTATAGACCACGGCCAAAATTCATCTCCTTTCACGTTCTTCCACTTCTCCCGTGCATGGGGATACCAAATATGTGTGCCTTATTCGCTGTGCGGGCATGTGCCAGGGCTTGGCATAAAAGGAGGCTTTTTGGCATTTTCGGTCCAGGAATTTTGCATTTGATTTTAGAGCCGCATACTGTTTTCTGGGGGGCCTAATGCTGCTGAAACATTACAAACACCCCATAAATGACTTCATTCACACAAGTAGACCCCACAAGATTTCCTTCAAGGGGTTTATCATATTTTTAGCAAGTCCAGTTTTCTTCTGAAAGTTTCTTGAATAAGATGGAACAAAATAAAATCAGCACTTTTTTAGCAAATGCGTCAGTTTAGGCTAGTATTTTTCACACAAGGCATAGACCACGGCCAAAATTCATCTCCTTTCACGTTCTTCCACTTCTCCCGTGCATGGGGATACCAAATATGTGTGCCTTATTCACTGTGCGGGCATGTGCCAGGGCTTGGCATAAAAGGAGGCTTTTTGGTCCAGGAATTCTGCATTTGATTTTAGAGCCGCATACTGTTTTCTGGGGGGCCTAATGCTGCTGAAAGATTAGAATCACCCCATAAATTACTTCATTCACACAAGTAGACCCCACAAGGTTTCCTTCAAGGGGTTTATCATATTTTTAGACAGTCCAGTTTTCTTCTGAAAGTTTCTTGAATAAGATGGAACAAAATAAAATTACCTTTTTTTTTTAACAATTGCGCCAGTTTATGCTAGCTTTTTCACACACAAAATGGACCACGGACAAAATTCATCGCATTTCACATTCTTCCACTTCTCCCGTGCATGGGGATACCAAATATGTGTGCTTTATTCACGGGCATGTGCCAGGGCTTGGCATAAAAGGAGGCTTTTTGGCCTTTTCGGTCCAGGAATTCTGCACTTGATTTTATAGCCGCATACTGTTTTCTGGGGGGCGTAATGCTGCTGAAACATTAGAAACACCCCATAAACGACTTCATTCACACAAGTAGACCCCACAAGGTTTCCTTCAAGGGGTTTATCATATTTTTAGACAGTCCAGTTTTCTTCTGAAAGTTTCTTGAATAAGATGGATCAAAATAAAATTAGCAATTTTTTAGCAAATGCGTCAGTTTATACCAGCATTTTTCACACACGGCTTAGACCACGGTCAAAATTAATCTCCGTTCACATTCTGCCACTTCTCCCGTGCATGGGGATACCAAATATGTGGCCTTATTTATCACATAGAGAAGTAGGAGGGCGGAGGATAGAAGAAGATTATTTCACAAATCGCTTTTTTTCAAAGCTGGTTTTACAAAACTCAACAGAGTTTCTATAACACTTCCAAAATATCTGCTCTTGAAGCAGAAATCCCAAAATATTCATCTAGGGGTATAATGGGAATTTATTTTTTGGGGTTTTCTAAAATAAGAAATTTCAGGTTAATGCAAATGGAACTCTCCAGCAGATGAACTTTAGAAAACATCAAACATGACATCCACCCCCCCCCCACCCATTCCCTCCCTCACCCTTGGAGTAAAATCAGGGGAAAAATAAAAACGTAATGTAGGGCAAATATATTTTCAACAAATTAACTAAAATCTAATAATTCAGAACAGTGTGGTATTTTTTAAAACATGGCTCAATGCACAGGCCTGGTTGCGAGGGACATGAGGGACAGAAATATCGGGAATCTTTGCGGTGCCCGTCTTTTCTGCAGACGCGGCACTTTTTCTGGGGGTTGCTTCTGGTTGCTGTTGGGGGAATCCGACTGATGAAGTGTCTTTCAGTCAGTCGCGTGACATCCTCAGACTGGGGGCATTCTCGGGTGTCCTGAACATCAAAAATGAGGCCTTCAATAATTTTCTCCTGGAAATCCAGGTATGTGTCTCTGCCTCTGTTTTTTTTATAGAGCACAAATGAGTTGTGGATGGCCACCTGTAACAAATAAATGGCCACTTTTTTGTACCAGGTTTTAGTTTTGCGTTTTACTAAATAGGGCTGTAAAACCTGGTCGCTTAAATCCACCCCCCCCCCCATGTACTTGTTATATTCGGACACGCTCACTGGTTTGTGCTTGTCCGATGTTGCCCCTCTTTCCCTCACTGCCACTGTTCCTGCGGTATGAATCGTGCTTAGCACATACACATCTTTGCGATCCCTGAACTTGACCGCCAGCAATTCTTCAGATGCATAAGCACAGGAGTCCCCCTTTACCATGCGCTTCCCCACTAATTGCTGTGGAAAACCAATTCTGTTTTTGCGCATGGTACCACATGCCCCAGTCCTTGCAGCATGCAAATGCCTAAACAGGGGCACACTGGAATAAAAATTATCACAGTACAGGTGGTACCCCTTGTGAAGCAGAGGCTGCATGATCTCCCACACGATCTTACTGCTGGTGGAAAGATCAGGGGGGCATCCAGGAACATTTATTGTGCGGTCCCGCCCTTCATAAATCCTGAAGGCGGTGGTATATCCTGACCCGCTTTCACACAATTTGTAGAGCTTAACGCCATATCTTGCCCTTTTGGAAGGTAGATATTGGCGAAAGCTGAGTCTGCCATGAAAGTTGAGGAGGGATTCGTCCACACTTACATTCTGCTCAGGGGTGTAGAGTTGCAGAAATAAATTATTCAGGGAATTTATTAGCGGTCTTATTTTGAACAACCGATCCCGGTTTGCATCGGTACTTGGGGGGGCCTGTGCGTTGTCATTGAAGTGGAGGAACCTCATTATTGTCTCATAACGAGACCTGGGCATTACTGCAGAATATACTGGGGTGGCTTGGGCGGGTCTTGTTGACCAGTAAGACCTAATGGAGGGCTTTTTGACAATACCCATATTTAGGGTGAGCCCCAAAAAAATTTTTAATTCCTGCAAATTGGTGGGCGTCCAATCTCTGGCATGGGTGGATGAAGGTTTCTGACTTATATATTGCGTGGCATATAAATTTGTTTCGTGGACAATCTGATTTAGGATGTCGTCCGTTATAAATAAATGGAAGTAATCCATTTGGACAAAATTTGTATTGTCCACGGTTATGCCAGGAGTGGCCGTAAATCCGTGGATTCTAGGCCCAAAAGATGGGGCAGGTGCCCATACAAGAGCCTGGACTGGAGGGACCAGGCTGTCCCGTGCTACAGCGCTACTTGGCCCTGCGCTTTCATGTTCTGCAGTTTCGACTGCATCAGGGACAACGTCCCCTGAAGATGAACCTGAAGTGACGCTGTCATCGTCACTACCTAAAACAGGTTCCATCTCGGACGCCATCTCTGATGCGGTCTCCGACTCAGACCACAGCATGGCGTATGCCTCCTCGGCGCTAAACAACTTCCTCGCCATAACGTAACTAACACTAACACTAACTAAACAAATTTTTTTTTTTTTTTTTTTTTTATATAAAACACACAAACTAACTGCTATATATATCTACACTACCGCTAACAAAAAAATAAACCGCTATTGCTATATATATTATATATATGTGGATATATATATAATTATATACTCCCTACCTGCCTATTCTAATAGAATAAAAGAAAGAAAGGTAGATAGATAGAAAAAAAGATAGATGGATAGATAGATTGTATAGATAGATAGAAATCTATCTATACAGAGAATGTTTTAGTGTAATTGTATTTTTTTTCACTGTAATCTTCTGGCAGCAATTCTCTCGAGTCTCTTCTTCTCCTCAAACTGAAACAATGTTTGAGGAGAAGAAAAGAGGCAGGAGATTTACTGCCAGAAAAGTCAAAATAAAACAAATGTGATCGCTGTGATAGGTTTTCACAGCGACCACATGATCAGGGACCATCAGATTGGTCCCTGATACTCTGCCCAGTGCCCAGAGCTGTTGGTAACAGCGAGGGCACAGGGCTGTGTGCACGCGATCGCGTGCACACTGTTTTCTATGCAGAAATGCATGTGATCGCTGTGATTGGTTGTCACAGCGATCACATGTTCAGGGGCCAAAAGATTGACCCCTGACATTCTGCCCAGTGCCCATGGCTGTTAGCAACAGCCAGGGCATAGAGCTGTGTGCACGCGATCGCGCGTGCACAGTCTCTGAAGTGCGGCCGTATATATACTATACGCCGGACTTTAGAGACCCTGACCGCTGGCCGTATATTTACGGCCAGCGGTCGGGAACCTGTTAAAGTGCAGCTAAATGTTTGACAAACTTCTGACATGTCATAGTGACATGTCAGAAGTTTGGATTGGTGGGGGTCCGAGCAATCCCCCACCAATCTCTAGACTGAAGCAGCTGAAGTGCTCATGTGATCGCTCAGCCACTTCGTGTCTGTTCGGCTTTTTCCGGAAAGCCGTTGTATTGGAGTATGGGCTCATAGACTTTCTATTGAGTCCGTACACCGATACATTTATTTCCGGAAACAGCCAAACAGACACGAAGCGGCTGAGTGCTCACACGAACGCTTCAGCTGCTTTGTTCTAGCGATTGTTGGGGGCCTCAGTGCTCGGACCCCCACCATTACAAACTTCTGACATGAGCGCTCACACGAACGCTTCAGCTGCTTTGTTCTAGTGATTGGTGGGGTCTCAGTGCTCGGACCCCCACCAATACAAACTTCTGACATGTCACTATGACATGTCAGAAGTTTGTCAAACGTTTAGCTACACTTTAAGGTAGAAAAAGAGAACATTGCCGGCACCCGACGTGTATGGCACGTGCTCAACTTCTAAGTCCGTACCATATTGGGGTAACTCACATCCACTGTACATGTACCGTGGATGTTGCTTAGGGGTCAACGGTACACAGCAACATTCCTGGCCACCCACTGTGCAAGGAACTACAATATAGCCCTATTCACTTGAATAAAGAAATTCTGCAGTTCCTTGTACAATAGGTGGATAAGAATGCTGCTGTACTGTAAAGGATCTGCCAGGCACAGCTTCGGGGTTAACTCCCTTAATTAATCAGTCAGCACCTGAATCTACATCCCTGAGACTGACTCCAGCTTCCACCACTCAGGCTGGCAGGCTTAGGAGTGGGAGAGCCTATCGCAGCCTGGCCAGACTCAGCTAGCTCCCGCCCTCTGTCTATTTATACCTGCATTTCCTGTTCCTCCTTGCTTGTTATTCTTTTTCGTGTGGTTTCCTGGCCCAGCTACAGCTCCTTCGATTTTGTTCCTGCTCCATACTGACCCTGGCTTACTGACTACTCTTCTGCTCTTCGTTTGGTACCTCGCACACTCCTGGCTTGACTCGGCTCGTTCACCACTCTGGTTGCTCACGGTGTTGCCGTGGGCAACTGCCCCTTTCCCTTGCTTGTATTCCCTTGTATGTTTGTCGTGTTTGTCGTGCACTTACGGAGTGCAGGGACCGCCGCCCAGTTGTACCCCGTCGCCTAGGGAAGGTCGTTGCAAGTAGGCAGGGACAGAGTGGCGGGTAGATTAGGGCTCACTTGTCCGTTTCCCTACCCCCCGGTCACTACATAATAACAAGCCCATACCTAGTCTACCCTGGTCCCTGACACCACTATGGACCCCCGTGAGACCCTGGCTCAGCAAATGCAGGGTCTCTCCCTACAGGTCCAGGCCCTGGCTCAGAGGGTCAACCAGCCTGATGCTACCTTGGTAGTTCCCCTCACCGCACCTCTTGAACCCCACCTCAAGTTGCCCGACCGGTTCTCAGGGGACCGGAGGGCTTTTCTCTCCTTTCGGGAGAGTTGTAGGCTTTACTTTCGTTTAAAGCCTCATTCCTCAGGTTCTGAGAGCCAGCGGGTGGGTATAATTATGTCCCGGCTCCAGGAAGGGCCCCAAGAGTGGGCCTTCTCCTTGGCTCCTGACGCCCCTGAACTTTCCTCCGTTGATTGTTTCTTTTCTGCTCTCGGACTTATTTATGACGAGACTGACAGGACTGCCTTTGCCGAGAGTCAGCTGGTGACCTTACGTCAGGGTAAGAGACCTGTTGAGGAGTATTGCTCTGACTTTAGGAAGTGGTGCGTAGCTTCTCGGTGGACTGACCCTGCCTTAAGGTGCCAGTTTAGGTTGGGTCTGTCGAATGCCCTGAAAGACCTGCTAGTTAGCTATCCCTCTTCTGACTCCCTAGACCAGGCTATGGCTTTAGCGGTACGACTTGACCGACGTCTCAGGGAACGACAACATGAACGTTTATGTGTTTTCTCCTCCGACTCCCCCATGATGCCTCCCGAAGTTCCGCTGCTTCGTTCCTCCCCGAAAGACACAGAGATACCTATGCAACTCGGGGCCTCCGTGTCCCTCCAACAACGTAGAGAATTCCGCAGGAAGAATGGTCTCTGCTTCTACTGTGGGGATGACAAGCATCAAGTGAACAACTGTCCTAAGCGTAAGAATGCAGCCAGAGAACTTCCGCGCCTAAGTGATCATCGGGGAGGTCACTTGGGCGCACAGGTATTTCCAGTAAATAGGAAACGTACTAAGATCTTGCTTCCCTTTCAGGTCTCTTTTGGTGGTAGGTCTGCTACCGGCAGTGCCTTCGTGGATTCAGGGTCCTCTACTAATATTATGTCTGTGGAATTTGCTATGTCTCTTGCTATGCCTCTGATTGATTTGCCTAAACTTGTCCCGGTAGTGGGTATCGACTCTACTCCTCTTGCTAATGGTTATTTTACACAGCATACCCCTGTTTTTGAACTCCTTGTTGGCTCCATGCATTTGGAGCAATGCTCTGTACTGTTGATGCAGGGATTATCGTACGATTTGGTTCTAGGCCTTCCCTGGTTGCAGTTGCATAATCCCACGTTTGACTGGAATACCGGGGAGCTAACCAAATGGGGTAATGAATGTTGTACGTCATGTTTTTCTGTTAATTCTATTTCTCCCCCTGAGGAGGCGAATACGCTACCCGAGTTTGTTCAGGACTTCGCTGATGTTTTCTCTAGGGAGGCCTCCGAAGTGTTACCTCCTCATAGAGAATACGATTGCGCTATCGAATTGGTACCAGGAGCTAAGCTTCCTAAGGGTAGGATATTTAATCTTTCTTGTCCCGAACGTGAAGCCATGAGAGAGTATATCCAGGAATCCCTGGCCAAGGGTTACATTCGTCCCTCTTCTTCTCCGGTAGGTGCTGGCTTCTTCTTCGTGGGGAAGAAGGATGGTGGTCTTAGGCCATGCATTGACTACCGTAGCCTGAATAAGGTCACGGTAAGGAACCAGTATCCCCTTCCTTTGATTCCTGATCTCTTTAATCAGGTTCAGGGGGCCCAATGGTTCTCTAAATTGGATCTACGGGGGGCGTATAACCTTATTCGCATCAAAGAGGGGGATGAGTGGAAGACTGCGTTTAACACGCCCGAAGGCCATTTCGAATACCTCGTCATGCCCTTTGGGTTGTGTAATGCCCCTGCGGTCTTCCAGAATTTCATAAATGAGATTTTGAGAAATTACCTGGGGATATTTCTTGTAGTGTACCTTGATGACATACTGGTGTTTTCCAAGGACTGGTCCTCCCACATTGAGCATGTCAGGAAGGTGCTCCAGGTCCTTCGGGAAAACAAACTGTTTGCCAAAACTGAAAAATGTGTGTTTGGGGTAAAGGAGATACCATTTTTGGGTCAAATCCTGACTCCTCATGAATTCCGCATGGACCCCGCCAAGGTTCAGGCTGTTGCGGAATGGGTCCAACCTGCCTCCCTGAAGGCGTTACAGTGTTTTTTGGGGTTCGCTAATTATTACAGGAGATTTATTGCTAACTTCTCGGTCATCGCTAAGCCTCTTACGGACCTCACTCGCAAAGGTGCTGATCTCCTCCACTGGCCTCCTGAGGCTGTCCAGGCTTTTGAGGTCCTTAAGAAGTGCTTTGTCTCTGCCCCGGTGCTGGTTCAGCCCAACCAAATGGAGCCATTTATCGTGGAAGTTGACGCATCTGAGGTGGGAGTGGGGGCTGTCTTGTCCCAGGGTACCAGGTCCCTCACCCATCTCCGCCCCTGTGCCTACTTCTCCAGGAAGTTTTCGCCAACTGAGAGTAACTATGATATTGGCAACCGCGAACTCTTAGCCATTAAATGGGCATTTGAAGAGTGGCGCCACTTCCTGGAGGGGGCTAGACACCAGGTAACGGTCCTTACCGACCACAAGAATCTGGTTTTCCTAGAATCTGCCCGGAGGCTAAACCCGAGACAAGCTCGATGGGCGTTATTTTTTACCAGATTCAATTTTTTGGTTACCTATAGGGCTGGGTCTAAAAATATTAAGGCTGATGCCCTGTCGCGTAGCTTCATGGCCAGCCCTCCTTCGGAGGAAGATCCTGCTTGTATTTTGCCTCCAGGTATAATCATTTCCTCGATCGATTCTGATTTAGTCTCTGAAATTGCTGCTGATCAAGGTTCAGCTCCCGGGAACCTTCCTGAGAACAAGCTGTTTGTTCCCCTGCAATTCCGGCTAAGGGTACTTAGGGAAAATCATGACTCCGCACTATCTGGTCATCCAGGCATCCTGGGTACCAAACACCTCATTACCAGAAATTATTGGTGGCCTGGGTTGCCTAAAGACGTTAAGGCCTACGTCGCCGCTTGTGAGGTTTGTGCTAGGTCCAAGACTCCCAGGTCCCGACCAGCGGGCTTACTGCGTTCGTTGCCCATTCCCCAGAGACCTTGGACACATATCTCCATGGATTTTATCACCGATTTTCCTCCATCCCAAGGCAAGTCGGTGGTGTGGGTGGTGGTAGACCGCTTCAGTAAGATGTGCCACTTTGTGCCCCTCAAGAAACTACCCAACGCCAAGACGTTGGCTACCTTGTTTGTCAAACACATCCTGCGTCTCCATGGGGTCCCTGTCAATATTGTTTCGGACAGAGGGGTACAATTTGTTTCATTGTTTTGGAGAGCCTTCTGTATGAAGTTGGGGATTGATCTGTCCTTCTCCTCTGCCTTCCATCCTGAAACCAATGGTCAAACGGAGAGGACTAATCAATCTCTAGAACAATACTTAAGGTGTTTTGTCTCTGACTGTCAATATGATTGGGTCTCATTCATTCCCCTTGCCGAATTTTCCCTTAATAACCGGGTCAGTAACTCGTCAGGGGTCTCTCCCTTTTTCTGTAATTTTGGGTTTAATCCACGGTTCTCCTCCGTTTCACCTGGTAGTTCCAACAATCCCGAGGTAGAGGTCGTTCATCGGGAACTGTGCACAGTCTGGGCCCAGGTTCAGAAGAACCTAGAGGCGTCCCAGAGCGTACAAAAAACTCAGGCTGATAGAAAACGTTCTGCTAACCCCCTGTTTATGGTCGGGGATCTGGTGTGGTTGTCGTCTAGGAACTTGCGTCTCAAGGTTCCGTCCAAGAAGTTTGCTCCCCGCTTTATTGGGCCGTATAAGGTCATTGAGGTCCTCAATCCTGTCTCCTTCCGGCTGGAGTTACCCCCGTCTTTTCGTATACACGACGTGTTTCATGCCTCCCTCCTTAAACGCTGCTCCCCGTCCTTGGCTCCCTCGAGGAGACCTCCTGTTCCCGTCCTCACCCCTGAGGGGGTGGAATTCGAGGTGGCCAGGATTGTGGACAGCAAGATGGTCCAAGGCTCCCTCCAGTACCTGGTCCATTGGAGAGGTTACGGGCCCGAGGAGAGGACTTGGGTACCCGCCCGGGATGTTCACGCTGGGGTATTGGTCAGGAGGTTCCACCTGTGTTTCCCCAGTAAGCCAGGTCCACTTAGAAAGGGTCCGGTGGCCCCTCATAAAAGGGGGGGTACTGTAAAGGATCTGCCAGGCACAGCTTCGGGGTTAACTCCCTTAATTAATCAGTCAGCACCTGAATCTACATCCCTGAGACTGACTCCAGCTTCCACCACTCAGGCTGGCAGGCTTAGGAGTGGGAGAGCCTATCGCAGCCTGGCCAGACTCAGCTAGCTCCCGCCCTCTGTCTATTTATACCTGCATTTCCTGTTCCTCCTTGCTTGTTATTCTTTTTCGTGTGGTTTCCTGGCCCAGCTACAGCTCCTTCGATTTTGTTCCTGCTCCATACTGACCCTGGCTTACTGACTACTCTTCTGCTCTTCGTTTGGTACCTCGCACACTCCTGGCTTGACTCGGCTCGTTCACCACTCTGGTTGCTCACGGTGTTGCCGTGGGCAACTGCCCCTTTCCCTTGCTTGTATTCCCTTGTATGTTTGTCGTGTTTGTCGTGCACTTACGGAGTGCAGGGACCGCCGCCCAGTTGTACCCCGTCGCCTAGGGCGGGTCGTTGCAAGTAGGCAGGGACAGAGTGGCGGGTAGATTAGGGCTCACTTGTCCGTTTCCCTACCCCCCGGTCACTACATGTACGCTATTAAATCAGAAAGGGCTTCTCCCCTTCATTCATGTAATTAACGGGTGGTTCCAGAGCTCGGAAAACCCAAACCGATCATGAAATGCCATTAATTCTCATGAAGAGGAATAACAATTCAAAAAGATTAATGCTATGTCAATTCCCACTAATGGAAATTTGCTTCATCGGTAATAACAAATATAAGCTTTTAAAAAAATATATTAAAAAATTGTCCTTTATTGCTGATTATACACTAGAGTTGCAACAATTGGGCTGCGTTTATATGTGCCATGTTTGCTGTGGTTATGCTGTGGTTTTTCTAGTGTTTTTCTTTTATTTACCAGAAATAATTTTAAAATGACAAGAACATTTTCCTGTAGTTTTAACGAAAAAAATAAATAGTAAAAACAAGAGCAAAATTTATACATATGAACACAAACTAAATAAGTTAAAAAGCACTTAAGTTACAGGGCTGATTCTTGAAAACCTAACCTTTAATTCAAATGCACATACAATTAATAAAATATTAATGACTGGAACAATACATTGTATACATACATTAATAATAAGGACGGATTTATATGGTAGTAGGAACAGAAAGATTGCTTAGCTGCCACACTTATCCTGGCCTTTTTTTTTTTTACGGCAGTTGCACTGGAAATATTATATACAAGGATAATAAAAAAAACACACCCTGCAAATCCCCATGGTACCACTGCCGATAAACCCAGTGCCCCCATCCCTTGAAAAAATGGTGACCTCACAAATCTGTCTCTTCTTAAATTCCTAGTGCACCCTTAAACATTTAAGTGACATATAAAAACAATCTTGTTCCTACACGTTTCCACGGTGTGTTGCGGCCATCTCATCATGATAAAATGGCTGCGACAGGAAAGTGAGCAATTCAAATTAACAATATCAGCACCAGTAGGGCCATTTTTCACATGAAAAATCTTTCCCATCTTGGCAGATATATTGCAATATATGCCTTTTTAGCAACTTGTGTCACAATAGTGAGAAATATAGAAATGTTGGGCAGATGAGGGGTAGAATTGTCCAGTATATGGCTAAATTTAGTATTTTCTCAAAATTTGAAATTAGATGTATCTCTAAAATCAGATACAAAACTTTATAAAACTGAAAACTGTAATTCAAAAAGTGGCATAAAATACAAAACTTTCTCATGTTTACTTCAGCAAGTTTAATTTCATACTTCAGAGCAAATACTATAGACTGCCTGGCAATTAGGAAATACAGATGATATTTAAATGGTCAAATGGTCAATCAAAGACTTTGCTTGCATGAATATGTCAACCGATTTAATCAGTGGGCGCATGAGGATACCAAGGGAATTATTAGGCGAGTGAAATTCTAAACATAGCAAGACAGATACTTCTCCGTACAAGAGCTTTCTTACTCAATTAATGCATAATAGCCATTAAAGGTCAAATGCCCTGCTTAAAAGAAATCCCAGAACACCTTTCTGATAAAAATCATTTATGGTTTGCACTGATACATTAAGGTACATTTTATTCAGTAATGCCTTAAAGGCTTGTGCAGATGCCACTTTTCAAGCCATTATTTGATGGGTGGAAGAATTACACTCTCATAGAGATCTGAGATCTTTTTTGGGTAATAGAACGCATATGCACAACTGAAAGATGCCAAAGAATGGAAGAACACCAGGTATTGCTTAACATTTTCTCTGTCCATCTCTGACGTCTATCTTGAATAGCCCTAATGTGTACAGACACTCTATCAGTCCCCAAAGATCACAGATCTCTGTGTGAGCATTCCTTGCCCCCTTTACTTCCATTAGGTGAACAGATTGAAGAATTCCTGCACAAGCCTTTGTTTTCCATTGATCTGTATTTCATGTTACAAAAATCTCTAATGGCTTTAGCCAACGGTAATACCACTATTTCAGCCCTGCAATATTGATTTTACTATTTTTCTTTTCTTTATTCTGACCAGTTTGACCTTTAACAATTAGTGGAGTGGAAGCAAAAAGACGTAAGCTCTTAGAGTTCTAATCATGTAAAATAAATAATATGCTTCAATAAAACTACTGCAACTGTAGAATGAGTTACTTCAATGGACACTGACTTTTTAAACAACTTATGCTAATCTATAGTATACCTGATATAGATCAACTTTGTCATTTATTTACTGTTAAAATGTATCTGTTTTATCCATGCAAATTCTGTGTGAAGATACTGCCACTAGGTGTTTCCCCTCCTGTAACCTGCTGTTCACCCCCTGTTGTCATGCAAAGTCTATCCCTAGTTACAGAAGGACTGAAGAAGGTGGAGGGTGTCTTTTCACTGCCTTCCTAAACAAGACTATGGAGAGGGGAGGGGGAGCAGGAGGAGGGAACAGAAAGAGACAGATAGACATGCTGTCCCATACAAGTCTTTTAAGAAGGGAGGGGTGAGCAGGGGAGAATACAGGATCAGAGTGAGAAAGACAGAGATGTACTGCTCATTACTGCTGTATAATGTACTCCATGATGTTGCAGCTTCTATATATGTGATAGAGAGAGGAGAGCTGGATTCTCCTCTTTTATGTGTGCTGTGTATAGAAGACATGATAACAGTTATGCTCAGCCCACTAGCTTAGAGTCAACTGAGAATTAGAGAGAGCATGCAGCGGGGAAAACTGCGAAAAATGGTGAATACAAGTCATATAATGGCCAGAAATAGTGTTATTCCTCATGTACACACATGTGACAACTTATTCTGAAAAGTCACCTGAAAAGTTAGGTACGCTTTCAGTCCTGTATGTATTTAGATGCATAGTTATGATCCCAGATAGATAGATAGATAGATAGAGAGAGAGAGAGAGAGAGAGAGAGAGAGAGAGATAGATAGATAGAGATAGATAGATAGATAGATAGATAGATAGATAGATAGATAGATAGATAGATAGATAGATAGATAGATAGATAGATAGATAGATAGATAGATAGATAGATAGATCGATAGATATGGGATGGATGGTGGATGGATAGATAGATAGATAGATAGATAGATAGATAGATAGATAGATAGATAGATAGATAGATAGATAGATAGATACTATGTATAAGTTTATACTTTTTTTACACACAGCATTACATAAGTACTTATGCTCTGACATCCGTGGTCGCTGACCACAAACTCCTCCCTTCCTGCCGACGCCTTTCTCTCCAGAAATGCCAGCACATGCGGCCGTCTTGATCCGCAGTAACCACTAGGGTACGCGCGCGAGCTCAGTTCAGCCTTAAAGAGCCAGAGCGCACACATGTGTGAGATTGAGCTGATTGCTCCCAGATCACCCTGGACTATAAGAAGGGCCCTGCCCCTTCTTGCATTGCCTGAGCGTTGTTTGTACCTACCTGTGTCTGTCTTTGCAAATGGTCCCCTGAGTGTTTTCCATTTCCAGTGTTCCCGTTCCTGCTACCTGTATCCCGTGCTACCGTTTCTCCTGTGCTGTACAGTGTTGGAGTCGTGTTGTGTCGCCTACTACACCCGCTGTGTTTCATCGCACCTGTTGTCTGCATGCTGCCAGAGTTCCATCCGAGCCTAAACCATTGCTACTGTCTGAATTGCCACAGGTGCTTATCCAAACTATAGACATTCACTTTGTACCCTGTTTGGCCAGCTGCTTTACCACTACGGCGGTACGGCCCAGTGGGTCCACACCCCTATCGTGACATATACATAGTTGCCACTTGAGACATATGGACCAACCATCACTATTTGTTTATACGTCCTTATATTAGGACTAGCCAATATTAACAACATACTGCATTAGCAAGAAATAAAAACAGGAAGGGAAAGAGGGTTAAAAAAAAAGACATGTGGAAAAATATTTAAGGGGAGATTAAGTGATGTTGGCAAGTTTAGGGTCTACTTGAAACCTGGGCATAATCTGGATGGGTTCATTGAGGAAAGTTCAGTAGGTGGAGAGTCTGTGTTCAATCATGGTTGATAAATGTTCTTAAGCACAGTTGTGGGTTTTGTTAGTTCAAGGGTGCCAAATATGGCCCAGGTGCGCGTAAAGGCCCATTTACACAAGCAGATATTCGTATTAGTGATCTTTCATACGGTTGCTGTAAGCGATTGAATAGTTATTACAGACAAGTATTTACACACAACTTTATCGTCCTAATAATCGATAACGATTCATGTTTACGTACCACAATGTCAAAACAACCAACGATTATTTTTATGTTCGCATATACGACCATTTGTGCTGTCAATAAGCGCTTTATTTGCTACATCTAATCACATTAAGCGATTATCTTGTACAATCGCTCATTAACGTAGTAGTCTGAACGATTATCTATTCATGGACCTTATGCCAGACACCATATGTATGTGTTTCATAAAGTTGTCTAATCTTCTCCAAATGATATGACAAAGACCATAGACTATTATTCAGATCAGCGCGCCAGTTCCAAATTACACTACAGCCAAGTCTAAGGACGTTGCTATCGTCCGAAACGCGTAGGCTTTAAAGGATCATATTCTCCCATTTCCCACACACCAGGATCATACCCTATTGGACTTTTAACGAAAAACAAATAAACTTGGAAAACCGTTCCATTTTATCTTCACTCAAGCGCTGGATTCAACTTCCTTGTTACCTCTGTTCCTGCATCGTGTGCCGACACGAAGGATCCGGGCGCTGACAGCGACACTCACTACTGTGTCAGGTGAGCTGGAGGATTCCTCCCCTTGTTTCCTTACTACTACCAAATCGGTGTTTTTCTTACATGCTCACATCTGTCAAATGTCCACAACTGAACAACTGTGAGCTCACCAGAATATCTGTGCATGCTGTTGTTTCATTATACCGGATGGTGTGTTTCAATGGGTCTATGAAAGTCTGCTAAACCAAGGAAAATCTATACTTTAAACGCACACGTGACATCACGATCACGTTGGATACTAGTTTGCACCTAGCTGCAACAAATATAATTAATACGTTGGCTTTTTTCTGTATCACATTGATTTTAACCCATCACATCAAGGTTATAAACACCTTGGAGGCTCTCGCAGGACACACGGGACGGTACAAACAAACTAGTCCATATGGCAAATGAGGTTCAGCTAACCCGAACAGAATTAGCCGAGAAAGTATTTGGCACAAATGACAACCTGACCGAAAATGAAACAGACATGGAGGACCTTTTCCATAGTCTTGAAAAACTTCTGGCACAACAAGCCAAAATTTGGTGGGATCTCACCACTCTCAAAAACTACATTGCAAAAGACATGATTCCAAGGGGCCTAAGACTGAGAAAAACACCTACTTTCATCTACACTGAAGATTTCCTAAGAGAATGGAATCAAACGTTATCTGAGTGTTCTATCAATTAAATGAAATTGATCACTAAACAGGAACAACTCAAACTGTTAGAACTGGACACTCAAATATCGGACACCAGGAAACAGTTAGAGGTTTTTTCCAGCTCACCTTCTTTTTCCTTTCTTCACACACGTACTTGTAACATATTTAAAAAGTGTGTAAAATAAATGACACACCAGGACAAGACTGTTTACAAAAAAATCTTCCTTATAGTACAGGAGATATAGTGCTCAATGCAAAAAAAAAAAAAAAAAGTCAATTCAATATTGGTGATATCATCATTTCTTTGCAGAGTTAAAGAAAAATGCTCCAAATTGTTGCAAAAACATGTGAGTGATCTATTTCCCAGGAGGATATATATAAAACTCTGTGGGGTAATGACCCCTCCTACCCGTTCCGTAGTGTGTTAAAGTCCTGTTCCGTTCTTATGGCTGGGGACTGGGAAGCCTCACTTGTTTCTTTTATATGATTTTAGGCAATCAATCATTTATTTTCTCCCGACGCGTTTCCTTATGGCCAGAATTCCTCAGGGGAGATAAGGCCAGATAACCTCCTTGACAGGGGGCACAAATGAAGTTGGAGCTGTATTGAAGTTTCAATCTTCTGCAGTGGCAGAGATTCCTCAGAGCACTTGTTTCCTCGTGCTGGAGTAAACGCTGGTTCCGGCGTGTGACGTCCTCACGCCGGAACCAGCGTTTACTCCAGCACGAGGAAACAAGTGCTCTGAGGAATCTCTGCCACTGCAGAAGATTGAAACTTCAATACAGCTCCAACTTCATTTGTGCCCCCTGTCAAGGAGGTTATCTGGCCTTATCTCCCCTGAGAAATTCTGGCCATAAGGAAACGCGTCGGGAGAAAATAAATGATTGATTGCCTAAAATCATATAAAAGAAACAAGTGAGGCTTCCCAGTCCCCAGCCATAAGAACGGAACAGGACTTTAACACACTACGGAACGGGTAGGAGGGGTCATTACCCCACAGAGTTTTATATATATCCTCCTGGGAAATAGATCACTCACATGTTTTTGCAACAATTTGGAGCATTTTTCTTTAACTCTGCAAAGAAATGATGATATCACCAATATTGAATTGACTTTTTTTTTTTTTTTTGCATTGAGCACTATATCTCCTGTACTATAAGGAAGATTTTTTTGTAAACAGTCTTGTCCTGGTGTGTCATTTATTTTACACACTTTTTAAATATGTTACAAGTAAAAGTTACATTTTAAACGAAACTCTAGTCCTATTCCAGTGATTCAATTATTAATTATTGTAGAGTATACAAAATATCAAGTCCTGCGGTGGAAGGCTTCAAATATACCACTAACACCTTTCACACACGTACATCATCGGCTATGGTTTGTTCCTATGCGTACCCCACAAAAAATTTCAGCAACTCTACTCAAACAGACACATTTATCATCCAAAATTACATTAATTGCAATACTGAATCTGTTATTTATGTAATTGAGTGCACAGAGTGCCATCTGAAATATGTGGGCTGTACAAACCGGAAATTAAAAACTAGAATACTGGAACACCTTAGTTATGTAAGAAATCCGAATATTCTCAATGTCTCTAACGCATCAAAACACTTCATACATCAACATAACAGGGCAACTAAAACCTTTCGTTGCTACGCTATTGAAAAAATTCATTTGCCTAAGAGAGGAGGAGACATAAAAAACAAAACCCACCTAAGAGAAGCCTACTGGATCTATAGATTAAAAACAAGATTTCCAGATGGCCTCAACCTCAGAAAGGAACTCATGTTCCAATACTAATTTATCAGTGAGGGAATCAGTGTCCACTACCTCTCTGTACACAGTCCCAACAACTGTATCACATGACCAAAAATTTTATCAACATCTTGTCCTAACCAGAGCTTCTCCAAGTTACTAATGATCTTAAAAATCACCCCCCGTGGTGCATGCATAACATATGCTGATTGACATGCACAATAACCCTACACTATTGATTTTAGCCTTCACCCTTACCCTTCCTTACCTTTGCACCTTCTGATCCTATGATCCAAACAAGTGTAATCGAACTTTAGATACGCAAGGTATCCCTAAACTGGCCATTTTTTATCATGCTAACAAAATAACAAAAAAAAATTTTCACAATGGTAATTAGCCACATTAACATCTCTAGTATACATTAGTACTGATACATCCAACAAAGCATCATTTATTCCAAAATCCATGGTAATTTCGAATAAATTAAACATTGACTTACTATGCACAGTTCAACCAGGATGGCACTTCTCATCCAGATAGACACGCCATGTCCCGCCCTGTGTGTTTGCGTTCCATATGATTACGAGACCTGGAACGCACATGTGACCACAAATTACGATCTATACCACAAGTCTTCATTGACATCTTTTTACCCTGCAAAACAAGTCAAAACTTCAAAACATTACCAAACAAGTGACATTCAAGATGTTTTTGGATCATGATGTAATTCAGTCAATCAGTACTTACCAGAGGGCACATCTAACGCCAACACCATCCCACTTCCGGGTTGCGTTCCATGTGACTCACAGAGTCGTGGAACGCAATCAGGACCCAGCTGTTACCCTGGACACAGCATAAATTCGCCAGCGCGCCAGTTCCAAATTACACTACAGCCAAGTCTAAGGACGTTGCTATCGTCCGAAACGCGTAGGCTTTAAAGGATCATATTCTCCCATTGCCCACACACCAGGATCATACCCTATTGGACTTTTAACGAAAAACAAATAAACTTGGAAAACCGTTCCATTTTATCTTCACTCAAGCGCTGGATTCAACTTTCTTGTTACCTCCGATTGAATAGTTATTACAGACAAGTATTTACACACAACTTTATCGTCCTAATAATCGATAACGATTCATGTTTACGTACCACAATGTCAAAACAACCAACGATTATTTTTATGTTCGCATATACGACCATTTGTGCTGTCAATAAGCGCTTTATTTGCTACATCTAATCACATTAAGCGATTATCTTGTACAATCGCTCATTAACGTAGTAGTCTGAACGATTATCTATTCATGGACCTTATGCCAGACACCATATGTATGTGTTTCATAAAGTTGTCTAATCTTCTCCAAATGATATGACAAAGACCATAGACTATTATTCAGATCAGCGCGCCAGTTCCAAATTACACTACAGCCAAGTCTAAGGACGTTGCTATCGTCCGAAACGCGTAGGCTTTAAAGGATCATATTCTCCCATTTCCCACACACCAGGATCATACCCTATTGGACTTTTAACGAAAAACAAATAAACTTGGAAAACCGTTCCATTTTATCTTCACTCAAGCGCTGGATTCAACTTCCTTGTTACCTCTGTTCCTGCATCGTGTGCCGACACGAAGGATCCGGGCGCTGACAGCGACACTCACTACTGTGTCAGGTGAGCTGGAGGATTCCTCCCCTTGTTTCCTTACTACTACCAAATCGGTGTTTTTCTTACATGCTCACATCTGTCAAATGTCCACAACTGAACAACTGTGAGCTCACCAGAATATCTGTGCATGCTGTTGTTTCATTATACCGGATGGTGTGTTTCAATGGGTCTATGAAAGTCTGCTAAACCAAGGAAAATCTATACTTTAAACGCACACGTGACATCACGATCACGTTGGATACTAGTTTGCACCTAGCTGCAACAAATATAATTAATACGTTGGCTTTTTTCTGTATCACATTGATTTTAACCCATCACATCAAGGTTATAAACACCTTGGAGGCTCTCGCAGGACACACGGGACGGTACAAACAAACTAGTCCATATGGCAAATGAGGTTCAGCTAACCCGAACAGAATTAGCCGAGAAAGTATTTGGCACAAATGACAACCTGACCGAAAATGAAACAGACATGGAGGACCTTTTCCATAGTCTTGAAAAACTTCTGGCACAACAAGCCAAAATTTGGTGGGATCTCACCACTCTCAAAAACTACATTGCAAAAGACATGATTCCAAGGGGCCTAAGACTGAGAAAAACACCTACTTTCATCTACACTGAAGATTTCCTAAGAGAATGGAATCAAACGTTATCTGAGTGTTCTATCAATTAAATGAAATTGATCACTAAACAGGAACAACTCAAACTGTTAGAACTGGACACTCAAATATCGGACACCAGGAAACAGTTAGAGGTTTTTTCCAGCTCACCTTCTTTTTCCTTTCTTCACACACGTACTTGTAACATATTTAAAAAGTGTGTAAAATAAATGACACACCAGGACAAGACTGTTTACAAAAAAATCTTCCTTATAGTACAGGAGATATAGTGCTCAATGCAAAAAAAAAAAAAAAAAGTCAATTCAATATTGGTGATATCATCATTTCTTTGCAGAGTTAAAGAAAAATGCTCCAAATTGTTGCAAAAACATGTGAGTGATCTATTTCCCAGGAGGATATATATAAAACTCTGTGGGGTAATGACCCCTCCTACCCGTTCCGTAGTGTGTTAAAGTCCTGTTCCGTTCTTATGGCTGGGGACTGGGAAGCCTCACTTGTTTCTTTTATATGATTTTAGGCAATCAATCATTTATTTTCTCCCGACGCGTTTCCTTATGGCCAGAATTCCTCAGGGGAGATAAGGCCAGATAACCTCCTTGACAGGGGGCACAAATGAAGTTGGAGCTGTATTGAAGTTTCAATCTTCTGCAGTGGCAGAGATTCCTCAGAGCACTTGTTTCCTCGTGCTGGAGTAAACGCTGGTTCCGGCGTGTGACGTCCTCACGCCGGAACCAGCGTTTACTCCAGCACGAGGAAACAAGTGCTCTGAGGAATCTCTGCCACTGCAGAAGATTGAAACTTCAATACAGCTCCAACTTCATTTGTGCCCCCTGTCAAGGAGGTTATCTGGCCTTATCTCCCCTGAGAAATTCTGGCCATAAGGAAACGCGTCGGGAGAAAATAAATGATTGATTGCCTAAAATCATATAAAAGAAACAAGTGAGGCTTCCCAGTCCCCAGCCATAAGAACGGAACAGGACTTTAACACACTACGGAACGGGTAGGAGGGGTCATTACCCCACAGAGTTTTATATATATCCTCCTGGGAAATAGATCACTCACATGTTTTTGCAACAATTTGGAGCATTTTTCTTTAACTCTGCAAAGAAATGATGATATCACCAATATTGAATTGACTTTTTTTTTTTTTTTTGCATTGAGCACTATATCTCCTGTACTATAAGGAAGATTTTTTTGTAAACAGTCTTGTCCTGGTGTGTCATTTATTTTACACACTTTTTAAATATGTTACAAGTAAAAGTTACATTTTAAACGAAACTCTAGTCCTATTCCAGTGATTCAATTATTAATTATTGTAGAGTATACAAAATATCAAGTCCTGCGGTGGAAGGCTTCAAATATACCACTAACACCTTTCACACACGTACATCATCGGCTATGGTTTGTTCCTATGCGTACCCCACAAAAAATTTCAGCAACTCTACTCAAACAGACACATTTATCATCCAAAATTACATTAATTGCAATACTGAATCTGTTATTTATGTAATTGAGTGCACAGAGTGCCATCTGAAATATGTGGGCTGTACAAACCGGAAATTAAAAACTAGAATACTGGAACACCTTAGTTATGTAAGAAATCCGAATATTCTCAATGTCTCTAACGCATCAAAACACTTCATACATCAACATAACAGGGCAACTAAAACCTTTCGTTGCTACGCTATTGAAAAAATTCATTTGCCTAAGAGAGGAGGAGACATAAAAAACAAAACCCACCTAAGAGAAGCCTACTGGATCTATAGATTAAAAACAAGATTTCCAGATGGCCTCAACCTCAGAAAGGAACTCATGTTCCAATACTAATTTATCAGTGAGGGAATCAGTGTCCACTACCTCTCTGTACACAGTCCCAACAACTGTATCACATGACCAAAAATTTTATCAACATCTTGTCCTAACCAGAGCTTCTCCAAGTTACTAATGATCTTAAAAATCACCCCCCGTGGTGCATGCATAACATATGCTGATTGACATGCACAATAACCCTACACTATTGATTTTAGCCTTCACCCTTACCCTTCCTTACCTTTGCACCTTCTGATCCTATGATCCAAACAAGTGTAATCGAACTTTAGATACGCAAGGTATCCCTAAACTGGCCATTTTTTATCATGCTAACAAAATAACAAAAAAAAATTTTCACAATGGTAATTAGCCACATTAACATCTCTAGTATACATTAGTACTGATACATCCAACAAAGCATCATTTATTCCAAAATCCATGGTAATTTCGAATAAATTAAACATTGACTTACTATGCACAGTTCAACCAGGATGGCACTTCTCATCCAGATAGACACGCCATGTCCCGCCCTGTGTGTTTGCGTTCCATATGATTACGAGACCTGGAACGCACATGTGACCACAAATTACGATCTATACCACAAGTCTTCATTGACATCTTTTTACCCTGCAAAACAAGTCAAAACTTCAAAACATTACCAAACAAGTGACATTCAAGATGTTTTTGGATCATGATGTAATTCAGTCAATCAGTACTTACCAGAGGGCACATCTAACGCCAACACCATCCCACTTCCGGGTTGCGTTCCATGTGACTCACAGAGTCGTGGAACGCAATCAGGACCCAGCTGTTACCCTGGACACAGCATAAATTCGCCAGCGCGCCAGTTCCAAATTACACTACAGCCAAGTCTAAGGACGTTGCTATCGTCCGAAACGCGTAGGCTTTAAAGGATCATATTCTCCCATTGCCCACACACCAGGATCATACCCTATTGGACTTTTAACGAAAAACAAATAAACTTGGAAAACCGTTCCATTTTATCTTCACTCAAGCGCTGGATTCAACTTTCTTGTTACCTCCGATTGAATAGTTATTACAGACAAGTATTTACACACAACTTTATCGTCCTAATAATCGATAACGATTCATGTTTACGTACCACAATGTCAAAACAACCAACGATTATTTTTATGTTCGCATATACGACCATTTGTGCTGTCAATAAGCGCTTTATTTGCTACATCTAATCACATTAAGCGATTATCTTGTACAATCGCTCATTAACGTAGTAGTCTGAACGATTATCTATTCATGGACCTTATGCCAGACACCATATGTATGTGTTTCATAAAGTTGTCTAATCTTCTCCAAATGATATGACAAAGACCATAGACTATTATTCAGATCAGCATCATTTTAATGGAACCTGGTAGAACAGTTGCCCATAAGGTGAGAATCTTTAAGCCCAACCTATGACAATACCTCCCTTTCCTTTCTATATTTGTATCTACAGTTTATACCGTTTCCTCAGACCATAATCAATATCCATGGTCATGTGTAGTTGCTCAATATCTAATTTCATTTCACTAAGGAGGTTATTCTAAACTCTGTAACTAAAGCTTTATAGCTTGTTCTATCCTCATTGTATTGGGAGATGTTTCTAAAGACACTAAACAAGGTTTATATCTCACTAAAGAGGAACTACCTAATAAGCGGCTCTACCCCTTCGACCAGTCTAGGTGTGAGGAACCTCATGCTGATCTAAAAAATTGTATATGGCCCTATCGTAGGAATTGGGGATTTATAAAACACACTTGAGATGCGATAAACTTCCACCATTGCCATATTTGCCACATTTGACCTAACAGACCAACAATTAAAAAAACACAGCAATGATATCTGTTTAATATATTTGAGGTAGCATAGTTTAATATGTATGTAATTTTGATAAACTTGTCAACCAGGTTGAAGTGCCATCATTTTTACATGAAGTATCTGGATGCCTTTGTAAAAAAATATCTAAACACCCTAGTAATTTGATCATATATTAAAATGTATAGTTATTAGTTACAAAATCAAGTATGTATATTAATTTTCGGACAGTTCATTTTAAGATGTGACCTAATAGGTTGGGGGGTTTAAGATAAAAGTTCTGGAAAAAAAAGAACTGAACTGCCGTATGTGGCGGCGTATAAGACGACTGGCCGTATAAGACGACCCCCAACTTTTACCCTTAAAATATAGAATTTAAGATATACTCGCCATTTCGTGCAGGAGCGCTTCACTATGGCCATCGGCGGCAGGACCCAGGACTCTCTGTCTCTTTGAACTCGCGCATGCGCAGATAGGCTGCTTCATCGCGCGAGATCTGAGAGGCAGGGAATGAGAGGAAAGGGCGGGCCAGAGAGATCTACGGAGGCTTACAGGATCTTACAGAGATGTTCCCTGGCGGTTAATACCGGCTTCCCTCAGATCCGTGGCGGATTCCGTGCATCCCGGGAGCCTGTGTACCGGACTGCAGGCTCACAAGGTAACACACAACCTGTGTACAAGACAATATCCGGCATATAAGACGACCCCACACTTTTGACATTTTTTTAAGGGTGTAAAAAGTCGTCTTGTACGCCGATATATACGGTAGATCTTTTCGGAACATGCTTTCCTCTGTGCCAACAAACCCTTGTAGACATCTTTTATGTTTAAATGAGTCTAGGACACTCCTTTTGTTCTCGGATTGGCGAGAACTACTCACATGAGCAGCTATGGCCAATGTGAGAACAGTGGGAGTGTCTCAGACTCGTAGTCTAAAAAGATTGGGACAACACAGAGGGGACTCCAAAGTGGCAGATCCATGGCAGAGGGACACAACTGGAGGGCACCGGGTAATAGTACTCTATATACCCCATTATATTTAAAATGTTGTTGCGAGATTGGAGGGTTGTTTTAAGCAATAGATATACAGGGTGATTAAAAAATGATGGTGCAAAAGTAAAGGCTTGTAGTTATAGAAACTTCAGGGGTAAATGGCCAGTGACTGAAAATCAAAGCAAAACTGGCTTAAGTGCCCATAGCAAAGAATCACAGCACAGCTTTCATTTTCAAGAGCCAAATTTGAAATGTGCCTACATAGTGCGACATAAGATGGCGACATCAAAGCAAGAAAAAACTTTTTGTGTGTTGGAATTTGCAAGAACGGGGTCCGTTGTGACAGTACTGTACAGCGAAACTTTTAGAATTTTGTTAGTGTGCTACGCATAGAAACAGCATTTCGCGTTGGGTGAAGCAATTTGAAACCACTGGGTGTTTATGTCGTGGGAAAAGTCGAGGCTGCCCAAAGACTTCGGAAGAGACAGTGAACAGGATTAGAGCCGAGATTAGTCCTAGAAAGTCCATCAGGCCGACTAGTATGGAACTACAGATGGCACAAACCACGGTATGGCATATCTTACGAAAACGTTTGCGTTGTAAGTCATACGGATTACACCTTCAGGAGCTGAAACCAGACGACAAACCGAAATGCTGTGACTTTTGCATTGACTTGCAGGGCCTATTAGAAGAGGACGAAATCGCTGATAGGCTGGTGTTCAGCAATGAGGCTACCTTTGATCCACAGTGGGAACGTCAATCGCTACAACATTAGAATTTGGAGCGCAGAAAAACCATGTGCCCGTATCGAGCACATGAGGGACTCACCCAAAGTAAATGTGTTCTGTGCAATGAGCAGGTGCAAAGTCTACGGTCCCTTCTTTTTTTGCCGAGGATATTGTCACTGGCCATTCCTACATGGACATGTTAAAAGAATGTATTATGCCACAGATAGACTACGTTTGGCAGATCTTCCTCTATCAGCAGGATGGTGCACCACCACATTTCTATTAGGATGTTCGCCGATACCTGAATGAAATGAATGAGAGAAATGAAAATGCGGCACTCACCCGTTTGCAAATCTTTTTAACTTTATTGTGTCACCTTGGCGAGGGTAAAAGCATTACAGGGAGGACAGCTAGTTGTAGGTTACAGCCTGTTTCGCGCTGGAGATTGCGCTTCTTCTGACCTAGTACGTCACTGCTGGAGGCGTTCTTTTAAACTGCCAACAGCTGTAGCTTCCATAGTAACGCATGTAGCAACAGTGAACAGCTTCTGGAACACACCCCTTTATGTTAATTTCTTTTCACAAAGCAAGCATCACTTTTACCTTTCAAGGAAAAGGGCTCCATTCACACCTTATTCTGACCTGAAGGCCGCAAAGAAGCAAAACTTCCATCACGGACACATTAGACAACGATAGGTGAGTACGATTTTAAGAAAATATATACATATATATGTAGATTAATTAGAATGGAAACTTTTGATGAATTATCGGGGGATGGAGCAAAGAACTGTATTCAATTAAATACACTATAAATAAATAGTTTTATCCTTACATAGCCATTTTTGTTTGTACACCATAATGGATATGATATAGGAAGCCGTTCATTGTTCCTTTACAGAAAGCATAGTTACACTGTTGTACACATAAGTGAGGATAAAAACCAACACATACATCATATGTGTGGCAAATTAAAAACAAAAACTATAAGCACAAATATAAAGATTGTTATAGAAAGACTGCCATGTCATTTTTATCATTTAGGCCGGCAGGTCCCATTGCATTGGTACGGATAATCCATCCTGATTCTTTTCTCAATAATATCCTGTGTCTATCCCCCCCATTTTCAGGAATTGGGACATGTTCAATACCTGCGAACCTCAATAGATTAGAGTCTCCACCATGGGCTTTATTCATATGGTGGATTAATCTGGGAGCTCCCTCATTTGTTGTTATAGATTTACAGTGTTCTCTGAATCTAACATATAGGCATCTGATGGTTTTTCCTAAATAAAATACCCCCAAAATTCAATATTTTTGCCTGGAGGTTAAACCTACAGAAGGCGCAATTTCCACATCGATGGTTCCCTTTCGGGATTTGTTTGTCAAGCCAATTATGTTTAATTTCAGAAAATCTACTATGTACTAGATTGTCTTTTAGTGTGGTACTTCGTCTGAATGAGATCAAAGGTTTTTTTATGGCTATATTTCTCAGACTTGAATCTTCTTCGATTAAATTCCAATATTTATAAATCGCATTTTTGATGATTTGTGCTTGACCAGTATATTTGAAAGTAAAGATGAATCTTTTTCCCTCCTTTTCATTCCTATTTTTATATTTCTTTGGTTTTAAATACCTGAATGAAACTACCGAAATGATGGATTGGCCGTTCCGGAAACAATGATTCACCAATGTTTCGCTGGCCTCCACGATCGCCAGATCTAACACCCTGTGACTTCTCTCTGTGGGGCTACATCAAGGACAGTGTATTTGCCCCCAGCCACGGGAACTGAATGACCTGAGACAACTCATCACTGAAACAGTGGAGTCCATATTGGAGGATATGCTGGCACGCGTCTGGACAGAACTGGACTACCGCCTAGACATGTGCCGTGTCACCAATGGAAATCACTTTGAACATTTGTAGTGTATAGATAAAACTTGGGTAGATAGTGTGTCTTTTCATGTTAATAAATTTGTGTTACGTTCTCTCAGTTATAAATACTGAGGGTATAATTTTGCACCATCCTTTTTGAATCACCTTGTATGTATAGCTAAAAGAGGACATCACACACACTTTGGTTTCAGGAGCCAACAAAAAATCCAAGTTTATATAACTTTGCTACTACAATAACATCTGTGTAATGGATTGAACCTCTAATCACATCCACTGAGGAAAGTCAGACATGGATGTCAACATTTATGTAATAACCCAATTTCTTCTGGCATGTGGAAGAGGAGAGATTGATGGCTTTAATACATTTGTTAGAGTAAAGCCTTGACAAATTAAAAGATTATTCCAGTCCCTTTGAAGATTTTCTCCCAATTCTCTTGTTATTCTGGAAAACTCTGTGCACCCGTAATATAGCAGTGAAACTTGTTAGCGAGTACCGATCATAGAGATTAGAAAGTGTGCTCTGCTGGCAGTGGTGAAAGCAAAGGGAACTGTCAGAAAATAGGTTACTATAATAAAGATTAAAAATGGCTTAGCAACAGCAAAGTCTGGTAAATTAGTGGCTGAGAAAAATGTTGGTTTAAGGCTAGTATCAGTGGTTTCTAAATACTTAGATTCTGACCATATTAACGCATATGTATTCTAAAATAAGGAACATGATTACTGTGTTTAAACAAATCTTACTAATCAATAAAAAAAGACTGTCAGTGAGAAAACATACAAGACTATAAGTCTAGCTAGCACGGTGAGGGGTAACCTTAGAAGTGATGGGGATAGAATGAAGCAGGTGACAATGCTCTCACAATTTTGTGACAGTGATTTGAAAAGCCAACATGGAATAATCTTGGCATTAACATTATCACCTATTCCCGGGATAGGTTAAAATGCTAGATTGATGGGGATCTGCACTGCCACTCTATACAACACTATGGGAGGTACAGAAACAGTCTAGAATTGTATGGAGCAGCACCTGTGCTTCGTTCCATGCAATTCCTCCTCACCATGGTCATCCTTCTGGGAAAAAATAAGGGTTCTCCATTTAAGTGATTGGTTGATAGATGTTAAATGTTAATGCCTGGAATACCCATTTAAGTCCATACTTTTAAGTAGGTAAAGATGATATCTTAATTTATATTCTTTAAAATCTCCTGAGTCAATTTTTTTTCATTTCTTGGTGTTTTCATTCTGATCCATTCTTCATTGTAATTATGTCCTCTTTCCCCATTGTGTTTTTTCAATGTTTTTTAGGTACAACACATTACTGGAGCTATAGTTTAGCAGTAGGATCCTGTGATATTAAGTCCACACTGTCATGCCCATGGACGCGGGCCGTCAGGCTCACTCCCCTCCTGACGCCCGCAGCCATGGAACTGTGGTCCCCATCTCCTCCTCAGGAGATGCCAGATCCCTAGGGTGCACGCGCATGCTCGTTCCCGCTCTTGTCCTGTTGGTAAGCTGCCATACCGTCAAGGTGGTATGGTCCAGCGGGTCCACGTACCCAATGTGACAGTAGGCTCAGGCCATGGACCCCGCTGGTCAATCCAAGACCATGATGATGTCACAAGAGATGCAGGCGGATATGCTAGACCTCCGGTCTCAACAGGACCTACTCCATACCTTGAAGATTATTGCACGTCGGCTGGAGGTGCAAGCTGCCGTTCCTCCTACTACACCTGCTGTTTGTACTGATCCTCCAACTACACCTCCTGACAGTGCTGATCCCTACGCCAGGGAGACACTTCTGTGGGCGAGTACGCCATCCACTTCCGCACCCTGGCGGGAGAACTGTTGTGGAACAATGAGGCCCTGGTGGCTACATTCTGGCAGAGACTGTCTCCCAAGATTAAGGACCAGCTTGCCGCCCCAGATCTACTGTCTACTCTGGATGACCTCATGCTTCTGGCCGCCCGAATTTATATAGGGATCCGAGAACGGCTCCAAGAAGCTCGTCGGGAGGGAGGACTCCCTAGTCCGGTTCCTACATTGCAGCAACCCCTGCTGTTCTCAAATGCTTATCCTCCTAAGGAGTCGGTGAGGACGGACCAGTTTAAGCTGTCTACCCAGATGCACCTCAGGACTCTGTCTATATTGCGGCCTCGGGGGCCATCTTGTGCGTCTGTGTTCCCAAAAGCCCCAGAGCCTAGGGTTGGTGGGAGAGACAACCTTGGGTAAAGGACTGTCGTCTAAATTGTCCATTCCCGTGACCATAGTGACCGGCGAGAAATTGCATCGGGTCTCTGCATATCTGGACTCTGGATCCGCTGCTAATTTCATTCATAGAGACCTGGTGGATCTTCTCCAATTGCCCACTACCCCTCTGGAGAGGCCGTTGATGGTTGCATCTGTGAATGGACTACATCTGCCAGACCCAATTATAGCTGTGACCAAACCGCTGAGGCT
The DNA here is from genome assembly GCF_050947455.1 of Rhinoderma darwinii. NCBI lineage: Eukaryota > Metazoa > Chordata > Amphibia > Anura > Rhinodermatidae > Rhinoderma > Rhinoderma darwinii. The sequence continues at coordinate 461,129,253 of NC_134687.1, forward strand.
CCAAGTGGGAGCCCTCCACTACAAGCCCCTCTCGTTCTTTGTCCTGGCTAAAGCCATCAATCCTGTGCTCCTGGGCCTGCCCTGGCTCCGACTACATGCCCCAGTCCGGGACTGGAATTCTGGAGAGGTTCTCCATTGGGGTCCCGAGTGTCTCAACCGTTGCCTGGTACAGATTTGTTCGGCACAGCCTCCTCTGCCTCGGTCCTTGGCAGGATTGCCTTGTCATTATTCTGCATTTTCGGATGTCTTCAGCAAGAAAGAGGCGGAGACGGTGCCCCCACACTGGGCGTATGACTGTCTTATCGACCTAGTTCCTGGTGCCTCCCTTCCCCGTGGTAGGGTATATCCTCTCTCCTTGCCAGAGACCCTGTCCATGTCCGCCTATGTTAAAGAGAGGTTGGAGAGGGTCTTCGTACGGAAGTCTTCCTCCCCGGCAGGAGCCGGGTCCTTCTCCGTCAAGAAAAAGGATGGTTCTCTGCATCCTTGCATCGACTACCGGAGTCTCAACCAGATCACGGTAAAAAATAGGTATCTGTTGCCATTGATCTCTGAACTGTTTGAACGCATACATGGTGCCAAGACTTTTTCTAAACTAGACCTGCGTGGGGCTTACAACCTAATCAGGATTCACCGGGGTGACGAATGGAAGACTGCAGTTAACACCCGTGACGGACACTATGAATATCTAGTAATGCCCTTCGGCCTGTGTAATGCTCCCGCGGTCTTCCAGGAGTTTGTTAATTACATCTTCCGTGACCTCCACTATGTTTTTGTTGTGGTCTATCTTGATGGCATCTTGATTTTTTTCTCCAGATATAATGACTCATCGGAGACATGTCCGTCAAGTTTTGCTGCGGTTAAGGGAAAATCGCCTGTACGCCAAGTTGGAGAAGTGCGTGTTTGAGAAAGATGCTCTACCCTTCCTGGACTACATCATCTCGAATCAAGGTCTCAAGATGGATCCTGAAAAGGTAAAGTCTGTCCTGGAATGGCCATGCCCTCAAGGCTTGAGGGCCATACAGCGCTTCCTGGAATTCGCCAATTTCTACAGAGAGTTCATTCCAAACTTCTCCTCACTGACCTTACCAAGAAAGGCATGAACGCCAAGGTGTGGACTCCAGAAGTAGAGACCACATTTAATAGCCTGAGGAGTGCCTTCACGTCACCCTCTATTCTCCATCATCCAGATGTTTCTCGACAGTTCTCGTTGGAGGTGGATGCCTCCTCTGTTGGTGCTGGTGCACTCTGGTTCCAGGGAGGTTCTAAGGGCAAGTCGATGGTATGTGGCTATTACTCTTAGCTCTTCTCTTCCGGAGAACGCAACTACTCGACTGGGGATTGGGAGTTACTGGCCATCAAATTGGCTCTGGAGGAGTGGAGACATCTAACAGAGGGCGCAGTTCTCCCATCTTGATATTTACGGACCACAGGAACCTCACTTATCTCCAGACGGCCCAACGACTGAATCCCCGTCAGGCCAGTTGGTCGCTGTTCTTTGCCCGGTTCCAGTTTGTGCTCCACTACCGTCCGGCCGACAAGAATGTGAGGGACGATGCCTTGTCCAGGTCATTCGAGACAGAGGATACTATGGAGTCTCCACAGAGTATCATTAACCCGTCCTGCATCATCCCGGTCAACACTCTGCAAGTTAGAGACATTCCCCCGGGGAGGAGTTTTGTGCATCTGGCTGACAGAAGAAGAATCCTCCACTGGGGACACAGTTCCAAATTGGCAGGTCACGTGGGTGTCCGTAAGACCCGACACCTGATTGCTCGTCAGTTTTGGTGGCCCACACTGCCCAAAGACATCGCAAACTTTGTCTCCTCCTGCACGGTGTGCGCAGCAAATAAAGTTGCCCACTCCAAACCGGCTGTGCCCGATGCCCCCTGGCAACATATTGCTGTGGACTTTGTCACCGACCTGCCTCTCTCTGCTGGTTGCAGTATGGTCTGGGTGGTGGTGAACTGATTCTCCAAGATGGCTCATTTCGTTCCACTGACCGGCCTACCGTCCGCTTCCTGACTGGCCAATCTCTTCATCCAACACATCTTCCATCTGTACGGCTTGCCTCTACATATTGTGTTTCGGATCGGGGGGTTCACCTCAAAGTTCTGGAGAGCCCTCTGCGTACTCCTCGGTGTGAAGTTGGACTTTTGCTCTGCCTACCATCCCCAGTCCAATGGTCAAATCGAGAGAATAAATCAGATTATGGAGAACTATCTACGACACTTTATCTCCAGGCAGCATGATGACTGGGTGCAGCTGCTTCCTTGGGCTGAATTCTCCTACAACAACCACACTAGTTAGTCCACCACTAAGAGTCCATTTTTCATTATCTATGGCCAACACCCTCGAATACCTCTTCCTGTTTCTACTATGTCCCAGGTGCCTGCAGCTGGCTCTGCATTCAGGGACTTTCTACAGATCTGGAAGCAGACTCGATCTTCTATTCTTCTGGTGGTCGACCGCATGAAGAGAAAGGCAGACACAAGAAGACGAGAGCCTCCCCAGTTACTTCCAGGCACTAAGGTCTGGCTGTCCTCTAGGAATATCCGGCTGAGGGTGCCATCGTACAAGTTTGCTCCTAGGTTCCTTGGACCCTTCGAAATTTTGCAACAAATCAACCCTGTTTTCTACAAGCTTCGGCTGCCTCCTATCCTTAAGATCCCCAACTCCTTCCATGTCTCCCTGCTGAAGCCAGTGATCTTGAACCGCTACTCCAAGACATCCACTCCTGTAGTGGCTCCCAAGAGAGTGGGTTTTTAACGTCCGTGGTCGCTGACCACGAACTCCTTCCATCTGGTTGATGCCCTTCTCTCCAGAGATGTCTGCACATGCGGCAGTCCTGTTCCTCAGTGACCACCAGGGTGCGCTCTCACTTAGTACAGACTTAAGGAGCCAAAGCGCACACAGGTGGGAGATTGAGCTGATTGCTCCCAAAGCACCCTGGACTATAAGAAGGGCTGTGCCCCTCCCTACCATGCCTGAGCCTTTATCCTAGTATGTCTATGAAAATGGTTTCATAAGTGTTTTCCTGTTCCCAGAGTTCCCCGTTCCTGCTACCTGTAACCTGTATCCCATGCTATCCTGGTCAAGTGCCGTTTCGAGCTGAAGAAGTGCTGTGCTGTGTACCACCTGTGCTGCCTAGTCTCAGGCGAGTCTGTCTTGCTACTGTCTGAGCTACCACAGGTACACTTTATGAACTATAGACTGTGACCTGTGTCCTGTTGGCCAGCTGCCATACCATCAAGGCGGTACGGTCCAGTGGGTCCACGTACCCAATCTGACAGACACTTGTACACTGGAGAACGAAACTTTATTCAACAAAGTAATGTAACCTACGAGAGCTTTTATAGTAACATACATATGAAGCCATCCTTCTATTCACATTAAGTGTTACACTATCCGGTAGTGTAGGAGTTAGGATTTGAATCTTTCCATGACCACAACATTAATTTAACTTGTATTAAACATAACTTTCCTACCCACACCATTAGCATCTTCCTTGCTTTAGTCTCATAATTCATCACTGTCTCAAAGATTGAATGCAGCAAAGAGGGACTGGCCAAGTGTGAAAGAATACTCATTTTGTAAAGGTGCCAAACTATTGTATTATTTTGTTGTAAAGGTTTCCTTTTTGTCTCTGTAGAGTAACAGTGACACTAAGTGAAATAAATGTTATTGGAGTTCTTTATCAAACAATTACTTAATGTATTCAGAGGAGGTGCCTCATTACCACAAGGGCATTGAGGTCTATTTCACAACATATGCCACCTATTATTTTTCAAACTGACTTTCACTTTGTTTAAGCTCTTCAGGACCAAAGCCAGCAAAGCGAAACAATATGTGAAATACTTAACATCAATGATGTATTAATATATTAAGGTATGGTTATAATTTTGAAATTCCAGTTAGTGCAGATCTGTTAAACAGGTTTGTCAAGCTAGGCTTCTACGTTATCCATGGCAATCCTTAGGGTATGTTCACAAGGCAACGTCCATTACGGCTGAAATTACGGAGCTGTTTTCAGGAGAAAACAGCTCCTGAATTTCAGACGTAATTGCTCGTACTCGCGTTTTTCGCGGCGCCAATTACGGACATAATTGCAGCTGTTTTTCAATGGAGCCAATGAAAAACGGCTCCAATTACGTCTCAAGAAGTGACATGCACTTCTTTGACGCGGGCGTCTTTTTACGCGCCGTCTTTTGACAGCGGCGCGTAAAAAAAATGCCCGTGTGCACAGAACATCGTAACTCCATTGAGTTCAACAGGCAGATGTTTGCCGGCGGTTTGGAGCCGTATTTTCGGACGTAATTCAAGGCGTAAAACTCCCGAATTATGTCTGTAAATAAGGTGTGTGAACATACCCTTAAACACTAGGCCAATTTTAGTTTTTCATTTTAGTTTTATATTCTGAGAGCCATAACTTTTTTATTTTTCCATCAATTTAAAGGTGTGAGGGCTTAAATTTTGTGATGTGAGCTGATACTATTTTGGGATACAAGCAACTTTTTGATCACTTTTTATTCCCCTTTTTTGGAGAGCTAAGGTGACCAAAAAACAGCAATATGCATGTTTTATATATATTTTTTTTATGTCGTTCACCGAGCGGGTTAAATAACGCTATATTGTGATAGTTCAGACTTTTACGGATGCGGAGATACCAGTTATGTTAACTTTTATTTTTTTAACATTGCTTTAGCGAAAAAATGGGAAAAAGTTTTTGTTTTTAACTTTTAATATTTTTTCTTTTTTTTGGAACATTATAAAAATCTTCATTTAACTGTTTTTTACTTTTTTTTTATTACTCCCCCTAGGGGACTTGAAGCAGCGATCGTTGGATCGCTTGCATGATTTACTGCAATCCTAATGTATTGCAGTATATCGTGATTCTGACAGTCTCCTTTGAAGCCCTGCCAGAGGCAAAGATGGTCTTTATTAGGCCCCCAGGCTGCCATAACAAACCACTGTAAATAGCCGATCGTGCCGCGGTGGGCGCGATGAAGTGTTTGAGGGGGCGCCCCCCTGATTCTAACAATTTAAATGCTGCGGTCGTGATTGACCGTGGGCTGTGTATGGAGCGAGCTCAACCCATGAGCCTGCTCCATACTTCCCCTTAACGGCGGCCACATTCCAGAACGTGACATGTCGTTAAGTGGTTAAGCTTGATTCCTTATATGAAGCATAAATACATACTTAAATGGAAAATAAGGACAAATGGGCAACAATCCAGATCTGCCAAGACTGTGCCTATTTGCTAATAGACTGCCCTCCTTTGGCTCCTAGTAATTAAAGAGGTTCTGTCACCAGTTTATAACTGTGCTATCTTCTACATAATCTAATAGGTGCTTTAATGTAGATAAGTAATGTGTTTCTTTTTGACAAAGTTATGAGCATTTTAGGTGTTATGCAAATTTGTTCTTAAAGCCCAAGTGGGTGCTTTTTTACTCTTGAGCAAGTGGGCATAGTAAAGAGAAGTGTATGACGCTGACCAATCAGCGTCATACACTTCTCTTCATTCATGTCCAGGTTAATTCACAGCACAGTGTGATCTCGCCAGATCACGCTGTGCTGTCACTTACTCCCATAGTTCATTCACACAAGCGACGGAGGCGATGTCCGGTCATGCAAATGGAGAGTTTCAAAGTAAGGAGGTATACAATACCATCTGTAAAATGTATGGCATATAGCTTTTTATGTCCATATGTAGTATGTGGTGACTGCTTTGGTGTTTTTCGGCATGTGTTAACATTGCTAGCAAAAATAATTATAATGTCTAAGCATGATCCTGTTTTTTCTAACCTTTGGGAAATACATTGCATTACTTGTTATGCACTTTTCTTGAGATATATCCTATGCAATAGTCCAGAACTGAAGTCACAACTCTGCTACATTCTTTTGGAAACAGTCAATAAGCTTGTTGACAGACACATCCCTAACGGCTTTGCTGAGTTGCTATATTCAGTGATGCAATTATTCTGAATATATGCAGCGGAATACAGTAGCAACAAAGTAGGTGTGACTAAACAAATGTCTTTCATACTCTGCGGAAAAATTCAGTCCAAAAATTCACCTGTAGTGCGTAATTTTAGTTCTGCAGCATGTCAATTATTGCATCTGAAAGTGGATCGATTTCTAAAGAAATAACACCATTACACGGCCTTGAAAAAAACGCAGCAAAATCCGCACTGTTATCCGCAGTAAAGAAATGCATTAAATGGTGCGAATGTTAGGCACCGGATTGTCCGCTAGTTTATGTGGAAATTCTGCAGAAGATTGCAGCAAATATGTCACGTGTGGCCAATCCCTTAATTGGACGTAACCCAAAATGTATTGCGCGAGATGTTAAAAAAGTTAAAAAAAACATTTACCTCCAACGAATGCCTCTGACAGATGCCATCTCTCGCCCATAGACTCCCATATTAAAAAAACATATGCATCACAGCCATCCAGTAAAAAAAAAATTATAGAGTACATTAAACGTATAATTTTTTTTAACATGGGAGTCTTTGGCCAACAAGATGGCCAACATATTGTTTCCATCTGAGGAATTTGTCGGCCATCCATTGGCCATAGACTCCCATGTTAAAAAAGAGTACACGTTTAACATTCTTTTACTTGATAGCTGTGATGAATGCTATCCGTCGGCCATCCGTCACCCATAGTCTTCCATGAAAAAAAAAGGTATATGTTTACCGTATACGTTTTTTATTGGATGGCATGAGATTGTATTGAATTGGTATTACGACAAATTGTATGACTTAACACAATTTTAAAAAAGTAAGGGTGGACACATCTGTATAATACAGTCGGTAACTCAGGAACAATGTGAAGTAAGTAATGCATTGTATCTAAAAAGTTACTGAAACTTTTTACGTACATTGATTCAACTTGTAAACTGTAAAATTAAGTTCAAATAGAATAAGTATTCCCAACTCAGACATTTATGGAATATCCACAGGATAGATGCCTATATCGAGAATGGGGGTCAGCTGACCCCCGTTTCACTTGGTGAATCGACTGCTGGTAGCCAATTCCAGGAGGAAAATAAGTGGAGATGGGGGCCGCGCATGCATGCGACTCTCTTTATTATGTTCTTTGAGAATTACCGAACAGAATTATGTCGGAAGTGCACTACCCTAACATGGTGTGGGCTCAGGAGCTGAGTCCGTGCCATAGGGGGTGGGTGCTGGCTGTTATAAACAACTGACACCTGCCTGCAATGGCTGGGATCGAAGATAATTCTGATCCCGGCCGTTTAACCCCTCAGATGCTATGGTCGAGAGAAACCACTGCATCTGAGGGGTTAGACAGAAGTAGAGGGCTCCCTTTGTCTACGGATCTGACCCCCACTAAGAAATTGCAGGGTGCTGTTCGGTTGCTATGGCAGCCGGATGCCTACTAAAGGCCTTCAGGTCTGCCATCAGTGCCCTACTATTAAGACTTGTCAGAAGCACAAATAAAGGCGCAAATAAAGGCAATAGACTGCTATACATAAGTATTGCAGTGTATTGCGTAAGCGAACTAACAATCGCATGGTAGAGTACCCTAGGGGGACTAAAAAAAAATTTTTACACGTTTAATAACATTTTTCAAAATACACAAAAGTTTAAAATAACTAAAAGTAAAAAAAAGTAAAAAAAATTTGAAAGCAATAATAAAAGTAAACACAATTGATATCACCATGTCCGCAAAAGTCTGAACTAGTAAAATACCACATTATTTAACCTGCAATGCAAATACCTTAGTAAAAAAAATGCAGAATGAAAGCATTGCTTTTTTTTGGTCACCTTGCTTCCACAAAAAAAATTTAATAAAAGTTCATACGTACCCAAGAATGGTACTAAAAACTGCAGCTTGCCCCGCAAGTTCTGATAGCGCTCCATCGACGGAAAATTAAAAAGTTATGGTTCTTAGAATATTGTGACACAACACAAAAATTGACTGTGTCTCCTAGGGGTTAAAATAATATTTTGTGTAAAACTGATACACTGACCTTACGCATGTTCTTAGGGGGAGTTTTATGTGATTCTATCCTTGGTGTAATTTGAATTCTTGTGTCATGCAATTCATGCCCTAGGCATACAACAGAGATTTGCCTGGAAAGTACCTTTAAGACAAGGTATGTGATTATCAGTTATATTCCCAAAGAAGCCCATACAGTGCAGGATGTCGAACAACACCAGGTAGTATAAACTTTACACAAGTGGCGGAAAATAATTGGCAAATCAGTAGCCATGCCCCTTTTTTCCCCAAAAAATAAAAAAAAATTCTCATTCAATTATCATAATCCCCGGTATATATGACATTAAAGTGATTTCCTACACATCCTACCTTCTACAGGACCAAGGCAGCAGCACTTTTTATAGCTTTTACAGCTATGTTATAAAAATCTAATTGGATTATGAAGCATGGATAGCTATTTATTGTTGCCATACTGGCAGACACATTTCAAAGACCCAGTTCTGTATCACTATTCATTCTTTCTGATGTCATTCTATATACCTGGAAGGAATTAGATGACCCCAAGCACTGACACCAGATGGGTTTTTATAGGCCTTGATCCACTCACCCTATTTTCTTCCAAGCAGTGTGTGTGCCTGGGGACTGTCTTGGGAACTTTTGTACTGACTTCAGTGTGAAGCATTTCTATTCGCTTACATCTACTATTGTTTTTTGTTCTTTTGTTTTCCATTATTTATGAACACTGAAATCGACTTTCAGAGGACTAAGATGTATTAATCACTAAAACATTTATTCCTTTACTTTTTTTCCCCCTTCCTGTAGTCCTTTAAAACATATGTGACAATATCTGACTGGTATTTACATGAAAATATCCCAATTAAGTAAATCTGTACACGTCCTTTTGCTGATTTTTTTTTTTTTAATGTAATAAAACAATTAGCATTTCAGTCACTGTACTTTTTTGTTTTAGTGACATAGAATTTATTATTAGGCTTATGAGATTCCCTAAATGTTTCCTGATTGTGTGTTTATTTATACTGTTTTATTGTTATTAATAAAACAACACAATAACAATTGCACAGAATAAAGCACATTACAACTATCCCACGTTATACAATTTATGATGCTGATATGAAATTACTACAGACCTGCACATTTTTTTAATTTATATTTTTATCTCTATGTTTTTCCACATTACAGAAACAAATACAGATCAGATATTGAGGTAATATGGATATAAATATGGAACCGCAAAGTAATAATGCACAGCAAACTCGAGTACTTCAAAGCTTAACTTCTTTATATATAATAAGTGAAAGTATTATGATACATATACAATATTACTCAAATCCATCAGTACAAATCACATTTTGTTAGTTTGATAGACATATTCATAGTGTTTTACTAATAGTCCATGTGGTGTTTTATCAATAGTCCATATTGTTCTCTGCAAATATCAGCATGGAGATGTCTAGCTAAGTTGAACAAATGTCAGCACATCTGTGCGACGTTTCAGAGGTCCACCGAATGGGATATCATGGCATAATAAAAGGCTAATAGGGGCTCCCAGGTCTGCCATGTTTGTGCTCCTGTCATAAGAGCCGGTAAAAGTCATCAAATACTGCAATTCATAAGAATATTATACCAATTAAAGGATCGCTTTTTCAAGTCCCCTAGTAAGACTAAAAAAAAAAACCCTTCACTTATTTTTCCAAAGGAAAAAAAAATAAACATAATTGGTATTGCCGCACCGCAAAAAGTCTGAACTATTATAATATAAGAGAATTTAACTGCAGGGCATATGCAGTAAAAAATAAAAACCGACAGAATTGTTATTTTTTTGGTCACCTTAACTCCCCCAAATAATGGAATAAAAAGTGATCAAAAAGTTGAAGGTGCCCCAAAATGGCACAAATAAAAACTACAGCTCACCCCTCAAAAAAACAAGCCCTCACACAGCTCCATCAATGGAAAAATAATGGCTTTAAGAACAGAGCGACACAATTTTTCTTTAACAAATTGTTTTTATTTTGTAAAAATAGTAAAACATAAAGAAAATACTACGTAACTTTGGTTTTACTGGAATGGTATTGACGTTCAGAATAAAGATAGCATGTCGTTGTTACCGCTCGGTGAACGCCGTAGAAAAGAAACCCAAAAAAACAATCCCAGAATTGCTGGGGTTTTTTTTCCACTTCACCCCACAAATTCATTACGTTTTTCAGTACATTATATGGTAGATTAAATGGTGCAAAGAAAAAAAAAGGTCCCCAAACATCTATGTTGATGGGAAAAAAAAAAAAAATGGTGGCTTTTGTAAGGCGGGGAGAAAAAACAAAAAATGGCTGCAGCAGGAAGGGGTTAAAATAATTTCTCACTCTCTCTGTTACTCTATATGTACTGTATATGTATTTCTTAAAGGGGTTGTCCGGGCTCGGACAAATAATGACTTATTCACAGGATAGGTCATCAGTATATGATCGGTGGGCGTCCGACACCCGGACCCCGCCCCGATCAGCTGCTCCGGCTGCCTCCGGGCACCGTATATCTATGCCGGAAGCAGATGGCTCTGGTCACGGAATAGTGGCCGAGCTGCAGTACTGCAGCTCTGCTCCTATTCATGTGAATGGCCGCTGTGCAGTTGTCAGAGCTATCTGATTCCGGCTCCGAATACTGCATACCCTGCGTAACATCCGGCATAAAATATGCTATAATATGAATTTATTATTGTTGGGTATACACAACATCTAGTAGTAATTACTTTTTATAAACTTCTTATCAGTATACCTTAGTGAAAAAGATACAATTTAATCTAATAAAAAGGACATGCAGAGACTTGGTATATTTTATGACAGGAGCAGAAAGAACAAGGTCTGTTCAGCCACAATAACATTTTTGCCTGTCCTGCATTACTCCCTTTCTTCAGGAGGTAGGTGTGAGGCTCCAAGCTATAAATAAAGGCTTCGTTGAGAGGATGCTCGTGCTCCATGGTACCTTAAGATTGAATATGTGATTTACTGACAGGGAGTAAGGCAAGGAGTCTTCCAGGACAATATATCCTGTGATTAATAAAACGTGTCTTCCCACTTCTGGACTCTAAAGTACATGCTAAGCACAGGAATTATGACCCATGAGTGGCCAGGGAAACTTGCACAAGAATCAAGCATCTTTACACTTAACAAAAAGGGCACAAAGCTTGTTCAAAGTCAGATGTTCTTATATAATTATTACAATATTTTAAAGTTTAGAGAATTTAGAGGCAAGTTTTTCTTTAGAGGTGATTTTTCTAAAGATAGCATCTCAGGCTCTATTATTCAGCTCTTTCTACTCCATTATTCATATTGCAAAATACGTTTTTTATAAAGACTAATAATACTGCCACCTTAACAGTACTGTTTGTTATAAATATCTAGACCAGGGGTACTTAGCTAGTTTTAGTAAAGGCCCACTTACCTGGGTCTGCTGTCAGGTTAGATCTGAGATTAACACCAACTGTAAATATGTCATTTTGATAACGTTTCACAAACTTTGTAGAACTATTTACATCAAAATGTATAAATATTATTTAGTGGGAAAACAAGGCCAGAACCCTAAAATTAATTCAGAACCTAAAATTAATTAAGACCCGAGACCCTTAAATTAATTCAAACCCCAGACCAGCCACTACACTTAAAGGGTAACTAAACTTTCAAAAAACTTTTGACATGTCATAGTGACATGTCATAAGTTTTGATCAGTGGGGGTCCGAGCACTGAGCCCCCGACCGATTGCTAAAACAAAGCATCAGAAGCGCTTGGGTGAATGCTGAGACGCTTGGTTTCTAATCGGCTTTTCTCGGAAAGCCGAGCAGTTGGTGAATAGAAAGTCTATTGGCTATAGAAAGCCAAAGTCCTAAATTCAGACCCAAAAATTAATTCACACCCCAGACACCTAATATTAATTCAGATGCCAGACCAAAACCTAAAATTAATTCCATAAATTCCCTAAAAATAGTTCAGACCAGCTCCCTAAATGAAGTCAGACCACAGATCAGCCTCTTAAATTAATTCAGACCCCAAACCAGCCCCTAATATTAATTTAGACCACAGGCCCTACAATTAATTAAAACCCCAGACCAGCCCCGTAAATTAACTCAGACCCAAGGCTAGCCCCCCTAAACTCATTTAGATCCCAGACACAAAAATTCATTCAGACCCCAGATCACACAAAAAAAATATTTATATACTTACCTCTCCTGGGTTCTCTTCACTTCCTGGTACTGCCACACACAATGACCTGACGCTAGCCAGCAGCAGGACCTTGTGTGCCACGCTTCGTAGCAGCCATCAGCGGTAGTTCCGCCACTGATGGCAGACCTGCCATTATAGATACATTCGAGGAGACTTTTCCCTCCTTTGATGCATTTATAATGGCAGACCTGCAAGGTCCAGACAACTAATGTCTCCAGTCCGGATTCGGACCACAGTTCGCCAGTTAAGTACCGTAGAGTTCCAAACCTCCTCTGGCACAAACATCTACACAAAAACTGTGCGCCGGGAGCTTCATGGCATGGGTATTTATTGCCCAGCAGCTGCATGCAAGCCTTACATCCCCAAGCACAATGCCAAGCATCGGATGGAGTGATGTAAAGTCTGTGGAGCAGTGGAAACGTGTTCTGTGGAGTGATGAATCATGCTTCTATATATGCCAGTCTGATGGACAAGTCAGAGTTTGACAAATGCCTGGAGAACAAAATTTGGTGGAGGAGGGATATTGCTATGGGGTTGTTTTTCAGGGGTTGGTCTAGGCTCCTTAGTTCCAGTGAAGAAAAAAATCCTAATGCTTCAGCATTTTAAGACATTTTGGACAGTTGTACGCTTCCAATTTTGTGTAAGCAATTTAGGGAAAGCCTTTTCTGTTTCAGCATGACTGTGCCCCGATACACAAAGCAAGATCCATAAAGGCATGGTTTGGTGAGTTGTATGTTGAAGAACTTGACTGGCCTGCACAGAGCCCTGACCGCATCTCATTCGAACACTTTGGGGATAAACTAGAATGGAGATTGCGAGCCATGCCCTCTCCGCCAACATCAGTGTCTGACCTCACAAATGCTCTTCTGGTTGAATTGGCAAAAAATCCTACAGACACACTCCACAATCTTGTAGAAAGCCTTCCCAAAGACTTTCCAAACACAAATTACAAAAATGTCATATGCAGTTATCATAATACTCCGTGTTGATAATCAGACTTATATATGACATTGAAGTTACATAGTAACTGTAACGTCCGCGGCCGCAAACTCCTCTCATCCTGCCGACGCCTTCCTTCCCGGAAATGCCAACACATGTGGCCGTCCGGGCCTGCAGTGACCACTAGTGTTTAGAATTGTCTAATCACCCTGGACTATAAGAAGAGCCCTGCCCCTTCACTCATTGCCTGAGCGTTGTTTGTCAGTCTAGCAAATGGTCCCTTAGTGTTTTCTTGTTCCCAGTGTTCCCGTTCCTGCTACCTGTATCCTGTGTCCTGTGCTACCTTGTTCCTGTGCCTTAAAAGAGTTGGAGTCGTGTTGTGTTACACCACGCCTGGTGTCTGCTGTCAAGGTCCCATCTGAGCCTAGCCATCACTACTGTCTGTACTACCACAGGTACCCTTGCTCGGACTATAGACTTTACTTGGTACACTGTTTGGCCAACTGCTATCCCGCTACAGTGATACAGCCCAGTGGGTCCACATACCCACAGATCATGACAGTTACATTGTCCTTGGAAATGATGTGCTAGTTTTTTGTATTGACCACACATGTACTTATACAGGTTAATAAGATCACCTCTAAGGCGTCTTTCTTTTTAAGCTGAAAAAAAAAACATTGTAAGAGACACCTTTCATCCAATTTGATATTCTAGTTGTCTGCATTTAAACCCTCTCTTGCTCTCCTATATACTTTTTATAATCTGTAGCCCAAAACTGCATTCCATATTCAAGATGTGGCCTTACAAGGGATTTATAGAGGGGTAATATTACATTTGACAGGTTTTTGTCAAACACCCTAAAATCCTATTTGCTTTAGCAGCTGCTGTTTGACATAGAGTACTGCTGCTGCTTAGCTTATTTGTAACCAGAATACACAGGTCCTTTGTTCCATTATCCCCAGTTTTATTCCATTTAATGTATATGCATTAATCTAGGTGTGTTACTTTGCATTTATTAACATTAAAATTCATCTGCCATGTTTTTGCCCTTTCTGCGAGCTTATCTGTCTTTCTGTAATATTTTATATTCAAACTAAGTTTTCAGCATCCTAGAAAGTTTTGTATTGTCAGCAGAAACAATACCTTACTCTAGATCCCATCCACAAGGTCATTAATAAAGAGATTAAAAATAATTGTACCTAACACCGATCCTTGTGGTATCCCACTGCTGAGTTCAGACCATTTTAAGTGTGTACCATTTATAATGACTTTTCTGTTTTCTGTCCCTTAACCATGTCTTTACCCATGTGCATACATGGTCTCTCAGTACCTGTCTCTGTAGCTTCAGAACAAGACTGTTGTGTGGTACAGTATAAATTGCTTTTCCAAATCCAAATATATCACATCAGTTGAATGACCAACATCTAGATTTGTACTTACCTCCTCATAGAAACCAAGCATGTTGGTTAGGCATAACCTATTTTTCATGAATCCATGCTGGTTATTAGATATTAGATTATTTACCACTATATACTTTTGCAGTTCATCTCTTAGAATACCTTCAAATATTTTACATATCACAAATTTCAAACTTACTGGACGGTAGTTACTCGGTTCCACCTTCCGACCCTTCTAGATATTGGAACAATCCTGTGGCACTGATCCAGTTACAAGAGATTCTAGGAAGTTGAGATACAATGGTCTGTCCATTACCTAGCTCAAATCCATTAATACCCGTTGATAAATGCCATCTGGGCCAGGGGCTTAATCAATATTTAATTTGCTCAGACGCAGCTGTACTTCCTCCTGTGATACATAGGTAATATTGGGTGGGGAACCATTATTACTGTCCCCCTGAATATCTGGCGCTTATCAGTGAACACCAAGGAAAAGTGTGTGTTTAATATTTCATACCTGCCTTTGTCCTCTACAATTATATTCCCATGATCATCTTTTAGTAAGTCAATATTATAAAAAAAAAAATATATATTTTTGCCATTTATATATTTATAAACATTTTTGGGATTCATTTTAATGTCGTTAGCGATTTGGTTTTCTGTAGATAACTTTGCTAACTTTCAGTACATTTGTACATTTCCTATTGAGATCTTTGTAAGTCTGGAATGCTTTTTTTGAACCATCAGCCTTCAATGCTTTAAATGCTTTTTGTTTTTGTCTTATTATATTCAGTACTTTCCTCTACAACTATATTGGTCTCCTTTTATTGTAGTTCTTCTTGCACATTCTACCTTCTACAGGAGCATGCTAGCAGCACTTTTTATACCTTTTACATCATGCATGTCCCTTCTCCTCTAGTCCCTGCCTGGAATCTGCAGCCAGGGGTAGCCTCACCAGACAAGACGGGGTTGGGAGACCACCGTTCTTGATATATACCCAGTGCTGTGTCCCCGATCTATCAGGCATTTATGCCATAAATGGAATAACCCTTTAAGGAAATAACATTACTTTTAAAACTTGAAAGGACTCTTCTGTCTCATAATCAGACGAATAGTTAATAACTAAATGCTATGACTGAATGCTTTTAATAAACTATAGTAAGTGGTGTTGTCACATCAAAAACAAACCTATCATTTAAAACAAGTTCTACATCTGCCAGATGATCTTACAGCTGTCAGCTTCTGTTGCAGAAATAAAAAGGCGTCTTAACAATGTCACTTGGTCCTGACGGTTTCTTAACAACATTGTGCTTTCAATAATTCATGTCACATCAAGGTAAAAGAGATGGTAAGAATTCCTCTGATACCAAGAGAAAGCAGGGATCACATAATTTGTAAGTTCTCTCTTTGAGAACAGATTTAATAAAGACAACTTATTTGCTGTTTTATATTGCAAAATAAATACTGTGGAATTTAATTTAGTGCAGAGGTAGTAAATATATGCATGAAAAGGTTTCTATATATGTACAGCAAGGGTCTAGTCAAGCATGGGTGCACCAGGGCGCTGCCCGACACTCTTTTCGGCTGCTGGTGGTGCAGGAGGGTCTGAAAAAACGCGGGGGACTTTTTTTTCAGACCGTCCTGAACCGCCAGCAGCCGAAAAGTTTTTATTTCACACCCATGATTTTGATTTTTGTTTCCTTTGTAGTCGGATGATCTACAGCATTAAGATAGGTGGTACCATTCTTTTTTGTGAAACAGAAACTCCTAGTATATTCTTACAGGCAATACTGAGAGCTGTAGTTTCACATGGTATAAATTTATATGGCAGGGTTAAAACTGAATTTACAAAGTTCTCGGTACTGAGCTATACTGTATTTATGTACTGAGCTTGGTTCTGGTACTATATTTATGTACATAGCTTTGTTCTGGTACTGTACAGATGTAGCCGTCTCTATCTTGACTTTTAACACATTAAATAAACAGTGGCAAGATCCTTTATCTTTACTTTTTGAATGACTTTTCAATGGCTTTTCTTGTGTGATATCACGATGCAGCAAGTTCAGAGTCAAGATAAAGATGGCTACATCTGTATTTATGTACTGATCTTGGTTCTGCTGCTGTATTTATGCACTGAGCCTTGTTCTGGTGCTGTATATATGTATTGAGCTTGGTTCTGGTACTGTATTTAACCCCTTAACCCCTTAACCCCTTCCTTGACGTGCATCGTTCACGTATCGTTCACGCTCCATGACAGAATAGTACGTCATGGGAGGAACGGCCATTTCGGCCGTCCTCCCGGCACATACAGGAGCTGTGACAACTGCTGTCTCGTAAAGCAGTTGCCGCAGCTCCTTCAGCGGGGACCGATCGCAGTGGTCCTCACTGATTAACCCCTTAGAAGCCGCGTTCAATAGTGATCGCGACTTCTTAGGGGTTAAACCAGCATGGACGTCCCGCTATATGATAGGGGGTGCTGATGGTTGCTATGGCAACCGGAGAGCTAGCAATGGCCCCCGGTTATGCCATCTACAGAAGCTTAATGAGTCCTGACAAATTCAGGACCGACTATGCTTGCTGTCCATTATCAGTCCATTATTATAAAAAAAAATACATAAATAAATAAACTATACATGATTGGTATCGCCGCGTCCGTATTGGCCGCAACCACAAAAGAGTTTGTTATTTATCACGCACAGTGAACGCCATAAAAGAAAATAATAATAAACCATACCATAATCACAATATTTTGGTCACTTCACCTCCCAAAAAATGGAATAAAAAGAGTTCAAAAAGTCGCATGTACCCTAAAATGGTACCAATCAAAACTACAGTTCGTTATGCAAAAAACAAGTCCTTGCATGGCTTTCTTGATGGAAAAAATAAAAAAAGTTACTGCTCTTAGAATATGGCAACACAAAAAGTAAATGATTTTTTATAAAAAGTATTTTATTATTCAAACGCCATAAAATATAAAAAAAAACTATAAACATATGGTATTGCCGTAATCGTATTGATCCGCACATTAAAGTAAATAAGTCATTTATAGCTCACGGTGAACGCTGTAAAAAAAAAAAGAATAAAGAACAATAGTAGAATTGATGTTTTTTAGTCACCACGCCTCTTAAAAAATAGCATAAAAACTGATCAAAAATTTGCATGCACCCCATGAAAACTACAATGAATTCATCAGGGGGGTCTAGTTTCCAAAATGGGGTAACTTTTGAGGTGTTTCCCCTGTACTGGTACCTCAGAAGCTCTGCAAATGCGACATGGCACCCAGAAACCAATCCAGCAAAATCGACATGCCAAATAGTGCTCCTGCCTTTCTGAGCTCTGCTGTTTGTCCAACCAGCAGTTTATAACCACATATGGGGTATTGCCGTAATTGTGAGAAATTGCTTTTTGCTTTTTCTCTTTTATTCCTTCCTGAAAATTAAAATGTTTTACCTTTTATCGTAAAAATGTGATTTTCAATTGCACAGCCTAATTCCACAAAACGCTGTACAAACACTGTGGGGTCTAAATGCTAACTATACTCCTCGATAAATTCCTTGAGGTGTTTAGTTTGCCAAGGGTCACTTCTGCGGGGTTTCCACT
This sequence comes from Rhinoderma darwinii, assembly GCF_050947455.1. NCBI lineage: Eukaryota > Metazoa > Chordata > Amphibia > Anura > Rhinodermatidae > Rhinoderma > Rhinoderma darwinii. Next base: position 461,147,383 of record NC_134687.1, read on the forward strand.
GTTTTGCCATCACAAGACCTCTTCAAACCTGACATGGTGCCTAAAATATATTCTAATAAAAAGGAGGCCTCAAAATCCACTAGGTGCTTCTTTGCTTCTGAAGCCACTGCTTTAGTCCATTAGCACACTAGTGCCCCATGTGGGATATTTCTAAAAAATAATTTGGGCAATAAATATTGAGTTGCGATTCAATGGTAAAGCCTTCTGTTTTACAGAAAAAAATGGAATAAAAAGGATTTTCTGACAAAACAAAGAAATTTGTAAATACCTCTACTTTGCTTTAAATTCCTGTGGAAAGCCTAATGGGTTAAGAAACTTTCTAAATGCTGTTTTGAATACTTTGAGTGGTCTAGATTTTAAAATGGGGTGTTTTATGGGTGTTTCTAATATAGAAGGCGCTCAAAGCCACTTCAGAACTGACCTGGTACAAAAAAAAAAAGGAGGCTTTTGATATTTTCATCAAAATATGAGAAATTACTGCTTATATTCTAAGTCTTGTAACATCCTAGAAAAATAAAATAATGTTCATAAAATTATGCAAACATAAAGTAGACATATGGGATATGTTAAATAGTAACTATTTGTGTGGTATTACCATCTGTCTTACAAGCAGATACGTTTAAATTCTGAAAAAAATTGTGTTGTTTTTTTAAAAAAATCTCAAAATTGTGCTATTTTTCACAAATAAACACTGAATATATTGACCAAATTTTACCACTAACATAGAGTACAATGTGTCACAAGAAAATAATCTTAGAATCGCTTGAATAGGTATAAGCATTCCAGAGTTATTACTGCATAAAGTCACACATGTCAGATTTGAAAAATGGGCTCTGAGCCTGAAGGCCCAAACTAGGCTCGGTCCTTAAGGGCTTAAGTAAGTAGCTTGGTTCTGTTGCTATATATGTGTACTAAACTTGGTTCTGGTGCTGTATTTATTTACTGAACTTAGTTCTGATGCTATATTTATGTCCTGAGCTTGGTTCTGGTGCTGTATTTATATTACGTGCTTTGTTCAAGTGATGTATGTATGTAATGAGCTTGGTTCTGGTGCTATATGTATGTACTGAGCTTGGTTCTGATGCTGTATTTATATAATGAGCTTTGTTCTGGTGCTGTATATATGTTTTGAGCTTAGTTCTGGTACTGTATTTATGTACGTAGCTTGGTTCTGGTGCTATATATGTGTATTAAACTTGGTTCTGGTTGTAAAGGATCTGCCAGGTACTACGTCTGTGTATACTCCCGGGATTAATCAGTCGACACCTGAGGCCAGACCTCTTAGACTGACATCGGCTCCCACCAACCAGGGTGGCAGGCTCAGGAGTGGGAGAGCCTATCGCGGCCTGGTCAGTCGGAGTTAGCTCCGCCCCCTGTCCATTTATACCTGCCGTGTTCTCTTCCTCAGTGCTTGTTATTCTTCTTGGATTCCTGGCCCCACTGCTGCGTTGCTCCAGCCTGCTTCTGCCGTGCTTCTGCCTTGCTTCAGTTCCGCTTATCCTGCTTCGCTTTGCCCCTGGCTTGCTTCCTGCTCCATGCTCTCGTTGGTATACTCCACTACATCCTGATCCTGACTGACTCATTCACCGCTCCGTTTCCTCGCGGCGTTCCGTGGGCTACTGCCCCTTCCCTTGCGTGTTCCCTGTTTGTACTCCCTTGCACTTAGACAGCGTAGGGACCGCCGCCAAGTTGTACCCCGTCGCCTAGGGCGGGTCGTTGCAAGTAGTCAGGGACAGGGCGGTGGGTAGATTAGGGCTCACTTGTTCCCTTCACCTCCTTCCTGCCATTACATAATAACAAGCCCATACCTAGTCTACCATTTCTCCTACGCTGACGCTATCATGGACCCCCTTGAGACCCTGACCCAGCAGATGCAGGGCCTCTCCCTACAGGTCCAGGCCCTGGCCCAGAGGGTCAACCAGGGTGACGCTGCCTTAGTAGTACCCCTCACCTCACCTCTAGAACCCGACATCAAGTTACCTGACCGGTTCTCAGGGGACCGTAAGACTTTTCTCTCCTTCCGGGAGAGTTGCAGACTTTATTTCCGCCTAAAACCTCACTCCTCAGGTTCCGAGAACCAGCGGGTGGGTATCATTATATCCCGACTCCAGGAAGGGCCCCAAGAGTGGGCCTTCTCCTTGGCTCCTGACGCCCCTGAACTTTCCTCCGTTGATCGTTTTTTCTCTGCCCTCGGACTCATTTACGACGAGACTGACAGGACTGCCTTAGCCGAGAGTCAGCTGGTGACCTTACGTCAGGGTAGGAGACCTGTTGAGGAATACTGTTCTGATTTTAGAAAGTGGTGCGTAGCTTCTCGGTGGAACGACCCGGCCCTAAGGTGCCAGTTTAGGTTAGGATTATCTGACGCCCTGAAGGATCTGCTGGTTAGCTACCCCTCTTCTGACTCCCTAGACCAGGTTATGGCCCTAGCAGTACGACTTGACCGACGTCTCAGGGAACGTCAGCTTGAACGTTTCAATGTGTTCCCCTCTGACTTCCCTGCGATTCCCCCCGAGGTCCCGTCTCCTCGCTCTTCCACGGAGGACTCGGAGGTACCTATGCAACTCGGGGCCTCCATGTCCCCTCGACAACGTAGAGAGTTTCGCAGGAAGAATGGTCTCTGCTTCTATTGTGGGGACGACAAGCATCTACTGAACACCTGTCCCAGGCGCAAGAATAAACAGCCGGAAAACTTCCGCGCCTAAGTGATCATCGGGGAGGTCACTTGGGCGCACAGGTATTTCCCGTTAATATGAAACGCAATAAAATTTTGCTTCCCTTTCAGGTCTCGTTTGCTGGCCGGTCTGCCACGGGCAGTGCCTTCGTGGATTCTGGCTCATCTGCTAATATCATGTCTGTGGAATTTGCTATGTCTCTAAAAATGCCTTTTATTGATTTGCCTTATCCTATCCCGGTAGTGGGTATCGACTCCACTCCTCTTGCTAATGGTTATTTTACTCAGCATACTCCTGTTTTTGAACTCCTTGTTGGCTCCATGCATTTGGAGCAGTGCTCTGTACTGGTGATGCAGGGATTATCGTCCGATCTGGTATTAGGTCTTCCCTGGTTGCAGCTGCATAATCCCACGTTTGATTGGAATACTGGGGATCTCACCAAATGGGGTAGTGAATGCCTGATGTCATGTCTTTCGGTTAACTCTATTTCTCCCCGGGAGGAGGTAAACACGCTTCCTGAGTTTGTTCAGGACTTCGCTGATGTGTTTTCTAAGGAGGCCTCCGAGGTGTTGCCCCCTCATAGAGATTACGATTGCGCCATCGATTTGGTGCCTGGTGCCAAGCTTCCTAAGGGTAGGATATTTAATCTTTCATGTCCTGAATGTGAAGCTATGAGGGAGTATATCCAAGAATGCATGGCCATGGGTTTCATTCGCCCCTCGACTTCTCCTGTAGGTGCTGGCTTCTTCTTCGTGGGGAAGAAGGGTGGTGGTCTTAGGCCGTGCATTGATTATCGGAACCTGAATAAGGTCACCGTAAGGAACCAGTATCCCCTTCCTTTGATTCCGGATCTTTTTAATCAGGTTCAGGGGGCCCAATGGTTTTCTAAGTTCGATCTACGGGGGGCATATAACCTTATCCGCATCAAAGAGGGGGATGAGAGGAAAACTGTGTTCAACACACCCGAAGGTCATTTCGAATACCTGGTCATGCCCTTTGGGTTGTGTAATGCCCCTGACGTATTCCAGAATTTTATTAATGAAATCCTGAGACTTTTTTTTCAGACCGTCCTGAACCGCCAGCAGCCGAAAAGTTTTTATTTCACACCCATGATTTTGATTTTTGTTTCCTTTGTAGTCGGATGATCTACAGCATTAAGATAGGTGGTACCATTCTTTTTTGTGAAACAGAAACTCCTAGTATATTCTTACAGGCAATACTGAGAGCTGTAGTTTCACATGGTATAAATTTATATGGCAGGGTTAAAACTGAATTTACAAAGTTCTCGGTACTGAGCTATACTGTATTTATGTACTGAGCTTGGTTCTGGTACTATATTTATGTACATAGCTTTGTTCTGGTACTGTACAGATGTAGCCGTCTCTATCTTGACTTTTAACACATTAAATAAACAGTGGCAAGATCCTTTATCTTTACTTTTTGAATGACTTTTCAATGGCTTTTCTTGTGTGATATCACGATGCAGCAAGTTCAGAGTCAAGATAAAGATGGCTACATCTGTATTTATGTACTGATCTTGGTTCTGCTGCTGTATTTATGCACTGAGCCTTGTTCTGGTGCTGTATATATGTATTGAGCTTGGTTCTGGTACTGTATTTAACCCCTTAACCCCTTAACCCCTTCCTTGACGTGCATCGTTCACGTATCGTTCACGCTCCATGACAGAATAGTACGTCATGGGAGGAACGGCCATTTCGGCCGTCCTCCCGGCACATACAGGAGCTGTGACAACTGCTGTCTCGTAAAGCAGTTGCCGCAGCTCCTTCAGCGGGGACCGATCGCAGTGGTCCCCACTGATTAACCCCTTAGAAGCCGCGTTCAATAGTGATCGCGACTTCTTAGGGGTTAAACCAGCATGGACGTCCCGTTATATGATAGGGGGTGCTGATGGTTGCTATGGCAACCGGAGAGCTAGCAATGGCCCCCGGTTATGCCATCTACAGAAGCTTAATGAGTCCTGACAAATTCAGGACCGACTATGCTTGCTGTCCATTATCAGTCCATTATTATAAAAAAAAATACATAAATAAATAAACTATACATGATTGGTATCGCCGCGTCCGCATTGGCCGCAACCACAAAAGAGTTTGTTATTTATCACGCACAGTGAACGCCATAAAAGAAAATAATAATAAACCATACCATAATCACAATATTTTGGTCACTTCACCTCCCAAAAAATGGAATAAAAAGAGTTCAAAAAGTCGCATGTACCCTAAAATGGTACCAATCAAAACTACAGTTCGTTATGCAAAAAACAAGTCCTTGCATGGCTTTCTTGAGGGAAAAAATAAAAAAAGTTACTGCTCTTAGAATATGGCAACACAAAAAGTAAATGATTTTTTATAAAAAGTATTTTATTATTCAAACGCCATAAAATATAAAAAAAAACTATAAACATATGGTATTGCCGTAATCGTATTGATCCGCACATTAAAGTAAATATGTCATTTATAGCTCACGGTGAACGCTGTAAAAAAAAAAAGAATAAAAAACAATAGTAGAATTGATGTTTTTTAGTCACCACGCCTCTTAAAAAATAGCATAAAAACTGATCAAAAATTTGCATGCACCCCATGAAAACTACAATGAATTCATCAGGGGGGTCTAGTTTCCAAAATGGGGTAACTTTTGAGGTGTTTCCCCTGTACTGGTACCTCAGAAGCTCTGCAAATGCGACATGGCACCCAGAAACCAATCCAGCAAAATCGACATGCCAAATAGTGCTCCTGCCTTTCTGAGCTCTGCTGTTTGTCCAACCAGCAGTTTATAACCACATATGGGGTATTGCCGTAATTGTGAGAAATTGCTTTTTGCTTTTTCTCTTTTATTCCTTCCTGAAAATTAAAATGTTTTACCTTTTATCGTAAAAATGTGATTTTCAATTGCACAGCCTAATTCCACAAAACGCTGTACAAACACTGTGGGGTCTAAATGCTAACTATACTCCTCGATAAATTCCTTGAGGGGTTTAGTTTGCCAAGGGTCACTTCTGCGGGGTTTCCACTGTTTTGCCATCACAAGACCTCTTCAAACCTGACATGGTGCCTAAAATATATTCTAATAAAAAGGAGGCCTCAAAATCCACTAGGTGCTTCTTTGCTTCTGAAGCCACTGCTTTAGTCCATTAGCACACTAGTGCCCCATGTGGGATATTTCTAAAAAATAATTTGGGCAATAAATATTGAGTTGCGATTCAATGGTAAAGCCTTCTGTTTTACAGAAAAAAATGGAATAAAAAGGATTTTCTGACAAAACAAAGAAATTTGTAAATACCTCTACTTTGCTTTAAATTCCTGTGGAAAGCCTAATGGGTTAAGAAACTTTCTAAATGCTGTTTTGAATACTTTGAGTGGTCTAGATTTTAAAATGGGGTGTTTTATGGGTGTTTCTAATATAGAAGGCGCTCAAAGCCACTTCAGAACTGACCTGGTACAAAAAAAAAAAGGAGGCTTTTGATATTTTCATCAAAATATGAGAAATTGCTGCTTATATTCTAAGTCTTGTAACATCCTAGAAAAATAAAATAATGTTCATAAAATTATGCAAACATAAAGTAGACATATGGGATATGTTAAATAGTAACTATTTGTGTGGTATTACCATCTGTCTTACAAGCAGATACGTTTAAATTCTGAAAAAAATTGTGTTGTTTTTTTAAAAAAATCTCAAAATTGTGCTATTTTTCACAAATAAACACTGAATATATTGACCAAATTTTACCACTAACATAGAGTACAGTGTGTCACAAGAAAATAATCTTAGAATCGCTTGAATAGGTATAAGCATTCCAGAGTTATTACTGCATAAAGTCACACATGTCAGATTTGAAAAATGGGCTCTGAGCCTGAAGGCCCAAACTAGGCTCGGTCCTTAAGGGCTTAAGTAAGTAGCTTGGTTCTGTTGCTATATATGTGTACTAAACTTGGTTCTGGTGCTGTATTTATTTACTGAACTTAGTTCTGATGCTATATTTATGTCCTGAGCTTGGTTCTGGTGCTGTATTTATATTACGTGCTTTGTTCAAGTGATGTATGTATGTAATGAGCTTGGTTCTGGTGCTATATGTATGTACTGAGCTTGGTTCTGATGCTGTATTTATATAATGAGCTTTGTTCTGGTGCTGTATATATGTTTTGAGCTTAGTTCTGGTACTGTATTTATGTACGTAGCTTGGTTCTGGTGCTATATATGTGTACTAAACTTGGTTCTGGTTGTAAAGGATCTGCCAGGTACTACGTCTGTGTATACTCCCGGGATTAATCAGTCGACACCTGAGGCCAGACCTCTTAGACTGACATCGGCTCCCACCAACCAGGGTGGCAGGCTCAGGAGTGGGAGAGCCTATCGCGGCCTGGTCAGTCGGAGTTAGCTCCGCCCCCTGTCCATTTATACCTGCCGTGTTCTCTTCCTCAGTGCTTGTTATTCTTCTTGGATTCCTGGCCCCACTGCTGCGTTGCTCCAGCCTGCTTCTGCCGTGCTTCTGCCTTGCTTCAGTTCCGCTTATCCTGCTTCGCTTTGCCCCTGGCTTGCTTCCTGCTCCATGCTCTCGTTGGTATACTCCACTACATCCTGATCCTGACTGACTCATTCACCGCTCCGTTTCCTCGCGGCGTTCCGTGGGCTACTGCCCCTTCCCTTGCGTGTTCCCTGTTTGTACTCCCTTGCACTTAGACAGCGTAGGGACCGCCGCCAAGTTGTACCCCGTCGCCTAGGGCGGGTCGTTGCAAGTAGTCAGGGAAAGGGCGGTGGGTAGATTAGGGCTCACTTGTTCCCTTCACCTCCTTCCTGCCATTACATAATAACAAGCCCATACCTAGTCTACCATTTCTCCTACGCTGACGCTATCATGGACCCCCTTGAGACCCTGACCCAGCAGATGCAGGGCCTCTCCCTACAGGTCCAGGCCCTGGCTCAGAGGGTCAACCAGGGTGACGCTGCCTTAGTAGTACCCCTCACCTCACCTCTAGAACCCGACATCAAGTTACCTGACCGGTTCTCAGGGGACCGTAAGACTTTTCTCTCCTTCCGGGAGAGTTGCAGACTTTATTTCCGCCTAAAACCTCACTCCTCAGGTTCCGAGAACCAGCGGGTGGGTATCATTATATCCCGACTCCAGGAAGGGCCCCAAGAGTGGGCCTTCTCCTTGGCTCCTGACGCCCCTGAACTTTCCTCCGTTGATCGTTTTTTCTCTGCCCTCGGACTCATTTACGACGAGACTGACAGGACTGCTTTAGCCGAGAGTCAGCTGGTGACCTTACGTCAGGGTAGGAGACCGGTTGAGGAATACTGTTCTGATTTTAGGAAGTGGTGCGTAGCTTCTCGGTGGAACGACCCGGCCCTAAGGTGCCAGTTTAGGTTAGGATTATCTGACGCCCTGAAGGATCTGCTGGTTAGCTACCCCTCTTCTGACTCCCTAGACCAGGTTATGGCCCTAGCAGTACGACTTGACCGACGTCTCAGGGAACGTCAGCTTGAACGTTTCAATGTGTTCCCCTCTGACTTCCCTGCGATTCCCCCCGAGGTCCCGTCTCCTCGCTCTTCCACGGAGGACTCGGAGGTACCTATGCAACTCGGGGCCGCCATGTCCCCTCGACAACGTAGAGAGTTTCGCAGGAAGAATGGTCTCTGCTTCTATTGTGGGGACGACAAGCATCTACTGAACACCTGTCCCAGGCGCAAGAATAAACAGCCGGAAAACTTCCGCGCCTAAGTGATCATCGGGGAGGTCACTTGGGCGCACAGGTATTTCCCGTTAATATGAAACGCAATAAAATTTTGCTTCCCTTTCAGGTCTCGTTTGCTGGCCGGTCTGCCACGGGCAGTGCCTTCGTGGATTCTGGCTCATCTGCTAATATCATGTCTGTGGAATTTGCTATGTCTCTAAAAATGCCTTTTATTGATTTGCCTTATCCTATCCCGGTAGTGGGTATCGACTCCACTCCTCTTGCTAATGGTTATTTTACTCAGCATACTCCTGTTTTTGAACTCCTTGTTGGCTCCATGCATTTGGAGCAGTGCTCTGTACTGGTGATGCAGGGATTATCGTCCGATCTGGTATTAGGTCTTCCCTGGTTGCAGCTGCATAATCCCACGTTTGATTGGAATACTGGGGATCTCACCAAATGGGGTAGTGAATGCCTGATGTCATGTCTTTCGGTTAACTCTATTTCTCCCCGGGAGGAGGTAAACACGCTTCCTGAGTTTGTTCAGGACTTCGCTGATGTGTTTTCTAAGGAGGCCTCCGAGGTGTTGCCCCCTCATAGAGATTACGATTGCGCCATCGATTTGGTGCCTGGTGCCAAGCTTCCTAAGGGTAGGATATTTAATCTTTCATGTCCTGAATGTGAAGCTATGAGGGAGTATATCCAAGAATGCATGGCCAAGGGTTTCATTCGCCCCTCGACTTCTCCTGTAGGTGCTGGCTTCTTCTTCGTGGGGAAGAAGGGTGGTGGTCTTAGGCCGTGCATTGATTATCGGAACCTGAATAAGGTCACCGTAAGGAACCAGTATCCCCTTCCTTTGATTCCGGATCTTTTTAATCAGGTTCAGGGGGCCCAATGGTTTTCTAAGTTCGATCTACGGGGGGCATATAACCTTATCCGCATCAAAGAGGGGGATGAGTGGAAAACTGCGTTCAACACACCCGAAGGTCATTTCGAATACCTGGTCATGCCCTTTGGGTTGTGTAATGCCCCTGCCGTCTTCCAGAATTTTATTAATGAAATCCTGAGAGATTACCTGGGTAATTTTCTTGTAGTGTACCTTGATGACATACTGGTGTTTTCCAAGGACTGGTCCTCCCACGTGGAGCATGTCAGGAAGGTCCTCCAGGTCCTCCGGGAAAATAATCTGTTTGCGAAGACCGAAAAATGTGTGTTTGGGGTACAGGATATACCATTTTTAGGTCAAATCCTCACTCCTCATGAATTCCGCATGGACCCTGCCAAGGTTCAGGCTGTGGCGGAATGGGTCCAACCTGCCTCCCTGAAGGCGCTACAGTGTTTTTTGGGGTTCGCTAACTATTACAGGAGATTTATTGCCAACTTCTCGGTCGTCGCTAAGCCTCTTACGGACCTTACTCGCAAGGGTGCTGATGTCCTCCATTGGCCCCCTGAGGCCGTCCAAGCTTTTGAGACCCTCAAGAAGTGCTTTATCTCGGCCCCCGTGCTGGTTCAGCCCAACCAAAGGGAGCCATTTATTGTGGAGGTTGACGCATCCGAGGTGGGAGTGGGGGCCGTCTTGTCCCAGGGTACCAGCTCCCTCACCCATCTCCGCCCCTGTGCTTACTTCTCTAGGAAGTTTTCGCCCACGGAGAGTAACTATGATATTGGCAACCGCGAACTTTTAGCCATTAAATGGGCTTTTGAAGAGTGGCGTCACTTCCTGGAGGGGGCCAGACACCAGGTAACGGTCCTTACTGACCACAAGAATCTGTTTTTCCTAGAATCTGCCCGGAGGCTTAATCCTAGACAAGCTCGTTGGGCACTATTCTTTACCAGATTTAATTTCTTGGTTACCTATAGGGCTGGGTCCAAAAATATTAAGGCTGATGCACTGTCACGTAGTTTCATGGCCAATCCGCCTTCCGAGAAGGATCCTGCTTGTATTTTACCCCCTGGTATAATCGTTTCTGCCACTGATTCTGATTTAGCTTCTGACATCGCGGCTGATCAAGGTTCAGCTCCCGGGAACCTCCCTGGGGACAAACTGTTTGTCCCCCTGCAATACCGGCTAAGGGTACTCAGGGAAAACCATGACTCCGCACTATCTGGTCATCCTGGCATTTTGGGTACCAAACACCTCATTACCAGAAACTATTGGTGGCCTGGGTTGCCTAAAGACGTTAGGGCTTACGTCGCCGCTTGTGAGGTTTGTGCTAGGTCCAAGACCCCTACGTTCCTTGCCCATTCCCCAGAGACCTTGGACCCATATCTCCATGGATTTTATCACCGATTTGCCTCCATCTCAGGGCAAGTCGGTGGTGTGGGTGGTAGTAGACCGCTTCAGCAAGATGTGCCACTTTGTGCCCTTTAAGAAACTACCTAACGCCAAGACGTTAGCTTCTTTGTTTGTTAAACACATCCTGCGTCTCCATGGCGCCCCAGTCAATATCGTTTCTGACAGAGGGGTACAATTTGTTTCCTTATTTTGGAGAGCTTTTTGTAAAAAGTTGGAGATTGATCTGTCCTTCTCCTCCGCCTTCCATCCCGAAACTAATGGCCAAACGGAAAGGACTAACCAATCCCTGGAACAATATTTAAGGTGTTTCATCTCTGACTGTCAATTTGATTGGGTCTCATTCCTTCCCCTTGCCGAATTTTCCCTGAATAACCGGGTCAGTAACTCGTCAGGGGTCTCCCCGTTTTTCTGTCATTTCAGGTTTAACCCAAGGTTCTCCTCCATTTCTCCTGGTTGTTCCAATAATCCCGAGCTAGAGGACGTTCATCGGGAACTGTGCACAGTCTGGGCCCAGGTTCAGAAGAACCTAGAGGCGTCCCAGAGCGTACAAAAGATTCAGGCTGATAGTAGACGTTCTGCTAACCCCCGGTTTGTCGTCGGGGATCTGGTCTGGTTGTCGTCCAGGAACTTGCGCCTTAAGGTCCCGTCCAGGAAGTTTGCTCCCCGATTTATTGGACTTTATAAGATCATTGAAGTCCTCAACCCTGTATCCTTCCGTCTGGAGCTGCCCCCATCCTTTCGCATACATGACGTCTTCCATGCCTTCCTCCTTAAACGCTGCTCCCCGTCCTGGTCCCCCTCGAGGAAACCTCCTGTTTCTGTTCTCACCCCTGAGGGGGTGGAATTCGAGGTGGCCAAGATTATGGACAGTAGGATGATCCAGGGCTCCCTCCAGTACCTGGTCCATTGGAGAGGATACGGGCCAGAGGAGAGGACTTGGGTACCTGCTCGTGATGTTCACGCTGGGGTATTGATCAGGAGGTTCCACCTTCTCTTCCCCACTAAACCGGGTCCTCTTAGTAAGGGTCCGGTGGCCCCTCATAAAAGGGGGAGTACTGTAAAGGATCTGCCAGGTACTACGTCTGTGTATACTCCCGGGATTAATCAGTCGACACCTGAGGCCAGACCTCTTAGACTGACACCGGCTCCCACCAACCAGGGTGGCAGGCTCAGGAGTGGGAGAGCCTATCGCGGCCTGGTCAGTTGGAGTTAGCTCCGCCCCCTGTCCATTTATACCTGCCGTGTTCTCTTCCTCAGTGCTTGTTATTCTTCTTGGATTCTTGGCCCCACTGCTGCCTTGCTCCAGCCTGCTTCTGCCGTGCTTCTGCCTTGCTTCAGTTCCGCTTATCCTGCTTCGCTTTGCCCCTGGCTTGCTTCCTGCTCCGTGCTCTCGTTGGTATACTCCACTACATCCTGATCCTGACTGACTCATTCACCGCTCCGTTTCCTCGCGGCGTTCCGTGGGCTACTGCCCCTTCCCTTGCGTGTTCCCTGTTTGTACTCCCTTGCACTTAGACAGCGTAGGGACCGCCGCCAAGTTGTACCCCGTCGCCTAGGGCGGGTCGTTGCAAGTAGGCAGGGACAGGGCGGTGGGTAGATTAGGGCTCACTTGTTCCCTTCACCTCCTTCCTGCCATTACACTGGTGCTGTATTTATGTACTGATCTTGGTTCTGGTGCTGTATTTATGTTTTGAGATTGGCACTGGTGCTCTATAAATTTAATGTGCTTGGTTCTGGCACCATATATCTGCATTGATCTTTGCTCTGCCATCGTATTTATGTACTGGGCTTAATTCTGGAACCATATTCATGTATTGAGCTTTGTTCTGGTACTTTATTTATGTATTGAGCTTGGTTCTGGTGCTGTATTTATGTACTGAACTTGGTTCTGGTGCTATATTTATGTTCTGAGCTTTGTTCTGGTGCTGTATTTATGGTATGAGCTTTGTTCTGGTGCTGTATGTATGTACTAAGCTTGCTTCTGGCGCTATATTCATGTACTGAGTTAGAGCTGGTGCTGTGTATATGTACTGAGCTTGGTTCTGGTGCTGTGTTTATATACTGAGCTTGGTTCTGGAACTGTACTTATGTACTGAGCTTTCTTCTGGTGCTGTATTTATGTACTGAGCTTTCTTCTGGTGCTATATTTATGTTCTGAACTTGGTTCTAGTGCTGTATTTATTTTATGAGCTTTGTTCTGGTGCTGTATTAATGTTTTGAGCTCAGTTCTGGTTCTGTATTTATGTACTAAGCTTGGTTATGCTACTGTTTTTAGTTATTGAGTTTTGTTCTGGTGCAATTTTTTTTGTAGTAAGCTTGGTTCTGGCACCTGGTTTCTCTACTGGGCTCGGTTCTGGCACCATATTTATATACAATACTTGGTTCAGGTGCTGTAGTTATGTACTGAACTTAGCACTGGTACTATATTTATATATTGAGGTTTGTTCTGGTGCTGTATTTATATATTGAGCTTTGTTCTGGTGCTACGTTTATGTTATGAGCATGTTTCGGGCACTATATCTATGCATTATACTTAAATCTGATGCTGTATTATCACACTAAACATTTGCATTTGGTGTTTGTCTCAAATAGCCAGGAGATTAGCTTCAACATACTGTTCACGCTTCACTATGTTCTACCCTTCTCACAGTGTACAGCCAAACTACATGGGCTGAGCAATCTTAGGGTACTGAATGTGTAAATATATTACTATATACAGTATAATGGGTGAGTTTAATATACTGGGTGTGGGTAGGTATGCTTATTTAATTATATACATAGTGTGGCAATCCAGGTAAATATTGTGGACAGGGAGATACACAAGCTTGGAAATGTTATAGGATATTACTGATATATTGAAAAATATTTATTTAGGGCCCACTTTAGTATATTTGAAATATTGTATATGTTTTATTTTATTATTAAGAAAAATAGGTTACAGGTTATGGGTTTGGAGTGTTTTCGTAAAATAACGCTTGGAATAAATCAGCTTTTCTTGTTAGGGTTCGTCCACATCTGCAGCCTCCCCACAATCATCAAAACGCCACACTATGGCTTTTATAAATAAAACAGCAGCCAATGGCAGTAGTGCTAAACCGACTCGGCTTTTCCCTGCTCCGGCTGCCCACAACATTAAGGATAAGATTCTGGCATCAGACAAATCAAAATTTTAGTTTCTAAATAACTTTATTGTTTTTTTGTCATAAGAAAAATAGCACAAATTGCAACAAAGAAACACCACGCAGGGGGAATCCAATAGCCAAACAAAACATCCTCAAACAGAGGATCAGTTCATTAGAAAAACCAAATAGTCAGATGGGTGAGCAAATAGGGACATCCACACTTAGAGCATTTGAAATGCAGAGTTATATAATATATAAACAAGGGAGGCCTCTCATGAGCGAATGTTGTAAGCCTGGGGAGTGGCTCTGTACTATCCATGGTTGCCGAGTGACCAGGAATTGTTCCCAGGGGCTTAGCTGAAGGTCCATGGGCCCCGGTGCAAAAGTCATTCTTGGGGCCCCCTCCCAAACTTCTTTTCATGGCCAACGGCTGCAAGCTTTCAGCTGCATCACTGGGTCTCCTAAGTGACCCAAAGATGCAGCCAGGGGCGTCGCTAAGGTCTTAAAATGTCAGAGGCAATAGCCCAAATACATATGTCCCCCCCAAAAAATGAAAAGGCTAGCACTAACCCCATTATTATCCCGGTACCCACCGCCACCAGGGATAGGTGTGATTCAGTATCCGGCCATCTGTAGTGATAGCGGGGCATTGGGGTGGCCGCAGGCTGGTATTATTAGGCTGGGAGAGGCCAGAAACCTTGGCCCTTCCCACCCTAGTAATGCTAGCCTGCTGCTGCTATGTGGTATCTGTCTGGATATGAAAAATAGTGTTAGCCTCTGCACCAGCTAACACTAAGCCCCGCCTTAGTAATGGATGCTGTCAATCAGCCAGCGACCTTTACTAAGGCGGTAATAATATATATATAATAAAGTTTAAAAAAAACAACAAAGACATAGAAAAAATATTTTATTGAAATAAAAAACCCCCACACAACTCTCATTATCCATTTTATTGAAAATAATAAAAGCCGTCATCGAAGTAGTCCTCTAATCCAAAGTAGTCCAACAACCGTACCTGTAAAAAAAAGCACAAACATAAAAAAACAAACATTAGTAACACATGTGGTAGGCTTAGATACAGGGCTCATGTGTAATACTGTCTGTTTGACCCTGTATTTAAGCCTACCACAAGTTAGGCTTGAATACAGGGCCCAGCAGACAGTAATCTTATACAGTGTAAGATTACTGTCTGCTGGAGCCTTGTATCTAAGCCTACCACATGGTAGGCTCACATACAGGGCCCATGTGTGATACTGTCTGTTAGATCCTGTCTCTAAGCCTACCACAAGTTAGGCTTAGATACAGGGCCACGCAGACAGGATCACACCAGGTGTGATCCTGTCTGATGGGTCCTGTATCTAAGCCTACCGCCCCATGACCCTCTAATGAGTAATTAGCATATAGTGTGCGCCGTTTTAAAAGTGGATTTTAAGGATTTTGCTGCATCTGAAAAAAACATACAAGGGAATGTTTGGATATATTGTCAGGTCATGTATTACCGCATGGTGGCGGTTCAAGGGGTTAAAACTACCTGACAGGTTCCTATTAAATTTACAATGTATTGAGAACAATTCCATCTGCCCTGCAATTTTGTTATTCTAAATATATCCTATATAAACTACAGATCCAGAACCAAGCTCTGACATATATACAGTACCACAACCAAGCTCAGTACATAAATACAGTACCACAACCAAGATCAGTACATATATACAGCACCAGAACAAAGCTCTGACATATATACAGTACCAGAACCAAGATCAGTACATATATACAGCACCAGAACAAAGCTCTGACATATATACAGTACCAGAACCAAGCTCAGTACATAAATAAAGCGCTAGAACCAAGCTAATACATATATACAGCACCAGAACCAACCTTGGTACATAAATACAGCACTAGAACCAACCTCAGTACATATATACAGCACCAGAACAAAGCTCAGTACATATATACTGCACTAGAACCAAGCCCATACATATATACAGCACCAGAACCAACCTCAGTACATAAATACAGCACTACAACCAAGCTCAGTACATATATACAGCACCAGAACCAAACTCATTACATATACACACAGCACCAAAACCAATCTCATACGTATATACAGCATCAGAGCCAAGATCAGTACATATATACAACACCAGAACAAATACAGCACAATTTAGTGCAACCCCTGCCGTATAGGTTTGTACGGCATAAAACTACAGCTCCCAGCATGGCCTGAACAATGGTAAGGATATGCTGGGAGATGCTGTTTCACAAAAAAATATCATATCATAATCATCTCGCTGCAGATCACACAGTGATTAGAGGCAGAATAAACATTTACATTAAGTGACTCACCGGTGACGTCTCAGATTCTAGTTCTTTTCTTCTCCCTCCGGTCCAGACATCTATGATGGATTTAAACCGGCCATGACCCATTTCTGTAGTTTTCGCTCAGATGTCTTCAGTTTCTCACTTTTAAAACATTTCTGCACCTATAAACAAAGTTAAAATTCTCAACACGTCTAAATATAATAAAGCATCATACACTGCACCTCTAACTATAATAGCACCATACACTGTGTCCCTGATTATAATAGTATCATACACTGTGTCACACACACACCGTGCCCCCTGTAGATAGTGCCTCCATAGCCCCCTGTAGATAGTGACCTACATAGAAGCCCCTGTAGATAGTGACCACATATGGACTCCAGAGATGCAAGGCAATAGTGCTAATCACTGAGCCACCGTGCTGCCCTACATATAGCTTCCCCTATAGATAGTGCTCCACGTATAGCCCACCTCTGTAGATAGAGTCTCACATATAGCTCACCCCTATACAAAGTACCCTAAAAAAATAGCTCCCCTATAGATAGTGCTCTACATATGGCCCACCCCTGTATAATGTCTCACATATAGTGCCCCACATATAGAACCCCATGTAGATAGTACCCCACATCCCCACATATAGACCCCCCCTGTAGATAGTGGCCCACATATTGAGCCCCCTGTATATAGTGGCCCACATATAGAGCCCCCTGTATATAGTCACGCTATAGGGAAAAAGGAAACAAAGCGCACATAGTGCATGAGCCTGTATTAGGTGAGAACAAAAGGAAAAAAGTGGTCAATTATGCTGACCTGATGTTGTTATGCTCGGAGCATAACATCCCAAGGTGTGTGTCCAAGTTAGACTTAGGTAGAGACAGTTGCAGCCCAAATTCCGGTTTGAAGATTGGTAAAAATCCACTATGTAGATCCAGGAGATAGGGAGATAAAAAATGGAATATCCGAGGGCGCAGCTGTGCTGGAAATTGTTGTACAAATAAAAGCAATTTCCAGTACAGCTGCGCCCTCGGATATTCCATTTTTTATCTCCCTATCTCCTGGACCCTGTATATAGTGGCCCACATCCCCACATATAGACCCCCCCTGTAGATTGTGCCCCACATCTCCACATACAGACCTCCCCTGTAGCTAGTGCCCCACATATAGACCCCCCCCGTATATAGTGGCCCACATATAGACCCCCCCTGTATATAATGGCCCACATAACGACCCCCCCCTGTAGATAGACTTCCCACTATAGATAATAGAGACTTGATCAAATAAAAAAGTTAGGACCACCGGCGCTGCTAGGTGAAGGAATAATGCAAGGACTTTTAAACGGACATCACAGAAAAGATTTTAATGACAAGGGCTACGCGTTTCAGAACCGGACTGGTGACTGAGGAAGGCACCAGTCCGGTGCTGAAACGCGTAGCCCTTGTCATTAAAATCTTTTCTGTGATGTCCGTTTAAAAGTCCTTGCATTATTCCTTCACCTAGCAGCGCCGGTGGTACTAACTTTTTTATTTTATCAAGTCTCATGTTGGACAACAAACTCAGTTTGCTGTGTTATGGACCTGGCAGCAGCTTCTATATGTTTTTGGCACTTACCAGTGTCCACTGATCAAGGTGAGCATATTCCTCATAAGTGTGCTCCCTTGCTTTACCTAGCTTTTATTTTGCACCATGTGTCGCCGTGTCTCTTTTTCTATCCTGTTCTAGTTCACTATAGATAATGCCACTCACATTTTTATGAGAAAAAAATATATAATCTTGACATACTCACATGATCCGCTTCCCACGCTGTTCACTGGCGATGCAGACATGCTCTCTTCTGAGCATGTCTGCTGGAGCTGAACGAGCGTCGTCCAATGACGCTGATTGGCGGGGCAGAATGACTTGCCCCGTCAATCAGCACCTTCCAAGCATGGAAGCGGCGCGATGATGTCATTCAGTGCTAATGCATGTATTTGGCTGCCGTTAGCACCGGGGCCCCCTCCGGTGCTAGCGACACCTACAGGCATGAGAGGGCCTGTGTCGCCCAGCCCATACTTGGAGGCTCGGCGGCGCGGGCCCCACAGTAGCGGCGCTACCGCTGTAGCAGCCGTAACGGCTGCTAGCGGCGCCACCGGGCATGTGGGCGGCGTGTCGGCTGGCGACACAGGCCTCCTCAAGCCCCGGGCCCCGTAGCAGCCACTACGGCTGCTACCGCGGTAGTTATGCCACTGGTGGTAGAGAATTTTAAGGGTGGGTTGCAAGGTAGGGAGCACCGTAGAGGACTCAATGGTGGTATAACGCCCTTGAATTCCATCTCGTCCTTAAAGAAGAATTTTGAGAATAACCACTTCCAGGTGCAGACTTTTACTAAAATATAATTTAATATAAATACACAATATGGACAAATGTATTGGGACACCTGCACATTGCACATACAAGAGCTTTTATGACTTTCCATCCTAAATACATAAGCATTAATATTGAGTTAGTCCCCCCTTTGCAGCTAAAACAGATTCCGCTCTTCTGGGAAGGCTTTCTAAAAGATTTTGGAGTGTGTCTGTGAAGATTTCTGACAATTTATCTAGTAGATCATTTCTGAGGTTGTACGAGAGGGCCTGGCTTACAGTCTCCATTCTAGTTCATCCCAAAGGTGTTCAATGGGGTTAAGTTCAGGGTTCTGTGCGGGCCTGTCAAGTTGTTTGAATCTTAACCCACCCACCTATCCTTGCTTTGTGCACTGACACACAGTCATGATGGAACAGAAAAGGCGCTTCCCCAAACTGTTCCCACAAAAATGGAAGCATGTAATTGTCCAAAATGTCTTGGTATGCTGAAGCATTAAGATTTCCCTTCACTGGAACTAAGGGTCCTGGGCCAACCCCGGAAAAACTACCCCTACTCCACCAAACTTTACAGTTGGCACAATGCCGTCAGGCAGGTAACGTTCTCCTGACATTTGCCAAACCCAGACACGTCCACCAGACTGTCAGATAGAGAAGAGTGAGTCATCACTCCACAGAACGCGTTTCCACTGCTCCAGAGTCCATTGGTGGTGTACTTTACACCACTCCATCTGACGCTTGGCATTGTGCTTGGTGATGTAAGCCTTGCATGTATCTGCTCAGCCATGGAAACCCATGCCACGAAGCTAACAGGGCACAGTTCTTGTGCTGATGTTAATGCCAAAGAAGGTTTGGAACTCTGCACTTATCGAGTCAACAGAACGTTGGCGACTTTTATGCACTAATACCACTCACAGTTGATCGTAGAATATCTAGGAGGAAAGTAATCCTACAAACTGACTTGTTGCAACGGTAGCATCCTATTACGGTGCCACCCTTGGATTCAGTGATCTCTTTAGAACGACCCATTCTATCACAACTGTTTGTAAAGGCAGATAACATGTCTAGGTGCTTGATTTTATACACCTGTGGAAATGGGACTGAATGAAACACCTGAATTCAATGATTAAAAGGTGTGTCCGAAAACTTTTGTCCATATAGTGTATCAACTTTTGCTTCTAATATCTACTAAATAATGAGTTGTGCCCCTTTTGGGGACCTTCAGCTGTTACTGGAAGCTCATTTATACTTTTGACAGTTTTGAAGTCCTGAGTTGTTAAAGCAGCCTCCTAATCTAGATTCAAACTTTAGATGAGACAAACATGCATATTTAAGGTGGGGAGGGGGGGGGGGATCTAATGTATATGGCCAGCTTAAGACATAGCATTCTAGTTCCACCTTGGCATATTGAATGACAAGCGGAGACAGGTCTCAAATTCTCAGTTGCGTACATAGAAACACTCAGCATAAGTGACAGATGTTTCATATATGAGCGCACAGAATACGTTAGACAAGTGCATCACATCAGTGTGTTGTACTGTTGGAGACTTCAGGTTCTTTAGTCATTAATCTCACAGCATGTGGTTTCTCATGTACCTTCAGTTCCCTTTCCTCATCATCAGTTTCTCTAAATTTCATTGGCAAAATTGGTTCGTTTACTGCCTCACGTTTTGCTATTTTTTGTAGTGAATAGTTCAATGCTCTTCAAAACTAAAGACACTGAATATGAAGAAAGGAACAGGTGTTTTACCTTATTTACATTATAGGGGCCTTAGGGCTGCACATTGCATTGAATTTTAAGGTTCGTTACTTGCAGCAAAGAGTTGATGTCAGTTGTGCATGCACGGACACAATTATAATATTGCAATCAACTGTGTCATGTTCACTATGATGGAGGTTGACCATGCATTTAACGTCACCTACTCGCTGAAAACGAGGGACACGGGATCCCAGACTACCACTCATCAACCAATATATAGTATAAGAAACCCCTTTAACAGAAGCCAGCTAAAAAAAACAAGGCCAAATATTATACAGTTTACTACATAGACAGTAGTAGAGCTAAAAGTAGTGAAGTAGTAGACATTGAAGAATATAAAAAGGAAGTAAAAATTACCCAAATGTATCCAAATCCACTTAAAGAAAAGTAAAAATGCATGTACAAAATAAAAATACAGTAAATAAAAAACTCATGTCAAAACTTCATTATAAACGCATTTTACATTTCAAAAAAACTTTAAAAAAAATGCAAGTAAAAACTCCAGACAGACAAAAACCCTGTGTGAAGCAGGACTTAAACAAATGTCTTGTGGATATAAAATCTGCAACAGATGTGGATATTCAATGACTGCTTCTAAGCAATGAAATCAAGTTTAATATTTAGATGCTATTTAGAGTTTAGTAATATATTAGTATCACTTGTTTATTGAAATTGATTTCTTTCAGGTTATTAACTCTGACCCTCTTTCACTCAAGCAATTTATTTTACCAGTGAAGTATAAAATAGATTTATCATGATCAGTAGATGTACATTTTTATGTAGGCAAATAAGGTGATTTATATAACGATAGACAAGGTAGACTATATCTGGAATTAACACAATGTTTGGTATATTGAATGCCCAGTAGAAATTGAACATCTGTATTGAGCATAGTTGATGTTTAGAAGACTTAGAAGAACTGTGAAAGACACAAATGTAATCAATAAGCAGAAACATAATTAAAAGGAATGTCTGGTTAATAAAAACCTGTTTTCAAATTCCCTATTAGGGAATTCAATGTTAATAGAGGAGGCCCCCAGCACAGGACCCTCATTTATTAGTCATAGTATAGAACAGCTGCAAAAAGCATCTCTGACTCTGGAGGACCCTGTGAGTGCATTACATGGACAGCCCATTGATTTCAATTACAATAGTGTAATGCTTGATTTCCCCTGAGTTGGTGCTGTAGGGAAATTGAACACTTGCTCTCGGATTCACCCATAGATTACAGCTAATTGCTGGGGGTCCCAGCAGTGGGAAACCCATGAACCTTCTAACAGAAAGGAATTGTCCAAAGGGGATAACCCTTTAAGTAGAAAAGAAATGGTAGCATTATTATGTCATGCATACTATAAAACCAGATTTTTGTGCTGGAAGAAAGATTTCAAAAACTGTATTAGAAAACTAAAGCAGCACAATGACATAGACAAACAGTGATTTACAATTCCCTCCAAGAGCAATTTTCAATGACTTCTTGTTTGAAAGGTATTTTAGGTTGCTGATGAAACATTCCCATATAGAGCAATGTCACAAAGAAATGTGATTTTCTTCACTGATGGGGACTATGCTTTTTCTAGACGTTGTTGACATTGCAATGTACTCCATTAGCACTAAAGGAAGTCTTGGAGCTCATCCATTTGCCCTGAGCTGACAGTATAGGAAATAGAGCAAAACTTATCACTAGCGTATCAACAAGGGGATTATGTGCTGTACTGTTTCCACTAATCAAGAAATAAGAGAATTCTGAAAAAAGGGTTTAGATATCTACCGATCAGATGTATTATATTTCTCTATTGTTGTATGACAGGATAAAAGTAGATTTCTTCCTCATTCTATCTAGTTGAACATATGTTTATATACATACGTTTCAGCCATAACATAAAAACCACTGACAAGTGACATCAATAACATTGATAACATTGATTATCTCGTAACAAGGGCACAAGAAGGGGAAGGATATATTAGGTAGCAAGTGAAAAATCAGTTCTTGAAGTTGATGTGTTGGAAGCAGGAAACATGGGCTAGCGTAAGGATCGAAGCAGAGCATCTCCAAAACGATATTGTAGGATGTTCCCGGAATACAGTGGTTAGTGCCTACAAAAGTGGTCCAAGGAAGAACAACCAGAGAACCAGCTACACAATCATAAGCGCCCAAGGCTCATTGATGAACCTGGAAGTGAAAGTTAGCCCATATGGTATGAACACACAGAAGAGCTTCTGTAGCACAAATTGCTGAAAAAGTTAATTCTAGCTATAATAGAAAG
This sequence comes from Rhinoderma darwinii, assembly GCF_050947455.1. Classification (NCBI taxonomy): domain Eukaryota; kingdom Metazoa; phylum Chordata; class Amphibia; order Anura; family Rhinodermatidae; genus Rhinoderma; species Rhinoderma darwinii. The sequence continues at coordinate 461,169,850 of NC_134687.1, forward strand.
GTATCAGAACACAAAGTGCATTGCAACTTGTAGTATTTGGAGCTGCATACCAGCAGACTGTTCTGAGTGCCCATGCAGACCCCCGTCCACTGCAGAAAGTAGCTACAATTGGCACGTGATCTTCAGAACTCGACTTTGAAGCAATGGAAGAAGGTGGCCTGGTCTGACAAATCACATTTTCTTTCACATCGTGTGGATGGCCGTGTGCGTGTGTGTGTGTCGCTTACCTGGTGAAGAGGGTACCAGGGTATATTATAGGAAGAAGGCAAGCTGGTGGAGGCAGTGTATTGCTCTGAGCAATGTTCTGCTGGGAAACCTTGGGCCCTGGCATTCATGTGGATGTTATTTGACACGTACCACCAATTTTTTATGAAAAAACAAGTTCGATCCATGGAGGCCCCTCCTCGCAACTTACATGATTTATAGGTTCGTCTACCGTCTTGGTGCCAGTTACCACAGGACACCTATAGAGGTCTTGTGGAATTCTATTCCTCGACTGGTTTTAGAGGCACGACGGGACCTACATAATATTAGGCAGGTGGTTTTAATGTTATGGCTGATCGGTATTTATATAGAGTGTTTACTTTTCAACTTCTCTGTCCCTAAGCTATGGTATACGGATGCCCTAAAAAAAAGTCTCTGATATTTCATGCAGATATAATATAGTTCGTTCAGGGGAAAGTCAAGCTAAAGTCTGTAAGTCCTTAAAATACTCTGAGCATCAGCTGCTCCTGCTTTGGCAGACCTGGACTGTCCATGAATTTTATGGAAGGCCATTTATTTGGAAAACTGCATTATGTATAACTTACCCCAGAACTAACAGCTGATCACTGGGGGTTTCAGAAGCCAAACCCACAGCAATCCGCTGATGCCTTGATAACCCTTATGGCGCGCCAAGGTAAAGCCACTCTTTAAACAGTCATTGTCAGACAATAACTTGGATCTGTCATATCTGAGTACTGAGTTGTCTAGTTATATATTTTCAGATAATGGCATGAATGCATTACTACAGCCACATTTGTTGTTGTTTAAGTCCTATTGAGTCAGAAATACAATGCTAAAAATCTGTATTATTTGGAGAGGAGTTGGGGACAGCACCAGGTAGTTGTTTTAGCTTCCAACATTTTGTTGCTCTGCCTGTGACATTACAAAATGTTGTAAGTTCTGCATAGAGTAGTAGATAAGTAGATACTTTTTGCAAAGCGTCTGATTTTTTCTAAAAAGAGATTTTTTTCCAAGACGAATTCATTTTTGTGTCTAAGTTCATTACTGGAATTATTTTCCTGCAAGGAAATACATCAAATTAAAACTAAACCACAATTATATGCAATGGGAGAGAAAAGTTTAATTATGCAATCTAGGCTGCAAAAATTCTACTGATTGACATGTTCCATCTACTCTTTGGCTCCTTTTCATGTATAATCATGAGTTGTAATATTGAGGTCTCTCTGTAGTTGTGATAGATTGCTTTACATCATTATGCTGCAGATTCCAAGATGTTGCTGTAAGTGAACAGTCATTATCTCCAAATCAATATGCAATGAAATATTCTTCCCTTTAACTATGTATAATAAATAGTAATAACTTCCTAATGGGATTCAAAGCAATTTACAAAATAGTGTGAACAATTAAACAAATATATCTCACTGTAGCAGTCCCCATTTTTAATGCAAGTTCAGGGGCTCTTAATTGTCAAAATCTTAACTGTCCTCGTGCAGTATTTTTATGTAATTTTGTAACTGGAAACTATTGTGGATAATGAAACATTATTACTTTTCCTGCTAGCAATAGTTTAGGTGTGTTCATAGCAATAAATCAATAAATATAGGTAGATATACATATACTACAGTTACATCTGCAGCCCGAAAGTTGTATGCAACTTACCAATAACTACACCTAACCCTGATTTCTCTTCACTTAAAGAGGACCTGTCACTAGATCATATAAGTTGAACTGGTTAACTGACCTGAAAAGCGCTGGTTCCCTGATTCTAACGCTGTTTGTTTTTTTCTGGACACAACGTTCCAGAGATATTGGCCACTGTTGTGTTGGCTTCCCACATGATAATTTGCTATAGTTAGCCAACTGAGTGGAGCCAGCTTCCCTGCCTCTGATGTTGATCAATCAGCGCGAGGCAGCTTAAGGGTAGTTCACACCCTGTTGGCTAACTACAGCAAATTAGTATATAGGGAGCCAACACAATAGTGGGCCATATCTCTGGAACAGGGGGGTCCAGGGGAAAAGCGCTATTCAGGTCAGTAAACCAGTTAAACTTATATGACCTAGTGACAGGTCCTCTTTAAGGAGGTTTACTTCTGCCTGGTAACGAGCGCCAATCAACAATTACAGCATGGAGCAATGCTCAGGAGTATGGGGACGAATGAACTTTAAACCCCTAACGATCGGGCCTATTTTGGCTTTAACCCCTTCCCGACATCCGCCGTATATATATGGCACATATTAGGTGGGGGAGTATGAAGCGGGCTCACGGACTCAGCCCACTCAATCGAACAAGCGTATCTTACAATCGACACTTCAGTGTAACGAGCGGGATCTCGCTCGAGTGTGATTCCGCTCATTTAACCCCTTAAATGCCGCAGTCAATAGTGACCGAGGCATTTAAGTGGTTAGAAACAGGGGTGCAGCCTCCTGTACAATTTCACCTGCAACCGATGTTTGGCATGAAATTTAAAGGGGTTATCCGGGAACGAAATATTGCATTGCAATAATATATTTATGTGAAACTAAGTAACTTACTAATATACTTTAATTAAAAATTCTGTACTAAATGGTGCAGTTCAAACCTCATGAATTATTCAGGAAGTGCTGGAGCTTTTCTAATAATGATGACGCTCCCACATAGCCCCACGTGACTGAGTTGTATAGAAGTAGGTCAGACATTTGCTTTTACACCTCACTGTGAAACAGTCATGGCTATGACATTGTCCTGGTCATGCAATACAGAAATTTTGGGTGTTTTTGGATTACCTGTGTCAAACACTACCCTCTCAGGCTCTGGATTTAACATAAACATAGTGTATCAGAGAGTAAAGATAGGATGATTGGCAGCTTTATGCTTTGTTGTCCAACCTTTACGTGTTATTAACATATAATTATTAATTATATGTTAATAAGTTATAACACATAAATAATTTGCATACATTTTTTTTCTTCTCCCCCATAGATTAGCCATTGCTTTACATATTGTATTGAGTCTGGTATTGTTATTCTTGGCAGAATATTCCAAATTTAGTTATATTACACGTTATTCTGGTACCCTAACCCTAACAATTGCTTAAAATAGTCTTATTATTATATGTCATACATTTTATACCCTAATCATTTATATAAATTATTCCTATACATGTTGACCCTAATAGAGAACAAAATGTATATTCCCTTACGTCCTAACAGCAGCACAATAATGGGGTAATCCTGCCCCTGTGAACTAGAAGGACAGATGGAACTTTTAATTAATTTTAATATTTAAGTGACTGAGACCCCTCCCTATGCTATATAGGCCTAGACAGCCCCACCCACAGTGCATTTTTTTTTTCTGTCCTGTGAACATGGGGCAGATGGTTTGTAGTGAGGTGCTGGTTTGGCATCTCACCTCTTAGGGTATGTTCACACGCAAACTGAAAAACGTCTGAAAATACGGAGCTGTTTTCAAGAGGGTTTTTAACTGACATTTTTGGAGTTGTTTTTCTATGGAGTCAACGAAAAACGGCTCCAAAAACGTCTCAAGAAGTGACATGCAATTCTTTTTTGTGGACGTTTTTTATTTAAAAAATGGCCCGTCGGAACAGAACGCCATTTTTCCCATTGAAATCAATGGGCAGATGTTTGGAGGCGTTCTGCTCCCGATTTTTCGGCCGTTTTTCAGCCGTTCACGGGCCGGAAAAGCGGCTGAAAATAAGCCGTGTGAACATACCCTTACTAGTAGAGGTTTTTTCCTCCAGCCATTCTCTTCTGTATCAGGGAACTGGCTGGTGCCTCCGCTTCTTTTTGATGTAACATCACTCCCGTCCCCCGTATTTTATTGGGGGTGGTTTCGTTTGTATTTCTTAACCTTTTAGCACAGAGTTTCAATAGGAAACTCAGCGTGGCTTAGTCAATTAAACTCCCTTTTGAAAGAACCGGAGCGCTCATAATTAAATTAGGGTGTTCCCTAGCCTCGTATCTTTGAGCCAGTGCAGAGAAATGTTTTTCTTCTCTGGACATGGAGTCCTATTGTGTGGGATTGTGAGTTCTAAGAAATGTTTTGCTTCTTTCAATGTGTTTTTTTCCTTTCCAGTTGCTTTTCTAATTTATTCCTGTACCCCAGACTAACTTTTCATTATTTTCTTTTAGATGTCTTCTGCACAGTCAGGTGACTGCGTTGCAAGTGGTGGGAATGCGACTTTCAAATGCAAACATCTATCCTGTGTTGAATGTGAAGTTCCTTTACCTGACAGTTATGTGTTTAATAGATGTCAGAATTGCCGCCAGCAAGTGCCGGCTGCAGAACCATCCCTGCAAGACGTTATAATCCCTCCGGACATGCGACCACGATGTTGATCAGGGGGAAGCTCCAGAGTCCACCTCTAGGGGGCCTAGGGTCTTCAAAATGGATTAGACTTTACGTAAATGTCTATGATGGCTAAATGGAAACACCCAGATAAAGGTCAAGTTTTCTCAAGAAGATTAGGAACATGTTCCCTATACTGGAGGAACAAAATGACGAATGTGGACTACCACCCAAGGTTGATATGGCAATTGACAAAACTTTCCTGTTATACCATCCTACCTTCAGGAGATGGTGCGAATTTGCAAGAGCCTATGGATCATCTGCAGAGTACTCTCTCTTTTCTACAACATCTCGCGTGGATGATCAATTGGGAAAAGTCATGCGTTCATCTGTCCACCACGGTGAAGTTTCTGGTGTTTATTGTAGACTCTCGAGGGATGTCGCTGTCCCTACTTCCAGCAAGACGAACAAAGATTCTGGTAGCATTGAATTTTGTGCCAGTGCCTCGCCGGGTCACAATAAGAACGCTAATGAGAGTACTGGGTCTGATGTCGTCTGCTCTTGCGGCAGTTCCCCAATCCCTTGGCACTTATGGTCCCTACAGAGGAAAGTCCTGTGTCTATAGAATAGCAACTTCAATGGGTTGGATGTAAGGTGCTCCCTGTCTTTAGAAGCTCTTCGCTCCCTCAGCTGGTGTAAGCATCTCAAGGATGGAAAGTCCATGGTTCAGCCTTGCTGGACCCTGTTCACAAATGATGCATCCCAAACAGGTTGGGGAGCCTATCGAGACGTGATCCTTGAACAAGGCACATGGAATCATGAACGTGTACTGATGCCTTCAAACCTAAGGGAGCTCATGGCCATTAGATAAGACCTTCAGCATTTTGCCTCTTGGTTCAGGGGGAAGCCGTTCAAAGTAATATCGGACAACATGACGTCTATCCTGTACATAAACAAACAGGGAGGCACTCGATCTCAACCTCTTCTCAGGGAAGTGAGATGATCCTATTATGAGCAGAAGAGAACCTTTCCCATCTGTTGGCAGTTCCCATTCATGGATCCTTGATTGTGGTGGCCGAACATCTGAGTTGAGGACAAGCCGTACTGAGGGAGTGGTCCTTAAGCCCAGAGATTTCTCTTCAGATATGCTAGAGATGGGGAATTGCGGAGTTGGATCCCATGGCGACGAAGTTCAAAGCCAAGGTGAGGAATATCTGGTCCATTTACTAGGACGACAGTCCGTTGGCAGTGGATTCTCTGTCTATACCTTGGAGGTTCAGGCTGGCCTGCATTTTCCCTCCACTTTCCTTGATACCGAGGGTATTGATGAAAATCAGGCAGGACCAGGCCATGGTAACAGCCATCATACCGTTTTGGCCAAAGAGGTCTTGGTTTACCCAACTCATTCAGATGAGTCGAGGGTGCTATTGGAGGGTTCCTCCAGTGCAGAACCTGGTGTCTCAAAGCAGGCAGCTCTGCCCAGACCTAGCCAGATTCAACCTGACAGCCTGGAGGTTGACCAGTCCATACTACAAGCTAGAGGGCTTTCTGAGATGGTCCTAAGGACATTATCACAGTCAAGGTTGGATGCCACTAAGAAGGTCTACTCCAAAATCAGAAGGATTTTCTGGTGTGTAGGGAATGACGTGGACACACCAAATACTCCACTCAACAAGATTATGGATGTCCCACAAGACTGTCTAGACAAAGGGCTCCGTCCCTCTACCCTAAAGGTTCAAGTTACTGCTATGTCAGCATTCCTTGACAGACAGTTGTCGCAGGAGCACATAGTGAAAAGATTTCTCAAAGGTTCTGTTAAATAGAAACCTTCCATCATGAGACCTGTTCCTCAGTGGGACTTGCCAGTGGTGTTAAAGGGCCTATGCTCTTTCAGCCTGTGGCTGAGTTTAATCATAAATATCTATCTTTTAAGATAGTTTTTATGTTGGCCGTTACTTCGGCCAGGAGAATAGGGGAGCTTCAAGCTCTGACCGAAATGGAGCCATATAGTATCTTCCTTCTGGACAGAGTCCTATTACGATTTTTACCTACCTTCTCTCCAAAAGTACCAAGTTTTGAGAAAAATAACAAGGTAATTTCTCTGCCGGTTTTTCTATCCTAATCCTTCCTCTTCTGAGGAAATTAGTTTGAATTCTCTGGGCATTTTCAGATGTTTAAGAATCTATCTGGATAGGTCCCATGACATTAGGAAAGGGGAAAACCTGTTAATTATTTGTGCAGGAAAAACTAAGGATCTAAAAGCTTCTATATCAACCCTCAGTAGTGGGATTAGAGAAGCTATTGGGATAGCTTTTGTGTCTGAAGAGTTAGATACAACTGTCTTTGTAGCGGCTCATTCAACCCGAACAGTCTCTACCTCCTGGGCTGAGAAGAATGTGATCCCTTTGAATCAGATCTGTAGTACAGCCTCATCGAGCTCACACCATACATTCATCAACCACTATAGGTTGAATTCCCGGATAGCAGAGGAAACAGCTTTTGGTCGTTCCATTCTGATTTCTGTTCTCTGGGAAGACCCCCCTAATGGGATTAACTACTTGCTACTTCCCAATTATCGTACTGCTGTTAGGACGTAAGGGAAGCATTGATTTCTAACGCTAATCTGTTTTCCCTTAGTCCTAACAGCAGCACATGCTTCCCGCCCTATAGTGAGTGTCTGTAGTTCTTTATAATAAATGCACTGTGGGTGGGGATGTCTAGGCCTATATAGCATGGGCGGTGGTCTCAGTCACTTAAATATTTAAATTTAATAAAGTTCCATCTGTCCTACTAGTTCACAGGGGCAGGATTACTTTATTATTGTGCTGCTGCTAGGACTAAGGGAAAACAGATTAGCGTTAGAAATTAACGCTTTTATACAATGATTTTTCTGTCCAAAATAAAAAAAAATTATATACATTCCCAATTGTCTTTATATAGACCAGAAAATCAGAAGTATATAAAACATATAGATATCGATTTTTTACTGTTTATATTTAGAATTATAAATAGAATAAAACATAAAAAAAATTTGACCATATTGTACCATTCCTGAGGAATGAAGGACACAACGATAATAAACACAAGATTTAAGTGTTTTTACTAATGTGAAACAACCTTCAAATTTACTGAACACATTCGTATTGCATGACTTGTATATCACTCAGCTTGTAACCTTATGTTTTTATATGGCCTTGAAATACCTCATGGGTTTCTAATGCCATTTATCATTAGATCATGTTTACTGTAGCCTGTATTTTCAAAGGATCATGTAAATATATATATACAGTTAAGTCCAGAATTATTTGTACAGTGACACAATCTTCACGATTTGGGCTCTGCATGCCACCACATTGGATTTGAAATTAAACAACTGAGATGCAGTTGAACTGTAGACTTTCAGGTTTAACTCAAGGGGTAGAACAAAAATATCCTGCAAAACGTTTAGGAATTTTGCCACTGACTATGGGAACATTTGGAGCGTTTTACACACAAAAGAATTGACCCAATGCCTCTTTTTTTACTCACGTAAAAAAGCGTGGTGTATGTACTAACAGTGCACTTTACCATTGATGTAAATGGGAATCTTAATCAAGCATTTTTTTATGCGTTTTTCATAAAATGCTCCAAAAACCGCATAAAATTCACGCTGTGTGAACCTGTCAACTGAAAAGTCATTGACCACAGGGTCTTCCATCTTGACTTTCATCATTTTCAGCCTTTTGGTGTGCTCTTTTGCTTCTGCCAGCTACCATTGTACAATCTATTCAAAAATGGCAGTTGGACACTGGTTGACAATTTGAAGATACCTTTTCCTGGCTTGTAGCCAAAAATAGAGAGGGGGTGAGTCCCTCTCCCACATTTACAGCAGCTGTGAGTCAGGTCGCTTTGCCTGATTCACCTTGCTGTAATTCTGGGAAGTGCTCCCTCTGGTGGCCAACATAGGAAAACATGTCAAATTATTATTTAATTTTTAATACTTTCCACTCTGTGGAAAAAAAAATACACCAAAAAAACGTTAAAAATATAATACAAATAAGTAACTTTCTTGAAAAATTATTTTAATTCGTGACACATTCCCTTTAAGTTAAAATATATATGGTTCCATTTCCATACAACCAGTTCATATGAACACAAATTATAACTGTTCTCTGCTTTTCTGTGACAATACATATTGCGGTACAGATAATCAACATCCATAATAATAATTTAAATCAAGACTATCATCTTTGGGGGTGGACTATAACTCGAATGACCCTACATCCAACCAAAGCTGATAAGTAAAAGAAAAAAAATACAGGTTCACTCAACCCCCTGACGGCCGCAGCCATGGGTCGGCGAGTGCTGGCGCCAGTCTCCTCCTCAGGAGACGCCAGCGCTCACTTCCACTCACCTCGGCCGGATCTCGTAGGATGCGCGCGCACGCCCGTGCCCGCTCTTAAAGGGGCAGCGCGCGCACCGGACTACGATTAACTATTAGCCCATGAGTGCCCTGGACTATAAGAGGGGTTCAGCCCCTTGCTTCAATGCCTGAGCGTTGTTGTCGTACACTAAGTTTGTCTATGTGATGGTCTCCTAGTGTATTCCTGTTCCTGTTCCCTGTATCCGTGCTATCCTGGTCGTGTGCCGTGCTGAGCCAGAGTCGTGCAGTGCTGTATACCACGCCTGTCCTGCTTCACCACGCCTGACGTCTGCCTGCTGTCTAGTCCCAGCCGAGCCTGCCTTGCTACTGTCCGAGCTGCCACAGGTACCCTATACGAACTATAGACTTTAACCTGCACCTTGTTGGCCAGCTGCCATATCGCCAAGGCGGTACGGCCCAGTGGGTCCACAAACCCTACGTGACAATATGGAAAACTGATTTCAGTCTACTCAAAAATCTTCATCATGGGGCAAGCAAGGCAGTAATACATTTTGGCCACAATATAGTGTGGGACAAGAATTAGAGAATTTAATACCCATCCCCACACCAAGATCTTACCACAGAACGTCTCAATTTTAAAAATGTGATCAGCTGATATTTATAACTGTCCGCTTCTTTATTCATCTATTACACTTACCCAGCCATCAGTAAATTCGCAGCAGCATGTTGCATGACATCAGAACTTCATCATATCAGGGCCATATAAGGCTACAATAGAGAAAAATGGTCTTCCAGAGGGGTGTTTCTGTCTAAGAAAAGGGCCAATAGACATAGTATGTAAGGGAACTGAAAATCCTTCATAGAAAGCCCTGTCTAGATCAGTTTTTTTTCAGAGGTGGTCATTTGGAGAGGTTTAACATTTGTGTTATCCAGCACAATGCAAAATAAAAAAAACTTGTGCCACATAATTACATTTTATATGACTGAAATAAATGAATAAATAAATAAATCGTTTTTGGCCTTGATCCACCCTTGATTTTGAAAAAAAACAAAAAAACATCAAAAACTGCACTGAAACTGCCTCATGTGAATTGGACTTATTGTTATTAAGAACTTTCAGGAACACATGAAAGTCAAGTAAGATGTTCTAATCTCCAAATAATTTGCTCCTCACACTGTCTTGAAGTCTTATTTCTGATTCTGGACTACTGTTGATTTTAATATGTAATGATGCCTTTCTGTTAAATATAGAACTATTGTTACTACAAAGCATTACAGATGTGTATTTACAGCAGCATATATATTTATATTTTATGTTCCTTTAGGAATAAGGTTTTCCTTTCTTCTTAAATGGGGGTTATGGGGTTAGCACATGCCAATAAACCAATTCACACAAGTCTTCTCAACTGGTCAATTATTGCACTGAATCATAAATTCCCCAGAGTCTGAATACAATTAAATGGTGCTGTTTAAGTCAATTTAGTTAGAGTTGAATAAATAATTTGCACATTTAGCATGTTTTTTTTTTTTTAAAGATGATCTGAGGATGTTCTCTTCTTCTTGTGTCCGCCTTCCATTTCATGCGGTTGACCGCCAGCAGGATGGAGGATCGAGTCTGCTGCCAGATCTGCAGAAAGTCCCTAAAAGCAGTGTCAGCAGCTGGCACCTCGGACATATCAGGCATCGGGAGAGGAATTTGTGGGTGTTGGCCATAGACAATAAAGAACGGTGTATTCCTTGTGGACTCGCTGGTGTGATTATTGTATGAGAATTCAGCCCACTGGTACAACTGCACCCAGACATCATGCTGCTTGGAGATGAAGTGGCGTAGGTAGTTCTCCAAGATCTGATTGATCCTCTCGACCTGACCATTGGACTGAGGATGGTAGGCCGAGGAAAAGTCCAACTTTACACCTAGGAGTCCGCAGAGGGCTCTCCAGAACTTTGAGGTGAACTGAACCCCCCAATCAGACACAATATGCTGCGGCAAGTCATGCAGGCAGAAGATGTGTTGGATGAAAAGCTTGGCCAGTTGAGGCGCAGAAGGAAGACCGGTAAGAGGAATGAAGTGGGCCATCTTCGAAAATCGATCCACCACCACCCAGACAGTACGGCATCCAGCAGAGAGAGGCAGGTCAGTGATAAAGTCCATAGCTATATGCTGCCAGGGAGCATCGGGCACAGGCAATGGCTGGAGCAGGCCAGCAGGTCTGGAGTGAGCGACCTTGTTAGCTGCACACATTGAGCAGGAAGAAACAAAGTCCATAATGTCTTTGGGCAGCGTGGGCCACCAGAAATGACAGGCAATCAGATCTCGGGTCTTACGGGTCCCTGTGTGACCTGCCAGTCTAGACGAGTGTCCCCAGCAGAGGATTCTCCCTCTGTCAGCCAGGCGCACATAAGTCCTCCCTGGAGGAATGTCCCCAACTTGCAGGGGGTTGACAGACACAATGCAAGACGGATCAATAATGTTCTGTGGAATCTCCATGGTGTCTTCTGTCTCAAAAGACCTGGACAAGGCATCGGCCCTCACATTTTTGACACCCGGGTGATAATGGAGCTCAAACTGGAACATGGTAAAGAACAGCGACTACTTGGCCTGTTGAGGATTCAGCCGTTGGGCCGTCTGGAGGTAGGTGAGATTCTTGTGGTCCGTAAAAATTAGGATGGGATGAGCTGCGCCCTCTAGTAGATGTCTTCACTCCTCCAGAGCCAATTTGATGGCCAGTAACTCCCGATCCTCAATCGAGTAGATGCATTCTGCGGAAGAGAAGAGCTTAGAGAAATATCCACATACCATTGACTTGCCCTTGGAACCTCTCTGGAACAGGAGTGCACCAGCACCGACAGAGGAGGCGTCCACTTCCAACGAGAACTGTAGGGAAACATCTGGATGATGGAGGATAGAGGCTGATGTGAAGGCACTCTTCAGGCTATTGAATGTGGACTCTGCCTCAGGAGTCCACACCTTGGCGTTCAAGCCCTTCTTGGTGAGGTTAGAAATAGGAGATGTCAGTGAGGAGAAGTTTGGGATGAACTATCTGTAAAAATTGGCGAATCCCAGAAAGCGCTGTATGGCCCTCAAAGCCTTGAGGGCGTGGCCATTCCAGAACGGACTTGACCTTTTCAGGATCCATCTTGAGACCCCAATTCGAGACGATGTAGCCAAGGAAGCGTAGAGCATCTCTCTCAAACACGCACTTCTCCAACTTAGCGTACAGACGATTCTCCCTTAACCGCAGCAAAACTTGACGGACACAAGTTCTCTTTAACATAGGCGGACATGGACAGAGTCTCTGGTAAGGAGAGAGGATATGCCCTACCACGGGGAAGGGATGCACCAGGAATCAGCTCGATAGGATAGTTATACGCCCGGTGTGGGGGCAGCGTCTCCGCCTCCTTTTTGCTGAAAACGTCCGAAAATGCAGCATAATGACCAGGCAATCCTGCCAATGACTGAGGCGGAGGAGGCTGAGCTGAACTAATCTGTCCCAGACAACGGTTGTGACACTCAGGGCCCCACTGGAGAACCTCTCCAGAGTTCCAGCCCAGGACTGAGGCATGTAGTCAGAGCCAAGGAAGGCCCAGCAGTATGGGGTTAACGGCCTTGGACAAGACAAAGAACAATAGCAGCTCGGAGTGGAGAGCTCCTACTTGGAGCCTCAGCGGCTTGGTCACAGATATAACTGGGTCTGGCAGAGGTGGTCCATTTAACGATGCAACCATCAATGGCCTCTCCAGAGGGGTAGTGGGTAATTTAAGAAGATCCACCAGGTCTCTACAAATGAAATTAGCAGCGGATCCAGAGTCCAGATATGCAGAGACCCGATGCGTTCTCTCGCCGGACACTATGGTCACGGGTATGGACAATTTAGATGGAAGTCCTCTTTTACCCAAGGTTGTGTCTCCTACCAACCCTAGGCTTTGGGGCTTTTGGGGACACAGACGCAAAAGATGGCCTCCGATATAGACAGAGTCCCGAAGTGTGTCTGCGTTGTTTCTCCTGGGTAGATAGCTTACACTGGTCCATCCTCACAGACTCCTTAGGAGGATCGGCATCTGAGGACAACAGAGGTTGCTGCAAGGGTGGGGCCGGACTAGGAAGGCCTCCCTCCCGACGAGCTTCTTGGAGCCGTTCTCGGATCCTCATATCAATCCGGGGGCACAGAAGGATGAGGTCATCCAGGGTAGATGGTAGATCTCGGGCGGCAAGTTCGTCCTTAATCTTAGGAGACAGTCCCTGCCAGAATGTAGCCACTAGGGCCTCATTGTTCCACAACAGTTCTCCCACCAGGGTGCAGAAGTGGATGGCGTACTCGCCCACGGAGGTGTCTCCTTGGCGTAGGTTTAACAAGGAAGCCGCTGCAGAAGAGACTCATCCAGGCTCCTCAAACACCATGTGAAAAGTCTGGAGGAAGCCCTGGAAGTCCTTGTCTCTCCCAGATAGGATTCTCCCATGCAAGGGCCTTGCCAGTGAGGAGAGAGATGATGAAAGCGACCCTAGCGCCGTCAGATGAAAATGCATTTGCATACAGACTGAAGTGGATCTTGCACTGGTTCAAAAATCCACGACAGGTACCTGCGTCTCAATCATAGCGGTCAGGAAGTGCCAAAGAAAAACGGGGATCAACATTGCCAGGAGGTGTAGTCTCAGGATCCACACTGCCAGGAGGTGTAGTAGGTGGAACGGCATCTTGTGACGTCATCTTGGTCTTGGATCGAACAGCGGGGTCCATGTCCTGAACGTACTGTCACGTTGGGTTCGTGGACCCACTGGGTCATACTGCCTTGACGGTATGGCATCTTGTCAACAGGGCACAGGTAATAGTCTATAGTTCGTATAGGGTGCCTGTGGCAGCTCGGACAGTAGCAAGGCAGGCTCGGCTGGGACTAGGCAGCAGGCAGACCTCAGGCGTGGTATAGCAGGGCAGGCGTGATATGCAGCACAGCACAACTAAAGCTCAGCTCGGCACTTGACCAGGATAGCACGGGATACAGGATACAGGTACGGGAAACACTGGGAACTGGAAAACACTAGGAGACCATTTGCATAGACAAACTTTGGGTACGACAACAACGCTCAGGCATGGAAGGAAGGGGCTGTACCCTTCTTATAGTCCAGGGTACTGATGGGCTAATTTTAGTACTCATTTCAGGTGCCCTACGGGACCCGGCCGGGAGAAGCGGAAGTGAGCGCTGGCGTCTCCTGAGGAGGAGATGGGGACTAGCGCTCACAGTTCCATGGCTGCGGGCGTCAGGAGGTGAGTGAGCCTGACTGCCTGCAGCCATGGGCATGACACTAGGTGTGTACAATTATTTTTTTGGAGGGGTGCTGTCTACCAGGGGAGGGTGGGGGCTGTAGGGCACGATCTACAAGGAGAAAGTGGGGGATTATGGCACTGTCTACAGGGAGGCTGTATGGCACAATCTACAGGGGGCACTATCTACAAGGGGGGCTGTGTGTGGCAGCCAGGGGAGGGGGCATTTTACAGTGTGGCGGCCACTAAGCGGACATTATACTGTGTAGGGGTACTACAGGGGGCAATATACTGTGTGTGGCACTTAGTATTTTGTCCTCTAATTGTGTCCACACAGTATTATGCCCCCTGTGTCCTTGAATGGGTTATAATATATTATATTATTAAATATTATTATTATTATACTGTATGGGGGCACTAAAGCGGCATTATACTGTGTGTGGGCACTACACCGTGTTCCAAATTATTATGCACATTGGATTTAAGTGTCATAAACATTTAATTATTCGTTTTTCAAATAAACTCATGGATGGTATTGTGTCTTAGGGCTCTTTGGATCATTGTAATAAATCTCAGACACCTGTGATAATTAGTTTTCCAGGTGTGCCCAATCAAAGGAAAACTACTTAAGAAGGACGTTCCACATTCTTAAGCAGGCCACAGGTTTCAAGCAATATGGGAAAGAAAAAGGATCTCTCTGCTGCCGAAAAGCGTGAAATAGTGCAATACCTTGGACAAGGTATGAAAACATTGGATATTTCGAGAAAACTTAAGCGTGATCATCGTACTGTGAAAAGATTTGGGGCTGATTCAGAGCACAGACGGGTTCGTTCAGATAAAGGCATAATGAGGAAGGTTTCTGCCAGACAAATGAATAGGATTAGGAGAGCAGCTGCTAAAATGCCATTGCAAAGCAGCAAACAGGTATTTGAAGCCGCTGGTGCCTCTGGAGTCCCGCGAACCTCAAGGTGTAGGATCCTCCAGAGGTTTGCAAGTGTGCATAAAGCTATTATTCAGCCACCCCTAAACAATGCTCACAAGCAGAAACGGTTGCATTGGGCTCAGAAATACATGAAGACTAATTTTCAAACCGTGTTGTTTACTGATGAGTGCCGTGCAACCCTCGATGGTCCAGATGCATGGAGCAGTGGATGGTTGGTGAATGGCCACCATGTGCCAACAAGGCTACAACGTCAGCAAGGAGGTGGCAGAATCATGTTTTGGGCTTGAATCATGGGGAGAGAGCTGGTAGGCCCCTTTAGGGTCCCTGACAGTGTGAAAATAACCTCTGCAAAGTACGTAGAGTTTATGACTGACCACTTTCTTCAGTGGTACAAAAAGAAGAACCGTGCCTTCCATAGCAAAATTATCTTCATGCATGACAATGAACCATCTCATGCTGCAAAGAATACCTCTGTGTCATTGGCTGCTATGGGCATAAAAGGAGAGAAACTCATGTTCCCCAGACCTCAACCCTATTGAGAACCTTTGGAGCATCCTCAAGCAAAATATCTATGAGGGTGGGAGGCAGTTCACATCAAAACAGAAGCTCTGGGAGGCTATTCTGACATCCTGCAAAGATATTCAAGCAGAAACTGTCCAAATACTCACAAATTCAATGGATGCAAGAATTGTGAAGGTGATATCAAAGAAGGGGTCCTATGTTAACATGTAACTTGGCCTGTTAAGTTTTTTTTGATTGAAAGGGCTTTTGATTTCTGTAAATATGACCTCCTGATGCTGCAAATTCAACAAATTACCATTTTAGTTCTCTTTACAACCTTTAAAATGTTTTGATCTCTGTTGTGCATAATAATTTGAAACAGTGCATTTTGAGTTTTTTACTTCTAAAAAATAAATCTGTTATCATTAGGAGATTTGTTCAATAAAATTCGCATTATACTCCAACGGTTGATGGCTTGAAGATTATACTGACTGTCATTTGCATCGACTATTTAGGAAAATCAGCGAAAAATAACATTTGCATAATAATTTGGAACGCGGTGTATATAGGGCAATATACTATGAGGGCATTATACTTTTTTTATGGGCCATTTTTTTTTATGATGGGGTGGGGCACTGAAAGATAATTTTGCACGGGGCGCCACCTATCCTAAGGCCGGCCCTGACTGTGAGGCATTCTCCTTCATGGATCATCTAGGAACAACGAGTATTACACTGACTAAAACACGTACACTAATGTGGGATGACTCCCAAAGACTTGCATTGTTATGGACTCCTCTACTGGCGTTGGAAACGACAGATTTTTTTTATTTTTAATATGTATAATGTCAATTGATGCTGAGCATTTGTACAATGTATGTAGTGAAGATGCAGCTCTGTTTAATGTTATTTATATACAGATAATGCTGAGTATTTATACTGTTGCGGCCGACATATGAGGAGCTTATAGCTGTCAATCAGTATACAATGGAGACGAGTTCAGATACACGTAGAGTGCCAAAAAAGGAAAGAGCAAATGCCACAATGTTAATTCATAACATTGGTAATGCCCAATGATAAACGGTGCGAGAATATCCGAGCCATAGGCATACTCCAAGCAAAAACAAATAAACCCAATAGGGATTGAAATTGCCACAAAAGACGATGCCAAAAACAAATGCAACTTCTCAACGTTGTCAGCAGGCAAACAAAAAAACATAGCCACAGAATCATTTTCAATGCCTTTGTATGTGATATACAGCTGAGCAAGCGTAATCTCGCGAGATCACGCTGTAAATGACAGGTTACAGCGAGATTACGCTTTGCTCTGCTGTAGGTACCACAGAAACGTTAACAAAGTGTCGGGATTGTGAATAGACATCGCGTCCTGGCTGGAAGGAATGTCTATTCACTGTCTAAACACTTCAGTAACGTTAATGTGTCAGTATAAGACAGCACATACTGATCTAGCAGGATCCCTATGCGCTGACTAAATGAATGGAGAGAAGTGCATGACACTGATTGGTCAGCCTCATACACTCCTCTGTACAACGCCCACTTGGTCTAAAGTAAAAACACGCCCAGTTGGGCATTAAGAAAGTAATTAGCATAAAGCTAAAATCGCTAATAACGTGGTAAAAATAGATCGTTTTGCTAAATAAAAAGCACTGCTGTCACCTACATTATAGCGCCGATCTCCTTATATAGGAGATAGGGCACTTATAATTTGGTGACAGAGCCTCTTTAATATATTTATATAAGTTAATCATGTCCCCCCTTAGTCGTCTCTTTTCAAGGATAAATAGGTTTAATTCTTTTAATCTTTCCTCATAACTTAGATTCTCCATGCCCCTTAGCTGCGTTGTTCTTCTTTGTATTTTTTCCAACTCCAGGGCATCCTTTCTATGAACTGGAGCCCAGAACTGAACTGCATATTCTAGATGAGGCCTCACTAATGCTTTGTAAAATGGTAATATTATATCCCTGTCCCGCGAGTTCATGCCTCTTTTAATACACGACAATATCTTGCTGGTCTTTGAAGCAGCTGATTGACATTGCATGCTGTTATTTAGTTTATGATCTACAAAAACACCCAGATCCTTCTCAACAAGTGACTCCCCCAGTATAGCCCCCCTAGGACATATGATGCATGCAGATTGTTGGTACCCAGATACATAACTTTCCATTTATCTACATTAAACTTCATTTGCCAAGTGGACGCCCAAACACTCAGTGTGTTCAAATCAGCTTGTAATTTACGGACATCTTCCACAGACTGAACAATATTACATAGCTTGGTGTCATCTACAAAAATAGAAATAGTGCTATTAATCCCATCCTCTATATCATTAATAAATAAGTTGAATAATAGTGGTCCCAGGACTGAACCCTGCGGTACACTACTTATAACCGGGGAAAATTCAGAGTAGGAATCATTAACCACAACTCTCTGGATATGGTCCTTGAGCCAATTCTCAATACAATTATAAACTATACTTTCTAAACCTATAGTCCTTAATTTACCCATTAGACGTCTATGAGGGACAGTGTCAAATGCCTTTGAAAAGTCCAAAAATACTCTATGCACAGCGGCCCCTCTGTCTAGGCTTCTGCTCAGCTCTTCATAAAAACAAAATCAGGTTGGTTTGACAACTTCGGTCCTTAGTAAAACCGTGCTGGCTGTCACTTATGATACTATTTTTGTCACATAATCCTGTATATAGTCCCTCAATAGCTCCTCAAACATTTTCCCCATGATGGATGTTAAGCTTACTGGTCTATAATTACCTGGGGAAGACCTAGAGCCCTTTTTGAAAATAGGCACCACATTTGCCCTGCGCCAGTCCCTTGGCACTTTACCAGTCAATAGAGAATCTCTAAATATTATGAAGAGGGGGACAGAAATAACTGAACTAAGCTATTCACTCTTTAGCCACTTTTCACCTTCCTGACAGAGCCTCGTTTTTCAAATCTGACATGTTTCAATTTATGTGGTAATAACGTCGGAATGCTTTTACCTATCCAAGCAATTCTGAGATTGTTTTCTCGTGACACATTGGACTTAATGTTACTGGCAAAATATGCTCAATATGTTCAGTATTTAATTGTGAAAAACACCAAAATGTAGCAAAAAAATTGCAAAAATTAGCATTTTTCTCAACTTAAATGTATCTGCTTGTAAGCCAGGCAGTTATAATACACAAAATTGTTGCAAACTAACATCCCCCATATGTCTACTTTAGATTGGCATAGTTTTTTGAACATCCTTTTATTTTTCTAGTACGTTACAAGGCTTTGAACTTTAGCAGCAATTTCTCACATTTTCAAGAAAATTTCAAAAGGTTATTTTTACAGGGGCCAGTTCAGTTGTGAAGTGGCTTTGAGGGTCTTATATATTAGAAACCCCCAAAAAGACACCCCATTTTAAAAATTTCACACCTCAATGTATTCAAAACAGCATTTAGAAAATTTCTTAACCCTTTAGACTTTTCACATTAAAGCAAAGTAGAGGTGAAATTTACAAATTTCATATTTTTTTGGCAAAATAAATTTTTAATCCAATTTTCTTTATATCACAGAAAGTTTTACCAGAGAAATGCAACTCAATATTTATTGCCAAGGTTCTGCAGTTTAGGGAAATATCCCACATGTGGCCGTAGCGTGCTACTGGACTGAAGCACCGGCCTCAGAAGCAAAGGAGCACCTAGTGGATTTTGGGGCCTTATTTTTATTACAATATATTTTAGGCACCATGTCTGGTTTGAAGTGCTCTTGCGGTGCCAAAACAGTGGAAATCCCCCAAAAGTGACCCCATTTTGGAAACTACACACCTCAAGGAAATTATCTAGGGGTACAGTGAACATTTTGACTGCACAGGCTTTTTACAGAAATTATTGGAAGTAGGCCGTGAAAATTAAAATCTACATTTTTTCAAAGAAAATGTAGGTTTAGCGATTTTTTTTCTCATTTTCACAAGGACTAGAGGAGAAAAAGCACCACCAAATTTGTAAAGCAATTTCTCGCGAGTAAAACAATACCCCACATGTGGTAAACAAACGGTTGTTTGGACACACGGTAGGGCTTAGAAGGGATGGAGCACCATTTGGCTTTTGGAGTTCACATTTAGCAGGAATGGTTTGCGGAGGCCATGTCACATTTACAAAGCCCCTGAGGGGACAAACAGTAAAAACCCCCCACAAGTGACGACCATTTTGGAAACTACACCCATAGAGGAAATTATGTAGGGGTATAGTGAGCGTTTTTACTGCACAGGTTTTTTGCTGAAATTATTGGAAGTAGGCCCTGAAAATAAAAAGCTACATTTTTTTCAAAGAAAATGTAGGTTTAGCTAATTTTTTCTCATTTCCACAAGGACTAAAGGAGAAAAAGCACTGCAAAATTTGTAAAGCAATTTATCCCAAGTAAAACAATACCCCACATGTGGTAATAAACGTCTGTTTGGACACACGGCAGGGCTTAGAAGGGAAAGAGCGCTATTTGGCTTTTGGAGAACATTTCACATTTGCAAAGCCCTTGAGGGGACAAAACAATGAAAACGCCCAAAAAGTGACTCCATTTAGGAAACTACACCCCTCGAGGAATTCATCTAGGGGTGTAGTAAGCATTTTGACCCCATAGGCGTTTCATAGAATTTATTAGAATTGGGCAGTGAAAATAAAAACAATCCTTTTTCTTCAATAAGACGTAGCTTTAGCGCAAAATTTTTCATTTTCTCAACAAATAAAGGAAAAAAAGAACCCAACATTTGTAAAACAATTTCTCCCGAGTACGGCAATACCCCATATGTGGTCATAAACTGCTGTTTATGTACACGGCAAGGATCAGAAGGGAAGGAGCGCCATTTGGAGTGCAGATTTTGCTGGATTGGTTTCTGGGCGCCTGTGGGACCAAAACAGTGGAAACGCCCCAGAAGTGACCCCATTTTGGAAACTACACCCCTCAATGCATTTATCTAGTGGTGTAGTAAGCATATTAACCCTGCAGGTGTTTTGTAGAAATTAGTGTGCACTCGATGTTGCAGAGTGAAAATGGGATTTTTTTCGATAGATATGCCAATATGTGGTGCCCAGCTTGTGCCACCATAACAAGACTCTAATTATTATGCAGTGTTTCCCGGTTTTAGAAACACCCTACATGTGGCCCTAATCTTTTGCCTGGACATTCGACGAGGCTCAGGAGTGAAATTTAAAATTGAGGCCTAATTTGGCGATTTACAAAGTATTGGTTCATAATTGCAGAGGCTCTGATGTGAAATAATAAAAGAAACCCCTGAGAAGTGACCCCATTTGGAAACTACACCCCTCAAGGCATTTATTAAGGGGTGTAGTGAACATTTTCACCCCACAGGTCTTTTCCATAAATGCATGCGCTGCGGATGGTGCAAAATAAAAATTTATATTTTTCCCTAGATATGCCATTTCAGTGGCAAATATGTCATGCCCAGCTTATGCCACTGGAGACACACACACCAAAAATTGTTAAAAGGGTTCTCCCGGGTATGACGATGCCATATATGTGGAAGGAAACTGCTGTTTGGGCACGCTGTAGGGTTCAGAGGGGAGGGAGCGTCATTGGACTTTTGGACGGCGGATTTTGCTTGGTAGTAGTTTTTTTGAGTATTGCTGGTGTTTCCGTTTATAATGTGGGGACACAGTATATCAGGGGCATAGTCAGGTAGTATAATAATGGGGTAAACAATATAAAATAATACATAGATGTGTGTTAAGCTGTGAAGCAATCCTTTCTGCACAGGCCGGTGTCTCACTGATATATGGAGTACTTTCTTATGCCCCTTTTGCTGGGAAAGTGTTGTCCTGGTATAATACGGGCACTGTCACTTCCAGCGGATATGTTTGGGCCCTCCGCTTCCTGGTTCCCTAATTTTAGGTCCTTGATAAATCGCCTCTTGAAACAGAAGAAATGTTCCGCTCGGGCCGGCACAACTGCATATTTTTTATTTCCTGACTTATTGGAGCCATAACTAATTTTATTTTTTCATAGCCGTAGTGGTATGAGGGCTGTTTTTTTTGCGGGACGAGCTGTAGTTATTATTGGTACCGTTTTGGGGTACATGCGACTTTTTGATCACCTTTTATCCTATTTTTTGGGAGGACAGGTAAATAAAAAACCGCAATTCTGGCATAGTTTTTTTGGGTTTTTTTATACAGCGTTCACCACGCGTTATAAATTACATGTTAACTTTATTCTGCGGGTCAATAAGATTCTGGCGATACCTAATTTATAGAACTTTTTTATGTTTTACAACTTTTTGCACAATAAAATTACTTTTGTAAAAAGAATGTATTTTTTCTGTAGCCAAGTTGTGAGAACCATAACTTTTTAACTTTTTTGTCGACAGAGCTGTATGAGGGCTTGTTTTTTGCGAGACAAGCTATAATTTTTATAGGTACCATTTTTGGATACGTGCTACTTTTTGATCACTTTTTATTCCAATATTTGTAGGGCAAAGTGACGAAAAAACAGAAACTCTGGTATAGTTTTTTACGTTTTTTTTTACGCTGTTCACCGCGTGCAATAAATAATATAATATTTTGATACCTAAGGTCGTTACGGTCGCGGCGATACCAAATACGTATGGTTTATTATTTTTTTCAATAATAAAGAACTTGATAACAGAAAAAGGGCGATTGTGTTTTATTTTATTACTTGAAACTTTTATTGTTTTCAAACTTTTATTTTTTTCACTTTTTTTTACACTTTTTTTCAAGTCTCACTAGGGGACTTGAAGGTCCAACTGTCTGATGTTTTTTTTCTAATACATTGCACTACCTATGTAGTGCAATGTGTTAGATCTGTCAATTATTCACTGACAGCAAGCCGATTAGGCTTCGTCTCCCGGCGGGGCCTAATCGGCTTCCGTATTGGCAGAGCAGGAGGCCATTGTGTCTCCTGTTGCCATAGCAGCAGTCGCCAGTCCTGATTGCCTGATCGCTTTTGATTGCTGCATCGAAGGGGTTAATGGCCGGGATCGGAGATAGCTCCAGTTCCTGCCGTTATAGGTGGATGTCAGCTGTAACATACAGCTGACTTCCACCGCTGATGAAACCGGATCAGCTCCTGAGCCGTTGCCATCTTTCCGGCGGCTAAGGAAGCCGATCAGGCTCCGCCGCCGGGCGGATCTTGACCGGCTTCTGTGCTAGGCAGATCGGGAGGCCAGTATTAGGCCTCTGGTTGCCATTGCAGCCACCGGAACCCCGGCAATTTCATTGCTGGGGTTCCGATTAGCTGAAAACACCTTAAGTGCATCGATCGCGTTTGAGCGCTGCACTTAAGGGGTTAATGGTGGGGATCTAAGCTAATTTCGGTCCCCGCCAATACAGCCAGATGTCAGCTGTAAGATACAGCTGAGATCCGGCGATGATGGCACCGGCTCAGCTTCTGAGCCGGTGCCAAACATTTGGCGTATGGATACGGCAATTTGCGGGAAGTCATGGCTTTCCATGGCTTACCCATACGGCAAATGTCGGGAAGGGGTTAAGAACTCTAGGGTTTAACCCATCTGGTCCCGAGGCCTTGTGTACATTTATTTTATTTAACTTAGCCTGGACCATATCTACATTCAGCCAATTCAGTATATCAAATGATATATTAACGGTACTGGCACCGGCTACATCAGCTGCTCCTTCTTCTGTTGTATATACAGAGCTAAAGAACCCATTTAGTAACTCTGCCTGCTCTTGATCCCCTGTGACCAACTCCCGAGTGAAAACAGTCTGCATGAACGGGCAAAGCCCGAAAGGCTAACTCAATATCAGATTGAGCAATGAGTGTACTTTGACCTGCATGACAAACCAACTAAATGACACAAAGGAAACTGCAGCCAAGTCCTTGTTGATACTGTCGTTAACAGAGCGATCCTTGGGATAAGAAAGATAATGAATGAGACGGAACTAGCCCGCGTCCTTTTTAGGAACAATATCAAGAGGGGAAAAATCCCAAAAGGGGCCAGCCATCCGGCCTAAGAACACTTCTTTCAAAACCTTCTCCCTGATGGCAAATGGGAATTCTGAAGAAGATGGAAACTTCTGGAAAAATATGGATCAGGACTATACACAAACGGGATGAAAAAAAACAAACGAAAAACCTGTTCTAAGAAGAGAGGCTTCCAACAACTTGGGGTACCGATCTAGCCAAGGTAACATCTCGATGACGCACACCGGCGTACTCGAGCCTACCAGTACTCTGGGGGTGGGCTGGTGCACCAACTCAACGAGGGCATCGAATAGCGGAATGAGAACCCCCGCAGGATGCACATTCGTGTTTAAACTTACAGGAACCATAAAATTTGCAGTGCTCTTCATTTAAGAGGCAAAAAACACACACCTGTCTGGTATTGTAACCCTCAACTCCGGGAGAGGTGCCGGTGAATGCAGCGGAGGAGGGGGCAGTGGACTGAAAGGGCCACTGGGACATCATAAGACGCAGCCAAACATCGGCCGCTTTCGTATCCTTACCAGCATCAGATCGTTGAGACATTCACCTACGAAATTGTTCATTGTAGCGCCACCAGGCAGAACCATCATGAGTTTTATAAGCGCTAAATATAGTATGCAAATAAACAAATAATTGAAGGGATCGATCTGGAAACTTCTGCGCAACAATGCAACCTAGGACAGAAAAGGCCTGTAGCCAATTATTGCAAGTTTTCGCAACCGTAGGCTTAATCTGAATCCCTCTTTCAAACCGCTCCTTATCAACAGTCGCCAAATCCATGGATACCAAGGACCAAATATCAATATACTCATTCCTAGCAATTTTTTTATTTGGTATCCTCAGAAAGGTGAGTGCCAAGAGGAGCTATGTCACAAAAATAAATTTCTCTGAAAGTAGGCAAAGAAGGCATAGACGTGGAAGGAGGAGCCTCAACAAGAGATTTCCCAAGCATGGATTGTGACAAGGGTCCCAACGGGGCCAAAGGAGCACCTGCCAACAGAGAGTGGACAGCAGCTAACAAATCCCCGTTAGAATTATTACTAGTAGCCCATGCGCGAAGGCAGTCAGACTCACCCGGTCTAGAAGACAACATGGGAACCACCGCTGAAGGAGGTGCAGACATTGATGCCACAGCAGGAGCATCGGCAATGGCAGCCGAATGTGACCTCCGTGAAGATCGTACGCGATGCCGTCATATGTCGTGACCACATGGAGTTAGACGAGCAGGTACAAGAACTTTGTGAAGTTGAACTAGAAGATCCAGTAGAAGACAGGGGCTTAGCTGGGGGGGGGAGGTGGGGCATGTGCCCCGGGCGCAACTAATAGGGAAGGTGGGGGAGTGCAAGGGCCGCACCGCCCAAGACGACGGCCTACTGCCTCTCTGAGGGGGCGGCAGCGCCACTCCCTCCTGCACTGTAGATGATGAATGGCTGGGTATGTTCCCTGCCCGGCCATTCAGCACCTTTCAATTACTCAAGCAGCGCGATTACTTCTTTGCATCGCTTGCGTTGTTGAAAGGCGCTGATTGGCAGGACAGAATGACTTGCCCTGTCAATCAGTGTCTTTCAACGACGTAAGTGGCGCAATGACATCATCACGCCACTTGTGTCGTTCAACCCCAGCAGACCTGCTCAGAAGAGAGCAGGTCTGCATTGCCACTGGACAGCGCGGGAACGGGATTAAATTGAGTAGGGTAAAGTAATTTTTTTTATCCTAATAAATATGTGTGACATTGTCTATCAACAGAGGTCGGCTCTATCTACAGGGGGGCTATATACAGGGGTGGACTATAAGTGGAGCACTATAGGGGGGAGCTATAGGTGAGGCACTACATACAGGGGGCTACATATAGGGATGGGCTATCTGTAGAGCACTATAGGGGGAGCTATATGTGAGGCACTATATACAGGGGTGGGCTAAATGTGGAACACTATAGGGGGAGCTATATGTGAGGCACTATATACAGGTGTGGGCTATATGTGGCGAACCATAGGGGGAGCTATATGCAATGCACTATATACAGGGGTGGGCTAAATACAGGGGAGGCTTTATGTGGAGCACTATAGTGGGAGCTATATGTGGGGCACTATAAACAGGGGTGGGTTATATGTGAAGCACTATTTATAGGGGGGATAAATGCAGGGCACTATCTACAGCAGTGGGCTATATGTTGGACACTATATACAGGGGTGGGCTATATCCACATTGGGGGATACAGGGATGGGCTATATATGGAGCACTATAGGGGGAGCTATATGTGAGCCACTATATACAGGGGTGGGCTAATATGTGGAGCACTATTTATAGGGGGAGATATATGTAGGGCACTATCTACAGGGTGGGCTATATATTTGACACTATATACAGAGGTGGGCTATATGTGGAGCACTATCTACAGGGGGGCTATATGTGGGGTACTATCTATAGGGGGTACATGTGGGGAACTATTTTCAGAGGGGGCTATATATGGGGCACTATATACAGGGGGCTATATGTAGGGCACTATCTACAGGGGTGGCTGTATGTGGGCATGATCTACAGTGGTGGCTATAAGTGGGACACTATCTACAGGGGCTCTATGGGTGTCACTATCTACAGGGGGATCTATGTAGGGCATTATCTATGGGGGGCACTATCTACAGGGGGCACTGTGTGTGTGGGACACAGTGTATGGTGCTATTATAATTAGAGGTGCAGTGTATGGCGCTATTATAATCAGTGACACAGTGTATGGTGCTATTATAATTAGCGGTACAGTGTATGGTGCTATTATATTTAGGGGCACAGTGTCTGGCACCATGGGAACTTTTTCTTTGTTTATAGGTGAATAAATGTTTGAAAAGTGGGAAGCTGAAGACATCTGAGCAGCAAACTACAGAAATGGGCTGTGGCTGGGAGAAGTCGTCACAGAGGTCTGGACCGGATGGAGAAGAAAAGAGAAAAATCACAACTAGAATCTGAGATTGTCACCTGTGAGTCACTAAGGCCCCATGCACACGACCGTGCCCGCAATCATGGCCCGCGATTGCGGGCACGGCCGGCCGCTGACTGACAGCCGCATTTTCGGGCCGTGCTCCCATACAAAGTATGGGAGCACGGCCCGCAAAATGCGAAAGAACGGACATGTTCCATAATTCCCGGAACATTTCCACGGCACTGACACCCTTCCGTAGTGCTACGGAAAGGTGTCAGTGTTCAATGAAAGTGAATGGCTCCATTTTTGCGGACCGCAATTGCGGTCTGCAAAAACGGAGGTTTTTTGCTGTCGTGTGCATGGGGCCTAAATGTAAATGTTTATTCTGCCTCTAATCAGCACTGTAGTCACTGTATGATCTGCAGCGAGATGATGGTGGTATGATTTTTATTTGTGAAACAGATCTCCCAGCATATCCTTACAATTGTTTGGGCCATGCTGGGAGCTGTATAAAATTTAGTGCAATCCTATATGGCAGGGGTTGCACCAAATTGAGCTGTATTTGTTCTGGGGCTGTATTTATGTACTGAGCTTGGTTCTGGTAATGTATTTATGTACTGAGATTTGTTCTGGTACTGTATATATGTATTGAGCTTTGTTCTGGTGCTGTATATATGTGCTGAGCTTGGTTCTGGCACTGTATATATGTACTGGTCTTGGTTCTGGTGCTGTATACATGTAATGAGCTTTGTTTTGGTGCTGTATATATGTACTGAGCTTGGTTTTGGTTCTGTATATATGTAATGAGCTTGGTTCTGGTGCTGTATATATATGTACTTAGCTTGTTTTTGGTGCTGTATATATGTAATGTGCTTTGTTCTGGTGCTGTATATATGTAATGAGCTTTGTTCTGGTGCTGTATATATGTAATGAGCTTGGTTCTGGTGTTGTATATAGAACTATATTGCTTGTAAAATGTACAAATGGCTTTATGTAGACAACCTAAAAATGAACCATAAAGGGACATAGCCCTAAGAAAAATAGTATACTAAAATAATATACAAAGATGCAAACAAAATACTTTATTGAATATAATCGACAATAACATATAATGAAAAGAGAATGGGATACGTCATACACAGAAATACAAACAACAGGGTCAGATGGAATAGACCATGACAGCAGAGTCAATCATCCAAAAATTTGACCAGACCACGCTCCAATAGTGCATATAGCAGAATTATACACCTATAAATATAGGTAGCAAAGTCCACACAAGGTATATTGCTACCAACTGATAATAGCGGTATACAAGAGCAGACAATGGATAATACCCATGCCCACTATAGCCTGCAAGATATATCTTTATGCATGAAAGAATGAAGTGTCCAGAAAACTCAAATAGTTTCAAGAAGATCGCCAGAATATGAATTAAACACTGACTAAGACACAATCAAATCAACAGCTAGCACATACCCTGGGACATGATGCAGAGCGCAGAAGGTCAAAAGAGATGAATGGCTGAATAGACGCCTCGACGCGCGTTTCGCCCTGTGACCGGCTTCGTCAGGAGGCTAAATACATTAAAACTCTAGGGTTTAAATAATAAATGGACAAAGTTAGGCTCACCTGTGGTGAATGAAAATCGGCGCTCGACACGCCCACTGGGCGGCGCACGCATCACGGGACGCGCCGCGCGTCATGTGACAGGCGCCACGTGATGAATCATCACCATGGCAACCCTAGACGCTGAGCGGCACTCCCGGATGCCTGCCCCACCACAGGCGCGCGATCGAGCGTCTGTGCAGACACCGCAGGAGAGACAACGCAGGATAGCAAAGACAAGGTAAACAAATTAAAAAATGACAAATATAGAGATGGGGAATTCCTGCAGCAAAGGGACCGGCTGGCAATAGTTATATATAGGCAAGACAGGTATAATAAATATAAAGGAAGCAAATATACAAATGTCAGTAGTAGATGCATATATTAAAAAATATACAAATGTACAGTGTAGACGAAATATAAAGCAATAATTAACAATTATTTATTAAACGTTAATAGAAACGTGCAAAAATGAGAAAGAAGACATACACCAAAAATAATGGTGATGAGGGTAATAAATAGTGAATAGTAATTGAAAAAATAAAAAACGTGCAAAGATGAGAAGGAAGAAATACACCAAAAGATATAAATGGCTTTATGTTACTTAAAAAAAATGTGGGAAAAAATGACACCTCATTGATTGTAGAGAAAACAAACATGGCGAGGAGGAAGTAGATGTCAGGAAAGAGGTTTGGGGGGGGGCACCAAACTGAATCTTTGCCCCGGGTGCTGGAGAACCTAGCTACGCCTCTGTAGAAGAAGGTGATTTTCTCTGGTGGGAATGACACCGCCCAGAATGGCGAGATCCTTTGCATCTTGATGAACGGCTGTGGCGAGAATGGGAACAACATCTGCTAGTACTAGCCTGTGAATAGAGGGACTTACAGCCCCAGGTATTACTATAGGCACATTGGACACAGAAGGAGGCAAGGGCCTAAGGTTGGGCTGACCTTGCTCTCAAGAAAAAAGGTCTTTATCACTGTCACATACTGAAAAAAGTGCACCATCATCAGGTGGAGGAGGTGAAATTTAATTCCAGTCACCACCAGTAGTGGTCAGGATGGACCTCATGCAGTAAGCAGGGGGAAGGGGAGCACCGCTAGGTAAATCTACTGTGGTGGCAGAGATAAAAGCCATGCTGGCGGTAGCGTGCATGGCAGTACTACGGAAGGGCGCTGGACGGGGCTTAACCCGGCCAAGGCCGGAGGGAGAAAGAAGGCCGGGGGATGGGGTGAACCACGTCTGCAGATGCAGCCTCCGCCGCCGAACGCACGGCCGGCGACTGAGACAGTAAACTAACAGAGGAGGCAGGCGGAAGTGACGTACTAACAAGACACCCCATTTCCTAAGGTCACAGAGCACCTACTCAATGAAGCAGAGGGAGAGAGACGAGTGGGAGGCCTGGAACACCGGGCCGACCACCGAGCAGGGAGGCTGGAGGACAGTGAGGGACCTTGTGCAGCAGTCTCGTCAAGCAGAGACTGCAGCCAGATAAAACCCTCATCCTGAAGGCGCAGACGGATGGTTTGTTCTGTCTCTTCCTGGTCCATGTTTAACAAATTACGGCTAAAATAGGGAGAACATGAAGAATTTACAAGATGTATTAGCTAGGAGACATCTAGGACCGCCCTTCAACCCACCCCCAAAGCAATAAACCCGGGCTTCTAAACCTATACTGATACACCTATACTAAGCACAGAGAAGCTCACCCTCCCTTCCCTAGCCAAAGTACAACAATTTGATTAACCTTTTACTGCCACAGTCTCAAGCCCAGGGGCTGAACGCCTGTGGGCCTACAAGGAGACCTAGAGAGGGATGGAAGGAGGGTGACTACTGTAGTTTGTTAAATGAGTTTGGAGGTCTCTCTTACAATAAGTGTCTAGAAAAATTGGGCTTGTTCAGCTTGGAAAAAAGATGCCTTAGCGGCGATCTTATTAATTGTCTAGGATTAGAAAAGTATGACTTCTTTATTGCAAAAACAGAACCACACCAGTCCACAGGATATGTCTGGCATTGCAGCTCAGCTCCATTAGGGTCAGTTCACACGTTGCGTAAATACTGCGCATTTTCCGCAACGGAATTTGTTGCTGAAAATCCACAGAAAATAGAGTAGCAGCAAAGTGGATGAGATAAAAATAAATTTCATCCACACGCTGTGTAAATACTGACCGGAAAAAAACGCTCAGAAATTGACTTGCAGTGCATGTCAACTGCTTATTTGTTGTGGGTTTTCCCCATTGAATTAAATGGGGGGCAAAACCCGCAACAAATAGCAGTGGTTGCATGTTTTTTGCGGCGGGTTCACAGCGATTCAGCCACAAACAAACGCAACTGGAAAAAAAAAATCTTATACTTGCTCAGAAGTCTTTGTTTCTTCCTCCTGGCCGGCCTCCTGGGATGACGTTTCATCCCATGTGACTGCTGCTGCCAATCACAGGCTGTAGCGGCGGTCACATGGGATGAAACATCATCCCAGGAGCCCGGCCTAAATGATGTCAGAGGGCCGGTCTCCTGGGATGATGCGGTTTTTCGCCCGGAATTCCCTACGGTGCACAGGATGTATACGCTACATGCTTTTTTACACAGTGTATCCGTCCCGTATGAGCTCAGCCTTTTTGTGAATGTGGTTGAGCTGCGAACCCACACCTGTAACATGTAAAAATGTGTGGTCAGTACAAAGAACTGGCACATGATTTATTAGTTTCATGAACTGTACAAAGGATCAAAACACATTTTTTAGGAATGGAGGAAAGGCAAGTTCAGAGATCAATATAGGAAAAGGTTCTTTACTGTGAGGGTATGTTCACACGGGCTATTTTCGACCGATTTTCGGACCGTAAACGCCCGAAAAACATCTGCCCATTGATTTCAATGGGAAAAATGGCATTCTGTACCGACGGGCCGTTATTTTGCGCGGCCGTTTTGTAAAAAAAACGGTTGCGAAAAAGAAGTGCAGGTCACTTCTTGGGACATTTTTGGAGCCGTTTTTCAATAAACTCTATTGAAAATAGAGTGGCTCAAAAAATGTCTGAAAATCAGGAGCTGTTTTCCCTTGAAAACAGCTCCGTATTTTCAGACGTTTTTGAGTTTGCGTGTGAACATACCCTTAGAGTAGATAAACTATCGAATGCTCTACATCAAGATGTAGTAATGGCAGATACATTGAAAAAGCATTAAGAAAGGGCTAGATGCTTTTCTAATGACAAATGGTATGGAGGGTTATAAATAAATTAGCAATGAATGATGCAGAATTGATCTGAGGAAGGTTTTACTTGGTGGACATATGTCTTTTTTCAATTTAAAGAGGCTCTGTCACCACATTATAAGCTGCCTATATTGTACATGATGTGATCAGGCGCTGTAATATAGATTACAGCAGTGTTTTTTATTTAGAAAAACGATCATTTTTCATGGAGTTATGACCTATATTAGCTTTATGGTAATGAGTTTCTTAATGAACAACTGGGTGTGTTTTACTTTTTGGCCAAGTGGGCGTTGTACAGAGGAATGTATGACACTGACCAATCAGCGTCATACACTTCTCCCCATTCATTTACACAGCACATAGCGATATAGCTATATCACTATGTGCAGCCACATAAACACACTATAACATTACTGCAGTGACCTGACAATGAATATACATTACATCCAGCCGACACTTCGCTAATACAATCCCGACACTACAGCCCAGCAAGCGTAAAAAAAATGCAGCAAGAATCGCAGGCATTTCAAAATCTGCCTCAAAATTACTGAAGGAATTTTGAGGCAGATTTTAACGCCTGCAAAAAAACTCAGTGTGAACATGGCATTAAAACGTGATATTTTATTATTTACATATTACATGTCATACAATAATAATAAAGCTATTTTCTGCCTGACTGATACTTTAATTAAAGTACATGAAAACTATGATGGTTTTCATTCTTAGCTCCTAGGGTACATTTGGACACTCCTGCCTTAGTGTAGAAGTTGCCTCCCTTCCTGAAGTAATCCAAGAAGGCACAATGGGTCTCATTATGAACATACAAGCATGGCCGGCCTTAGCTATGTTCGACCAGTGCGGTCGCAGAGCGCGCCAGCCACCACACGGCAAGAGGGGTGCAGCGGGTGTGTGTATCCCCCGTTGCAACTACCAGCGGGGATACACACACTAACTGCAGTCGCCTTTCCACCCGGGTGCTTCTTCACATAGTGGCCGTCGCTACCGATGTAGCAGCCATAGCGGCTGCTAGCGGTGACACCGAGCATTAGGGTGGTGGCGCCGCTAGCAGCTGCTGCGGCTGCTATAGCAGCAGCGATGGCACTATAGCAGAGCAGGGAGATATCTCCCTGCTATGCTGTCTACTAGTGACACTGTAGCTCCCTGAAGGAGCGGAATCCCCGTGTGGTCGGGGATTCCGCTCCTGGAGCGCTACTTGATGTTTCTGTCCATATATGTACCGTGACATCAAGCAGCGCTCCAGGAGCGGAATCCCCGGCCACACGGGGATTCCGCTCCATCAGGGAGCTACAGTGGCGCTATCTACAGGGGGGTACTATAGCAGAGCAGGGAGGTATCTCCCTGTTCTGCTGTCTACTAGCGCCACTGTAGCTCCCTGAAGGAGCGGAATCCCCGTGTGGCCGGGGATTCCGCTCCTGGAGAACTGCTTGATGTTTCTGTCCATATTTGGACAGTTGAGTAATGAAACAAAAAGGGACCAAACGCCGCTGCTAGTAAGGATGTCAGAGTAGGATAAAGTTAAAATAAACGTATTTATTTGCAAGAGACAGGGCTACGCGTTTCAACGCCGGACCGGCGTCTTCATCAGGCCAATACACATAGTGCGATACACACACGTTTAAATACAAAAGGTGGAATGAAGACCAATTAGCTCGTAAACCAAAAAGAACCGCCAACATGGGCGGGTCAAAGGTCAGACAGAACACATTATGTAAGCGTTTTTTCAAAACAAGACAAAAATGCTTAATACAATATAAAAGGACATATATATATATATATATATATATATATATATATATATATATATATATAAATATTACCATAAAACGATAGATGTTAGATACAAATTTAAGGCAAAAAACGTTTTCGTTCATAAATATACAGCATAAAATATTTAATACATAAAAAAAATTTTTAGATAAAAGAATTTGCATAAAAGGCATAATAGGAAAATATGTACTCACATATTGCGTGATGTAGAAAGGAAAGAACAGTTAATCCAGGGAGAAGAATCAGTTACAAGGTAAATGGAAAAAACAAAAGGGGAAAGCGTCCCTAGGCAACCAGGTAACGCTAAATGTACGGTGGCCGATTTGGAACACATAAGATGCCGAGCCGCATCTTGGAACACAAACCGACCCAACACCATCACGTGGACCATGAGCCGCACGGTGGAACGCAAAGCTTACAAGATTACAGGAGCAACATCGTACGAGGGGACAATACGAAAACAGAAGTACTACAAAACGTAAGTAATTATACTTTGGCAAAACATCACATACTAATCCTGAACTTAGAACCAAATATAAAAATATAAGTACAATTATAAATAAAATGAATCAAATTTTGCAATGAAAGTTATATATTCAAAGTAGGGATTTTTCATATATGTCCTAGTATATAAAAAAATGCAAGAGAATCAGAATGTATAAAAAACATTAATTTATTTATATGTATAGATGAACCAATGTATGAATAGATAGATAAATAATTGCGTAGTGGTTCCATGAAATGTGCATAACTTTTATTATTCTAATGACATTTCAGTAAGGTCATTCAGGCCGATGGGGTATAAAGTCTCAAGTTTAAAAATCCAAAAATTCTCTCTTTGTTTGAGCCTAGTGAACCTATTAGGTATATCCACTGGGATCTGTTCAATAGGGGTCACAACTATATTTTCAAACTTACACTCATGTTTAAGCGCACAATGACGTGACACGCTATGTTTACGGAAACCCTGCCTGACATTGAATCTATGTTTATTAACACGATTTCTTAATGTTTGGGTGGTACGGCCCACATATTGTAGGTTACATGTACAGTGTAATAAATAGACTACATAGGTACTACCAAAGTCTAGATGACTTTTAATAGGAAATTTTTCACTCGTTTTTAGTGAGGAAAAATCCGTAGATTTGTTAGAGATATTGTCACAGCACAGACACCTATTATGACCACAAACGAATGAACCATTTTTCGCTATCAGTGGATCCGAGACCTTCTTTTTTTATTATGTAGTTTACTGGGAGCTATTAGGTTCCTCAATGTTTTAGCTCTTCGAAACGTTATCAGCGGTTTCTCAGGGAGTATCAATTTTAAAAAAGGATCACTTGTTAAAATGTGCCAGTGTCTCATAAGGATAGACCTAATATGTTTACTACCTTTATTAAAAGAGGTAATAAAATTTACATTACGTTCACTAAATTTTACCTTTTTACTGTCAGTATTAGCAGGTGCTGTTGTTTGAATGCATTCAAGTTGAGTCATACCCTTAGCTCTTAATTCTGCACCCTTAATCAAACTCCTAGGGAAGCCTTTTTCTACAAACCTTTTGTTGAGGATCGCACACTCTCTATTAAAACTAAGGTCATCGGAACAATTCTTCCTTATTCTACGATATTGACCAAACGGGACATTCTTCAACCAAGGTGAATAGTGCGCACTCTTAAAATCCAAATATCTATTTACATCAACACTTTTAAAATGTGTACTAGTGGAGAAATGACTCCCATTATTCTTTATCGTTATATCTAAAAAATCAATAGTAGTGACTGAATATGTGTGCGTGAATGTGAGGCCAAAAGTATTATTATTTAAAAAGTCTATAAAAGCATTAGCAGCAGATACATCTCCCCTCCAAATAAAAAACAAATCGTCAATATAACGTTTGTAAAAGACAATATTGTTTGTGAACTTGTGTTTGTTCAAAATATAAGATTCTTCAAACGACCCCATATAAAGGTTTGCATATGAGGGTGCAAACCGCGAACCCATTGCACACCCTTTAATCTGTCTGTAAAATTTATCATCAAACGTAAAAGCATTATGTGTTAGAATAAAATCAATACAATCAATAATAAAGTTGAGCTGCTTCTTTGGAAATCGCGGGTCTAATGAAAGAGATGGCCTCCATACCCTGTACATGCGGAATATTCGTATATAAGGAGGACACATCCGCAGTTAGAAAACTAAGATCAGATACATTACATGTAGATTGTAGCTCAAATAATTCCCTAATTAAGTGTGTGGAGTCCTTGAGGAAGGAAGGTAACTCCAAAACAAATGGTTGGAGGTGGATATCGATGAAATGAGACAAATTGTTAGTAAGGGACCCTATTCCTGAGATGATGGGTTGACCCGGAGGGTTAGACAAAGATTTATGTATCTTTGGCAGATGGTACATAAAGGGAGTTGCAGGGAAAGGGATAGTAAGAAAACTCTTTTCTTTTTTACATAGCAGATCGTCATTAAAAGCAGACTCAATAAGGGATTTGTATTCAATCTCATATTTAGGGATGGGATTAAAAGTTAGTTTTTCATAAAATAATGTATCAGAAAGTAATCTCAGTGCTTCTTATTCAAATCTGATAAATAATGAGTTTAAAACTCATTAAAAGGTTGCGAAATTCTGTACTAGGCTACAGGGACCCGTCATGGAGCAGCTCAGTTCGTCATGGGAACGGGGCCTAGGTGAGTACAATTTTTGTTTTTGTTTGGGGGCACTGTCTACAAGGGGGAGGTGCGGGGACTGTATGGCATTGTCTACAAGGGGAAGGTGGGGGACTGTATGGCACTGTCTACAAGGGGGATGTGGGGGGCTGTATGGCACTGTCTACAAGGGGAGGTGGGGGGCTGTATGGCACGATATACAATAAGGAGGTGGGGAATTATGGCACTGTCTACAGGGAGGCTGTATGGAAAAATCTACAGGGGGGCACTATAATGTGTGGGGGCCACTAAGCAGACATTATACTGTGTAGGGGTACTACAGATGGCATAATACTGTGGGCACAATTAGAGGACAAAATACTGTGTCCTTGAAGGGGTTGTAATATATTATATTATTAAATATTATTATTATTATTATTATTATACTGTATGGGGGCACTAAAGGGGCATTATAATTTTTTTATGGGGCATTTTTTTTTTTAATGATGGGGTGGGGCGCCGAAAAATCATTTCGCACAGGGCGCCATCTATTCTAGGGCCGGCCCTGCATACAAGGGCAGTGAATGTTTAGTATACTTGTATATCAGGTGGGTGATCAGGTGGCCAAAAACAACTCCCCGTAGCCTGCAAAATGCCTGCAAATAATTTCAATTCACTGTCCTAACAGACAAGGAGGAAGTAGATCATAAGCACATGTAAGTTTTTCTATTTGGGCAGAGGAGCATTTTGCATAAAAGTATCTCCCAAAGGATTTACAATCTCTCATTGCTTATTTCCATAATAAATTCTTCTCTATGGCGTATATGTCAAAACTCAAAACCACTACTGTGGAAAGAGAATTGTGGATGCTAGTATTGTTCTTTTGGTCATTAATTAATTCATAGGTATTTGTGTATAGTAATATCAATAGAAAAGCCCTCCGAGCAAAACTCAAAAACGTACATAAACATTATTCTTCTCCAAAGTCAGTATTACCACATCAATGCGCTAAATTCACAAGTAAAGTCCCCAGAGGTACTTGCTCAAAGGCTTAATCGCTAAGTCCACCTTCACAACCAATTTTTTTGTATTGCTCGAATGCTTCTAAAATAAAAAATGAGGCAACTTTTGCAAATAATCTTAATTAAAAATGTCCCATCATTTTCTTTCTACAGACCTATGTGTCTTCAGATTAACAGAAAACAAACAAACAAACCCTTTGTAGTATGATCCTGTAGTCATACTCCCTCCTACCTGTCTCCTACTTCCTCCTACTATACGAAATTAGCAATTATGGGAGGACAAATAAAAGAGAGCAAATCTGCAGGATCAGACTACACAGAGTTTGTTGTCTGTCACCATGGAGATGCATAGATTTGCATAGAAGAAAATTGCTTTATTTTTGCTTTTAGATGCATTAAAGCAATACAAAAATGTGGTTGCAAAGTTTGTCATAGTCTTTAAACAATAAAGCCTACACACAAAATAACTCTATCGCTGTGTTTTGTTTGTAAACCTGAAGACGTGTACTGCTGTTGCATACCAATATTATGGAGGCTAATCCTGAGTTGCATTCTTATTTAGTGTGAAAGCAGTCGACTTGCTACACAATACTATACCACAGACTGAGTGATACAATAAAACATGATGATTCCATTGGTTAATTTAACAATCTTTTATTTGTGTTCCAAACTACACATCTGTAGAGACACCCCTAGTTCCACATTCTGGCCAGACGTAGCTAAAATCTGTTTAATTTAACCAATTATTTTTCTAATAAAAGACAAACAGCTTGGGTTTATTTTTGTTCTTTTTATCCTTTTATTACCAGAAGAACTTGCATTACACCAGCAGGGTTAGTAGTGGAAAAATATTTGGCCTGATACACTAATGTGCTTTCATCTTTCAAAGGAAATGCATAAAAATGACTGTCATCTTTAAAAAGCATAGCTTAAAATGATTTTTACATGAACATTGAAACCAATATCTTCAAAGCAGCTGTCAATAGGTTTTTGCCCCTTGCCACCAACTTGGCAAAATGTACAAACATAAGTCAAGAGCTGTGAAGATCAGACAGAAAAGTGTCACAGAAGCCCGGGCTAAAGCTGTGCCTGCTAAAAAGCAGGACGTCGCTCATACATTCTGAATCCCTGGCAGGAGAAACACCACACGTTTCTGAGTACAGAATGTTTGATGAGTTCTAAGTAAGTTTCAGACAACCCAGTCAGAGAGGTGGAAACATCAGAAGACATGATTGTGTAGCTTATAACAATGACATCCCATGCTGAACGCCTATAATGTCAAATGAGGGTTTGTGCTGAGTTATGCTGATAGATATATAAACACACAGATTCATAGACAGATTGCCTTAGGCTATTTCACTTCTACTTACTTTTTGCTTAAGGAGCGTGTTTTTGATTTCTGTGAAAAAAAAAATGGAAGAAATGTTTAAGTCTCAAATTAGTACGAGTTTAAAGTCTCCTCTCATGGGAACTGAAGTTATCATCTATGAGGAATAATAAAAATAAGATTCCCCGCTATTTAATTGCTTACTCAACTGATGTAAACATGCATCTAGTCTTCTCTGTTGGGGCACTTGCCTAAGAGGTAGACCATGAAATCAAATCCCTGCTGGAGAAATATTTATCCTGCTTATGTAGCTATTTTCAAGCTTCTTTATTGACGTCATCATCAGACTGGAAGTGTGAAATATGAAAATCAGATGGTGAAAAGACAGGGCTGTAGGCAGGATGCTTCTAAATTTCCCAGTTCCAACCGATTCACACAGAATCAGTGTCATGGGCAGTGTGTGGCCAGGAATTGGCATAAAAATCAAGATACCCTTGAACAGCAATTTACACTCTTCGATATCTTTGGGGATTCGTTAAGCCTGGTTACAGGTTCCCGAAAAGTAAACAGCAGCAAGAGTTGTCACTTTTATCATGGATATGTGTCATGTCCGTGGCTGCGGGCCGTCAGGTTCACTCTCCCCCTAATGGCCGCAGCCATGGGTCGGCGAGTGCTGACCGCAGTCTCCTCCTCAGGAGTTGCCAGCGCTCACTTCCACTCACGCTCGTGCCCGCTCTTAAAGGGGCAGCGCGCGCACCAGACTATGATTAACTATTAGCCCATGAGTGCCCTGGACCATAAGACGGGTTCAGCCCCTTGCTTCTATGCCTGAGCGTTGTTGTCGTACCGTAAGTTTGTCTATGCGATGGTTTCCTAGTGTGTTCCTGTTCCTTTTCCCTGTATCCGTGCTATCCTGGTCAAGTGCTGTGCTGAGCCAGAGTCGTGCTGTGCTGTATACCACGCCTGTCCTGCTTCACCACGCCTGATGTCTGCCTGCTGCCTAGTCCCAGCCGAGCCTGCCTTGCTACTGTTCGAGCTGCCACAGGTACCCTATACAAACTATAGACTTTAACCTGCGCCCTGTTGGCCAGCTGCCGTACCGCCAAGGCGTTACGGCCCAGTGGGTCCACGTACCCTATGTGACAGTACGCTGAGGCCATGGACCCCGCTGGTCGATTCAAGATCTTGACGACGTCACAGGAGATGCGGGCAGATATGCTAGACCTCCGGTCTCGACAGGACCAACTCCTCCAGGCGTTGAACATTCTCGTACGTCGGCAGGAGGCACAAGCTGCCGTTCCTCCTACTACACCTCCTGGCAGTGTTGATCCGCATTGTTCTTCCTGACCGCTATGATGGAGACGCAGGTACCTGTCGTGGATTTTTGAACCAGTGCCAGATCCATTTCAGCCTGTATACTAGGACATTTTCGTCTGATAGCGCAAGGGTCGCTTTCATCATCTCTCTCCTCACTGGCAAGGCCCTTGCATGGGCGAACCCTATCTAGGAGAGACAAGGACCAGAGACCCGTGACTTCCAGGGCTTCCTCTGGAATTTTCGCATGGAGTTTGAGGACCCTGGATGGGTCTCATCTGCAGTAGCTTCCATGATTAATCTACACCAAGGAGACACCTCCGTGAGCGAATACGCCATTCACTTCCGCACCCTGGCGGGAGAACTGTTATGCAAACAATGAGGGCCTGGTGGCTGCATTCTAGCATGGACTGTCTACTAAAATTAGGGACGAACTTGCCGCTCGAGATCTGCCATCTACCCTGAATGACCTCATTCTTCTGTCCGCCCGGATTGATAAGCGGATCCGAGAACGCCTCCGAGACGTTCATCGGGAGGGAGGCCTTCCTAGTCTGGTTTCTACGTATCTGGACTGCGTATCTGGACTCTGGATCCGCTGCTAATTTCATCCGTAGAGACCTGGTGGATCCTCTTCAATTACCCACCACCCCCCTGGAGAGGCCATAAACGGTTGCATCTGTAAATGGACTACCTCTGCCAGACCCAGTTATAGTTGTGAACAAGCCGCTGAGGCTCCAAGTGGGAGCTCTTCATTCCGAACTTCTGTCGTTCTATGTCCTATCCAAAGCTGTTAACCCTGTGTTGCTGGGCCTGCCTTGGCTCCGACTTCATGCCCCAGTCCTGGACTGGAATTCTGGAGAGGTTCTCCAGTAGGGCCCTGAGTGTCAAAGCCGAGGCCTGGTGCAGATTTGTTCGGCTCAGCCTCCTCTGCCTCGGTCCTTAGCAGAATTGCCGGGTGATTATGCTGCATTTTCGGACGTCTTCAGCAAGGGGGAGGGTGAAATTGCCTCCACACCAGGCGTATGACTGCCCTATCGAGCTGATTCCTGATGCATCCCTTCCCTGTGGTAGGGTATATCCTTTCTCCTTGCCAGAGACTCTGTCCATGTCCGCCTATGTGAAAGAGAACTTGGGGAGGGGCTTCATACGGAAGTCTTCCTCCCCGGCAAGAGCCGGGTTCTTCTTCGTCAAAAAGAAGAATGGTTCTCTTTGTCCTTGTATTGACTACCGGGGTCTCAACCAGATCACGGTGAAAAATAAATATCCGTTGCCACTGATCTCAGAACTGTTTGATCATATATGTGGTGCCAAGATTTTTTCCAAACTAGACATGCGTGGGGCTTACCACCTAATCCAGATTCGCCGGGGTGACGAATGGAAGACTGCATTTAACACCCGTGATGGACACTATGAATATCTAGTAATGCCCTTCGGCCTGTGTAATGCTCCCGCTGTCTTCCAGGAGTTCATTAATTACATCTTCCGTGACCTCCTCTATGTTTGTGTTGTAGTCTTTCTTGATGATATCTTGATTTTTTCTCCAGATCCTATGACGCATCAGAGACATGTCCGTCAAGTTTTGCTGCGGTTAAGGGAGAATCGTCTGTACGCTAAGTTGGAGCAGTGCGTGTTTGAAAAAGATTCTCTACCCTTCCTTGGCTACATCATCTCGAATCGAGGTCTCGAGATGAATCCTGAAAAGGTAAAGTCTGTTTTGGAATGGCCACGCCCTCAAAGCCAATTTCCAATTTCTACAGACAGTTTATTCCAAACTTCTCCTCACTGACTTCTCCTATCTCTAACCTCACTAAGAAGGGCATGAGCGCCAAGGTGTGGACTCCTGAGGCAGAGTCCGCATTCAATAGCCTGAAGAGTACCTTCACGTCAGCCTCTATCCTCCATCATCCAGATG
Organism: Rhinoderma darwinii; assembly: GCF_050947455.1. Lineage (NCBI taxonomy): Eukaryota > Metazoa > Chordata > Amphibia > Anura > Rhinodermatidae > Rhinoderma > Rhinoderma darwinii. Next base: position 461,211,143 of record NC_134687.1, read on the forward strand.
TTTCTCTACAGTTCTCGTTGGAGGTGGACGCATCCTCTGTCGGTGCTGGTGCACTCCTGTTCCAGAGAAGCTCCGAGGGCAAGTCAATGATATGTGGATATTTTTCTAAGCTCTTCTCTTCCGCAGAACGCAACTGCTTGATTGGGGATCGGGAGTTACTGGCCATCAAATTGGCTCTGGAGGAGTGAAAACATCTATTAGAGGGTGCAGCTCATCCAATCCTGATTTTTACGGACCATAAGAACCTTACCTATCTTCAGACGGCCCAACGGCTGAACCCTCGTCAGGCCAGGTGGTCACTGTTGTTTACCAGGTTTCAGTTTGAGCTCCATTAGCGCCCGGCCGACAAGAATGTGAGGGCCGATGCCTTGTTCAGGTCTTTCGAGACAGAAGACACCATGGAGATTCCACAGAACATTATTGACCCGTCTTGCATTATCTCTGTCAATCCCCTGCAAGTTGGGGAGGACTTTTGTGCGCCTGGTTGACCATGGAAGAATCCTCCACTGGGGACACTCCTCTAGACTAGCAGGTCACGCGGGGACCCGTAAGGATCTGATTGCTCATAATTTCTGGTGGCCCACGCTGCCCAAGGATATTATGGATTTTGTTTCTTCCTTTACAGTATGTGCAGCCAACAAGGTCGCTCACTCAAGACCTGCCCAATGTTCCCTGGCAGCATATAGCTATGGACTTTATCACTGACCTGCCTGTAGCGTCCATGGCCGCGGGCCGTCGGTTTACTCACCTCCTGACGCCCGCAGCCATGGATCTGTGAGCGCTGGTCCCCATCTCCTTCCTAGGAGACTCCATCGCTCACTTCCGCTCTGGTCTGCTGCGTCTTGTAGGGTGCGCGCGCACACTCGTGCCCGCTCTTAAAGGGCCAGCGCGCGCACATGAAGAAAATCATCATCATCAACACTCATGATTTCCTGGACTATAAGAAGTCCCCAGCCCGTCTGATACTTGCCTGAGCATTGTTAGTATATCCCAAGTCTGTCTTGCAAATGGTCCCTTAGTGTTTCCCGTTCCAGTTGTTACCCGTGCCCTGTTACCTGTTCCTGTATCCCGGGCTGTATTCTTGTTCCAGTGCCTACTAGTTGAAGTAGTTTCTACTACACCTGTGTCATCCGCCACGTCCTGTGTCATCTGCCACGTCCAGAGGGATTCGCCACTTCTGGCGCAACCTGCAGCACCTGCTGTCATCCGCCACCTCTGGTGTAACCTGCTGCATCCACCTCCATCCGTGCCAGAGCTGCGGCCACTGTCCGGACTATCCAGGTACCCTTGTGCGGGACTTTGTATTGCTGGGGTTCCCTGTTGTTTGGCCAGCTGCCTCCCTGCTACGGCGGTGCTGCCTAGTGGGTCCACATACCCACATACCGTGACAGTACGCTCAGGCCATGGACTCCGCTGGTCAACCTGAGGCCTTGACGACACAAGCCGTGCTGGCTGAGATGCAAGACCTCCAGTCACGGCAAGACCAGCTCCTCCTGTCGGTGAACGCCATTGCCAATCGGCTGCTTGCTCCAACCACAGTCGTCACCGCACCCATTCCTGCTGTTCCTCCTGCTACACTTCCTGTCTGTACCGGTGCCAATCCCCTGTGCTTCTTGCCGCTACCTCCACGCTATGACGGAGACCCGAGGACCTGCAGGGGATTTTTGAATAAGTGCCTGATGCACTTCAGACTACATGCCAGGTTCTTCTCTGCGGATGATGTCAGGATCGCCTTCATCAACTCTCTCCTTACTGGCAAAGCCCTGGCATGGGCTAATCCTCTGTGGGGACCAGAGACCCATAACTTGCTGTGCTTCTTATGGAACTTACGCTCGATCTTTGAGGAACCTGGGAGAGTTTCTTTGGCTGCTGCAACTCTGCTGATCCTACACCAGGGAGACCTCTCCGTGAGTGAGTATGCCATTCAGTTCCGTACCCTGGCTGCTGAGTTAACCTGGAACAACGAGACTTTGGTGGCCACATTCTGGCAGGGACTGTCTTCGGGGATTAAAAACTAGCTGGCCGCTCGTGATCTGCCATCTACCCTGGACGATCTTATCTGCCACCCGGTTGACATGAGGATCCGGAAGCGTTCCCAAGAGGTTCTACGGGAGAGAACTTCCTAGGCTGGATTCTACTTTCCAGCAATCCTCCTCAGTCGTCCCACCAGAGGATTCTATGCAGATAAACCATGTCAAATTGTCTATCCAGGAGAAACAACGCAGACGCACTTCTGGACTGTGTCTGTATTGCGGCCTCGGAGGCCATATTGTGCATCTGTGTCCCCAGAGGCCAGAGAGACCCCATTGCCTAGGATTGGTTGGAGAGACAACCCTAGGTGGAACGGCACCTAATAAAGCATTCTGTTCCAAGCTGACTATTCCTGTGACCCTAATATCCGGCGAGAGGACGCATCGGGTTTCTGCCTATCTTGACTCTGGGTCTGCAGCAAACTTCATCCAAAAGGAGCTAGTGGATCATCTTCAGTTGCCCACAGTTCCCTGGAGACATCTTTGGCTGTTGCCTCAGTGAATGGACTACCTCTGCCTGATCCCATCATTTCTAAAACCAAGCCATTGAAGCTCCAGTTTGGAGTCCTTCATTCTGAACTAATTTCTTTCCTTGTTTTGCCCAATTCCATCAATCCAGTTCTGCTGGGCCTGCCTTGGCTTCGACTACATGCCCCAGTCCTGGACTGGAATTCCGGAGAGGTTCTCCAATGGGGCTCCAAGTGCCTTGATCGTTATCTATTGCATATCCATCCTGTCCAGCCTCCTCTACCTCAGTCATTGGCGGGACTGCCCCCCCAGTTTGCTCAGTTTGCATATGTTTTCAGAAAAAGGGAGGCTGAGACGCTGCCTCCACATCGGACTTATGACTGCCCCATTGAACTGGTTTCTACTGTTTCTCTCCCCCGTGGCCGAGTATATCCTCTCTCCTTGCCAGAGTCTCTATCCATGTCGGCCTATATCAAGGAGAATTTGGAGAGGGGTTTCACACGAAAGTCTTCCTCCCCGGCCGGTTTTTCTTCGTTAAAATGAATGATTGATCAATTCGACCCTGCATTGACTACCGAGGTCACAACCAGATCACGGCCAAGAACAAATACCCATTCCCACTTATATCTGAATTGTTTGATCGCATACGAGGCGCCAATTTTTTTTCTAAGCTAGACCTGCGGGGGGCTTATAACCTAATCCGGATTCGCCGGGGTGACGAATGGAAGACGGCATTTAACACCCGTGACGGGCACTACAAATACCTAGTGATGCCCTTCAGACTGTGTAACGCTCCCGCGGTGTATCAGCAATCGTTCATGATATCTTCCGAGATCTCCTCTATATCTGTGCTGTTGTTTACCTCGGTGATATTTTGATTTACTCCCCAGATCCGACGACTCATCGGAGGCATGTCCGTCAAGTTCTACTATGATTAAGTGAGAATCGTTTATACGCCAAGCTGGAGAAGAGCGTCTTTGAGTGGAGTTCTCTGCCCTTCCTGGGCTACATCATTTTGGATCAAGGTCTCAAGATGGATCCTGAGAAAGTGAGAGCTGTCCTGGAGTGGCCACGTCCTCAAGGCCTGAAGTCCATACAGCATTTCCTGGGATTCGCCAATTTCTACCGGCAGTTTATCCCAAACTTCTCATCACTGACATCTCCTATTTCCACCCTTACCAAGAAGGGTGTGAACGCCAAGGTGTAGACCCCAGAGACAGAGTCCGCATCTATTAGTCTCAAAAAAGCCTTCACTTCAGCCTTGATCCTCCAGCATCCTGACGTATCTCGGCAGTTTTCTTTGGAGGTGGACGCCTCTTCTGTTGGTGCAGGTGCACTTCTGTTCCAGAGGAGCTCCAAAGGAAAGGCAGTAGTATGTCGCTACTACTCGAGACTTTTTTCTTCTGCAGAGCGCAATTACACTATTGGGGATCGGGAGCTACTGGCAAGCAGCTCACCCCATCCTGATCTACATCGACCACAAAAACCTCACCTACCTTCAGTTTGCGCAACGACTGAATCCCCGTCATGTCAGGTGGTTGCTGTTCTTCACCCGTTTTCAGTTTGTGCTCCACTACTGTCCCGCGGACAAGAATGTGAGGGCCGATGCCCTGTCCAGATCGTTTGAGACGGAAGACACGGTGGAGTCCCTTCAGACTATCATAGACCCGTCCTGCATTGTCACTGCCAATCCTCTGCAGGTTACAGACATCCCTCCTGGGAGGACTTTTGTTCGGTTGGCAGACATGAGAAGAATTCTCAGATGGGGACACAGTTCTAAACTGGCTGGGCACCCTTGTGTTCGTAAAATCCGAGACCTGATTGCTCGCCACTTCTGGTGGCCCACGCTGCCCAAGGATGTTGTGGACTTTGTCTCTTCTTGCACGGTGTGTGTTTCTACCAATGGTACTCACTCCAAGCCTGCCGGCCTGCTTCAACCTCTGCCTGTACCCAATGCCCCCTGGCAACACTGTCTGGGTGGTGGTGGACCGGTTCTTGAAGATGGCACATTTTATCCCGCTGACCGGCCTACTTTCTGCTCCCCGACTGGCGAGTCTCTTCAATCAGCACATCTTTCGCTTGCATGGCTTGCCCCTTCACATTGTGTCCGATCGGGAGGTTCAGTTTACCTCGAAATTCTGGAGGGCTCTCTGTAAACTCCTGGATGTGAGATTGGACTTTTCCTCAGCCTATCACCCCCAGTCCAATGGGCAAGTCGAGAGGATCAACCAGAATTTGGAGAATTATCTCCGACACTTCATCTCCTGACAACATGATAACTGGGTATAGCTTCTTCCATGGTCCGAGTTTTCGTACAACCACACAAGCGAGTCCACCACTTCCACTCCGTTTTACATTGTGTACAGTCAACATCCTAGAGTCCCTCTTCCAGTGTCTACTACTTCTCAGGTACCCGCTGCTGACTTTGCATTTGGGGACTTTCTGCAAATCTGGCAACAGTCCCGGACCCCTATTTTGCTGGCTGTCAAGCGGATACAAAAAGAAGAGAGCCGCCTCAGTATCTTCCAGGTACCAAAGTTTGGCTGTCCTCACGGAACATTCATTTGAAGGTGCCTTCATACAAGTTTGCTCCCAGGTTCCTCGGTCCTTTTGAGATTCTGCAACAGATTAACTCTGTCTCCTATAAACTGCGGCTGCCTCCTACCCTCAGAATCCCCAACTCCTTTCATGTGTCCCTCCTGGAACCAGTGGTCCTGAACCGCTACAGCAAGACATCCTGTTTCACAACTGCTCCCAGCGGTTCTTCTGATGTGTTCGAGGTCAGGGAGATCCTGGACTGCAAGAAGGTAGGAGGAAGGACTTTCTATTTGGTGGACTGGAGAGGGTTTGGTCCTGAGGAGAGGTCCTGGGAGCTAGAGTAGAATCTCGATGCCCCTGCTCTCGTTAAGAAGTTCCTCTCTCGCTCTGATCCCAAGAAGAGGGGGCGTAAGAGGGGGGGATGTTGTAGCGTCCATGGCCGGGGGCCGTCGGGTTTACTCACCTCCTGACGCCCGCAGCCATGGATCTGTAAGCGCTGGTCCCCATCTCCTTCCTAGGAGACACCAGCACTCACTTACGCTCCGGTCCTCTGTGTCCCGAAGTGTCCCAGCGCACATGAAGAAAATCATCATCATCAACACACATGATTTCCTGGACTATAAGAAAGCCCCAGCCCGTCTGATCCTTGTCTGAGCGTTGTTAGTATATCCCAAGTCTGTCTTGCAAATTGTCCCTTAGTGTTTCCCGTTCCAGTTGTTACCCATGCCCTGTTACCTGTTCCTGTATCCCGTGCTGTGTTCTTCTTCCAGTGCCTACAAGTTGGAGTCGTTTCTACTGCACCTGTGTCATTCTCCACATCCTGTGTCATCAGCCAGTCCAGAGGGATTCGCCACGTCTGGCGCAACCTGCGGCACCTGCTGTCATCCCCCACCTCTGGTGTTACCTGCATCCACCCCCATCCGTGCCAGAATTGCGGCCACTGTCTGGACTATCCATGTAACCTTGTGCAAGACTTTGTATTGCTGGGGTTCCCTGTTGTTTGGCCAGCTGTCTCCCTGCTACGGCAGTGCGGCCTAGTGTGTCCACATACTCACAGATCGTGACACTGCCTCTCTCTGCTGGACGCAGTACTGTCTGGGTGGTGGTGGATCGATTTTCAAAGATGGCCCACTTCGTTCCTCTGACCGGTCTTCCTTCTGCTGCTCTGCAGGCCAAGCTGTTCATCCAACACATCTTCCGCCTGCACAGCTTGCCGCAACATATTGTGTCTGATCAGGGGGTTCAGTTCACCTCGAAGTTCTGGAGATCTCTCTGCGGTGTAAAGGTGTAAAGTTGGACTTTTCCTCGGCCTACCATCCTTATTCCAATGGTCAGGTAGGGAGGATCAATCAGATCTTGGAGAACTACCTATGCCACTTCATCTCCAAGCAGCATGATGAATGGGTGCAGTTGCTTCCGTGGGTGGAGTTCTCTTACAATAATCACACCAGTGAGTCCACACAGAAGACACCGTTCTTTATCGTCTATGGCCAACACCCACGAATTCTTCAACCGCCCCCTGTTACGTCCGAGGTGCCAGCTGCTGACACGGCTTTTGGGGACTTTCTGCAGATCTGGCAGCAGACTTGGTCCTCCATCCTGCTGGGGTCGACCGCATGAAGCGGAAGGTGGACACAAGGAGAAGAGAACCTCCTCAGTTTCTTCCTGGCATGAAGGTCAGACTGTCCTCCAGGAATATTTGACAGAGGGTGCCATCATACAAATTTGCTCCCAGGTTCCTCGGACCCTTCGAGATCCTGCTGCAGATAAACCCTGTCGCCTACAAGCTTCGGCTGCCTCCTACCCTCAAGATCCCCAACTCCTTCCATGTCTCCCTCCTGAAACCGGTAGTTCTGAACCGCTTTACCAAGACTCCTAGCCCTGCAGTTGCCTCCAGTGGCCCTTCAGACACCTTCGAGGTTAAGGAGATCTTGGACACCAAGAAAGTAAGAGGAAAGACTTTTTATTTGATGGATTGGAGAGGGTTTGGTCTTAAAGAGAGGTCGTGGGGGTCAGAGGAGAACCTCAATGCTTCTACCCTTCTGAAGAAGTTTCTCTCTCGCTCTGGCCCCAAGAAGAGGGGGCGTAAGAGGGGGGGCTAATGTCATGTACATGGCTGCGGGCCATCAGGCTCACTCACCTCCTGACGGACGCAGCCATGGGTCTGCGAGCGCTGGCCCCAGTCTCCTCCTCAGGAGACGCCAGCGCTCACTTCCGCTCACCTCGGCCGGGTCCCGTAGAAATTAGCCCATGAGTACCCTGGACTATACGAAGGGCCCAGCCCCTTCCTTCCACGTCTGAGCATTGTTGTCGTACCCAAAGTTTGTCTATGCAAATGGCCTCCTACTGTTTTCCAGTTCCCAATGTTTCCCGTACCTGTATCCTGTATTCCGTGCTATCCTGGTCAAGTGCCATGCTGAGCTGTAGTCGTTCTGTGCTGCATATCACACCTGTCCTGCTACACCACACCTAATGTCTGCCTGCTGCCTAGTCCCAGCCGAGCCTGCCTTGCTACGGTCCGAGTTGCCACAGGTACCCTATAGGAACTAAAGACTGTTACCTGCACCCTGTTGGCCAGCTGCCATACCGTCAAGGCGGTATGGCCCAGTGGGTCCATGAACCCAACATGACAAAAATGACCATCAGCCCCCCACTCACAGTAAAATGACCATTAGCCACCCACTCACAGTAAAATGACCATAAGCCCAGCACTCACAGTAAAATGACCATCAGCCCCCTACTCTCAGATTCCCCCTGTAGAGTGTATAGTGCCACACAGCCCCCTGTAGATAGTGCCATGCAGCCCCCTGTAGGTATTGCCACACAGCCCCCTTGTAAGTAGTGCCACACAGCCCCTTGGAGGTAGTGCCACAGAGCCCCCTTGTAGGTAGTGCCACACAGCCCACAGCCCCCTTGTAGATAGCACCCCCCTTCCTGTAGATAGCACCACTGTAGCTCCCTGAAGGAGCGAAATTCCCCTGTGGCTGGGGATTTCTCTCCTGGAGCGCTCCGCTTAATGTCTCTGTCCATATATCGACAGTGACATCAGGGGCAACTCCTGAAGCGGAATCACCGTCCACAGCCTTGCCGACGGATTCCACTCCAGGAGAAGCCCCTGTTTTCTCTGTCCATTTATGGACAGTGACGTCACTGGCTTCTCCTGGAGTGGAATCCCCAGTCACAGAATGGGCAATGCTTGTTGTATTCCTATTCTGTCTTGCAAATGGTCCCCTAGTGTTTCCTGCTCCCAGTGTTTCCTGTTCCTGTAACCTGTATCCTGATCTAGTGCCGTGCTTAGCTTTAGCCGTGCTGTGCTGTATACCACGCCTGTCCTGCTTCTCCACGCCTGACGTCTACCTGCTGCCTAGTTCCTGCCAAGCCTGCCTTGCTACTGTCCAAGCTGCCACAGGTACCCTATATAACTATAGACTCTGACCAGCGCCCTGTTGGCCAGCTGCCATACCGCCAAGGCGGTATGGCCCAGTGGGTCCACGAACCCTATGTGACAGTAAGCTCAGGCGATGGACCCCGCTGGTCGATCCAAGACTATGACGACGTCACAAGAGATGCGGGCGGATATGCTAGACCTCCGGTCTCAACAGGACCAACTCCTCCACGCTTTGAACATTCTCGCACGTCGGCAGGAGGCACGAGCTGCCGTTCCTCCTACTACACCTCCTGGCAGTGTTGATCCTCAGACTACACCTCCTGACAGTGTCGACCCGCGTTTTTCTTTGCCACTGCCGGACCGCTATGATGGAGACGCAGGTGCCTGTAGTGGATTTTTGAACCAGTGCCAGATCCACTTCAGCCTGTATACTACGACATTTTCATCTGACGGCGCAAGGGTCACTTTCATCATCTCTCTCCTCACTGGCAAGGCTCTGTCATGGGCGAACCCTATCTGGGGGAGACAAGGACCAGAGACCCGTGACTTCCAGGGCTTCCTCCGGACTTTTCGCATGGTATTTGAGGAGCCTGGACGGGTCTCATCTGCAGCGGCTTGCTGGATTAACCTACGCCAAGGAGTTACCGCCGTGAGCGAGTACGCCATCAACCTCCGCACTCTGGCGGGAGAACTGTTATGGAACAATGAGGCCCTGGTGGCTGCATTCTGGCATGGACTGTCTCCTAAAATAAAGGACGGACTTGCCGCTCGAGACCTGCCATCTACCCTGATTCAGGGGGATCTATGGGGGCACTATCTACAGGAGGCTCTATAGGGCGCACTATGTATCTGGGGCATTGTCTACATGGGGCTCTATGTGGGGCACTGTCTGCAGGGGGCTCTATGTGGGGCACTGTCTACAGAGGACTCTATGGGGTGAAACTATGTACAAGGGGGCTATACATAGGGACTATATGAGGGGCACTATCTACAGGGGCTATATGGGGAGCACTATCTACAGGGGGCTATACGTGGGGCACTATCTACAGGGGGGCTATATGTGGGGCATTATCTTCAGGGGGCTATATGTGGGACAACTATCTACAGGGGGATCTATGTAGGGCACTATCTACTGGGGGCTTTATGTGGCCCACTATCTACATGGGCTCTATGGGGGGGCACTATCTACAGGGGGCTCTATATGGGCCACTATCTACAGCAAGCTCTATCTACAGGAGGCTCTATAGGAGGCACTATTTATGTGGGGCACTGTCTGCAGGGGGCTCTATGTGGGGCACTGTCTACAGGGGGCTCAATGTGGGGCAATGTCTACAGGGGGCTCTATGGGAGTCACTATCTACAGGGGGATCTATGGGGACACTATCTACAGGATGATCTATAGGGGCATTATGTGTGTGGGGCACTGTCTACATGGGGCTCTATCTACAAGTGGGCTATACATGGGGGACTATATGTGGGGCACTATCTACAGGGGGATTTATGTAGGTCACTATCTACAGGGGGGCTATATGTGGGGCACTATCTACAGGGGGCTATATGTGGGGCACTATCTAGAGGGGGCTATATGTGGGGCACTATCTTCAGGGGGCTATATGTGGGGCAACTATCTACGGGGGATCTATGTAGGGCACTATTTACATGAGGCTCTATGTGGGCCACTATCTACAGGGGGCTCTATGTAGGGCACTATTTACAGCAAGCTCTATCTACAGGGGCTCTATGAGGGGCACTATCTATAGGGGGCACTATCTACAAGGGGCCCTATGAGGGGCACTGTCTACAGGGGGCTCCATGTGGGGCACTGTCTAGAGGGGGCTCTATGTGGGGCACTGTCTACAGGGGGCCCTATGTGGGGCACTGTCTACATGGGGCTCCATGTGGGGCAATGTCTACAGTGGGCTCTCTGAGGGGCACTGTTTACAGGGGGCTCTATGGGGGCATGATCTAAAGGGGGCTCTATGGGGGCACTATCTACAGGAGGATCTATAGGGGCCCTATGTATGTGGGGCACTGTCTACATGGGGCTCTATGTGGGGCACTGTCTACAGGGGGGATTTATGTGGGGCACTATCTACAGGGGGCTATATGTGGGGTACTATATACAGCGGGCTATATGTGGGGCACTATCTACAGGGGGGCTATATGTTGGGCACTATCTACAAGGGGATCTATGGGGGCAACAAGAGGGCCATACATGAGGGATCTATGTAGGGCACTATATACAGAAAACTCTATCTACAGGGGGCTTTATGTGGGGCACTGTCTACAGGGGCCTCTATGTGGGGCACTATCTACAAGGGGGCTATACATGGGGACTATATGTGGGGCACTATCTTCAGGTGGGATTTATGTGGGGCACGATCTACAGGGGGGCTATATATGGGGCATTATTTACAGGAGGCTATATGTTGGCCACTATCTATAGGGGGATCTATGGGGGCAACTATCTACAGGTGGGTCTATGTAGGGCAAGATCTACAGGGGGCTATATGTGGGCCACTATCTACATGGGGCTCTATGTGGGCCACTATCTACAGGGGGCTCTATATGGGCCATTATCTACAGGGGGATCTATGTAGGGCACTATCTACAGAAAGCTCTATCTACAGGGGGCTCAATGGGGGGCACTATCTGCAGGGGCTCTATGGGGGCACTGTCTACAGGAGGCTCTATAGGAGGCACTATTTAAGTGGTGCACTGTCTACAGGGGCTCTATGTGGGGCACTGTCTACAGGGGGCTCTATGTGGGGCACTGTTTACAGGGGGCTCTATGTGGGGCATTGTCTACCAGGGGCTCTATGTGGGGCACTGTCTACAGGGGGCTCCATAAGGGGCAATGTCTACAGGGGGCTCTATGAGGGGCACTGTCTACAGGGGGCTCTATGAGGGTACTATCTACAGGGGGCTCTATGGGGGTTATTATCTACAGGGGACTATATGGGGAACACTATCTACAAGGGGAAGTGTGTGTGTGTGTGTGTGTGTGTGTGTGTGCGTGTGCGTGTGCGTGTGTGTCACAGTGTATGGTGCTATTATAATCAGGGACACAGAGAAGTCATCATAGAGTTCTGGACCGGATGGAGAAGAAAAGAGTAAAATAATTATTCGAATCTGAGAAGACGTCACCTGTGAGTCACTTAATGTAAATGTTTATTCTGCCACTAATCAGTACTGTAGTCACTGTATGATATGCAGCGAGGTGATGGGTGGTATGATTTTTTTTTTTTGTGAAACAGCAACTCCCAGCATATACTTACCATAGTTTGGGCCATGCTGGGAGCTGTAGTTTTATGCAGTGCAAACCTATATGGCAGGGGTTGCACTAAATTGAGCTGTATTTCTGCTGGGGCTGTTTTTATGTACTGAGCTTGGTTCTGGTGTTGTATTTATGTACTGAGCTTTGTTCTGGTGTTGAATATATGTACTGAGCCTTGTTCTGGGGCTGCATTTATGTACTAAGCTTGGTTCTGGTGTTGTATACAGGTCCTTCTCAATGAATTAGAATCTCATCAAAAAGTTAATTAATTTCAATAATTCGATTCAAAAAGTGATACTCATATATTATATAGATTCATTACACACAGAGTGATCTATTTCCAGCATTTTTTTTTTTTCTTTTAATGTTGAAGATTATGGCTAACATTTAATGAAAATCCAAAATGTGAATATTATATAAGCCCAATTTCAAAAATGATTTTTAATACCAAATTGTAGGCCTACTGAAAAATATGTACAGTATATGCACTCAATACTTGGTCGGGGCTCATTTTGCCTCAATTTGCCTCAATTACTGCATCAATGTGGCGTGGCATGGAGGCGATCAGCCTGTGGCACTGCTGAGGTGTTATGGAAGACCAGGTTGCTTTGATAGCGGCCTTCAGCTCGTCTGCATTGTTGGGTCTGGTGTCTCTCATCTTCCTCTTGACAATACCCCATAGATTCTCTATGGGGCTTAGGGCAGGCGAGTTTGCTGGCCAATCAAGCACAGTGATACTGTGGTTATTAAACCAGGTATTTGGTACTTTTGGCAGTGTGGGCAGGTGCCAAGTCCTGCTGGAAAATGAAATCTCCATAAAGCTTGACAGGAGAGGGAAGCATGAAGTGCTCTAGAATTTCCTGGTATACGGCTGCATTGACTCTGGACTTGATATAACACAGTAGACCTACACCAGCAGATGACATGGCTATCCAAACCATCACTGACTGTGGAAACTTCACACTAGACCGCAAGCAACTTGGATTGAGTTCCTCTCCACTCTTCCTCCAGACTCTGGGACCTTGATTTCCAAATGAAATGCAAGATTTACTTTCATCTGAAAACAGGACCACTGAGCAACAGACCAGTCCTTTTTCTCCTTAGCCCAGGTAAGACGCTTCTGACGTTATCTCTGGGTCATGAGTGGCTTGACACAAGGAATGCGACAGTTGGAGCCCATGTCCTGGATACGTCTGTGGTGGCTCTTGAAGCACTGACTGCAGTCGCAGTCTACTCCTTGTGAATCTCCCCCAGATTCTTGAATGACCTTTTCTTGAGAAGCCTTTCAAGGCTGCGGTTATCCCTGTTGCTTTTGCACAATTTTCTACCACATTTTTTCCTTCCTCTAAACTTTCCATTAATATGCTTGGACACAGCACTCTGTGAACAGTCAGCTTCTTTAGCAATGTCCTTTTGTGGCTTACCCTCCTTGTGGAGGGTGTTAATAACTGTCTACTGAAAAACTGTCAAGTCAGCAGTCTTCCCCATGATTGTGTAGCCTACTGAACCAGACTGATGGACCATTTAAAGGCTTAGGAAACCTTTGCAGGTGTTTTGTGTTGATTAACTGAGTGTGACACCATGAGTCCACAATCTTGAACTTTTACCCAATATTAAAATTTTCTGAGAGACTAAATGTTGGATTTTCATTAACTGTTAGCCATAATCTTCAACATTAAAAGAAAAAAAATGCTGGAAATAGATCACTCTGTGTGTAATGAATCTATATAATATATGAGTTTCACGTTTTTAATTTAATTACTAAAATAAATTAACTTTTTGATATTCTAATTCATTGAGAAGGACCTGTATATGTACTAAGCTTGATTCTGGTGCTCCTTATATATGTATGGAGTTTTGTTCTGGTGCTGTATTTATGTACTGAGCTTAGTTCTGGCATTGTATATATGTACTGAGCTTTGTTCTGGTGCTGTATATATGTACAGAGTTTAGTTCTGGTGCTGTATTTATGTATGGAGCTTGGTTCTGGTGCCGTATTTATGTACTGAGTTTTGTTCTGGTGCTGTATTTATGTACTGAGCTTTGTTCTTGTGCTGTATTTATGTACTGAGCTTGGTTCTGGTGCTGTATATAAGTATTAAGCTTTATTCTGGTTCTGTATTTACGTATTATATAGGATATATTTATAATAACAAAATTGCAGGGAAGATGGAAATTATTTCAATTCATTGTATATTTAATAGGAACCTGTTAGGTAGTTTTAATTCCTTGAACAGCCATCATGCGGTAATACATGACCTGACAATATTTCCATATATATGGTATGTTTTTTTTCAGATGCAGAAAAATATATAAAATCAACATCTAAAACGGTGCACACTATATGTCTAATTACTCATTAAATGGTCATGGGGCAGTGCCGCTATCCTGAAGTGTCACACAGTCCTGACTACAAACCCACTTTTTAATGCTTGATTGATATCCCCTGGCTGTTATACATCACTACCAGTCTCCTCCAACTTTCCCGAATGTGCCATTCCCTTGTACTATTTGGGCACGCACCGTGCAGCGAGGTGTACTCTGCCCGGCTTCATCGCTACACTGTGCATGCCAAGGGAGTACAAGGCAACGGCGCATACGCAAGAGTTGGAGGAGGCGGCTAGTGATGTAGAACAGCCAGGGGGATGTTAATCAAGATCTGGGGGGCACCATTTAAATTTTCAGCCCAGGCAGCAGAAAACCTAGAATCGACCATGAATAGGGGCCAGGAAAAGTACCGCCCACTACAATCAGGTGCATACATTCATTCTAAGGTAAAAAAAATAAAAATGTAAAACAACACATTTGTTAAATCTCAAAATACTTACAAAATGTATACAAAAACATTCAGTAATTCATAATAAGATCATTTCTTACGTTAATACCATTGTGGACTATAGTATTTAACATGAGAATCCAGTCTCCCTCATGTATCCCTCAGTATCCCTTTAAAAGAGCTCTCCTATGGTCACCACCTCGCACTGGTTTATTAACCCTCTCAATCCCTGAAAACTGGAAGCTGCTAGTATTCCCCTGATGCAAATTTTCTGAGAGACTAAATGTTGGATTTTCATTAACTGTTAGCCATAATCTTCAACATTAAAAGAAAAAAAATGCTGGAAATAGATCACTCTGTGTGTAATGAATCTATATAATATATGAGTTTCACGTTTTTAATTTAATTACTAAAATAAATTAACTTTTTGATATTCTAATTCATTGAGAAGGACCTGTATATGTACTAAGCTTGATTCTGGTGCTCCTTATATATGTATGGAGTTTTGTTCTGGTGCTGTATTTATGTACTGAGCTTAGTTCTGGCATTGTATATATGTACTGAGCTTTGTTCTGGTGCTGTATATATGTACGGAGTTTTGTTCTGGTGCTGTATTTATGTATGGAGCTTGGTTCTGGTGCCGTATTTATGTACTGAGTTTTGTTCTGGTGCTGTATTTATGTACTGAGCTTTGTTCTTGTGCTGTATTTATGTACTGAGCTTGGTTCTGGTGCTGTATATAAGTATTAAGCTTTATTCTGGTTCTGTATTTACGTATTATATAGGATATATTTATAATAACAAAATTGCAGGGAAGATGGAACTTATTTCAATTCATTGTATATTTAATGGGAACCTGTTAGGTAGTTTTAATTCCTTGAACAGCCATCATGCGGTAATACATGACCTGACAATATTTCCATATATATGGTATGGTTTTTTTCAGATGCAGAAAAATATATAAAATCAACATCTAAAACGGTGCACACTATATGTCTAATTACTCATTAAATGGTCATGGGGCAGTGCCGCTATCCTGAAGTGTCACACAGTCCTGACTACAAACCCACTTTTTAATGCTTGATTGATATCCCCTGGCTGTTATACATCACTACCAGTCTCCTCCAACTTTCCCGAATGTGCCATTCCCTTGTACTATTTGGGCACGCACCGTGCAGCGAGGTGTACTCTGCCCGGCTTCATCGCTACACTGTGCATGCCAAGGGAGTACAAGGCAACGGCGCATACGCAAGAGTTGGAGGAGGCGGCTAGTGATGTAGAACAGCCAGGGGGATGTCAATCAAGATCTGGGGGGCACCATTTAAATTTTCAGCCCAGGCAGCAGAAAACCTAGAATCGACCATGAATAGGGGCCAGGAAAAGTACCGCCCACTACAATCAGGTGCATACATTCATTCTAAGGTAAAAAAAAATAAAAATTTAAAACAACACATTTGTTAAATCTCAAAATACTTACAAAATGTATACAAAAACATTCAGTAATTCATAATAAGATCATTTCTTACGTTAATACCATTGTGGACTATAGTATTTAACATGAGAATCCAGTCTCCCTCATGTATCCCTCAGTATCCCTTTAAAAGAGCTCTCCTATGGTCACCACCTCGCACTGGTTTATTAACCCTCTCAATCCCTGAAAACTGGAAGCTGCTAGTATTCCCCTGATGCAAGTGTAAAAAGCGTCTAGATGCATTAGAACGATTTTTTTACCTATGGATTAGTAGTTCCATTACAATGTTCTCTAATTCTGGCTAAAAGTGGGCGACTCGTGCACCCATCGTAAGTCAGATTGCAAAAAAGTAAAATTTATCTGATATACTACATGTTGTGTGTTACAATTAATGAATTGTTTAATTTTATGTGTAGTTCCATCAATTTCTGAACTGACATGGTTTAATTTGATGTACATAATTGCAGCACATATGTATATTTGCTCCATGTTAAAGGGGGTGGGGTAATAGCGGGATTCACTGGTTAGTGGCACCCACTATTACTACCGCCTTTATAATTAGGGTCACTAGGGTTATGCCTAGTTCCCCTACCTTTTCCTTATACTAACGTCGATCTAATTGCTTTAGCGGCTACTCAAGGGAATAAGACCATATAGTAAATAAAGATAATATTTATTAACATACAGTAATCACTCTCATATGTATAATACAGTAACTAATCACCGTACAGTATAAACACGGTATCAAGATATTATACCGCCACCCACTTACATAAACATACACAGAATACAGTTACGTTACAACACAATACACATAAGTTACTTGTGATTCTCACACGCTCTCTATCTCTATCCAACTCCCTCCTAATATAACTTTCCCTATACACTAAGGGTTAATACGGGATAAGGAGGAACAAGGGGAATGGGTTACTGTGTAAAACAGACAGCAAGGGTTAACTCAGGGACTCTGGGACAGCAAGGGTTAACTCAGGGACTCTGGGACAGCAAGGGTTAACTCAGGGACTCAGGGAAGCAAGGGTTAACTCAGGGAAGCAAGGGTTAACTCAGGGACTCTGGGACAGCAAGGGTTAACTCAGGGACAGTAGGGACAGTATCAAGGGGTTAACTCAGGGAAGCAAGGGTTACAGCAGGAGAGACAGGGTTAAGTGTAGCTGCTGCTACACTTGATACTTAGCGTGACTTTGTGGAGCAGCAGAGGCAGCAGCAGGAACCCAGGTCTTTGGAGGAGAGAGAGAGAGTTGAGCCGTCGGTGATGTGTGTGTGAGGCAGGCAGGCAGCTCTCAGCTGATCTTCTTCAGCTTCGGCTCCTGAGCTCGGCTCCTGAGCGTACCGAAGCAGGGCTATTTAACCCTGTCGGTACGCTCGCAGCGGGGAGTGTGGCGCTTGCCCCAGGCTAGCATGGGTCGGCATGGTGATAATGTATCACCAGCCGACTCATGAGAGCCCGCACGAGACAGTCCGTGCGCGCGGGAGACTTGAAATGGAGACAGGGGATAACTATCCCTTGTCTCCATGGTTTCCTAACAAAGCAGGGACATGCTAATTGTCCTGCTTTGCTTCCAACCGTATTCATGACTAGGGCTGTTGTTACAGCCCTGGCTCATGATACATTATATGTACTATACATACACATATATATTATATATATATATATGTGTGTATATATATATATATACACACACTGTATACATACATACTATATATATATATATATATATATATACACATATATATATACACACATATATGGACACTTCCCTTTACAATCCCCCTGTTGTCGGGGACTCGACAATGCAATTTGGGGAAGTGTTTGTGGAGTTCTATTTACCCCCTCAACCTCCCCGGTTACTGGTAATGGTCTGAGATGGAAGGAAGTATACTATTAGACCTAGATATTCGACATCAGCTATCTCCTCAAGGACACCTTCCCGCCAGTCCTCTGACTCTGGAGTCTAGTGTCCAAAGAAACGAAACCTCAAAGTTCACAGAATGAAGATGAAATTAAATCTCCTAGTCCATAGAACGAAGTTGAGATAAAACTCACAGTCCATAGAACGAAGCCTCGAAGCTCATCAGACGAAGTTGAAATGAAACCTTCATAGTCCATAGAACGAAGAAACCTTCATAGTCCATAGAACGAAGAAACCTTCATAGTCCATAGAACGAAGCCTCGAAGCTCATCAGACGAAGTTGCCTCGAAGCTCATCAGACGAAGTTGAAATGAAACCTTCATAGTCCATAGAACGAAGAAACCTTCATAGTCCATAGAACGAAGCCTCGAAGCTCATCAGACGAAGTTGAAAATAAACTCACAGTCCATAGAACGAAGCCTCAAAGCTCATCAAACGAACAAAGCTCATTTGAAAATCTCAAAGTCCATGAACCGCAGATTTCTTGTTCTTTCTTGCTTGGAGTTTCTTCCTCTTAAGTGGCGTCAGCAGGTCTTTCCAGTGGCCGATCCAATTTTAGCATGCCGACCCGTGTAAGGCTACTTGTGCCCTCATATGGTCAGCCTTGGAATGGCTTAGTCCGCCTTTCAACAACCTTTTGTACGTGATCCATTACTTTTCCAACTTTTCCCAGCATCTTGATTGAAGACGAAACAATCTTTGTGGGCCGATATCCAGGTCTTCATCATGGCAGGTTATCATCCCCGAGGAGGAGGTGAGGTCTTGGTACCCAGGAATCTACTGTGGGGTGGAGCATCGCCTTCCATTTCCCCTCTGACATTCAATCCATCATCATATTGACCATACCAGTTCTCAGGTTGAGGTGGCAAATACCTACAAGGGTGTGTGAATACCTTACCTGTCCCTAAGGTTACCTACACACTACCCAATCATACAAACAAAGTGAAAAATAACCAAACATACAAAAATATTCCCCCACCAACCATAGGTATATGTACATATAGAGATTCATGCTCAAACAGCATCTCATACTACTCCTTCATAAACACGTGCAAGGTACACATGCAAATGGGGTGACAACAGGCTGTAAATATATGCCCGCCTACACGTACACACACTCGCTGTGGGACGGGCACGTCCTCACTGAGTATGCCTATGTTGCGGACACATATCAACACCTAGAATGTCTATATGTACACCTTGAAAATTTTGTACGACCCATTGATTAAGATTTACACTTTACAAATATATATATACACATACAATAATAAACAATTCTGGGTCGCAGGACTGTATCACTATGTCCTTAGACCCCGTCTACGAATGTATTCGTGGCTTTCTGCTTGACCTCGTTGTATTTGCTCAACCAGTCCTTTCATTCTTCGGTACACGCAGAACAGTCCAACGTACATAATCGCCACAAGAGTGAGAAGGATTATCACTGGGTGGATGAGCAAGTTGAAGAAGGAAGTGGCCTTGGGACTATATCCGAACAAGCTCTCCCACCAAGACACTTCCGCGTCCGCGTCAAGGTTGTTCACAATTCCTGTGATCTTTTTAGAGTCATGTTCCAACTGAATAGTGGCTTGGTGTTGGGAATCTTTCAGTTCCTCCACGATATCCTCTTCCTCATTGAAGTCTAGCAGGAGATTTCTTAGTTCGATGCCAAACCCAAGAGGAATCGTCTGGAGTCTCACAGGGGTGTCTGGACGGATGTCGAGCCTTTTTTCAGGTGTCACCGGAGTTCTTCCCTTTTGATCCGCCACATCAACGCCTAATATGGGATTAAGGGTACAGTATGCTCCGGGGAGGAGTATGCCTCTTTCGGTGCAGTTAGTCGCGTGGATAGTATATGAAACGTTCTGTATTTGATACCAGCACCAATATCCTTGACCTATGTATTTTAAGTTTGAAGAGGGTATTGGGTTGGCCTTCATCTCACAGGACCCCTCGGTATCCCAACACTGGTATAGGTCAGGATATCCGAGGGGAGCTGTGGATGAAGCACTGTTTTTGTGGTTCCTCACAATTCTCAGGTTTGTGAAACTATATCCCTGTCTTACCAAACCCATTATCTTAAAATCAAGATATGGGTGTAATGCCAGGGTTACCTCCCCCTGTCCAACGTTTCCTAACTCCAGTTAAACACAAAAGAATCAGCCATACTGTTATTCGCTGTATTTAATTGCACTCGCATTAGGCCTCAGATGAAGTTGTGTTACCTGTCTGAACCCCCCAGGTCTAGGTGCACAGAATAACATAAAACACTACACCGTGAACTTATGTTACCTGTTCGCACCGCCCAACCTGAGTTCACAGTATAATAACAACTTCAACGTTATCCTAATAGAGAGCAATTAAAACATTGGGCACAAATACACCACTATCCAATGGTTGATTCTCCAGTTGTTTTCCTGGAGTGGTTTTCTAATTATGCATTATAAATACAGGCAACACCCATATAGTATAAATACATATTACTGATAACCAGGGATATACCACAAAAGAATATGTGAAAGAACCACAAAATAAAAACACAAATGAAAACAAACGGACAACTGGGGACAAACACAACAGACCATAAACAACCATTACAGACGTAACACCAGACTGAACATGCAATTTATGGCCAACTTCCTAAACTCCTCCCTAGTTGTGGTTGGTCATTTAGACCCTTAAGTACGTGGCGGAGCACATAAGGCTGTAAGGAGGCTCTTGTGCAGCCATTTTGTTCTATTGCCATTTCACTGGGCTTTCCATGGTTGCTTATGCCGTGGCAGTTCCTTGCAATATGTCCCATCTGACCACATTTAAAGCATTTAACAGGACCACATTTCTTAGTACTCAAAGACTCGCAGTACTTCGCAATGTGGCCTGATCTGGCACATGCAAAACATTTAACAGTACATGCTCTGCTGGACTTAGGGCAGTCAGCAGTGCATGATCTCTTAAAGTTCTGCATGGCCAGGGATGCACTTCTAAATATCGTACGCTTACATCTGCGTAACACTTTCGTAACAATGTTACCTTCAGGTTTCTGGATGGGATCATGATTTGTGACATCTGATCCATCACTCTTACTACTCCCCCCTTTTTGCCCTGTAGAGGGCAAACTTACAGCGGAATCAGGCCTTGAAAAAGACAAGGCCGGTAACATTTTTGAGAAATCTTTTATGATGTTTTGCATACTGGCAACCAATTGTGACCTAGCAGCAAGCTCATCATTCAACTTGGCAATGATCGCATCCGTAGATGCTGCCTTAACCTTAAACGCATTGATCACAGCATAAGACCCAGTCAGCCGTGCATCAATATCATCACCACGATTTCTCAAATCTATCACCTGCGATTCCAGCATGCAAATTTGCTGATCTCTACATTGGGCATTCTCTGCCAGTTGTGTCTGCAAATCACAAACCTGCTTCACATTGTTGACACAACAATGGCAGTGAAGATTTGGGGAATCACTCTTCATTTCTGAGTGATCAGGTTTCCACGTCTCCTCATACACACAGATAAGTTTAGCGAGCATGTGGAGACGTTTGGAGGTTTTGTTAAGAACACTCCTCTTGCTAATACACAACTTATCATGTGTATAAGCCTCGTCCAGCAGAGTGGACCACAGCATTCCTGCTGACTTGTATGTCGTGGGTGTTACTGGATTAAATTTACTGTGTTTGGCGAGGTGTTTAAGTGTGGAGAAGTCCATACTCACTGTTGCAGAAGTCATCTCCGTCTGCGTTGTCCTCCTTGTCACCCGCTGTTTTGAAAAAGGTCCTTTAACGCCTTTTCCCGATCAGCTGGACTTCACCGGAAGAACGCCGACGTTGATACTTCTGCAAACTCTTTTGTATAAGTTGCTCGCTCGCCCGACGATTCGTCGCCGTAGAGCAGCATGCCGCAAAGTAAAATAAAAGACGTTAATACCTCAGAAAATAAAAACAAAAAAAAATAGGTTCGCTGATCAATTATATCCTGTATCAAGCCTTAAATAAAATTGTGTTACTCATCTGAACTTCAAAAAGGTCTAGGCGCACAGTATAACCCAACACTACACCGTGTATGTACGTTACCTGTCCACGCCTCGCCGCCTATCTGCAGTTCACGTTTTAACACAACTTTATTGTACAAAAGACAGAAACAATTGAAAGCAGTATGGGCTGGCTCGCCAATGTTAAAGGGGCTATATATAAAATATATATACATATATATACATATACATATATATACACATATAGCCTCCTGGCTGGCTCGCCAATGTTAAAGGGGGTGGGGTAATAGCGGGATTCACTGGTTAGTGGCACCCACTATTACTACCGCCTTTATAATTAGGGTCACTAGGGTTATGCCTAGTTCCCCTACCTTTTCCTTATACTAACGTCAATCTAATTGCTTTAGCGGCTACTCAAGGGAATAAGACCATATAGTAAATAAAGATAATATTTATTAACATACAGTAATCACTCTCATATGTATAATACAGTAACTAATCACCGTACAGTATAAACACGGTATCAAGATATTATACCGCCACCCACTTACATAAACATACACAGAATACAGTTACGTTACAACACAATACACATAAGTTACTTGTGATTCTCACACGCTCTCTATCTCTATCCAACTCCCTCCTAATATAACTTTCCCTATACACTAAGGGTTAATACGGGATAAGGAGGAACAAGGGGAATGGGTTACTGTGTAAAACAGACAGCAAGGGTTAACTCAGGGACAGTAGGGACAGTATCAAGGGGTTAACTCAGGGAAGCAAGGGTTACAGCAGGAGAGACAGGGTTAAGTGTAGCTGCTGCTACACTTGATACTTAGCGTGACTTTGTGGAGCAGCAGAGGCAGCAGCAGGAACCCAGGTCTTTGGAGGAGAGAGAGAGAGAGAGAGAGTTGAGCCGTCGGTGATGTGTGTGTGAGGCAGGCAGGCAGCTCTCAGCTGATCTTCTTCAGCTTCGGCTCCTGAGCTCGGCTCCTGAGCGTACCGAAGCAGGGCTATTTAACCCTGTCGGTACGCTCGCAGCGGGGAGTGTGGCGCTTGCCCCAGGCTAGCATGGGTCGGCATGGTGATAATGTATCACCAGCCGACTCATGAGAGCCCGCACGAGACAGTCCGTGCGCGCGGGAGACTTGAAATGGAGACAGGGGATAACTATCCCTTGTCTCCATGGTTTCCTAACAAAGCAGGGACATGCTAATTGTCCTGCTTTGCTTCCAACCGTATTCATGACTAGGGCTGTTGTTACAGCCCTGGCTCATGATACATTATATGTACTATACATACACATATATATTATATATATATATATGTGTGTATATATATATATATATACACACACACTGTATACATACATACTATATATATATATATATATATATATATATACACATATATATATACACACATATATGGACACTTCCCTTTACACTCCACACCGAAAAAAAAACCTTGGGTGAAAGCCATGTGTTTCGTCTTGGTGGAAAATATATTAAACTGGGGGAAAGCATAGTACCTAAGGTAGGCGCTTTACTGGAGGAAAATTTTCATTCCGGCATCAGGATATGGCGCAAGCCTTCATACTGAAAAAGGACTGGTAAATATTTCGAATCTATGGATCGTATCAAATGATATTCTTTGCTGTATGAAGTAACAAATGCAGGAGATTAATTATTGCTATTTTTATGTTTATGCTTTCTCTGTAATAGCTCACAGCATTTCCTACCCTCGCTTATGTTAATGGCCCTGTCTAGGGTCCATTGGGAATATCCGCGGTCCTTTAAAAGACAACATATTTTGTTGGTTTCATCCCTATACGCCTGTTCAGACGAGCAATTAATTTTTGCTCTGAGTTGCTACATATAAGTTTGCAAGCGATGGGGAAAATTTAGCCCCCATTGCTGCGCCTGTTTTTTGTATATAGTAGCATTCATGGTACATCAAAAGTTGGATGAAAGTATCTATTCTATAGCCATAATGATAATATTTTTTAAATCTGTTGAATATTTAGAATACTTTCTTAGATGATATGAGACTGCCTTTAATGCTAGTTTATGAGGGATACATGTGTATAGTGCCTCAATATCACAGGTTATCCATACATAGTCACTCTGCCATTTGATATTTTGTACAGAGGATAACACATGCTTGGTATCCCGGAGAAACCCAAAGCAAAGTGTAACCAATGGTAACAGTAATGTGTCTACCCACTCACTGAGTTTCTCAGTCAAGGAGCCGATACCCGCCACAACAGGTCTCATAGGTGGCGGGAAAAGGCCCATGTGGATCTTGGGCAAGGAATGAAAAATGGGGATAACTGGCTTCTCAATAAAAATGCAATCACATTCCTTTTGTTTCATGACTCACAAATTGAGAGCCTTCTGTAGCAATACACATAGACGTTCAGAAAAAAATCATAGTCAGGTTTCATAGTAATATAGTACGGTTGAAAAAAGACATATGTCCATAAAGTTCAACCAAGAGATGGGAAAATTGATGGGATGAAACAAAAATTCTACACATTGACATAGGAGCTAATATTTTTTGTTCTAGGAAATTATCTAAGCCTTTTTTAAAGCCATCTACTGCTGTGACCAGCTCCTGCTGTAGACTATTCCATAGATTCACAGTTCTCACAGTAAAGAAGGCTTGTCGCCTCTGCAGGTTGAACCTTTTTTTCTCCAGACGGAGGGAGTGCCCCCTTGTTTTTTTAGGGGCTTTTACATGGAACAGGATTTCACTATATTTCTTGTATGGGCCATTCATATATTAATCATGTCCCCCCTTAGTCGTCTCTTTTCAATGCTAAATAGGTTTAATTCTTTTAATCTTTCCTCATAACTTAGATTCTCCATGCCCCTTATTAGTTTAACAATATAAAATAAACTTTATTGAAATATACATAACAGTACCCCTTGAGAAAGCTGACGGCGAAACGTGCGTCGGGGGCGGTCAGTGTGGAGTGTTCCTGCGTGCTTCCTATCATGCAGTCCATGGGTTTGTGCAATATCCTTTATTTATAAAGCATGGTCTTTGTTTTGGGTGCAACTTGGAGCTTTAGCTGTATACTCTTATATGCATGCACAATTGTGTGCTCTTCTGTTAGGTGCTAAATATATTTATGTGCTTCTGTTGTCCAAATACTTGATCTATATGATTATCTTTTCTATAGATATCTGCATTTGTTACCACATCACAGGATGTTTATAGTATGGTAGCATATATATTGGATTATTCACGCAGCTCCTCCATACTCTCCTTTTTAACTGTGTGCTATATTGTTTTTATATTTTGATGGCCAATGTTTTATGTATATTTCAATAAAGTTTATTTTATATTGTCATGGTACATGACTTGTGCTATGTGTGTTTCATTTTCTGGATATACTAGTAGTCTTCACAGTCTGGTATAGGTATTGATATTTGCTTTATGATTTGTGCGGACGCATTATTGTTTGGCGCATGCCAATGGTCTATACTCGTATAGGTATTCACCCTTATTAGTTTAGTTCATACTAGAGCTCTCATAAGTTACATGGTCCGACAATAATTCATCATTAAGCCTCATGTAAAGAGCTGTACCAGGACCACAACAGAACCCCCGCCCCCCTTATCAGCTGATTTAATTGTTAATTATTGATTGTTTTTCAAAGAGAAAATAGCTTTGTATTCCCCTTTGGATAGATTATCAACAGATTTGTTATCCACCATAATATCTAGATCAACCAAATCTTTTTGGACCAATTCCTGAAACCTATCCAAAATGGGAGGTTTAAGATGAATGGGATGAAAGGAGGGATTATGAACAGAAAATTCAGTGGCCTTGGATACAGCTTCACACTCAGGCAGAGAGGACTCTTTCTGAAAATCCTGTAAAACATTAGTGTGTATACAATCTTAAAAAGAAAAAAAAAATACATATCATTATCAAAGGGCAGACTCTGACTCATATGAATATGATTCTTGGAATCATCCATGTTATCAATAGGTAAATCATGATCTAAAAAATTTATTTTGACAGTAAGTAACCTAATAAACCGGTTAACATCCACAGATTGTACAGATTAAAGTGATTTGTTGAAGCAAACGAAAGTCCTTTAGAACAAATAGATATTGCTTCCATACTCAAATTACAAGAGGACAAACTAATATCATTTATTGCTTGTTCTTTGTTCCCATGCGGTTCCTCTACGTATATCCTCCCGCGATATTTTCTCCCGCCCTACCGTGTCGTTTTTCGATTTTTGTCCTTTCTTTGACTTATTATAATAAGAAGGGGGTTTTTGGGGATTTGCAGACAGGAGAATCATCAGATTGATTTTCTGAGCTCTCTGCTTCTGTGGAACTGAAATTTACAGATTTTTTTCAAATTAGCCATTGGTTGCGATTTTTTGCGTATTTGTTTCTTGAGGATAGCCTTAGGAGTGTGTCTGTCCCAACAAGCCCATTCATGGACCATTTCCTCCCCTACCTATGAGTAATGGCTCTTGAGAGCTAGAAACACGTCAGAGGGGACAGACGCTTTATGTAATTCGTTCACTTTGCCTGATTTTACCCGCTGGCTATTTCAATAAAGAAGAATACTTTTATATGCTGATCCTTTTCCTCTTGAAAATGATGCCTGTGCTGTGGAGATTGCTGTTTGTTTCGTGTACCTAGGGAGGTGAGCTGACATTTCCACTTCTATTTGGAGAGTTAAAAGTCACAAATTTTGTAGGCAGGTCCAGAAGTGACCAATAAAATAATAGAGGTATATACCTGAATTAATAAATATGCGATCAGCTGATTGAAGGCTGCCATTCAATGATAACAGGGCCATCCCTGTTATGTATATATCAAACATATACATAATGTCTGCAAATAGCTTCATCTTAAAAAGATGCATGAAATATTGTTTGTGAACCTATCACATCTTTAATCCATAGCAATGCTGGTATCTGATGCCCACTGACCTTTTGTAGACACAGTCATTTCCAAGAAGCTATTCATTACTCTGATCATAGGGGAACTGAGTGTCTGGACCTCGATAAGTACAGCTGTACAAAGGCAAAAACACAGGGAGTGCTCACAGACAGGGCTTTCTCACCAATGCTATGAAAATGCCTGCTGAAATATCTGCCTTTTAAAGTGAGAATAATATGTAATAGGTACCATGATTATAAATATCTTAGATGTAATGATAGGCTATGAGCCCGTCAAAAAGTCCACTCGTATTATTGTTCATTGCATAGACTGTACAAGCTCTTTTTCTTTTTCTCAATGTGTGCTATAACAATAACACAAATATTCAGATAGGACAAAACAGATAAAAACAAGGGGACATATACAAAAACAGGGAAAAAGGCCATACTTACAAATGGACACAGCCAGGTCCGAAACGCTGATGAAGGAGAGTGAGCAGGTGCTTTAAATAATAATAGCCACTCCCACTAGTCTTGAGGGGAGTGGTATGTGGTGCATGGGATGTGTAGTATGAAATAATAAATGAATAGTGTATGTGCAAGTGTAATACTATAAGTGAAATATAGGGGGCAGTAATGAGTGAAGTGCCTCAAAAGAAATAAATGAATAATGGGGTGCAAGTGTGTGAAACATGGAGGGATAGTGTGTACGTCATGAGGCACAAAGTGTATAGCCAGGTAGAAGCCTATTTGTGATGCCTTGATAGTTCATAGAGCGGACTACCCTGCTTGCTATGCCAAACAACAACACACCATGCTCTCCCAGCATCGAAGACCCGGCTGTGTCCAAGAGAAGCGAATATACGTAATAATGAAAAATACCTGGGGTATTAGTGATGATTTTGGCCAAAAGGACGCAAGCTCGCAATCCACGACAAGGATCCCCAGACTTGCGAGTCCCTAACTCCTTAACTGGAACTGAATGTTCCTGATGCACAGACAAAACAGATAAAAACAAGGGGATATATACAAAAACACCGAAAAAGGACATACTTACAAATGGACACAGCCAGGTCAGAAACGCTGATGAAGGAGAGTGAGCAGGTACTTTAAATAATAATAGCCACTCCCACTAGTCTTGAGGGGAGTTGTATGTGGTGCATGGGATGTGTAGTATGAAATAATAAATGAATAGTGTATGTGCAAGTGTAATACTATAAGTGAAATATAGGGGGCAGTAATGAGTGAAGTGCCTCAAAAGAAAAAAATGAATAATGGGGTGCAAGTGTGTGAAATAGGAACCTACGGTAGTCTTCTTAGTCACATGACTATGTGTAGCACTGTAAATTGTGTATCCTTTTTTATGTTATTATGTTGCTTATACAGTTTGGCACCAAAATATTCTGCATCACTATACTGCTATCACTCACAACAGTCCCTGACCCCAATGTGGCTACTCATCCAATATTCCTAAACACAGGGGTGGGATCCGGCCGATTCGCCCTGGTTCTCCCGAACCGGTTGTTAAAATGACAGCCGGTTCGCAGAACTGGGTGAAGCGGGAAGCCGGAACCGGTCCCCTGCACTAAATTGTATCCACGTCCTTAGGACACCGATACAATTGAGTTGACTAGCGCTGCCCTGGCGAGGTATATGGGCCAGTGTACACTTATTAACTATAGCTACACTCTGAAGTCTCTTAACACTGGGTGTCTAATAAGCTTATCTGTACATGGCCGCTGATCAGACATTCAAAGAGATGGTGTGATAAGTGTATTGCAGGATGACCACTTAGGCCCCATGCACACGACCGTACCCTGTAATCACGGCCCGCGATTGTGGGCATGACCATCTGCTGACAGCCGTGCCCAAAGTATGGGATCACGGCCCTAAAACATGAAAAGACTGACATGCTCCATAATTCCTGTCACGAACACCTATCCGTAGTGATACAGAAAGGTGTCTGTGGCCAATAGAGCTGAATGGGTCCGTAAACCCGCAGACCATATTACGTTCTGCGGTTTTACGGTCGTGTGCATGGGGCCTTAGGAACAGACTCTCTTGCTTATTCAGTGAAGTATTTTTGTCATGAACAGCAAGTCAACAGGTTGCAGGAAAATAACACACAACAAATCTAACAGCATTCAAAGTCTCTGAGTTGTAAATTATAGATTAAGCAGGTTAACCCTGCCGGATTCTTTCAAGTCCTTATAAAATCCAAGCTCAGTCTTTTAAGCAAATTGTCTCTCTGATCTAACAAATAAGCGTACTGTCGGTACACCAGGTGCACGCTGTTACTGACCCGATCTGTACACACGTGCTTGGGACCAGCTCTGATGCGGTGTCTCCCAGCCGCTCGGCTATATTACCTGCTCCTCTCAGGAGTCCAGCGCCAGGGCCGCCATCAGGGGGGTACTGGGGGTACTGCAGTGAGGGGCCCGGGTATAAATTTTAAAAAAAGGGGGCCGCACTCTGCAGCTGGAATTAATATACTCACGGCAGTGTGGCTCTTACGATTTCATTTCGGTGAAAGGAACAGGTCCCATCACGAAGCAGGGGCCCGTTCATTACATCAGAATAAAACCGTAAGGGCCCGCTGGAGAGTGAGATGTGCCCGCCCCTCCTCCTCCACAACAGCGTGACAGCGTGTGGGGTGGAGACATCACAGCAGCGGGAGTTATGAGCTCAGCCTCGGAGGATACGTCCAGCAGCAGCAGCAGTCGTCGCCTTCAGTGAGTACTAAGTTATGCCTGTGTCCGGCTGCTGCTGCCCGGAGCCTCCTGAAAAAATCTCCTCCTGCCCCCATAGAAAGTAAATATCTTACCCACGTCTGTATTATGTTAACACCGCAGCATAGGATTGTATCAGCTCTACGGCTCTTATCTCCCGTCCTGTGTAACATGTGACAATAAACCTGTCTTCTCCCTCTGTTTACACAGGACAGGAGAAAAGAGCCATCGTGGAGCTGAGTGATACAATCCTATGCTGCAGTGTAAACTAATACAGACGTGGGGAAGATTTTTGCTTTCTATGGGGAGGGGGTAGAGTTAGATGATAATGGGGGCAGGGAGATGATAATGGGGGCAGGGAGATGATAATGGGGCAGGGAGATGATAATGGGGGCAGGGAGATGATAATGGGGGCAGGGAGATGATTATGGGGCAGGGAGATGATAATGGGGCAGGGAGATGGCATTGGGTAGGGAGGGAAATGATGCTAGAGTGGGAAGGAGATAATAATGGAGGGAGGATGGCACTTGAGTAGGGATGCACGATGCATCAAAACTTCGATACGGTTTCGATACCGTGCACCCCCAAACTAGGGCCGCCATCAGGGGGGTATTAGGGGTACTACTGTAGGGGGCCCGGCCAAACTTAATTGAAAGGGGGGCCCGGCAACTGCCGCGACTTGCCTTTGGTAGAAAAAAACAGGCCCCTGCAATGGGGCCTGTTCTTTTCACCAAAACAATGTCGTGAGCTGCGGGCCCCCCTCTCGTCAAACACCGCCGTGAGCTGCGGCCCCCCCCTCTCATCTTACACCGCCGCGAAACACCGCCCGCTTGCGCGCGTACGAGCGCGCGTGCGCGACCGCTCGCGAACGACCGCAAGCGCGCACACGCGCGAACGACCAGGCGCGCCGCCGAGAGGGAGGCGCTGCGCCCGCAACACAAGTACATCGACCGATCTACGGGGAAGGACAGCCACACAGGAACAGTGGCGCACAGTCTAGTTACCTGCTGGCCCGCCTCCGACTCCGCCTACTTGTCCGCCTCCTCATCCTCCTCGTCCTCCTCCTCTGCCTTCGCCTCCTCGTCCTCCTCCTCCGCCTCCTCGTCCGCCTCCGCCTCCTCCTCCTCCAGAGCGTAGCTGCGTAAGGAGAGGGGGAGGAGTCTAGTTATTGCGCGGTGGCAGGAGTTCTACGATCCCCACCATTTTCTGGAGCCTGGAGGTGAAGGACTGGACGTCTGGACCGAAGACATCGCCTGACGAGGACTGGAGTGGGAGCAGCTCTTCTGACACGGTGAGTAAAGTGTCTCAAAGTGCTGTTTATGTATGGCCCTGTTCACACAGAGTATTTTGCAGGCCGAAAAAATCTGCCTCAAAATTCCTTAAAGAATTTTGAGGCAGATTTTGACCTGCCCACACTATCTTGCCGCGTTTTTTGCTGCGTTTTTTGCCCGCTGCGATTCAGGACAGCAGACAAAAAACGCAGTGAAAAATGAATTTTCTGCCTCCCATTGATTTCGATGGGAGGCCAGAGGCAGAACAGCGGCAAGAAAGGACGTGCTGCTTTTTATTTTTTCCGCGACTGGCTCCCATTGATTTCAGATTAAATCAATGGGAGGCGGTTTTGGAAGTTTTTTGGTGCTGATTCTGACGCAGTGTCCGAGTCAATATCAAGGCCCAAAAACTCTGTGAACTGGGCCTTATTGTTAGGGCTTATTCAGACGAACGTGTAATACGTCCGTGCAACGTGCGTGATTTTCACGCACCTCGCACGGACCTATGTTACTCTACGGGGCCATGCAGACTGTCCGTGAGTTTCATGCAGCGTGTGTCCGCTGCGTAAAACTCACAACATGTCCGATATTTGTGCATTGTTCGAGCATCACGCACCCATTGAAGTCAATGGGTGCGTGAAAATCAATGGGGCCCGTTTTTTTCACCAAAAGAATGTCGCGAGCTGCTGGCCCCCCTTTCAATTAGGTTTGGCCGGGCCTCTCACATCAGTACCCCTAATACCTCCCCTGATGGCGGCCCTGGGTAGCATGGGGGTCGTCATGGGGGCCGTCAAACACCGCCGCCCGTGCGACCGATCGCGCGCACCCACAAACTCCCGCGCATGCGAACCTGCGACCGCCTGGAACCGCGCACCGAATTTTGAGGCAGATTTTGACCTGCCCACACTATCTTGCCGCGTTTTTTTCCCGCGGCGATTGAGGACAGCAGACAAAAAACGCAGGGAAAAATGCATTTTCTGCCTCCCATTGATTTCGATGGGAGGTCAGAGGCGGAACAGCGGCAAGAAAGGACGTGCTGCTTTTTCTTTTTTCCGCAACTGGCTCCCATTGATTTCAGATTAAATCAATGGGAGGCGGTTTTGGAAGTTGTTTGGTGCTGATTCTGACGCAGTGTCCGAGTCAATATCAAGGCCCAAAAACTCTGTGAACTGGGCCTTATTGTTAGGGCTTATTCAGACGAACGTGTAATACGTCCGTGCAACGCGCATGATTTTCACGCGCCTCGCACGGACCTATGTTACTCTACGGGGCTCATGCACACGGCCAAGTGCACAGCCCGCGATTTGTGGGCGGCTCACGGGTGACACTCCGCGGCCTTCCGACCCGAAAATCACGGCCGTGCACATGGCTACGGTCGTGTGCATGAGGCCTTACAGATTTATTCCTTTACAAAAGGACGACAGCGTTTCAAGAGCATCAGAAACAATGTACAATGTTTTTGTATAGTTAGAGGATTGGCTTGCAACCACGCAAACATATTGCATGGACAGCAGGAGGGTATTTGTGCTTCAAAATGCCCGGGCTAATGTTATGTCCCAGTCCAGTAATGCATACACAGTATATACAGTGTGAGCACTAAATGAGTGCTTATTGTTTTTGATATTATTATACTGTATATACCCATTTCATTTAGAATTGTATCTATCTATCTATCTATCTATCTATCTATCTAATATCAAAATATTTCCTTTCTGCAGAGGGGAGAAATGTGTAGAGCAGAGGGGAGAAATGTGTTTAAGAGATAAAGTGCAAATTCGATCCCAAATACAAAATGTTTCAGAGGCCATTCCCTACAACACATAGAGTGATCTCTATGGATAGAAAGCTGTAGCACATTGAACTCTTAAAACACAACTCTTCAGAGTCAGAGTCCTCTTGTATAAGCCACAGGTAATTTTGCATTGTTTTGCAATATGGTTAATCACTTGGCAACCAGATGGTTAAATAGCACGTAATGTTACAATCGGTCACTTCATTCTGATCACGGCCAAGAGCAATTTTTAAGACAAGCGCAAGGGAGAGTTCGTTGTATTGATTTTGCTGCAAGATAAATTGAAGTGGAGTTGTTAAAATTAGTGCTGCTTGGAACAGTCTGCAGTAAATTAGGATACTGGGTTTGAGCATCAATATGCAAAATGTCTGTCCTCTTACCCCGTAACTCTTTCTCTGCTGGATAATGGCTGGTATCAGAGGAGCTTGCAAAATGTTTTTGTTACAGATGATCGGAGCTGAGTTAGATATATTTTTTCTGTAGCTATAGTAGTACACTGTAAGCACCTGCAGTACAAAGCCTCCAAAGTGACGAGATTTCTCCTCTTTTTAGAAAGGAAGTGGGTAATTGCTTTCACTGCTCAACAGGAGGCATGTGTAATTGGAGTGTCTGAAGTGTACTTTCTCAATGTCTCCAAAGAATTAAGTAAAATAATTCTTAACACATTCCATACTCTACAGTAACATATATAACAGATGTTCCGATATTAGGTCACACTTTGATACACCTCAAGTGGCCAGAAATGCCTTCACTACAGTTGTATTGATATCTCCACCCATTTTAGGGCCCAGTAATTGGGATTATTGACATTGGAAATATAAGTACTACATACCTTTCCATTCAGACCACATTCTTTAGTTCTGCTATGTACTGGTTAAATTTGAGCATTTTTATCCTAATTTCATGCTGCTTTTTCTATCATGGTAACAGTAATATTGGTTGTATGTCTGAAGACACCAGCAATTGAAATCTGACCCTGTCAGATGGAACACTAGAGTGAAAGCTAAAAATTTAAGATGAATTGTGACATACAGTGATACAATGGATGTAATTGAGGCAAAGGTTCAAAAATAACATAGAAGTACAGTTTATCTGATAGACATTGACTTCTGATATATTTGAACATATAAATTACAATTGAGTTGTTATTATTTCACACAGTAAAGTACATCAACACACATCATCAACACACATGACCCAAGCAGTCCGATTTTGGTAAAAGTAAGAAGCACGGTCAGCAAATTACCAGAAACTGTTAGAAACTGTATTGATTGATTGATGCCCTATATGACAAAAGAGCTGACACATGACCATCATATATGAGCTTGTTGGAATCCTATTCCAAAACAATCCACCTCTCCTGGGATGGCCTTCCACAAGATTTTGGAGTGTGTCTGTGGTAATTTGTGCCCATTCAGCTAAAAGAGCATTTGTGAGGTCAGACACTAATCTTGACTGGTGGGATTTAAGACTTCATAATTTAATTAAACCACCCCTTCTAAAACTTATTCTTAACCTACTACCAAAAAGAAACACAAACAGAAAATGTTGTGGTTCAATAGGCAACGACAGCCCAATTTTATTCTCTACATCACATACCATATAGAAACATATAAATAACACTTTTAATACAAAACATTGCACATAACCTTTCACAGTGCATAGAACCATAACAATCCCAATTCTTACAGAGTCGTTGGAGGCATTCACAACCTTTTTCAGACCATCATTCGCCAATAAACTTATTGTTCCCTCGTATGACCCTTTTACCATTAGCCGCCTACACATGACCCAAGTGCACCCAACTTAAAGTCATGGCACTTCTTAACCTCCTGAGGCCTCGAACCACGACCAGGAGTCCAAACTTGCAGCTGTAACATAAACAGCTTTAAATTCTCCATGCTTCACATGATCCTATCTATTTCCTCCAAATCTTTTGCCTCGAAAAAACCCTTTACCTGTCATCCAAACATCAACTTCCCCGATCTCCAGCCATTAGCACCCTGAAAGAAAAAGAAACACGCGAAAGAAAACAGCCAAAAAGATTAACAATAGGGAGGGTGGGCGGGACTCACTATTCTGGCACCTAAAAAGGATGCCTCTCTTCTAGTCTCCTCCTATAAGCACTATTCAGGGGAAGGAGGATCCTCCCCTCGGTCCCCCCTTCCCTTGCACACCCAGTCACCTAACATATGACCTCCCTCTTGTCATTTTACTGACCTTCTTTAAAGCAACAGCTTTACAACCACCACCTACTTATACTGGCTTTTGACCTATTTTAAACCCCCATTAAACTGCTTTACTCTGCTATACCTGAGGCCCGTTACGTGGCTTTTATAAACAAGAAGATCTGGCTCACCATCTATGTTCTAATTCACCGCAAATGTGTTCAATGGGGCTGAGGTTGGGACTCTGTGCAGGCCACTCGAGTTCCTCCACATCAAATTTGTCAACCATGTATTTATGGAAGCCGAATTTTGCACAGGGGATAGTCATGCTGGAACAGGGAGAGGCATTCCCCAAACTGTTGACACAAAGTCAGAAACATACAATTGTCTAAAATGTATTTGTATGCTGTAGTATAAACATTGCCCTTCCGTGGAATTAAGGGCCTAGACCAAACCCTAAAAAACACCCTGGACTTCCGGTTCCGGCGCCAGCATGTGAGGACGCTTGGAAGGAGATCTCTTGCTACAACCTTGGCAAACCCGACATAATTGCTGCTTTTAGCAGCGCAGACCTGCTATTTAACCACGAACACCTAATCGGTATCTCACCGGGAGGTAACCAGGACATCGGGGACCTTGAGACAGCTAGCTCGGACCGCGGTTGCTTACGCCGCACACCGACACCGCCCATGATTGATTTTCTACAGCAGTGGAGGAAAGTCCAGGTACACCATGAGCATAGACCTTTAGTGGTAAGGAAGCCGCTTGGACTTTATTATATCTGGGTGCCACTCAATCAGCACGAGCCCACCACTTTAGACCGCCACCATAACATCTGGGGGTTACCTCTGGGGCATATCCTTAATTGTTGCAGCGTTGGACATCCGAGGCTCTCCGCTGAGCGGGGATTTGTGGGAGTGTGACAGTACCAAACTATCATATACTGGGAAGACTACCCGCTCACATATCAGTGACACTTATCTCCAGAGTCCTTAATTTCTGGTTGCCATTTTCCGCGGCTCCCCATATGCTCGCCGTGGGGATAAGACTTGGACTAGCAACTGTTCTTGGTGATAACAGCCCCTGCTGCCCATATGGACCGTTATCTGCTGTGCAGTGGGCAGAAACCACATTCCCTGAGTAATACTGCAGACATGCCGGACACAGTGCCTGATACACCAATGTCACAATTGCCTGACTCCATCAGGGGTGAATTGAATTTGGACCAGGAGGGAGTCGCTCTAATAAATTATAGGAATTTGGCTATTGAAGTGGCACGGCAACTTGCTCCTGACATTCAAAAATCTGTGGAATCCACAATTCAAGACTCCTTCTCCAGAATTCAAAATGAGGTGAGCCAACAGGGTACTCGTTTTGATGAGTTGGAACAGCGGATCACTATGTTAGAATGGAGAACGAAACCATACATTCCACTCTCCGTAGATCTTTGGCGTAAAATAAACGTCTGGGAGATAAAGTAGAGGATGTGAAAAATAGATCACGCCAAAATAATCTCAGGTTGGTGGGCCTCTCTGAAAAGATTAAGTTCTCGGACTTACAATTAATATGCGAGAAGGAACTGCCAAAAGCTCTGGGCCTGGAATTCTATTGTAGGGTGGAAAGAGCTCATCGCATAAGTCCTGATCCTGCATTTCACAAGTATCATCAAGCTGCCCAATCACTAAGACCAAGACAAGTTATCATTAAACTGTTGGACTTCAACGATAAGGTTTTGCTGTTGAGAGCGTATCGGAAGAAAACGCAACCACTGGAGATGTAGGTCTCAAACAAACTTTTGATATTTGAAGACTATTCTGATGAAGTGGCGAAAAAGAGATGAGCATTCAGCAAAATTTGCTCCACTCTCTACCAACATAAACAGCGCTTTCAGTTACAATACTAGGCTGCTCTGCGGGTCTTTCTTCCTGATGGAAATGCCAGGTCATTTTCCTCCCCAGAGGAGTCCGAGGAGGCCCTGACAGAGCCACATCTACAAGACAATCAACGTCGCCAATCTCCAGAAGAGGGACGAAGACGGGCTGAAAGAGAGGAGGAGAGGGGTCCTAGGAGACACAAGGACGGAGAGATGTTTGATTCAGCACCAAGAGAAAGACGATCGCCACGTTCTTCTCGAACATCTAGATACCCGGACTGATCTTCTTTATAGGGTCTATAGAGACTGCTTGGTGCGGGTGGTGAGTTAATGCATATCAATGCATATCATTAATGACAACACCAATATTTACCTCAGCCGTTCGGCATACATACTGTTTCCTCACATGTCCAATATCTTTGTAGTCCATGGGGTTGGGCTAGGTACCTGATATATAATTTCACTCACATTTGGGTATGGTGGATAATTTTTTTACGCAAGATTTCCCTCTTTAGTTTTGTCATGGTTGCTTTGAAGCCAGGGGAAGGGTGTTCTCCTTGACATGCTGGAAAAAAGTGAAGTCCAGACACCTAAATGACTGTGTTATGTTTACCTTCATTAATACATTCAATATTGTGCAGGCCCACAATGGGCAAAGTTTATGTTTATATTTGTTTTTCTCATCATTGTGTTACAATGATCACTGTTTTAAACGTTTTGTTGCCAATTGTGCTAATGACTTGCATGTATCGAGGGGCAGCTGGGGGTTCCGTGTACTCACACACCCACTTGCTTAATCGTGTTATGCTTGTTACCCAGGTACTAAGGTTATCCATATTAATGAGATCAATTTTGCAACTCTCCATTTATGAAAATAGTTTCCTGGAATGTTAAGGGCCTTAAGTCGCCCACCAAATGGATTCAAATCCTGAGACATCTGAAAAGGCTCAAACCAGGAGGAAGCTCTGAGTGGGATTGGGTTGGGAATCCCCAGTGGCAGGAGGAAAAGCAGGTTTCATGATTCTGTTCCATAGAAACTTTGCATATAATATCATATCTCAAGAAATAGATCAGGAAGGTAGGTGGATACAGGTGCTCATAGAGAGCAAGGGGGAGCTCTAGAGTTTATATAATGTCTATGGCCCCAATGGAGATAATAAAATCTTTTATCAGTCCTTAGGTCTGAAAATCCAGCAGGACCCACACCCTATGAATTTAGAGGGAGGGGATTTTCATTTAGTTCTCCATGTAGGAGAAGATAGGAAGCGGTCTACCCGAGATCTCATCCCAGCGAGAGTCTCTGACACGGTCTTGCCTTCATTTTTGCAAGTAACAAATTTGAGAGATGTCTGGAGGGAGGCCCACCCAGATGGTAGAGAATGCACACATTTTTCACATGTACACCATTCATGGTCTCGAATTGATTATATTTTTAGCAGTGCCCAACTGGTGGGAAGGGTGGTGGACTCTGACATTGGAGACATATTGATATCTGATCATGCTCCGGTTTTAGTCTCTCTTCTAGAAACATACCCAAGGGGAAGTGACTACATATGGAGGTTCCCTTCTTTCTTGATCAAGGACGATGGTTTCTTGGAAAGCATGAGGGGTTGGTGGTTAGAGTTTGAACATACTAATGTGATGCATAGAGATAACCCTTCACGTTACTGGGCCAATGCCAAAGCGGTTATGCGAGGGAGATTCTTAGCATACTCGTGCTCACACAAGGGAAAGGTGGATCAGCAATACCAGGCTGCCAGTGCGCATCTTAGGAATACATATACCACTTGCCTAGCGTCACGTCTGGACTCCGATAGAGTAGCTTGGAATACAGCGAGGCAAGACTTTGAATTCTAGTTGGAAAAGAGAGAAACAATGTCTAGGGCTCGCTTCGAAACGGAATTATTCCAATATGGAAACAAGTTCAGTAGGCTCTTGACCAGATTGGCCAAGGGTAGAATTCCAGTTTCCACATCACAGCTATAAGGGACAAGGAAGGCAAGACACATAGGGATCCAAAGAAAGTTAACTCGGTGCTATGTGACTTCTATAAAACCTTATACAAGGATGATAATCCGGATTCTCAGGGTGGCGAGGCCTTCCTTGATTCTGTTAATTTAACGTCTCTCACATCTAACCAATTGGCCCATCTTAACGCAGATATCTCCCTAGAGGAAATCAGTGGAGTCATCAGGGCTTTGCATAATGGCAAATCACTGGGACCGGATGGGTACACGGGGGAGTTTTATAAAGCTATGTTGGAGCACATTTCCTTGGTATTGTTAGATTATTATAATACGGTGTTAGCTACATCTGTTTTACAGATGAGATCAAACCTAGAATACATTAAGGTATTGCCCAAACCGGGGAAAGATTTGTTGAATCCGGTTTCATACAGACCTATCTCACTTATACACCAGGACTTGAAGATCCTTACGAAAATTATGGCAGACAGATTGGCAACATTGACAGATTGGCCTGTCTTGGTAGGATCGGCGTAGGTGGGATTCATCAAGGGTAGATCAGCGGTGGCTAACATCCGCAAAGTATTGACGGTCCTTGATAGGGTTCAGCATCATCCCCAGCCAGCAGAGTCGCCGGCTTTGTTAATCCTGAATGCTGAAAAAGCGTTTGATAATGCGAAATGGCGCTGGCTGGGGATGGTGCTGAATATAAGGGGAATTTTCAGACAAGTCTTGAGGGGTCTCTACAATTCTCAAAGGGCTAGGATTCATACCCCAGGCTTTGTATCAGAGGCTTTCACACTGGGGAAGGGAACACGTCAGGGGTGTCCCTTGTCCCCCTTACTTTTCGACCTAGCTCTCGAAACTGGCGAGACTGTTGGAAACAGGGCACATCTTTAGAGGTATTAAAATTGGGGAACAGGAGGCAAGGCTCACGCTTTTTGCCGATGATATATTGATCTTTATCTCAGACCCGAAGGCTCACCTACGTTCTTTGCTTGATGAAATCACTGCCTTTGGAAAGTTCTCGGGCTATAAAATCAATGTCTCAAAGAGTGAATTACTGGAATTGGATCACCCTCACTCGACCGGGTTTTTGCCTAACTTAGGGATCCCCATACAAACAGCCATACAATATATCACTTATCTGGGCATTAGGATAGGGAGGACACTTGATACCTTGTACACTTTGAATTATAAATACATCATAACTAAAATATCCCTAAAGTTACAGAAATGGCAACATCTCCCGCTTACATTTCTGGGTCGCTGCCACTTAATTAAAATGATGAGCTTCCCAAAGTTACTCTACCCATTGCAAATTCTACCTATCTTACTAAAGCAGATGGACACCAGACAACTTAACACGGCCTTCTCGTGCTTTATTTAGAATGGCCAGTGACCTAGAATCTAAGTTAAAGGTTTGTAAAGCGGATGGAGGAATTACTTTTCCTAACGTAAGAGGGTATAATTTGGCTTGCCTTTACCGTTACTTACTGGATTGGATTCATGGTACCAGTTATTTTTCAAATTGGGAGCTGAAAAAATAACTAGCGTCCCCGTGGGATCCTATAGCCTTACTGCACACTAGTTGTGCCAAACTTCCACACAGTGTGAAATGCTCAGTTTTGCTTAGGGATCCCATCGCTTCATGGAAGGTATTGAGAAAACTATTTAACTTACCGTTCCTGCTATCTAAAAGGATGCCGCTTTGGGACCATCTGGAGTTCACACAGGGTAGAGATAATGGTCCTTTTAGAGAATGGAGGGAAAATATTATGATAGCCCAACACTTGTTGCACACAGACTGCCCGCGATGGCTTACTATGACCAAGTTGATGGAAAAATATGGACTTACTA
The DNA here is from genome assembly GCF_050947455.1 of Rhinoderma darwinii. Taxonomy (NCBI): domain Eukaryota; kingdom Metazoa; phylum Chordata; class Amphibia; order Anura; family Rhinodermatidae; genus Rhinoderma; species Rhinoderma darwinii. The sequence continues at coordinate 461,251,585 of NC_134687.1, forward strand.
GTAGACATAATTTCCCCATATTAAAAATTTTGGCATTTTGTAAAAGCTATTGCAAAGATTGTACTCACTGCAAACAGAGGCGAACATTCATACTTCTGATGAAGTTATGGGTCCCAAAACGGAGAAATCCACGATTTCCTCATTATATAACATACTCAGGAACAGGGTCATAAAAATAAAGCCGGCTGATTGTTATAAGGCCTGGGAAAAGGCGATCCACATACAGCTAATGTCATAATTAAAGGATGGGAGATAGTCCGCAAATAAATCATTAATAAAAGATGGAGGGAATCTTATTTTAAGCTGATGCATAACGCAATCTATGGATTTAATATCCCAGCCTCTACCTCTAATCCCGACAGGATCACAGCATGTCCCAAATGTCACATGGCTAAAACTGATTTACGGCATGGGATATGGTCGTGCACGGCAACCCAACAGACTGGGAAGCAACTGATCGATTTATAGTGTCTTTCTGGTCATATACCCTGCCATCGTCACCACAATGTATGCTGTTTCATCAGGTGAGGCCCCCTGATGTTGAGGAGAACCCCAACAATCCAAGAGGGGTGCGATTGATAGTTCATTCCATCCTCATGGTAGCAAAGTGATGTTTACTGCAAAATTGGCTAAGGTCGGACGCCCCGATGTTTGCAGACGTAATCACCCCGTTGACAAAACTCTTAAGTATAGATCGACTTGATATGGAGCGGCATAAGGAAAAGGCAACTGGGCATTTCTTCAAAAAATGGAGACTATTTATCGTAACCCATTTGAACAGACAGAAGATCAAAGACTTAATATCTCCTTTTAGACATACGACCTGGTATGCAAAAGAGTCATTGAGTGGCACACCGGGATTACTGGAGGTGTTGGGGAGAGGGCGAGCCTTGAAGAGGTTAAGCCACGGTTGTAGGGAGGGCATGAGAATGGGGGGGTCAGGGGGTCCTTGGGGTTAGGGGGTGGTTAGGAAGGTGCAGCCTGGCAATGGGGAAACTAGATAAGGATAAAAGGTGTTCTATGTGAACAATAGTTCATTAAAAATTCCTTATATGTTCCAAACTGATTTGCTTCTTGGGTTGTGCCCCAGAAGGTAAATGCAATAGTATGTTGCTTGGAAAGTGAATTACATGCAATGTCTGTATCATTGATTTTGGGTTTATGTCTCTGTTGTCTCAGATGGCATCTATGTACAGTGGCAACATGATGTCGTTGTTATCTTTGATTTCATTACTATGACTTATTATGTTTTAATCTATTTTATTTCGTCATGTTATTTTTCTTCTGTTTGCCTAAAATCTAATAAAAATATGTTTTAAAAAAAATAAAAAAAAATACCCCAGACCATTCCTTCTTTCACCAAATTTTACAGTAGGCTCTATGCATTCCAGTAGGTATCGTTCTTCCCTCATCCCCCACACTCAGATTCAACTGCCAAATAGTGAAATGTGATTTAGAGAACACATTTGTGTACAGCTGCCCCACCATGGGAAAGCAATTTATAAAGCTCCTGATGCACAGTTCCTGCACTGATTTCACTTCCAGAAGCCGTTTGGAACTATGTAGTGAGTGATGTAACAGAAGATATTTTTTTACGTGCCACATGCTACAGCACTCAGCGGCCAAGCTCTGTGAGTTATTCATGTTCTACCACAGCTTGACTCAGCTGTTCTCATTCCTAGAATCTTATACTTTTACAATAATAGCACTTACTTGCAGATCAGAAAGTTTGAAAACTAACTTTTGGCAAAGGGGGCATGTAAGGGGGGTAACCCACATGTTCCCTCCCTTTACCTAAAATTGCATGTATCCCTTTAAATATTTTTCTATTTATGTGTTGTAATATCCTTAAGGGGTTTTGCACCTGTAGACTCGAAGTTGTTGCTGGGAGAGAAGCCGGTGAGCAGTGAGATTTAGACTGATCTGATTTTGGAGCCATAGCTGGGTCCATGTGGGTATTGGAAGAGCCAGCCCTGAAAGAAAGATTGGGATTGGCGCTTATTGGGAGAGTGGCAGCCCTGAGGCCTAGTGATAGGTGTGTTCGTTAAAATCCTTTTAAATGAGTGGACTAGTGGAGGTTTGAGTGACGGTGTTAAATCCCACAAGAGTACTTAAAGATAAGACAAGTGGTAGTGAGTAATCCCCCCTTCTGTGTAAAAAGCAGTTCAAGTGTTATACTGTCTTCTGCAAGCAAGTTACCTGTGTTATTGCTACCGTAATTATTGCAAGGACTTGGACTGGGACTGTGTGACCTGGAGCTGTATTATATTCCACTCCTGCTGTGCAGAGTGTTGTGTGAAGTGTACGCTGCACATTTTCATTCGTTGGTAGTTGGGCCAATCCATGAAAGGTTGCAGCATAGCGGCCATGAGGACCCAAGGAGGTGGAAACTGAAAACTGAAAGTGTTGGCCCACTCAAAAATAATCTGGGTATATGGTGGAGGAGGATGAGCGGAAAGTCAAATCTATTAAACATCTTTTTCTCTACTGTATTTAGACAGGAAAATACGTCAGATGACATGATTAGGAATAAAGTAAATTCTCCATTAAATGCCACCTGTTTAACCCAGCAAGAAGTGCAGCACCGCCTTAAAAGCACTAAAATAGACAAATCACCAGGTCCAGGTGGCATACACCCCCGCGTTCTGCAGGAATAATGTACCTGTAATGGCAGGAAGGAGGTGAAGGGAAAGTGAGCCCTAATCTACCCACCGCCCTGTCCCTGCCTACTTGCAACGACTCGCCCTAGGCGACGGGGTACAACTGGGCGGCGGTCCCTACGCTGTCTAAGTGCACGGGAGAACAAACAGGGAACACGCAAGGGAAGGGGCAGTAGCCCACGGAACGCCGCGAGGAAACAGAGCGGTGAATGAGTAGTCCGGACCAGGATGAAGTGGAGTATACCCAAGTGAGCACGGAGGAGGAAGCAAGCCAGAGGCAAAGCAAAGCAGGTTAAGCGGAACTGCAGCAAGGCAGAAGCACGGCAGAAGCAGGCTGGAGCAAGCAGCAGTGGGGCCAGGAATCCAGAAGAATTACAAGCACTGAGGAGGAGAACAAGGCAGGTAATAAAGGACAGGGGGCGGAGCTAACTCCGACTGACCAGGCCGCGATAGGCTCTCCCACTCCTGAGCCTGCCACCCTGGTTGGTGGGAGATGGTGTCAGTCGAACAGGTCTGGCCTCAGGTGTGGATTGATTAATCCCAGGAGTATACCTAGACGTAGTACCTGGCAGATCCCTAACAGTACCGTGATAAACAGACCCTTATTTCTGATATTTAGGGATTCTATCATGACTGGGTCTGTTCCAGCAAATGTGGTGCTAATATTTAAAAAGGGGTCAAAAAGTGAGCCCGGAAACTATAGACTATGTGGGTAAAATATTTCAGGGTTCACTAAGGGATGCTATTCTCGAGTATCTCAATGCAAATAAAGTGTTAACGCAGCAACATATTGGGTTTATGAGGGATCGGTCCAGTCAAACTGATCTGATTAGCTTCTATGAGGAGGTAAATTCTAGACTGGACCTGGGTAAGGCTGTGAATGTGGTGTATCTAGACTTTTCAAAGGTGTTTGATAATGTGTCGCATAAAAGGTTGGTATATAAAATGAAAATACTGTGACTTGGGGAAAATATGTGTAATTGGCTTAACAACTGGCTCAGTGATAGAAAACAGAGAGTGGTTATTAATGGTTCATCCTCAGAGTGGGTCACAGTTATCGACGGGTTTCCACAGGAGTCAGTAATGGGCCCTTCTCTTTATATGTTTATTAAATACCTTGTAGAGGGTTTGCACAGTATAATTTCAGTATTTGCAGATGATACTAAGCTCTGTAAAGTAATCAACACAGAGGAGGATAATGTAATATTACAGAGGGATTTGGGGAAGATGGAGGTTTGGGCAGAGAAGTGGCAAATTAAGTTCAATGTGGATAAATATAAGGTTATGCACTTGGGCCGAGGAAACAAATTTTACAATTATGCATTAAATGTTAAAATACTGGGTAAAACTGCTACGGAAAAAGACTTGGGAATATTGGTAAACAGTCAATTTAACTTTAGCAACCAGTGCCAGGCAGCTGCTGCCAAAGCAAATGAAATCATGGGATGCATCAAAAGAGGCATAGATGCTCATGAGAAGTACATAGTTTTGCCTCTATACAAATCCCTAGTCAGACCACACATGGAATATTGTGTACAATTTTGGGCACCTGTGTATAAGAAGGACATGGCTAAACTAGAACGGGTGAAAAGAAGAGCGACCAAGGTAATTAAGAGAATGGGTGGATTGCAGTACCAAGAAAGGTTATCAAACTTGGGGCTATTCAGTTTAGAAAAAGACAGCTTAGGCCCTGTCACGATCCATGGGTATGTGGACCCACTAGGGCGCACCGCCGTAGCGGACTAGCAGCTGGCAAAACAACATTCCTAGTACAAGAGTACCTTTGACAGTCCAGACAGTAGCGGAGGCTAGGCACAGATGAACTTGAAGACAGATGACACCAGACGTGGTGTATAACAGCAGGCATGACAGGTGGCACAACATGACTCCAACACTCTAAGGCACAGGAACAAATATAGCCCGGGATACAGGATACAGGTAGCAAGGCACAGGAACAACGGGAACAGGATAAAACTAAGGGACCATTTGCTAAGACTAACATCAGTAAACACAATAATGCTGAGGCAATGAGTGAAAGGGCAGAGCCCTTTTTATAGTCCAGGGTGATCATGGGCTAATTAGAGATTTTTTTACATGTGCGCGCCCTGGCAATTAAGGCCCTACGGGAACCAGCATATCGAGGCGGAAGTGAGTGCTGGCATCTCTCAGGAGGGAGATACCGCCCAGCACTCACATGTCCATGGCGGCGGCAATCGAGGTGTAAGTCAGAACGACGGTCTGCGGCTGTGGACGTTACTCCCCCTCTTGGGACCAGAGCGAGAGAGGAACTTCTTAATGAGGGTAGGAGCATTGAGGTTTTCTTCTGACTCCCAGGACCTCTCCTCTGGATCAAACCCCTTCCAATCCACCAAATAAAAAGTTCTTCCTCCTACTTTATTGAAGTCCAGCATCTCCTTAACCTCGAACACATCGGCAGAACCGCTGGGAGCAACTGCAGGGCTAGGAGTTTTAGTGTAGCGGTTCAGGACCACAGGCTTCAGGGGGGACACATGAAAGGAGTTGGGGAACTTGAGGGTAGGAGGCAGCCGAAGCTTATAAGAGACAGGGTTAATTTGCTGCAGGATCTCAAAAGGTCCGAGGAACCTGGGAGCAAATTTGTATGAAGGCACCTTCAGCCGGATATTCCTTGAGGACAGCCAGACTTTGGTTCCCGGAAGATACAGCTGTCTTCTCCTAGTATCCGCTTTTCGCTTCATGCGATCGACTGCCAGCAGAATGGAGGACCGGGTCTGCTGCCAGATCTGTAGAAAGTCCCCAAATGCAGAGCCAGCTGCGGGTACCTGGGATGTAGCCAAAACAGGAAGAGGGATTCGTAGATGTTGCCCAATGAAGAACCAATGAAGAATGGTGTGGAAGCAGTGGACTCACTTGTGTGGTTGTTGTATGAGAACTCGGCCTATGGAAGAAGCTGTACCCAGTCATCATGCTGCATGGAGATGAAGCGGCGAAGATATTTCTCTATGATTTGGTTAATCCTCTCAACTTGGCAATTGGACTGGGGATGGTAGGCAGAGGAAAAGTCCAATCTCACATCTAGGAGTTTACAGAGGGCTTTCCAGAATTTCGGTGTGAACTGAACCCCCCGACCAGACACTATATGAAGGGGCAAACCATGCAAGCGGAAGATGTGCTGGCTTGCCCCTTCATCTCAGGATGAAGAGATTGGCCAGTGAAGAGGCAGAAGGCAGGCCGGTCAGCGGAACAAAATGTCCCATCTTCAAAAACCGATCCACCACCACCCAGACCGTATTGCATCCTGCTGAGGCGAGAAGATCGGTGACAAAGTCCATTGCTATATGCTGCCAGGTAGTGCTTGGCACGGGCAGAGGTTGGAGCAGACTAGTAGGCTTGGAGTGAGCAACTTTGTTGGAGGCACACACAGTGCAGGAAGAGACAAAGTCCACAACATCTTTGGGCAGCGTGGGCCACCAGAAATGATGAGCAATCAGATCTCGAGTCTTACGAACACCAGCGTGCCCAGCCAGTTTGGAACTGTGTCCCCAGCGAAGGATTCTCCTCCAGTCTGCCAACCGCACTAAAGTCCAACCCGGAGGAATGTCTCTAACTTGCAAGGGATTAGCAGAAATAATGCAGGACGGGTCTAAGATGCATTGAGGGGAGTCCACAGTGTCCTTAGTTTTAAATGAGTTGCACAGTGGAAAAAGGTGAGGGATCAACGGCGGTCCTCCGAGACTATGCGTGGAGTGGAATAGTATAGGTTGCCGGCTGCCACCCACCGCGGTCCCTCGGTGCTAATGCCTTAGCACTGGGGACAAGGTATGTGGAAGAAAAAGGAACAGAAAAAGAGCAGTATAGTATCGGGCATCGGCGCCAGGCTCAGGAGGACAAGGAACGAGGCCAGGTGAGTTTGATCAAGGAGATCTTTAATTCAAATATCTATGGAGCACCATATACAGGGGTGGGCTATATCTACAGGGGGCTATATACTATATAGCTCACCCCTGTATATGGTGCTCTATAGACAGCCCACCCCAGTATATAGCCCCCCTGTAGATATAGTCCCCCTGTATATAGCCCCCTGTAGATATAGTCCCCCTGTAGATATAGTCCCCCTGTATATAGCCCAGTAGATATAGTCCCCCTGTATATAGCCCAGCCCTGTAGATATAGTCCCCCTGTATATAGCCCCCCTGAAGATATAGTCCCCCTGTATATAGCCCCCCTGTAGATATAGTCGCCCCGTATATCGCCCAGCAGATATAGTCCCCCTGTATATAGCCCAGCCCTGTAGATATAGTCCCCCTGTATATAGCCCAGTCCTGTAGATATAGTCCCCCTGTAGATAGACACCCCCCCGTAGATAAAGTCCCCCGTGTAGACAAAGTCCCCCCCCCGCAGATACAGCCACACTTCTATTAAAATTTAAAAAAATAAAAATAAATTTAAAACTCACCTTATTCCCGCTCCCACGCCGTCCGGCAGCCATGAAGACCTGCTCTCTTCTGCGCAGGTCTCCAGGGGGTTGAACACAGCGTCTATGAAAGGCGCTGATTGGCTGGGCAGGATGACTTTCCCTGTCAGTCAGTCAGCGCCTTTCATCGACGGAAGCGTCACTGGTACAAAAGGTACCAGTCGCTTCATTCGTGGAAAGGCGCTGAATGGCCGGACACGGTGAAATTATAGTGCAGGAGGAGGTGGCGCTGGCGCCCCCCTCTGAACTGCGCCCGGGGCACATGCCCCGCTTGCCCCCCCCCCCTAGCTACGCCCCTGCAGAAGTGCACCTGCACCAACAGAGGAAGCGTCCACCTCCAACGAGAACTGTCGAGACATGTCAGGATGATGGAGGCTGAAGTAAAGGCACTCTTAAGGCTATTAAACGCTGATTCTGCCTCCAGAGTCCACACCTTGGCATTCATACCCTTCTTTGCAAGGGTAGAGATGGGAGCCAGGTAATGTGTGGATGACCACCTATCACACAGTATTGTCAACAGATCACATTGGTGTACACCACCCAATAAAGCTATATGTATGGAGGAAGGGAAGGAGGAAAAAGTTTGTGATCTAATAATAATAATTAACTTTTATTGATATACATTAAAATAGACAATTAAACTAAAAGTCCAATGGTGCAATAAGGTATGTGTGAGTGATCCCCAAACTCACATACCTGTAGGCCATATATAGTGTGGTATAATATTGTTATGAATTGTAGATTGTATTGCTATCAATAGTGTTTCAAATGAGGAACACATGAGATTATGCTTCCAGAGTGGCAAGCATGTAATCTCAGACTGTGGCAGTGCAGAAAATAGGGCAATGATAGCCAATTGCACTACCATGCAGCTGCACTACAGCACAGTGGGAACATGAGCCTGCTGACTACGCCCTCACGTCGAGGTCTCTGAGGACCAGAGCGACAGCGTATGACGCAGCCTATGGCTACACTGCTGTCAATTGTATAACAAGAAAATCATCATAGCTATACTGTATGACAGGGGATGTATAATGGTAGAATTGGTATTAATATTGAGCAAAACAGTGAGTGAAGGTGTTGGGTAACAGCAGCATTTATCTGTAAGTGCACGAGTTAGAGTCAGGGCAAGTGGCCTGCCGCACCATCATACATGACTGCCACGGCTCAGTGTGAACAGTTGGCTGACAGCTGGACTCTCACGCCGCCGTCCCTGTAACCAGAGCAGCAGCGTGGGGAACAGCCGTGGATACCCAACTGTGGCCGCGCTCAGCGTCAGCTGAGAAGCGGTATCACAACACTGTACCGGAGTGTGACTCCACTGTAAGTGGAGTCAGACTCAGCGTGTGTACTGTTTCTCAGAGCGGAGCAATGCCTCCAGCGCTGAGAAATCACAGAAGCCCCGCAGAATAAGCTGTCCTACAAGGCAGTAGCCCTATTCCCGTGAGTTAACGGGGTAGGCACCAATGAATTGGAGCGTAGCGGCTGGATGAGAGCTCACACCCTTCTGCTCGGGAATGACAGCATGGTGTGCTGCACTAACAACATGCTCGTGCTGTAAGCTGAACAGCCGACTGCTGTCAGCCGTGCAGTAGAAGCAATTGATCGACTAACAAACGATTGGCCATATATTGCACCAAGGAGACATTCAAATGTTAAAGCACCCGACGCGCGTTTCGCCAGCATTCTGGCTTCTTCTAGGAGTGGGGGAAAGCCATTAAACTGCCCTATAAATAGGGCAGAAAATGATTGACATCCAGGCTAGCCAATCCTAGACCTGGAATAGAATGCAGTAGTCAGATTAAATGAATAACCACTTGAATAGAGAGCACCAAGTTGTAACTGCTCATGTCAAGTTGGACATTGATAAAAATATCAAATATCCAAGTAGAAATATTCTAGATTTTAAAAGGGCTAGAAAAATTGCACAAGAAGAAAAATTATGTAAATAAATAAATGAATAAATTGATGTGTAAAGAAATTATAATAAAATTTTAATTTCCCAAAAGATATATCTCACGAAAATATATATTTTTAATTTATCAAGAGGTCCCAGGTGGAACTCGCATGTTCAGGACAAGGTCCAATATCAGAGAAAACTACCGAACCCAAAGTTCTCATTCAATCCAAATGGATTGACTGTATTGAAATTGAAGATCCATTCACTTTCTTTTTTGAGGAGTGCCAGATCTAAATCTCCCCTTCTGATGCCCAATCGTATTTGGCATATAGCCCAGCCTTTAAGACCTCATTCACACGGCAGGGTTTCCCGGCCAGGTGCCGGCCGTTCATAAATCGGCCGGCACCCGGCTGCATTAGGAATAATAGACCCCTAATGGGGCTATTCACACGACCGATTTTTTGACGGCCGGGAAAACCGCCCGTCAAAAAATAGGACATGCTCTATTTTCGCCCGGGTACCCGGCCGCCCGGCTCCCATAGAAGTCTATGGGGCCGGGTAATACCCGGCCATCACCGGGATGTGTCCCGAGTGACGGCCGGGTTTTCCGGATCTTGCGCTCTATCTCCTCCTCCTCACAGCGCAGAGTGCATGTGAGGAGGAGTTGATGCCATTCTGACGAATGGCATCGCTGTACACGGTGTGGCAGGGCCGGGGTGTACAGCAGGTGGAAGGGAGCGCTGCGCTGGCTCCCTTCTCCTGCTTGTTTTAAAAGCGCCCTGGCCCGGCAACACCTTTGATGGCGCCGCTAGCAGCTGCAGCAGCTGCTGCTGCGGCTGCTACTACTGTAGCGACGCCACTATAGCAGAGCGGGGAGGTGTTCGGGGATTCCGCTCCTGGACAGAGCGCTTGATGTCTCTGTCCATATCTGGGCAGTGACATCAGGGGAAACTCCTGAAGCGGAATCCCCGAACACATGGGGATTCCCCTTCAGGAGTTGCCGCTGATGTCACTGTCCGGATCTGCCCGGCCCGGCACGGATGCATAACTTTATGCAAACCGGCCGGGCAGAATGGCCGATTTTACCGGCCGGCACTCGGGCTCGGACGCAACCCGGTCGTGTGAATCCCGCCTAAGAGTAGTCCAGTTCAAATTATGTTTAATTTTAAAATGTCTGGCTATTGGGGTAGGGCAGAATGGTTTATTTCTGGACTGACAATCAATTATATTCTTATCGTAATTGATGATGGAGTTAATATGTTCCCTGATACGGATACGTAATTCTCTCACTGTTTTGCCAAAGTATTTAAGGCCACAAGGGCATTCAAGACAATAAATCACACCTGGTGTGTCACACCTGATGTGGTCCCTGATGCTATGCCTGGTTCCATATGCATCTATGAAGTGTCTTTTTTGTACCAGGATTCTGCAAGCCCTGCACATTTTGCAAGGATAAAATCCAGGGTTCGAAATGGTCTTAGTACTATTTACTCTTGAGAAATGGCTCCGTACTAACATATTCGAAATAGTCTTGCCCTTTCTATAACCCAGAGAGACTCTGTTTCCCAAAAGGTTCCTCAGTGTAGGATCACTAAGCAGAATGTTCCAATGACGGTTAAGGACGTTATTCATTTCATCCCAATTTTGGTGAAAATCTGTAATGAAACGTGGTTGTTCTCGTCCCACATCTACTTTCACCTTTGGGACCAGCACCGTTTGACGCTCAGTTCTCAATGCCCAATTGTATGCCCTTTTGATACTTTTATTAGAATAATTTCTCACTGACAGTCTATTTTTCAATTCAACTGCCCTTGTTTTAAAGAGCTGAAAGGTTGAGCAGTTCCGTCTAAGAAGCAAAAATTCCTTGTGGCATCTAGAAGGCTATTTGTGGCCGTATCCTTGCGAAACAGGTCTGTCTCAATGATTCCATGTTCGTTCACAAAGATCCTCACATCCAAGAAGGGGATTGAGTGTTGATCGTATATCGTGGTCAATTTTAAATTGAAATTGTTGGTGTTTAGAATTTTTATAAAATTTTCCAAGTCACTGGCGGGACCGTTCCAAATAAACATAATGTCATCAATATAACGCCGCCAAACATTGATGTTAACTGTAAATTGATCCATTGAGGGGCAGAAGACAAATGTTTCCTCCCACCAGCCAAGATAGAGATTTGCAAAGGTTGGTGCTACTGCTGCTCCCATCGCCGTTCCGCGCACTTGTAAGTAAAACCATCCATCAAAAACAAAATAATTGTGTTTGAGGATAAATCTAAGTGCACGTAAAACGAAATTCCTGCGAATCGGACTTTAATCCTCCTTGCTTAATAAAAATAATTCAACTGCACTGCAACCTGTGTCGTGGTCAATACTGGTGTACAGGGACTCCACGTCACAGGTAGCCAGCCATTCATTCACCTCCAGGGAGCTACCATCAAGATCCTTGAAGATCTGCATAGTATCCCTGGTGTGGGAAGGCAACTGGTAGACAAATTCACGCAATTCATGATCCAACCAGTGATTGTAATTTTCAGTCAGATTTCCCACACCAGAGACAATAGGCCTCCCTGGGGGGTTAGTAGAATTCTTATGAATCTTAGGCAGGAGGTAGAATGTTGAGATCCTAGGATTTTGTACTTTGAGAAAGTCTCTATCAGTAGCAGTAATTGCGCCTCCTTCGAAACCCTCTAAAATCATGTCGTTATAATCGATGACAAACTGTGAGGTGGGGTCACCCCATAATGGGCGATAGCATGCCTTATCCATCAATTGTCTCTTCGCCTCATGTAGATACTGATCCTTAGACCATATGACTACATTACCCCCTTTATCAGAGTTTCTAAAAACCACATCCTCCCATTTTTTCATTTCTTGTAAAGCCCTTTCTTCATTTGGGCTGATGTTATTAAATGGGCATATGGCAGGCAATGACAATAGATCATGTGTTACTAAATCTATAAAGACTCTGATCGCCGGGCAGCTATCAAGTGGGGGCATTACGCGGTTTTTGGATTGGAGATTCTTTTTAAATTTATTAGAAATTGAAGAACCCGTCCCATTACCTTCCACTGTTGTTGAATTCTCAGCAAGTAATTCTTCCAAGTCCCTAAGGGTATGTGCACACGTAGTGACCAAAAACGTCTGAAAATACAGAGCTGTTTTCAAGGGAAAACAGCCTCTGATTTTCAGACGTTTTTTGAGCAACTCGCATTTTTCGATGCGTTTTTCGCGGCGTTTTTTACGTCCGTTTTTGGAGCTGTTTTCATTGGAGTCTATGAGAAAACAGCTCCAAAAATGTCCAAAGAAGTGTCCTGCACTTCTTTTGACGAGGCTGTAATTTTACGTGTCGTCTTTTGACAGCTGTCAAACGACGACGCGTAAATTACAGGTCGTCGGCACAGTACGTCGGCAAACCCATTCAAATGAATGGGCAGATGTTTGCCGACGTATTGGAGCCGTATTTTCAGGCGTAAATCGAGGCATAATACGCCTCGTTTACGCCTGAAAATAGGTCGTGTGAACCTAGCCTAAGAGTGTTCTGTTCTACATACGATAGAGATTCCATGTTCCCTGTGCTGGTTGAATCGTTATGTATATGAGTAATTGGTTTATTATAGAGCTTCTGATAGTAAAGTTTTCGTCCAAATAAATGGAGATCCTTAATAACTGTAAATTTATTTACAGTAATTAAAGCCTTTTTTGAGGACTGAGATTTGTGAATTGGTCAGTACATGTTTGGAAAGGTTGATAACTCTGAGGCAATTCTCACGTTTATCATCAGGGTTAATATTCATTTCTTGTGGGTTCTCTGATGACCTCCTCTCCCTGTTTGGGAGCCCCTGAAACCCCATCTCCCTCTGTCCCGTAAAAAAGGGACCTCGGTATGATTATCAGGTTTCTTAGACAGATTTTTATGTCTTACAGGGTATCTACCCTGGGACAGCTTATCCTGCGGGGCTTCTCTGATTTCTCAGCGCTGGAGGCATTGCTCCGCTCTGAGGAACAGTACACATGCTGAGTCTGACTCCACTTACAGTGGAGTCACACTCCGGTACAGTGTTGTGATACCGCTTCTCAGCTGACGCTGAGCGTGGCCACAGTTGGGTATCCACGGCTGTTCCCCACGCTGCTGCTCTGGTTACAGGGACGGCGGCGTGAGAGTCCAGCTGTCAGCCAACTGTTCACACTGAGCCGTGGCAGTCATGTATGATGGTGCGGCAGGCCACTTGCCCTGACTCATTGTACTGTCACGCTTTGCAGGTGCATTACATGGCATGAGTAGTTCTAACCACTCTAACTCGTGCACTTACAGATAAATGCTGCTGTTACCCAACACCTTCACTCACTGTTTTGCTCAATATTAATACCAATTCTACCATTATACAGCCCCCTGTCATACAGTATAGCTATGATGATTTTCTTGTTATACAATTGACAGCAGTGTAGCCATAGGCTGCGTCACACGCTGTCGCTCTGGTCCTCAGAGACCTCAACATGAGGGCGTAGTCAGCAGGCTCGTGTTCACACTGTGCTGTAGTGCAGCTGCATGGTAGTGCAATTGGCTATCATTGCCCTATTTTCTGCACTGCCACTGTCTGAGATTACATGCTTGCCACTCTGGAAGCATAATCTCATGTGTTCCTCATTTGAAACACTATTGATAGCAATACAATCTACAATTCATAACAATATTATACCACACTATATATGGCCTACAGGTATGTGAGTTTGGGGGTCACTCACACATACCTTATTGCACCATTGGACTTTTAGTTTAATTGTCTATTTTAATGTATATCAATAAAAGTTAATTATTATTATTAGATCACAAACTTTTTCCTCCTTCCCTTCCTCCATACATATAGAGATGGGAGCCATCAGTGAAGAGAAGTTTGGGATAAACTGCTGTTAGAAGTTGGCGAATCCCAAACGCTGTATGGACCACAGACCCTAAGGACGTGGCCATTCCAGGACGGACTTTACTCTCTCCGGATCCATCTTGAGGCCTTGATCCGAGATGATGTAGCCCACTAAGGGCAGGGAATTCTTTTTCAAAGTGCACTTCTCCAGCTTGGCTCCGATGAGTCGTCGGATCTGGAGAGAAGATCAAAATATCATCGAGATAGACCACAACACAGATATAGAGGATATCACGGAAGATATCAGTGATGAATTCCTGGAAGACTGCGGGAGCGTTACACAGACCGAAGGGCATCACCATTTATTTGTAGTGCCCGTCTTGAGTGTTGGATGCCGTCTTCCACTCGTCACCCTGAAAATAAAAGTTGTAAAAAATACAATAAACATTTCAAGTAATAAAATAAAACACAATCGCCCCCTTTTTCCCTTATCAAGTCATTTATTATTGAAAAAAATTATAAACCATATATATTTGATATCTCTGCGACCGTAACGACCGGAACTATAAATATATGATGTTATTTATCCCGCGCAGTGAACGGTGTAAAAAAAAAGCGAAAAAATACTGCCATAATTGCCGATTTTTTGGTCAATTTGTCTTCCAAAAATTGAAATAAAAAGTGATCAAAAAGTTGCATGTATCCAAAAATGGTACCTATAAAAACTATTACTCGTCTCACAAAAAAACAAGCCCTCATACAGCTCTATCGACATAAAAATTAAACCGTTATGGTTCCCACAACTTGGCGACAGAAAAAATACATTCTCTTTACAAAAGTAATTTTATTGTGCAAAAAGTTGTAAAACATAAAAAAGTGCTATAAATTAGGTATTGCCGGAATCGATCTGACCCGCAGAATAAAGTTAATATGTAATTTATTATGCATGGGGAACGCTATATAACAAGAACTAAAAAAAGATGCCAGAATTGCTGCTTTTTTTCAACTTGCCTCCCAAAAAAAAGGATAAAAAGTGATCAAAAAGTCACATGTACCCCAAAATTGTACCAATAATAACTACAGTTCGTCCCGCCAAAAAAACAGCCCTCATACCACTACGTCTATGAAAAAATAAAATAAGTTAAAGGGGTTGTCCAGAACATTTTTTTTTCTAAAAAGTGTCCCCCAGCCTTGGTTTGCCTTCCCTAAAATCCCCTATTAAACTTCTAACCAGTTTCTGTTTGATCTCCATTGTCACTGCTGCTCTTTCTGTTTGTTTACATCCCTTGCTTTTGGTCCTGGCTGTTTCCTGTCTTGTAACTCACCATACCCATGATCCCCTGCTGCATCTGAGGAGACAGCTTGCATCCCGCCTTCCTCCAAAGCATCTCAGCTATTTTCATACTGCCATGCCCCTCTATGTTCACAGGTCCTTCCCTGCTCTAATTCCAGGCAGCTCACTCCCTGCACACGGTCTTACACACTAATAATCATTATCCTTTGTGCCTCCATCTATCGCTGATCTAAGTACAGGCACCCATCTCCCTCCCCCACCTCTTTCACAGCCTGATAAATGTAAGTCTGCCCACTCCACCTATGTCAGACATCTTGGTACACAAAATCCAGTCAGCACATTTTACTCACCTGCTGCTGGATCTGTTCCAAGAGATCCTGTATTAGGCCCTGTTCACACTGAGTTTTTTGCTGGCAGAAAATTCTGCCTTAAAATTCTGTCTTGAATTTTGAGGCAGATTTTTACCAGCCTGCACGCCGCTTGCCGCGTTTTTTGTCCACGGCCATTGAACGCCGCAGGCAAAAACGCAGCGAAAAACGCTTTCTCTTCCTTCCATTGATGTCAATGGGAGGTCAGAGATTTAAACGCCCGAAGATGGGGCATGTCGCTTCTTTTTCCCGCAAACAGGTTTTACCACTCGCAGGAAAAAAAACGCCTCCGTCTCCCATTGAAATCAATAGGAGGCATTTTTGGAAATTTTTGGCGTATTTTCCGACGCGGTTTCCGCGTCAAAACGTGTCAAAAAACGTCAGAAAATGCCGCCCATTAATTTTAATGGGAGACGGAGGCGTTTTTTTCCAGCGAGCGGTAAAACCGGCTCACGGGAAAAACGAAGCGACATACCCTATCTTCGGGCGTTTACTCCTGTGACCTCCTATTGACATGAATGGGAGGCAAAGAAAGCGTTTTTCGTGGCGTTTTTGCCCGCGGCGCACAATGGCTGCGGGCAAAAAACGCTGTGAAAAACGTGGCAAACGGCGTGCAGGCAGATCAAAATCTGCCTCAAAATTCCAGACGAAATTGAGGCAGTGTGAACAGGGCCTTACAGTGAAGCAATGCCACACAGCCCCCCTGTAAGCAATGACACACAGCCCCCTGTAGCTAATGCCACACAGCCCCCCTGTAGGTAATGCCACACAGCCCCCCTGTAGGTAATGCCACACGGCCCCCCTGTAGGTAATGCCACATGGCCCCGCTGTAGGTAATGTCACACGGCCCCCCTGTAGTCAATGCCACATGGCCCCTCTGTAAGCAATGCCACATGGCCCCCCTGTAGGTAATGCCACATGGCCCCCCTGTAGGTAATGCCACACGGCCCCCCTGTATGTAATGCCACACGGCCGCCCTGTAGGTAATGCCACACGGCCCCCCTGTAGGTAATGCCACACAGCCCCCCTGTAAGCAATGCCACACCCTCCACTGTAGGTAATGCCACACGGCCCCCCTGTAGGTAATACTACATGGCCCCGCTGTAGGTAATGTCACACGGCCCCCCTGTAGTTAATGCCACATGGCCCCTCTGCAATCAATGTCACACGGCCCCCCTATAGTTAATGCCACATGGCCCCTCTGTAAGCAATGCCACACGGCCCCCCTGTAGGTAATGCCACATGGCCCCCTTGTAGGTAATGCCACACGCCCCCCCCCCTGTATGTAATGCCACACGGCCCCCTGTAGGTAATGCCACACAGCCCCCCTGTAGGTAATGCCACACAGCCCCCCTGTAGGTAATGCAACACAGCCCCCGTGTTGGTAATACCACACAGCCCCCTTGTAGGTAATGCCACAGAGCCCCCTTGTACATAGTCACCCCCCTTCCTGTAGGGGACGGCTCCAGAAGTCCCTCACTTCAGTGTCCATATATGGACAGTGAAGTGAGGGACTTCTGCTGGATCGGAATCCCCGGCCACAGTGGTGGGTATTCTCTTCAGAAGTCCCTGACGTCATTGTGTCCATATATGGACAGTGAAGGCAGGGGCTTCTCCTGGAGCAGAATCCCTGGCCACAGCGGTGGGGATTCAGCTTCAGAAGTTCCTGACATCACTGTGTCCATATATGGACAGTGAAGGCAGGGACTTCTCCAGGAGCGGAATCCCTGGCCACATCGTCGGCTGCTGTGGCCAGGGATTCCGCTTTAGGAGCAGTCCCTGACTTCACTGTCCATATATGAAATTGAGGCAGTGTGAACAGGGCCTTACAGTGAAGCAATGCCACACAGCCCCCCTGTAAGCAATGACACACAGCCCCCTGTAGCTAATGCCACACAGCCCCCCTGTAGGTAATGCCACACAGCCCCCCTGTAAGCAATGCCACACAGCCCCCCTGTAGGTAATGCCACACGGCCCCCCTGTAGGTAATGCCACATGGCCCCGCTGTAGGTAATGTCACACGGCCCCCCTGTAGTCAATGCCACATGGCCCCTCTGTAAGCAATGCCACATGGCCCCCCTGTAGGTAATGCCACATGGCCCCCCTGTAGGTAATGCCACACGGCCCCCCTGTATGTAATGCCACACGGCCGCCCTGTAGGTAATGCCACACGGCCCCCCTGTAGGTAATGCCACACAGCCCCCCTGTAAGCAATGCCACACCCTCCACTGTAGGTAATGCCACACGGCCCCCCTGTAGGTAATACTACATGGCCCCGCTGTAGGTAATGTCACACGGCCCCCCTGTAGTTAATGCCACATGGCCCCTCTGCAATCAATGTCACACGGCCCCCCTATAGTTAATGCCACATGGCCCCTCTGTAAGCAATGCCACACGGCCCCCCTGTAGGTAATGCCACATGGCCCCCTTGTAGGTAATGCCACACGCCCCCCCCTGTATGTAATGCCACACGGCCCCCTGTAGGTAATGCCACACAGCCCCCCTGTAGGTAATGCCACACAGCCCCCCTGTAGGTAATGCAACACAGCCCCCGTGTTGGTAATACCACACAGCCCCCTTGTAGGTAATGCCACAGAGCCCCCTTGTACATAGTCACCCCCCTTCCTGTAGGGGACGGCTCCAGAAGTCCCTCACTTCAGTGTCCATATATGGACAGTGAAGTGAGGGACTTCTGCTGGATCGGAATCCCCGGCCACAGTGGTGGGTATTCTCTTCAGAAGTCCCTGACGTCATTGTGTCCATATATGGACAGTGAAGGCAGGGGCTTCTCCTGGAGCAGAATCCCTGGCCACAGCGGTGGGGATTCAGCTTCAGAAGTTCCTGACATCACTGTGTCCATATATGGACAGTGAAGGCAGGGACTTCTCCAGGAGCGGAATCCCTGGCCACATCGTCGGCTGCTGTGGCCAGGGATTCCGCTTTAGGAGCAGTCCCTGACTTCACTGTCCATATATGGACAGTGAAGTCAGGGACTGCTCCTGGAGCGTAATCCCCGGCCACAGCTTCGGCAACGCTGTGGCTGGGGATTAAGGATTCCGCTCCTCCTCCTTCTAACATGCACTCCAGTGCGAGGGCTCCAAGAGTGAAGAAGGAGGAGGAGGAGCGGTGGACGACGAGACAGGAGGAGGAGGGGGCGTGTACTATGATTGATGATGCTCCGTGTCTTTGCTCAGCCTGCACATCCTGCTGTGTAAAGACGCGGAGCGTCATCAACTAGGTCTACAGGTGGCGGTACCAGAGGAGGCGGAGCTCTGAAGAGCTCATGAAACATCCGCCCGGCCCACTGCCTGTAAATGTAGTTGATGACGCGCCGTGCCTTTCTCAGCCAGAAGTGCTGGCTGAGCAAAGACACGGTGCGTCAGAGGAAATAAAAAATTAACCCTGGGTGCGGTCACGTGACCGCAGATCAAAACAGGGTAATGCTGGCACAGATAAATAGACACTATATTAGAAATGTTATTAAATATGTCTAATTAAGTTAAAATTGCAATAAAATTTATTCCTGGACAACCCCTTTAACCTCTTCCCGCATTTTCACGTACATGCACGTCGGGGAATGCGACTGGTTAGCGCATTCCCACGTGCATGTACGTGATGCAGTTAAACTGTCACAGCGCCGCGAGACGCGGTGACAGTTTACTGCAAACTGCTGTCCGAGACAGCTTAGCAACAGAGCTAGCTGACAGGGGACCAATGAAAGTGGGCCCGTGTCGGCGATCGCTGTGATAGGTCTGTCAGTGTAGACAGACCAATCAGAGTTAGTGTGACGTAGGCAGGGCTAGTTTTTCTATAGTCTCCGTCTCTGATCTCCTCTGTTGGTTTTGAGAGATCAGAGACGGATTCTAATTTAAGTTGTGAACAAATTATACCCCCAGCCTGTTCAGTCACCCCGACAGCCTGATCAATCACCCCCAGTGCTGACCAGTCACCCCCACAGCCTGATCAGTCACCCCCACAGCCTGATCAGTCACCCCCAGTGCTGACCAGTCACCCCCTGTACTGACCAGTCACCCCCTGTGCTGACCAGTCACCCACACAGCCTGATCAGTCCCCCCCTGTGCTGACCAGTCACCCCAACAGCCTGATCAGTCACCCCCTGTGCTGACCAGTCACCGCCTGTACTGACCAGTCACCCCCTGTGCTGACCAGTCACCTCCACAGCCTGATCAGTCACCCCCTGTGCTGACCAGTCACCCCCTGTGCTAGACAGTCACCTCCTGTGCTCCATTAGCACATCCCTGTGCCCCATCAGCAAATCCTTTTGCCTAATCAGCACTCCAGTGTGCCACATCAGGACCCCATTGTATCCCATCACCCCTTCAGTATCGTCTGTTGCCTAGTGACAGGCATCACTGAATTAGTTCAGTCAGCCAGACTGCGTGTGTTTTTTTGTTCTTGTAAAAATATTTTAAAAAAATATTTAAAAAAATATTAAAAAAATATACAGTGAAGGAAATAAGTATTTGATCCCTTGCTGATTTTGTAAGTTTGCCCACTGTCAAAGACATGAACAGTCTAGAATTTTTAGGCTAGGTTAATTTTACCAGTGAGAGATAGATTATATTTAAAAAAAAACAGAACATCACATTGTCAAAATTATATATATTTGTTTTCATTGTGCACAGAGAAATAAGTATTTGATCCCTTTGGCAAACAAGACTTAATACTTTGTGGCAAAACCCTTGTTGGCAAGCACAACAGTCAGACGGATTTTGTAGTTGATGATGAGGTTTGCACACATGTTAGATGGAATTTTGCCCACTCCTCTTTGCAGATCATCTGTAAATCATTAAGATCTTCAGCTCCCTCCATAAGTTTTCTATGGGATTAAGGTCTGGAGACTGGCTAGGCCTCTCCATGACCTTAATGTGCTTATTTTTGAGCCACTCCTTTGTTGCCTTGGCTGTATGTTTCGGGTCATTGTCGTGCTGGAAGACCCAGCCACGAGCCATTTTTAATGTCCTGGTGGAGGGAAGGAGGTTGTCACTCAGGATTTGACGGTACATGGCTCCATCCATTCTCCCATTGATGCGGTGAAGTAGTCCTGTGCCCTTAGCAGAGAAACACCCCCAAAACATAATGTTTCCACCTCAATGCTTGACAGTGGGGACGGTGTTCCTTGGGTCATAGGAAGCATTTCTCTTCCTCCAAACACGGCGAGTTGAGTTAATGCTAAAGAGCTCAATTTTAGTCTCATCTGACCACAGCACCTTCTCCCAATCACTCTCAGAATCATCCAGATGTGCATTTGCAAACTTCAGATGGGCCTGTACATGTGCCTTCTTGAGCAGGGGGACCTTGCGGGCACTGCAGGATTTTAATCCATTACGGCGTAATGTGTTACCAATGGTTTTCTTGGTGACTGTGGTTCCAGCTGCCTTGAGATCATTAACAAGTTCCCCCCGTGTCGTTTTCGGCTGAGCTCTCACCTTCCTCAGGATCAAGGATACCCCACGAGGTGAGATTTTGCATGGAGCCCCAGATCGATGTCGATTGACAGTCATTTTGTATGTCTTTCATTTTCTTACTATTGCACCAACAGTTGTCTCCTTCTCAGCCAGCGTCTTACTTATGGTTTTGTAGCCCATTCCAGCCTTGTGCAGGTCTATGATCTTGTCCCTGACATCCTTAGAAAGCTCTTTAGTCTTGCCCATGTTGTAGAGGTTAGAGTCAGACTGATTAATTGAGTCTGTGGACAGGAGTCTTTTATACAGGTGACCATGTAAGACAGCTGTCTTTAATGCAGGTACCAAGTTGATTTGGAGCGTGTAACTGGTCTGGAGGAGGCTGAACTCTTAATGGTTGGTAGGGGATCAAATACTTATTTCTCTGTGCACAATGCAAATAAATATATATAATTTTGACTATGTGATTTTTGTAATTTTTTTTTTATATAATCTATCTCTCACTGGTAAAATTAACCTAGCCTAAAAATTCTAGACTGTTCATGTCTTTGACAGTGGGCAAACTTACAAAATCAGCAAGGGATCAAATACTTATTTCCTCCACTGTATATTAAAAAAGTTTGTTAGTGAGCGACAGGGATAGTAAATTAGTTAGGGATAGTATCAGACTAGCTTGTTAGAGTGTACGTGGTGTAAGGTTAGGTACTGTCAGGGTTAGTTAAAAATAATTTAGCATTAGGGTATTAGGTAGGGCTAATTAGGGTTAGAGGTTCAGGGAGTTAAAAACTATTACAATGACAAAGCGAGTGTTCACTGCTGAAGAGGCGTACGCCTTATTCTGTGCAGAGTCAGAGTCTGACAGTGGAGATCAGGTGACATTTTTGATGTAGTCATCCTCAAGTGACACATCTAGTGATGAATCCCCCCGTAGACGTTCTAGGGCTAGTGTGCAAGCACAACCAAATTCAGATGCCCCTGAGTTTATTTCCCCTCATAATTATATGCCCCAGGTGCCTGAATTTACTGCCACCCCAGGCACTACTGGATTCAGAGAGATAGATTTTTTTAAATTATTTTTCTCTGATGAATTAATTTGTCTTATGGTACAGCAGACAAATATTTATGCGGCACAATTTATTGCCCGCAATCCCAACAGTTACTATGCCAGGCCCCAAAAATGGACCCCTACCAATGCAAATGAAATACTGAAATTTTGGGGCCTGCTACTTAACATGGGCATTACAAAAAAGCCCTCTATTCGCTCCAATTGGAGCACTGATATGCTACACCATTGCCCACTTTACCGCCTCACCATGCCTAGGGCTCGTTTCGAGATCCTGCTACGGTTCCTGCATTACAACAATAATGAGGAATGCCCACCCACAAATGACCCCAGTTTTGACAGACTGTTCAAAATTAGACCTGTAGTGAACCACTATTTAAAGAGATTTACACCCCACAAAAATGCATTGCAGTGGACGAATCCTTGGTGCATTTCAAGGGCAGGCTACACTTCCGCCAGTACCTGCCCAACAAAAGGTCTAGGTATGGCGTCAAGCTGTATAAAGTGTGTGAAAGTGCGTCTGGATACACTTTTAAATTCAGAATCTATGAGGGAAAAGATTCTGCAATAGAGCCCCCAGACTGTCCCCCTGTCCTAGGAATAAGTGGGAAGATAGTATGGGATTTGCTGCACCCCTTACTGGACCAGGGATACCATCTATTTATTGATAACTTTTATAATAGTGTCCCCCTTTTGAAGTGCCTTGCTGCTAGAGGAACCGCAGCATACGGCACAATTAGGAGAAACCAAAAGGGTCTCCCCAAGGACTTTGTAGATCATACAGTGCGCCAAGGGGAAAGCAAGGCTGTTTGCAGTGACAATTTGCTGCTGGTCAAATACAAGGACAAGCGTGATGTCCTTGTATTGACCACTCTCCATGCAGATCGATCCAGCCCTGTCCCAGTGCGAGGAACCACAGAGCAGACTATCAAACCTGTGTGTATCCAGGACTACAACCAGTTCAGGGGAGGGGTGGATCTTTCAGACCAGGTTCTGCAACCCTACAATGCCCTCCGAAAATACCTGACACATATGGCACTATATAATTCCTTTGTTCTGTATAAAAGTGCAGGCCATAGGGGGACTTTTCTTGATTTTCAAGAAAAAATTATTAAAACTTTGATTTTTGGAGACCAGGAAGGGGAGAGCGACAGTGGAAGCAGCAGTGCTTCTGGAATAGTGGGCTCAAGAATTGTTCATGGGCAGCATTTCCCTGCTGTACTTCCCCCCACTGAAAAGAAAAGGGGGCCCCAAAGAAGGTGTCGAGTGTGCTCGATGAGGGGCATTAGGAAAGACATCACTCACTACTGTGAGACCTGCCCCTCTAAACCGGGCCTCTGCATTCGAGAGTGCTTTCGAATATACCACACCTCTGTTGATTTTAATTAAGTCACTTTTCTTCCTGCCTTCTCCTATCGCCTGGGTATTTACTTTCTAAAATTTATTTTATTTCCCATTTTGTCCCAATTGACATTTAAAAAAACAAAACAACTACCAAATAAAACTAAAAATTCCCATTATACCCCTAGATGAATACCTTGAAAGTTTCAATTTTATTCAAGGAGGCATTTTATGAATTTTCTAAATGTTCTGGCACCCGTGTTGCATAAAATCTTACGAGTAAGAAGTGGGCCCTAAAAACCTCCTGGTACTCCTTCAATTCTGAGTTCTGATGTGCAATCCTGACATCCCAGTACAACCACTAACTAGAACTAAAAATTTCCATTATACCCCTAGATGAATATCTTGAAGCACAGGAGAAAAGGCACACTAAATATTAAGGCCTCAAATTTTGTAGGGTCTAAATACTCACTACACACCTAGATAAAAAGCATAAGGGTTATAGCTTTCAAAATGTGACCCTATGTTGTCCTGAAATGGCATATCTTTTTTTTTTTTTTTTTCAAAATGTGAGATGACCTGTAATGACTATGTCCTGGCGCACAAAGCTCAATTTGTTTTACTGTATCGTGAAATGGGCATATTTTTTTTATTTGGAGGTTCTCTAATAATCGAGCTGTTCCATATCAATACACCATGGGCTTTACTACAGTTTTATTCGGGTTTTTACTGGATCTCTTACACCCGACAATACTTCTGGCAATACTGACATTATTTTGGGGACAAGTTATCCTTTACTGTTCCTATAGATGGTTTTGGACACTGTCCCTTTATATATTCTGTAGGTGATTGGTTGTTGTACGCATAACTGTTCCTACCTTGCCGGGCAGGTGTCTGTTATGGTGTACCGCGTCGCTTGGTACGTTCGTCCTTTATATAGGGATTGATGAGGCTAAAAAGACGTTGTATGACCAGTCACTATAAAAAATAAGATGTCATCATAGCCCTACAGGTGTTTTTATCTCGTGAACAAACTCCAGTTTGCCACATAGTTGGATACGTTTTCCTCAATTTTTTTATAAATATATTGCCTTTCACTCCAGAACAGTTGATTTTTCCCACTACAATTTATTATATATCAGACTAGAATGCTGTTCACAACGGCATCAGAATGACACAAATGTGGGACAATTGCTTTCTTAGCAAGACATAGTCAAACAGTCAAATGCATATTTCAGGACATGCCTCCTTTATGAGAACATAGTGGTCAGCATGCTCACTACACTCCTGAATAGCTTAAGGTGTGTAGTTTTAAGAATGGGTCATTTCTTTGGGGTTTCTATCATTCTGTCAGTTCAAAGCCTCTCCAAATGTGCATTGGGGCCTAAAACATTTTCAAGCAAAATTGGTGCCCTGAAAGCTACCAGGTACTCTGTTCCTTTTGGGCCCTGCCGTGTGTCCAGGCAGCGCATTAGGGCCACAATGGGGGTATTTTTGAAAACAGGAGAAACAGGGTGATAGATTTTGTGGTGTGATTCTTCATTTTCATGTTCACTTTACAAAGAAATCGGTCTACAAACTGATACTTTTATGAAAAAAGTGAAATTTTATTTATTTTCACCTGCTATGCATTAAATTTAGTAAAAAACTGTGGGGTCAAAATACTTACTATACCCCTAGATAAATACCTTAGGGGGTCTAGTTTTCTAAATGGGGTCGTTTATGGGGAGTTTCTATCGTTCTGGCAGCTCAAAGCCTTTCCAAATGTACAGTGGGGCCTAAAACATTTTCAAGCAAAATATGAGTCCTGAAAGCCTCCGGGTGCTCCCTTCCTTTTGGACCCTGCCGTGTGTCCAGGCAAGGGATTAGGGCCACAATGTGGGTATTTTTGAAAACGAGAGAAACAGGGTGATAGATTTTGTGATGTGATTCTTCATTTTCATGTTCGCTTTACAAAGAAATCGGTCTTCAAACTGATACTTTTATGAAAAAAGTGACACTTTTTTTTTAGTTCACCTGTTATGTATTCAATTTAGCAAAAAACTGTGGAGTCAAAATAATTACTATACCCCTAGATTAATACCTTATGGGGTCTAGTTTTCTAAATGGGGTCATTTGTGGGGTTTTCCATCATTCTGAGACCTATGAGCCTCTGAAAACCTGGCTTGGTGCAGGAAAGCAAAATGTACTTCAAAATTTATAAAATGATTATTCAATTTGTAAGTCCTCTAAATTGCTGAAAATTTATTTTATTTTTTCAAAAGTGCTGCCAAAATAGAGTAAAGAGATGGAAATATATATTTAACAAAAAAAATTGTACAGTATGTGTGTACATATGTGACATATTGCAGTTAAAAATAGGGGAAATGTTAATTTTTACAAAATTTCTTCAATTTTTCTATTTTTTAATTAATCTCCGCAAATTGTATCAGTCTACTTTTACCACTAAAATAAAGTACAACATGTGACGAAAAAACAATGTCAGAATTACTTGGATATTCAAAACTTTCGCAGAGTTATTCTCTGATAAAGTCGGACATACCAGATTTGACAAATCAGGCTTGGTCATTAAGGTCCAAACTAGCTTTGTCATTAAGGGGTTAAGGCTGCAATAAGTCAGGAAAGAAAAATATGCAGTTGTGCAGCCCGAGGGGAACATTTCTTCTGTTTCAAGAGGCGAATTATCAAGGCACTAAAATTAGGGAACCAGGAAGGGCCAAAACATATCTGCTGGAAGCAAAGGCGCCCGTATTATACCAGGACAACACTTAACAGTAAAATTCCCCAAACTGCAAATGTGCAGAGTGTGGACCAAAAGGGGGATAAGAAAGGACATTTATCAGTGTGACACCGGCCTGTGCAGAAAGGATTGTGTCACAGCTTAACACACATCTATGGATTATTTTATAATTTTTTTACCTTATTATTATACCACCTGACTATGTCCCTGATGTACTCTGAGACTCCAAACAAAACTACTACCAAGCAAAATCCACCCTCCAAAAATCAAATGGCACTCCCTCCCTTCTGAACCCTACAGTGTGTCCAAACAGTAGTTTACTTCCACATATATGGCATCGCCATACCCAGGAGAACCCTTTTAACAATTTTTGGTGTGTGTCCCCAGTGGCACAAGCTGGGCACGACATATTTGCCACTGAAATGGCATATCTATGGAAAAATTTAAATTTTTACTTTGCACCTTCCACAGCGCAATCATTTATGGAAAAGATCTGTGGGGTGAAAATGCTCACTACACCCCTTAATAAATCCCTTGAGGTGTGCAGTTTCCAAAATGGGGTCACTTCTCAGGTGTTTCTTTTATTATTTCACATCAGAGCTCTGCAATTGTGAACCAATACTGTCTAAGTTGCCAACCTAGGCCTCAATTTTACATGGTTCTCTTTCACTCCTGAGCCTGGTCGAATGTCCAGGCAAAAGATTAGTGCCTCATGTAGGCTGATTCTAAAACCGGGAAACACAGCATAATAATTAGAGAGCTGTCTTGTTATGGTGGCACAAGCTGGGCACCACATATTGACATATCTATTGAACAAAATCCAATTTTCACTCTGCAACATCGAGGGTACACCAATTTCTGCCAAACACCTGCGGGGTTAATATGCTCACTACACACCTAGGTGAATACCTAGAGGGGTGTTGTTTCCAAAAGGGGTCACTTCTTGGGGGGATCCACTGATTTGGTCCCACAGGAACTTTGCAAATGCGACATAGCGCCCAGAAACCAAAGGCAGCAAAATCTGTACTGAAAAAGCAAATGGCGCTCCTTCCCTTCTGAGCCCTATTCTGTGACCAAACAGCAGTTTATGACCACGTGTGGGGTATTGCCGTACTCAGGAGAAATTGCTTTACAAGTGTTGGGGGTTCTTTTTTTTCTTTATTTGTTTAGAAAATTAAAAATTTTGAGCTAAATTTACGTCTTATTGAAGAAAAATGATTTTTTTTATTTTCTCTGCCCAATTCTAATAAAATCTATGAAACACCTGTGGGGTCAAAATGCTCACCACACCCCTAGATGGATTCTTCAAGGGGTGTGGTTTCCTAAATGGAGTCACTTTTTTGGCGTTTTCACTGTTTTTGTCCCTCAGGGGCTTTGCAAATGTGACATGGCCTCCGCAAACCATTCCTGCTAAATTTGAGCTTCAAAAGCCAAATGGCGCTCTTTCCCTTCTAAGCCCTGCCATGTGTCCAAACAGCCGTTTATTACCACATATGGGGTATTGTTTTACTGGGGAGAAATTGCTTTACAAATTTTGCAGTGCTTTTTCTCCTTTAATCCTTGTGGAAATTAGAAAAAATTAGCTAAACCTACATTTTCTTTGAAAGAATGTAGATTTTAATTTTCACGGCCTATTTCCAATAATTTCTGCAAAAACCCTGCGTGGTCAAAATGCTCATTTTACCCCTAGTTAATTTCCTCAAGGGCTGTAGTTTCCAAAATGTGGTCACTTTTGGGGGATTTCCACTGTTTTGGCACCGCAAGAGCACTGTTTTGAATACTTTGAGGAGTGAAGTTTTTAAAATGGGGTGACTTTTGGGGGATTTCCACTGTTTTGGCACCGCAAGAGCCCTGTTTTGAATACTTTGAGGGGTGAAGTTTTTAAAATGGGGTGACTTATTGGGGGTTTGTAATAAATAAGGGCACATTTAGACGTAGCCGAATTGCTGTTGAATTCCGCTGCGGACAGTCCGCAGTGGAATTCTGCAGCAGTCGTTTTTTACATTTCTTTCTATACATTTTTAGGAAACTTAGTTCAGACGTTGCAGAAAATAACTGTGCGGAAATTAGCCTGCGGTGCAGATTTTTCCCTCCGCAGCATGCTCATTACATTGTGGAGAAGAAGTGGAATTTCACTGCCGATTTCAGCTTTTGCAATGCAAACACTTAAATCTGTGGCAAGTCCGCTGTGATTTCTGCAACGTCTCAATTACATGTCAAATATGCAAATGTTGGTGCAGATTCGTTGCGTAATTGCCCCGAATCTGCACCAACATTTGCAGCGGGAAAATTCTGCCACGTCTGAACATGGCCTAAGGCCCTAAAATCGACTTGATTTTATCTACCAGTTTGTAATGGGTGTAGCTGAAACACCTGAACTTAACAATTAGGCCTCATTTACACGAGCGTGTGCGTTTTGCGCTCGTAAAAAACGCAGCGTTTTGCGTGCGCAAAAGGCACTTGACAGCTCCGTGTGTCATCCGTGTATGATGTGCGGCTGCGTGATTTTCGCGCAGCCGCCATCATAGAGATGAGGCTAGCCGACGTCAGTCACTGTCCATGGTGCTGAAAGAGTTAACTGATCGGCAGTAACTCTTTCAGCACCCTCGACAGTGCATTCCGATCACCATATCGAGTAACCTGTTTAAAAAAAAAGAGGTTCGTACTTACCTAGAACTTCCCGGCCGTTGCCTTGGTGACGCGTCCTTGGTGACGCGTCCTTGGGGACGCGCCTCTCTTGACATCTGGCCCCACCTCCCTGGATGACGCGGCAGTCCATGTGACCGCTGCAGCCTGTGCTTGGCTTGTGATTGGCTGCAGCTGTCACTTGGACTGAATTGTCATCCCGGGAGGTCAGACTGGAGGAAGAAGCCGGGAGTTATCGGTAAGTCAGAACTTTTTTTTTTTTTTACACGTTCACGTATATTGGAATCGGAAGTCACTGTCCAGGGTGCTGAACCAGTTTAACTCTTTCAGCACCCTGCACAGTGACTGTCTCCTGCCGGGTTCGGTCAAAACGAGTTCGGCCGAACCCGGTAAAGTTCGGTTCGGTCATCTGTAAGACACTCCGTTCGGATGTTTGTAAACAGAAAAGCACGTGGTGCTTTTCTGTTTACATTCAGTTTGACAGCTCTTGCGCGAATCACGCAGTTCGCACGGAAGTGCTTCCGTGCGACCTTCGTGGTTTTCACGCACCCATTGACTTCAATGGGTGCGTGATGCACGAAAAACGCAGATTTATAGAACATGTCGTGAGTTTTTTTCAGCGCACTCACGCTGAGCAAAACTCACGGACTGTCTGCATGCCCCCATAGAGTAATATAGGTGCGTCGCACACGCGTATATTACGCTAGTGTAAATGAAGCCTTAGGCTGCTTTACGGTGTATCATAATAGAATAAAATAATGCTTGTGTTAGTGGTATGTCTGCATCTTGGGTATATTTGAAAAGATATTAAGAGGGATTTAAGATGGATTCATGTTATATGTTAAAGCATACCTAAATTTTCAGGTGACTTCTTTATAGAATAAGTGTGTACATGCGCAGTAACACTATTTCTTTTCCAATATATGACTTATATTCTACATTTGTTAGCTGTTTTCTCCTCTGCAAGCTCAATCTCTAATTCTCAGTTGTCTCTGAGCTAGTGGGCGGAGCCTAATGGCTATCATGTCTTCTATACACTGCACACATAGAGATAAGAGCAGAATTCTCCTATTCTATCTATCACATATTCAGAAGCTGCAGCAGCATGGAGATTATATAGCTGTAATGAGCAGTGTAGATTAGAATCCAGCACTGGGGTGACATAAAAATCTTACCAGCAGCCTGTATCTTTCTCACTCTGCTCTTGCTTGCTCCCCTGCTCCCCCTCCCCTTTCTATAGACATTTATGCAGCGTGTCTGTTGCTGACTCACTCTCACTCTCTCTGCTCCCTCCTCTTGCTTCCTTCTCCATAGACGTGTATAGGCAGACAGTGGAGTGCCAGTGCAGACCTTCTGTTCTGCAGCCATCAATTCTGTTCTGTAAACAAGGATGGACTTTGCTTGAAAGCAGGGGGTGGACAGCCGTTTACAGGAAGGAAAAAACAACTTGTGGTAGTAACTTCACACTGAATTTGCATGGATAAAACAATTAATTTTAACAGTAAGTAAATGACAAAGTTAATATATCAGGTATACTATTAGATTAGCATAAGTTGTTTGAAAAGTTAATGTCCATTTAATAGTTTTAAGTTTGGTTGCAATGATAAGGCAAAATGTCAAATAAAATAAGTAAGACAATTTGAAGTAAACTCTGACTATGGCTTACAACCCTTTTTTTTTTTTACCTGTGTGAATAAGTGCACTGGCTTACTTATGTGCTGGGGAGCTTCTTCTGCTTATTAAAAAAATTTACAGCACAAACTCATGATCAGCATCACATGAACTATAAGATTCTGCCCATAAATAATGTAGCATGAATTATCAGACAGGTTCACAGAAGCTACATTTACTTTGTGCAGCTTCCACCTATTGTATTTTTTAGCCTGTTTCAATGGGGATGCCAAGAAACCGCTTGCATTCCTGTTTGAGTGACCGCCATTCAGTGCATTTAGCTACATGAAGTTCATTAGAAGTTCTATCACCTACACAAGACTTTTTCACTATGCTGCACAGGGTTGTTTTAGGTCTTACCCCATTTGGCAACAAGAAATATAGGAAGATTGCACAAGAAATCATACAACTTTAGTATAAAAATGAGCAAAGGCAAGCAGAAATTTGCAGGAACAAGAAGGATAGTAAGCTATTGCAATATCTGGAACCATAAGATATAGTATGTTTATGGAGAGATTTTGTAAAGGATCTGCCAGGCACAGCTTCTTTATCTACGCCCATAGGTAATCAGTCTGCACCTGCTTCTAGGTCTGTGAGACTGACTCCATCTTCCACCACTCAGGATGGCAGGCTTAGGAGTGGGAGAGCCTATCGCAGCCTGGCCAGACGGAGCTAGCTCCTGCCCTCTGTCTATTTATACCTGCCTTTCCTGTTCCTCCTTGCTTGTGAATCTTCTCTGTTGGTTTCCTGGCCCTGCTGCAGCTTCTTGTACTATTTGTCCCTGCTTCGTATTGACCCTGGCTTGTTGAGTACTCTCCTGCTCTACGTTTGGTACCTCGTGCTCTCCTGGTTTGACTCGGCTTGTTCACTACTCTCCTGCTCTGCGTTTGGCACCTCGTACTCTCCTGGTTTTACTCGGCTCGTTTACTACTCTTGTTGCTCACGGTGTTGCCGTGGGCAACTGCCCCGTTTCCCTTAGGTTCTGTGTTCCCTTGTCTGTTTGTCTGTCGTTCACTTATTGAGTGTAGGGACCGTCGCCCAATTGTACCCCGTCGCCTGGGCGGGTCGTTGCAAGTAGGCAGGGACTGAGTGGCGGGTAGATTAGGGCTCACTTGTCTGTTTCCCTACCCCCATCATTACATATTCACAAGCCTATATACCTAGTCTACCCTGGTCCCTGACACTACTATGGACCCCCTTGAGACCCTGGCTCAGCAAATGCAGGGTCTCTCCCTACAGGTCCAGGCCCTGCCTCAGAGGGTCAACCAGCCTGATGCTACCATAGTAGTGCCCCTCACCTCTTGAACCCCACCTCAAGTTGCCTGACCGGTTCTCAGGGGACCGGAAGACTTTTCTCTCCTTTCGGGAGAGTTGTAGGCTCTATTTTCGCTTAAAGCCCCACTCCTCAGGTTCTGAGAGCCAGCGGGTGGGTATAATTATGTCCCGGCTCCTGGAGGGGCCCCAAGAATGGGCCTTCTCCTTGGCTCCTGAAGCCCCTGAACTTTCCTCCATTGATCTTTTTTTTTTCTGCTCTCGGACTCATTTATGACGAGACTGACAAGACTGCCTTTGCCGAGAGTCAGCTGGTGACCTTACGTCAGGGTAAGAG
Organism: Rhinoderma darwinii; assembly: GCF_050947455.1. Taxonomy (NCBI): domain Eukaryota; kingdom Metazoa; phylum Chordata; class Amphibia; order Anura; family Rhinodermatidae; genus Rhinoderma; species Rhinoderma darwinii. The sequence continues at coordinate 461,283,614 of NC_134687.1, forward strand.
ACCTGTTGAGGAGTATTGTTCTGACTTTAGGAAGTGGTGCGTAGCTTCTCGGTGGAATGACCCTGCCTTAAGGTGCCAGTTTAGGTTGGGCCTGTCGAACGCCCTGAAAGACCTGCTAGTTAGCTACCCCTCTTCTGACTCCCTAGACCAGGCTATGGCTTTAGCGGTACGACTTGACCGACGTCTCAGGGAACGACGACTTGAACGTCTTGGTGTTTTCTCCTCTGACTCCCCCATGATGCCTCCCGAGGTTCCGTTGCTTCGTTCTTCCACGGAAGACTCGGAGGTACCTATGCAACTCGGGGCCTCCGTGTCCCCCCAACAACGTAGAGAGTTCCGCAGTAAGAATGGTCTCTGCTTCTACTGTGGGGATGACAAGCATCAAGTGAACAACTGTCCTGGGCGTAAGAATAAGCAGCCGGAGGAACTTCCGCGCCTAAGTGATCATCGGGGAGGTCACTTGGGCGCACAGGTATTTCCCGTAAATATGAAACGTAATAAAATCTTGCTTCCCTTTCAGGTCTCCTTTGGTGGTAGGTGCCTTCGTGGATTCAGGGTCTTCTGCTAATATCATGTCTGTGGAATTTGCTATGTCTCTAGCTATGCCTTTGATTGATTTGCCTAAACCTGTCCCGGTAGTGGGTATCGACTCCACTCCTCTTGCTAATGGTTATTTTACACAGCATACCCCTGTTTTTGAACTCCTTGTTGGCTCCATGCATTTGGAGCAGTGCTCTGTACTGGTGATGCAGGGATTATCGTCCGATTTGGTTTTAGGCCTTCCCTGGTTGCAGTTGCATAATCCCACGTTTGACTGGAATACTGGGGATCTTAACAAATGGGGTAATGAATGCTTGACGTCATGTTTTTCTGTTAATTCTATTTCTCCCCCTGAGGAGGTGAACACGCTACCTGAGTGTGTTCAGGACTTCGCTGATGTTTTCTCTAAGGAGGCCTCCGAAGTGTTACCCCCTCATAGAGAATACGATTGCGCTATCGATTTAGTACCAGGAGCTAAGCTCCCTAAGGGTAGGATATTTAATCTCTCTTGTCCCGAACGTGAAGCCATGAGAGAGTATATCCAGGAATGCCTGGCCAAGGGTTACATTCGCCCCTCTACTTCTCCGGTAGGTGCTGGCTTCTTCTTCGTTGGGAAGAAGGATGGTGGTCTTAGGCCATGCATTGACTACCGAAACTTGAATAAGGTCACTGTGAGGAACCAGTATCCCCTTCCTTTGATTCCTGATCTCTTTAATCAGGTTCAGGGGGCCCGATGTTTCTCTAAGTTTGATCTACGGGGGGCTTATAACCTTATCCGCATCAAAGAGGGGGATGAGTGGAAGACTGCGTTTAACACGCCCGAAGGTCATTTCGAATACCTCGTCATGCCCTTTGGGTTGTGTAATGCTCCCGCGGTCTTCCAGAATTTCATAAATGAGATTTTAAGAGACTACCTGGGGGTATTTCTTGTAGTGTACCTTGATGACATACTTGTGTTTTCCAAGGACTGGTCCTCCCACATTGAGCATGTCAGGAAGGTGCTCCAGGTCCTTCGGGAAAACAAACTGTTTGCGAAGACCGAAAAATGTGTGTTTGGGGTGCAGGAGATACCATTTTTGGGTCAAATCCTCACTCCTCATGAATTCCGCATGGACCCCGCCAAGGTCCAGGCTGTGGCGGAATGGGTCCAACCTGCTTCCCTGAAGGCATTACAGTGCTTCCTGGGGTTCGCTAATTATTACAGGAGATTTATTGCTAACTTCTCGGTCATCGCTAAGCCTCTTACGGATCTCACTCGCAAAGGTGCTGATCTCCTCCACTGGCCTCCTGAGGCTGTCCAGGCTTTTGAGGTCCTTAAGAAGTGCTTTATCTCGGCCCCGGTGCTGGTTCAGCCCAACCAAATGGAGCCGTTTATCGTGGAGGTTGACGCGTCCGAGGTGGGAGTTGGGGCTGTCTTGTCCCAGGGTACCAGGTCCCTCACCCATCTCCGTCCCTGTGCCTACTTCTCCAGGAAGTTTTCGCCCACTGAGAGTAACTATGATATTGGCAACCGCGAACTCTTAGCCATTAAATGGGCATTTGAAGAGTGGCGCCACTTCCTGGAGGGGGCTAGGCACCAAGTAACGGTCCTTACCGACCACAAGAATCTGGTTTTCCTAGAATCTGCCCGGAGGCTAAACCCGAGACAAGCTCGATGGGCGTTATTTTTTACCAGATTCAACTTTTTGGTTAACTATAGGGCTGGGTCTAAAAATATTAAGGCTGATGCACTGTCGCGTAGCTTCATGGCCAGCCCTCCTTTGGAGGAAGATCCTGCTTGTATTTTGCCTCCAAGTATAATCATTTCCTCTATTGATTCTGATTTAGTCTCTGAGATTGCGGCTGATCAAGGGTCAGCTCCCGGGAACCTTCCTGAGAACAAGCTGTTTGTTCCCCTGCAATTCCGGCTAAGGGTACTTAGGGAAAATCATGACTACGCACTATCTGGTCATCCAGGCATCCTGGATACCAAGCACCTCATTGCCAGAAACTATTGGTGGCCTGGGTTGCCTAAAGACGTTAAGGCCTACGTCGCCGCTTGTGAAGTTTGTGCTAGGTCCAAGACTCCCAGGTCCCGACCAGCAGGGTTACTACGTTCTTTGCCCATTCCCCAGAGACCTTGGACCCATATCTCCATTGATTTTATCACCGATTTGCCTCCATCTCAAGGCAAGTCGGTGGTGTGGGTTGTAGTAGACCGCTTCAGTAAGATGTGCCACTTTGTGCCCCTCAAGAAACTACCCAATGCTAAGACGTTAGCTACCTTGTTTGTCAAACACATCCTGCGTCTCCATGGGGTCCCTGTCAATATTGTTTCTGACAGAGGGGTACAATTTGTTTCATTGTTTTGGAGAGCCTTCTGTAAAAAGTTGGAGATTGATCTGTCCTTCTCCTCTGCCTTCCATCCTGAAACTAATGGCCAAACTGAGAGGACTAATCAGTCTCTAGAACAATATTTAAGGTGTTTTATCTCTGACTGTCAATATGATTGGGTCTTATTCATTCCCTTCGCCGAATTTTCCCATAATAACCGGGTCAGTAACTCGTCAGGGGTCTCCCTCTTTTTCTGTAATTTTGGGTTTAATCCGCGGTTTTCCTCCGTTTCACCTGGTAGTTCCAACAATCCCGAGGTAGAGGTCGTTCATCGGGAACTGTGCACAGTCTGGGCCCAGGTTCAGAAGAACCTAGAGGCGTCCCAGAGCATACAAAAAACTCAGGCAGATAGAAGACGTTCTGCTAACCCCTTGTTTATGGTCGGGGATCTGGTGTGGCTATCGGCAAAAAATTTGCGCCTGAAAGTCCCGTCCAAGAAGTTTGCTCCCCGGTTTATAGGGCCATACAAGGTCATTGAAGTCCTCAATCCTGTCTCCTTCCGATTGGAGTTGCCCCCATCTTTTCGAGTACACGACGTGTTTCATGCCTCCCTCCTTAAACGCTGCTCCCTGTCCTTGGCTCCCTCTAGGAAATTTCCGGTCCCTGTTCTCACCCCTGAGGGGGTAGAATTCGAGGTGGCAAAGATTGTGGACAGCAGGATGGTCCAAGGCTCCCTCCAGTACCTGGTCCATTGGAGAGGATACGGGCCTGAGGAGAGTACGTGGGTACCCGCCCGGGATGTTCACGCTGGGATATTGGTCAGGAGTAGAGATGAGCGAACTTATCAAAAGTTCGGTTCGGCTAGTTCGCCGAATTTCACAAAAAAGTTCGGTTCGGACCGAACTAGTTCTGACCGAACCTGTCACTTACGTGCGCCGAGCATGCTACTGTCCAGGGTGCTGATAGAGTTAATGGGCTGCACTAACTCTTTCAGCAACCTTCACAGTACATGCTCGGCGCGCGGAAAATACCATTTAAATGTAATAAAAAAATAAAAATTATACGTTCGTACTTACTTTCCTCCTGTCCGGCCTCCAGCGATGACGTTTCATCCCTTTCGCCGCTGCAGCCAATCACAGGCTGTAGTGGCGGTCACGTACGTCAGGATGACGCTTCATCCCACGTGACCGCCTCTGCAGCCAATCACAGGCTGCAGCGGCGACATGAATGAAACGTCATCGCTGGAGGCCGGACAGGAGGAAAGTAAGTATGAACGTATTATTATTATTTTTTGGCATGTATGTATGTTGGCATGTATGTATGTATGTATATCTGTGCATGTATGTTTGCATGTATGTTGGCATGTATGTATATATGTGCATGGTTGTATGTATATTTGCATGTATGTATGTATGTATGTATGTATGTATGTTTGCATGTATGTATTTTTGCATGTATGTTGTCATGTATGTATGTATGTATGTTGTCATGTATGTATATATGTGCATGTGTGTATGTATATTTGTATGTATGTATGTTTGCATGTATGTTTGCATGAATGTATGTTTGCATGTATGTATGCATGTTTGTATGTATATTTGCATGTGTGTATATATATATATGTATGTATGTATGTTGTCATGTATGTATGTATGTATATATGTGCATGTATGTTGGCATGTATGTGCATGTGTGTATGTATGTATGTATATTTGCATGTATGTATGTTGTCATGTATGTATGTATATATGTGCATGTATGTTTGCATGTATGTTGGCATGTATGTATACATGTGCATGTTTGTATGTATATTTGCATGTATATATGTTTGCATGTGTGTATGTATGTTTGCATGTATGTATGTTTGCATGTATGTATGTTGTCATGTATGTTTGTATGTATGTTGTCATGTATGTATGTATATATGTGCATGTATGTATGTTTGCATGTTTTTATTTTTGCATGTATGTTTGCATGTATGTTTATATATATATATGTGCATGTATTTATGTTTGCATGTATATTTGTGCATGCTTGTATATATGTATTATGTATCTTTGCATGTTTGTTTGTATGTATGTTTTCATGTGTGTGTGTGTATGCATGTATGTATGATAGTTTGCATGTATATATGTGTGTATGTTTGCATGTATGTATATTTGCATGTATATATGTGCATGCTTGTATATATGTATGTATGTATGTTTGTATATATGTATGTATATTTGTATATATGTATGTATGTATGGCCATGTATGATACTGTCTGCTGGCGCCCTGTATCTAAGTCAACTTCACGGCAGGCTTCTATACATGGTATAACAGTCAGTATCACACATTAAACTGAATCTAAGCCTACGACATGTTTTATTTCATTATTTTATTTTTTTACAGGTTTGGTGTTTGGACTACGTCGGTTTCGAGGACTACTTCGATGACGTTTTTTTTTCTACAATAAAATGGTTAATGAGGGTTGTGTTGGGGGTGCTTTATTTCAATAAAATATTTTATCTATATCTTTGTCTTTTTCTTTTCAAATTTTATTATTACCACTTTAGTAATGGCCGCTGTCTGAGTGACAACATCCATTACTAATGCGAGGCTTAGTGTTAGCCGGTGCAGAGGCTAACACTAACCACCATTATTACCCCGGTACCCAAAACCACCAGGGGTGCCGGGAAGAGCCAGGTACGATCCAGTACCCGACCATCTGTTGTGATGGTCGGGCTCTGGGGCGGCCGCAGGCTGGTATTATGAGGCTGGGAAGGGCCAAAAACAGTGGACCTTCCCACCCTTGTAATGCTAGGCTGCTGCTGCTGTGTTGTATCTGGCTGGTTATAAAAGTGGGGGGGACCCCACGTCATTTTTTTAAATTATTTATTTATTTACATTTTTTTTTTTTAAAAAGACATGGGGTTCCACCCAATTTATCATAACCAGCCACATACAACACAGTGTTATTAGCCTGGGAATGGACAAAACCAGTGGCCCTTCCCACCCATGTAATGCCAGACTGCTGCGGCCTTGTATATGGCTGGTTATTAAAAATGTGGGGGACCCGTCTATTGCTAAATTTGTTAAATTCCAAAAAAAAAACGACGTGGGGGTCCCCCCCATTTTTATAACCAGCCCGATACAACACAGCAGCAGCAGCCTAGCATTACAAGGGTGGGAAGGTCCACTGATTTTGGCCCTTCCCAGCCTCATAATACCAGCCTACGGCCGCCCCAGTACCCGACCATCACAACAGATGGTCGGGTACTGGATCGTACCAAGCTCTTCCCGGCACCCCTGGTGGTGGTGGGTACCGGGGTAATAATGGGTGGTTAGTGCTAGCCTCTGCACCGGCTAACACTAAGTACCGCCTTAATAATGGACGCTGTCAATCAGCCAACTGCCATTATCTAGGCACTAATAAAGTTTGAAAAAAAAACACAAAGACAATTCTTTTTTATTGAAATAAGAAATCCCCAACAAAACCCTCGTTAACCATTTTATTAAAATTTGAAAAAACGCAGATCTACGCAGTAGTCCAACGAATCGTAGATGTAGTCCAATCGGTACATCAAAATCTGCAACAACATAAAAAAACAGTTATCAATGTGAACAATACCAATACTTCTACTCTCCTACACACACATATATACACGCACACACACACAAACAACCATACACAGACACACATATATACACAAACACAACAAGATATACACACACACATAAACAGACAAACACATATACACGAACTCACACATATCCAAACACACACACACACACACACACACAGTTATACACACATACACGAACACATATACACAAACACATATACAAACAAAAACACACATACCCAAACACACATATACACAAACACATATACACAAACACACCCATATATACACACAAACACACACCCATATACACACATATACACATATACAAAAACACACACAAACATCTACACACAAACATATACACAAATACACCCATATATACACAAACATATACACAAAACACATATACACAAACACACCCATATATACACACACACATATAAAAACAAAAACAGACAAAGTCACATACCCAAACACACATATATACACAAACACACATACACAAACACAGTTTCTTTTAAATGCTGCTGGGGAACCCGCTCGATCCACTATATAAGGCTGCGCTACAGTGCAGCATTTAAAAGAAACAGGATCCTGACCTGTCCATAGAGTTTAAGGCAGCACAGAGTATTTCAGGAGATGAGCGTGCAGATTCAGTGCTGCTGCGAACTCTGCTCTTACCATTACGTAGCTCTCAGTCTGTTACCTCTCCTCCACTCCTGTCCTCCAGAACACCTTCACATGATTGGCAAGTCACCACGTAATGGTAAGAGCAGAGTTCACAGCAGCACAGAGTATTTCAGGAGATGAGCGTGCGGATCTTGTGCGGGGTGGTGACTTGCCAATCATGTGAAGGTGTTATTGAGGACAGGAGTGGAGGAGAGGTAACAGACTGAGCTACGTAATGGTAAGAGCAGAGTTCACAGCAGCACTGAATCTGCACGCTCCTCTCCTGAAATACTCTGTGCTGCTGTGAACTCTGTTCTTACCATTACGTAGCTCAGTCTGTTACATCTCCTCCACTCCTGTCCTCTATAACACGTTCACATGATTGGCAAGTCACCACCACGCACAAGATCCGCACGCTCATCTCCTGAAATACTCTGTGCTGCTGTGAACTCTGCTCTTACCATTACGTGGTGACTTGGCAATCATGTGAAGGTGTTCTTGAGGACAGGAGTGGAGGAGAGATAACAGACTGAGAGCTACGTAATGGTAAGAGCAGAGTTCACAACAGCACTGAATCTGCACGCTCATCTCCTGAAATACTCTGTGCTGCCTTAAACTCTGTGGACAGGTCAGGATCCTGTTTCTTTTAAATGCTGCACTGTAGCGTAGCCTTATATAGTGGATCGAGCGGGTTCCCTAGCAGCATTTAAAAGAAACAGGATCCTGACCTGTCCACAGAGTTTAAGGCAGCACAGAGTATTTCAGGAGATGAGCACGGGCAGCCGTTCGTTTTTCCGAGCCGTGCTCCCATCATGCACACGACCGTAAAAACACCCGTTATTGCGGGTCGTAATTACGACCCGCAATAACGGGCTCATAGACTTCTGTTACCCACGGGTACCTTTCCGTATTCTCACGGGAAGGTGCCCGTGCCGTTAAAAAAATAGAACATGTTCTATTTTTCTATTTTACGGGCCGTGCTGCTATAATTATAATGACAGCACGGTTCGCAAAAGCGGCCGGCTGCCCGTGGCCGGCCGGCCGTGCTCGTAGTTACGAGTCGTAATTACGAGCACGGCCCGTAAAATAAAAAAATAGAACATGTTCTATCTTTTTAACGGCACGGGCACCTTCCCGTGAGAAAACGGGAAGGTACCCGTGGCTAACAGAAGTCTATGGGCCCGCTATTTCGGGTCGTAATTACGACCCGTGATAACGGGTGTTTTTATGGTCGACTCGTGTGCATGAGGCCCCGTAATGACGGGTGGCTACATGTGTGCACCCATCATTACGGCAGCGTTGCTAGGTGACGTCAGTAAGGGTATGTGCACACACACTAATTACGTCCGTAATTGACGGACGTATTTCGGCCGCAAGTACCGGACCGAACACCCTGCAGGGAGCCGGGCTCCTAGCATCATATTTATGTACGATGCTAGGAGTCCCTGCCTCTCCGTGGAACTACTGTCCCGTACTGAAAACATGATTACAGTACGGGACAGTTGTCCTGCAGAGAGGCAGGGACTCCTAGCATCGTACATAAGTATGATGCTAGGAGCCCGGCTCCCTGCACTGTGTTCGGTCCGGTACTTGCGGCCGAAATACGTCCGTCATTTACGGACGTAATTAGTGTGTGTGCACATACACTAAATAGTCACTGTTCAGGGTGCTGAAAGAGTTAACTGATCGGCAGTAACTGTTTCAGTACCCTGGACAGTGACTACCGATCACAGTACCTGTAAAAAAAAAGACGTTCATACTTACCGAGAACTTTCTGCTTCCTCCAGTCCGGTCTCCTGGCCGTTGCCTTGGTGACGCGTCCCTCTCGACATCCGGCCCGACATTCCTTGATGACGATGCAGCCTTGTGAGCGCTGCAGCCAATCACAGGCTGCCGCGGCCTCTGCAGCCAATCACAGGCTGCAGAGGCCTCTGCAGCCAATCACAGGCTGCCGCGTCAGAAAAGGTCGGACTGGAGGAAGAAGAGGGACTCGTTAACAAGACAACGACCGGGTACGTATGAAATGCTTTTTATTTTATTTTTAATCAGCAGCCTCTTTTCTCTATCAGTGATTGATAGAGATAAGTGGCTGCCGATTTGTATAATGTTTTTGACCGGGTTCGGTCAAAACGGGTTCGGCCGAACCCGGTGAAGTTCGGATTCGCTGCGAACCGAACTTTACCGGAAGTTCGGACCGAAACCGGGTTCGGTTGTCCCGGTTCGCTCATCTCTAGTCAGGAGGTTCCACCTTCGTTTCCCCAATAAACCAGGTCCACTTAGAAAGGGTCCGGTGGCCCCTCATAAAAGGGGGGGTACTGTAAAGGATCTGCCAGGCACAGCTTCTTTATCTACGCCCATAGGTAATCAGTCTGCACCTGCTTCTAGGTCTGTGAGACTGACTCCATCTTCCACCACTCAGGATGGCAGGCTTAGGAGTGGGAGAGCCTATCGCAGCCTGGCCAGACGGAGCTAGCTCCCGCCCTCTGTCTATTTATACCTGCCTTTCCTGTTCCTCCTTGCTTGTGAATCTTCTCTGTTGGTTTCCTGGCCCTGCTGCAGCTTCTTGTACTATTTGTCCCTGCTTCGTATTGACCCTGGCTTGTTGACCACTCTCCTGCTCTGCGTTTGGTACCTCGTGCTCTCCTGGTTTGACTCGGCTTGTTTACTACTCTCCTGCTCTGCGTTTGGCACCTCGTACTCTCCTGGTTTTACTCGGCTCGTTTACTACTCTTGTTGCTCACGGTGTTGCCGTGGGCAACTGCCCCATTTCCCTTAGGTTCAGTGTTCCCTTGTCTGTTTGTCTGTCGTTCACTTATTGAGTGTATGGACCGTCGCCCAGTTGTACCCCGTCGCCTGGGCGGCTCGTTGCAAGTAGGCAGGGACTGAGTGGCGGGTAGATTAGGGCTCACTTGTCTGTTTCCCTACCCCCATCATTACAGATGTTTCATACTTTATTCTTGTTATTACTCCACCACTATGTGCATTTCCATTTATGTAAATTATGATTCATGGAAAGGCAAGGACAATTCAGTCGCATTTACTGATCCTGCTTTTACCCCTGTCAATATTCAAACAATCAGTTCTTTAGTATCTTGGGTATTGGCATCCTGTAGAGCAGAATTCTATTCTTGAGGTGTTTGCTGTAAATCAACCTAGTCCTGTTAATTTTTTTTATGTACATGTTTATGAGGGATATGATGAATTGATTCATTATCTCACAATACATCTGAACAGCCGTGTTGCCTTTTTAGACCCCCACAGAGCTCAGAGCATTTTAATGCAATGCATCTGTTACATTTGTTCCAGAGAAGAAATACATTAAAAATGTTCTTCTCTTTTGCAAAACAACCATCATTTTGTCATCAAGTTTGGTGTGATCACTTGGTAAAAGAAGCAGAACACCTACAGTCAAGGGAACACATTTTTTTGTCTGTCTTTTAATATAAATTTCTTTATATCTAATATAGACAGGGCTGGATTCAGGCTTAGTATTGCCATGGGCCTGGAGAGTGGCTATAACTATACTGTATGAATAATAACATCATTATTGGAATCTACATTGTAGGATGTTCTTTTTAGTTATTTTCCAAGGACCAGCTCAGTGGCAAACACAGAAGACATGGGGTCCCATAGCAAAGATTAAACTGGGCCGCTAATTATGGTTGGAGGTTTTGAAACCTAGGACAAAATGGCCTCTTTTTGGATAACCCTTTTCTAAATTCCCCACTCTCTTGTTTGCTGTCAATGTAGTTCCTCTTGAGAACGAAGTCCTATATAGGTTCTCATAACCTAATAACAAAGGGGACAAGACTATTCGGGACTGGCCCCTTAGCAGCTTCCTGGGTTGCGTCTATAGGATGTACACTCTGGGACCAGCCCTAGTAGCCATAACTGTTTTGTAGCAATCATATGGCCTAAGGGTGAAGTCAAACAGTGAAAATTGTATTAATAGAAAGAGTATAGGCACAGGTAATCTTTTTGGTGGCTGACCACATTGCACAGCAAATAGCCACAAGTTGATAAAGAATAATAAAAGAGTAACAAAATTGCCTTTTGTTACTGTCATCTATTCACAGACACATATTATTTATTGGGCCTGAATATCTATCTGCTCAGATGATACCACTGCCAAAACAAAGGCTGCTTTTACTATCTCAAATATCCTTCTCATCTGCCTATATTATCATATAATATCAAATGTCTTTATAATTGTAGAGAGTTTGTAAAGAACAAGCCTGCACTTAATTGGTAAATAGTAAAGATAATATTGGGAGCATTTTACTAGTCCCATGTAAAACTTACTGTATACATAGTTGGCCTAATGGATAGTACAGTAGTATGGATCATTTTATGGAACCACATATCTATGAGTCTTGGTTAGAATATTTGAGTGTTTGTATGTTCGTGGCCTTCCCCCCAGTGGACTCCAAATTCTAATTAATCACCTTCAGTTCATATATAAATGTGCTTTGTGACCATCAAATTTTATTGCTCACGTAGGGAGGTACAATAGAAGTTCACCTGTCGGGTTTAAAAAATTTATACTGGCAGCTTAACTCTGAAGGTCAATGCAAGATGGAAAATATTGAGAGCAGCCAGACAGGGACATCAAGTCCTTCTCCTCTGCATTACATGTACTGAATGCCAAGTGTTATTCATTGTGTCAGTGATCTCTATTAATTATTGGCATGTAATACAGAGTCCATGTTCTCTTTACATTAACAAGGAAAAGCAGTTGTGATTTTACTATTTTACCAATACATATTTGGAATATTTTAATCAAAAGTACGAGTTGAAAAGTAATGTCTTCAATTCTATTGAATTTTGCAGTTATGTGGATCATCACTATATTTTCTTTGCACTATATTTTACTTTGTCATTCCTCTTAATTGAAATGAACCTGCCATACAAATTTGAGAATCTAATTAGTTTCCTGGTATCGTAAGTAATTCCAGATGCAATAATTGACTGTGCAAAAAAAATCTGATTATTTTTACATTCCAACCTTAGCTCAGTACAGTCAGTAATGCTGGTTATCACATGTATTTATTATTATGTCCTGTTGCTTATATGGCATTAACATATTCTGCAGTGCTGTACAGAGATTCCCATTATTCACATCAGTCCCTGTCCCCTATCTAGGGCCAATTTCCTAGGAAGCCAAATAACCTAATAGTATGATTTTGGAGTGTGAGAGGAATCTGGAGGAAACCCACGCATACACATGGAGAAGATACACGCTCCATTGCAATATTGCTCTTGATCAGACTCGAACCTAGGATACTAGTGCTACAAGGAAACACCACTGGCTACCACTGAACCAACAGAAAAAAACTATTTTTTTCAGGATATACAGGACCCACGAATGAAAATCCTGCAAATATTCGGTCACTCTCTTTTTATGCAGCATATACATTTATTTTTCAGCTATGCTATTAAATAAGTTATATACTTTAAACTACTTAAACAGGGGCGTAACTAGGAAAGACTGGGCCCCATAGCACACTTTTGACTGGGGCCCCCCCTCCCCCGGGTGTCACACAACCCCCCCCCCCTTGAAGATAGCGCCTTTTTTACAAACCCCCCCCTTTTGATAACGCCATACAGCCCCCCTGTAGATAACGCCATACAGCCCCCTTTGTAGATATCTACAGAGGGGGCTGTATGGCGCTATCTACAGAGGGGGCTGTATGGCGTTATCTACGGGGGGGCTGTATGGCGTTATCTACGGGGGGGCTGTATGGCGTTATCTACAGGGGGACTGTATGGCGTTCCCTACAGGGGGGGTGTATGGCGTTCCCTACAGGGGGGGTGTATGGCGTTCCCTACAGGGGGGGCTGTATGGCACTATCTACAGGGGGGGGCTGTATGGCGCTTTCTACAGGGGGGCTGTATGGCGCTATCTACAGGGGGGCTGTGTGGCGCTATCTAAAGGGGGGCTGTATGGCGCTATGTACAGGGGGACTGTATGGCGCTATCTACAGAGGGGGCTGTATGGCGTTATCTACTGGGGAGGGCTGTATGGCGTTCCCTACAGAGGGGGCTGTCTGGCGTTATCTACAGGGGGGGCTGTCTGGCGTTATCTACAGGGGGGACTGTATGGCGTTACCTACAGGGAGTCTGTATGGTGTTCCCTACAGGGGGGGTCTGTAGGGAACGCCATACAGCCCCCCCCTGTAGGGAACGCCATACAGCCCCCCCTGCCCTGTAGGGAACGCAATACAGCGTCCCCCCCCTGTAGGGAATGCCATACAGCGTCCCCCCCATAGGGAACGCCATACAGCATTCCCCCCCCCCCGTAGGGAATGCCATAAAGCCCCCCCCCACCCTGTAGGGAACGCCATACAGCCCCCCTGTAGGGAAAGCCATACAGCCCCCCCCCTGTAGGGAACGCCATAAAGCCCCCTCCCTGTAGGGAACGCCATACAGCCCCCCCCCTGTAGGGAACGCCATACAGCGTCCCCCCTCCCAAAAAATGTGACCCACAGTGTGTCCTAATAAAAGACATGTATCCCCTATCCACAGGAGAGGGGATACATGTGTGATCGCTGGCAGCGATAAGGAGAGCGGGGGACTGAAAGTCCCCTGAAGTTCTCCATGACTAACCTCTGACTTCCGGCGTCTGCGCAGCTCACTAAAAATGAAAGGAGCGCTGGTCACGCATGCGCACAAGCGGGACCGGCGCTCCATTAATTTCTCCGGAGCTGCCGACACAGACCCCGGAAGTCCGAGGTTTGTGATGGAGAACTTCAGGGGACTTTCAGTCCCCCGTTCTCCTTATCTCTGCCAGCGATCACACATGTATCCCCTCTCCTGTGGAGAGGGGATACATGTCTTTTGTTTACTGGCAGAGCGGGGAGATACCTCCCTGCTCTGACGTACTGTTCAGTGGCGTCCCGCTGTAGCAGCCATAGCGGCAGCTAGCGGAGCCTCCGGCCATGGTGGGGGCCCGTGCCAGCGGGTGAAACGGGCACCTCATGCCGCGGGCCCCGTAGCAGCCGCTACTGCTGCTACGGCGGTAGTTACGCCACTGTACTTAAAGATTTGTTAAACATTCAAGGAGAAATTAACACAAAACTTGTGTTATCATTCTTGTTGCTAGGTCTAGGGTACCCAAGGTAATACACAACCAGGAAGGGCAGCAGCTTAGGAGTCTTCTGCCTACCACAGATAAGTGGTCTAGCTGGAGCATTCTCGTATGCTGTTTGCTCCTGTCCAATCTCTATGATGACATCTTCAGCTCCCTGTCAGAATAGGAGGGAACAAAACTATTGAACAATTTTCTAAGACCATCTCTATAACAATAACGGAGCTTGGCTATAGGTGAAGTACCTACGCATCATCAGGGAAGGCCACTAAACTACAGGTCACCAGGAAATGTCATTAAATCACTGGGTCACCAAGGAATGCCAACAGTATGCAATGGGAATATCTCCTGGTGTTTTGGGATATCACAGAAAGGTTGAAGGGAACACAGTGGGCATTTTACTGGCAGTATAGTGTATACCTATTGGTGATCTTACCACCTGTGATACACATGCAAGCACACATCGATCAGTGATTTGTCAGTTTATTTTGAAGGCTATGAAAACCTTTGGTGACATTTTTTAATGTAATGTATGTGTTTTCTATACTAATAATTTTTCTAATATAGTTGTATTAATAATATTGCTTTGTTTTAGTACTGCAGCTTCTATGTATCCACTATACATAGAAGCTGCAGAACGCCGCTGTAAGACTAATCTGTTAGTCAACTGGACTGTTGGCTCGTCTAACAGCGGCTCCCGTGTGCCTCTGACACAAAATATAACCTTAATACTGATTCTAAGTTACCTAAGATTTGATAAGTGTTAGGGCTAGATTGTGTGTCAGAGGCACACAGGAGCTGCTGTTAGCCGAGCTGTCAGTCCAGCTGACTGATGGACTCGGCTAAAGCACTAAAACGAAACAACATTTTTAATAAAACTATATTCAATAAAATAATAATTATGCAAAAACACATACATTAGAAAAGAAAAAAAAACATCAAAGGTTTTCATAGTCTTTAAAGTGATTTCATTCAAAATAACAACCTTCACAGACCAGAAAACGGCCATCTGAAATGGCTAAGGTATGGCCAGCTAACGTCTTGTGTGTACTTAACAGGTTAAACGTTTTTATCACACCATATTTTCCTTTCAATCCTGCTCTCCTTGAAATCCAGATATTTCTGGCATAAATCCACACTCATTTTTTAAGCTGTCTTTTTCCATTTGCTTCACAGAAAAGCCTCTGCGTCAGAATTATGGCAGGATCAATCGTGATTGTATTATCCTAAAGGCCTGGTTTTCATGGGCATGTTGGCTTATTGGCAATCAGAAACTAATTTTCTCTGACACATCACGTTGCGTTTAATGCAAGAGAGACCTATTTATGGCATCTGATTGCCATAATATAAATTGCAATATGTAATAATACAAAGCATTGACTGAAAGAACAACAATAATGTTTCAGACAGCTTTATCACCCCTCACATGAGTCTCTTTCCTTTCTAGTGCTTGTTTTATACAATAGGAGACTGGGATTGTGGATTTCATGTTCACACCCTATGTATGTACTCGTGAAACTAAATATAAATTATTTCAAGTATATGTTTGAATGACTAATATTTCATATATGTACTAATTATTAACAATAGCTGAATCTTGTACATATTAAAAATGTGTCATAACATAATCAATTGATTTAAAAAGATTTTCTGAGCGATAACAATGATGGCCTAGCCTCAGGAGAGATCATCAATGTGTGAGCAGTGGGGGACAAAAATCATCAAAAAGAAGAAATCGTAGAATGGGCTAGCTTCAAAATACTTAGATAGGTCAGGTAAAACCAATGTTAGTCTTTCCATCATACCTCTACTCAAATCAAACTTTTTGTTAATTTAATGGGGTTGTCTCATGAAGACAACCCCTTTTTAGATGGAAGCCTGTGAGATCAACAACTGATCGCTAAGTTGCCAGATTTTCTAACCCCTTGGAAATCTGCTGTTATTGCCAGGGGAAGAGGTATCTGGCAATACATCTGTAGCGTTACATTCCGGCTATTCAGATGGCCGACCATAGGATGCATGGATGAGCTGGGACTGTTAGAGCAGGAGCTGCTCTTACAAAGCGTCTCTCTATTCTAGCTCATACAGGGAGGATCTGAGCAGGAACCCCTCTATGACATATGGACCTATGGACAGGGGATGTCTTTTTTAAAATATGGTTTGGATTGGAATAAACCTCCCCCTATGACTATGGCCTTATTTCCCTTGTTAAATGGTATGTACACTGTCACGGGGCACGTGGGAAATGAAACTGTCACGGGGCCTGCAGAGGATGGTGTGAACCTACTGTGTCACCAAAGGATTTCACTTGGGGCTAAACCAGGGAGAGTAGTCTAAGGGAACCCCAAGTATTCACCCTTTAAGCCCTATATAGGGATCTGGACTTCACTGCTGGGGAATCCCAGTTTGCTACCCCAGAGTAGTCTTTTTTTTAAACAGCCAATGCAAACAGGCGCAGTACAAAAATATGAGACAGAATGCAAGGTGAGTTATAGCAAAAGTCAGGGCAGGCGCAGACGGCACTCACGATGGTAGAGCAAAAGGTCAGGGCACACAGTTGCGGTTCGTCATGGGTTGCAAGCAAGAGGTCAGGGGAGGCGGCAGGCAAGGATAGTCAAAGGTACAGGCAGAGGTCAATCACAGAAAATCCAACAAAATATAACATAGGGAAACACTGGATTAGCTAGGATGAACCTAAATGCTACGGTAAGGTGTAACAGAAAAGGAGGTCCCTTTATACCAAAGAAAGCTGGGTAGCAAATAGGGCATAGGCTGGGCCTTTAAGACTGCAAGGGTCAGCGCGCACTAAGAAGAGCAGACGGAGAGCGGCGATGATAGAGGCCACAAGCAGACCTGACATAGGGAGATACGCAGCACCGAACAGAAACCAGGAAACTCCATGAAGTGGCATACGGCGGCGAGGAGCGGTAGCAGCGGCCATTTATTACACTTTTGCTAAATTTTATTGCTCCAATAAAATAAAAATACATTTTAAAAATGAAGCAACTTTCGCAAATAGACGTGATTAAAAATAACAATAATAATAATTATAAAAATAAAATTAATAATACCAAATGGCGCCTTTCGTAATAGATCATTATAATACTCTTTAGTTTTGCATAGCATACATGACCATTTATACCTTACATGCAAATACAGAACTAAATATTAAGAAATTCAGGCTTGAGTGATCATATAATTTATCAGACACTGTTTAGAACTGCAAAATATCATTACATACTATAATGCCTTGCAGATAGTGCGACAGATGTGTATTAAACAGAAGGAGGTGTTAATTAGACCATATAATTTCTAAATACTATGACATGGGTTTATTTTCCCCCTGTCAGTTTCTTGACAATCTATTGATGATTCCACCCAGTCTGGCTGAAATAGAAATGGGGGAAGGGAAAAAAGCATATGGCATATCATGAATGCTTCTATAGGTAAGCAGTATCCAGCTGAGGATATTAATCAGGGAGATGAATTCATCTTATAAGAATGGAGGGAAACACAGCAGGTAAGAAAAAACATTAAACCAATTGGATCTATGCTGCTAATATCAGCAATAGAAAGTACACAAAATATGAGTTTGCACTTGTTGAATGTATGGTTGTTCCCCTTAAACAGATGTCTGAACAAACATAGCAATATTGTTCCTTGGCAGTCATTTATTGGCCAAAACCAGCCACTGGGATTTTGTCAAATCATATTGAAAATCTATTCTTTAGGGATTCTAACAATATAATTGGGGTCTTAGTTTGGGATCCATGGGCAATACATTCTCTTTTGGTGCCCAAGGCATGGGTTTCAGAATGTGCCCCCACCCTCGGCACCTGGCTTTATGTATGATAGCTGTTGGATGAACAAATGTTCAGACCATAGCTATCAGCCCTTATTCATTCAGTAATATGCACGTTTGGCTCTGCTGAATATGCATGTTATGTTGTAAGGCTAAGTTCACACTACAGCTGGGTTCACACACCCTATATACGGACGTAATTCGGGCGTTTTAACCTTGAATTTCGTCCGAAAATACGGCTACAAAGTGCTGGCAAACATCTGCCCATTCATTTGAATGGGTTTTATGATGTACTGTGCCGATGGTCATTTTTTTTACGCGCCGCTGTCAAAAGACGGCGCGTAAAAAAGACGCCCGCGTCAAAGAAGTGCATGTCACTTCTTGGGGCGTAATTGGAGCTGTTTTCCATTGACTCCATCGAAAAACAGCTCCAATTACGTCCGTAATGGACGCTGCGAAAAACGCCTGCACATGCCATTACGTCTGAAATTCAGGAGCTGTTTTCTCCTGAAAACAGCTCCGTAATTTCAGCCGTAACGACCGTGCACGTGTGAACCCAGCCTACCTCTGTCTACACAATATTAGGCGGGTGGCTTTCATTCTATGGCTGATCGGTGTATGTATGTATGGCTGTTTCATACAGCATTATAAGTCGCTTAGACACATCCAATTGTCTGTAGAAAGAAATTTAAATGCAACGCTCTTTTTGTTTTGTTTCGTTTTTGCTCCTTTCCTTCAATGGTGCCTCAGGGGGCCGTCTATTCCACCTACCCCACATGACAATTTCTATACCTTATATACAATTACAGCCCTACAGAATCCATTAAGAGATCCAGACTTGAGTGATCATATACTGTTTAGATGTATAAATATCATTGCATACTATAATGCATTGCGGATGTGTAGCAACTATCTATTCTTTATGAAAGGAAATTTCACGTAGAATTCTCTGAAGTGTTTGGTTCAGCTTCAAAATATGCCCAATGGAATAAATATTGACAAAGCAATGTACATATAATTTGATAAAACACAAACATTCTTATTCAGAGAAATCATTATGCTTATTTTGTAAAGCAGACAGTAGTCAAAGAATCAATACCGCCCATGTACAGTGAATACTCCATTGATGCTGTCAGCTGACTGCACAGTCAATTCTGCTGGGAATATGCATCAAAACGCTGCCATCCTCCTCAGGACAAATGGCAAACATTTACATCTATGTCAAATGACATCAGCAGCGGGGGTATAAATCATGTTCGTCTTGCTCTTTTATTCAGAGTAAGTGTTTTGTGAAGGTTTCTAGATCATTGGTGTGACACATTGGCAACTCGACACAGCAAAAATCCGGTAAAGTAACTCTTTGGTTTCATAGTTAATGTAACATAAATCCTGAAAACCGCATTTTCAAGCAGTCCAAACACATTTTCTCTTAAATCTCCCCACAAACATGATGTCCTCCAGAAATGTACTTGATGCTACGTTTTAATAGTTTGCTGTGTTTTCTCTCTCCATGGAAAGTGTAATCAATACAGGCAATAAATTAGCTCCTGGAGCTGCATCATAAACTCAGGATATGAAAAATCCAGCCATGTCATTTCTGGGACCATTTATGAATATTTATGTGTATTGCAGTGATACAATGAGTTATTGGGTTGTGTCTTAACCCACAGTATCTAAATAGAGCAATAAATAATTCTGATTATTTCATGTCCAATGAATCAGAATAAATTGGGCAGGGAATTATTTGTGTATAAAACAATACTATGTGCTGGAAACCACAACTACATAAAATGCCAAGGACCAAGATGAAACTCTGTACCGCTAATAGGTCACTGTTCATTGTGCATATCATAGTGAGACATTTCTGCAGCTAAATGTGAAAGAAATATGTGTACAATACAACTGGTTAATTCTGTGGAATAAAGGGGTTGTCCCAATTATACAACTTGTTTTCATATCACCTAGTAGGGAATGAAGTTGTCATAGAGGAGGGGTGCTCGCTTAGGTTAGACAGTGGTGCAAAATGCAATGCTGCTCTGTAGGACTCAATATGACCATGCAAATGTGAGGGTATGTTCACACAGATTATTTTCGGCCATTTTTCGGGCTGTAAACGGCCAATAAATCTGAAGAAGAATGCCTCCAAACATATTGATTTCAATAGGAAAAACGGCGTTCCGTTCCAACAGGGCGTTTTTTTACTAGGCCATTTTGAAAAACGGCCGTATTAAAAAGCGCCCGCAAAATAGAAGTGCATGTCACTTCTTGAGCCGTTTTTGGAGCCGTTTTTCATTGACTATAGAAAAACAGCTCCAAAACGCTGCGAAAAACGCGAGTTTGAATAAAAAACTTCTGAAAATCAGGAGCTGTTTTCTTTTGAAAACAGCTCCATATTTTCATATGTTTTTTAATTTTGCGTGTGCATATACCCTTATACTACAGCCATCTGTTTGTCTTCCCCCAACAATAATAGTGGATAACCAGGGCGGGAGTTTTCAGAAAGGGGGTTGTCCAGAAGGACCACCCCCTTAATATGTAATAAGGATTATTATTGAATTCATACGGATGCTATATATGTATTATGATTTGGACATGAAGAAAGATAAGATGGTTAATTCCCTTCTCTTATCTTGTATAGATTATGCAAATCAGTCTGGTTATCTGCAAGTATCAAACCTGAAAAATTCAACGGGCAAGGGTTTCCAAAAACTGGCGCTTCTTTTACAGTAATCAAGAGTATCATAAAAGTAGCCTCAGGCTCTTGTACGGATGTGTAATACTGCAAGTATGGACTGCTGTGAAGTCAACACTGTATATCCACAAAGACATCATATAGTGGCAGACTGAATGCACGTGGGTCCTTAATACGTAACCAAAGCCACTCCATGTGCTGCCATACAGAGTCTGTGGACACAGCATTGGACCTGAGCTCAGTCATCTTAGTCATCTCTTAGGTCATCATGTGCTCTTGGCTCTGAGATTATGCATTCTAGACTTTATTGCCAGTGCCACCTGTTATTATACTAGATGAAAAAGGGTGTCTAGAGAGAGAGAGAAAGTGTTAAGATCAACTGAGGACAAATAATGTTATCTTCACTACTAGAGAAAACTTGAGTTTACTGTCTATGCTAACATCATATACAGAATTGTACTGTGTATGTTTAGCCATAAGTGCTTATTAAACTTTTTTATACAATACTACAGTATACATCTACATGACATGCAAGAAACTAAGAGTTTCAAACTAGGTGTGTTATAGCACAGTTAGGGGTTCATTCGTATATTTTCACAGATCGTAAGGGAAAGATATTTGTTAGCTCTAAAACTAATTGTGCATATGCTTATGGGTGAGGTACCATGGTGACACCTGGTGTTGAATAAGGCATAATACATAATGCACAATTTTTCTAAAAAGAAAAAAGAGAATTTTAAAAAAAATATGAAAATTGATAATACAACATGTGGGTAGAAAGCATTTCTTGTGTGAATAGAATATAAAACATTCATAAATTTTATCAAATAATAATGTTAAATGAACATCACATATGAGACGATTTACATATAAGGCTGTGTTCACATCAGCGTTACCCTTTCGTTGAGGGGTTCCGTCTGAGGTTTACATCGGGGGAACACCTCAACAGAAAGGCAAATTAAAACCTTAGCGTCCATTTGCATCACCATTTATCTCCAGGTGATCGTAAAAGTTGCTAAAGGTTTCCGTTTGTCACCGTTGGGACAGGGTTCCGTTGTTTTGATGGAATCAGTAGTGCAGTAGACTCCAGTCGAATCCATAGTTGAAAGCCCTGACATCACTGTCCATATATGGACAGTGACATCAAGGGCTGCACTGGGCTCAGCACTTAAAGTAGCGCTGTGTCGTCCGGGGATTCCTCTTGTGAGGGCCAGGATCAGTTTTTAACGGCCGTCACATGGATTGATTCCTAAAAAACTGATACATTCAGTTCTGTGGGGGTCGTCGGGCGGTGACATGTCATATTTTTTTACGGCCAGTATTCACGGGCCATTGAAAAACCGACCGTGTGAATACAGAATAGAACTGCATTGTTCTGAAAATGGCCATGTGACAGCCGTAAAAAAAAAAAAGGCCATCACACGGCTGTCGTGTGAATGTAGCCTAAGGGTCAAAACTGTAGGATTTTGTCAAGAGGACAAGCCCACAAAATGAATTACAGTGATTTTTAAGGAAAAGTGCTGTACCTACTGCACAAAGTGCAGATTTACAGTGACAAAGTAGTCGATTACAAAGAATAGACATCACAGTAACACAATGGCGGTCAAATGTGCAGGGTGCCCAGAGACAAGAAGGCTTATATTTGCAGGGTGCACATTGTGAGGGACATTTTTACAGGCTGCACACAGTGAAGAGTAACATTTATAGACTCACAGTGGAAGGGTAGTCAAGGTTGTATCGTGTTGACAGTATGACACATAGTTGGGTTTTATATCTGCAGGGAGCACATAGAGTTTTGTCACATTTTTAATTTTCACACTTTGGAGTGTAACATTTGCAAGGCTCCCAGTTAGGCACTTCATACACAACAATGACATTGTGGAAGTTATATTTGCAGAGAGACATGATGTTTAGTTAGATATAACTAAACACATTCTGTATTGTACTGTACTATACATTTTGTTGTACATTGATCTCTCTGCTCCTGCGTGTGTATGCACATTGTGTGAAAATCTAGTCAGCAATTTCCGGTCCCTGTGATAGTAGACTGGGCTGTAATAATAACAACCAGTGGAGCAGCGGTAACACAATCTGGGATCCATGTTGAAGGGTAAGAACAGGGCAGTTTCTAGGAAATGTGGCCAACAGGGCGAACATCAAAAAGGAGCCCCCTCCTCAAAAATAAAATAATGCCTACAACATTAATAATAAGGGCAGAGCAAGCACCTATGTATAAAATAGAGAATGAAATCACATACATAATTATAGGCATGAGTGGTGCTTTTTTCTAATCCTAAACAATCATTTTAATTTTTTTTATTAAAGAAGTAGATGGAACTAGGAAATACTTATTCTTACTGTGCAATTGTAGACCAGTTTAGTAGTAAGCTGAGGCTGCAGTGTAGACAGATCCGGCATGAGTAGGAGGCGGGAGTCCTCTCCTCACTGTCTCCTCTCCAGCCGTTGATTCCGCCTCCACCTCTAGTCTAAAAGGCAGAGAGGAGAAAGGGGACAGAACAGGACAAAGGCAACGTTACCACAGCGGGTCACTGACAGTTGCATTGTATAGCTAAACACTGCGCGACGCCATCTCTGTTAGTGACTCCAGGGGTGCACCTAGTCTTTCTGCCACTGAGGCGAACAGTGAAGCAGCACCCCCACACGCCCTATAGGATGGATAGCAAAGAAAAAACAACATAATTTTTATGTTCACATGTTATGGAAATCTGTTTAATATATAGGATTTATAAAAATCGTGATTACATGCTGCATAAAATCTGCAGTGTATACATCCATGTAAATGACATACCTATCTACCTGCACTAACTATATTACACTTATTAATTGTAGACCTATTTGTTCACATTCAGAATCTTAGGCATGAATATTCACTCTGTGCACTGGAAAAAGCACAGTAATAAATATGGTTCCAGAACCAAGCTCAGTACATAAATACAGTACCAGAACCAAGCTCAGTACATAAATACAGTATCATAACTAAGCACAGTACATAAATACAGCACCAGAACAAAGCTCAGCAAATAAATACAGCACCCGAACCAAGCTCAGTACATAAAGACACCACCAGAACAAAGCTCAGTAAATATATATAGTACCAGAACCAAGCTAGGTACATAAATACAGTACCCGAACAAAGCTCAGTACATAAACACAGCACCAGAACTAAGCTCAGTACGTACATACAACACCAGAAACAAGCTCAGTACATAAAGACAGCACCAGAACAAAGCTCAGTAAATATATATAGTACCAGAACCAAGCTAGGTACATAAATACAGCACCAGAACAAAACTCAGTAAATAAATACAGCACCAGAACCAAGCTCAGTAGATAAATACAGCACCAGAACAAAGTTCAGTGTAGCATCCATGGCCGCGGGCCGTTGGGTTTACTCACCCCCCGACGCCCGCAGCCATGGATCCGTGAGCGCTGGCCCCCATCTCCTTCCTAGGAGACGCCAGTGCTCACTTCCGCTCCGTTCTGCTGTGTCCCGTAGGGTGCGCGCGCACGCTCGTGCCCGGCCTTAAAGGGCCAGCGCACGCACATAGGAAATCGTCATCATCATCAACTGCCTTGATTTCCTGGTCTATAAGAAGGCCCCAAGCCTTCTGATCCTTGCCTGAGCGTTGTTAGTTTTCCCAGTCTGTCTTGCAAATGGTCCCTTAGTGTTTCCCATTCCAGTTGTTACCCGTGCCTTGTTCCCTGTTCCTGTTTCCCGTGCTGCGCCTTTAATATCAAGTCGTGCCACGTCCTGTGTCATCCGCCACGTCCGTAGGAATCCGCCACGTCCTGTGTCATCTGCCACGTCCGGAGGAATCCGCCATGTCTGGTGCAACCTGCGGCACCTGTGTCATCCGCCACGTTTGGCGTTATCTGCTGCAACCATCTACATCAGTGCCAGAGCTGCGGCCACCGTCTGGACTATCCAGATACCCTTGTGCGGGACATTGTATTTCTGGGGTCCCTGTTGTTTGGCCAGCTGCCTCCCCGCTACAGCAGTACGGCCTAGTGGGTTGACTAACCCGCTTCATGACACTCAGTACATAAATACAGCACCGGAATAAAGCTCAGTACATATTTATAGCACCAGAACAAAGCTCAGTACATATTTACAGCACCAGCACAAATACAGCTACCTACAGGGATCATTTGCAAATTCAATTTAACCCCTGTCATATAGGTTTATACGGTGTAAAACTACAGCTTCAAATATGGGCATAACAATGGTAATGATATGCTGGTAGTTGCTGTTTCACAAAAAAGAATGATACCACCCATAATCTCGCTGCAGATCATACAGTGAATACATTACTGATCAGTCAGAGGGAGAATAAAAATTTACATTTAGTGACTTACAGGTTACATCTTCACAGATTCCCTTCATTCTTTTTGTCTTTTCTTCTCCATCTGGTTCAGACTTCCATGATGACTTCTTCCAGACACGACCCATTTCTTCAGAGTTTGCTGCTCAGATGTATTTTGCTCCTCACTTTTCAAACATTTCTGCACCTATGAACAAAGATAAAATTCTCATGGTGCCACACGCGCCACCTGCATCATTAAAAGGTGCTGAATGGCAGGGCAAGGAACTGATGTTTCCTACCCTGCCAGCTCTAGCTAATCATTCAATTGTATCTGCATTCTATAGACCCAGATACAATTGTAGTTCTGAAGGGGATGGCAGCTGTTCTAGACCCCCCCCCCCAAGCTTTTCCAACCATCAGTGCTCCGGCTGTGGTTAAGATGGTGGGTTTCATCCCATAACCTCCAACCAACATAAAAAGTATGTGTCTGATGTGTCTAAAACGCAGCGAAAACCGCGAGTGGCTTAAAAAATGTCTGAAAATCAGGAGCTGTTTTCCCTTGAAAACAGCTCCGTATTTTCAGATGTTTTTGAGTTTGCATGTGAACATACCCTCAGCCTTCAGAGTCAGGGTATGTTCACACGCTTAACAAAAAACGTCTGAAAATACGGAGCTGATTTCAGAGAAAACAGCCTCTGATTTTCAGGCGTTTTTGAAGCTGAAAATGAAACTTCTTTTAATTTGGAGCTTCTTTTGAGGCTTCTTTCCGCGTCAAAAAATGTGTAAAAATAAAACTCTGTGTGAACTGGCCCTTAAACGTCATATGAAATGAATGGACCCTGTTTGAATGTGCTTCCTTATTTATTTTACATGCCTTGAAACTGCTTGGGTCTAAATTAGCTCATAATACGTGGTTAATCTGTTTATTCTCCTCGACCTTCATCTCTCGAGCCTCTGACAGAGCAAAGTACTGTCTATACTGCCCTCATGGCAGCCCTGAAAATGCCATTTCTTTCTTGTCCAACGGAAGGTGACATGGGAATACTCACGAGATTATTAGTACCGATAGGCAGGGGTGGGAACCGGCCGGTTTGCCCCGGTTCTCCCGAACTGGTTGTTAAAATGACAGCTGGTTCGCAGAAGCGGGTGAAGCGGGAAGCTGGAACTGGTCCGATCCCCTGCACTTAATTGTATCCACGTCCTTAGTGTGTGGATACAATTGAGTTGACTAGCGCTGCCCTGGCGAGGCACATGACGCCTCGCCATTCGGCGCTATAGTGATGATGCAGTCCGCGCGATGGTGATGACGTCATCGCACTGCTGCATCGTTCCGATGGAAGAGGACTGACGTCACTGGAGGATGGCGCGGCAACGGGATAGGTAAGAAAATTAGTTTTTTTTCCTTCTACTGTGGGCACTACATAGGGGACTATACAGGGAACGAGAACTACAGAAGACTATATAGGGAACTAACTACAGGGGACTATATAGGGGCCCTTATCTACAGGTAATGCCTCAGGGGGCCCTATCTACAGGGTAATGTCACATAGGGCCCCTGTGGCGTTTCCTGTAGATAGAGCCCCTTGTGGCATTTCCTGTAGATAGAGGCCCCTGTGGCATTCCCTGTAGATAGAGCGCTCTGTGCCCCTGTAGCAGTCCCTGTAGATAGGGCCCCATGTGGCGTTTCCTGTAGATAGGGCCCTATCTGGCATTCCCTGTAGATAGGGCCCCATTTACAGGAAACGCCACATGGGCTCTATCTACAGGGACCGCGACAGTGGCACAGGGGTCTCTATCTACAGGGAACGCCACAGCGGTCTCTATCTACAGGGAACGCCACATGGGTCTCTTTCTACAGGGAACGCCACAGGGGTCTCCATCTAAAGGGAACCCCACAGGTGTCTCTATCTACAGAGAACACCACAGGGGGCTCTATCTACAGGGAATACCACAGGGGGCTCTATCTACAGGGAACACCACAGGTGGCTCTATCTACAGAGAACGCCACAGGTGGCTCTATCTACAGGGAACGCCACAGGGGGCACTGTACAGTGTTTGACACAATTTTATTCAGAGGCACAGTGTATGTTACTACTAGATTCAGGGGCACAGTGTGTAGCGCTATTATATTCGGTGACACAGTGTATGATACTATTATATTTTGGGGCATAGCGTGTGGTACCATAAGAATTTGCTCTTTGTTTATAGGTGCAGAAATGTTGAAAATATGAGCTTCCGAAGACATCTGAGCAGAAAATTTACCCATTTCCGCAGAAATGGGTCATGGCCAGGAGGCATTATAAAGTTCTGGACCAGATGGAAATGTAAAGAGAACGATTAGAATCTGAGAAGTCATCACCGGTGAGTCACTAAATGTAAATGTTTATTCTCCCTGTGACTGCTCAGTACTGTAGTCACTGTGTGATCTGCAGCGAGATCATGTGTGTATCGTTCTTTTTTGTGAAACAGCAACTCCCAGCATATCTTTACCATCGTTCTGGCTATACTGGGTGCTGTAGTTTTATGGCGTACAAATTTATATGGCAGGGGTTAAACAAAATTTGCAAATTATACAGTACATATATACAGCACCACAACAAAGCTTAGTACATATATACAGCGCCAGAACAATGCTCAGTACATATATACAACACCAGAACAAAGCTCAGAATATATATACAACTCCAGAACTAAGCTCTGCATATAAATACAGCACCAGAACAAAGCTTAGTACATATATATAACACCACAACAAAGCTTAGTACATATATACAGCACCAGAACAAAGCATAGTACATAAATACAGCCCCAGAACCAAGCTCAGTACATATATACAGCACCAGAACAAAGCTCAGTACATATATACAGCCTCAGAACATAGCTCAGTACATATATATCAGAACAAACCAAGCTCAAAGCATATATATATATATATATATGTATATATATATATATATATATAACACATGTACAGAGCTTTGTTCTGGTGCTGTATATATGTACTGAGCTTGGTTCTGGTGTTGTATATATGTATTGAGCTTCGTTCTGGTGCTGTATATATGTACTAAGCTTGGTTCTGGTGCTGAATATTTGTACTGAGATTTGTTCTGGTGCTGTATATTTGTACTGAGCTTTGTTCTGGTGCTGTATATATGTGCTGAGCTTTGTTCTGGTGCTGTATATATGTACTGAGCTTCGTTCTGGTGCTGTATATATGTACTAAGCTTGGTTCTGGTGCAGTATACATGTACTGAGCTTGCTCCTGGCACCGTAATTGTGCATTAGCCGGGAGAGTTTTCGCAGCTTACTACGCACGACACACTGTCCTCCACCCTTCTCATGTGCACAGCCTAACTAAATGGGCTGAGCACGCTTAGAATATTGAATGTGCGCATATAGGCCTATACGTAATGGATGAGTTTAATATAATGTGTGGGTAGGTCTGTACGCTTATGTAATTATATAAATATCATTTAGTGAGAAACTAGACATGGACCGCACATCCACTATATACTTTGATCTATCGCGGCTAGGCAAAATTTATAAACATGAACATGAGAATCTTTGTTAACATTTTGATCAAATTGTATACAAGCCCACTTGCCACTTCACGGCGACCTCTTTAAAGTGGATCCCTACTCTATCGGTTGCAGCACCGCATCGCGGTCACCGTCACTGCAGCGACGCTCCTGCAGAGGGAGCAATGTAATATAATACAGAGAATATAAGCAAATGGACTATCATCACATAACTTTAAAAATGTATACGTCGTTGTATACCCCAAACGTGTGCGCAAAACAAGATGTAAACTTAGCCTAAGAGCTCATTCATACTTTTGTATTTCTCTATTTGTCGCAGATATGGTAAAAAAAAATGCAAGACAAAATAGCGCAGCATGCTGAGCTACCTTATACAGTAAAACAACGTTCACCATGAAGGAAACCCATCGGAACCCATTAAAACCAGTGGGTTCTGTTGGGCGCCGTTCCTGTCTGTCATGAGACGGATCTAGCGTTACTGATATTTTCGTTATTTTGCTAATATGACAGAGCAAAACAATGGTAAGACCGAATGAACAAAATACAAAAGTTATGACCATGGCAGGACCTGAAACAAGCAGTCATGTAAGAAAACTTACCAATGCAGACGAGGAGTAACCTATTTAGGATTGTGTGGTGCAAATGTACGTCATTTAGTCCTGGTCTTTAAGGCGGGATTCACACGACCGGGTCGTTCCCGAGCCCGAGTGTCGGCCGGTAAAATCGGCCATTTTGCCCGGCCGGTTTGCATAAAGTTATGCATCCGTGCCGGGCCGGGCAGATCCGGACAGTGACATCAGCGGCAGCTCCTGAAGGGGAATCCCCATGTGTTCGGGGATTCCGCTTCAGGAGTTTCCCCTGATGTCACTGCCCAGATATGGACAGAGACATCAAGCGCTCTGTCCAGGAGCGGAATCCCCGAAAACACGGGGATTCCGCTCCTTCAAGGAGCTAAAGTGCGGCTAGCACATAGCAGAGCGGGGAGATACCTCCCCGCTCTGCTATAGTGGCGTCGCTACAGTAGTAGCAGCCGCAGCAGCAGCAGCTGCTGCTGCTACTACTACTAGCGGCGCCATGGAAGGTGTCGCCGAGCCAGGGTGCTTTTAACAAGCAGGGGAAGGGAGCCAGCGCAGCGCTCCCTTCCACCTGCTGTACACCCCGGCCCTGCAACACAGTGTACAGCGATGCCATTCGTCAGAATGGCATCAACTCCTCCTCCTCACATGCACTCTGCGCTGTGAGGAGGAGGAGATAGAGCGCAAGCGCCGGGAAACCCGGCCATCACTCGGAACACATTCCGGTGATGGCCGTGTAATACCCGGCCCCATAGACTTGTATGGGAGCCGGGCGGCCGGGTGCCCGGGCAAAGATAGAGCATGTCCTATTTTTTGACGGCCGGATTTTCCGGCCGTCAAAAAATCGGTCGTGTGAATAGCCCCATTAGGGGTCTATCATTCCTAATGCAGCCGGGTGCCGGCCGATTTATGAACGGCCGGCACCCGGCCGGGAAACCCTGCCGTGTGAATGAGGCCTAAGCCTGTACCACAGTATATGTACAGATGATACATACAGATAAATAGAGATCTCAGTATTGTATGATCTGTCATACGGATGTAAAATAAAGATCCTTTTAAGGAATTCTACAGATGTTATATGACATCCCATGCATGACATTCATGGGGGCCGGTTTTTCATCAACCTCTGGTGTCAAGCTGGGATTAATGACATTCCCAAGTAAATGCTGCCAGCCAGACAAGAAATCTGTCTTTTGTTAATGCTGCATGAAATTGGAGTGAATGTGATCCATTCCACTTTTAGCTAAAGATGGGGCTCACAATACAACAGAAGTTAGGGCTTATTTAGACGAATGTGATATACGTCCGTGCAACGCGCATGATTTTCACGCGCCTTGCACGGACCTGTTAGTTAATGGGGCCGTTCAGACAGTCCGTGATTTTTACGCAGCGTCTGTCCGCTGCGTATAACTCACGACATGTCCTATATTTGCCCGTTTTTGGCACATTACGCACCCATTGAAGTCAATGGGTGCGTAAAAATCACGCGCAGCACACGGAAGCACTTCCGCGTGACGCGCGTGATTCGCGCAACAGCAGTAAAAAGTATGAATCAAAACAGAAAAGCACCACGTGCTTTTCTGTTTACAAACATACAAACAGAGTGTCATAATGATGGCGGCTGCACGAAAATCACGCAGCCACGCATCATATGGTGATGACACACGGAGCTGTTAAGTACCTTTTGCGCACGCAAAACGCTGTGTTTTTTGCGCGCGCAAGATGCACACGCTCGTGTAAATCCGGCCTTATATGAACTTTCTATGCGTTGTCTGAATAGCTGGCTGTGGGCTCCATCCTGCTCTGGGTTCTCAGACCTTGACTCAGCGTTTAAGTGGTCAGTCCTCCCCTGAAGAAAATCTGTGTATGAGAGGTTTTCCCATTGAATTATTAGCTAAAAGAAGAGAATCCTAAATAGCGGACACTGCTCACAACATAACATAAACACTGTCAAAAGTTGGTCTACCACAGTAGCTCTAAAAATCCATAAGCGATCCTCAGCAATGCTTTTATCAACATAATCCTAATACTTCAAGTTATATAATTAATATTTTTTTTTTACAGGCTTAAATATTCAAGTTCAATGACTTTTTATTCCATTCTTTGCATTTCCCTCATTAGTCAAGAAGAAAATTGTCGAAGGCATCACAATGCTCTGAAAGTAAAAGCTCAGGCTCTGTGTCCTGGGCCATGGTTCTCCTAAATCTCCAATGTTTTTATTCCTGCTCGCATCATTCAGAGCACGGCAGTTTGAAGCTATGGATAATATACTGCCTAATTACCCATCCATTTCTTCCTGTGGTGCAGGGGCGTAGCTAGGGGGGGGCAAGCGGGGCATGTGCCCCGGGCGCAGTTCGGAGGGGGGCGCCAGCGCCCCCTCCTCCTGCACTATAATTGTACCTGTGTCGCAAGGACACAGGTACAATTAGAAGCAATGAATGACCGGGCAAGTTCCGTGCCCGGCCATTCAGCGCCTCTCCGCGAATGAAGCGACTGGTACCTTTTGTACCAGTGACGCTTCCGTCGATGAAAGGCGCTGACTGACTGGCAGGGAAAGTCATCCTGCCCAGCCAATCAGCGCCTTTCATAGACGCCGCGTTCAACCCCCTGGAGACCTGCGCAGAAGAGAGCAGGTCTCCATGGCTGCCGGACGGCGTGGGAGCGGGAATAAGGTGAGTTTGAAATGTTTTTGTTTTTTTTTAATTGTAATAGAAGTGTGCGGCTGTATCTGCGGAGGGTGTCTATCTACAGGGGGACGCTATATACAGGGCTGGGCTATATACAGGGCTGGGCTATATACAGGGCGACTATATCTACAGGGCTGGGCTATATACAGGGCGACTATATCTACAGGGCTGGGCTATATACAGGGGGACTATATCTACAGGGGGGCTATATACAGGGGGACTATATCTGCTGGGCTATATACAGGGGGACTATATCCACAGGGGGGCTATATACAGGGGGACTATATCTACAGGGGAGCTATATACTGGAGTGGGCTGTCTATAGAGCACCATATACAGGGGTGGGCTATATAGTATATAGCCCCCTGTAGATATAGCCCACCCCTGTATATGGTGCTCCATAGATAGCCCACCCCAGTATATAGCCCCCCTGTAGATATAGTCGCCCTGTAGATATAGCCCCCTGTAGATATAGCCCCCTGTAGATATATTCCCCCTGTATATAGCCCACCCCTGTATATAGCCCCCCTATGTATAGCCCACCCCTGTAGATATAGCCCCCCTGTGTATAGCCCCCCTCTGTAGATATAGCCCCCCTGTGTATAGCCCACCCCTGTATATAGCCCCCCTCTGTAGATATAACCC
Source organism: Rhinoderma darwinii (assembly GCF_050947455.1). NCBI lineage: Eukaryota > Metazoa > Chordata > Amphibia > Anura > Rhinodermatidae > Rhinoderma > Rhinoderma darwinii. Next base: position 461,316,098 of record NC_134687.1, read on the forward strand.
CCCTGTGTATAGCCCACCCCTGTAGATATAGTCCCCCTGTAGATATAGTCCCCCTGTAGATATAGTCCCCCTGTAGATATAGCCCACCCCTGTATATAGTCCCCCTGTAGATATAGCCCACCCCTGTATATAGTATCCCACAAATAGCTCCCCCTATAGTGCTCCACAGAAAGCCCACCCCTGTATATAGCCCCCTTGTACATATAGTCCACCCCTGTATATAGTGCTCCACAGATAGCCCACCCTTGTATATATTATATACAGGGGTGGGCTATCTGTGGAGCACTATATACAGGGGTGGACTATCTAGTGGAGCACTATATACAGGGGTGGACTATATGTACAAGGGGGGGCTATATACAGGGGTGGGCTATCTGTGAAACACTATACAGGGGTGGACTATATGTGGAGCACTATATACAGGGGTGGGCAATATCTACAGGGGGGCTACATACATGGTTGGGCTATCTGTAGAGCTCTATATACAGGGGTGGGCAATATCTACAGGGGGCTATATACAGGGGTGGGCTATCTGTAGAGCACTATAGGGGGAGTTATTTGTGGGACACTATATACAGGGGTGGTCTATATGGGGGCACTATCTACAGGGGCTCTATGGCAGGCACTATCTACAGGGGACACAGTGTGTATGTGTGGGACACGGTGTATGGTGCTATTATAATTAGAGGTGCAGTGTATAGCGCTATTATATTTAGGGGCGTAGTGTGCGGTATAATGATAACTTTATATTTATTTATAGGTGCAGAAATGTTGGAAAAGTGAGAAGCTGAAGACATGTGAGCGGCAAACTGCAGAAATGGTCTGTGACCGGGAGAATTCATCATAGAGGTCTGGACCAAATGGAGAAAAAGAACTAGAATCTGAGACGTCACCGGTGAGTCACTTAATGTAAATGTTTATTCTGCCTCTAATCAGCACTGTAGTCACTGTATGATCTGCAGCGAGATGATGGGTGATATGATTATGATAGGATTTATTTTTTGTGAAACGGCATCTCCCAGCATATCCTTACCATTGTTCGGGCTATGCTGGGAGCTGTAGTTTTACGCCGTACAAACCTATACGGCAGGGGTTGCACAGCTGTATTTGTTCTGGGGCTGTATATATGTACCGTGCTTGGTTCTGGTGTTGTGTATAGAACCATATTGCTTGTGAAATGTACAAATAATTTTATGCTCGCGTTACATAAAAAGAAATGACACGTCGATTGGTAGAGAAAACAAACACGGCGAGGGGGAAGGAGATGTCGGGAAAGAGGTTGGGGGGGAGGGCGCCAAACTGAATCTTTGCCCCGGGTGCTGGAGAACCTAGCTACGCCTCTGCTGTGGTGACTACTGGTGACTGACACCAAGATTAGAAGACATAGCAGGAGATGTACAGGAGAGGATGTGTAGTCCATATGTAAAGTGCTTAATTATAAAACTTCAATAATGTACATGTCACCAATATATAACCTATTCATCGCTTCCTGGGCTCTTATTTTCGGCTTTGCGTACTTGCATTGCTCATGACAGTTATTTACAGCACAGTTGACATCACAAGTGTATGTGCAGACATGGAGCATTTGTATTCTGCACCGAAAAATTTGGCACAAATGACATTTCAATAAATATGAATGGGATTTCACATGTAGTGTATAAAATCGGCATTAACTTCAGGGCATGATGCAGATTTCACCCTATGCAATGGAATGCATGCTGATTTTGGCTGCAGATTTACTGTGGATTTTCTCTGGATTCATGTTGAAAATACGCATCTGCACCAGAGAAACTGTGCTACGTGTGAGCATACAACATTCTTTGTTTTTCAACTTGTTCATTAAAAAAATAAATACTAGTTACCTTATAGGCTGCAAATTAAAGTAAAGGTTGTGGATTGTCTGACACAGTCATATTGGTTACTGATACCACTGATACCAGAGCTTGTATTATGCTTTTTTTTGTTGTCATAGATTCTGAGACTTGCCCACTTCTCCTCCTTCACTGCCCTCTAATAGACCAGCGCTGTTGACGTCAGAGCTGGTCCATTGTTACTGACACTTCAGAGGGCAGTGAAGGAGAAGGGGTTAGTCTCAAACATGCATCCATGATGGATGGAAGCAAACGGGGACCAAGAACGATCTCATTCTACTATCGTTCGTATATTTTTTTTAGTGGGGACTGGCGTGGTACACTTTAAGGTGGGAGCCTGCACCACAAATGACTGAGCTTACAAGAGAAATACTGCACACAGTTACTACTCATAAGGAAGAGTAGAACATTCAATATATGATTCATTACTATAGACAGCAGCATAAGTAAAAAAACAAAAAAAAACAATGGTTGATTAATCTTTAACATTGTATATCTTTGAATATAAAGTGATCTGTTGTTTTATAGTTTGATATGTATAATTTATATTTTCATATATCTACTATTAGTATTATACATAGCACAAAAATACAGTATGTTAGATGTGTCCAAAGTTACAGAATGTACAAAAATGTACAAAGGCTACTACAAACTCTCAGTGTGAAAAACTCATAATAACCTTTTAAACCTTTTAAACCTTTGTATACTCAAGAGACTACGCTTCTATTGTATAATCGCTACTTTGATGTAACACCAAGAAATTGCCATGACAACATAGAATGCATTACATACTGTAAAGCTATCAATATATATGTGTGAAATGTATCTTCTCTGATATAACTTCATATCTGCAAGGATATCTAGAAGAACGTTTTATATAACACCTTCATTTGTGCCTTATATTGTCTGAGGTTGGTATAAACAGACATGCAAGTAATGGAATTTCCACCTATTAAATGTGTATATGACTAAAAAAAAAAAATAGGGCTACTCCTGTTTCCAGCATGGAAGTGAAAGAGAATCTGTACCCAGGATAGACCCCAGGAATAACTTTAGGCTGTAAGAAAAACAAAAACTGACCCAGATGCCATATTAACATAAAGAAATGGAATGTAAATTTGGGAAGGAAGATGATGCTAATTTACAAGATAGAGAAAAAAAAGCATATAACTATACTCTGCCCAACCTTATACCCTCCACTCGCCTCAATATACACCGATAAGTCATTAAATTAAAACCACCTTCCTAATATTGTGTAGATCCCCCTCATGCTGCCAAAACAGCTCCGACATATCGAGGCATGGACTCCACAGGACCTCTAAAGATGTCCTGTGGTATCTGGCACCAAGATGTTAGTATCCGATTCTTTAAGTTCTGTAAGTTACATAGTTACATCGTTAGTACGGTTTAAACAAGACACATGTCCATCAAGTTCAACCACGGGATAGGAAAAGGGATGGGAGAAATTTCTACACATTGACATATGAGCTGATATTTTTTAATTCTAGGAAATTATCTAAGCCTTTTTTAAAGCCATCTACTGTCCCTGCTGTGACCAGCTCCTGCGGTAGACTATTCCATAGATTCACAGTTCTCACAGTAAAGAAGGCTTGTCACCTCTGCAGATTGAACCTTTTTTTCTCCAGACGGAGGGAGTGCCCCCTTGTTTTTTGAGGGGGTTTTACATGGAACAGGATTTCACCATATTTTTTGTATGTGCCATTAATATATTTATATAAGCTAATCATGTCCCCCCTTAGCCGTCTCTTTTCAAAACTAAATAGGTTTAATTATTTTAATCTTTCCTCATAACTTAGATTCTACATGCCCTTTATTAGTTTTGATGCTCTTCTTTGTATTTTTTCCAACTCCAGGGCATACTTTCTATGAACTGGAGCCCAAAACTGAACTGGATATTCTAGATGAGACCACACTAATGCTTTTTAAAGTGGTAATATTGTCAGGGTTCCTTTCCCAGTTATTTCACACAGAATAACCATCTCTGTAAATTAGAAACTGAGGGCATGCGTGGAAGAAATATACCAGACAGGAAGTAAAACTAAACTTTATTGAACAAAGAGTTAGAAATCTTCTCTGTAGGAAGGTGGGACGTGCTTAAGCCCCATTGGCTCTATTCAGCTGTGAGTTCATCTGTACACTCCTCTTGCATTCCAGGGGCGGTGTCTTCCATAAGCGTGTTCCTTATGCAGACTCCATCTTGTTACATACATTCATGTTCTTTGTGGAATATACTAATATATATATATTATGTAAGGATAATATTTTTGCAAACAATATACATGCTAATGATCCCTGACAATCCCCCCTAAAAATATTATTACTCTATCGCTCTATTCCTGAGTCTTGCCTAGCAACCTACTACTGACCACTCGAACCAGGCGGGTAGGGGTTTTGGATTTCTTCACCAGCTTGAGACGAGCTACTCCTTATGAGCAACCCCCCTTTGTACCTGGACTTCCAAGGTTTCAGAATGTTTTATTGGATTGTACTTTTGAACTTTGACCTGCTGCTGCGTTTTCGCGGTTTTTTGTGTAATTATCCAGTCTGAACTGGCGCTATATAAACTTGTCTCTTTTCTCCTGTAAACTCATGCCTGATGAAAGCGCCGGTTCGGTGCTGAAACGCGTTGCAATTAAAACAGTTTTTTACAAAACTATTCACCCGATCTCAGGAATCTTATCTGTCCACAACAACTAGCAGCGCCGTATAGATCCTTATTTTTATCTGCAATCCTCGTACCCAAGCGGTCTCCTTTGGCGACCGGCCCGGATCTGGCAGCAGCTACCCCGTGGACCCCAGTGCTCAACTCTTCTAACCCACACGGTGAGCATTTATATTTCTTCACCTTCTTACCTCATCTTCCTTGATCCATACCAAGTGGCGCCGTGGCTTTTTCTCTCCTCATTCTGATCTAGTTCGGATTGCATCTGCCCTGCAAAGCTGATACTCCGACATCAGGAGCACCGCACCTATCACCACCGGGGTTTTTTCCGGTTTTGTGACCGGTGACAAGCCGGCTCCTGCACTGGCAGCCTGACCTTGGATCTACTACCTTGGAACTACCTCCCTAATTACAACGACCCTCTAGGAACGGACCTGATCCACCACTCCTACGTCGTTTGGCGACATTGTGTTCACATCTACAACCACCCTCCACGATGTTGGATTTCACCAACGAAAGGAACCGACTGCGGGAACGCCTCATCCTCGAGTCCATTGGGACTGATACCTTGCAAGGACATTCTCACATAGTGAGTAACACCTCATCCATTGAGGAAACCCTAAAAATGACGGACCTATACCTTTCTCTTGAGGACCTCCTTAAGAAAGAGGCTTTACAGAATATTGACTGTCAGTTTTTATTGTTATATATCTCTGCCAATATCACCCCCAGAGGGTTAAGGTTATCCATCACTAACCCCTACCCTGCTGACACAACTTTCAGCAACGATTGGAAGTCTCACATAGATGCATGCCATTTAGGCTTTCTTGAAAGACTGCTCATTAAACGTACATCGCTTAGCAATGCTTTACTGTCAGACATCTCTATCACTAAAGAACAATTACTACACTACAGCGATCATTGTGATTTCCTCAAACTAGAGGAATCCACTAGCAGAAGACTTATCTCTTATGAAAAAGACCTCATTCTGAGAAAAGTTAAAAAATTTAAAAGGGACCAACTAGATTATGCCATTGACCCTGCTGGTGATTGGAAAACGAACACCATTCCTTCCCTAGACACCAAAAAAACCATCATATCTGAGCATGACACTGCTTCAAATAGAAACATGTCGATCAAACCCATTCACATTACCCCACGGGATAGGGTCATGAATTACAGCAGATCTTTCAGGAATAGTACCAAATCTAGACCTAACAGAACCAATGAAATCACAAGAATTGGGGAATCAATTATGAATACCGCATCTTTGGTCACTGAAAATGTGTGTCTTAATACAGCCGCAATACCCACTTTAAATCAGTCCCCCCAACCTAACATACCTTCTCGGGTTAGCCAATACAGCCCCAGAATACCGATGAATGCTTTCAAATCCTCTGATCTAGCAATCCATCTATCCCGGTTACCCCTTGTATCCGAACCAATGGAGGTACCCCCAACTATTGACCCTTTACACGCATCATTGATCAATGAGTCTATAGACGAGGAGGATGGTAACCCTTTTCCATCCCTTCTTGAGCTTTCGATCCATGACACCCCATATTTCTCTAATCCAACCTCCCCTGTTGACCATTTCTTCAGTCATAACACCACCCAGGGACTCATCAATCCTAACACTGATTTAGCCACGTCAGTTCTGGATATTACATATGCAGCGACGTCTTTTTTAGGCCTCCCTTCCCAGCTAGTCAGACCTCCATTAACTCCCACTGTTGTGAGCAAGGACGTATTAATTCCATACATCATGAGCCCCAAAGCTCAAACCATCACCAGTTTCTTTCCCAAAATCCAAAAAATTTCCACCAAAAGGAAACTAGGTACAGACCCAGAGGACGAAGAGGAGGTAAAAAACGCCACAAAACACCATCAATCTCTCACCAAAAAGAGGAACCTGGTCCAGCAACAATAAAAATATTTAATTTGTCGCTACACTCTCTAAACACACATGAACGCAGCCTTTTGAATAAAGGTCTTTCATTTTGTCCCACATCCTCAGCTAACAATTTTGAGCTTTTTATGGACCTCAACAGGTTCACAAGGAAGCTCACCCTCACCAGACATTTTGCCATGACCAAATCCACTACCATACCCAGCACTGACACAGAACCATCTGATAACCCTGCTACACCTAGGGCCATCCCAGTAGAAGTTCGACCAAAATCTAATTTTTATCCAACCCACCACCAAGGCCCCATGATCGAAACCTTTTCGTCCCTGGTAAGCAATGAGTTCAGAACTCTTGATTTACCATCCATTTACTCTGACAATTTAACTATACATGAAAGGAAGGCCATGAAGAGTCTCCAAAAAAACAATGATATCGTAATCCGCCCAGCTGATAAGGGAGGGGGAATAGTCATCCTAGACAGAGAAAAGTACTTAAGAGAAACTATCAGGATTCTGAGTGACACCACGTTTTATAATAAATTGTCCACAAACCCGCTACCTTTGTACATACTTAAGTATCAAAACCTAATTGAAACAGCAGCCTCATCAGGTTTAATCAATAAAAAAGAAAAAAGGTTCCTCTCTGTCACTTTTCCGAACATGCCTTTCATTTACCATTTACCCAAAATTCACAAGTCACTAACAGATCCCCCAGGACGTCCCATTATTTCGGGAATAGACTCACTCACTAGCAATCTCTCACATTTCATAGATCTTCATCTCCAACCACTCGTTCTCACCCTACCCTCCCACCTTAAGGACTCCACACAATTAATCAGAGACTTAAACGATCTAAAACTTGACCCTTCAATAGCCCCAGTCTGTTTTCTGACAGCAGACGTAACCACACTTTATAGCAACATCCCTCATGATAAAGGCATAAAAGTAGCCCATGCATTTCTATCCCAAATTAACAACATGTCCAAACCGCAGGTCGATTTTTTAGCGAATTGCATCGACTTTATTCTTAAACATAACATCTTTAGTTTTGACAGCAACTTCTACCACCAAATAAAGGGATGTGCAATGGGCAGCCGTTTTGCACCTTCCTACGCAAATCTGTATATGGGGTCATTCGAAAAAACATATATCTATGGCGAACACCCCTATAGAAACAATATTCTACTTTACAAAAGATACATCGATGATCTGCTTCTAGTGTGGAAGGGCACTGAGGAGGAAGCTGTGCGTTTCATCGATATTCTCAATAAAAACGATTATGACCTAGCATTCACATATACCTTTTCCCCAACATCCATAGACTACTTAGACTTGACTATTAATTACGACATTGTCAGCAAAGAATTTATAACTAAAACACACTTTAAACTAGTCGATGTCAATAGCTATATTGACTTCAGAAGCGCCCATCACCGTCCCTGGCTGAAAAACGTACCTTTTGGGCAATTCCGTAGGATTAGAAAAAACTGCAGTACTGACAATGACTTTGACAAAGAATGCGCGGTCCTTGAAAAAAGGTTCAAAGATAAAGGTTTCCCAAAAAATCTCATAAAAGGTGCACGATTAAAAGCTTCTAAGCTTACTCATATATCTTGCCTCAATCCCTCAAGTAAGATCCCAAAATTGGGTACAATTAGTCCCAATCTCAATTTCATTACCACCTACAACAGGGGCAACAAAACAATCAGGAACATACTTTCGAAACATTGGCACATTCTCAGAACTGATCCGTATTTAAAGGACGCATTACTATGTAAACCTAATATTACTTTCCGACGGTCCCTATCCCTTAAAAACATATTGGCCCCCAGTAGAATAAATAAACATCCTATAACCAACACAGACTTTCTTTCTAGTATAAAAGGGTCATATAAATGCGGACACTCACGTTGCTTTTGCTGCAAGTCCAATAGCCACAGAAAATTGGATTACACATCCACAGTCACCAATGAAACCTTCAGCATACAGTCTCTCCTGAATTGTGGCAGTTCTTATGTCATCTATTTATTAGAATGTCCGTGTCATTTGCAATATATTGGTAGAACCACTCAGTGTCTGAGAACCAGAATTAATAACCATCGGTTCAATATAAACAACGGATACCTTAAACATAGTGTTTCTAGACATTTTTTCCATATGCATAACTGCGAATTCAATAAAATCACTATCACTCCAATAGAGCACATCAGCAGTGACGTCCCAAATAGATTCAACAAATTGAAACAGAGAGAAAACTATTGGATTTTTAAAATGAACACCCTTCACCCTTTGGGTCTAAATGATATCACAGAATCATCTTTAGATTAATCAATCCGACTATCCTTCAGACCTCCCCAATATTGCAGTATCCAGACACTTCCAAATCCCAATTGGTCCACTACTACACCTATCCGAGGGCATTTCACGTGTCGTTTGCTACATTAACTAATGTTCCAGTTCTCCTGCTATATATAACACATGATGTCAAACATACGAACGCTGCTACTCTCACCTGCTATTGTTGATGTATGGCCCTTTTCAAATACCCACAAGTGATAGACCTGTCTATTAATCTAAGTTTCTGTCACACATCTATATCTGACAATCATCTTTTACTCACCCTCCGTCCGATGCTCATATTCCGTCCCGGCCCGTCAGCCTCCGCCGGTCCTGCCTGAGCATCCCATCCTTCTCTCGCGTATTGCGTTCCACTTTGCGTTCCACTTCTTTTTGGAGCGCGTCGGCTTCCGTTACCCTTCTGGTTCCCGTGGCGACATGTAAACAAAACATAACATACAGTACTACTTCCCAACAATACACACAACCCTTAGTCAAACAACGTTTACCCACCCCATTTTCCCGATGTCACCATTCACAATTTTCCTGTCAATAAAATTAATAAAACTATGATATTAATTCACACATTTTACGTTTTAAACTTGCTACGCTCCAAAAAACAAAAAACAAAAAACATTCTTTTGTAGAGTACACAGCCTTTTTATTATCTATATCTTTTATTTGTCCTCCATGTATTTATATTATGATATGTTTTATTGGATTGTACTTTTGAACTTTGACCTGCTGCTGCGTTTTCGCGGTTTTTTGTGTAATTATCCAGTCTGAACTGGCGCTATATAAACTTGTCTCTTTTCTCCTGTAAACTCATGCCTGATGAAAGCGCCGGTTCGGTGCTGAAACGCGTTGCAATTAAAACAGTTTTTTACAAAACTATTCACCCGATCTCAGGAATCTTATCTGTCCACAACAACTAGCAGCGCCGTATAGATCCTTATTTTTATCTGCAATCCTCAAACTTTATTGAACAAAGAGTTAGAAATCTTCTCTGTAGGAAGGTGGGACGTGCTTAAGCCCCATTGGCTCTATTCAGCTGTGAGTTCATCTGTACACTCCTCTTGCATTCCAGGGGCGGTGTCTTCCATAAGCGTGTTCCTTATGCAGACTCCATCTTGTTACATACATTCATGTTCTTTGTGGAATATACTAATATATATATATTATGTAAGGATAATATTTTTGCAAACAATATACATGCTAATGATCCCTGACAATCCCCCCTAAAAATATTATTACTCTATCGCTCTATTCCTGAGTCTTGCCTAGCAACCTACTACTGACCACTCGAACCAGGCGGGTAGGGGTTTTGGATTTCTTCACCAGCTTGAGACGAGCTACTCCTTATGAGTAACCCCCCTTTGTACCTGGACTTCCAAGGTTTCAGAATGGTCCTAACTTTCCCTATTCTCCTCAGGATACAGGATGGTTGTCTTTAAAGGGACTGTCGGTGTCACCTCGTCTATTTGTGTAAACATAGTGGGCACAGTTTAGGTGGGCCCTAGTTGGTCGGCTAACCCTTGTAAAGCATCTTGGGTATAATTTACAAACTGCTGCTGGTTGTAATATATATATAATTAATCCAGTCTACATTTTTATCAACAGTAATAATTGGGATAAGAGACTCAAATTCAAACTGGTATGTAGCTACATGTGTATTAGAAGAATTATACCAAAAGGTGGTCACCCCATCAGCCTGGGTGATTGCTACATGTCCCCCCTCAGCACTCGGTGCAATAACACGAAAAAGGATAAGGATGTATATGGTGATAGTCATTCTTTGGAATAGACCCTCTTGCAGTGCGAGGCGTGGAACCATATCCATGTCGGCCTTCCTTCCAGCTTAACTGCAGTGGGCGAGATCAGGAGGACCTGGTATGGACCCTCAAATCTGGCTTCTAAGCCCCTTGCATTCTTTACTGTTAAACCTACTAATATTGGCAATAATCCAAACTTCTCCTCCACGGCACTTGTATTGGTCATAATTGTCGCACTGTCACTTACTGTTCTAATGGGACTTTTACCCCTGCAGACATAACAGGTTATGGGCAGCATCTTCCTCAAACCTAAAGACACCCAGGTAACATAACCAACGGGCTCTCATTGCTGCCATGTACTTCTTACATATGAGCGACAACAACCAGTGACCTTTACCTCACACCTCCACATAAAACTCCTCAGATTGTAATTTGCAGCACTGTGGCTTATTTACACACATTATTATTATAAACCTCGAACAATATAAACAATAGGGCCTCAATTAATAATATAATGCTATCACCAATCTCATGCTATCACCCCTCAGGTTTTGGGTCTCATCAGTTCATTGCAAGTCCTGTACAGCATCCTCATCTTCTTCTTCTGTCTTCTGCTCTTCACTGACTGTCGCCCTCAGGGTAACCTACACAATTGTGGAGTCAGACTGCACAGTGGTGTCCAATGGGGGATTTATTATTACCCTCCTCCTGGTCACTTACTTATTAAAACACTTGATACTGCTGACGGATTCACTCAGGTCTTTGGTCTTTACTTTACTTTGCTGATGTCATCAGGACTTGGTATGGTCCTTCTCATCTGTCAGACACCGTTTCTTTTAGTATACGTCACCGGGCTGTACATAGCACCTCATGCTGTGAGCCTGGGGTGAGTTCCCACGTAGACGGTGTAGTGGAGTTTTATTGTGACTACCACAAACCCTCCGCATCTGTCCTCTTCCTCCGGCATGTTACTTGTCTGCACAGCTGCTTAGAATTGTGACACTGCCGTCAGTTCATGACAAACGCGTTGTACTGGCTCAGGCTGCGCCTGCCGCATCTCAGTGATGGAGTTCATCATGTTAAAAGTCTTCTAGTTCATGTTTAATGGCACTTGCCGGGGACCCCCAACCCTTGTCAATTGTTAAAATAAATGCTAATCTGGTGATAACACCATCCGCATACACTATAAAAGTTGTTCTAAGTACATGCAATAATAATGTCAGGCCCTTAAACTACATCAAACACCTTTATGTAAGAAAAACTAATCTGTTCCACTGGACAGGGCACCTAGAATATGTGCAGTTACTGGGTACATTGTATTTGCTCTTGGTGTTACACTTTTTAGCAGGATTTATATCTTATTATGAGCTGATTACCTGGAACAGCTCCTACTCACAGAAATATTCATACAGATACCATACGTTTTATCTGACAAGTGTCTCAAACCAATTTTTTCCTACTCTGGTTTGTTCTACCTGGGAAGGCCTCTCAAGGTCTGTTCTCTTTGTGTGAGGCGGGTATGATAAGGTTGGCACCGGTCTGCCGGGACTGTTCTGTAGGCAAATGAAACAGCTCTAACAGAATTTACCAGCATCAGCTGTAAAGCCTGGGACATACCAATTAGATCTTACCACATCCATCCTTGCAGTCTTGGGGCATATGTGAGGTCATACACCATCAATACAAGTGCCATCAAGAGTGCCTTGGGTCCTACCGGTTTACCTTCCTTTATCCATCCACATTCTGTTAGAATCTGGTTCTCACGCCTTCCGCTCCCAGTTGGATACTTCCTGTGGAGAACAAGCTTTTCATCGCAAGATCAGTAACTGATCTTAATCAGATAATTGAGTTGAAGAAAAACATTAACAATGACAGATTTATGTTAAACGTTCACACTGGGCAGTAACTAAAACTGATACATACAAACTGATTCTTCTTCTCTTTATATATATCTATACATACACATATACACTTCACAGAATTCTCTGCTCTAAAATTTTCCTTTCACAACAAAAATATTTTCAAAAGGGAATCTACTTGCACTGAGAAGTTATCATTTACACAAACATTATACTGACGCATGCCTCCAATAGTCCAATGCTTAGGCTGGTCCAGAACTTTACATAAAACTTAACCTCAGTATTCAATATTCCCACAACACTTTTTGAATATCATTATTAAACAAACTAACTTTGGAATAACATCTGGAGAACTGCTGATATCTTATCATTGTACAAACACTAGTTCAATATTTGGAATAAGCACTGTTCCCCTGTCACTACACACAACGTCTGCAGTGGGGAAGATACCGGCCGGGCTTCAGGCTTCCCTAGAACAGGTATACACATACGAGCACCTTTTCATACACTTCTGGCTGCACATACCCGTGTTGTCAGTTCTGTCTTCTCTTGCTCTCTCAATTGGCTTACCCGATGATCCAATAAAGTTCCTACTACCAATGGGCCCATAATTGTGGGCGATGCCAAAAGCGTACCTAGAGTCAGTGTAAATGTCGGTCGTCTTGCCTTCTGCCAGGTTACAGCCTCAGCGAGCACCTCCAGCTCTGCTCCTTGACATAAACAAGAAGGTGAGAGTGGTTTCTGGATGATTTACCTTGTGCCTCGTATCCTGTCTTGTACATACTGTATGAAGTATTAATGAGGTTTTAATGAGTTATTTACAAGTTTCTGACCACTTATAAAATGTGTTCAAAGTGCTGTCCATTGTGTTGGATTGTCAATGCAACCCTCTTCTCCCACTCTTCACACACTGATAGCAACACCGCAGAAGAAATGCTAGCACAGGCTTCCAGTATTCGTAGTTTCAGTTGCTGCACATCTCGTATCTTCACAGCATAGACAATTGCCTTCAGATGACCCCAAAGATAAAAGTCTAAGGGGGTCCGATCGGGAGGCATTTCTTCTGCGGTGTTGCTATCAGTGTGTGAAGAATGGGAGAAGAGGGTTGCATTGACAATCCAACACAATGGGCAGCACTTTGAACACATTTTATAAGTGGTCAGAAACTTGTAAATAACTCATGAAAGAATAAAGTAACATTAAAACCAAGCACCCCATTGTTTTTCTTGTGAAATTCTCGATAAGTTTGATGTGTCACATGACCCTCTTCCCATTGAAAAAACTAAAGTTGGATACAAAATGTCCGACTTCAAAATGGCCGCCATGGTCAACACCCAGCTTGAAAAGTTTTCTCCCTCCCATATACTAATGTGCCACAAACAGGAAGTTAATATCACCAACCATTCACATTTTATTTAGGTGTATCCATATAAATGACCCACCCTGTATATTAGTCATCACATTCTACAGGAGGGGGTCACACACTCACTCCTCACAGCTTCTGTTCTCACAATCTTAACAATTTCAATGCCGGCAAAAATTCTCCCATACAATTAACCTCCAAGAGTCACACATCTATACAACAACTCAAGATAACGTACGTCTCTGCAATCATTCATCACACTATTGTATAGGAATTATCTACGTTCAAAACATCAAACACATAATTTGTAACAGTGTCCAATCTGTCGGCCACTATTTCTATATTATGATGACGTGACTTTTCACCAGTATACAGCCTCCTAGTTGTAGCTTGTGGACCCCTGGGACGGAATCTGAGTCTGGAATAGAAGAAAACACTGCACCATGTGTTACTGTCAACTCTTTATTGAGGGAAATGACAAAATTAACAAGGCTATCATTTCATACTGATTTGGTTGGGCCGGGCGTAACCTCATCGGGGGGGTGGGGGCGGCCTTTCCCACAGGAAACACATTGCTCAGCTGTGAGGGGGTTTTGCTGCCCACAATGAGGACACACCCAACATGAGGGACCATCGCCACTATAGGGTGGTGGCTGGTCCTGTGGTTTATAATACATATAACATAATACAATGCCTTTCTTATTCCTAACTTCCCTTTGTTCTCTCGAATACCTTTTGCCCAGTCTCCGGCTTGTAGCCACCCTCCCCTATGCATCCCGCACACTTCCATCAATTTCCTCATTTTACTCACATACTGTTTCCCTTCCCTTCACTTCACCAAATCATACGAATAGGATCGTCCGGGTACGGGTGATCCTGATGATTTGACTATGGACCGTAAACCATCCATTCTAACCTTCTATATCCTTCACGTAATTTATGTAACACCTTCTGGTCTGCAATCCTCTAGTGACCGATTCACCGTGGTCTGGCCAGAATATAACAACTTTTGGTCTGCAACCCTCTGGTCTGGCCAAAATATAACAACTTTTGGTTTGCAACCCTCTGGTCTGGCTAAAATATAACAACTTTTGGTCTGCAACCCTTTGGTCTGGCCAAAATATTACCCACGACTTATCACACATCTTATCGTGCCCGCGTGCCCCTGTATAAGACAGGTTATATTTTCTATCTAGTCCCTAATTACCCAGAGGATGGTTAGTCGGCACGACTAATTTCTTACGGGTTTGTGACCACACAGCGGGGATGTCTCTCCTGTCGCCTGAGCTAATCCAGCCAACCGACTAGGGTTCTACAGATTCCCACAAGACCGTCCACTAACACAGATGTGTCTAAAATTTTAAAAATCAACTGACTTACCGTGTTACTGTGGAGGTGATCAGGCTCCTTCAGTGGGCAGTCCCGGGTCATCTGCTTCACCCTGTGATTGTCGGTTGTCCGGATTCCGAGATCCCCTCGAGTGTAGCCTCACGCTGGACGCCAATTGTCAGTGTTCCTTTCCCTGTTATTTCACACCGAATAACCATCTCTGTAAATTGGAAACTGAGGGCATGAAAGGAAGAAATACACCAGACAGAGTAGTGTTGGTACAGATCCTCCCTCAGTGAAGTAGGAAGTACAACTAAACTTTTAAGATTTCCCATTTATTATTTGTATGATTATTTGACATTAGTTGTTCCCAGTGTATGTCCTTAATTGCAGCCCTCATCCTGGGGAAATCGGCCTTCTTAAAATGAAGTGTTTTTGCCTTCTAAGCCTGTGTTTGTTTTTTACAGTATAGGTAAAATGTAACTATATTGTGATCACTGTTACCGAGGTTTTCACGAATATTGACATTCCCAACAAGCTCTGCATTATTACAAATTACCAAGTTGCTGGGTAGGGCATCCATGGATCAGACTTGTTTTTGCAGCACAGCCCACAAATGCTCGATCAGAGTGAGATCTGGGGAATTTGGAGGCAACGTCAACACGTTGAACTCTTAGTTGTTCCTCAAACAATTACTAAACAATTTTTGCAGTGTGGCAGGACATTATCCTGATAAAAGAGACTTCTGCCATTATACAATATCTTTGACATGAAGGGGGTGTACTTGGCTGCAACAATGTTTAGGTAGGTTGTAGGTGTCAATGTAATGAACACATGAATGCCAGGACCCAAGGTTTCCCAGCAGAACATTGCCCAGAGCATTACACATACACTACGTGATTCATCGGATCAAGCTACTTTCTTCCATTGCTCCATCGTTCTGTTCTGGAGGGAGCTTACATGCTTATTGTAGGTGCTTTTAGTAGTGGACAGGGCTCAGCATAGGCACACTGACTGGTCTGCGGCTACGCATCACCAAACACAGCAAGCTGTGATGTACTGTGTGTGCTGGCACCTTTCTATCATAGCCAGCAATAACTTTCTCAGCAACTTCTACTACTGTAGCTCTTCTGTGAGATTGGAGTAGAATATACCTTGGGCACCCATGACCTTGTCGCCGGATCAGCGGTTGTCTTTCCTTGGACCACTTCTGGTAGGTACTCACTAATACATAACGGGAACACCCCACAAGACCTGCATTTTGGAGATGCTCAGAACCAGCCATCTGGCATAACAATTTGGCCCTTGTCAAAGTGTGGATTGATGGGACCCATGGCAAATTGTGGATAGGAGGAGCTATCTTCATGTAAATCCCGTCATTGCCTCTTTAATTTACCGGTTTACAGTCATCCCCCTGTTGCCACCATCAAATATTGAATTTGCTGTAAAATTTAATTTTAAATGAAACTGAAGTGGATAGATGGATGGATGGATAGATAGATAGATAGATAGATAGATAGATAGATAGATAGATAGATAGATAGATAGATAGATAGATAGATAGATAGATAGATAGATAGATAGATAGATAAATGATTATTTGTTAAACTGTTATATTTCTCACACAGACTCTTTTCCTAAGTGGAAGAAGCTTGCTTTTTTTCTGATAGAAAGATGTAATTTTCTGCATCTCAAAAGTACAGACAAGTTGAAAATAAAATGTTTTTTTCCCCATGCATAGCAGACATGGAGTGTATACTGCCAGCGGTGACTGAAAAATATAAAAATAATAATTGAAATGTAATATGGTCCAGCTTTCAATCTGTGTAGTTCTGAGAACAATATCAGCTAATGCTAATGGAAGAAGAAAACATAACAACTTAGAACTGTGCATAAACCGAACTTATTGGCCTATTAGTACTAGCCAGAACCTCCCAGCTTGTATTATGCAAATCTTTTCTTATAATAATGTAATCTTTACATAAGTATGTATAATGCTCATACAGTGAAACCTCTTTCAGCCGACCACCCAAAATTGTATGGAAAAATTGTCTTCTTGGAGGGTGGTCCTGTAACGCACCTGCAGGTACAGCTGTGGATCCACCAGGTTGCAATGGATTGGTTCAGGCTAAAGCTAGGAACAGAGTCTAAGGAACTTCCCAGTCTTCACCCTTAAAACCATGTACAGGGATCTGGACTTTGCTGCGGGTAACTTCCCAGGTTGCTACCCCAGGGTAGTCTCCATTTGCAATGCCTGATGATGAGAAGATGACCCAAGAATGAAGGACTGAATTAGAAGGCAAAATCGTAGTCAGACAGGCAGAGGTCAGGGTAGGCGGAAAACAAAGGACAGGGTCAAATAAAATGCAAAGTCAAAAAGCATACTACTATGGGGAAGATGTCTAAAAACTTCCTAATGGAGCTTTTTCTCAGAACCAGAGTGATGGCGGAGGAACCCTTAATTATCCGAGGAAAGCTGGGTAAAATGGTGGGAGCGTACAGAGCAACGGAGCCTGACAGGTCCTTTCAAAGAAGATATACAATATAGATAGAAATGGTGGAACTGAACATCTGTCACAGAAAATCTATCCTAAATAAAGGGGTGGACATAATAATATTGAAAAAGCTTTGGGGTATTAGGGGTGTTGCTTTCCTCTCTAACGCCTGATATGGTAATTCTATCTAGACCAGGGGTCTCAAACTCGGCCGGGTAAGCGGGCCACATATAGAAAAAATGGGAAGTTGACGGGCCGCATTACTTTCAAATTTGATACAATACAAAATTATTCTTAATCAATTAGTTATTTGATCTACTATAACACTATATTACTATAATAATAATAATAATAATAATAATAATACATTACTATAATAATACCGCTATGTTTAAAATTTTAGATATTTCTCCACGTTTTTATTTCAACAATCCAGTTTTCCAGTTTAAGTGTCGCTAAATGCAGTCTGGCCGCTCAGTTGGCAGTGTTTGGTAGACACACATGTCATGATTAGGCAGCCCCTTTCAGATAGTGCCACAGAGCTCTTTGTAGATAATGCCACAGTGCCCTCTGTAGATAATGCCACAATGCCCTCTGTAGATACTGCCACAGTGCCCTCTGTGGATGTTGCCACAGTGCCCTCTGTAGATGCTGCCACAGTGCCCTCTGTAGATGCTGCCACAGAGTGCTCTGTAGATGCTGCCACAGTGCCCTCTGCAGATGCTGCCACAGTGCCCTCTGCAGATGCTGCCACAGTGTCCTCTGTAGATGCTGCCACAGTGCCCTCCGTAGATGCTGCCACAGTGAACTCCGTAGATGCTGCCACAGTGCCCTCCGTAGATGCTGCCACTGTGCCCTCCACAGATGCTGCCACAGTGCTATCCGCAGATGCTGCCAAAGTGCCCTCCGCAGATGCTGCCACAGTGCCCTCTGCAGATAATGCCACACACACCCCAAGTAGATAGCTCCATTGGGGCTCCCTCTAGGAGTGGAATCCCCAGCCAGAGCATTGCCGACGCTTTGGCTGGGGATTCCTCTACTGTTGGAGCCTCTGACGTGACTGTCCATACACAGTGACATCAGGGGATCCTCCTGGACCTGAATGTAATATCAGGGGCAACCCAGAGCTGGAGTCCCGGAGCAGAGCACTAGTATAGGCTCTGAAACTCTGGGGAAGCCATTAACATCAGTGTCCATATATGAACTGTGAAGTCAGGGGCTTGCCCAGAGCTGGAGTCTCGGAGCAGAGCAGCTTCTAGCACTCTGACTGGGATTCCAGCTCTGCTCCTGACATCACTGTCCATATATGGACATGGATGTCAGGGGCAACCCCAGAGCTGGAGTCCCGGGCAGAGCGCTAGTAGGCTCTTCCTGGGACTCCAGCTGTGCTCCTGACATCACTGGGACTCCTGCTCTGGGGAAGCCCCTGACATTTCTGTCGATGTATGGACAGCGATGTCAGAGGCTTCCCCAGTGTCACAGAGCAGAGCCTATAGTAGCGCTCTGTCCAGGACTCCAGCTCTGGGGAAGCCCCAGACATTGCTGTCCATATGTGAACAGCGATGTCAGAAGATTCCACAGAGTCCCGGAGCAGAGCCCCAGACATTGTGAATCCACACATAGACACCGATGTCAGGGAATTCCACAGAGTCCCGGAGCAGAGCCGATACTAGCGCTCTGCCCGGGACTACGCTCTGTGGAAGACCCTGACACACTGTCCATATATGGACAGTGATGTCAGTGAATTCCACAGAGTCTCGGAGCAGAGCCTATACTAGCGCTCTGCCTGGGACTCCGCTCTGTGGAAGACCCTGACACACTGTCCATATATGGACAGTGATGTCAGTGAATTCCACAGAGTCCCGGAGCAGAGCCTATACTAGCGCTCTGCACCAGGACTCCGCTCTGGGGAAGACCCTGACACACTGTCCATATATGGACAGCGATGTCAGGGAATTCCACAGAGTCCCGGAGCAGAGCCTATACTAGCGCTCTGCACAGGACTCCAGCTCCGGAGAAGCCCCTGACACACTGTCCATATGTGGACAGCGATGTCAGGGAATTCCAGACTTCCGGAGCAGAGTCTGTACTAGCGGCTCTGTGTCCCGGGGGCCGCAGATGACAGCCCCAGGGGCCGCATGCGGCCCGCGGGCCGCGTGCTTGCGACCCCTGATCTAGACCGTCTGCATCGTACTCCACGTCTAAAAATAATTTAGTGTCCCATTTACCTGCAGCAGCTAAAATGTTAATCCCACTTCATTGGCTTCAAAAAGAACCACCAACTTTTCAAGAATGGCTTAACAAAGCCCAAGAAACTTGCAGATTGGAAGAGCTTTCCCATTGGGAATCTCATTCTCACCCCACCTTTTTACAAATCTGGAAACCCTGGACACAGTGGTGGAGTGCTCAGACCGCGATTGCCTAGCAATTTTCTCATCTTTTTTAGAATTTGTGGAATATAATTGTACATTTTGTTTATTATATACTGATAATGTATGAAACTGTAATGACTTTCATATTTTTGCTCCTTTTTATTCCTTTTTGTGAAATATTTGTTACAAATCTCATGGCTAATAATATTTGGCATCCTGTACTTCACCACCTTTCTCCCCCCCCCCCCGTACTCCCCCCCCCCCCCGCCGTACTTCCCTTTCTCCAGTTACCTCATCTCTCATGTTTAAAACATACTGTATGCTGACACATTCATAATACCGTCTTTCTCTTACATCAGGGAAGGGAAGAGAAGAAAAGAGAGAGATCCTTCAAAAATAATCCCATTTCGATGGTATATCATAATTCATTGTTAGCCTAGTAGACAGTAGAAGCACTATTTTCCCTTTTTAAGGTGTCTGTATGCCCCTTTACATATAGGGCCCCTATGCAGCTTCACAAGTTTCAGTTCTGGTATGAATGCCTTTTCCTTCAGCATTTTTCAAAAACATGCTGTATGTGTTTCTGTATACTTGAAATAGGCAGAATCGTCATAATTTGTATCTCTCATAGCATCCCCTTTATTTTCAACAAATTTTATTGAGATTTTACAACAAAATAGAGAAATGTAAATCATGAACACAAAAGAAAAGTATGCATCATACAGTGACTAATATATCAATGAGCCAGAATATATATCAAACATTCATGGCATAAGTGATAAGAGCAAACAAAAATCAAATAGCATCCCCTTTCAACTGCCTTTATACAGGACAAAGTCATGTGTACTACAATATTTCTTTAAAAAGATATGTGACCATCTTCTGCACTCCAGAACATTCCATAATAATTAAAACAATTTAATGTGCAATGGATATGGGGTAGTATTATTTTGGATTATTTGATCAAATTGTAGGAACACTTTTACCACAATACAATCTATCTATCCCCATAAAATAGTCTCAGATTCTCAGACTATTCTCAACTATAACAAGAAATCATTGAAACTCACCAATGGTGTAACTTGAACCCCCTGAGTCCCAATACCTCATCAGTAGCATGGCCTCCTAACTCCCGCATACGATTTATAGTATTGTTGCATTTCTATCTGACAGAGGGGATTCTGGGTCTTTCAGGAACCAGGGCACGGATGTGACTGCAAACTCGACATCTCCTATAGTTACGCCTCTGAAACACATGAAGTGGTTGCTTATACTAATATAGATCAACATACATGTTTAACAGGTTGCAGTAGAAAGAAGCAACGTGGGTTAAATGGACCTTTGTTTATTCTGAATGTATGGACTATATTAGGTATTTCGACTCCTTTCGGATCCTTGTTTTCTTCCCCTGCACCTGTATAGGCTTTGGGTAGCTCTGTCATTGACTGTAGCTAGTCAAGATAATACTGTGCCGTATTTGCTACACATTTTTTTCCTGTAAAAATTTTTTGTTATTTATACTGGTTTTTTTGTCTTTACTTTATGGTCAATGCATCAGTAATGTAATTCCATTAGGATAAAATATCATGTACTATTTCAGTGCTAGTCTGAACAGAGCATAATTTGGATGATGGAAAATGATCATTTGTGGCCGATGCAAATTGATTCTATCTGTTGTTTTTATCTGCCATATTTTTTATCTCTAATTATGGTGAACAAAAATAGGCATATGCATGAGGTTTGCATCTGGGTGCACACAGATAGCAGAGGTCCCCTGTAAAAGTCTGTGGACCCCTAGTCCTACAACAGCTGATCATACAGCACCTATCTCAAGTCTTTCTAGTAGCTTAGTCCCATACTAAAAATAATGAAAATAAAGAAATAAAATAAATGTGCTTCTTGCTGTCTATAAGGCTGGATTCACACGAACATGTTCGGTCCGTAAAGGACGGTACGTATTTCGGCCGCAAGTCCCGGACCGAACACACTGCAGGGAGCCGGGCTCCTAGCATCATAGTACGACGCTAGGAGTCCCTGCCTCTCCGTGGAACTACTGTCCCGTACTGAAAACATGATTACAGCACGGGACAGTTGTCCCGCAGCGAGGCAGGGACTCCTAGCGTCGTACATAACTATGATGCTAGGAGCCCGGCTCCCTGCACTGTGTTCGGTCCGGGACTTGCGGCCGAAATACGTTCCTTCCTTTACGGACCAAACATGTGAATCCAGCCTTAGATTTATGCAAAAAGCACATTTGTTTTCTTTTTTTTCTGTGTCTGTGGGCCCCCTTATCTACATCTATCTATATCTTCCTCTTCATCCAACATTTTAAAAACATATGAAAGTACATGGAGGAGATTTGTTAAAACTGGTGAAAAGAAGCCAATATGATTCTTTGTTTCATTATTAAAAGTGCCTCTGAAAAATGAGAGCTGAAATTTGACTTCTATGGACAACTAATCCCCTTTTCCTTTACACCAGTTCTAATCAATTTACCCTTGTGTGTCTGCATGCCCCTTCTGTATGGCGCCATTTTCACCAAGGCACTGGAGGTTTAGTGTCTAGGGGGGTGCTCTGTGGGAAAAGTGGTGGGGGCATGGGCGCTTGTAAAAAAAAAAAACAGTAGAAAACATTTTGCAATTTTATTTTGAGGGCTACTTTAGGTATGGCATTATTTTTTAAGACACCTTTGGTGGCACTGTGTGTGACAGTATTTTGGGGGGCGCTGTGCATTGTAGTATTTTTAGCAGTATGGAACTTTGTTCTCGGGTCAAATATCCAGGGAGTGAACTCTGCCAGCAGAAGACGTCATGGTTGTCTGGGCCGGATGGAACAGCAAGCAACTACAATCAAAGAAGACGTCACCTGTGACTCATTGAATGTCATTGTAACACTGCATACGACTGCATCAGACCAGTAATGTGTACACTTATATAGTCTGTACCTGTTACAATATGGTGGTCATATTCAGTTTTAGCATGGTGGTGCTATTGGTCATTGTTTTTTTTGTTTTTTTTTATTAAGTCACGGTATGATGGTATTATTCTGTCACTAAATGGTGGTAATATTTGGTCATTAAATGGTGGCCTTAATCAGTCACTGTATGGCGGTGTTATTTAGTCACTGCATGGTAGTGTTATTGGCCATGATATGGTGGTATTTTTCATTTGTCACTGTATGGAAGTATTAATCAGTCAGTATGTGATGGTAATATGTTTTTCTTGTATAGTGGTATAATACAGTCACTGTATGAATTTTTAATTAGTGTTATACTTTTATATGTAAATTACTGTTTGTGAAGGAACAATTATTTGGTGTTGGGGCTAATACAGGACAAACATCTATAGACACAGATTCCGGTACAGCATTGTGCGAACTGTATTCCCCAACACAGGACATGACTTATCAGGCATACAGCCACTCTACTGAACACCAAAACTCATCTGGCCTTGTTCAACGCCACCGTTCTAGGATAAAAAGTGGAGGAGAATGTTTAGTAAATCGGCTTTCAACAGGAAGGCGATTCCCTCAAACGATTACGTTTGTGTCAGCAAAATTGTCAAATATGATATCTTTTAATGTAGTAATTGCAAGACCTCTATTGTCTAAATTTGGGTGAATTTATTGTCTAGGGCAGCATGAGCTATAAACATGGCCCTGTCCCACTGACACATTAGAAGACACCAGTATTATAAATGGTAGGTGGGGGCCAGTGTTACAGGATTTTTCATTGGGGTCCCAGGGGCTATAAGTTACGGCCCTGAAAGGGATATTAGATTGTGGGTTCCAATAAGCAGAAGTATTACTGTAAGTGCATTCATCTTGCCAATTCTGGGAACACTATATACACAATAGATAATAATATTCATACAGTGATACCGACTGCATCTCTAAATAAATAAATATGTTTTAGCTGGAAATATCCATAAACTGCATTGGTTATCACAGGCTACAAGAACTGGTAACAAAGTGTTAAAATAAGACCACAAAAAAGCATTACTTACATTCTCATTGATTCTGCTGATTTTTACTTAGACTTGTAATACTTTGTTTCGTGAAGTGCCTTCCTATCACAGCAAGGCTAAATAGGAAGATTTATCTTTCAGACACTTCATAAATACCATCCGCACAGTCAAATAAGAGGAGGAAATACAATGGACTAGCATCACAGCTAAGGTAATAGGTTAATAGATATAAACAAACTAAGGTATCATTCATCACAATAGTGCGGCTACATTCTCCCTAACAGATTCCTGACTGCAAAATTAATCAAAGTAACCATTTTGTATTAGCGTTATTATTATTCATTATTTATAAATGACACAGTTTTTCACATCCTTGTACAAAGCACAGCACAATTTATACATGGCTAAAGAGAAGTACAATGGTGATTCATATATGAACTTACAAATAGCAATACATGTGTGATAAATATCATTAGCACTAAAAAGATTATACTGCAAAAAAATCAAATAATGCTGTGATATAATGCTGTTATATCAGAACTACTTACTTAGCACACTTTAAAGAATTAATTAAAAAGAATTGAAATTAACTGAGTGACCATAATACACTGTTGGATGGTGCCCTGTGTGGCACCTTCTGTTGGCAATTCTCTAATGGTGTACTCTCACATAGCAAACAAACCATACAGACAGGTGGCATCCTTCAATAGAGAGATTGATACATTCCCAAGACCGGACTAGTTGAAGCAGACTTGCCATCTGACTGTTGACACTTGGTCATGGCAGGCTTCAAAGTAGGAAAAAATGCTTATTTTTTTCCACAACATACAATACTAAGAAACTGACTGATCTAGTTTTCCCACCATTAGTGTTCTTGGAGAATAAGGTAAGGTGACCCTGATTCTCTTTAATAAGCAAAAACGGATTAAATTGAGCTGAATTTAGGCTACAATTTAGTAGCTAGTACCTATTACAACTTTTTCACTTCTTAGTAACTACTCCAGTTGTCATACATAAACCCTTGGCGATAGACAAAGAATCGTCTTCCTGCACTGATCCCTGTTGCAGTGGAATTTCTAGGTCTTCCTTCCACTGGGTCAAAGATCCTAGCACTATATCTAAATACCCTGGCCATCGCAGAAGGGCATGCTGGTGCCTCCCCTCGGCCTCCACATACACCGGGCCCTGTCTGATGAGAAAGATTAAAGCTATGAAAGAAATGATCTGTGCAGGATAATGCTCACATTCCGCTAACTGGCAGTGGAGAGAAGCAGTGTAGGAGCGTGGAGCAAGTGTTCTTTACACATAATGGATAATGTATTATGTTATACTCATTAAACCTTGTACCATTATATGCTGTACAATGGTTGATTCTATATGTAATGTATGGTACTATTAAACATAACAGTGCCAGCCAATCCCATGGGCATCAGTCCCTATGCCCACAGTAACAGAAAACACCGTCACAGCATGGTCTTCAGGTTGCACAAGTGCTACTGATTTATAAAATATTCTTGACCATCTCTAATTCTTAGGAAGGTGCTGATCAGTACTGGCGATCCCAGGTGCTGTTTAGCAGTGAGGGTAACATTTGCCAACTTGCATATGCAGTACTGACAAATACAACCCTCACCATGCTGCTCCCTAGACTAGCACACAGCTCGGTAAACCAGTCTTCATACATGATCCTTAATATGGTATTATAATATAATATACTGTATATGACTGTGTGTATTAAAACTTTTTGTCATGTGACCATCAAACTTTTAATAAACAAAAATATAAGTGAAAAAGCATGAAGCCGTCAGACGCTTCTTCAGTATATAGTAAGCTCAATTACGCACAGATAATTAAAAAAGAATTTTGCGGGTAAAACTGCTTACTGTTAAATGATGTTTGTTAAATATGTAGGTGTTACTCCATAAAGAGAATGAACACAGACATAAACAAGACAGACCAATTATCAGAAGCGTTCATGCAATACCTACAGACAAATATCTTTCGCACATAACTCCATTTTCTTTTATATGCTCTGCTGAACATGTTATTTCATTACAGGTGCCATTCATTCTTTCCACACCAGCAGCCATAAGTACTCAGCACTGTTACTCATCACTTGTCTTTCCTGGGTAATATTGGTTGTTTAATAACTGCTGAAATTCTGATTTGTTTTTTATTTATTTAAAAAAAATTTTTTTTTTTTTGGGGGGGGGGCACCTCCAGAATATGTTAGCTGGTGTATATAGATGTCTCTTATTGCCTAATACCTCTGCAGCCCAAATGTCAAGTGGCTCCCTGTTCTGTTGTAAAGCTTGTGAGGTCACTGATGAGATTCTACCTAACCTTTCCCTTTAAGTTCTCAGTATCAAAGTGATTAAATGAATACTTAGGCCCTGTTCACAGGGGGTGTAGTTGACGTGTATTTTGGAGAGTTTTATGTGCCGAAATAGACATCAAAAACGCTTCATTAAGCTTCCCATTGAAATCAATGGGAAAGCGCACAGTTAGTACATCAGCACATTATTTTTTACACAAGCCTATTTAAAAAAACGCGTTGTGTAAAAAGAAGCATCAGGTCAATTCTTTGATGTGTAAAATGCACTAAAAATGCCTGTACTTTAAAAAGCACGTTACAAGAAACATATTTGACACGTTTACATGTCAGGTTTTTTTAGCGCCGTGTGAACATGTCCTTATAATACAATTCTTCCGTTACCACATTTTACAATTCCCTTGTGCATGGGCACTGTATTATCAGTGATATCTATGTAAGAATCTGTGCCTTTAAGACCCTATATGCATCGGCATTAGCTGATACCATTTTTTTTTTCCAATTAAAAAAATGAAATACCATTTGAAATAGGGACAAAATGCAAATTTAAACAAACATTTTAATCACACAACTATTACCTTAATTCCGTTCTATCCACTACTTGTATACTTTTCTTCAATTTTTTCACAAGTCAGCATCTCACATTCAGTCAAGCCCCTAATCTGCACTTGTGCTACGCTGTTTCCATAACTGCCATTCACTTCTATGCTACGCTGTTTTTTACTTACAGGGTCAGAAATTACAAGTGGCAGCGGGAACAAAGAAAGGCAGAATGGGGTTTAGGGGCCCCATTCTAGAGATAGGGGCGGGTCTCAGAGGTGGGACCCGCATCTATCTAACATTTATAGCATATCCTGTGGATATGCCATAAATGTCTCTGATGGGAAAACCCCTTTAACACCGATATTTTGCACCAATAAAGTAGCACACGGCGTTAATAATAGTGGCAACGTTTACGTCTGCTCTTAGTCACACAGATCTTTCTAGACACTTCTAGACACCAAAGCTGTCGAAAAAGGCATATAAAGTGTCTAAAACATAAATTTGCTGCATGCCATGTACAACACTTATTTTGGTGCAGTTTGTGCCAGAATTCTGACACATTTTGTTGAGGAAATCGATACAAAATCTAACAGGAAAGAGATTTCTTTTATGTAAAGAGATCTTTTTAATATTCAATCACATGTTAAGCGATGGGATAAAATCTGAAAAAAATCTAAACAATCTATTTCAACTAAAAGATTTATGCCATAAAATAGGCTAGAGCAGGGGTCTCATGCACGCGGCCCGCGGGCCGCATGCGGCCCCTGAGGTGGTCATCTGCGGCCCGCGGGACACAGAGCCGCTAGTATCAGCTCTGCTCCTGTACTCTGTGAAATCCCTGTCCATGAATGGACACGCGATGTCAGGGTCTTCCCCAGAGCGGAGTCCCAAACAGAGCGCTAGCATAGGCTCTGCTCCGACTGTGGAATTTCCTGACATCGCTGTCCATATATGGACAGTTTTGTCAGGGTCTTCCCCAGAGCGGAGTCCCGGGCAAAGCGCTAGTATCGGCTTTGCTCCGGGACTCTGTGGAATACCCTGACATCGCTGTCCATGAATGGACACGCGATGTTTGGGGCTTCCCCATCACCTGAGTCCCGGGCAGAGCGCTAGTATAGGCTCTGCTCCGGTACTCTGTGGAATACCCTGACATCGCTGTCCATGAATGGACATGTGATGTCTGGGGCTTCCCCAGAGCCTGAGTCCCGGGCAGAGCGCTAGTATCAGCTCTGCTCCAGGACTCTGTAGAATACCCTGACATCGCTGTCCATGAATGGACACACGATGTCAGGGTCATCCCCAGAGCTGAGTCTCGGGCAGAGCGCTAGCATAGGCTCTGCTCCGGGACTCCTGATGTAAAGGATCTGCCAGACACAGCTTCTGTGTCGACGCCCGTGGTTAGTCAGTCTGCACCTGCTCCTAAGTCTGATCGAGTGACCCCTCCTTCTACCAATCAGGCTGGGAGGCTAAAAGGTCATTAAAGTCCTTAACCCTGTCTCCTTCCGACTGGAGTTACCCCCGTCTTTTCAAATACACAACGTGTTTCATCCCTCCCTCCTGAAATGCTGCTCCCCGTCCTTGGCTCCCTCGAGGAAACCTCCGGTCCCTGTTCTCACCCCTGAAGGGGTAGAATTCGAGGTGGCCAAGATTGTGGACAGCAGGATGGTCCAAGGCTCTCTCCAGTACCTGGTCCATTGGAGAGGATACGGGCCTGAGGAAAGGACTTGGGTACCCGCCCGGGATGTTCACGCTGCAGTATTGCTCAGGAGGTTCCATCTTCGGTTCCCCAATAAGCCAGGTCCACCTAGAAAGGGTCCAGTGGCCCTTCATAAAAGGGGGGGTACTGTAAAGGATCTGCCAGACAGAGCTTCTGTGTTGACACCCGTGGTTAGTCAGTCTGCACCTGCTCCTAAGTCTGATCGAGTGACCCCTCCTTCTACCAATCAGGCTGGGAGGCTGAGGAGTGGGAGAGCCTATCACAGCCTGGCCAGACGGAGCTAGCTCCCGCCCTCTGTCTATTTATACCTTCACTTCCTGCTCCTCCTTTGCCTGTGATTCTCCTGTTTCCTGGCTCTGCTGCTTTAACTATTTGTCCCTGCTTCATATTGACCCTGGCTTACTGACTACTCTCCTGCTCTGCGTTTGGTACCTCGTACACTCCTGGTTTGACTCGGCTCGTTCACTACTCTCCTGCTCTGCGTTTGGTACCTCGTACACTCCTGGTTTGACTCGGCTCATTCACTACTCTTGTTGCTCACGGTGTTGCCGTGGGCAACTGCCCCATTTCCTTTAGCTTCTGTGTACCCTTGTCTGTTTGTCTGTTTTGCACTCATTGAGCGTAGGGACCGTCGCCCAGTTCTACGCCCCGTCGCCTAGGACGGGCCGTTGCAAGTCGGCAGGGACTGAGTGGTGGGTAGATTAGGGCTCACCTGTCTGTCTCCCTTCCCCGTCATTACACCTGAATACCCTGACATCGCTGCCCACATATGGACAGCGATGTCTAGGGCTTCCCCAGAACTGGACAGTGATGTCAAGAGCACAGCTGGAGTCCCAGTAGGAGTGCTAGTAGTGCTCTGCCCAGGACTCCAGCTCTGGGGTTGCCCCTGACATCTCTGTCCTTATATAAATAGTGATGTCAGGAGCAGAGCTGGAATCCCAGGTGGGGTGCTAAAGCGGCTCTGCTCCGGGACTCCAGCTCTGGGCAAGCCCCTGACATCACTGTCCATATATGGACACTGATGTCAGTTGCTTTCCCAGAGTTCCAGGGCAGAGCCTATACTAGTGCTCCGTTCAGGGACACCGGCTCTGGGGTTGCCCCTGACATCACATTCCGGTCCAGGAGGATCCCCTGACGTCACTGTGTATGAACAGTGACATCAGGGGCTCCTCCAGGAGAGGAATCCCTGGCCAAAGCGTCGGCAACTGGGGATTCCACTCCTAGAGGGAGCCCCAATGGAGCTATCTACTGGGGCTGTCTGTGGCACTAGCTACAAGGGGTGTGTATGGCATTATCTACAGTGAGCACTGTGAAATTATCTACAGAGGGCACTGTGGCAGCAACTACAGAGGGCACTGTGGCATTATCTACAGAGGGCACTGTGGCAGTATCTACAGAGGGCACTGTGGCAGCAACTACAGAGGGCACTGTGGCATTATCTACAGAGGGCACTGTGGCAGTATCTCCAGAAGGCACTGTGGCAGTATCTATAGAGTGCACTGTGGCAGTATCTATAGAGGGCTCTGTGGCACGATCTATAAAAGCGCTGCCTAATTTTGGCATTTGTGTGTCTGCCAAACGCTGCCAACTGAGCTGCCGGACTGCATTTAGCGACACTTAAACTGTGAAAGTGGATTGTTGAAATAAGCACGTGGAGAAATTTCGCAAATTTCCGGTAAGTTTAAACCTAGCGCTATTATTATAGTAATGTAGTATTGTTATAGTAATGTAGTATTATAGTAATATAGTGTTATAGTAGTTCAAATAACTAATTAATTAACAATAATTTTGTAATGTATCAAATTTGAAAGTAATGCGGCCCGTCAACTTCACACTTTTTCTATATGTGACCCACTCACCTGGCCGAGTTTGAGACCCCTGGGCTAGAGCAATATCTATACACAATAATATTATTATCGAAGAAACCACGGCACTCAGTATAGAAGGGTGTTCAGGTAGGGTTCTATTTTTTTCATGCAGCAGAAAAAGTATTTTCTGTTAAAGTGTACAACTTTTTCCAATGAATGTTGCTCATATTCGTTTCCTATGTATAATAAGAGTCGTTTTGTTTAATTTTTTGATCATATATAATGCAGTATGTAGAACATTTGTTTATATTGATATGATGATTTTCATATTAGCTAAAATTTCAATTTTTGATGGTGATGACATGAATATTGTTATTGGTTGTTAATAGAAAAAACGTCTTTATTAATTTTACAGAATGTTTGAAAAAGGTCTGGTTATTTTGACCGAAACGTCACATTGTCTAAGTCTGTGGATTGCAAATAAAATTATTTTTCAAAAACAAAGAATTTTTGGAGTGCCAGGTTTTCTTGCTATACACAATAATATGCTAGGAGTAAGGGTATGTTCACACGATAGCAGGCATTTACGGCTGAAATGACAGCCTGTTTTCAGAAGAAAACAGCTGCGTCGTTTCAGCAGTAAATTCGTTCCTCCTCTGTGACGCTCATATATCTTGAGCTGCTCTTCATTGAGTTCAATGAAGAACGGCTCAAATTACGTTGCAAAGAAGTGCCCTGCACTTCTTTGCCGAGGCAGTCAATTTACGCGTCGTCGTTTGACAGCTGTCAAACGACGACGCGTAAATTACAGGTCGTCTGCACAGTACGTCGGCAAACCCATTCAAATGAATGGGCAGATGTTTGCCGACGTACTGTAGCCCTATTTTCAGGCGGAAAACGAGGCATAATACGCCTCGTTTACGTCTGAAAATAGGTCGTGTGAACCCAGCCCAAGAGGCACCTGATTTAATAAGAGGCATCGATTTATTAAATTAGGCGCATCTCTTGCTGTTCATGCGCTCGAAAATCAAATCTATGCCAGTTTCTTGCAAATATTACAGTG
The DNA here is from genome assembly GCF_050947455.1 of Rhinoderma darwinii. NCBI lineage: Eukaryota > Metazoa > Chordata > Amphibia > Anura > Rhinodermatidae > Rhinoderma > Rhinoderma darwinii. Next base: position 461,347,515 of record NC_134687.1, read on the forward strand.
AATTTGTCAGCCTGTGGGTTCCCCTGCCCCTTCTGCCAACCCCCGCCTACTTTGAATTTTAAAAAGGCAAAGGCGGCGTACAAATCAAAACGTCACAATGTTTTTGCACAAATTGTGACTTTTCTATCTGCCAAGAATGTTTAAGAAATTCCCTCCAGTGTATGTAGCACATTGAGTTAATGTGCATAATCCAACTGCAGAAATGTTTAACCCCTTAACGACCACCATTACGCCTTTTCATGGTGACCGTTAAGGGTACTTATGCCAATGGCAATCGCTTCTATGGCAGCCGGGGACTAACAAAGGCCCCCAGGTCTGCCTGTAGTGGATGCCTGCTAGGCCATGCCTGAGGCATGACCTAGCAGGTGCCTGTCAGTTTTACACTGACAGGCAATAATACGCTGCAATACAGAATACTTTTTCCCTTATAAAATACTTTAACCCCTTCCCGCCACAGCCATTTTTCAGATTTTCATTTCCGTTTTTTCCTCCCCACATTCCAAAAGCCATAACTTTTTTATTTTTCTGCCGATATAGTCCTATTGCTTGATTTTTGCGGGAGAAGTTGTAGTTTTTCGTAGCATGATTAATTGTGCCATATATGCACTATATACTCCGGGTGCTGCTGTCTCTCTTTGCTGGTATATATATATATATATATACTAATGTATTACAGGATATCGTGATTCTGACAGGCCTCTATTAAGCCCTGCCGGAGGCAGGGCTTAAAAGGAGCACAAGGATGGTGGACCTGGGGGCCTTCATTAGGCCCCCAGGCAGCCATAGCAACCATCGCCACCCAGCGATTGCATTGCAGGGGGCGCGATGAGCTGTTAGAGGGGGTCACCCCCCTCTTTGTAACGATTTGAACGCCGCGGTCGCTATTGACCGCGGCATTTAAAGAGTTAAATGAGAGGTATTGCGCTCGTTACTCTGAAGTGTCGGCTGTAACATACGGCCAACACCCGCATCGTATGGAGCGGGTTCACTCCGTGAGCCCGTTCCATACTTCTCCTACCTGACTTTGGCATATGGATATGTCAAATGTCGGGAAGGGGTTAATATGAAAAAACAAACAAAAACAAAAACATTACACATATTTGGTATCGCCGCATCCGTAACAACCTCACCTATAAAGCTATTATGTTATTTAACCCGCACGGTGAACACCGTAAAAAAATAAATAAAAATCAATTTCAGAATTGCTGTTTTCTGTTCATCCTGCATTCAAAAAAATTTGATAGAAAGTGATCAAAAAGTCGGATGTACTTCAAAATGGTACCAATAAAAACTAGAAGTTGTATCGCAAAAAAACAAGCCCTAGTACAGCTGCATCGGCGTAAAAATAAAAAACTTATGGCTCTTAAAACATGGCAACACAAAAACAAATAATTTTGAAAAAAATGTGTTTTTACTGTGTAAAAGTAGTAAAACATACAAAATCTATATAAATTTGGTATCGTCACAATTGTAATGACCCACTAAATAAAGTTATTATGTTATTTATACCACACAGTAAACGGCGTAAATCTAAGACGCAAAAAAGAGTGGCAAAATTGATGAAACCCCCCAAAAAGTTAATAAAAGTTAATCAATAAATAATACGTACCCGAAAATGGTGCTAATAAAAAATACAACTTGTCCCGCAAAACCAAAACCTTTTTAAATTAGGAACGAAAAGTTCTGGTTAGGGACTCGCAAGGCACTGGGGACCCTTGACGTTGGGTTGCGAGCTTTGCGTATTTTGGCCAAAATAACAACTAATACCCCATGTTTCATGGATATTTCTTACTACGTATACTACACTTTTTTCAGGACGCAGCCGGGTCTTCTATGCTGGGAGGGCATGATGTGCTGGCGTTTGGTTTGGAATGCAGAGCAGCCCGCTTTAGCTAACACTAGCGGCGTTACAAATAGGCTGTTATTCGGCAAGATACGCCATGCCTGACGACCAGCACATTATCCCTCCACGTATTACACATAGTACTGACACCCCATGTACTATTCACAGCACTGACCCCTATTCATCACATTTATTTATTTATTTATTTTTATTACATTATTACACAGTTCTGACACTTTCATGCATACATATTTATTTTATTTTTTACCATCCATTCACACCCTAGCACTACACTGACACTCATTTATCACACACCTTTGAGCACTTAGTTCGCCACTCCCCTCAAGACTAGTGGGAGGGGCTATCACTATTTAATGCACACTCCTTCTGCAGCATTCTTTGACCCGTCTGCGTCCTGATGGGAACGGGTTTTCACCCACCCACCTACCTAGTAAGTATGGCCTTTTTTGTGGTTTTGATTAGATCTATGTCCCATTTTTTCTGTTTGTGTTTTTAAAACCAAAACCTTATACAGCTATGTCGATGCAAAAATAAAAAAGTTATAGCTCTTCGGAATAGCTTGGTCATTAAGGTATAAAAGGGGCCAGCATTTAAGGGGTTAAACAACCAAATTAGCATACTCAATCCAAATAAAAGTTGTTCCCCTGGCACAAGGTTGTACATCTGGTGAAATTGTCACAAGATAGCTAAATTTGGGGAAGAAAAGTTCATATTAATTTCAAGACTAGTTTTAAGACCAGTTACTCTTTTCATGATAGTAGACACCTGCCACAAATTGAAAATGTCAGCTAACACTTTACACTCATGTGCACCCTCATGCAATATTGCATCAAAGCGTAAAGTTGTGTTAACAAATTAATAAAAATTAATGTTGTGGCTAAAGGTCTGACTCGCCTCCTGAAAATTAATGTTAAATATGTGCAGAGTTCATACATGCCTCTTATTCCTATGTTCACATGCACATACAGTATCATCACAATATCAAAAACTGAAGAGACCAAAAATTTCCACTATCCAGGGGACAGTAAAAATTTTAGTCATGGAGTTGATAAATGCCCTAATTAGGCGTGAAACTGCTAATCTTCTCTCTTCCTTAGTAGAAAAAAAAACACCCCAGACAGTAAGAGGCTGTGATCTCTCTTCCTGCTCTTACTTGCAGCTCCCCCTCCTCTTACTTGCAGCTCCCCCTCCTCTACACAGACACAGAACTAGAAAGTAAAACCTTTCAAACAAATGCTGCTCCCTGATTAATGCAGCTAGAGATTTGAGCCTGGTATCGTTTAAAAGCTTAGATTCTGGGTTTTCATAAATGATGTATTACATACGTCCTTGGTAATGAAAGGGTTGAGTACTGCAAATCATAATATAAGCGTAATTTAAGGAGATTGTGTCATGTCCGGCTTCAGAAATACCCAGGGATCAGGGGAAATGTAGTACTAAATCATGACCATTCAAAAGAATTTCCAAAAAGGGGATTCCGTACCTTTCTGGAGACTTTTTCCTCAATGTCAAATTCTTCCATCTCAATGATCTCTACATCTCTACAAATCAATGCACTATAATAAAACACTAAACAGATCAGAGGAAATTGAGGTGTGTGACATGCCTGCACCAATTCATTAAATGGACTAGACCTACGTGTATTGAAAGAAAAAAGATGACACAGGGCTTCAGTAGTAATGTTCTTCATCGGCTTTCAACAACCAAATGGATGTAAGTATTTTATTCTATCAATATAGATTGGCAGGTAGTTTAGCCCCCTCACAGTGTCTGGCCTGTTCCACTTGTATGGCACTGGTGATATTCATCAAACACATAACAGAAATGCCCTCATGGTCACTGAGCCTTAGCATCATTCTTCTGAATAATTGGAAGCTGCTGTTTTTCTCCAAATACTGAATTCTTTAGGTTTATTCATGAGCGTTGCTGAATGTTAAGTGCACATGATTAAAATGGTACATTAGTATGACAATTTAATGAAATAACCACCATGAAGCCCAACAAATCTGATTGTCAGAAAATCAATCTAACTATTTTCCAAGGTTTAAAAGTGTTTTCCAGTGATTGCCTTACCACTCATATTCCCCTTTCCGGTATAGAAAATTATAATACATAGGATTGCAAATGTTTATTTTAGAATAATGGTCCTGCAATGAATTCTGTCACTAAACACTGTGTGCTGATCTCATGTCCAACCTGTGGCTGCCATAGCTGAGAGATTTCATATTATTAGTGCTATTAAAATACAGGCGATTATAATCATTTATATGGAGTATTTTGCAGGCAGAAAAATCTGCCTCAAAATGCCTTCTGGAATTTTGAGGCAGATTTTGACCTGCCTACACTTTCATTGCCACGATTTTCGCAGCGCTTTTCACAGCATTTTTTGGCCGCGGAAATTGAGCGCCGTGGGCAAAACATGCGGTGAAAGCTCTTTCTCTGACTCCAATTGATTTCAACGGGAGGTCAGAGACGGAAACGCGGGACTAAAGAGCATGTCGCTTTTTTTTCCGTGAGCGTTTTTTCACGTGAGCGTTTTTTTTCCACTCGTGGGAAAAAAATGCTTCCACCTCCCATTGAAATCAATGGGAGGCATTTCGGACATTTTTTGGGTGCGGTTTCCGTATCAAAAACAGCGCCAAAAAACTCTATGTGAACTAGGCCTTAGAGGCAGCAGAGGAGAAGGCATAATGTAAATGTGTCAGAAGTTGTATGAACTGGAACCAGGCAGAAGCATAGTGTTCAAAGTTAGAAATTCAGACCCCATATTGGAATGAGCGGGCAGTGAAAAAATTACAAAAAGAGGAGCTTGTTTGCAGAACTTGAGCTTATATTGGTTATATGAACTAAATACATTTCATAAAAATAAAAAAAAGCATTTGTCAATGTCTAGAATTGTTTACAAGGATTTTTAACATCACTACAAAATGGTCCCAAAATTTAGGTGGCGATTCTACACTTTAGACACAACAAGCTGATGTATTCTGGTGACAATGCAATTCTGGTGACAGATTTATTAAGTTACTCTGCCACTGTCCTGCTAAGAAAAGAGATGGAAAACACTGAGTCTGGGTTCACACGACCTATTTTCAGGCGTAAGCGAGGCGTATTATGCCTCGATTTACGCCTGAAAATAGGGCTACAATACGTCGGCAAACATCTGCCCATTCATTTGAATGGATTTGCCGACGTATTGTGCAGACGACCTGTAATTTACGCGTCGTCATTTGACAGCTGTCAAACGACGACGCGTAAATTGACTGCCTCGGCAAAGAAGTGCAGGGCACTTCTTTGCAACGTAATTTGAGCCGTTCTTCATTGAACTCAATGAAGAGCAGCTCAAGATTTATGAGCGTCACAGACGCCTCGCATAATACGAGGAGGAGCTTTTACGGCTAAAACGAGGCAGCTGTTTTCTCCTGAAAACAGTTTGTCATTTCAGCCGTAAAAGCCTCTCATCGTGTGCACATGCCCTAAGACTCTATATTGCTCAACAAGGCGCCCACCAATGTAAGTAATATGGTGTATTAGACTAGTGTAATAGACTGGTGCACTGCTCAGACTAAGCGCCAGTAATAACAAATTAGAGCTTAGCTCTCAGCTTTCAGTAAGGGTTTTATAATGACAGCGAAACTGTGAGGCCGTCCTGATACATGAAGTCCATGGCTACAAAAAAAAAAGGGCCAAATTTTAAGGAATCTAACAAATCTGAACCTATTGCTGTCAGTAAAAATGTTTATTAAAAAAGTGAGTGTTTGCTATACTAAGTCTTGTCATTATCCCAATGACTACCTGTCTGCCTATAAGTACTATAAGTATATTATACAGGCTGCTTTTGCCCCTTACATGTATTTTACTTGATTCTGAGTTCATGGCCAAACTTTGTAAAGCTAAATAGGGGTAGCAGTGGGGAAAACCTAAATTAGGCTTCGTTCACATCTGCGTCAAAGTTCCATTCATGGGTTCCGCCAGAACTTTCCGTTAGCGGAAGCCTCATTACACTATTGATTCCACCCAACAAACGGAAACCTTACGGAACTGTGACAAACTGATGCCATTAGCAACGGAAGCATTACCATTGAAATCAATGGTAATGCAAACAGAAAGCTATGGTTTCAGTTTGGATTCCATTCATGGGTTCCCCTGACGGAAAGGTCTGACCAAACCCATGACTGGAACCCTGTCGCAGATGTGAACAAAGCCTAAACAGTGTAAATAACACCACAAGCACGCACACTCAGCTCAGGGAAAGGGGAATAAGCTACTTCTGGACATCTATGGCTGCATGCATATCTCCCAAGGCAACAGAGGATGAGAGAAGTTGAAATGCAATATGCCCAATCCTTCTTTCCCCCAACATCTGCCATGGGGGTAAGGTCTGGCGGCCCCATACACATTACATCGCCAGCAGATCCTGCCAAAATCGATGGGTCTGGACAACTTTATCTAATGTGTATGGCTAGTTCTCGGAATATATATGCTATTAATTTGATATTGCTGAATTATAATCCTTTTAAACATGACTATTTCATTCACTATACCAGTCTGGTCAAATCGTTTTTACTACGTATCAAAAGATTAAAGAGCTAGCATTGGCTGCACATCTCTGCCTTGCCTGAATGTTTTTCACATATCCAGTGTATGCTGATGAAGCTGGGAGCATGGCGGAATGAATAGACTCTAGAGAAGGAGATTTTCCCTGGAGGTCTTTTAAGAATGCTATAAAAAATATCCCCATTTATTCCTGGACTTCTAAGAAGCAAAAATACAGCTATTGGCGTAGACAGTGCAGGCAAGAAGTGTTTCTTCAGCCTGCCTGCGGGTACTCCAAGTTACTACATCTCTGTGCACCCATCCAGTGAACAATAAAATTATTCGCCTTGACAATTCCATCTGCTAGCTATTGGGGCAATGTCCTTTTAATAATATACACGTAAATTTTCAGCTCCACTGGGCTGGAGTCTGATAACATGAGATGGTCAGGACCCAACCATAAAAACTGAGCATTAAATATTTTTATAAAGCTAAAATTTCTCCAGTGTTACGCTGGCTGAAATAATTTCTCAAAATGACATATTTCAGGTTTGCAGAAAAAAAACAGCTATGTTTCTAGACAACTTCTGACATTCACCAGTGGTTCTATTTTATGTACATGCCCTAATATACAATTATGAGGAAGACAACCAAACTATTTTTATTATACTTCTCTTATATCTAATGTATTACTACTTATTAATCTATAAGGCCCCATGCACACAACCGCAGATTTCATCCGTAATTACGGACCGTAATTACAGACCCATTCATTTCTATATATCTATAGCTATATATATATATATATATATATATATATATATACTACCGTTCAAAAGTTTAGGGTCACTTAGAAATTTCCTTATTTTTGCAAGAAAAGCACAGTTTTTTTCAATGAAGATAACATTAAATTAATCAGAAATACACTCTATAAATTGTTAATGTGCTAAATGACTATTCTAGCTGCAAACGTCTGTTTTTTATGCAATATCTACATAGGTGTATAGAGGCCCATTTCCAGCAACCATCACTCCAGTGTTCTAATGGTACATTGTGTTTGCTAACTGTGTTAGAAGGCTAATGGATGATTAGAAAACACTTGAAAACCCTTGTGCAATTATATTAGCACCGCTGTAAACAGTTTTGCTGTTTAGAGGAGCTATAAAACTGACCTTCCTTTGAGCTAGTTGAGAATCTGGAGCATTACATTTGTGGGTTCGATTAAACTCTCAAAATGGCTAGAAAAAGAGTGTTTTCATGTGAAACTCGACAGTCTATTCTTGTTCTTAGAAATGAAGGCTATTCCATGCGAGAAATTGCCAAGAAACTGAAGATTTCCTACAACGGTATGTACTACTCCCTTCAGAGGACAGCACAAACAGGCTCTAACCAGAGTAGAAAGAGAAGTGGGAGGCCCCGCTGCACAACTGAGCAACAAGACAAGTACATTAGAGTCTCTAGTTTGAGAAATAGACGCCTCACAGGTCCTCAACTGGCAGCTTCATTAAATAGTACCCGCAAAACGCCAGTGTCAACATCTAGAGTGAAGAGGCGACTCCGGGATGCTGGCCTTCAGGGCAGAGTGGCAAAGAAAAAGCCATATCTGAGACTGGCTAATAAAAGGAAAAGATTAATATGGGCAAAAGCACACAGACATTGGACAGAGGAAGATTGGAAAAAAGTGTTTTGGACAGACGAATCGAAGTTTGAGGTGTTTGGATCACACAGAACATTTGTGAGACGCAGAACAACTGAAAAGATGCTGGAAGAGTGCCTGACGCCATCTGTCAAGCATGGTGGAGGTAATGTGATGGTCTGGGGTTGCTTTGGTGCTGGTAAAGTGGGAGATTTGTACAAGGTAAAAGGGATTTTGAATAAGGAAGGCTATCACTCCATTTTGCAACACCATGCCATACCCTGTGGACAGCGCTTGATTGGAGCCAATTTCATCCTACATCAGGACAATGACCCAAAGCACACCTCCAAATTATGCAAGAACTATTTAGGGAAGAAGCAGGCAGCTGGTATTCTATCTGTAATGGAGTGGCCAGCGCAGTCACCAGATCTCAACCCCATAGAGCTGTTGTGGGAGCAGCTTGACCGTATGGTACGCAAGAAGTGCCCATCAAGCCAATCCAACTTGTGGGAGGGCCTTCTGGAAGCATGGGGTGAAATTTCTCCCGATTACCTCAGCAAATTAACAGCTAGAATGCCAAAGGTCTGCAATGCTGTAATTGCTGCAAATGGAGCATTCTTTGACAAAAGCAAAGTTTGAAGGAGAAAATTACTATTTGAAATAAAAATCGTTATTTCTAACCTTGTCAATGTCTTGACTATATTTTCTAGTCATTTTGCAACTCATTTGATAAATATAAGTGTGAGTTGTCATGGAAAACACAAAATTGTGGTAATGACGAATGTGCATCTGTATAATTACGGAAGCGTTGCTATGCGACTTCAGGGGATTCCCCAGGTTGCAGACCAGAGCCAGAAGTGTGACTTTGAAAAACGCCGCTGGAAAAATTTCTCTGACCAAATTACAAGTGGAGAGACAAAAATAGAGAGAGAGACCTCCAGCTCACCTTATATGTATACAGTGGAGGAAATAAGTATTTGATCCCTTGCTGATTTTGTAAGTTTGCCCACTGTCAAAGACATGAACAGTCTAGAATTTTTAGGCTAGGTTAATTTTACCAGTGAGAGATAGATTATATAAAAAAAAAAAAAAGAAAATCACATTGTCAAAATTATATATATTTATTTGCATTGTGCACAGAGAAATAAGTATTTGATCCCCTACCAACCATTAAGATTTCAGCCTCCTCCAAACCAGTTACACGCTCCAAATCAACTTGGTGCCTGCATTAAAGACAGCTGTCTTACATGGTCACCTGTATAAAAGACTCCTGTCCACAGACTCAATGAATCAGTCTGACTCTAACCTCTACAACATGGGCAAGACCAAAGAGCTTTCTAAGGATGTCAGGGACAACATCATAGACCTGCACAAGGCTGGAATGGTCTACAAAACCATAAGTAAGACGCTGGGTGAGAAGGAGACAACTGTTGGTGCAATAGTAAGAAAATGGAAGACATACAAAATGACTGTCAATCGACATCGATCTGGGGCTCCATGCAAAATCTCACCTCGTGGGGTATCCTTGATCCTGAGGAAGGTGAGAGCTCAGCCGAAAACTACACAGGGGGAACTTGTTAATGATCTCAAGGCAGCTGGGACCACAGTCACCAAGAAAACCATTGGTAACACATTACGCCGTAATGGATTAAAATCCTGCAGTGCCCGCAAGGTCCCCCTGCTCAAGAAGGCACATGTACAGGCCGTCTGAAGTTTGCAAATGAACATCTGGATGATTCTGAGAGTGATTGGGAGAAGGTGCTGTGGTCAGATGAGACTAAAATAGAGCTCTTTGGCATTAACTCAACTCGCCGTGTTTGGAGGAAGAGAAATGCTGCCTATGACCCAAAGAACACCGTCCCCACTGTCAAGCATGGAGGTGGAAACATTAGGTTTTGGGGGTGTTTCTCTGCTAAGGGCACAGGACTACTTCACCGCATCAATGGGAGAATGGATGGAGCCATGTACCGTCAAATCCTGAGTGACAACCTCCTTCCCTCCACCAGGAGATTAAAAATGGCTCGTGGCTGGGTCTTCCAGCACGACAATTACCCAAAACATACAGCCAAGGCAACAAAGGAGTGGCTCAAAAAGAAGCACATTAAGGTCATGGCGTGGCCTAGCCAGTCTCTAGACCTTAATCCCATCGAAAACTTATGGAGGGAGCGGAAGATCCAAGTTGCCAAGCGACAGCCTCGAAATCTTAATGATTTACAGATGATCTGCAAAGAGGAGTGGGCCAAAATTCCATCTAACATGTGTGCAAACCTCATCATCAACTAAAAAAAAACGTCTGACTGCTGTGCTTGCCAACAAGGGTTTTGCCACCAAGTATTAAGTCTTGTTTGCCAAAGGGATCAAATACTTATTTCTCTGTGCACAATGCAAATAAATATATATAATTTTGACAATGTGTTTTTTGTTTTTTTTTTTATATAATCTATCTCTCACTGGTAAAATTAACCTAGCCTAAAAATTCTAGACTGTTCATGTCTTTGACAGTGGGCAAACTTACAAAATCAGCAAGGGATCAAATACTTATTTCCTTCACTGTATATGACTCAGGTCATCCTGCACGGATCCTCGTGTCGGCACACGATAAATGGACAACAATGAAGGAAAGGAGGGTTGGATCCAGAGTGGATTGTAGAATAAAATGGAACAAAGTTCCAAGTTTAATGGACAAAGAATTTTTGATTAAAAATCAGGACTTAGGTAGAAAGTGTGAAATCCTGGTAGTGTGAGGAAAAATATCGGTGAAGTAGAAAGCCTACGCGTTTCAGACGCTGCAAGCGTCCATAGTCATGCCTACTTGCAACGACCCGCCCTAGGCGACGGGGTAAAACTGGGCGGCGGTCCCTACACTCAGTAAGTGCACGACAGACAACCAGACAAGGAAACACAGAACAAGGGAAACGGGGCAGTTGCCCACGGCAACACCGTGAGCAACAAGAGTAGTAAACGAGCCGAGTCAAACCAGGAGAGTACGAGGTGCCAAACGCAGAGCAGGAGAGTAGTGAACAAGCCAGGGTCAATACGAAGCAGGGACAAGTAGTTCAAGAAGCTGCAGCAGGGCCAGGAAACCAACAGAGAAGAATCACAAGCAAGGAGGAACAGGAAAGGCAGGTATAAATAGACAGAGGGCGGGAGCTAGCTCCGTCTGGCCAGGCTGTGATAGGCTCTCCCACTCCTAAGCCTGCCATCCTGAGTGGTGGAAGATGGAGTCAGTCTCACAGACATAGAAGCAGGTGTAGACTGATTACCTATGGGCGTGGATACAGAAGCTGTGCCTGGCAGATCCTTAACAGTACCCCCCTTTTATGAGGGGCCACCGGACCCTTTCTAGATGGACCTGGTTTATTGGGGAAACGAAAGTGGAACCTCCTGACCAATATCCCAGCGTGAACATCCCGGGCGGGCACCCAAGTCCTCTCCTCAGGCCCGTATCCTCTCCAATGGACCAGGTACTGGAGGGAGCCTTGGACCATCTTGCTGTCCACAATCTTGGCCACCTCGAATTCTACCCCATCAGGGGTGAGAACGAGGACAGGAGATTTCCTTGAGGGAGCCAAGGACGGGGAGCAGCGTTTAAGGAGGGAGGCATGAAACACGTCGTGTACTCGAAAAGATGGGGGCAACTCCAGTCGGAAGGAGACAGGATTGAGGACTTCAATGACCTTGTACGGCCCTATAAACCGGGGAGAAAACTTCTTGGATGGGACTTTAAGGCGCAAGTTCTTTGACGATAGCCACACCAGATCCCCGACCATAAATAAGGGGTTAGCAGAACGTCTTCTATCTGCCTGAGTTTTTTGTATGCTCTGGGACGCCTCTAGGTTCTTCTGAACCTGGACCCAGACTGTGCACAGTTCCCGATGAATGACCTCTACCTCGGGATTGTTGGAACTACCAGGTGAAACGGAGGAGAACCGTGGATTAAACCCAAAATTACAGAAAAAGGGAGAGACCCCTGACGAGTTACTGACCCGGTTATTAAGGGAAAATTCGGCGAGGGGAATGAATGAGACCCAATCATATTGACAGTCAGAGATAAAACACCTTAAATATTGTTCTAGAGACTGATTAGTCCTCTCAGTTTGGCCATTAGTTTCAGGATGGAAGGCAGAGGAGAAGGACAGATCAATCTCCAACTTTTTACAGAAGGCTCTCTAAAACAAAGAAACAAATTGTACCCCTCTGTCAGAAACAATATTGACAGGGACCCCATGGAGACGCAGGATGTGTTTGACAAACAAGGTAGCTAACGTCTTAGCATTGGGTCGTTTTTTGAGGGGCACAAAGTGGCACATCTTACTGAAGCGGTCTACTACAACCCACACCACCGACTTGCCTTGAGATGGAGGCAAATCGGTGATAAAATCCATGGAGATATGGGTCCAAGGTCTCTGGGGAATGGGCAAAGAACGTAGTAAGCCCGCTGGTCGGGACCTGGGAGTCTTGGACCTAGCACAAACCTCACAAGCGGCGACGTAGGCCTTAACGTCTTTAGGCAACCCAGGCCACCAATAGTTTCTGGCAATGAGGTGCTTGGTACCCAGGATGCCTGGATGACCAGATAGTGCAGAGTCATGATTTTCCCTAAGTACCCTTAGCCGGAATTGCAGGTGAACAAACAGCTTGTTCTCAGGAAGGTTCCCGGAGCTGAACCTTGATCAGCAGCAATTTCAGAGACTAAATCAGAATCAATAGAGGAAATGATTATACCTGGAGGCAAAATACAAGTAGGATCTTCCTCCGAAGGACGGCTGGCCATGAAGCTACGCGACAGTGCAATAGCCTTAATATTTTTAGACCCAGCCCTATAGGTAACCAAAAAATTGAATCTGGTAAGAAATAACGCCCATCGAGCTTGTCTCGGGTTTAGCCTCCGGGCCGATTCTAGGAAAACCAGATTCTTGTGGTCGGTAAGGACCGTTACCTGGTGCCTAGCCCCCTCCAGGAAGTGGTGCCACTCTTCAAATGCCCATTTAATGGCTAAGAGTTCACGGTTGCCAATATCATAGTTACTCTCAGTGGGCGAAAACTTCATGGAGAAGTAGGCACAGGGACGGAGATGGGTGAGGGACCTGGTACCCTGGGACAAGACAGCCCCCACTCCCACCTCGGACGCGTCAACCTCCACGATAAATGGCTCCATTTGGTTGGGCTGAACCAACACCGGGGCCGAGATAAAGCACTTCTTAAGGGCCTCAAAAGCCTGGACAGCCTCAGGAGGCCAGTGGAGGAGATCAGCACCCTTGCGAGTGAGGTCCGTAAGAGGCTTAGCGATGACCGAGAAGTTAGCAATAAATCTCCTGTAATAATTAGCAAACCCCAAGAAGCACTGTAACGCCTTCAGGGAGGCAGGTTGGACCCATTCCGCCACAGCCTGGACCTTGGCGGGGTCCATGCGGAATTCATGAGGAGTGAGGATTTGACCCAAAAATGGTATCTCCTGCACCCCAAACACACATTTTTCGGTCTTCGCAAACAGTTTGTTTTCCCAAAGGACCAGGAGCACCTTCCTGACATGCTCAATGTGGGAGGACCAGTCCTTGGAAAACACAAGTATGTCATCAAGGTACACTACAAGAAATACCCCCAGGTAATCTCTTATAATCTCATTTATGAAATTCTGGAAGACCGCGGGAGCATTACACAACCCAAAGGGCATGACGAGGTATTCAAAATTACCTTTGGGCGTGTTAAACGCAGTCTTCCACTCATCCCCCTCTTTGATGCGGATAAGGTTATATGCCCCCCGTAGATCAAACGTAGAGAACCATTGGGCCCCCTGAACCTGATTAAAGAGATCAGGAATCAAAGGTAGGGGATACTGGTTCCTTACAGTGACCTTATTCAAGTTACGGTAGTCAATGCATGGCCTAAGACCACCATCCTTCTTCCCTACGAAGAAGAAGCCAGCACCTACCGGAGAAGTAGAGGGGCGAATGTAACCCTTGGCCAGGCATTCCTGGATATACTCTCTCATGGCTTCACGTTCGGGACAAGAGAGATTAAATATCCTACCCTTAGGGAGCTTAGCTCCTGGTACCAAATCGATAGCGCAATCGTATTCTCTATGAGGGGGTAACACTTCGGAGGCCTCCTTAGAGAAAATATCAGCGAAGTCCTGAACAAACTCAGGTAGCGTGTTCACCTCCTCAGGGGGAGAAATAGAATTAACAGAAAAACATGATGTCAAGCATTCATTACCCCTTTTGGTAAGATCCCCAGTATTCCAGTCAAACGTGGGATTATGCAACTGCAACCAGGGAAGGCCTAAAACCAAATCGGACGATAATCCCTGCATCAACAGTACAGAGCACCGCTCCAAATTCATGGAGCCAACAAGGAGTTAAAAAACAGGGGTATGCTGTGTAAAATAATCATTAGCAAGAGGAGTGGAGTCGATACCCACTACCGGGACAGGTTTAGGCAAATCAATCAAAGGCATAGCTAGAGACAAAGCAAAATCCACAGACATGATATTAGCAGATGACCCTGAATCCATGAAGGCACTGCCGGTAGCAGACCTACCACCAAAAGAGACCTGAAAGGGAAGCAAGATTTTATTACATTTCATATTTACGGGAAATACCTGTGCGCCCAAGTGACCTCCCCGATGATCACTTAGGCGCGGAAGTTTTCCGGCTGCTTATTCTTACGCCTAGGACAGGTGTTCACTTGATGCTTGTCATCCCCACAATAGAAGCAGAGACCATTCTTCCTGCGGAACTCTCTACGTTGTTGGGGGGACACGGAGGCCCCGAGTTGCATAGGTACCTCTGAGTCTTCCGTGGAAGAACGAAGCAACGGAGCCTCGGGAGGCATCATGGGGGAGTCAGAGGAGAAAACACATAAACGTTCACGTTGTCGTTCCCTGAGACGTCGGTCAAGTCGTACCGCTAAAGCCATAACCTGGTCTAGGGAGTCAGAAGAGGGATAGCTAACTAGCAGGTCTTTCAGGGCGTTCGACAGACCCAACCTAAACTGGCACCTTAAGGCAGGGTCATTCCACGAGAAGCTACGCACCACTTCCTAAAGTCAGAGCAATTCTCTTACCCTGACGTAAGGTCACCAGCTGACTCTCGGCAAAGGCAGTCCTGTCAGTCTCGTCATAAATGATTCCGATAGCAGAAAAGAAAAGATCAACGGAGGAAAGTTCAGGGGCGTCAGGAGCCAAGGAGAAGGCCCATTCTTGGGGCCCTTCCTGGAGCCGGGACATAATTATACCCACCCGCTGGCTCTCAGAACCTGAAGAGTGGGGCTTTAAATGAAAATAGAGCCTACAACTCTCCCGAAAGGAGAGAAAAGTCTTCCGGTCCCCTGAGAACCAGTCAGGCAACTTGAGGTGGGGTTCAAGAGGTGAGGTGAGGGGCACTACCATGGTAGCATCAGGCTGGTTGACCCTCTGAGCCAGGGCCTGGACCTGTAGGGAGAGACCCTGCATTTGCTGAACCAGGGTCTCAAGGGGGTCCATAGTGGTGTGAGGGACCAGGGTAGTGTAGGTATATGGGCTTTTGATTATGTAATGACAGGGATAGGGAAACAGACAAGTGAGCCCTAATCTACCCGCCACTCAGTCCCTGCCTACTTGCAACGACCCGCCCTAGGCGACGGGGTACAACTGGGCGACGGTCCCTACACTCAGTCAGTGCACGACAGACAACCAGACAAGGAAATACAGAACAAGGGAAACGGGGCAGTTGCCCACGGCAACACCGTGAGCAACAAGAGTAGTAAACGAGCCGAGTCAAACCAGGAGAGTACGAGGTGCCAAACGCAGAGCAGGAGAGTAGTGAACAAGCCGAGTCAAACCAGGAGTGTACGAGGTACCAAACGCAGAGCAGAAGAGTAGTCAGTAAGCCAGGGTCAATACGAAGCAGGGACAAGTAGTTCAAGAAGCTGCAGCAGGGCCAGGAAACCAACAGAGAAGAATCACATGCAAGGAGGAACAGGAAAGGCAGGTATAAATAGACAGAGGGCGGGAGCTAGCTCCGTCTGGCCAGGCTGTGATAGGCTCTCCCACTCCTAAGCCTGCCATCCTGAGTGGTGGAAGATGGAGTCAGTCTCACAGACATAGAAGCAGGTGCAGACTGATTACCTATGGGCGTGGATACAGAAGCTGTGCCTGGCAGATCCTTAACATCCGGTTCTTAACTTATGTGATGGAGATTGGGTCGTAAGTATATCATGTTGTCAATTTTAAAACATTTTTAAAGCGTTTGCTATGTCCTCCAGATACCTGTGTAACATAGCATACCTCCATTCGTCACCAAATGTGATGTTGCTAGGTGTGCTGCTAGTGTTTATTTTTATTGTTTTGTTTTTATTAAAAAAAAAATTATGTTTGCAATCATAGAGCAAAAGATAATCTGCAGGATGAAGACTCCAATATCACTGTAATTGAGTCTCTATCTGCGGGAACATCAGATACAGCCCCACAGCCTGAAGGAGTAGAGCCAGCACAGCAAGAAGAACCTGTTGGGATGGCAACGGCCGGAATACGAGGCCGGAAAAAATAGGACATGTCCTATTTTTTTATTTATGCAGCGTGTGGATGAGATTTGTTCACATCTCATCCACTTTGCTGATAATGTATTAGGCCCCATGCTCATGGACCGTGACTACGGGCACGGTCATGTGCATGGGGCCCTAATACATTATCAGCAAAGTGGATGAGATGTGAACAAATCTCATCCACACGCTGCATAAATACTGCGGAAAAAAACACACAAATTGTCACACAGTCATCCATTGTGGCATTTTATTCCGCAGCATTTCAATTGTATTTGCGTAAATGCTGCTTATTTGTTGCAGATTTCCCCATTGAATTCACTGGGGATGAAAAACCCACAACAAATAGCAGTTGTTGCGTTGTCTGCGGTGTAATCACAACAATTTCACAGCAAAAAGTGCATCTCTGAAAAAAAACATAATTACACTAAGATGTCTCTGTTTCTTCCTCCAGGCCAGCCTCCTGGGATGACTTTTTATCCCATGTGACTGCTGCAGCCAATCACAGGCTGTAGCGGCGGTCACATGCGAGTAAACGTCATCCCAGGAGGCGAGCCTGCTAGCAGTGCTGCAGTTTTCCGCAGCGGACATTCCAGCCAAAAAACTGCACCACAGCTTGGTGCGGTCTTTTGCCTGGTAGTCCCTGCGGCATACAGGCCGTATACAATGCATGCTTCTACACAGCGTATCCGCCCTGTGTGAGCCCTATTGTGTTCCCAATTTTATTTAAACAAAAGTCATATCAGATATTTAATGAGGTATTGGTATGTATTTCTACATTCCATTTAAAAAAATTCTAATAATATTTTGGCAGAAATACATAAGCTTGTAACCCACGTCAAGGGTCATCATTGTCTTGCGAGTCCCTAACTAATAACTTAAACGAGGAACAACTAAATAGAGAAACAAAAGAAACAGTCCAGAACCAACAAAGGAATGACAACTGTCCATATCCCACACTGTGGATTGCATCCATCTGCCAAGGAACCGCCCCAGCAGAGGACACAATGTAGTCCGCATAGAATTCCTGGGTCAACAGTCCAGGTGCTCCAGGTCTTCCATACAGGGTGTTGTTTACAGAGATGGTCGAAGTTGGAGGAAACTGCTCCAGGTCAATGTCAAGAGCAGACTCATAAATCCTGCAGAAATTGTGTAGAATGACACTGGCTTGGATAACCAGCATCACGTTCTGTGGATCCATTTAAAGCTCAGAATCCCGAAGGAACACATACCGTCTCGCACGGGTGAGCCGGTAATTAAAAAATGCCTGCTTTCATCCAAACCAGTCCAAAACCTTCATCTGCCACAATGACGAATGGGGCAGGAGAAGCAGTCGATCAAGGCAGTTGTCTCGGTTCTAGAAGAGCGTGCTGGTTTGACTGAAGCCGTTCACCCATTCTGGAAGCCCTGAAGATGCCAGCATTCGAAGCGCTCCCATAGGCCCCCATATCAACAATAACAAACCGGTAGTCGCTGTCAGCCAAGGCCAACAGCACCACTGAGAAAAACTGCTTGTAACTGAAATATAGGGACCCTGAGTGAGTTGGTTTCTCAGATGCTCCCAGATGGCTTTGCAGGTTAGGCGGATTATCTGAGAAATGGTGGAGGAACCAAGCAAAAACTAAAAATGCAGGGATGCAAATGAGTTCCCTGTTGCCAGGAATCTGTTAAAAAAAATATAGCAAATAAATTAGTGCTAGAAGTACCAGGGTGACATTGCGGCAATGGGCACAGGGAACAACTACGGTTATACTACCTGTAGCAGGGTGACATGGCAGCAATGGGCACAGGGGACAACTATGGTTATACTACATGTAGCAGGGTGAAATGGCAGCAACGGGCACAGGGGACAAGTACGGTTATACTAGATGTAGCAGGGTGACATGATAGGAATGGGTACAGGGAACAGGTGTTCTTACCTGAGGGTGACGATGAGCCGTTCCTCCGGAGAGATGCACCGTCACATGTTGGTGTCCTGGAAGGTGATTCCCGGACGTAGCTTCAACAGCAGACAGTCAAAGCTGGAAATTGACATGTGGCAGAAGTTGTAAAACTTCTCTGGGTGCTCCTGCAGGTCAGCGTACGGGGTGTGGAAATGCCCCTTCCTGGGCCTTTGGGAGACAATGGGGTGAACCCAGTACCTCCTCCTCTTCCTCAATGGTTCTTCTCACAAAGCACAAATACCAGAGAAAATGTCGCCAGAGCGATCAAGTTACCTTTTTAAGGGTGAGCCGGTAATTAAAAAATGCCTCCTTTCATCCAAACCACTCCAAAACCTTTGAGACTTGCGTGAGAGCCTGACTCCTAGACAAAAAAATTGGAGTATTTCTTTAACAACTTAGCTGCCCTAAACCACCACAGATAATACTCTGCTGGCACTATAGTTTATAGGGGCTCTCTAGTGGCTATGATAGGGCTATTAATGGGGGAACTCTGGCTGACATTATATAGGATTGTTTAGTTCCATTATTTCTTTTTCTAGTATGGCTATAGTAGTGATATTATTTATTCATTTTATAATAGGACCACTGAATGTATCTACCAAATGTGTGTGCCTCTATTTCTACATATGTGCTGCATATGCATAACCATGTGTCACAAAATCTATGCATATACCCATGGCTGTGTACAGTATATTTCCAAGCGGAACATAACAAAACAAAATCCCATTACATTTTTCATGATATGATTTCTCTGAATTATATGTCAGGCCAGATCTGTGAAACTCATTATGTCTTCTTTCTCTCAGACCCTTGAGGATGAGGACTGAAAACGACTTGATAAATCACTAGTTTACTTGATACACCAATGATTATACTCAAAAGTAAAGGAATATGTTCCATCTTATCTCATGACTTCCAGTGCAGCTGACAGAATGAGTCAGATTAGAGGAAAGAGGAGGAGTAAAACGTATTGTTACAGAACTGGATCTCAATGGGACTCATAGGATTCTACTTAAATTATTGTGACAAATCACCTTGCTCTTCAGGTATAAAAGCTGCCCATTTGTCTCCGGCTAACAGTAACAGGTTCAGCCCAGCAGGAGAAGAACGGCTTTAAATACCATCTTATTTATGCTCTAATCATGGCGTGAAATAACATAAACAGGAGTTCACACACCATGCTTCCCTTCAGGTGAGCAGTCTGCTCCTTGAATTATTAATACCACTCCGGGGTGTCTACCCAACCTGCAGGATGCGGCTGATCTGTACAGATTAGATTTATGCAGATTTCACAGTGGAAACGATATCCTCGTATATCCTGCGGCCCAGGGAGAATCATCCGGCAGAGCAGGTTTATGTCTGTGATTCCTTTTTAATTCTTTCCTTGCTCCACACTGTATTGATGGCCTTGCTATCGTTCAGGGAAATGAGGAGAGATCTTTCTATCATGGCTGAATAAGAAATTAATTGAGTCATGGAACATGAAAAATGTTCAGCGAATTCTACATTTTGGTTTTACAAATACCAAAGACAAATATTACGATTTCTCAGACAGTGCTAGTTATTAGTTATATAAATGGTCAGATATGACCCCACCCAGAATGATAAATTTACTATAATTCATGTCAGAAACTGGTATAAATGCTAGAGTAAATCTATACCCACTCATAGTTGGCATAGATTTGACTTTCTGGCACACGGCCGGCCAGAGATGAATGTACGTTTTTAAAGTTGTGCGCCCCTTAATAAATTATCTTACTCCAGCCTGTTATAAAATAAAACTGGCGTATGAAATGCCAGTCTTAATAAATTTCACCCATTTTGTTACAAAAAGGAACGATATTTTGAATTTACCATAGTCATTACTGGGCCATCATAACTTAAAGATGCTCTGTCTGTTTTTTATTTAGAAAAAAAGATCATTTTTGACGGAGTTACGACCTATTTTAGCTTTATGCTAATTCAATTCTTAATGCCCAAGTGGGCGTTGTGGAGAGAAGTGTATGACGCTGACCAATCAGCGACCAATCAGCGTCATACACTTCTCCCCATTCATTTACACAGCACATAGTGTTCTTACTAGATCACTATGTGCAGCCACATACACACACATTAACGTTACTCAAGTGTCCTGAGAGTTAATAGACATCACTACCAACCAGGACGTGATGTCTATTCAGAATCCTGACACTTCGCTAACGTTTGTGTGAGATTTACAGCACAGCACATCGAGATCACGCTGGGCTGTCATTTACAGTGTAACCTCGCAAGATTACGCTTGCCTTGCTACATCTACTGTGTTGATTTTAGCCTGTACTACATCTACTGTACTGCTCTTAAACTGCACTACATCTACTGTACTGCTCTCTACCCGTACCTGTACTACATACACTATACTGCCATCTACCTGTACTCCAAATACTGTACTGCTCTCTACCTGTTCTAAATTTATTGTACTGTTCTCTACCTGTACTACATGAAATGTGCTGCTCTCCAACGATACTACATGTACTGTACTGCTCTCTGCCTGTACTATACTGTTCTATATCTGTACTACATGTACCTTACTGCTATCTACCTGTCCTACATGTACTGTACTGCTCTGTACCTGTACATTTACTGTACTGCCCTCTATCTGTACTACATGTACCTTACTGCTATCTACCTGTCCTACATGTACTGTACTGTTCTGTATCTCTATCTGTACTACATGTATTGTACTGCTCTCTACATGTTCTGTACTGTTCTCTACCTGTACTACATGTTCTTTACTGCTCTGTACCTATGCTACATTTAGTATACTGCTTTCTACCTGTACTACATGTACTGTACTGCTATCTGCATGTACTACATGTACTGTACTGCTCTCTACCTGGACTACATGTACTGTACTGCACTCTACCGGTACTACATATATTCTACTGCTCTCTTTCTGTGCTGCGTGTAATGTACTGTTATCTACCTGTACTACATGTACAGTACTGCTCTCTACATGTACTACATGTATTATACTGTTCTCTACCTGTACTACATGTATTGTATTGCTCTATACCTGTAATACATGTACAGTACCGCTTTCTACCTGTATTACATGTACAGTACTGCTCTCTACCTGTACTACATGTACTGTACTGCTATCTGCATGTACTACATGTACTGTACTGCTCTCTACCTGGACTACATGTACTGTACTGCACTCTACCGGTACTACATATATTCTACTGCTCTCTTTCTGTGCTGCGTGTAATGTACTGTTATCTACCTGTACAACATGTACAGTACTGCTCTCTACATGTACTACATGTATTATACTGTTCTCTACCTGTACTACATGTATTGCATTGCTCTATACCTGTAATTGTACTGCTCTCTACATGTTCTGTACTGTTCTCTACCTGTACTACATGTTCTTTACTGCTCTGTACCTATGCTACATTTAGTATACTGCTTTCTACCTGTACTACATGTACAGTACTGCTTTCTACCTGTACTATATGTACAGTACTGCTCTCTACCTGTACTACAGGTACTGTGCTGCTCTCTTCCTGTACTACATGTACTGTGCTGCTCTCTACCTGTACTACATGTTCTGTACTGCTCTCTGCCTTTACTCCATGTACTGTACTGTTCTCTACCTCTGCTACATTTATTGTACAGCTCTCTATCTGTGCTGCATGTAATGTATTGCTCTCTACCTGTACTACATATACTTTACATATACATATACATTTACATATACATAATACATATACTTTAATGCTATCTACCTGTACTGCTCTCTACCTGTACTACATGTACTGTGCTGCTCTCTACCTGTACATGTACTGTATGCTCCCTACCTGTACTACATGTATTGTACCGCTCTTAACCAGTGCTACATCTACTGTACTGCTCTTAACCAGTGCTACATGTACTGTGCTCCTGTTCCTGTACTACATGTACTGTACTGCTCTACTTGTACTGTATTGTAGTGCTCTCTACCTGTACTACATGCACTGTACTGACATCTACCTGTACTACATGTACTATACTGCTCTCTACCTGTGCTACATCTACTATATTGCTCAAAGGCCTGTACTGCATCTACTGTACTCCTCTTAAACTGAACTACATCTACTGTACTGCTCTCTACCTGTACTACATGTACTGTTCTGATATCTACCTGTACTGTACTCTACCTCTACTACGAGTACTGTTCTGCTCTCTACCTGTATACGTTGTTGTTTTCCAAGACTTCTTTTATTTTTAAGACAAATTTCAAATACAGAAAACAAACAACTGTACATATTGCATATACCCTGTATACAACAATGAATATTAGCAACATGATCCAAAACGAACAACCTACGTTCATTGTGCTAATTTCTATAAACTAGGATCATAGAAACAAATGGCCCATATATAATAGTTCCACTTTCTTACCACGACCCTACTGAATACATATACTCTATAACTCCTATAAAATACTAAGCATATCACTAGAAAGTTTTAACTCTGCACAAAAAAGTATGAACCAACAATGTACAGCTGCTTAGTTTCTTCACAGAACATCATAACAATTAAACCCCCATCCCCCCAAAAAAACAACAATAAACCAAAAAAAATCTCTCCAAACCACCTCCAATACTTCCCTTTCCAGTGCCTTAAACCAACACTGAGTCCAAGGGGCACAACCAGAGAAGAAAAGAGAGATCTTCCCCCTCTTTCTAAAATTGTTCTTTTCCAACATTAGAATTCTATTGGTATATTTAACCCATTTATCTACCGATGGAGGGCTTTTACTCTTCCAATTCTATAAAATATACTTCCTAGCTTAACCCCTTCACGACCAGCCCACGTAGATGAACGGGCTGCCGTCCTGGGCTTTTCTCCTGCAGCCCGTTAATTCACGTGGTGCCAGAACAGAGTGCACAGCGCTCTCCCTGTGCTCTGAATCTCTCAGCACACGCTGCTACTAACAGCCTAAGTGCTGAGAGAAGACATCAGGACCGGATTGGTGTCGGTCCTGATGACGTGATCACCATGATAAAGCTATCATGGTGTTCACAGCAAAGTTTGTTGCAGCAGCAAAGTTTGTTGCAGCAACAAACTTTCGTGCTGTTTGTTACACTGTTTCTCCTCCCTCCCTGTCAGAGCGTTCTGAGACAGTGGGGGAGAAGAAGCTGTGCCGAGCAGCTGCTGTGTGTCTCATATAAAGACACACCGACTGTGAAAAACACACACAAATAACACCTCCACATAGTTTAGTGTAGGCAGCTAGTTATAGTTTAGGTAGATAGTACTCAGACTAGGACAATTAATTAGTTAATCAATAATCAATTAGGGCTTATAATATGTGTGTGTGTGTATATATATATATATATATATATATATATATACACACACACATTATATAAATATATATATATCTCTGTCTCTATATATTTACATCTATAAAATTATATAGATATATATTTATATACTGTGTATGTGTGTGTGTATATATATATATATATATATATATATATATATATACACACACACGTAATATATATTATATATAGACATATATTTTAAATTTGTTAACACTAAAATTTAATAATTAGGGATGTTATATATCTATATCATCATATAGATATATACGTACATGTAATATATACGTATAGACACATATACTTATATAAATCTCTTCATATATTTTACACGTCTGTAAATTCTAAATACATTGATTCATTGTTAGGCTGTGTTCACACGGAATTTTTTGCAGGAGGAAAATTCCTCCTGCAAAAACTGCTCCGGACGTTTTTTGCACAGTGGTTTGCCAAAAACTCGTCAAAACACTCGTCGAGGTGTTTTTTTTACCCTTCTGACTGATTGAAATGGGGTTTTGGAGGCGGAAACCGCCTCAAGATAGGTCATGTCGCTTCTTTTTACCGCAATGCGTTTTTTTTGCTCACGGTAAAAAAGCTCGTCCAACTCCCATTGAAATCAATGGGAGACATTTTTGGGCGGTTTTTGACGAGTTTTGCGGAGCGGTTTCCGCGCCAAAAAACTTGTAAAAAAACCTCTGTGTGAACAGGGCCTTAGGGTTGTTCATAAATTTATTGATCAATGGATTAGTGGACTTTTTCTTTGTTACTTTTATTAAAACGGTTACAAAAAATAAGTTAAAAAAAAAATACGTAAAAAATGGCACGCAAGTTATATACCACTTAAGAGGCATTTGCTCTCTTGGATCCTGATAGTGAATGGGGTCACTTTTGGGGGGTTTCTGCTGTTTTCGTCCCTCCAGGGCGTTGCAAATGGGACATGGTACCGAAAACCATTATAGTAAAATTTGAGCTCCAAAACCCAAATGGCGCTCCTTCCCTTCTGAGGGCTGTAATGTGTTCAAATATAAGTTTATGACCACATATGGGGTATTGCCGTAATCAGGATAAATTTCTTTACAAATGTTGGGGTGCTTTTTCTCCTTTATTCCTTGCAAAAATTAAAAAATTTCTATGTTTCTTCAGAAGAAATGTAGATTTTAATTTTCACAGACTAACGCCAATAAATTCAGCAAAAAACCTGTAGGGTTAAAATGCTCACTATACAACTAGATAAATTCCTTGAGGGGTCTAGTTTCCAAAATGGGGTCACTTTTTGGGGGTTTCCACTGTTTAGGCACCACAAGACCTCTTCAAACCAGACATGGAGCCTAAAATATATTGTAATAAAAAGGAGGCCTCAAAATCCACTAGGTGCTCCTTTGCTTCTGAGGCCGGTATTTCAGTCCATTATGACACTAGGGCCACATGTGGGATATTTCTAAAAAATGCAGAATCTGGGCAATAAGTATTAAGTTGCGTTTCTCTGGTAAAACCTTCTGTGTTACAGAATTTTTTCTATTACAAATGAATTTCTGCAAAAAAAATTACATTTGTAAATTTCACCTCTACTTTGCTTTAGTTCCTGTGTAATGTCTAAAGGGTTAAGAAACTTCCTGAATGCTGTTTTGAATACTTTGAGGGGTGAAGTTTTTAAAATGGGGTGAATTATGGGGAGTTTCTACTATATAAGGCCCTCAAAGTCACTTCAGAAGTGAACTGGTCCCTAAAAAAATAGGTTTTGGAAATTTCTTGAAAATGTGAGAAATTGCTGCTAAAGTTCTAAGCCGTGTAACGTCCTAGAAAAATAAAAGGATGTTCAAAAAACGATGCAAACATAAATTAGACATATGGGAAATGTTAACTCGTAAATATTGTGTGTGGTATTAATATCTGTTTTGCAAGCAGATACATTACAATTTAGAAAAATGCAATTTTTTGCAAATTTTCTATAAATTTTGGTGTTTTTCACAAATAAATATTGAATTTATCTACCAAATTTTTTTACAGACGTAAAGTACAATATGTCACGAGAAAACAATCTCAGAATCGCTTGGATAAGTAAAAGCATTCCGGAGTTATTACCACATAAAGTGACACATGTCAGATTTGAAAAAATCGCCTGCGTCCACAAGGCCAAAAGAGGCTGTGTCCTGAAGGGGTTAATAAAGTAATTTTCCCACTGCCATAGTTCTCCCCGTAGACCCCTCTTCCAGCTCCAGAGCTCCCAATATACAAATCCAAGGGTCTAGAGATATTCTTATTTGAAAAATCCCCAAAATATCATTACAGATCTCTTCCCAGAACGTATTTATTTTTGGGCACAGTCATAATAGATGTAGGTTGTCAGCTTCTAGACTATGACATTTAGGGCACCTGGCTTCCTGATGCCCATAGAATTTGGCTATCTTGGCCGGGGAGAGATGTAGATTGTGAACAATAAAAAATTGTGATATCCTATGGGCCGAGCTAGTTGACACTTTTTTGAGACCCCTTAATACCAGAGGCCATTCTCTACCATCCTAGAATCTCCTCCCAGTACTTCCTGGATTTACCAGGATTCCTTACCAGCCTCATATAGGATTTATATAATTTAGACGACAGCCCCTTATTAGAAAGTGAATTCATCATTGATTTAATAAACTCTGGAACCTACACAATCCTCATTACACAATCCTCATTGCTCCATAGTTCGTCTGACATAAAGGCTTCATACAGCTGCCTGAAATAGAACCAACCTCCTTTACCCAATCCAAATTTCGAATCAAGAGTCTCAAAGTCCAACAGGACTCCATTCTCCACTAATTGCTCAAGAAACAAAATGCCTCTTCTTTCCCAGTATTTAATATTCAAGATTTTATTGAATTCTAGGAGATAGATATTCCCCCATATTGGGCTAAAACCATATCTTCCCTTTGCTTTCCATTTAATTTTAATTTCCCACCATAACTTCTCCAACATTACTGTAGTCGGGCAGTTCCTAAAGGGGTCTATCGAAACATTCCCATCTCCAGCATTTGAAAAAGATTAAACCCGGAGCCCACCTTAACCTCTCCCCCTAGTTTCTCCCTATTTCCCATATCCCTGTTCATCTCAACAAGCTGTTTCATTTGAGAGGGCAAATAATATCCATGGATATCCGGAACAGCCAATCCTCCATATGAGATAGGATAGTGCAAATATTAAAAAAAAATTATTGGTTGTCTTCCCCTCCAAACTAGCTCTCTCAATACGCCCTCAAATTTAAAAAAAAATCTTTTCTGGTATGTTTATAGGAGAATTTCCAAAAATAAACAATATTTGGGGAAGAAGAATCATCTTAATCAGGGCAATTCTACCGGGAATAGAAAAATACATTTTCTTCCACACCTGCATCCGTCCCTTGATTTTATCAAATAGAGGTTCAATATTTAATTTAATAAAATCCATTACGTTTTTATTGAACTAAATCCCCAAATATTTTATATGTTGGTCATCTTGAACCACAGACATTTGCCCAAGAGAAGAATTATCCATTTTGTTGATCATGAAGCAGCAGATTTGTCCCAATTAATTTTTAACCCTGAAAATGGTCCATACCATTCAAATATCTCAATAACTATTTATAGAGTTGGAAGAACCCATATATAACAAAACATCGTCCGCGTAGAGAGATATTTTTTTTCGATAACAACTCCATAATCAAAGCCAACTATACTCCTATCTTCACGTATGATTACTGCCAGGGGTTCCATAATCAAAGAGAAGAGGACAACCCTGTCTTGTACCTCGTTCAATCTTAAAATCTCTGGAGACGGGGCGTGGCCTGAACATGGCGCTGGTAAGACGTGTGGTGTGAGAGCTCCGGCGTCCCAACTGACTTCCAGCCCGATTAATAGCGTCTGACAGCACTTTACATCGCACTAATGCGAAGGGGAACACGCGGTAAAGCTAGCACACCGGCAAGAAGAGATCAAGGGAGAACGAGAAGCGGCATTCCTCACTACTTTACAGACCCTGGGTCGCCTGCTTCCTCGCCTCAGCAAACCAACATGGCGGGTCGGGGTGAGGCCGCATCTGCAGCGCCTTCAGGAGCGAGGTCGTCCTCGGAGCTGACACAGGACTTTCCAGCTCTCCTGGTCCGGGGTGAGTCTTCCACGGTCCCATCACAGGGCACTGAGCGGGGTCCCGATATGCAGGCACTCACGTCACAGATGGCGGCCATTCCCACTAAAACAGACATGGAGGGATATATCTCCCGCCTTGAAGCGGTGTGTAAAACAGAGATACGTTCTCTGAAAGAGGACATTCACCATATTAATACTGCTGTGGCGGCCATTGAAGTAACCACGCAGACACTCCAACAGCAACAGGTTTCCCAACAAAGTTTATTAGATCAGCATTCTGCCCACATTCAATTATTATTTGATATGGCTGATGACGCTGAAAATCGCAATAGAAGGTATAACATCAGAGTTAGAGGTATCCCTGAAGCTACAGGACCCCAAGATCTCATTCCTACACTGATTGGGATTTTTAACACGCTATTGGAAAAACCGGTTGACTCCCGGTTGGAAATAGATAGAGCGCATCGTACCCTGGGTCCGAAAAGCACAGATCTGGCGAGACCACGTGATGTAGTGTGCAGGATACATTTCTTCCAAATTAAAGAGTCCATTATGCGTCAAGCGCGTAACAAAGGTGTTTTGGACTTTGACGGTGCTCCGGTGCAATTGCTGGCAGATCTTTCCCGCTCTACGCTGGCAAAGCGGAGAGCCTTGAGGCCGCTACTAATGGTACTTCGGGAGAAAGATATTCCGTATTCGTGGGGATACCCGTTTCAATTGCAAGTTCGACGAGGTTCGGCTACCTACTCGGTGTACTCCCCAGATGACATCCCCGAGTTCACAGCAGCCCTGGACTTGCCGGCTATTGTTATTTCTGATTGGCCGCTCTTCCCGCCATTACCACAGCGCCCGCCATGGCGTAACTCCAGGGTGGAAAATTACTTAGCTCCGGCCCGCCGTAGACGACTTCAGGCGCCGATGGTCCCGGAATCAAATCGGTTGGAACCATGATGCGACATTAGCTTCTCCCATAGCCTCGCAGGACTTCCTTGAACGTGATGTTGTTTTTTGAGGCTAGGGGTAATGTGCGGACATGGTCCTGTCCTAAACATGGGATTTATTATGTTGCTGCTTTCCTACTTTTCCCCAGATTTTGAGTTACAAAATGTTACTTGTCATGTTACAGCATGGTTTTACAGGCCCTGAGAGGGAGCAGGAAGGTATAGCTGGGGCGCGAGCTTAACTTGCTCTTATTGGTAGCCAGGCCCTAAGATGTAACAGTAAGTGGGAGTAGCCCGGGTTGCAATGGCTCATAGCCTCGAATTTCTTAATCCCTCTGATGCTTTCTGGGGAATGTCTATTTATAGCTGTTCCCTCCACCTTTCTAGCGGGGCCCGATATATTATATTATAGTATATATTATATTGCTTTATGTTCTGGTTCCTTCCCTTGAACGTGATGATGTCATGCATTTGTGTGGTTCTTTTACAGGTGCCCTTTAAGGGCTAAACATATCGTTGTCCCGCCGCAGTTTCTCTGTTTTCTTTTAATATGGCGGTTGTTTATATCAATGATATCGGGTTAACGGAAGTTGGTTGGGATCATCCTTCTTCCATAGTTCAGTCAACTCCGTACGTAGGTGGTGTTCTGCTATGCAGTGAACACTTTACATATACCTCTTTCCCCTCAACTTAGTGGTTTTGGGGCTGGAACACCGTCTGTGGTGTTTTCCATAGTGTCTTAATTGTTTTCTGTCTCTCTTTGTTAATTGTTTCTTCTTTTCTTTTCTCCCTCTCCGTCCCATTCCCTTCCCCACTTGTCGCCGTCCTCATTCCTGATGGAGTCTCTCAATTGCTGCTCGCTAATTGTGCGTGGATTTAACACGCCGCAGAAACGCTCTCAGATTTTGTATAATATGCACAAACATCGTGTCCAGATTTTGTTTCTACAGGAGACGCATTTTAGGAGTGAACATGTGCCTACTTTGACTCATAGGTACTATACACAGTGGTTCCATAGTACCAACCCGGAAGCTAAGTCAAGAGGAGTGAGTATTGCGATACATAGATCTCTGCCGGTGTCTATTGTAGAAACCCGATCTGATGCCCATGGGCGCTTTTTGTTGGTGAAACTTCAGGTCTGTGGGAAAATGTTCACAGTGGCTAATCTCTACCTCCCTAATCATGATCAGGTGCGCACTTGCAGGAGCTACTTGACAGAACTTGCCAACTTCACAGAGGGCCTCTTGATCACTGCTGGTGACTTTAACTTTGTCTTAGACCGAGTTATGGATTCGTCTTCGGGCAGGTCCTCGGTAGCAGCAACACAGCTATCTGCTCTTAAGGCAAAACTTTTTGCAATGCAGCTGGTGGATGTTTGGAGGATACTTAACCCTCAAACAAGGGATTATACCTTCTATTCTGCGGTCCATAACATGTACAGCAGGATAGACATGTTCTTTGTGAGTCATCACTTATTGTCCTGGGCCCCGGCATCTCGGATTGGTTCGATGATCTGGACAGGTCATGCGCCAGTTTTCCTCTCACTACGGTTCCCTGGGGGGGAGGCGAGGGAATGGCATTGGAAGCTAAATCCTCTTCTTTTGAGGGATTCGGTGTGTCGAGCGGCTGTCACCCGTTCGATCTCCGAGTTCTTAGATCATCACAACCTAGATCCCACCCCCCTACCGATACAGTGGGAAGCGCTGAAAAGTGTAGTGAGAGGTATCTTTATCCAACAGGGCTCCAGGCTTAAAAAAGAGAGAGCTTTTAAAATGAAGAAGTTACTGTCTTGTATTCAGTCCCTAGAGTCTGCACATAAACAGTCGAGACAGCCTCAAACATTAGCGGAACTATCAGAGGCCAGGAATTCCTTGAGAGAGTTGCTGGATCAGGCTCAGGCCTCTTTCAGAGATCGTGCTAGGGGTTTCTTTTACTAACACTCTAATAAGTGTGGCAGAGCATTAGCCAGAGCACTCAAGCCACGGGTCCCCACCTCTTATATTCCAACGATTAAGTCATGCTCGGGTGATATTAAACATAAGCCAGAAGAGATAGTGCAAACCTTTCGGGAGTATTACCACTCCTTGTATAATCTCAGGGGACCTTTACAAGATATGTCCTCTGCTGCTCTGCAAAAGAAAATTGACCAGTATGTGGCTAAAACAGCACTGCCAGAGCTGGAAAGGGCTGAGACCGAGGAGCTGAGCGCGGATTTTTCTGATGAAGAAATCCAGGGCGTTATCAAGTCCGCTCCGTCGGGTAAAAGTCCGGGGCCGGATGGTTTCCCGACGTCCTTCTACAAGGCTTTTCTTCCGCAGCTCCTTCCCTTTATGACTAAGGTATTCAATTCGGTCACATCGTCAATGCCCTTCACGCCGCAAACGTTAGAAGCTACCATTACGGTTATTCCTAAACCAGGGAAAGACCATTCTATCTGTGCCAATTACCGCCCGATTTCGCTAATAAATGTGGATGTTAAGCATTATTCCAAGGCAATTGCAAATAGATTGGCATCTCTGCTCCCGAGAATCATCCATACTGATCAAGCGGGGTTTGTCCTCCGGAGAGAAGCGAGGGACAATACCAATAAAACTCTTCTCCTGATGTCCCACGCGAAGAAAAAGTCCATACCCACTTGTCTGATCTCAGTTGATGCAGAGAAAGCTTTCGACCGAGTCCACTGGGTTTTCTTGAGATCGGCCTTACAACAAATGGGAATTGGCCCGGTAATGATAGAAAGGATCTTTGCTCTATATCAGAAACCCACGGCTAGAGTTAGGGCCAATGGCATTTACTCCGCAGCTCTACAGATTGCTAACGGAACCAGACAGGGGTGCCCGCTGTCCCCATTGCTATATGTGATCACAATGGAACATCTGGCAGTGGCGATCCGTACATCTCCAGATATTTCTGGGATTCGGGTAGGTGGTGAATACCATAAGCTGGCGTTATATGCAGACGACCTCTTATTATTCATTACTAATCCTGTTATTTCCTTCCCGGTGCTTATTCGAGAATTTGAAGAGTTCGGAAGGGTCAGTAATTTCAAGGTCAATTACACAAAGACGGAAGCGCTAAATGTATCGCTTCCACAAGAGTCGGTTGATCTTCTAAGATCATCCTTCTCTTTCAAATGGCAAGCGACATCTATCAAATACCTGGGGGTTCAGAATTCTGGCACTTTAACGGATCTGTACTCCCTTGATTATCCTCACTTAATGCAACGTACGCTGAAAGATCTCCAATCCTATGACAGAGCACAATTGTCATGGTTTGGACGTATTAATGCCATCAAAATGGATATCCTCCCTAGGTTCTTGTATCTATTTCAGGCCATCTCTGTTCTGGTTCCTAGGGCGTATTTTAAGACATTGGAGGCAGCGTTTCGTAAGTTCGTCTGGGGCACTCTGAGGCCTCGCATCAGTATGAGCTCATTGTCTCGCCCTAAACTGAAAGGGGGAGCGGGACTCCCAGATTTGGGGTTGTACCACCAAGCTGTAGTGCTTTCCAGAGTGATAGATTGGTTTCATAATGACACCAATAAACAATGGGTGGGGATTGAGAGGTCCATGGTGGCGCTCTCTCTGAGATCGCTGCCGTGGATTCTGCCGGATCATCGACCAGCCCTCTCGACCCTTCCTATGCTTACCCACCATTTTCTCACTCTCTGGGACAGATTGATGGTTCGAAAGGGGCTTTCCCATAGACCAGGACTTCTTAGCCCTCTGTTTGATAACTCTGAGTTTCCACCGGCTGTTCACAAAGCTACCTTTTTGAGTTGGATCGCTTCAGAAGATACTAGGCTGTGTCAGGTGATGTCGGATGGGGGTCGCCTCCCTCCGTTACATATGTTGAGAGAGACCTGCCCGGAGAGGACTCTTTCATAGTTGGACTATGCACAATTGTCTACCTTTTTACACTCGGCCCTGCCGGATGGCATTTGCATCTCAGTGACCACGTCCTTTGAATTGTTGTTGCTTTTACAAGAGCCACCTACTCGTGTGATCTCCAAGATGTATGCCATCCTATTGGAGACTTCTGTCAATCAGCCCCCTGCATATGTTAGCGCATGGGAAGAGGACCTAGGTGTCTCCATATCTCTGCTTGATTGGGACAGGGTTTTCCTCCTGACCCATAAAATGCCAATGGCTTGCCACGCTCAGGAATTTTTTTTTAAAATACTGACCAGATGGTACCGTTGCCCACAGATTCTACATAAAATGTACCCAGAAGTATCAGATATCTGTTGGCGGTGTAGCAACGAGACTGGCACGATGTTGCACATTTGGTGGTCATGCCCAGTGTTGCAGACTTTTTGGAAAGCGGTGTTCGACATCTATGCATTGATGGAGTGTGCTCCTATCATACCCACTCCTCAGATGGCTCTGTTATCTTTGATTCCGGGTCCTCTGTCAGGCATAAAAAAGGGCCTACTCAGACATTTCCTGACAGCAGCACGGACAGTAATTCCTAGACACTGGAAGACTTCTGCGGTGCCTACGATTGGTGAATGGGTTGTGGAAATGGACCTACTGTGTAGAATGGAGTCTCTTCCTGCAGAAGACAGAGGCAGCTATGACGCGGTTCTTTATCTGTGGAACGCATGGTCATCCTTCAAATCTGGTCCTCATTTCGCAGACTGGTTGAGCTAGAGCATTCCATATGGTGGTCTATATAGCTAGGTCCTGATTGGGCTTCATCAGAAATGGAGGCGGTACAATATTCCTCTTGTGGTAATTTCTCTGCTCCCAGCACTCATTAAGATTCCTCATTTTCTTTCCCTTGCTCTTCTTTTGTCCGTCTTCTCTTCCCTTTCTTTTTGTCTTCTTTTGGTTTGTCTCAATCTTTTCTCTTCTTACCTGTTCGGGGGGGTGGGGTCACTTTTCATAATGTGTGTCAAGTCAGGGAATATGTGCCTTGCAAATATAGAGAGGCATTCTCTACCTCATGTGCCAAGTGCCCGACTGTATATTTTTCTAAATGCAGGTGACAACTGCCCCGGAGTAACGAGGATATTGATGTACATAAGCGTTTGCTTCTGTCTATATGATAGGATTTGTTTTGATTTGATGTGTTTTGTTCTGATCGATTACGAATGTATTCACGCACTTTATTCTTGTTCTCGTGTGTTTTGTAAACTTTACAATAAAAATCTAAATTATGAAAAAAAAAAAATCTCTGGAGACTACCCCATTGACTGTTACTCAAGCTTTCGGGTTTGCATACAAAAGTTTAATCCACAAAATGAATCTAGAGCCAAAACCCATCCTCTCGAGGACTGCCCATATAAAATTTCACTCTACAGTGTCAAATGCCTTACAAGCATCAAGGGACAAAATCGACCTTTCCCCTGGGTTAGATGGTTGCACCTGGAGATTCACGCACAGCCTCCTAATATTTTCTGACGTAGACTTGTTTGGCATAAAGCCACATTGGTCCTTATGAATCAAAAAAGAGCTAACCCTCGCCAACCTATCTTCCAAGATTTTAGCCAGAAATTAAACATCCATATTAATCAAAGAGATTGGTCTATAAGACTCAATTTTAATAGGCAAAGCAGAAAATTACCACAGCACTGGACCACAAGTGGGTGCACGCCTCAATAGGACCGGATCCACAGTCCCCAATATCAGATAGATAAAATAGACGAGGAGACAGGACTTCCAACGTATGTCAGCTTTTTAATCACCCGTGCGACGTTTCAGTCCAACAGGATGCTTGAGAAAGGTCCTGTTGGACTGAAACGTCGCACGGCTGATTAAAAAGCTGACATATGTTGGAAGTGCTGTCTCCTCGTCTATTTTGTCTATCATTCAATTTTAATAGGGTCTTTCCCTGACTTTAAAATACGTGTGATCAACACCTCCCTCATAGAACCAGACATTTCCCCTTCCCCTAGTAAGTTATTCCATAGATCCATA
The DNA here is from genome assembly GCF_050947455.1 of Rhinoderma darwinii. NCBI lineage: Eukaryota > Metazoa > Chordata > Amphibia > Anura > Rhinodermatidae > Rhinoderma > Rhinoderma darwinii. The sequence continues at coordinate 461,382,327 of NC_134687.1, forward strand.
AGTCTAGCCCCTAGTGCCTCAATATATTGTTCGTAAACATCAAAGGGCAACCCATCCAACCAAGGGGACTTACCTCCAGGAGCATTCATAATAACCACCTCCAGTTCCATCACTGTGATTGGGACATCTAACATATCCATTTGTTCTTGTTTAAGTCTTGACAATGTAATAGTCTCCAGAAACCCCATCTCCCACAGTTTTCTTGTTTTATAGATTTTGGCATAATAACAAGCAAATTCCTCAACTATCAATTTTGGGACCTTAACCAAACCCCGCACCTGGATTTTTCAATTACCCCCACACTTTTTTGACTATATTGAGCATGGACCATTAATGCCAAGAGCTTACCTGGTAGATCGGATTCCGAGAAATATTTTTGATCTTGTTGCAACATATATCTATTTGCCTTGGCATTCAAGATATCTTTATACAAAGTCTGGACTTTTCCCCAACTTTGTCTATTTACCGTATATTTCGGACTATAAGACGCACCTGACTATAAGACGCACCCAGGTTTTAGACAACAGAAAATAGGAAAAAAATTCATATTTTACTTATTTTACAAAGAAAAAACTATTGGTTAAAAAAAATTAGAGACAGAAAATATAAAACAACTGATAAAATATAAATGAAAATCAATATAATGGATATGGGATGATGTGTGGAATCTAACCAACTATAAAGGTGGCAAATAGGCTGGTTCATAATATATGATATTTTTTTACTTTTTAAAGAGATTTGGCATTTATATATAAAAAGAATAATATTTAAAAGTGTATATATATGTATACAATTATGATGGTAAGATCAGATTATCTCTATATATTGCAGAGATCATTGTGGGTGTATATGTATTTTTAACCATTTTTTATGTATGTAAATTTATATAAATGTAAATGTTATGTGGCTATATAAACCTGTTAATTAGACACGTCACACATGCCCCAGAGGAAGCCCGAAGGGCGAAACCCAGGGTCGGGCGAGAGTGTTTGGCGTGCCACCTAGAAATTTTAAAGATTTTTACTTACCTTGATGCTTTTATTTCTTGTTACTTCTGTGAATATGGATTAAAATTGGCGTGGAGAAATCTTTTTGCAGAGGGTGTTGCACTATGTGTCTTCCTTTTTCCATCTATTAGAGACATAAGATCATTTTCCTACCAGGAGTTCTTTGAATGTGGAGAGAGACGATAAGGAGCTTGGTGGAACTACAAGGATAAGAATTTCCATCCACACCCTCATTGGATTGTGGATTGTCCACTGCATTTTTCTGGGAGAGAGTGTCCATACTGAATGATATTGGACTGTTACCAGAACCGTCTGAGCGGTAAACTTAACTGTACTTTATAAAAACAATAATATGTTCAGTTTCACCACATTCTGAAAGCCATAAATTATATTTTTCCATCGTTTCGGTGGTGTGAGGGCTTATTTTTTGCAGGACGAGCTGTAGTTTTTATTAGCACAATTTTTTGGTACATACGATATTTTTATCACTTTTTATTTAATTCTTTTTAGCGCTATGGTGACGATTCTGGGGTTTTAACTTGTTGGTTATATTGTAATAGTTTCGGACTTTTACAGATGCAGCGATACCAATTTTTTATTATTTTTTTATTTTTACATTGTGCTTGGGGAAAAATGGGAAATGTTTTACACACCTGAAAATTAATTTCACTTTTTTTTTACACACATTTTATTAGTTCCCCTAGGGGACTTGAACCTCGCTGGTACAATACACTGCAATACATGGATCAGTTACAGAAACAGCGTAACTCGCTGAGCTACTCTATTTCCGTAACTCCCATAGTAGTGAATGGCAGTTACAGAAGCAGCGTAGCATGCTACTCGGTTTCTGTAACTACTATTCAGTTCTATGGGAGTTACGGAAATAGCATAGCTCAGCGAGTTACGCTGTTTGCGTAACTCGACCATGTAACCAGGAAGTGAAGTGGCCGGAAGACAGCGGAGCCGGGTAAGATAGAACGGGGCTTAGGGGGCCCGTTCTAGAGATGGATGCGGGTCCCAGAGGTGAGACCCACATCTATCTGACATTTATGACATATCCTGTGGATATGTCATAAATGTCCTTCATAGGAAAACCAATATAAATGCCGCGGTCGCTATTGATCGCGGCATTTAACTAGTTAAACGGCAAGGAACAGCGTCATCACTGTTCCTAGCCGTTAGTGCAGCGTGACAGAAGCTGACACCTGCAGTGTATGGAGCGGGCTCAGCGCGTGAGCCCGCTCCATACATCATCCCCCCCCCCCCACTCAATGATGTGCCGGCACATCACGGGTCGGGAAGGGGTTAAGTAAGGAGCGGTTAGGGGGCCCGGCACTGCTGAGTCCCCTGACTGCCGACTATAAGACGCAGGAACTTTTTAGCAAGATTTATTCTTGCTAAAGACTGTGTCTTATAGTCCGAAAAATACGGTACCTCAGACCGATCCAGCAGAAAAGCTCTTTCTTCCACTATTACCCTCTCTGCAGCATCCCTCTACACCTAATTTTCTTTTAATCCCAGAAATCCCTTTCAAAATTAACCCTCGCATCACTGCCTTTGCAGTATCCCAAACCATCCCAGGAGATGCCGAACCTTCATTTTCCTTAACCCCTTCAGGACTGAGCCTGTTTTGGCCTTCAGGACGAAGCCGATTTTTAAAATCTGACATGTGTCACTTTATGTGGTAATAACTCCGGAATGCTTTTACCTATCCAAGCGATTCTGAGATTGTTTTCTCGTGACACATTGGACTTTATGTTACTGGCAAAATTTGCCCGATAGATTCAGTATTTAATTGTGAAAAACACCAAAATTTAGCGAAAAATTGCAAAAATTAGCATTTTTCTAAATTTAAATGTATCTGCTTGTAAAACCGATAGTAATACCACACAAAATAGTTACTAGTTACCATCCCCCACATGTCTACTTTAGTTTGGCATCGTTTTTTGAACATTATTTTATTTTTCTAGGACGTTACAAGGCTTAGAACTTTAGCAGCGATTTCTCACATTTTCAAGAAAATTTCAAAAGGCGATTTTTACAAGGACAAGTTCAGTTCTGAAGTGGCTTTGAGAGTCTTATATATTAGAAAGTCCCCATAAATCACCCCATTTTGAAAACTGCACCCCTCAAAGTATTCAAAACAGCATTCAGAAAGTGTATTAACCCTTTAGACGTTTCACAGGAATTAAAGCAAAGTAGAGGTGAAAGTTACAAATTTCATTTTTTTTATACAAAATTCATTTGTAATAAAAAAAATTCTATACCACAGAAGGTTTTTCCCAAAAAATGTAACTTATTATTTATTGCCCAGATTCTGCAGTTTTTAGAAATACCCCACATGTGGCCCTAGTTCGGTCATGGACTGAAACACAGGCCTCAGAAGCAAAGGAGCACCTAGTGGATTTTGGGGCCTTTTTTTTAGCATATATTTTAGGTACCATGTCAGGTTTGAAGAGGTCTTGTGGGGCCAAAACAATAAAGACCCCCAAAAGTGACCTCATTTTGGAAACTACACCCCTCAGGGAATTTATCTAGGGGTATAGTTAGCATTTTGAACCCACAGTTTTTTTGCTAAATTTATTTGAATTAGTTTGTGAAGATGAAAATCTACTTTTTTCTGAAAAAACGTAGAAATTTTTAATTTTTTCAAGGTATAAAAGAGAAAAAACACCCCAACATATGTAAAGCAATTTCTCCTGATTATAGCAATACCCCATATGTGGTAATAAACTGCTGTTTGAACCCACAGCAGGACTCAGAAGGAAAGGAGCACCATTTGGATTTTGAAATTCTGATTTTGCTGGAATGGTTTTCAGTGCCGTGTCACGTTTGAAATGCACTGGAGGGAACAAAATAGTGGAAACCGCCGGAAAGTGACCCCATTTTGGAAACTACACCCCTCAAGGAATTTTTCTAGGGGTAAAGTTAGCATTTTGACCCCACGGTTGTTTTGCTGAATTCATTGGAATTATTCTGTAAAGGTAAAAATCGACTTTTTTTCTGAAAAAAGGTAGCCATTTTTAATTTTTACAAGGAATAAAGGAGAAAAAGCACCCCAACATTTGTAAAACAATTTCTCCCGATTACGGAAATATGCCATATGTAGTAATAAACTGCTGTTTGGACCCACAGCAAGGCTTAGAAGGGAAGGAGCGCTATTTGGCTTTTGGAGCTCAAATTTAGCTGAAATGGTTTTTTGGGTGCCATGTCGCATTTGCAAAGCCCCTGAGAGGCCAAAACAGGGGAAACCCCACAAAAGTGGAAATTACACCACTTAAAGAATCTATCTAGGGATATAGTGGGCATTTAGACCCCACAAGTCTTTTGCAGGATTTATTAGAATTAGGCCGTGAAAATTAATATCGACATTTCTTCCACTAAAATGTTGCATTTTTTTCAATTTCACAAAGGATAAAGGGGGTAAAAGCTGCCCAACATTTGTAAAGCAATTTCTCCCGAGTACGGCAATACCCCACGTGTGGTCATAAATGGTTTTTCATTAGAAAGTAATTAACCCTTTCTGGAGTGATCCATTTTTTTCTTTTCCTTCTTAGTTTTTTCCTCCCCGCGTTCCAAGAGCCACAACTTTTTTATTTTTCAGTCAATAGAGCGGTATTTATTGGTGCAACTTTTTGGTACATACAACTTTTTGAGCACTTTTTATTACATTTTTAGGTAGAGCCAAGGTGACCAAAAAAACAGCGATTTTGCCGTTCTAAATTCTTTCTTTTTTACGTGAGACGCTCCATACATCACCCCCCACACTACGACATGCTATGTCATGGTGCGCGCAGGGGTTAATGCGCAGCGCATGGTGCGGAGTGAAAATTACAATTTTCCACTCATATGCCATTTTAGTGCACTATATGTTATGCCCAGTTTGTGCCACTGAAGACAAATAACTCAAAATAATAACCGGGTTCTCCCGGGTATGGCGATGCCATATCTGTGGACGTAAATTGGTGTTTAGGCACGCTGCAGGGCTCAGAAGGGAGGGACGCCATTTGGCTTTTGGGGCACAGAGTTTGCTTGGTAATAGTTCTGTTTGGGGTTTTACTGGTGTTTCAGTTTATAATGTGGGGGCATATGTAAGCTGTGCGGGGTACATCAGGGTACATGTTATCTGTGCGGGGTACATCAGGGTATAATAAGAGGGTATAATAATGCAGTAAATAAATAATAATCCGCAGATATGTGGCCGGTGTCGCACTTATAAATGGTGCCCGATCTTATCCGCTTTTGGAACACTCTGCACATTTTGCATCGCCATATTCTGAGAGCCAGAACTGTTTTATTTTTTCTCCACCGGAGCCGTGTGAGGGTTTATTCTTTGCGGGACAATCTGTAGGTTTTCATTGGTACCATTTTGGGGTACCAGAAATTTTTTTGATCACGTTTTATTCCATTTTTTGGCAAGCAAGGTGACCAAAAACCATCAATTCTGACAATGTTTTTTATTTGTTTTTTTTATGGCCTTCACCCTGGGCTATAAATGACCATTTTACTTTATTCTGCGGGTCGATACGATTACGGCGATACCATATGTATATAATTTTTTTATGTTTTGCAGCGTTTGTGCAATAAAATCACTTATTTATAAAATAAATTATTTTTTGTGTCACCATATTCTTAGAGCCGTAACGTTTTTATTTTTCAGTCAAAAAAGCGGTGTAAGGGCTTGTTTTTTGCGGGACGGGATGTAGTTTGTATTGGTACCATTTTGGCGTACATGCGACTTTTTGATCACTTTTTATTGTATATTTTGGGAGGGTTGGTAACCAAAAAAATTGTGATTCGGGCACTGTTTTTCGTTTATTTTTTTCGCGGTGTTCACCGTGCGGGAAAAATAATATTACAGTTTTATAGTTGGGGTCGTTACGAACGCGGCGATACCAAATATGTGTACTTTTTTTAACGTGTTAATTTTTTTCCTATAATAAAAGTCTTATTATAGGAAAAAAAGCATTCTTTGTTTATGTCACTTATAACTTTGATTTTTACACTTTTTCAAAACATTTTTATTATCTTTTTTTTAACTTTTGTTACTTGTCCCACTAGGGGACACTTAGACTTGCAGCTCTGATCGCTGCTGGAACACATTACACTACACACGTAGTGTAATGTGTTCTAACTGTCATTGTGACGTAACTGTCACACTGACAGGAAGCAGAGGAGGAACGGCCGGAGGCTGATCCTCCGAGGCTTCCGTACATGGCAACCCGGAGGTCATTGTCTGGCCTCTGGTTGCCATGATAAGGATCGCCAGCCCCCGCAAATACATGTGGGGGGCTGCCGATCCGCTGTAAACCTCTTCGATGTGGTGATCGCAATCGACCACCGCATCGAAGGGGTTAATTGCCGATTTCAGCGGCGACAGGCCGCTGATCGGCAACGGGGAGAGCAGGGCTGACACCCTGCACAGTTAGCCGCCGCTGCGGTGTAGCGCCGCGCGGCGGTTAACTTTTAAAGCGCGGACGTAACTGTACGCCCAGGTGCGCGAAGTTACTGCTTATCTGGACGTACAGTTACGCCAAGGTGCGGGAAGGGGTTAAAGAACCAGATAAGTTCATCTTTAATTTTACAATGATCCACCATAACAAACCAATTATTGTTTACGCTAAATCTCCTACCCCCATAATTATCCCCTTTTCTCAATACCACTGTCAGAGGTGAATGGTCCAAAACTACCTGTATACATTTACTGTACTACATGTACTGTGCTGCTTTCTACTTGTACTACATGTACTGTGCTGCTCTACCTGTACTGTACTGCTCTCTACCTGAACTACATGTACTGTACTGCCTGTAATCTCTACTACATGTATTATACTGCTCTGTACCTATACTAGATGTACTTTTCTGCTCTCTACCTGTACTACATGTACTGTACCGCTTTCTACCTGTACTACATGCACTGTACTGCTATCTACCTGTGCTACATGTACTGTACTGTACTGCTCTCTACCTATACTACGTGGACGGTACTGTTCTCTATCCGTACTACATTATTTGTACTGCTCTCTATCTGTGCTGCATTTAAAGTACTGCTCTCTACCTATACTACATGTAAAGTACTGCTCTCTACCTGTACTACATGTACAGTACTGCTCTCTACCTGTACTACATGCACTCAGTGCCACACCTGCCATGAGGCTCAGATCCCCCTAACCTTGCAGTATAATATAGTAACTAGTAAGGGCTCTATGGGGGGATAATTCCCCCCTATAGAGCCCTCTGCTGTCAGTAAAACGCCAAGACCCCCCCCCCCTTGCAGTATAGTCCTGGCCCCCCAGCGTTGGCCGACCCCTTTTAAATTAGTGGGGACAGGAAGCTGAGTGCAGTATAGCTCCCCCACAGCAGTCAGAGTCAGTACCCTCCTTGCAGTATAATCCCCCCATAACACAAGGGGGGGTTCAGTGTGATTTGGTGCTACTTTCTAATTACTTTTTATTAAAAAATATTGTTACTTTTGAAATACAGCTGCTTTGTATCCTGTATACAGAGCAGCTGTATATAGCGCTGAATCTTGTATCCGTCAGGGGGACTGATTCATTGTCAGCAGGTCCGATGTGATCGATAATAGGCGACCTAATGGATTCAGGTCTCAGCGCGCTATATACAGCTGCTCTATAAACAGGATACAAAGCAACTATATCTCAAAAAGTAACAATCATTTTCAATAAAAGGTAATTAAAACTTGCACCAATCAATTGATAGATATCATATACATATATATATATATATATATATATATATATATATATATATATATATATATATATATATAAGTTTTTAAATGTGTACATAGCCTTTAAACTGTAACTAACCTTTTATGATGTCATACTGACATGTCAGAAGTTTTAATCAGTGGGGGACCGAGCACTGAGATCCCCACCAATCGCTAAATGGAAGTAGCAGAAGTACTCGGGTGAGCGCTGTGCCGCTTCATTTATGATCGACTTTCAGCGGAGTGAGCAGTGTACGGACTCATAGACTTTCTATTGAGCCTGTACACTGCTCCAAGGAAAGCCAAACAGAATCGAAACAGCACATCGCTCACCCGAACACTTCTGCTGCTTCGTTTTAGTGACTAGTGGGGGGGGTCTCAGTGCTCGGACCCCACTGATCAAAACTTCTGACATGTCAAAAGTTTTTTAAAAATTCGTTACACTTTACACCCTGTTCCAAATTATTATGCAAATGTTATTTTTCGCTGATTTTCCTAAACAGTCGATGCAAATGACAGTCAGTATAATCTTCAAGCCATCAACCGTTGGAGTATAATGCAAATTTTATTGAACAAATCTCCTAATGATAACAGATTTTTTTTTAGAAGTAAAAAACTCAAAATGCACTGTTTCAAATTATTATGCACAACAGAGATCAAAACATTTTAAAGATTGTAAAGAGAACTAAAATGGTAATTTGTTGAATTTGCCGCATCAGGAGGTCATATTTACAGAAATCAAAAGCTCTTTCAATCAAAAAAAACTTAGCAGGCCAAGTTACATGTTAACATAGGACCCCTTCTTTGATATCACCTTCACAATTCTTGCATCCATTGAATTTGTGAGTATTTGGACAGTTTCTGCTTGAATATCTTTGCAGGATGTCAGAATAGCCTCCCAGAGCTTCTGTTTTGATGTGAACTGCCTCCCACCCTCATAGATATTTTGCTTGAGGATGCTCCAAAGGTTCTCAATAGGGTTGAGGTCAGGGGAACATGGGGGCCAAACCATGAGTTTCTCTCCTTTTATGCCCATAGCAGCCAATGACACAGAGGTATTCTTTGCAGCATGAGATGGTGCATTGTCATGCATGAAGATAATTTTGCTACGGAAGGCACGGTTCTTCTTTTTGTACCACGGAAGAAAGTGGTTAGTCATAAACTCTACGTACTTTGCAGAGGTCATTTTCACATTGCCAGGGACCCAAAAGGGGCCTACTAGCTCTCTCCCCATGATTCCAGCCCAAAACCTGACTCCGCCACCTCCTTGCTGATGTCGCAGCCTTGTTGGGACATGGTGGCCATTCACCAACCATCCACTACTCCATCCATCTGGACCATCCAGGGTTGCACGGCACTCATCAGTAAACAACACGGTTTGAAAATTAGTATTCATGTATTTCTGAGCCCACTGCAACCGTTTCTGCTTGTGAGCATTGTTTAGGGGTGGCCGAATAATAGCTTTATGCACACTTGCAAACCTCTGGAGGATCCTACACCTTGAGGTTCGCGGGACTCCAGAGGCACCAGCGGCTTCAAATACCTGTTTGCTGCTTTGCAATGGCATTTTAGCAGCTGCTCTCCTAATCCTATTAATTTGTCTGGCAGAAACCTTCCTCATTATGCCTTTATCTGAACGAACCCGTCTGTGCTCTGAATTAGCCACAAATCTTTTCACAGTACGATGGTCACGCTTAAGTTTTCTTGAAATATCCAATGTTTTCATACCTTGTATTGCACTATTTTACGCTTTTCGGCAGCAGAGGGATCCTTTTTCTTTCCCATATTGCTTGAAACCTGTGGCCTGCTTAATAATGTGGAACGTCCTTCTTAAGTAGTTTTCCTTTGATTGGGCACACTTGGCAAACTAATTATCACAGGTGTCTGAGATTGATTACAATGATCCAAAGAGCCCTAAGACACAATACCATCCATGAGTTTAATTGAAAAACTAATAATTAAATGTTTATGACACTTAAATCCAATGTGCATAATAATTTGGAACACGGTGTAAAGAGAACCTTTCACCTCCCCATATATGTGCAGCTGAGTGCAGCATGTAATAGGGACGGCTGCACAAACTCTGGGACACTTTACATTTTTTTTCCTACCCTCCTTCCTTATTTATATATCGGTGCCGTAAAATTTCGGGCCCGATATTATGAAATTATTTTTTTTTTTTAAATGATGTGGGGTTCCCCCTATTTTTCATACAATAAAGCAGCAGCAGCCTAGCATTACCAGGGTAGGAAGGGCAATGGTTTTGTTCCCTCCCAGCCTGATAAAACCAGCCTGTGGCCGCCCTGCTGCCTTGCCGTTGTTTCAGATGGTCGAGTACTGGATCGTACTCCCCTCGTGGCAATGAGATCTGGGGTAATAATAGGGGGTTAGTGATAGCGTTTTTACTGGCTAACACTAAGCCCCTTCTTGGTAGTGGACGCTCTCAATCAGACAGCAGCCATTACTAAGTCCATAATAAAGTATTAAAAAAAACACATAAGAATTATTATTTTTTTCATTGAAATCTATACTCCCCCACCAACAGTCTCACCATTTTTATTTTATTTTTAAAAGTAGATCATCGCAGTAGTCTAATGAATCTACAACGTACTCCAAACGGTCCAGCAGAACCTACCAAAAAAAAGTTAGCAGTACAGAAATTTTAAAAACCTAAATTTGCCACAATAGAAACTATAGGTCAAGGAAAAATGATTCCCCTTCATGTAACTCTGCTACCTATCAACTGAAAAGTAATCCGCCAGAGGGAAAAATGTTTCCCCATGGCGGAGTACAAGAAAGTCTAATTCCCAGGTGAGGCTTTCTTGTACTGGTCATCAAGAAACGTTTTTCCTCCTGGCGGATGATTTTTCCGTTGACAGGTAGCAGAGTTCTTCCGCAACGTTGTTAGGGGGGCAAACTCGCCAATTGCCCAGTGCCCCCAGAATGGGCCGCTACTCTTGGGCCAGTGCTGTGTGCTTGCCCCGCAGCCTAAAATTTGCCAGCCAACCCCTGGCCATTGGCTCCCTGCTCCGCCGTTTGCTCTTGTAGGCCACAGCCTGGTTTAGACCTGAGGTCTACAAGAGATCGGGAGCACGCTGATGACATCAACTGCCCGGCATGATGACGTCACTGTATCATGCCGTCCACGCCGGGCCACTGAATTCAGTTAAAATTAATAAGTCTATTAGGTAATAACAACAGGGCATAAAAAAGTGGCATACAAAAGGGGGCATCCTTATTATGGGGGCATAACGCAGGCATTTTTACAGAGTGGGGGTATAAAGAGGCAAAATTACTGTGGGGGCATTATTACTGAGTGCGGCAGAAAAAGTGGCATTACTACTGAGTGGAGACATTATTTCTATGGGGACATAAAGGGGGTATTAGTACTGAGTGGGAATTGTATAACTGGGTGAGGGTCCTAAAAGTGGCTCTATCACTGAGTAAGATATAAAGGGGACACTAACACTGTGTAGGGGAACAAAAGTAACACTTACTGTGTGGGGCCTTTGCGGGAACAAAAGGGTGTGTGTACTATTACTGTGTAGGGCACCTAGTATAGTATGTAAAGGGAGTTTGTGTAGAGGTAGGGAATAGTTAAGCAGTGCGCTAGAAATCAAGGAGCCAAAGATATCTGTCATATTCTGCAGGGCTTAGGAAATCGTGTCCGGGAGAAGTTGTCATTGGGGTCTTGGCTGGATGAAGAAGAAAAGGTAAAGGTGAGCGACTTCAATCTGAGAAGACGTCACCTGTGAGTCACTCAATATAACTATACTGTAATCACTTATATGGTCTGCAGATATCTTGTGTATAACTGGCATCTACCTCTATAAGGTCAGTGTATGGTGGTAATATTGGTCTATGTATAGTGTGTTTTATTCACTAACAGTATGGTGGGTTTTTTCTGACACTATGTTGTAGTAATATGTGATCTTGGTTTGGTAGTTTTATTCAGTAATAGTATGGAGGTATTATTCTGTAACAATATAAAGGTATTATTCAGTAACAGTATGGAGGTATTATACAGTAACAGTATGGGGATATTATTCAGTAACAATATGGAGGTATTATTCAGTAACAGTATGGAGGTATTATTCAGTAACAGTATGGCGGTATTATTCAGTAACAGTATAAAGGTATTATTCAGTAACAGTATGGCGGTATTATTCAGTAACAGTATGGAGGTATTATTCAGTAACAGTATGGGGGTATTACTCTTTAACAGTATGGAGGTATTATTCAGTAACAGTATGGAGGTATTATTCAGTAACAGTATGGAGGTATTATTCAGTAACAGTATGTCGATATTATTCAGTAACAGTATGGAGGTATTATTCAGTAACAGTATGGAGGTATTATTCAGTAACAGTATGGCGGTATTATTTGTAATGTTGGTCTTACAATAGATGTAAATTACCGTGGTGGGGGCTGTGGGGAATTGTGAGTGTGGCAGTAGATGATCAGGCTAAGAGACAGTCTGCAGAGTGGCATGTGATGATGTACTCTGACATGTAGGTGAGACTTACATGTGGAATGTGGGCCCATAACTTGTGTACAGCCCAGGGCCTAAGATCATATTAATCCACCACTGGCATCAAGCCAGCACAAGCAGACCACTACAATACAGCAGGTAGAGCAAAGAAACCAGCCCAGGCTGGCCGCTTCAAAACAGGCCTTGAAGTTTCACCTTGCAAGATGTGTTAAACCATTTTCAGTGATAATGCTGCATTGTTGATCTATGATACTAAAGTAATACAGTAAGTAGAATTCTTTAAATCATTTCTATACTTCAAACAGCACTTTAGCAAATAAACAACAAATGTTTTCCTATTTAATTTTTTTTTATATATTGCGTGTTTGTTGTGTAAAGCTAGTAATGACAAAAAATCGGATAGATTTGGGGGGGCATCTTTTTATCATTCGCCTCAGGCAGCCGAGAGGCTAGATTCACCCCTGCATGCACTCTACTGCTTTCTACCTGTACGACATATACTGTTCTGCTCTCTACCTGTATTACATGTACTGTACAGCTTTCTACCTCTGCTACATCTGCTGTACTTCTCTTAACCTGTGCTACATGTATTGTGCTGCTGTACCTGTACTACATTTACTGTACTGCTTTCTACCTGTACTGTACTGTACTGCTCACTACTTGTACTACATCTACTGTATTGCTCTTAAACTGCACTACATCTACTGTATTGCTCTCTTCCCGTACTGTACTGCTCTCTACCTGTACTACATGTACTATACTGCCATCTACATGTACTGTACTGCTCTCTACTGTACTACATGTACTGTACTGCTCTCTACCTGTACTACATGTACTGTACTGCTCTACCTGTACTACATGTACTGTACTGTACTGCTATCTACATGTACTACATGTACTGTACTGTTATCTACATGTACTACATGTACTGTACTGCTCTCTACGTGTACGGTACTGCTCTCTATCTGTGCTGCATTTAATGTACTGCTCTCTACCTGTACTACATGTACAGTACTTCTCTCTACCTGTACTACATGTACAGTACTTCTCTCTACCTGTACTACATGCAAATTACTGATTACTATCTGTACTACATGTACAGTACTGCTCTCTACCTGTACTTCATGCACTCTACTGCTCTCTACCTGTACCACATGTACTGAACAGCTTTCTACCTGCACTACATCTGCTGTACTGCTCTTAACCTGTGCTACATGTACTGTGCTTCTCAAAGCTGACCGCAGCATTCAAGGGGAAAGTAAGAGGGGGGATGTCCCTTGGATCGCATCACAGGAGATACCGCATATGGGCAGACAGCTCAGCGTCCTTTGAAGGACCCCAGGGCTGTCTGACTATATTTCCTGTTGTTAGGGCATACTTAGGTATGTCCTAACAAATGCCTCTGTATTATTAGTACACAGGCTAATTTACTGGCATATAGATATTTGTCAGCACATTAAAGTTTAAAAATAAAAAAAGTTATAAAATACACCCATTTTATACAATAAACATTAAAATAACAGTCTCAATACATAAAATATACACATATTAGATATTGTCGCGACTGTAATAACCTGCACAACAAATTTATAGCGTCATTTATGATGTGTACACTGTAAAAAACAAACAAATTAAAACTGCTTTCTTTCACTTATTAATGTGAGGCACGAGGTGTTATGAATATAGTACCTACATGTTCCTCACATTAATAGTATTTAACCCCATCATGTATCTCACCCATTAACCCAATGTTGTCCATTAAGTCTGTGAGAAACATGATGGGGTTAATTGCTATTAATGTGAGGCACATGAAGGTTCAGAATTCATTACACTACATGCCTCACATCAGAAAATGGAAGAACTTTTTTTTATTATTATTATTATTAGCAAAGTATCGCTTTGGTATCGAGAATCGCAATACTACACAAAGTATCAGTATTGAAGTCCAAATTCTGGTATCATGACAATCCTACTATCTACCTGTACTGCACTGTACTGCTCTCTACCTGTTTTACATGTGTTGTACTACTCCCTACCTGTACTCCATGTACTCTAATACATTCCACCTGTACTACGTGAACTGTCCTGCTCTCTACCTGTACTACATGCACTGTGCTGCTCCTTACCTGTACTACATGTACTATATTGTCCTCTACCGGTACTATGTGTACTGTACTGCTCTCTACCTGTACTACATGTACTGTACTGTACTGTTCTCTACCTGTACTACATGTACTGTACTGCTGTATACCTGTACTACATGTACTGTACTGCTCTCTACCTGTGCTACATGTACTGTACTTCTATCTACATGTACTACATGTACTGTGCTGCTCTCTACCTGCACTACGTGTACGGTACTGTTCTATACCCATACTACATTTGTACTGCTCTCTATCTGTGCTGCATTTAATGTACTGCTCTCTACCTGTACTACATGTACAGTACTGCTCTCTACCTTTACTACATGTACAGTACTGATCTTTATCTGTACTACATGTACAGTACTGCTCTTTACCTGTACTTCATGCACTCTACTGCTTTCTACCTGTACTACATGTACTGAACAGCTTTCTACCTGTACCACATCTGCTGTACTGCTCTTAACCTGTGCTGCTGTACCTGTACTACATGTACTGTACTGCTCTTTACCTGTGCTACATCTACTTTACTGCTCTTAACCTGCACTACATCTACTGTACTGCTCTTAAACTGCACTACATCTACTGTATTGCTCTTTCCCGTACTGTACTTCTCTCTACCTGTACTACAAGTACTATACTGCCATATACCTGTACTCAATGTAATGTACTGATATCTACCTGTTCTACATTTACTGTACTGTTCTCTACCTGTACTACGTGTACAGTGCTGCTCTCTACCTAAACTACATGTACTGTACTGCTCACTACCTCGTCTTTACTGTTCTCTACCTGTACTACATGTAATGTACTGCTATCTACCTATACTACATGTACTTTACTGCTCAATATTGCAGTGCTGGCCACATCACCACATGCTAATCGCGCTCGCACTTGTTGTCAGGAGCTGGGCAATGTCTGTATTACACAGCCTCATCTCCGCTGCTATTCCATTGAATGCTGCGATCAAAGCTGAAAATGAGAGGGGGGATATCCCTTGGATCGGGTTAATTGCTATTAATGTGAGGCACATGAAGATTCAGAATTCATTACACCACGTACCTCACATCAGAAAATGAAAGAACTTTTTTTTTATTATTATTATTATTATTATTAGCAAAGTATCGTTTTGGTATCGAGAATCACCAAAAGTCCAAAATCTGGTATCATGACAACCCTACTATCTACCTGTACTGTTCTCTACCTGTACTGCACTGTACTGCTCTCTACCTGTATTACATGTGTTGTACTACCCCCTACCTGTAATACATGTACTGTACTGATATCTACCTGTAATACATGTACTGTACTGCTCCTTACCTGTACTCCATGTACTGTACTGATATCTACCTGTACTGCATATACTGTACTGCTCTAACTGCACTACATGTACCATACTGCTCTCTACCTGTACTACATGTACTGTACTGCTCTCTACCTGTACCACATGTGCTGTACTGCTAACTAAGTTTTATGTACTGTACTGCTATCTACCTGTGCTATATGTAAGAAAAAAAGGAGGAAAGTCCAGCGCTGTGTCAAAATTTAAAAAGGAAGTATATTCCCAATTATATTGGAGATGCGATTAAAAGACAAATAGGAGACGCAGTCTCAAGGTGTATGCAGTAGCGGGCTATTTAGCCTGAGCCTACGCGTTTCAAGCACACACGGTGCTCTTAGTCATGGCAGAAAAACATTTGTCTCCTATTTGTCTTTTAATCGCATCTCCAATAAAATTGGGAATATACTTCCTTTTTAAATTTTGACACAGCACTGGACTTTCCTCCTTTTTTCTTGCTGATTCTACCGCTGGCCGTCGCGGGGTTCCATGCGAAGTGTCTGGAGACGCAACTACCGGTGAGCTGGAGGTTTCCTCCTTATCTTTTCTACATGTGCTATATGTACTTTACTGCTCTCTACCTGTACTCCATGTACTGTACTGATATCTTCCTGCACTACATGTACTACTCTCTACCTGTACTGTTCTGCTCTCTACCTGTACTACATGTATTGTACTGATAGCTACCTGTACTACATGTACTGTACTGCTCTCCACCTGTACTACATGTACTGTACTGATTTATACCTGTACTACATGCACTGTACTGCTTTCTACCTGTACTTCATGTACTGTACTGATATCTACTTGCAATTTATGTACTGTACTGCTGTCTACCTGTACTACATGTACTGTACTGTATTGCTCTCTATCTCTACTACATGTGCAGTACTGTTCTCTACCTGTATTACATGTATTGTACTACTCTCAAACTGTACTACATGTACTGTACTGCTCTCTACCTGAATTACATTTATTGTACTACATGTGTATTACATGTACTGTACTACTCCCTACCTATACTTGTTCTAAGTGTAATGTCCTGCTCTCTACCTCTACTACATGTATTGCACTACTTTTTACCTGTACTACATGTACTGTACTGTCAAAACCACAAAAAAGGCCATACTTACTAGGTAGGTGGTTTTCACCCACCCACCTACCTAGTAAGTATGGCCTTTTTTGTGGTTTTGATGATATCTATGTCCCATTTTTTCTGTATGTACTGTACTGTAATGCTATCTACATGTACTACATATATTGTACTGCTTTCTAACTTACTACGTGTACTGTTCTGCTCTCTACTTGCACATATGTACTGTTCTCTACCTTTACTTGATGTGCTGTACTGCTCTCTACCTGTACTACATGTACTACATGTACTATACTGTTTTCTTCCTGCACTAGATGTGCTGTACTGCTCTCTTCCTGCGCTACATGTACTGTACGGCTATCTACATGTACTACATGTACTGTACTCTACCGGCACTACATGTACTGTACTGCTCTCTATTTGTACTACATGTACCGTGCTGCTATCCACCTGTACTACAGGTACTGTTCTCTGGCTGTACTATATATGCTGTGATGCTGTCTATCTGTGCTACCTGTACTGTACTGCTCTTTACCTATACTACATGGACTGTTCTGCTCTCTACCTGTATTACATGTACTGTACTGTTCTCTACCTGTACTACATGTACAGTACTATTCTCTACCTGTACTAAATGTGCTGTGCTGCTCTCTACCTGTACTACATGTACTATACTGCTCTCTACCTGTACTACATGTACTGTACCGCTCTATACCTACACTACATGTAATGTACTAGTCTATATCTGTATTCATGTACTGTACTGCTCTCTACCTGTATTACATCTAATGTACTAGTCCCTACATGTATTCATGTACAGTTCTGCTCTCTACCTGTATCACATGTAATGTACTAGTCTCTACCTGTATTCATGTACTGTACTGCTCTCTACCTGTATTCCATCTAATGTATTAGTCCCTACCTGTATTCGTGTACTATACTGCTCTCTACCTGTACTACATGTACTGTTCTGCTCTGTACCTTTACTACATGTAATATACGGCTATCTACCTGTACTACATGTACTGTACTGCACTGCTATTTATCTGTGCTACATGCACTGTTCTGCTCTCTACTTGTACTAGATGTAGTGTCCTGCTCTCTACTTATACATGTATTGCACTACTTTTTACCTGTACTACATGTACTACATGTACTGTACTGCTCTCTACCTGTACTAAATGTACTATACTGCTCTCTACCTGTACTACATGTACTACACTGTTCTCTCTACTTGCACATATGTACTGTACTAAACTAAAGGCAAACAGAGGAAAAGTATGGCCTTATGCACCCATATGAGTGCCTTATTACGGTTTCGTACAAAACAGAGCTATAATATGGTCATGTTCATTGTGATTTATATATATATATATATATATATATATACACTAGCAGTTACCCAGCTTTGCATGGGTCTATTTTTTTTGTTGTTTGTGTGTGGTTAAAGCCTTCGTTTCTTACTGATATGATATGCCAACATATCCAATAAAGGAGAGAGAGAGAGAGAGAGAGAAAGAGAGAAAGAGAGAGAGAGAGAGAGACTCAGAATGAAACCATGCATGATAAATAAATATACACTACCGTTCAAAAGTTTAGGGTCACTTAGAAACTTCCTTATTTTTTAAATAAAAGCACAGTTTTTTTTCAATGAAGATAACATTAAATTAATCAGAAATACAGTCTATACATTGTTAATGTGCTAAATGACTATTCTAGCTGCAAACGTCTGGTTTTTAATGCAATATCTACATAGGTGTATAGAGGCCCATTTCCAGCAACCATCACTCCAGTGTTCTAATGGTACATTGTGTTTGCTAACTGTGTTAGAAGGCTAATGGATGATTAGAAAACACTTGAAAACCCTTGTGCAATTATGTTAGCACCGCTGTAAACAGTTTTGCTGTTTAGAGGAGCTATAAAACTGACCGTCCTTTGAGCTAGTTGAGAATCTGGAGCATTACATTTGTGGGTTCGATTAAACTCTCAAAATAACTAGCAAAAGAGAGCTTTCATGTGAAACTCGACAGTCTATTCTTGTTCATAGAAATGAAGGCTATTCCATGCGAGAAATTGTCAAGAAACTGAAGATTTCCTACAACGGTGTGTACTACTCCCTTCAGAGGACAGCACACACAGGTTCTAACCAGAGTAGAAAGAGAAGTGGAAGGCCCCGCTGCACAACTGAGCAACAAGACAAGTACATTAGAGTCTCTAGTTTGAGAAATAGACGCCTCACAGGTCCTCAACTGGCAGCTTCATTAAATAGTACCCGCAAAACGCCAGTGTCAACGTCTACAGTGAAGAGGCGACTCCGGGATGCTGGCCTTCAGGGCAGAGTGGCAAAGAAAAAGCCATATCTGAGACTGGCTAATAAAAGGAAAATATTAATATGGGCAAAAGCACACTGACATTGGACAGAGGAAGATTGGAAAAAAGTGTTATGGACAGACGAATCGAAGTTTGAGATGTTTGGATCACACAGAAGAACATTTGTGAGACGCAGAACAACTGAAAAGATGCTGGAAGAGTGCCTGACGCCATCTGTCAAGCATGGTGGAGGTAATGTGATGGTCTGGGGTTCCTTTGGTGCTGGAAGTGGGAGATTTGTACAAGGTAAAAGGGATTTTGAATAAGGAAGGCTATCACTCCATTTTACAACGCCATGCCGTACCCTGTGGACAGTGCTTGATTGGAGCCAATTTCATCCTACAACAGGACAATGACCCAAAGCACACCTCCAAATTATGCAAGAACTATTTAGGGAAGAAGCAGGCAGCTGGTATTCTATCTGTAATGGAGTGGCCAGCGCAGTCACCAGATCTCAACCCCATAGAGCTGTTGTGGGAGCAGCTTGACCGTATGGTACGCAAGAAGTGCCCATAAAGCCAATCCAACTTGTGGGAGGGGCTTCTGGAAGCATGGGGTGAAATTTCTCCCGATTACCTCAGCAAATTAACAGCTAGAATGCCAAAGGTCTGCAATGCTGTAATTGCTGCAAATGGAGCATTCTTTGACGAAAGCAAAGTTTGAAGGAGAAAATTATTATTTCAAATAAAAATCATTATTTCTAACCTTGTCAATGTCTTGACTATATTTTCTAGTCATTTTGCAACTCATTTGATAAATATAAGTGTGAGTTTTCATGGAAAACACAAAATTGTCTGGGTGACCCCAAACTTTTGAACGGTAGTGTATGTGTATATATGTGTGTGTATATATATATATATATATATATATATATATATATATATATATATATACACATATATACACATACACTACACTACTGTTCAAAACAGAGTATACATATATACATACATACATACATACATACATACATACATACATACATACATACACGCATACACACACACACACACACACACACACACTCTATTTGGACAAAAGTATTGGGATACATACACATTACAAGAGCAGGAGTTTTTATGACATCCCATTCTAACTCCATAATCATTAATATGGAGTTAGTCCTCCTTTTTCTGCTAAAACAGTTTTCACTCTTCTGGGAAGACTTTCTACAAGATTGTGTGTCTGTGGGAATTTTGCTAAATTTGCTAAAAATGTGCTAAGCAGACACTCATAAGACTTCATGATGTGCTTTACATTACAACATCGACAGTGTCCTATGAGACATTCATCTGGGAATGTTTTTCTTTTCTATTATTTCCTTTCTATCCTTCTGCAGTTTAGCTTTCAGTGGCCTAGCACATTTCCCCTGACGTTTTGTTCATCGTCTGAAATGGCTGTAGCAATAATTGTAAAATAAAGTTCCCCACAGGCTTTTTTCCAGAGGCTCCCATGTTGTGATCAGCTGAGATACTTGCTTACATCCACAATATAAAATGACTTTGCATGCATGTGCCGTGCTTTCTCATAACACAGCGCCTTCTGATACACTGCGTGTCAGTGAATTTACTCCCTCAACCAATAATAATAGAGAAGCCCCGCTAGCAGCAGGTCACTCTAGATTCATTATTAAAGCCATTTTCCTCTGAAGTGGAAAACTCTCCATTACAAAATACGCGTGTCATTTTAAAGCATGGCCAAAATTGTTTCTAAATGATGGTAATTTCACTTTCTGCACTGTGGGAAATAATGTCAGTTTCAGAAATCTACACAAAAGAAATTCAGATAAATTCAGCTTTTCACACAAGTTGCTTTTATATATATATTTAACAACATTTACTTCAATATATATGCCGCTTATCATCCCACAGAAACAAAAATCTTGAACAGATGCCTGTATACACGAAGAGGCAAATGAGAATTTTTGAGCCATCATAAAAGATTAGATTAACAAAAAGTAAGCAATTTCTCGCTAATCAGGCCATTGTTGAACATGTTTACACTAGCCAATGATTGTGAACTTTTCTCAATCTTACAATATTTTACACGATTTACTATTGCTTTGTGTAAGAGGCCGTTTTCAACTGTTTCCAGTTTAATCCAGCTCTGAAAGTAGCTCTGGATACAGACTGTAATTCAGGATCAGTACAAGAATAGTAATGCAATGTATTTACAAAGTTACTGAAATTTACATGTAGAACAATTCTATATACAAACTGGGGTTGAAAATATGAAATAACCTTGATGGAAACAGTGTCTGAATGCAGTTTTTACCAGTGGCACAAAATCCAAATCCGGTTGCCATTTTCTAGCTGACTTTTTTTCCTATCTTTATTGTCTGTCAGCCCAGTTTATGCAATAACCTGCTCTGTATCATGAGCCAGTCCATTAAGCTGCATAGGATAACTACTAGTGACATCAGTATACACAGCATTGTCACAGATATTCACAAATATAAACAGGTAATAAACAATATAGGTGTTTATGAGTGAAATATCTGCTAGGTATGAAATCATACAGGGTCAGCCTTAGGGGTGTGCGACCTGCGCTGGCTCCCTTCCCCTGCTTGTTTCAGAAGCGCCCAGGCCGGGTTCTTCACTCAGTGGCGTAGCTATGGCTGTAGCAGCTGTAGCGGTTGCTGTCGGCAACACCGGGCATGAGGGCGCTGTGTCGCCCTTCGGGACGGGCCCCCCATGGCCGGCGGTGCCGCTAGGAACCGCTGCGGCTGCTACAGCGGCAGCGACACCACCGTAGCAAAGCAGGGATGTATCTTCCTGCTCTGCTATCTACTAGCGCCATTGTAGCTCTCTGAAGGAGCGGAATCCTCGTGTGGCTGGGGATTCCGCTCCCGGACGGATCGCTTGATATCTCTGTCCATATATGGAGAGTGACATCAGGGGCAACTCCCGAAGCGGAATCCCGGTCCACAGCATTGCCGACTCTGTGACTGAGGATTCCATTTCAGGAGAAGCCAATGACGTCACTGTCCATAAATGGACAGAGACATCAGGGGCTTCTCCTGGAGTGGAATCCCCGATGCTGTGACCGGGGATTCCACTCCAGGAGAAGCCAGTGATGTCACTGTCCATAAATGGACACAGACGACAGGGGCTTCTCCTGGAGTGGTAACCCTTGTCACAGTGTCGGCAACACTGTAGACCGGGATTCTGCTTCAGGTGAATCCATATTTGGACAAAGACATCAAGCACTCCGTCCATGAGCGGAATCCCTGGCCACACGGGGATTCCGCTCCTTCAGGGAGCTACAGTGGCGCTATCTACAGGAAGGGGGGTGAAATCTACAATCTACAAGGGTGCTGTGGACTTTGTAGCACTACCTACAAGGGGGCTGTGTGGCACTACCTACAGGGGGCTGTGTGGCACTACCTACAGGGGGCTGTGTGGCACTACCTACAGGGGGCTGTGTGGCACTAACTACAGGGGACTGTGTGGCACTACCTACAAGGGCCTGTGTGGCACTACCTACAAGGGGCTGTGTGGCGCTACCTACAGGGGGCTGTGTGGCACTACCTACAAGGGGCTGTGTGGCACAATTTACAAGGGGCTGTGTGGCACAATTTACAAGGGGCTGTGTGGCACTACCTACAAGAAGGCTGTGTGGCACTATCTGCAGGGGGCTGTGTGGCACTATCTACAGCGGGCTGTGTGGCACTACCTACAAGGGAGCTGTGTGGCACTATCTACAGGGGGCTGTGTGACACTATCTACAGGGGGAATCTGTGAGTGGCGGGCTGATGGTCATTTTACTGTGAGTGGGGAGCTGATGGTCATTTTACTGTGAGTGGGGGGCTGATGGTCATTTTACTGTGAGTGCTGGGCTGATGGTCATTTTACCGTGAGTGGGGGGCTGATGGTCATTTTACCATGAGTGTCGGGCTGATGGTCATTTTACTGTGAGTGGGGGGCTGATGGTCATTTTACTGTGAGTGGTGGGCTGATGGTCATTTTACTGTGAGTGGGGGGCTGATGGTAGTTTTACTGTGAGTGGGGGGCTGATGGTAGTTTTACTGTGAGTGGGGGGCTGATGGTCATTTTACTGTGAGTGCTGGGCTGATGGTCATTTTACCGTGAGTGGGGGGCTGATGGTCATTTTACCATGAGTGTCGGGCTGATGGTCATTTTACTGTGAGTGGGGGGCTGATGGTCATTTTACTGTGAGTGGTGGGCTGATGGTCATTTTACTGTGAGTGGGCGGCTGATGGTCATTTTACCATGAGTGTCGGGCTGATGGTCATTTTACTGTGAGTGGGGGGCTGATGGTCATTTTACTGTGAGTGGTGGGCTGATGGTCATTTTACTGTGAGTGGCGGGCTGATGGTCATTTTACCGTGAGTGGTGGCTGATGCTTATTTTACTGTGAGTGGCGGGCTGATGGTCATTTCACGGTGAGTGGGGGGCTGATGGTCATTTTACTGTGAGTGGTGGGCTGATGGTCATTTTACCGTGTGTGGGGGTCTGATGGTCATTTTACTGTGAGTGGTGGCTGATGTTTATTTTACTGTGAGTGGCGGACTGATGGTCATTTTACGGTGAGTGGGGGGCTGATGGTCATTTTACTGTGATTGGGGGCGGATGGTCATTTTACTGTGTGTGGGGAGCTGATGGTCATTTTACTATGAGTGGGGGCTGATGGTCATTTTACTTTCAGTGAGGGGCTGATGGTCATTTTACTGTGAGTGGTGGGCTGATTGTCTTCAAGTGGTTTCCACCTCTAAGCTCCAATTTAAATTAATAGGAGGCAGAAAATACCTGTGTCGCCCATCTGGAGCGCTTTTTTGCCTGCGTCTTTTGCATTAGCTTCAATGGCTTAAAAAAAAGGTCAAACAACGCTGTCAATTCGGATTTTTTTGCCTTACAAAAGACGCTGTGTGAACATACCCTAAGAGTGTAGTGCTTGTTTTTATCCGTTTTCTGTTTTTCTCGAAACAATTTTTGACAGGGGTGCCCTGCGGAAATGTTATTTTTCCAGTGCTGCCTCGAGTCCGAAAAGGTCGGGAAACTGTGTACTAGGCTACAGGATCACGCCGGCCTATGCAAGGATCCAGTGCTAATGGAGCAGCTCAGTTCGTCATGGGAACAGGGGCCTAAGTGAGTAAAAAAAATTTTTTTCGTTTAGGGACACTGTCTACAAGGGGGAGGTGGGGGGCTGTATGGCACTGTCTACAAGGAGGAGGTGGGGGATTATGGCACTGTCTACAGGGAGGCTGTATGACACAATCTACAGGAGGGCACTATCTACAAGTGTCGAGGGCTGGGTGTGGCAGCCAGGGGAGGGGGGCATTATACTGTGTGGGGGCCACTAAGCGGGCATTATACTGTCTAGGGGTACTACAGGGGGCATAATACTGTGTGGACACCATTAAAGGTCAAAATACTGTGTCCTTGAAGGGGTTATAATATATTATATTATTAAATATTATTATTATACTGTATGGGGGCAGTAAAGGGGCAATATACTTTGTGGGGGCACTATATAGGGCATTATACTGTGGGGGCATTATACTTTTTTTTATGGCGCATTTTTTTATGATGGGGTGGGGCGTCGAAAGATAATTTTGCACGGTGCGCCATCTTTTCTAAGGACGGCCCTGAATACATATTGGACTTACGTGGACATATGTCTAAATGAATAGCCTTCTGGAAAAGAGCTCCCTGATGGCAAGCCTTAAGTTTTCTTGGGGTGCCCTAAAACTTGCTGCAGATCTCCATACACCGTATTTTGACTGGTATATATAAGCCATGACTCCTCTTTATTATGAGGCTTGGTAGTCTAGTAGTACAGTTTTTATAGCCACCAATTCAGTGTTGTAACAAAGCTTTAATGCCATAACCCAGTATATAAGTATCCCTAGTAGTCGATAAATAGAGTAACCCGCGCTGGAAGTGTTCTTTTTATTTGTAGTAATAAAATCTCTGGGTTGGCAGCAGGTCTTGACAATGCGGTCTGGTTGGAACTTGTCTTGGTATATAGAGGAATACAAAAAAGGGGGGAAAGACCCGTGCCTGATAGTGTAGTAGTTTATGCAATTAGCCAGATAAAGAGTCAGTACTTAGTACTTACACAATCCCATTGTAATGAATCGGGGTAGGAAGACGGACAGGTGAGCCCTAATCTACCCGCAACTCAGACCCTGCCTACTTGCACGGCCCGTCCTAATTGACGGCATACAACTGGGCAACGGTCCCTACGCTCAGTAAGTGCAAGACAGACAACACAAGACAAGGGCACACAGAAGCAAAGGGAAGTAGGGGCAGTTACCCACGGAGACACCGTGAGCAACAGGCAGTGGTGAACGAGCCGAATCAAACCAGGGGAGTACGTAGTAGCAAAATCAGAGCAGGAGAATAGTCAGGCAAGTCAGGGTCAATAAGTAACAGCGGTCAATCGGATGAATAGCAGGAATCGCAGAGCCAGGAAACCAGACAATCACAGGCAAGGAGCATGCTGCAAGTGAGGGTATAAATAGACCAAGGGCAGGAGCTAGAAAAGTCAGGCCAGGCTGTGATAGGTTCTCCCTGCAAGCCTGAGTGGTAACAGATCGCGTCACTCTAGCAGACCTTGGAGCTGATGAGGGCTGATTAACCCCGGGCGTTGACACAGAACCTGTGTCTGGCAAACCCTTTACACCCATATGGGAAAAACAGCTTGTCTGGTACTCCTGGACCTCGCTGGTTCACCTTCTCCTTTAGGTGTGGTGGCGATTACCAGAAAGAAATCCCAAGTTTCTCCATAGTAAATGAAAACATTTTTATTTAAATTTTTTAGAGGTATTTAAAAAAATATAAAGGAGCTTGACGTTTCACAATACACTGATTGCTTCTGACCACAAGTTGAAATAGTGGTCTCTTAAATAGTACAAGGGAAAAGAGGGAGGGGTTAACATAACACCACCTTCTTTTTGCATATAAACCTTATAAAACACTATAAAGAACAATAAAAATTATAAAACTATCATAGGATTAGAGATATAGGTAAAGTCCCCTCCATGTAATGAAAATCTACATAACATACAAATCGCATACTGAAATGTAAAGTCTTTCATGTATTGGTGTCTCTATGTGCATACGGTGCAAACACCAAATTCATTGGACATCTCCTTATGGTCCACATAACTTGTATTTCCTCCGATCTCTGTAATATGCTGGATATTTTGTATTTTTTTGGCGATTGCTGGGGTTTGTGGTTCTAATACATTCTCATAGACTAGGGTTTGACCCAGATTGAATATAGGATCGTATAGTTACATAATCCCTGATATCACCACTCACCCGTGTTGCCGGCATGAGTAGTACTGCGTATGGATACTGGGATTATGTTTAGTGTGTACAGTGTTTTTTTTATGTGAAGTGTTCTTTCCTCCACCCCTTAGCCCTCAATGGGGACGATAATTTAAAATAAGATTGTAAAGGGAAGTGTCCCCTTTAAATGGAGATGGGGGGGTATGTGTAGTGTATGTATGTTTGTATGTATGTGTGTGTATATATATATATATATATATATATATATATATATATATATATATATATATATATATAAAATATGTATATATTGATATCCCAGGAGCCAGGTCTGTAGAATTACAGACTTGGTCGTATTAACAGAGAGTGAGTTGCAAAAGAAGCCTGTCTGCTTACTCTACAGGGGGGCCAGAGAGGTAATTGGGGATGTATCTAGTGATACACTCATGTACCACAGAACATCCCCACTGATTAACTTACCTCCCTTCTGGGAGATTCTGGGGAGGAAGCAGGAAATTCCAACTGCTTCCATCCCCCCTCACCAGGTAATAAGATTCCATGAGGTAGCCATAAGCCCATGCCCTCCCCCCCCCCCCCCCTTGCACGTGATGTCACACAGATGTGCACGGGAGGGTTTAAAAGGACAAACGGTCCCACAGTTCTCTCTTTTCCTGCTCCCCGGCTCCCAACGGAAGCCCTTCCCTCCTGGTCTGCTCTTGCCTCGTGGCCCTTCCTGAGAGACCACACCAACTTTTGGCCACATGAACCGCTAAGTACCTTCTCCCCTATACACCCTAAGTAACCCTTTCTCTCTAGCTCCTCACCAGCACATTCCCATACCCTGTTAACCCTTGTAGCCCTGAGTTCCCTAAGTAGCCCTTGCAGTCCTGAGTTCCCCTACTACCCCTTGCAGCCTTGAGTAACCCCTGCAGTAACCATAGTTATCCCTAAGTAACCTCTGCAGTAACTTGCTAGCCCTGCAGTACCTGCTATCCCCTAGTATACAGCAACCCATTCCCCTTGTTATCCCTTTCTCTTCCTGAGTTCCTAAGTTTACCCTTGCTGTCCCTGTTACCTGATTAACCCTTAGTGTACAGGGATAGTTATTGCTAGGTGGGAGTGGGACAGAAACAGTGAGCATGTGCATGTGTATTGTGTTGTAATGGAACTGTATTCATATGTATGTTTAGATAAGTGGGTGGCGGTATAATTAGGATTGTGATACCGTGTTTATACTGTACTACGTATAGTGTGAGTATACTCAGTATATATTAATGTGTTATATGTATTGGGGTATACGGATACTATACTGCGATCAGTTACTGTGTTTGGTGTGTTTTATATGTAAGTGTGATTCTTGTTAGTAATAAATATTACCCTTTATTTACTACACAATTGTATTTACTGAGTCGTATACACTTACATAGCAGCAAAGCAAGTAGATTAACGTTCGTATAAGGAAAGGGTAGGGGAACTAGGCATAACCCTAGTGACCCTGATTATAAAGGAGGTAGTATTGGTGGGTGACACAAGCAAGTGAAATCCACCATTACACCAGCCCTTTTACAAAGATTATCCATTTACCTATTCATTTCACTGGGCGCCCAGTTTTAGTGTCAATGAGTTATCCTTCTAGATGTTTTGATCGATATTACGGGTGTTTTATAGGTTCATTTCGACACTATGGGATCTTGCATTTGAGACAGTGGTGGTTATAGATAACATAAAATTTGTCAAAAAAAGGACCTGGTGGTTACGGTGACAAGTTTACAAGGCAGGAGCGTAACTAGGAAAGACTGGGCCCCATGGCAAAGTTTTGACTGCGCCCCCCTTATAGATAGTGCCCCCTGTAGACAGTGTCACACCCCACTTGTAGATATTACCATACAGCCCCCCTTAGTAGATAGTTCCACACACCCCTGTAGATAGCGCCACAGCCCACCCCCTTTGTAAACAAAGCAATACAGCCCCCCCCTTAGTAGTGCCACACAGCCCCCCTTGTATATAGTGCCACCCTGCTCCCCCCCTTGTATATAGTGCCACACAGCCCCCGCCTCCCCCCCCCCCAAATATATATATTGTACTTACCTTGCCTCATTCCCGTGACGGACGGAGCGCTGCACAGGCTCCAGTCGGTACACATGCGCAAACCAGTGTGATGGAGTGACGTCATCACACCGGTCTGTGCAGGAAGTCTTTCCAGCGCCTTATAGGTTGCAGCCTATAATATTCATTTGTATCTACATCCCGGGGACGCAGCTACAAGTGAATGTGGCTGTTGTTAGCGCTGGGTTAGCGACGCCACCTGGAATGAGGGGGCCCAGCCTGTATATGTTAGGGGCCGGGTGGCGTGGGCCCCGTAGTGGCGTCGCTACCACTGGAGCAGCCATAACGGCTGTTAGCGGCACCACCGGGCATGGGGGTTGTGTTGGCTGTAGACTCAGGCGCCCTCATGCCACAGGCCCCGTAGCAACCGCTACAGCGGTAGTTACACCACTGTTACTAGGCTAATCATTGACTACAGCAGTCACATGCATGAACAGCATGACATTGCTGCAGGAAAGTCTAACATGATGGGGGATTAAACTGGTGAGTATTGTCTTTTTATTTAATCCACTTTCTTGTTCTTAACACATTCTTTTTTTAAATACCGGACAAACCCTTTAAACAAAAACGACATCCTTTGCAAGAAAAGTAAACAATGTAACTGAAGCATATTTCTATCAATCACGGCCTCATGCACACGTCCGTAGTGTTGTGCACGGGCCATGATTTGCAGCTCGGATGGCCGCAGAGTGTCTCCCAAGCAATGCACAGACCGCGGAAACAACAGTCGTGTGCATGGGCCCATTGGAATTAAAAGGGCCGCAATTCCCACGCAGATTTGCGGGTGAATTGCGGCCGCGAGAAATACGTTCGTGTGTATGGGGCCTAAGTGTCTTGGGAGAATTATGGTGCAGTTATTTGTTATATTAGATGCATTCTAATTGTCAGGTTAACTTTAATAGTTTAAGTCTGTTCACCTGATGGGCTTCTAAAGAAGGAACTGATTTTCCCTGTATAACCTTGATGTAAAATTTGAAATTACTTTCTTCTGAATTAACTAGTTTGCTCCACTGGGACTTTCTAAAGATATCATTTATTATACAGCCTTGGCTGACCGCCAATGAAGGTTAGCCTCATTAATAGCGTCTTCTCTTAAATGATTAATATACTTAAGCTTTGCAAAGTTGGTGATCATGAATAGAACTTTACACAACTGTTAAAAAATGTCCTGGTTTTGTATCTAAATTATAAATTATTGCATAGGTCAACATAGGTTCAGCAGTTTGTATTAGTTGGTAAATCATGATGCGGTTGAAGATATGAATACGACATCTTCATGTGGCGCTCCATGACCTTCTCATTTGCTTCACTGTGTCTGGTCTTGCTAGGATGCGGCACATTTGAAATATCATTATGCTCGGATTGAGGCGGTTTAAAATGTTCTATTGCCTTCATCTAGACAGGGATGTGTTCATCAGAGATGGCATACTTTCAGCTGATACCATTAATTTCGACAGGGTACTATAGTGTGCACAGTGTAGTTCGGTCATAAAGGAGCAAGATATTGTACATTCTTGTTCAGGCAAACACTGTGAAAGAAATACTGTAATTCTACACACGTGGTCTACTTTATTTAAACCAACAATTAAAAATAGTATATGGGCAATCTACTAATCAAATAAACTCTTAGGTGTTGGAGTCTGTGCCAATATCTTCATGGTGGCGGTGGTCCTGTGCCTTGCTTACTGTATTTCATTATTCTGGACAGAACAGTATTTAAGTCTAATTACATGAACAAATTCCTGTCATAAAGAGAATCTTTATCATTACATATAGTGTTAAGCTGATACATTAGAATCGTCTCCATACAGAGTATCACAAATCTTCTTGGAAATAATATAGCCCCATAACATACACTATACAGTTAAAGGCTATGTACACCTGAAATCGTGGGGTTTTTAATTTAATAAAAATGTGTATCAGTGTGTTGGGTAACATTTTCTAAATACTTTTTATTAAAAAACTATTTTAAAAAGTAAAAATTATTTTTAATAATTATTTAAAAAGTTGCACAAAACACACTGATAGTTTTTAGTGTTTTTGTTTTTTTTATAAATAATGTCTATTTCAAAGTGTGTACATAGCCTTTAAGATTGTGTTTGCTATCATATATTATTTCTTCATTCTTATGGATTTTTTTTGCAATTTGCAATTGTTTTGTTACGTTTAGCATGATTCAGAATATAATATATATATATATATGATAATTATGACTTGTTGCAAACATGGTATGACTGAAGATTGCACATATGATAAGCTTGCATAACAATGCAGCGCCTGTGTTCTGTGATGTCATCTTATGTCTTGTTCTTACAGTTTTCTCAACATTGTCCTGGTTTCCTAGTTACCTAACTTGAAGCAGATTATACAACCCAAACCCCTTATTTAACCTGTTATTATTTATCTGTAATATGCTGTTTTAGCATTCTTTTTCTATAAAACTGGCCCTGAAATACTTTGTATATAAGCTAGATTTCAACATGACCTAGTGCAGTATACATGCAGTACAGTTGATTACATTACTAACGACTTTCTTTAACAAGCATCTCCGCTGTGAAACGTCAATGTGTCCTTGTATCTAATTATTTGCTCAGGGCTTCAATGGCACCTCCTTTTACTTGAATTCAGAGCGGAAATCTGATAAAATGAAATAAAACAGAGTGATTTATGCTGCTGTTAGCACTAGCCTTTCCATCCGAACCTCCTCGTTAATATGCTACATTATTAAAGCATCAATTATCTGTGGAGGCGTCAGACACCGCAAAAAGCGAGCTGCTGGCTTTGATAAGGGGACAGGCTGTGTGTTCATAAAAAGGTCTCCATTGATCCTGCTAACCAGCATCCAGAGTCCCTATAAGGATCACAAAAAGGGGTTAATTAAGAGGCTAAGTAGAAGTAATATTTTAAAATAGACTGTAAAACACTCAGCAAGTTATCATTATATTCTTCCATATTCCAAATGTAGGTTTAAGAATTAGTTTTAAGTCTTAAAAAGAAAACTTATATCCCAAAAAGTTGGTAATAAAACAAAATAATTTAAGGAAAAATTGCTTGTTCCTGTCAGAATATATGAATCTAGAACGGTGCTTTTACTGTGAGATCCCATTACAGACATCAGGCGAACCTATTCTTAGTATACATGGTGTACCATAAAGACAGTAGGGATAGACTAGGGTTGATTCTGGCAAACTGAGTGGCAATAGAGTCCCAAAAGGGTTCCGTACCCACAAACAAGAGAACTGTCATGTATGCCTTAAAGGGATTGTCTGGGACCTTTAAGTGATAGGATAGCCTTGGGATAGCCATAATTATTGTAAGGCCCGCGGTCGCTGACCGCCGGCATTCCCCACTTACCAGGGCGCGCACAAGGAATATCACCAGAGACCAATACCAGCACAGCTGGGCCTTTAAAAGGAACTCTGCCCACTTCATCATTGCCTGAGCATTGTTGTGTTGGTCTGCAAAGGTTCCCAAGCGTTATCCTGTGTGCCGTATCCTGTTTCCCGTAACATGTATCCTATATCCAGTGTGTGTTGAGTTTCAAGTCCAGTGTCCGTGACGGCTTCAGTATCCGTGTCCGTGCCAAGTCCTATGTCTGTGATGACTTCAGTATCCGTGTCTGGTGTCCGTGCTAAGTCCAGTGTCTGAGACTACTACAGTATTCGTGTCATGTATCCAGACAAATCCTGTTGTACAGCACAAGCCAGCTTCTGATAGTCCGGCACAAGCCAGCTTCTGATAGTCTGGCATAAGCCTCCTCCCCTAAATGTGACAATCAGACGATACATATCCTTGCTAATTGGTAAGAGGAGTGATGATATGAAAAAAAGAGGGTTTTCTCCCCTGAGCAAAAACGGATGAGGCATGTTAAAATCCAAGTGCCTGATCCTTCTCTTATCCAACATCTCCCAGCGGAGGAGAGTCATGTCATCAGGCCACATAACACATAAGATGGTCGCCAATCCTGCCCAAATGTAATGTGCATGGCCACCTTTAGACTCCTGAATATTAATTACCGTATTTTTCGGACTATAAGACGCAGTTTTTAGCAACAATAAATCTTGCTAAAGAGTCCCTGCGTATTATAGTCGGCAGTCAAGGGTCCCGGCAGCGCCGGGCACCTTGATGGCTTTCTTACTTAACCCCTTTGTGACCCATGATGTGCCGGCACTTCCTGGAGGAGGGAGGGGATGCGGTTTGGAGCAGAGCGGGCACATGCACGGAGCCGCTCCATACACTGCAGGTATCAGCTGTGTTTTACAGCTTAGTCCTAAAAAAAAAAAAAATGAAATAAATAAAAGTGATAAAGAAATCGTATGTAACAAAAAATGGAGCTAATAAAAGCTTGTCCCGCAAAAAATAAGCCCTCAAACTGCTAAAATTATTAAAAAATATAAAAAATTATGGCTCTCAGAAGGTGGTGAAACAGAACTAATTTTTTTTGGGGACAAATAGTTTTTTCTTTGTAAAAGTAGTAAAATATGTTTGTTTTTTTTTCCCTATTTTCTGTTGTCTAAAAGCTGGGTGCGTCTCCTAGTCCGAAAAATACGGTAAGTAGAATGCAGGCATAATACCAATGTCTAGCAAATGGTCTCCATACTTCTTCAGCCATAAAAACGGCAACTATAAAAACTTTCATTTTAGTTTCAATGTCTCTGAACTAGTACACAAATTTGAATCACGTTTCAAGTCTTTCTTACAACATAAAACTTTCAATATGTTTCAATATTTTATTCAGAGGACACAAAACATGTCAAGCAGCAGAAGATGATCTGCTTGGCTCCCTGGCGGGAGTTAGTTTGCCTGTTCTCAGCTTTAAGAAAAAAAGTCTGATATGAAGGTTTTTGGAGTTTCTCTGCATTTGGCCGGAAATTAAATTTATGAATATAACATTTTCTAGTAAGTTTTAAATGCATTCACTTCTGCCAGGTCCCAGAACCTTACACTGCTGGAGATTTCATATATTTACCAGTAAGTAGATTTCTACAAGATGATGCTGCTGCGATTTACAGAGATAATCTGGTCAGCTTCTTTGAATATTATTAGGGATTGAAGCAAAAATGCACTATGGAATTAGCCAATAAGAAACCAAGCAGATGCATAAGAGGAGTAGCAACCCGATTAGATCCAGTTCATCCATTTCCTTTTAACATATCCAACCTCTATGTAGCAGGATACCTGGACCACAACTAGATGGTCGCTCGTTCATCTGCTGATAGTATCGTACTAAAAAAGTTAAATATTATCATCGTCGGCAGCACATTTCCCTGTGTAGTGATGCCTCGTCATTTGGCACTCTAGTAATGATGGTCAACGAGATGACGCTCTGATGGGCTATGCCTGGCAGCGCTGGAGGATGGCGAGGGAACGGGGACAAGTGAGCATACGTTTTTTTCTTTTATAGTTGGCAGTGTTGGGGGCACCATCTACAGGGGGCCGTCGACAGGGGAGGAGGCGACACAGGGGAAGGGCCCCCTATCGATTTGTACTGAGCTTTGTTCTGATACTGTATATATATGTACTGAGCTCTGTTCTGGTGTTGTACCTACTAGTCCTTCTCAAATAATTAGAATATCAAAAAGTTAATTTATTTCAGTAATTCGATTCAAAAAGTGAAACTCATATTATATAGATTCATTACACACAGAGTGATCTATGTCCAGCATTTTTTCTTTTAATGTTGAAGATTATGGCTAACAGTTAATAAAAACCCCAAATGTTGTCTCTCAGAAAATTAGATTATATAAGCCAAATTTCAAAAATGATTTTTAATAGCAAAATGTTGGCCTACTGAAAAGCATGTACAGTATATGCCCTCAGTACTTGGTCGGGGCTTCGACTCTGCATGAATTTTTGCATCAATGCGGCGGGGCATGGAGGCGATCAGCCTGTGGCACTGCTGAGGTGTTATGGAAGCCCAGGTTGCTTTGATAGCGGCCTTCAGCTCATCTGCATTGCTGGGTCTGGGGTCTCTCATCTTCCTCTTGACAATACCCCATAGATTCTCTATGGGGTTTACATCAGGCAAGTTTGCTGGCCAATCAAGCGCAGTGATACTGTGGTTATTAAACCAGGTATTGGTACTTTTGGCAGAGTGGGCAGATGCTGTGCAAGTCCCGCTGGAAAATGGAATCAGCATTTCCATAAAGCTTGTCATCAGAGGGAAGCATGAAGTGCTCGAAAATTTCCTGGTAGACGGCTGCGTTGACTCTGGACTTGAGTTCTGGCGCTGTAGGTGATTTTTTTTTTTTTTAATTATTTCTTTTTAGAGCGGCTGCATGTTTGGGGGAGGTCCAGAATTATTAAGAACTATTAATACTTCTGCTGCATCTCTTGCTCCCGTCCCAGGTCATTGACCTCTAGTTTCTTTTGTGGTGCAGGGGAGAAGACAGACATCTACTGTAGGCGAGTATAAATACTTAAATTTTTCATATTTCAAATCTTACATTTTTTTTTGCAGGTTCTGCTGGACCTATTGGACTACATCTTAGATTTGGTGGACTACTGCGATGATCTACGTTTTTTGTTTAACCTCTTCCCGCACTGCTCCGCAATAGTACGTCCTGCAGAGGGGTTAGTTCCCGCATCCAGACGTACTATTGCGGAGTAGTTCCCGGCGCACACTGTCCTAACGGACAGTGTCCGGGAACACTCCAGCCTTGCTGGTCAGCGGACCATCGCCGCTACTTTCGGCAATTAACCCCATAAATGCAGCGACGGATTTCCGTCGCCGCATTTAAGTGGTTTGAAGCAGATCGGCAGCCCCCACGAAGTGATCGTGGGGGCTACCGATGCTTGTCGTGGCAATCGGAGGTCAGACAATGACCTCCGGGTTGCCATGTACGGAAGCCTCGGAGGAACAGCCTCCGGCCGTTCCTCCTCGGCTTCCTGTCAGAGTGACATTTACGTCACAATGACAGTTAGGCGTACATTACACTACGTAGGTACTGTAATGTACTCTAGCAGCGATCAAAGCTGCAAGTCTAAGTGTCCCCTAGTGGGACAAGTAAAAAAAAAGATAAAAATGTTTTTAAAAAAAAGCGTAAAAATAAAAAGTTATGTTATATAAACAAACACTTCATTTTTTTCCTAGAAGTCTTTCATTATAGGAAAAAAATGAACACGTTAAAAAAAGTACACATATCTGGTATCACAGCGTTCGTAACGACCCCAACTATAAAACTATAAATGTTATTTTTCCCGCACGATGAACAACCCTAAAAAAAATAAAAAAATCAATAAAAAACGACACCAGAATCGCTATTTTTTGGTCACCACCCGAGGCAAAATAGAGAATAAAAAGTGATCAAAAAGTCGCATGTACCCGAAAATAATAATCGATAAAAACTACAACCCGTCCCGCAAAAAACAAGCCCTTACACCGCTTTTTTTACTGAAAAATAAAAAAAAGTTACGGCTCTTAGAATATGGTGACACAGAAAATAAATTATTTTATAAAAAAGTGATTTTATTGCGCAAACGCTGCAAAACATTAAAAAAAACTATATACATATGGTATCGCCGTAATCGTACCGACCCGCAGAATAAAATATAATGGTCATTTATAGTGCACGGTGAACGCCGCAAAAAATAAACTAAAAAACATTGTCAGAATTGCTTGTTTTTGGTCGCCCGGCTTGCAAAAAAATTGAATAAAAAGTGATCAAAAAAAAATCGCATGTACCCCAAAAATGGTACCAATGAAAAGTACAGATTGTCCCGCAACAAATAAGCCCTCACACAGTTCCGCTGGTGAAAAAATAAAGAAGTTCTGGCTCCCAGGAATATGGCAATGCAAAATGTGCAGTGTTTTCTAAAAGCGGGTAACATCCGACACCATTTATCAGTGCGACACCGGCCACACATCTATGAATTATTTATTTATCGCATTTTTATACCCTCTTATTATGCCCTGATGTTCTCCGCACAGATTACATATGCCCCCCACATTATAAACTGAAATACCAGCGAAACCCAAAACAGAAAACCTACCAAGCAAAATCTGCACTCCAAGAGCAAAATGGCGCTCCTTCCCTTCTGAGCCTTGCAGCGTCCCCAAACAGTAGTTTGCGCCCACATATATGGCATCGCCATACCCGGGAGAACCCGCTTAACGTTTTATGAGGCATTTGTCTTCAGTGGCACAAACTGGGCACAACATATTATGCACTAAAATGGCATACCAGTGGAAAATTGCAATATTCACACCATCAGCTGTGCTTTAACCCCTTTGAGCACTATGATTTAATAGCACGTCATGGTGCGGGGGTTGATGTATGGAGCGGGCTCACGAGCTGAGCCCGCTCCATACGCTGCGGGTGTCGGCTGTGTATTACAGCTGACACCAGGGACTAACGGACAGGAACAGCGATCGCGTTGTTACAGGAGTCTGTAAAAATAACAATATACTGCAATACATTAGTATCGCAGCATATTGTACCCGCAATCCAATGATCGCTGGTACAAGTCCCCTAAGGGGACTAATAAAATGTGTAGAAGAATTAAAGTTATTAGTAGTGAGAAAGAAAAAAAAAAAGTTAAAACAAAAAACCTTTTCCCATTTTTCTTCAAAAGTAATGTAAAAAAATAAACAGAATTGATATCGCTACGTCCGTAAAAGGCCGAACTATTACAATATACCATTATTTAACTCGCACGGTGAACACCGTATAAAACGTAAATAATTTAAACCGCCAAAATCGCTGTAGTTTTTGTTTTTACCGCACGGCGAAAGCTGTAAAAACTAAAACCCCAAAAAATGGAAATCAGATTTTTTTTCCTATATTACTATATTTTCCTATTTTTTTTTCCGTTTCCCAGTACTTTTTATGGCACTTTAAATGGTATCAATAGAAACTACAATTCCTCCCGCAAGAAATAAGCTCTCACATCACTCTACTGACGGAAAAAGAAAAAAGTTATGGCTCTTGGAAGGCGGGTAGTGAAAAACGAAAATAAGAAAGCAAAAAATGGATCAGTCCTGAAAGGGTTAATTCATTTCTAATGAAAAAATGTATGACCACATGTGGGGTATTTCCGTACCCGGGAGAAATTGCTTTATAAAAATTGGTTGTTTATTTCTCCTTTATCCCTTGTGAAAATGAGAAATTCAACATTTTAGTGGGAAAAAATTGTGATATTAATTTTCTCCGCCCAATTCTAATAAATTCTGCAAAAGACCCGTGGAGACTAAATGCTCACTATACCCCTAGAAAAATTCCTTGAGGGGGGTTTCCAAAATGGGGTAACTTGGGGGGCTTCCACTGTTTTGGTCTCTCCAGGGCGTTGCAAAGGCGGCATGGCACCGAAAAATAATCCATCAAAATCCGTGCTCCAAAATCCAAATGGCGCTACTTCCCTTCTGAGCGCTGCCATGGGTCCAATCAGAAGTTTATTACCACATATGGGGTATTGCCGTAATCAGGAGAAAATGCTTTACAAATGTTGTGGTTCTTTTTTTCCTTTATTCCTTGTAAAAATTTAAAATTTCTATGCTTTTTCAGAGAAAAAGTTGATTTTCATTTTCACTGCCTAATTCCACAAAATTCTGCAAAAAACCTGTGTGGTCAAAATGCTAACTATACCCCTAGATAAATTCCTTGATAGGTGTAGTTTCCAAAATGGGGTCACTTTTGGAGGGTTTCCCCTGTTTTGATCCCTCCAGGGGGTTGCAAACGCGACATGGAACCGAAAACCAATCCAGCAAAATCCGTGCTCCAAAATCCAAATGGCGCTCCTTCCCTTCTGAGCCTTGCTGTGGGTCCAATCAGCAGTTTATTACCACATATGGGATATTACCGTAATCGGGAGACATTGCTTTACATATGTTGGGGTGCATTTTCTTTATTATTTCTTGCAAATATTAAAAATTTCTATGTTTTTTCTGAAAAAAGTAGATTTTCATTTTTACAGACTAATTCTGATAAATTTAGCGAAAAACCTGTGTGGTCAAAATGCTAACTATACACCTAGATAAATTCCTTGAGGGGTGTAGTTTCCAAAATGGGGTAACTTTTGGGGTGTTTCCACTGTTTTGGCACCACAAGACCTCTTCAAACCTGACAAGGTGCCTAAAATATATTCTAAAAAAAAAAAAGGAGGCCCAAAATCCACTGGGTGCGCCTTTGCTTCTGAGGCCGGTGCTTCAGTCCATTATCACACTAGGGCCACATGTGGGATATTTCTAAAAACTGCAGAATCTGGGCAATAAATATTGAGTTGCATTTCTCCGGTAAAACCTTCTGTGTTACAAAAAAAAAAAAAATGTATTAGAAATTAATTTCTGCAAAAAAAAAATGAAATTTGTAAATTTCACCTCTACTTTGCTTTAATTCCTGTGAAACGCCTAAAGGGTTAAAACACTTTGTGAATGCTGATTCGAATACCTTGAGGGGTGCAGTTTTCAAAATGGGTGACTTCTGGGGATTTTCTAATATATAAGGCCCTCAAAGCCACCTCAGACTGAACTGGTCCCTGAAAAAATAGCCTTTTGAAATATTCTTTAAAATATGAGAAATTGCTGCTAAAGTTCTAAGCCTTGTAACGTCCTAGAAAAACAAAAGGACGTTCAAAAAACTATGCAAACATAAAGTAGACATATGGGAAATGTTAACTAGTAACTATTTTGTGTGGTATTACTATCTGTTTTACAAGCAGATACGTTTAAATTTAGAAAAATGCTAATTTTTGCTAATTTTTTTCTAAATTGTGGTGTTTTTCAGAACTAAATACCAAAATTATCGACAACATTTTCTCACTAACAAAGTACAACATGTCACGAGAAAACAATCTCAGAATCGCTTGGATAGGTAAAAGCATTCCAACGTTATTACCACATAAAGTAACATGTCAGATTTGAAAAAAACCGGCTGGGTCCTGAAGGCCAAAACAGGATGGGTCCTGAAGGGGTTAATAAATAAAATGGATAATTGAGGATCTTGTGGGGGAGTTTTTATTTCAATAAAAATAATATTTTATTACCGCCTGTCTGTTTGACGACATCAATTACTAAAGCAGGACTGGAGGAAGAGGATTGATTACTTACCGGTAATCCGTTTTTCATGAACCTATGAAAGCACCCCTAGAGAGACATCCCATTTGCTGGACAGGAATTTTGATCTTTGGGACACATCCAGTCTTTAGAAAGAACTCAGGATGAGAATGTTAACACACACACTTTTTATTTTTGCCACCTTAGTGAAAAGCTACCCCACACCGTAAATATATACTTATATACAAGAGATTCTAAGGAAGTTTACTGAAGCAGGGGGGGGGGGGGGGGGGAGGGAACTAGGGGGTGCGGTCATAGGTTAATGAAAAACCGATTACCAGTAAGTTACCGATCCTTTACCCTTTCACCTATGACAGCACCCCTGGAGATGTAAAATAGAACCCCAGTTTTTAGGGTGGAACTACAGCTTGTAGAACTTTCCTACCAAAAGCAAGGTCAGTGGCTGAATGCCACTGTAACCTATAATGCTTGATAAAGGTGTGGGGTGAACTCTATGTAGCAGCCCTGCAAATCTGGTCTAGCGATGCGTTGGCTCTTTCTGCCCAAGAAGTAGATACAGCACTAGTGGAATGAGCTCCAAAGAATTCTGGGGGATTAATGTACTGGCCCACATAGGCTAAGTGTATGGCCTGTTTAATCCACTGTGCTATGGTCAGTCTGCTGGCTGCCAAACCTCTATTTGGACCCTGGAACTGAATAAAGATTCTCTGAAATCCTCCAGTCCTTTGTGACATCTAGGTAGTGGACTAAACACCTCATGTCTAAATAATTAAATTCCTGCTCCTTTGGGGAGTTAGGCCTCATGCACACGAACGTATTTTTGTCCTCCCGTAAATACTGGCGTAAATACGGGTACTTGGTCACACGTATTCGACCCGTATTGCGCCAGTATTTACGGACCCGTGCCCGTAAATACGGGTCCGGTGTCACCCGTATTCACGGGCACGTTTTCGCTGCACAATTACACTGCAGTAATCGGCAGCCCTTCTCTTTATCAGTGCAGGAGAGAGAAGGGACAGCCCTTTCCGCAGAAAAAGTAAAAGAAATTC
Source organism: Rhinoderma darwinii (assembly GCF_050947455.1). Taxonomy (NCBI): domain Eukaryota; kingdom Metazoa; phylum Chordata; class Amphibia; order Anura; family Rhinodermatidae; genus Rhinoderma; species Rhinoderma darwinii. The sequence continues at coordinate 461,422,924 of NC_134687.1, forward strand.
ATACTTAGCCGGCCGTTGTCTTGGTGACCCTTCTCTCTTGACATCCAGTCCGACCTCCCTGAATGACGTGGCAGTCCATGTGACCGATGCAGCCTGTGATTGGCTGCAGCGGTCACATGGGCAGAAACGTCATCCCAGGAGGCCGGACTGGAGGCAGAAGCAGGGAGTTCTGGGTAAGTATGAAAGTCTTTTTTTTTACAGGTTGATCTATATTGTGATCGGAAGTCACTGTCCAGGGTGCTGAAAGAGTTACTGACGATCGTTTAACTCTTTCAGAACCCTGGACAGTGACTATTTACGGACGTCGCCTAGCAACGCTCTCGTAATTACGGGTGCACATGTAGTCATCCGTAATTACGGGAGCCCCATAGACTTCTATGGGCCTGCCCGTGCCGTAATTACGGCCTGAAATAGGACATGTTCTATATTTTTTAACGGCACGGGCACCTTCCCATAAGCATACGGGGAGGTACCCGTGGCCAATAGAAGTCCATGGGCCCGTAAAAACTTGCCGTAATTACGGGCGTTTTTACGTTCGTGTGCATGGGGCCTTATAGAAAGAGGGAAGAATACATTTCCTGGTCTTGGTGAAATTACCGTTGACAAGAAACCTGGTAAGATCTTCATAATTACCCTATCCTCCAACACCAAAGTGTAAGGAGGGAAGGCCGAGAGATTGAATTTCACTTACTCTCCGGGCAATGGTAACTGCTAGTAAAAAAAAAAAAAAAAAGTCATCTTTATAGTGAGTAATTTTAAAGACCGGGTTGTCTAAAGGTTTAAAGGATGAACCCACATGGCAGTCTGCTAGCTGATTGTCCCTCCCCCCTCAGATAGATAGCTGAAAGGGACAATAGATGCAGCTTGGCTAGGGGAAAAAAAAAAATCTATGTGGCTAAATTCATCAGAAGTCCTGATCTCGTACCCTGATGGTTTATGTACGCCACTGTAGTCGTATTGTCTGAAATACTTTTTACCCTCTTTCCTGAAAGCATAGGAATGGTGTATTTTATAGCCTGAAGTCCTGCCTCCAGCAGTATTTGGAAGATTTTATGGTGGTTTGAGGATCCCACTGACCCTGAAGGCAGAAATATTCACCATGTGCTCCCCACCCGCAAGGGCTGGCATCTGTTGTAATATTTTGGGTTGGAGACATGTCCCATGAAACACACTTCCTGAGATTTTCTATCCTCATCCGCCACCTGAGAGAGTCTGGCTACAGAGGAAAGGTGTAGGGAGTGATCTAGGGAGAATTTGCTCTTGACCCACTTCTACAATATGTCCTTCTGTAGAGGTCTGGACCTGAACTGTACCCATATTATGGCCAGGATACAGGTGGTTAGTAGACCCAGGACAGACATAGCGCTTCTGAAAAAAGTTAAGTTATCCAAAAAGGAGAGTCTAAAAGGATTCCCAAAGAAACCACATCTGTTGTACGTTGTTAAATTCGACTTGTTTATATTTATATTACATCCCAGATCTATTAAAGTCGATTGTAATGACTGTAGATGGAGTGTCTAAGTCTGAGCTGCGTCTGCGATTAAAAGGTCGTCTAGGGAGGGAATGATAAAAATGTCATTCGTTCATATATATGGTCATTTCTGCTATAAGTTTGGTAAAGACTCTCGGAGCCTGAGAGATGCCAAATGGGGAAACCCTGTATTGAAGGTGGATTAGGGAATCGTTTGTACCCGGATCTTCCCGATACCCCTGGTGCCGGTGGGCACCGGCGTAATAATGGGGGCTTACTGCTAGCCTTTTTACTGGCTAACATTAAGCCCCGCCTTAGTAATGGACGTCGTCAAACAGAAAACTGCCATTACAAGCGCTGATAACGTATTAAAAAAAACAGAGCCATAACTCCCTGTTCAAACAGATTTTTGGCGGGGAAACCACGTCGGAATCCACACCATAATACCCCTGAAATTGCCCCGCATAGATTTCAATGTGAAGCAGCGTGTCCTTTCTTGCCGCAACTTCCGCCACCGACCCGCTATTGAAATTAATGGGAAGCAAGCTCACTTCCAAGCCCTTTTTGGCCGTGGTCGTTGTATTAGAACTAATGGCAGCGGGCAAAAATCGCACCGAAAACAAAAAAGCGCAGGCAGTTAAAAATCTGCCTCAAAATTCCTGAATGAATTATGGGGCAGATTTTTTTTCTGCCTGCAAAAAAACTCTGAACAGGGCCTAAGGCTGGATTCACACGAGCGTGGCGTTTTAGCGCACACAAAAACGCGGCGTTTTGCATGCGCAAAAACCACTTACCAGCTCCGTGTGGCAGCAGCATTTGGATGTGGTGCTTTTCTGTTTACATTCATCCTTTTGACAGCTGTTGCGCGAATCACGCGCGTCCCACGGAAGTGCTTCCGTGCGGCATATATGGTTTTCAGGCACCCATTGACTTCAATGGGTGCGTGATTCGCGCAAAACGCTGAAAGAACGGACATGTCGTTACTTACTCAGCGTGAGTCCGCTGAAAAAAAAAATCACGCACATGTCCGCACGGCCCCATAGACTAATATAGGTCCGTGCGACGCGCGTGAAAATCACGCGCGTTGCACGGACGTAATTACCGTTCGTCTGAATAAAGCCTAAGAGTGGACACACAAGGCAGTTTTGCTGCGTGGCCGAAAAGCGCATGCGTTTTCACCGCAATTTTATCGATACGGTTTTTCGGCCGAGCGGCAACAGCACACTGTGTGACTAAACCCTAAGAAAATATATATATTGTGCAAAAGATTATCTTGCAGCACTCCAATAGGTGATAAAAAAATATTTGTAGTTTATACGCGCGCACGCCAGCTAGTAGTCTTGATCCAAATACAATGTAGATATCCAGAAATAAATCCAGCAGCACTCCGGCAATCAAGGTGAAAAAAAATGTGGTTTACTGTGCCAACATGGCAAGTGCAACATTTACGTCCCACCTTGAAAAAGGTCGATAGCTAGCTAGAGAGAGATATCGAGATAGCTCTCTAGCTAGCCATCGACCTTTTTCAAGGTGGGATAGCTCTCTAGCTGGTGGGATACACACAACCGTAGATCGAATAGTCCAACGAATACACGACGTAGTCCAAACGTTCCAGAGAAAACTAAAAAAGTTAAGAAAAAAGAAAAAAAAAAAAAAACGTACCTTCAGCAGTCTTCAGTCTTATCCCCTGCACCACAATAGAAACTAGACAATGAAAAATAACTTCCTTAGGGCATGTTCACACAGCGCTAGGGATGTCACAATACCAGAATTTGGACTTCGATACCGATACTTCGTTTAGTATTTAGTATTGCGGCCGTACAGCTAAGTATCGAAATACATGAAACAACGGTATCGAACCGTTTGGGGATGCAAAGTATTGTAACAGTATCGAAGTTTCGATGCATCGTGCATCCCAACACAGCGCTCAAAAAAAACAAAAAACTTGTAAACATGTCAAATACACGTTTTTTTGTTTAGCGCTTTTTAAAATACAAGCTTTCACGTGTTTTATGTACGCTTTTTGCCACATAATTAGAACTCTCACTGACTATGGGAATATTTGGAGCGTTTTACACACCAAAGAATTGACCAGATGCCTTTTTTTAATACTCGCGTAAAGAAGCGTGTTGTATGTACTTTACCATTGAAAGCGTTTGACGCGTTTTTTTGAGAATAATATGCACCAAAAAGCTTAGAAACTACACGCCGCGTGAACCTGTCAACTGAAAAGTCATTTACTACAGGGTCTTCCCTCTTGACTTTCATCATGGTTAGCCGTTTGGTGTGTCCTGGAGCTCTGCCAGCTACCATATGTAAAATCACTCCCAAAATGGCAGTTGGACAATGGTTGACAATTTGAAGACACCTCTTTCTGGCTTGTAGCCACAAATAGGGGGGGGGGGGGGTCTCCCTCACACATTTACAGCAGCTGAAAGTCAGGTTGCTTTACCCGATTCCCCTTGCTGCAATTCTGGGAAGTGATCCCTCTGGTGGTCAATATAGGAAAACATGCCAAATGATTATTACATTTTTCATACTTGCCAACTTGTGAAAGAAAAAAAAAAAACACAAAAAAAAAAACATTACACCAAAATAACGAAAAAAAAATAAAAAAAAAATAAGTCATTTGTTTACAATTTTTTCCCAATTCGTGACACATTCCCTTTAAACATTCTTGACAGGGAATTTCTTTGAAGTCCACTTTAATATAGGGTGTATTTGGAATATTGTAATGAATAATTTTTAATTGCGCGATACACCGCAACCAAAACATTAAAGGGGTAATCTGGTTTCAGAAAACAAACAAAAAAATCCAGCAGAACAATGAAATGTAACCTTCTACCCTTAGCCTAGCCCCTTTCATTAAGCTGCAGTTTTTCTTCTTTTCATGATAAATCTGAGTTATTTATTTAAATATTTCAACCCAGCTTTCTGTCACTACATAACTCCCGTTGGGAAGAAAAAAAAGTTGACTGTATGGCAATAGCCCAGGGACAGAAAGCGGACGGGACGACGACTGCAGCTCAAACAGGAGAATGGAGATACCTAGTTGTCCCCTAAAGCATGAATCCCAGTTGTCCCCTAAAGCATGCATAGACTGTTACGATGCAACGGCACAGGCAAATTTCAGCAGATCTCATATTATTAATCAAACTAAGAAAAGAATTGCACAGGGCAACTTGTCATAACCAATAGTAGTGTATTACAAATAAAGAACGAAGTTCTGATCATACATGAACAATAATCGATAAATGGAATAGAGAATTCCTGCAAAAATCAGGAAAAACGGCTTATATTACAGAGAAAAGTGGTCTGCAGTGATATCACACTTCTTGCCAAGAAGACCTTGAACGGGTTCAAATTCCAAAGGCACAGTATGGAATTTCTTCTTCATCTCCTTCTCAAAAAGCTGTAAACAGACAAAATGCGTTAACATCTATAATCATATCATCTATGTATCTCTAGAGTTAAAAAGGACAATATAACGATGCAACTTTTTGTGGCAGAAAACATTAAAAACAGAGTAAAGACCATATGAAAGAAATACTAAATGACTTTACATGCTCCCTGTGCAATGATAATGATAAGGCAGATAGAGGAAAAAAAGGGAACCCCGAGTTCCTGCAGCCACGTCCGTTCATACCGCTCTCCATCCATCTATGTAGCTGCAGCAGAAGTTTCACTTATTGAATACTACAAGGTGTGAGGACTTTGTGCCATCACTATTTACTATTACTGTACTCATGAGTATTCAAAGTAACAGGAATGAATAAAATAGTCTGCAATGGAACCAGAAATGGGACCAGAGAAATGGGACCAGAGAAATGTTAGTCTAAAATGCTGAGTTAGCCTAGTGTAAACTGTGTGGATCACCATCAAATTCTGAAAAGCTGCCAGGTGTATGTGTGGTACTTTTTGCATGAATGTTTAATCACCTACATCGCCTGGATGTTCACATAAAGCTTAGTCAGTGTTTTGTATGTAGCAGGTGGATCTAAATATTGTTATTCATGCGTGTCCCCTGTGGCTGAAACAGATTATTTCTTTCAATCACTTAAGTCACTTTGTATAAATTCAGACATCATCAACTGATCTACTGGAATTAGTTACTAGGAAACGACAGCAAAAAGATATGTTAATATGGCAATTCCCAGTATGTGCACATAAGCCAGTTTTCCCTACCTCATAGGAAGACAGCTCCAGCAGCTCAGAAATGTCACTCTCTTGTGTTGACAGGGCCCGGCTAATTACATTGGCAGCTCTCACAACGTTTGGGTAGTAATGATTCTGCAAAGCCTGGTGTTAATAAAAATAAATTGATATCAAGGACTGCCAGGGAAAAGAAATAGTGTCATTTAGTTATATTAACTCCTCTTTACAATAAAACCAGTGCAGGTTCAAAGGGGTTGTCTGCTTTGGACAATCCCTACTAGTTAGAAGGGTCCCTTGACAATAAGCTGATCATGAAGTGTCCCCCTGCTGGGCCCCACAGTGATCAGCTGTTTTCTGTGGGGTAACCTGGCATGAAGTTGTTCCCCCCCCCCCCCCCCTTCAGCACCAATTTAAATCACTGAGTTGTCTGTGTAATACAGGACAGGTCCTCCAGAGCTCGTTGTATCGGCTCTACACTCTTGCCAAGAGATGAGGATCCTAAACAGAGGACCCCTCTTTATCAACTCAGAATTCCCAAATAGGGTATATGAAAATGGGGTTGGACAACCCCAAAGTGACTCTCCACTTTTTATCATGTCATTTTTAAGATCCAAAATTTTGTAGCGATTAAGTTCTTAATAATATATCCTTATAGAGGTCGAAGCTTTGTTTTTCTGGTACAGAGCTCCAAATTACCTGCATAGACACAGATTTAAGGGAGAACACGCTGGTTGCCAGCAGCCACCACTAGAGGGAGCTTCATAAATCCGTGTGTCCCAGGAGCCATCCATTTTGCCCCTTGCGCTCTCTCACGTCACATCAGTCCAATATCTGGATGGGAGGCTTCTGTAGCAGAAACCTTACCCCAGGGCAGTCAGAGACCTGCCAAGTTAAGCAGTAAGGTAACTTATAGCTGATATAGTAGCTGAAGAAGTAGTGAACGAACCCAGCTAGAAGGGTTATATGCATGCACTATGCATGGACATAGAATAAGAATAATATAGACCTGGATGGCGTGAAATAAACTGGATTTTTAATAACGGATTAAAGGTGATGCTTCCTTGATCTCTAAGAAGTGCATCCTAGTTGAAAAGTATTGATGAAGAGGATCAAAAGAGCATTCTATTATGATCATAGAAAGATCTGAGATCTTAGGACTCGTCATCCTATAGTAATTTTTGTTTTGGCAGACTAGTGATGGAGTTAACTGGTTTACCTCTAGCTCCCAGAGAGAACTTTCCAGAGCTCGACTTTTGGCTGGATCTTGCTCCTCCATGACAAATGGATCCGACGCCAAATCTAAGCCACATGGTACAAAGATAATTTACATGCAAGAATCCTCTATATAGTTTACAAAAAGGCACATGATACTCATTTAAAACCAGTCAATGTGGTAAGAATGATAAAGTAGCAAGATTTAAACATTCAACTAAACTGAAATACCACTTATTCATAAAGGAATGCAAAACAGCCGCATGCATAAATACAGCAGAATCCAGAACAAAAATAGTTTATTAGCGGGCTGGTCCACAGTGTCAACTGTATGTGATCCCTTTTGCGACACGCACAGGAGATACTATGAAAAGGTAGATTTGCACCATAACTTACGCCAGTTTCAGGCGTCCCGGTGCAAGCTCCACCCCCTTCGGATAAATTCCTGTACCCTTTTCTCATGATTTTAGGAATGTGATGAGAATAGTAAATAGTCGCAGATTTTAGCCTAACTTTGGTGCAAGGGTCATAGCAGACTAGATATTCAATATAGATTTAAAAAAAAAAAAAAAAAAAAAAACTGAATCCAAAAGGGATTCTCTGCTTTTGAGAATCCCTATTTGTTAGAAAGTTCCCTCGACAATAACCGGTTTACAAAGTGTTCCCCTGTTGGGACCCCCAGGATTAGTTGTAAATTCTATTAACTCAGAAGTCCCTAATAGGGTATATGAAAAGGAGTTCTCAACCGACAACCCCTTTACCCAGTATTAGCACTGCTCTTACCTCCTTCAGCTGAGGGTCGATGAATGAGTGGTCGACAAGCTGGATGTCTTCTTATCAGGTTACAAACAAATGGAATAATCATCAGCAGCACTTGTGGGGGTGCTGTAAGGGACAGCCGTGAAAGACGCTTGGCAAAGGCAGCAACAAGATATACAGGTAAATGCCTGGAAGCACATGGAAATAAAAATGTCAATCGGAAGATATTGCAGGAAACCATTCCCATGTAACTGCCAATTAGGAGAATTCAGTCCTCAAGTGAAAGGTATTGTAATTCTTACGTGGATGACAAGAACAAGTCGGCCAAATGGAAGAAGCGGGCTCGATATTTTACATGAAACACTGAAGGATCCAGCAGGGAGTACAGCTTATTATAGAAATCTGGGTATTCTCTGAAAGATCAAACACAATACAATACACTGATGGTAGGCAGTGGTCACAATTGGCAAACAGTAAAACAAAGAGCATTAATAAGTCACCTATAGGAATACATATATTTTGAATAGGCTTTCAATAGTACTAGCTTTGTCAGACTGTACTTATTAAAGAGCCTGCACTTATTTGGTCCTAATGGATGTGTCAATATATACGTATAGAATTACAGATGCATTTAGCATTATAGAAAATGTGAATTGGAAGCATTTTAACGATTACTTACAAGTTATGCTGGTGAATCAGAACAAAAAGCCCATTTAGTGCAAGAAGGCTAAGAGCTCCACCTAAGCAAGTGTTAGAAAAAGAAAAAGGGTTTTGCTGTTAGAAATTACATTTGTAGTGTAGATAGATAAATACAAAGAAACCTAGAGAACTTATTTCTCCTTACCAACATCATAAGCCACTGTGAGGAAGTCTATCATTAAAGCAGGTTTACACATGTGAGGCAATATGGACTCATGAAGGATCAAAAGCACCTTCTTGTACAGACTCACCGATAGCTGGAAGACAATAGCACATAGGAGACTGAAATGTGCAATTTAATTCTAGAAAATGATACAGTAGGGGTTAGAACTGAAGCAACTGTGCATCGCAAGAAAAATAGAGCATGGCGCCGAGGACATACTTTGTGCTTCAGGAAGCCCATCCAGACTCTTTCAAAGGCCTTTCTATGTTCCTATAAAATAAACCATGAACTATTACCGTCAAGTCAAGAATCCAGGGGTAATGTTATACACATAAAATACTACAGAAATTACCTTTAGTTTTGCTGGCTTCCAATCATCCACTTCTTCTGATTAAGAAATAAAATGAAAAAAAAATTAAAATACACACACCATTACACAGTCACAAGATATAACACGTGGGTCATTTGTTATTCACATCAAGGTCATAGCAAATAAAGTATAAATACACACAGGAGAACTATATATTCTTTGCTCAGAGATGGTCTGAAGCTTAAATTACACACAGTTTATTTATTTTTTTGCTGAGAAAGCCACGACACGCCAGTGAGGGCACAAGTTATAGCATAAATCTCACAAAATCTACCCAAACAAAACCCCTTTCCCTATGAAACTTTGTCTCTTATTCCCTAGTTCAAGTCCTCCCAACTTAGCCTTGGGAGCAGTTTCTCATTGCGGTTTTATCTGTATAGATGGAGCCGCATTGCCCTATTTTACCCAGGACCCTACATACCTTTTCGTGCTCTTACACATGGCGTTTTAACACCTTCCCGACCGCCCACTGTCTTTTGACGTCAGGCGGTGCGGGTGCTTAATCTACAGAGACGTCTTTTGGCGTCGCTGTAGATTAGGCTGATGAGTGCTCGTGAGAGCGCTCGTCCTCTAAGCAGGAGCTGTTACTAACAGCTCCTGATCTTAGAGCAGCCTCCTGAACACAGCTGGGGTCGGCACACATTCGGACCCCAGCTGTTTAACCCTTTGATTACCGCGGTCCGTGACCGCGGCAAGATCAAAGGGAATTCCCCTCTTTGATCGCATCACCGGGATTCCAGTGATGCGATCAAACAATGGGGAATCCCTCTGCAGTCAGCCCTGGGGACCTACAAAAGGACCCCAGGGCTGTCTGTTCCATGTGCCTGCTGTTCGGGCACACTATGTGCTGCTCGATCAGCAGCCTGTGTCATAGTGACACAGTGTAATGTATTAGCGTAATCATGATTACAGTACGGGACAGTAGTTCCACGCAGAGGCAGGGACGCCTAGCGTCGTACATCACTATGATGCTAGGAGCCCGGCTCCCTGAACGGTGTTCGGTCCGGGTTTTCCGGCCGAAATACGTTCCGTACATTACGGACGTAACATGGTCGTGTGAACCCAGCCTGTGGCAGATTTTCCTTTGACTGCACGCTGATTTTCGCTGCATTTTTCGCCCGCAGCCATTGAGCGCCGCGGGCATAAAACGCAGCGAAATACGCTTTCTCTGCCTCCCATTGATGTCAATGGGAGGTCAGAGGCGTAAACGCCCGAAGATAAGGCATGTCGCTTTTTTTTCCCACGAGCCGGTTTTTCCTCTCGCAGGAAAAAACCGCCTCCGCCTCCCATTGAAATCAATGGGAGGCAATTTCGGCCATTATTTGGCGCGTTTTGCGGTGCGGTTTCCGTGTGAACTCCCCCTAACAATGAATCAGTGTGTGCTTTATAAAGCACATAGCTTGTGACAGCGCTTCCTTTAAAATTTTTATAGAAATAACGTGCAAAACATTAAACAGTGAATGACAAGACAGATAAATATCCCCCACAATATCACCATGCTCTATAGCGCATGCACAGCTTTATAGTCAATTCTTAAAGGAACAGCGTCACGGAAAAAAAATTTTTTACATCAGTTTGGTTTTAGTGTTTTATTAAAAACGTTTATATTTGTGTGTTTGTGTTTTACTTTTTTTTATTTTTACACTTTTTCTTCCCTATGGGGGCTGCCATTATTTTTTCCATTTCTGTATGTGTCGATTAACGACACATACAGACATGGAATACGGCAGCTACAGTCCCATAGTGAATGCGAACGGGGCCAGTTCCATTCACTATGCTGTACGCCATCTGTGTGGGAACGGCGCATGCGCCGCTCCCACACAGTCCAAGTAGAACTGTGCGCCGTCCGGCGCCATTTTCCTGTAGACCGGAAGTCGCGGCCGGACAGTAAGATTACTACTTCCGGTCGCGGCTTCCGGACTTGTGCACTTGGAGCGGCGGTAGCAGACGGACCGGACGGACCGGCGGCGACTGGAGCAGGTAAGTTATTTCTATGTATGTTCGTGTTTTACTGTGTGTTTACTAGTGTATGTTAACCTACTACACTGTGTGTTAGCTCAAAAAATGGCGACACACAGTGTAGGAGGTTTGACCGTTCAATCCCCTCGTTTCTCCCGGCACTAGCCAGGATAAAGGAGGGGGGGATTCTGAGAGCTCACTAGAGCGAGTGAGTTTTCCCAAATTTTGCAGCATAAAGCAATGTGGTTGCTTTACCACATGCAATGCTGCAATTTTGGAAATTGCTCCATCTAGTGACCAGCACTGGGAAATATTATAAATTAGAATCTAATTTATAATATTTCCTGACTAGTGAAAAAAAGTAAAAAATTAGAACAGTGTTTAATCATTTTTACACTAACTGTTCAATTAAAAAAAAAAAACAACTCGCAACACATTCCCTTTAAAGGTTAAAGTAAGAGCTGTCAATGAGACTTAATGTCATGTGTAACAAATTCCTTGAAAGAAGATATCCTAGACCTGTCCTTGATAGAGCTATAACTAAAGTTAAGGAATGTGACCGAGAGGATCTCCTAGCTAAGAAATCAGTTAGGAAGATACATAACAGCATACCTTTTTATATCCACATTTTCACCTATTAGTCAGAAAATCTCTGGAATCCTTAAGGATTATTGGCCTATATTGAGTGATACACTTCCAGATAGGACGGAGTTCAAAAATCCCCTAATTTAAGGGATCGGTTGGTACGTGCAGACATTGGCCCTTTCCATAGGACCACGGTCACTAAGAAGGGATGTTTTCCCTGCCTGGGATGTTGCAATTGTAACAATCTTATGCGTGGAAATACTTTTGTACATCCCAGGACGGGAAAGATCTATAAGAGCAAAAAATTCTTTACTTGTCAATCAAGTTTTGTAATCTATGTGATCGTGTCCATGTGGACATCTGTACGTAGGAGAGACCACTCAAGAATGTCGAACACTTATTAATCAACATAAGTACACTATTAGGAGTAAGAAGGTAGATTTGCCTGTCCCGGAACATTTTGTTGGACAGACACAATATCTTGAAGCTGCGATTTAAAATAATTCATAGGGTGGCCCAACATGTGGAGAGGGGGCGATAGAGAAAAAGCAGTGAAAAAACTTGAATTAAAGCGGATTTATGAGTTGGACACCCTGGAACCTAAGGGGTTGAATAGGGAGTTTAGGACCACAGGTATTGGTTAGCCGTGTGTCCCGGGGGTGGTTTTGGCCACATCATTGTTGAGAGTACAACTAAGAGTTCGTGCCCAACCATTGGTCATGTGGGTAATTGTCAGATGTTGATTTAAAGGGAATGTGTCGCTAGAATTTTTTTTAGTTAAACAAATAGTATGAGTGATTACACGGTTTTAATTTTTCATAAGTCAGGAAATATTATAAATTAGATTAAAGGGAGCACTTCCCAAAATTGCAGCATGGTCAATGTGGTAAAGCAACCTCATTGCTTTATGCTGCAAATTTGGTGTGGACATACTCTCTAGTGTCCTCAGACAATCCCCCCTCCGTTATTGTGGCTAGTGCCAGGAGAAGGAGGGGATTTGAATCGTCAAACCTCCTACACTGTGCCCCGCCATTTTCTGAGCGACTGCACAGTGTAGGAGGATTAGATACAGTGCTCAGCAGACAGTATAACACAAACATACACAAACGTAAAACACACATCACGTACACGAACATAACTTACCTGCTCCTATTCCTTGTGCCTTCGCTTCCTTGAACATATGGCCGGTGTACGCTGCAGAGAATGGAACGGCTCCCGTTCGCATTCTCTATGGGGTTGTATGTGCCGTATTCCATCTCTGTATGTGTCGTTAATCGACATACAGAGATGAAAAAAAAAATGGCAACCCCCATAGAGAAGTAAAAGAAAAAAGTAAAAAGTACAACACAAGAACACAAATATATAAAATTTATTTTAATATACTAAAAGCAAATCGGATAAAAAAATAAAAAATGTCATGACAGCTTCCCTTTAATGATTACTTACTTGTTTTTATGTATTTTTATATTATTTGGGAATAGAATTTTGGAATACACCTAGAGGGAAGCCTTGAGAATCCCTAATCAGTTTTGGACCCAGACTGCTCTTGTTCCCTGGGAATGTCTGCCTGCCTCACCGGAAGGATAGTTGTTATATTATGCTTTTTGCCTAAACTAGGGAGTTGAACACTAGAAGAAATATTACTATATTGGAATTTGGTTTAATACTCTTTGACCCCTTTATATACTTATTCCTTTTTTTTTAGTAGCTATGGTATGTATATATTAAGGCCATAGAGCCTATGAGAAATATATCGTATAGTTCTCTCTAGATTAGCTTTTTCAGCTGCAATAATTAGTCATTGATGTTATTAAAAAATGTGATGAAGAAAACCTATATATGCCTCATATACATGTCTTTTAGACATATGTTTTAGTCCAAAAATATAAATTTTATTGTTCCATATATTGGAAACCCTCCCAAAGATACCCATAAATATACATGCAAGTATTAAAACATACTTAAAATTATGCAAACTCCAAGATCATCAGATAACCACCATAGCCCGATTGTTGTAGTAGTACATATTATGCAGCAGGTAACATAACATATAGGAAGAGCATGCAATCTCAAATACTCAGAGGTCCTTAATATATCTACCTCCACTCTTCCTAGGTAAAGTCTGTTTGAGATGTTTAAGTGGCTACCATACATAAGTAATGGGCAAGGCTACATATCTATTACCTGTGGCTGACATGATGGCTGTTGATGGCCTCAGGAGAGGAACACCTCGACGTGCGTTTCGCACCCTTCATCAACAACCATCACGTCAGCCACAGGTAACATGCTTGCTGTCAGTGAGTAGCTGACAGCTCTAATACACTGCACTACGCATGTAGTGCAGTGTATTAGAATAGCGATCAGGGCCTCCTGCCCTCAAGTACCCTAGTGGAACAAAGTAATAAAGTGTAAAAAAAGATGTGTAAAAATAAGAAAATAAGTTTTAAAAGTAATAAAAGTAAAAATCCACCTTTTTCCCTCATCAGTCCTTTATTAGTAATAAATATAAACAAACAAATAAACTATACATAATTGGTATCACCGCGTCCGTAACGGCCTTCACTACAAAATTATGTCGTTATTTATCCCGCGCGGTGAACACCGTAAAAGAAAATAATAAACCGTACCAGAATCACAATTGTTTGGTCACTTCACCTCTCAAAAAAATGGAATAAAAAGAGATCAAAAAGTCGCATGTACCTAGAAATGGTGCCGCAGCTCCTATAGCGGGGACCGATCGCTGTGTCCCCGCTGATTAATCGAAACTACAGTTCGTTACGCAAAAAATAAGTCCTCGCACGGCTTTCTTCATGGGAAAATAAAAAAAAAAGTTGTGGCGCTTAGAATAAGGGAACACAAAAAGTAAATGATTTTTTACAAAAAGTATTTTATCGTGCAAACGCCATAAGACGTAAAAAAAAAAACTATAAACATATGGTATCGCCGTAATCGTATCGCCCCGCAGAATAAAGTGAATATGTCATTTATAGCGCACGGTGAACGCGGTAAAAAAATAAAAACCAATAGCAGAATTGCTATGTTTTAGTCACCACACCTCTTAAAAATAGAATAAAAACTGATCAAAAAGTCACATGCACCCCATGAAAACTACAATGAATTCCTCAAGGGGTCTAGTTTCCAAAATAGGGTCACTTTTGGGGGGTTTCCACTGTTTTGGCACCACAAGACCTCTTCAAACCGGACATGGTGCCTAATAAATTTAATTAATTACATTTCACCTCTACTTTGCTCTAAATTCCTGTGAAACACCTAAAGGGTTAATAAACTTTCTAAATGCTGTTGTGAATACTTTGAGGGGTCTAGTTTCTAAAATGGGGTGTTTCATAGGGGTTTCTAATATATAGGCCCCTCAAAGCAACTTCAGAACTTAACTGGACATTAAAATAAAAAAAAAAATGAGGCAATACTTCGCTTCTTACATTATACTGATAATGAGCCGTGCCCTCCCTGAGATGACCCCAGTTTTGACCATTTGTATAAACGGAGACCCCTATTAGACCGTTTCAGTGCCCGGTTTGCCCAGCATTCACCCCCGAGAAGTGTATTTCTATTGATGAGTCCTTGGTACATTTTAAAGGGAGGCTTCAATTCCGCGAGTACCTGCCGGGTAAGAGGGCAAGGTATGGTGTGAAGATATGTAAGCTTTGCGAGAGTGCATCACGGTATACCTACAGGTTTAGGATATATGAAGGGAAGCACACCAGTATTCAGCTCCGAGAATGACCCCCCCCCCCCTTACTGGGAGTTAATGCAAAAATTGTGTGGGATTTGGTGCACCCACTGCTGGACCAGGGTTACCACCTCTAGCTGAATAATTTTTATACCAGCGTCCCACTCTTCAACGCTTCCATAAGTCCTGCGGCATGCGGCACTGCTAGAAGAAATCTGAGAGGCCTCCCTAAGACTCTGCTTGGGCAAACACTCAGAAGGGGTGAGAGCAGGGCACATTCTAGCAGCAACATATTGTGTGTCAAGTACAAGACAAGAGAGATGCCACACCAGTACCCATGTATCAGGACGAGGTACCAGTACAGAGACGCCCAAACCAGACTACATCTTGGACTACAATAGGTACATGGGACTGGTGGACTTGTCAGATCAAGCCCTGAAGCCTTACAGCGCCATGCAGTGTTGTATAAGAAGCTGGCCGTGCACATCATACCGATGGCATTGTACAATGCGTACGTGCTACGTCGATGTACAGGCCAGACGGGAACTGTCCTGGAATTTCAAGAGGTGGTTATCAAGAACCTATTCTTTAGGGACCAGGAAGGGGTGAGGCACCCAGTACTTCTGGAAGCGAGGCCACACGCATCGTACCAGGGCAACACTTTCCAGGAGAAGTTACCCAAACTGGCAAGAAGGGAAAAAGTCAAAAGAGGTGCAAAGTCTGCTATAAGAGGGGGATAAGGAAGGACACAATATATCAATGTGACACGTGTCCCGAATAACCAGAGCTCTGTATGAAAGGGTTTTAAAATGTATTTCACCCCACAAATTTTTTTCAGCTTCCCAGTACATTATGCGGTACAATGAATGAAGCTGTGACTAACTACAACTTGTCCCGCAAAAAAATAAAAGCCCTTATACGGCTATGTTGACAAAAAAATGTAAGTTATTTGTAACTTTTTTTTTTTTTTTTTTTTTCTGGACCAAAAAAAAACTGCAATTTGCATGTTTTATAAAAAAAAAAAAAAAAAATATTTTACAGCATTCACCGACCAGGTTAAACAACGCTACATACCAGTTAATTTAACTCTTATTTATGTTTTTTACATTGCTTTAGAGAAAAAAATAAATAAATGGGAAAAGGGGGGGTTTTTGAACTCAAAGAGGCTCTGTCACCAGATTATAAATTCCCTATCTTGTACATGATGTGATCAGGCGCTGTAATCTAGATTACAGCAGTGTTTTTTATTTAGAAAAACGATCATTTTTGTTGGCGTTATTACCTATATTAGCTTTATGCTAAGGACTTTCTTAATGGACTACTGGGCGTGTTTTACTTTTTGACCAAGTGGGCGTTGTGGAGAGAAGTGTATGACGCTGACCAATCAGCGTCATACACTTCTCTCCATTCGTTTACACTGCAGATAGCGATATAGCTATATCGCTATATGCAGCCTCATACACACACATTAACGTTACTGCAGTGTCCTGACAATGAATATACATTACCGCCAGCCAGGACGTGATGTGTATTCAGAATCCTGAGCATTTCTGTAGCGTCTGAGACTACAGCACAGCACAGCGAGATCTCGCTGTAAATGACAGCTTACAGTGTAATCTCGCGAGACTACGCCTGCTATGCTGTAACTCAGAGAGAAGTGCAGAGAAGTGGTTAGGATTCTGAATACATATCACGTCCTGGCTGGAGGTAATGTATATTCATGGTCAGGACACTGCAGTAATGTTATAGTGTGTTTATGTGGCTGCACATAGCGATATAGATATAATCGATACGTGCTGTGTAAATGAATGGGGAGAAGTGTAGGATGCTGATTGGTCAGCGCCATGCACTTCTCTCCACAACGCCCACTTGGTCAAAAAGTAAAACACGCCCAGTTGTCCATTGAGAAACTCATTAGCATAAAGCGAATATAGGTAATAACTCCAACAAAAATGATCGTTTTTCTAAATAAAAAACACTGCTGTAATCTACATGACAGCGCCGATCACATCATGTACAAGATAGGCCACTTATAATGTGGTGACAGAGCCTCTTTAATACTTTTTTTTTTACTATTGACCGCATCATTTAAAGGCAATGTGTTGCCAGAAAAACATGTTTGTTTTTTTTTTAAATTAAACATTTAGTGTGTGGGTGATTAAACATTGTTCAAATTTTTTTTATTTTTTTCACGAGTCAGGAAATATTATAAATTAATTCTAATTTATAAAATTTCCCATTTCTGGTCACTAGATGGAGCTATTCCCAAAATTGCAGCTTTGCAAAATTGGGTAAAAAGCCCTCGCTCTAGTGAGCTCTCAGCATCCCCCCCTCCTTTATCCTGGCTAGTGCCGGGATAAACGAGGGGTTTGAACGGTGTAACCTCCTACACTGTGTGTCGCCATTTTTTGAGCTAACACACAGTGTAGTAGGTTTACATACAGTAGTAAACACACACAAACACGAACATACATTGAAATCTCTTACCTGCTCCTGCCGCGACCGGAAGTAGTAATATTACTGTCCGGCCGCGACTTCCGGTCCACAGGAAAATGGCGCCGGACGGCGCCAATTTCAAATTGGACTGTGTGGGAGAGGCGCATGCGCAGTTCCCACACAGACGCCGTACACACAAGTGAATGGGACGGGAGCCGTTCGCAGTCCCTATGGGACTGTGGCTGCCGTATTCCATGTCTGTATGTGTCGTTAATCGACACATACAGAAATGGAACAAAAAATGGCAGCCCCCATAGGGAAGAAAAAGTGTAAAAATAAGAAAAAGTAAAACACAAACACACAAATAAATATAAACGTTTTTAATAAAGCACTAACATCTTTAACATATAAAAAAATAATTTGTGATGACACTGTTCCTTTAAGGTGTTAAACGGGCGGAATCAAAGTGAAGTTTGATTCCGCCCGCTGGAGTGAGGCGTCGGCTGTGTAACACAGCCGTCACCCGCCGAGTATGGAGCGCTCTCAGCCCGTGAGCACGCTCCATACTTGGCGACATGCCACGTACTATTACGTTGCTGTCACCAAGGGGTTAATACACATATAGTATCCGGTTATTCACCGAGATGTGACTAATAAATCAACTAATACTTTGTCAGTGAGTGCCAGGAATTGTGACTTGCATTTAAAAATCGATAATTTTCAATATCTTGCCATTTATTTTGTTCGGGATGAAATATGTACAGTGAAGGAAATAAGTATTTGATCCCTTGCTGATTTTGTAAGTTTATATATAATTTTGACAATGTGATTTTCAGTTTTTTTTTTTTTAATATAATCTATCTCTCAGTGGTAAAATTAACCTAGCCTAAAAATTCTAGACTGTTCATGTCTTTGACAGTGGGCAAACTTACAAAATCAGCAAGGGATCAAATACTTATTTCCTTCACTGTATACACAGGTAAAACCCCTGCTAACCTCCAAAGGCTAGGTGAGGGAAGCCCGAGTTGTGCCATAGGGGCAGTACTGCAATTGTGTCGCAAAAGCTTAATAGCAACTCCGTGAAATCAAAGTAGTGTAGGGGTTGAGTGTGGGCCAGTCTCTAAAACAGGCCAGGGGGTATTCAGATTTAAGAAATGGCAACGATAGTGTTCAAAGTTAGACTTAACAATCGGTAGTACCCAAGTGTAGGGTTATTTCAGTCGGCCGGCTACATAATACGTGAAGTAGTCGGGAAAGACCATACCAGCCTAAGTTTTTGGGCATTGAATGGTCTCCAGACTTGGTTTTGAGTGATTGTGGCCCCATATAAAGAAAGTGCTAAAAGAGTTAAGTTCAGTGAACAATCTTGATGGGACAGGGCCTGCCGAGTGTTGTAGGACGCATAAGCATTTGGGGAGAATAATTAGTTTTTATCAAATTGATACGATTGGTGACAGATAAGGAAAGTTATCTAAACTGTGAACGTGGGCCACTAACGTATTAATATCGTGTGCAAATACAACCCCATGTGATTTGGTAATCACAATACCAAGTTCTTGAAAGCTTCTAGCACCTTGACATGAAGCACATGGGAAGGACCAGTCCACGGAGATTCATTAATCAGGCTGATGGCATGTGGAAGTGAAGCGCCTGTGTGTGACAGAATCAGTACCACATCGTCCACATAGAGGGCTACCCAATTTGAATAGCCTCGTAGGATGTATCTTATGTGCGTTTAATAGCTAGGGCATCGATAGCTAGGGCAAACAAAGGGCATCCCTGAGGTGTTCTTCAGTGCAGGAGAAAATTAGGGGAGAGTACAACGGTGATCAATAGTTTTCTACACGGGAAATTGTATAGGATTCTGATAAATGGTCGAAAGTTCAGCCCGAACCCAAATATTTGCAGGCATTCCAAAAGAAAAGGCCATTAAACATAATCGAAAGCCATAGCTGTGTCTAAGGACACAAGGGTCCAGTCCCCCCTGCCTCTGTCCAGTTCTAATAGATAAACTCTGTAAGTGCACAACTTGCTTAGCAGCACTTGAATACATTTTGACAGCTGCCTGGCAACCAATGAATTTGAGCACACTAAATATTCACGTTTGTGTAGATTCCCACACTACTGCTTCTAGGCTCTTCTAGCGCAGACGAGCTTTAGTCTCCAATGCTGCAGCTGAGAATAGAAGTCTCTGTATTTGTGTACTGTCCACTTGGAGTTGTGGGGGGGGGGGGGATTTCCAGGGACATTTAGCCACAGTCCAAGTTATGGTGAAATGGCTGGATTACTCAGAGCCTCAAGGATTCCCTATAGTAAGCAAGGTCGTGTCGGACTTATTGCGACAGTAACAAGGTTGCACACTAACTTATTTCCCATAGGGAAACATTGAGGTTGAAGTCACCAGAAAACATGATTTTACCATGACGTGCAAGTTAGAAGTCACGTTTTTGCTCACAGCAACCAATCAGATTGCAGCTGAATCTAATGCTGCAACTTCATTGATCACTCTGGTGAAATTCATTCCATTGCTCTAGTTTTTATAAGTCTTGTCTCACTGTTCAAGCTTTTATTTTAATTTTTTGAAGTAACAGACAAGCAACATAAGAAAACTGTATATAAATAGCATTAGGGAGCTCAAAGACTTCTCCTTGATCAGAAGTATCATCACACAAACTCCATGTACAAGGTATTCTCACCTTTTGGTGCTATGAGGAAGTTTGACAAGTCACTCTCAACTGGCATGTTAATCGAGGATACGAGAGCAAAAACATTGTTCAGAAAAACAGACGGCAAAGACTGGGGAAAAAAAACAAAACGTAAACAAGATTTAGCTATTCAGTTTACATCATAAATTCAGTGAATTTGCAAACACATTACTTAACCCCTTGACGCATTATCACGTACATGTACGTGATAAGTGTCATAGGGAAGTATGTAGGGCGCTCATACCCTGCGGGCTTCAGCTGTGCTTTACAGCTGTCTGCCCAGACTAACGGCCGGGAACAGTGATCTCTGGCCGTTTAACCCCTCAAGTGCTGCGGTCAATCTGAAGCGTTGAAAAGAGGGGGGCGGCGGCCACGACCAACAGCTCATTGTCGCCCCCACACCGCGATCGGATGGAGTTGGTGGTTATCATGGCAGCCCAGGGGCCTAATGAAGGCCCCCAGGGCTGCCTTTTGTCTGCCTCTGTTAATCCAGGTCTCTGGCACAGCTTAACAGAAGTCTGTGAAAATGACAATATACCGCAATACATTAGTATTGCAGTATATTGTACCAGTGATCGAACGATAGGGGGACTAATAAGTGGTGTAAACAAAAAAATAAAAAAAAGTAGAATAAAGTTATTAGCAGTGAAAAAAATATAAAAATTAAAAAGTTAAACAAAATCACTTTTCCCATTAGTCCTCAAAAGTAATGTAAAAAAGAAAAAAAATACGCAAAATTGATATTGCTGTGTCCGTAAAAATCTGAACTATTACAATATACAATTATTTTACTAGCACGGTGAACACAGTAAAAAACAAACAATTTAAAACTGCAAAAACGCTGTTTTTGTCACCTTAGATCGCAAAAAGTTGTACGTACAAAAAAAAATGGTACCTGTAAAAACTACAGTTCGTCCCACAAAATACAAGCCCTCACACCTCTCAATCCACGAAAAAACGTTACTGCTCTCAGAATGTGATGAAGCAAAGCAACTATTAGTTTTTTTTAACAAGGTTTTTTTTTTTGGTTTTTTTTTTAAGTAATAAAATAACCAAAAAAAAAAAAAAACCTATATAAATTTGGTATCACCGTAATCGTATTGAGCTGCAGAATAAAGTGAAGTTGTTTTTTTTTACTGCACGGTGAAAGTTGCAAAAAAAAACAGTTTTTTTTCAATTTCAGCCCGCAAATAATTTTTTGTCAGTTTCCCAGTACATTATATGGTAATTTAAATGGTGCCATTAAAAACTACAATTCCTCCCGCAAACAATAAGCCCTCACACCGCTCTATTGATGGAAAAATTAAAACGAAAAAATAAAAAATGGCTGGGCCTTCGAGGGGTTAAAGCACATCAGTCGCAGCATTCTCACTCAGTTCTGAGCTCGTCCTTCAGCTTGTTGCGTGTCTGTATAGAGCGTGCCCACTACCCAATCAAACTGACTTTACTTTTGACGTGCATCCAGATTAAATTTGCTACCAAGGCCAATTTCCAACCAATTTACCTGTTTGCTCTGGTGCACTTGTGCAATCCTTTCATTGATCACAGACATGGTGTAGTATCGGACATCGTCATATTCCAGATACTCTTGGAACCGAGCTATTAAAGGGGAAGAATCCTTTTCCTCCTGGAGTAAGCTATCTATAACAAGCTAAAGAGAAAACCGCGTAAGACCACAACACAGTATCAGAACTACAAGGAACATCTTATTCCAAAATGGTCTTACCTTCAACAAGCGACGCGGAAAGCGATAGCTATCTTTCCACTTAGCACTTTCCAAAGGGAACTTTCCTTCAAGCTGAATAAATTTCATAAGCATACACAACGCCAGCTCCTGTAGAAGAAGGGTCAGCTGAAGCTTATGCGAATATTAAATTAGAGTAGGCATGCCCATTAACATACTTGATTTTATACAGTTACTATATAATCAATGACTCAAACCAAGACAGACTGACATAGAATTGTAGCATCGGCTAATGTTTTTTTGTAGGGCTCTTTAAGAAGGAATTTTAGATGTTATTCTATAATAGTCACAAAATGTGTTTTGAAGATAAAAATTAATAAAACACAGCAAAGCATTTCAAGTAGTGACTCCTTTGTTGTTATTGTGGCAAAATCGCACCAGATGGTTTCCTTTTTTGAAGACAGAACAGCGTAGTCTTCCACATTATTCACCACAGTAAAAAGAAAACAGTAACCACATTCCATCGTTGAAGTAAAGGCAGAAACAGGTGGAAACAAAAGTTATCAGTTAAAACAGAAGCATGACGCTATAGTGAACATTATCTAGTACTGGGAAAAAAAAAAAAAAAAAGGGTCATGAGGTTTTATCTTTTTACTGCCGATATTAATGACATGCGGCTAGCTGGACTCTCCTACTGTAACATATCAGGATAGCCATACTGACCTGAACCTGGAAAGAACCACCACGCATAAGCTCCACTAGACAGGACACACAGCTGTTGTAACGGTGCCGCATCCATAGCTTGTACTTCTCTTCTGCACTCAGTGAATCTGTCCATACAGAGAGTCTCATAAATAGATTATAAAATCAGAAGCAGAAAACATTTCATTCTAAACCAGGTGTTGCAGAAACAAAAGAAACAAGTGAAGCATAAATATGGTATTTATATAGAGGGAGAAGGAGAAGTGGACCTACTAGAATAAATATATCTACAGTCATCTTCAAAGTGGTATCCCAGCCAAAAACACGTAACCGCTATCCACCGGATAGGTGATAAAAATTAGATTAGATTAGTTAGGGTCTGACCGCTCATTTCCACAAGGACTAAAGGAGAAAAAGCACCGCAAAATTTGTAAAGCTATTTCTCCCGAGTAAAACAATACCCCACATGTGGTAATAACCGGCTGTTTGGACACACGGCAGGGCTTAGAAGGGAAAGAGCGCCATTTCGCTTTTGGAGCTCGAATTTAGCAGGAATGGTTTTAGGAAGTGACTGCATTTAGGAAACTACACACCTTGAAGAATCCAACTAGGGGTGTAAGTGATCATTTTGACCTCATAGAATTTATTAGAATTGGGCAGTGAAAATAAAAACAATCCTTTTTCTTCAATAAGACGTAGCTTTAGCTCAAAATTTTTCATTTTCTCAACAAATGAAAGGACAAAAAGAACCCAACATTTGTAAAGCAACTTCACCCGAGTACGGCAATACCTCATATGTGGTCATAAACTGCTGTTTGCGCACATGGCAAGGAACAGAAGAGAAGGAGCGCCATTTGGCTTTTGGAGCACAGATTTTGCTGGATTGGTTTCTTGACACCATGTCGCTTTTCCAAAGCCCTTAAGGTACCAGTACAGTGGAAACTACCCAAAAGGGACTCCATTTGTGATACTACACCCCTTGAGGAATTAATCTAGGGATGTAGTGAGCATTTTGACCCCACAGCTGTTTCATAGATTTTATTTGAATTGGGCAGTGAAAATAAAAATTAAATTTTTTTTTCCAATAAGACGTAGCTTTAGCGCAAAATTTTTCATTTTCTCAAAAAATAAAGCAGAAAAAGAACCCCAAAATTTGTTAAGCAATTTCTCCCGAGGATGGCAATACCCCATATGTGGTTATAAATTCATTTTTGGGCACACGGCAGGGCTCAGAAGGGAAGGACCATTTGGCTTTCGGACTACAGATTTTGCTGGATTGGTTTCTGGTCGCTGTGTAGCATTTGCAAAGCCCCTGTGGGACCAAAACAGTAGAAACCCCCAAAAAGTGACCCGCATTTTGCAAACTACACCCCTCAAGGTATTCACCTAGGGGTGTAGTGAGAAGGTTAACCGTGCAGGTGTTTTGAATAAATTAGTGTGCACTCGATATTGCAGAGTGAAAATGGGATTTTTCAATTAGGTATGCCAATATGTGGTGCTGAGCTTGTGCCACCATAAGACAGCTCTCTAATTATTATGCTGTTTCCCGGTTTTAGAATCACCCTACATGGGGCCCTAATCTTTTGCCTGGACATTTGACAGGGCTCAGGAGTGAGAGTATACCATGCGAAATTGAGGCCTAATTTGGCGATTTACACAGAATTGGTTCACAATTGCAGAGGCTCAGATGGGAAATAATAAAAGAAACCCCCCAAAAGTGACCGAATTTTAGAAACTACACCCCTCAAGGCATTTATTAAGGGGTGCAGTGAGCATTTTCACCCCACAGGTCTTTTCCATAAATAAATGCGCTGCGTATGGTGCAAAGTAAAAATTTGAATTTTTCCTCAGTATTGCCAATTCAGTGGCAAGTATGTCGTGCCCAGCTTATGCCACTGTAGAGACACACCCCAAAAATTGTTAAAAGGGTTCTCCCGGGTATGGCGGTGCCATATATGTGGAAGTAAACTGCTGTTTCAGCACGCTGTAGGGCTCAGATGGGTGGGAGCACCATTTGGCTTTTGAAGCGTAGATTTTGCTTGGTAGTAGTTTTGTTTGAGTATTAAGGTATGTTCACACACAAACTCGAAAACGTCTCAAAATACGGAGCTGTTTTCAAGAGAAAACAGCTCATGATTTTCAGACGTTTTTTGTGGCGATATTTGCGGTGTTTTTTTACGGACGTTTTTGGAGCTTTTTTCAATAGTGTCTATGGAAAACGGCTCCAAAAACGTCCCAAGAAGTGTCCTGTACTTTTTTGCGGCCTTTTTTTACGCGTAAAAAAACGCAGCGAAAAACGCTCCGTCGGAACAGAACGCCGTTTTCCCATTGAAATCAATAGGCAGATGTTTGGAAGCGTTCCGTTTCCGATTTCTCGGCCGTTTTTCGGAAATAGGCCGTGTGAACATACCCTAACTGGTGTTTCCGTTTATAATGTGGGGGCATATGTAAGCTGGGCAGAGTACATCAGGGGTATAGTCAGGTGGTATAATAATGGGATAAACAATAAAATAATCCATAGATATGTGTTACTCTGTGAAGGAATCATTTCTGCACGGGCCGGTGTCGCACTGATAAACTGAGTTTTTACTTATCCCCCTTTTGGTCCACAATCCGCAACTTTGCAGTTTGGGGAATTTTGCTAGGAAGTGTTATCCTGGTATAATACGGGCGCCCTCGCTTCCAGCAGATATGTTTGGGGCCCCCCCCTTCCTGGCTCCCTAATTTTAGGGCCCCGATAAATCGTCTCTTAAAACAGACGAAAAGTTCCCCTCTGATCTGCAGAACTGCATATTTTTATTTCTCTACTTATTGGAGCCTTAACTTATTTTATTTTTTCATAGACATAGTGGTATGAGGGCTGTTTTTTTGCGGGACGAGCTGTAGTTATTATTGGTACCATTTTGGGGTACATGCAACTTTTTATCCTATTTTTTGAAAGGCAAGGTGACCAAAAAAACAGCAATTCTGCCATAGTTTTTTAGTGTTTTTTTTATACAGCGTTCACCATGCGTTATAAATTACATATTAACTTTATTCTGCGGGTCAGTCCGATTCCGGCGATACCTAATTTATAGCACTTTTTTATGTTTTACAACTTTTTGCACAATAAAATTACTGTTGTAAAAAGAATGTATTTTTTCTGTCGCCAAGTTGTGAGAACCATAACTTTTTAATTTTTTAGTCGACGGAGCTGTATAAGGACTTGTTTTTTATGAGACAAGCTATAGCTTTTATAGGCACCATTTTTGGATACATGCGACTTTTTGATTACTTATTTAAATTTTTGTAGGGCAAAGTGACCAAAAAACTAATTCTGTCATTATTTTTAAATGTATTTTTTTTACGCCGTTCACCGCGTGGAATAACAATATTTTTATAGTTTAGGCCGTTACGGTCGTGGCGATACCAAATATGCATGGTTTATTACTTTTTTCAATAATAAAGGACTTGATAAGTGAAAAAGGGCGATTGTGTTTTATTTTATTACTTAAAACTTATTATATTTTTTACAACTTTTTTTTTCACTTTACTTTAGTCCCACTGTCAGATTTTTCTTCTAATACATTGCACTACCTACGTAGTGCAATGTATTAGATCTGTCAGTCATTCACTGACAGCAAGCCGATTAGGCTTTGCCTCCGAGCGTGGCCTAATCGCTTCCGTAATGGCAGACTGGAGGCCATTGTTAGGTCTCCTGGTGTCATAATAGCAGTCGTGCGATTGCAGGGCACAGCTGGCATTCTGCTAGCAACCACAAGGATGCAGCGATCGCATCGGATCGATGCATCTGAAGGGTTAATGGCAGGGATCGGAGCTAGATCTGGTTCCTACCGTTACAGGTGGATGTGAGCTGTAACGTACAGCTGATATCCACTACTGATGACGCCGGCTCATCTACTGAGCCGGCGCCATCTTGCCGGCGGCTACAAAAGCCTTTCAGGCCCCGCCTCTGGGCGGGGGCTGGAAGTTTATCGTGCTAGGCACACCGGGAGGCCAGTATTAGGCCTCCGGTTGCCATTGCAGCCACCGACACCCCGACGATTTCATTGCTGGGGTGTCGTTGAGCTGCAAACAACTTAAATGTAGCGATTGCTTTTGACAGGTGCATTTAAGGGGTTAATGGCGGGGATCTAAGCTAACTTCGGTCCCCGCCATTACAGCATGATGTCAGCTGTCCGATACAGTTGACATCTGGGGATGATGGCACCGACTCAGCTTCTGAGCCGGTGCCATGCATTTGTCACTAGCTTTCCATGTCGTATACTTACGACAAATGTCGGGAAGGGGTTCAGCTTGGTCATAGATTCGCAAATTTGTACGCAGGCTTGTATATCCAAACTAAGCAACAACTAACGGCCGAATGGATCTCTATAGACGCTCTTATCTGTGCTCCGCAAACTGTTGTACTGGGCATATGCGGGGTGCCACATGAATGTACGTGATGTCAGAACCGGCACACTGCATATGGGCTGACGCCGTTTTAAGGGTCTGCATGGCGACCGCTGTGGAGGGTAAGTGTGCCTGATTATGCACACATCTAATACCAACAAGGCTATGTTCACACGCTTAGCAAAATACGGAGCTGTTTTCAAGCGAAAACAGCTCCTGATTTTCATAAGTTTTTGCAACAACTCGCGTATTTTACGGCCGTTTTTGGAGATGTTTTTCAATGGGGTCAATGAAAAACGGCTCCAAAAAAGGTCCGAAGAAGTGTCCTGCACTTCTTTTTCGCGGGCATCTTTTTACGCGCCATATTTTTACAGCGACGCGTAAAATTAAGCCTCGTGGGAACAGAACATCGTAAATCCAATTGCAAGCAATGGGCAGATCTTGAGGCGTAATGGTGCCGTTTTTTCAGGCATAGTTCGAGGCGTAATTGGCCCGAATTCCATCTGAAACCACTGCGTGTGAACATACCCTTATATTTAATACTATGTCCTTAGAAAGTAAGAATGTACCACATTACTAAAAGCAAACCTGAGGAAGCCACACAGTGGGATTACGTGTGGTGGAATCCAGTCCCTTTCCCCCTCCTTGGAAACTACGCTTTATGCATGGAGACCGTTTGATGCAACATTTTGATTCAATGGGATTTGCTGGTTTTGTGCGTAGCATGTTTTTGTGGTTTTAAATGGTTGTACGTGTGGTGTATTTACTTCCAATAAGATATATTTTTGTGTAATATACAGGGACGTTATCGTTTTTTTTTTACCCTATACATACCCATTTGTCTTTGTTTTGATTTCTAAAGTTTTTCAGGGTATGTGGCAACATTGGTGTGGTGCCTGCCAGGGGTAGTCGTCTGGTTAAATTTGTCCACTGTGCAACCAAATGTCCTATATGTTTTCACTATGTGAAAATGAACGTTATAGTGAAAACACCGGAATTTTGGTTGCAATGGGGACCACCACATTTAGTATTTTTGCTGTAAACAATGATTTTTCACTAAATTGTTATCCCTTCAAGGAAGTGATAATAGCGGCTACTTGTAACTTAGAATCAATGTAAGTTACAGAAACCTGTGTGTGCGATCACTCAGATGTTACACTCTCCTGAAAGAGAGTACTGGGCAGGCTTAGGCTTTCCCAAAGGTTTTGATGCTTTATCCGGCGGAGATCATTCCATTTTTGTCACCAAATATAAAGCCTTCTGAACGCAACCTTAGTGTGAAATATTACACATCATGGAGGTCATTCACCCACCACTGTAGCTTTGAAGGTTATGTTTACCTGACAAGCTCTCATCTTCTGCTGGAAGGTCACCAATATATAGCTCTCCTTTCTCCAGTAAAGATTCAAAGAGTTTAGAGCAGGTCCGAGTTGCAGCGAGAACATCATCATCATTTTCAGACTAAAAAAAAAAAGACGACAAAAAGTACAAGCTATTCAATGCCACACAGAGGTGTATATTACAGATAAAAAGCTTTAGTAAACCTACAGCAATATACAATCTGACTACATAAACAATTACGTAATGTATGCACATAAGCAGAACAGTGCCCATTTGAAACGGGAGCATAAGATTTCTAACAATGGAAATAGATGGGGTTTTTTTTTTTTTTGGGGGGGGGGGGGGGGGGGGGGTCTTTTTTAAAAAAAAAAAAGAAGAAATCAGTCCTAAGAGCATCTTCCTAGAACAGAGTCTATAGAAAAATGTATCATGGTACTGCTTGAACAAAAAAAATCTCGACTACTTGTGCTTTCCAAGGCTGAGGTGGGTTTGCATTTTTGTCTCAATTAATGAAAAACACGGCATGGCTTTGAGATCTGCCCTTTTTTCAACTACACTGTGTCAATTAGACCTCTGGAAGCGATTATGTCTGCAGGGCCACACTACACAGATTGTTTGTAGTCTGTAAGCCCTTATTCACACGACAGGGTTTCCCGGCCGTTCATAAAACGGTCGTCACCCGGCTGCTGTAGGAACAATAGACCCCTAATGGGGCTATTCACACGACCGATTTTTTGACGGCCCGGGAAACCTGGCCGTCAAAAAATGGGACATGTCCTATTTTCGCCCGTTTACCCGGCCCCCATAGAAGTCTATGGGGCCGGATAATACACAATGAATGTGTCCCGAGTGATGGCCATGTATTCCGTCGCTCGCTCCCTCCTCACAGCACAGAGTGCATGTGAGGAGGAGGAGGAGGAGGAGGAGTTGATGCCATTCGGACGAATGGCTGTACGCTGGAGATACACTGTGTGGCAGGGCCGGGGTGTACAGCAGGTGGAAGGGGGCACTGCGCTGGCTCCCTTCCCCTGCTTGTTTTAAAAGCGCCATGGCGCCGCTAGCAGCTGCTGCGGCTGCTACTATTGTAGTGACGCCACTATAGCAGAGCAGGGTGGTATTTCCCTGCTCGGCTATGTGCTAGCCCCACTTTAGCCCCCTGAAGGAGCGGAATCCCCGTGTGTTCGTGGATTCCGCTCCTGGACAGAGCGCTTGAGGTCTCTGTCCATATCTGGGCAGTGACATCAGGGGAAACTCCTGAAGCGGAATCCCCGAACACATGGGGATTCCCCTTCAGGAGTTGCCCCTGATGTCACTATCCAGATATGCCCGGCCCGGAACGGATGCAAAACCAATGCAAACCGGCCGGGAAAAACGGCCGATTTCATCGGCCGACACTCGGGCT
Source organism: Rhinoderma darwinii (assembly GCF_050947455.1). Taxonomy (NCBI): domain Eukaryota; kingdom Metazoa; phylum Chordata; class Amphibia; order Anura; family Rhinodermatidae; genus Rhinoderma; species Rhinoderma darwinii. Next base: position 461,452,650 of record NC_134687.1, read on the forward strand.
CGGGCGGGACCCTGTCGTGTGAATAAGGCATAACAACGAAGACACACAGGTCTGCATAGGAGCAGTATAGACAAAACAGTAGAAGATTTTTAACCCCTAGCCGACATTTGACGTACGTTTACATCATAGCCGGCAAGGTTGAAGTATGGAGTGGGCTCACAGCCTCCGCCGCTCCATACTCAGCGGGTGTCAGCTGTATGTTACAGCCGACAATTTAATTCAACAGCCAGGCTTCAAAGATTACAGTGATCACTGTATTTTAACCACTTAGATGCCGCGGTCAAGAGCGACCACGGCATCCAACCGTTAGAAAGAGGGTGGTCCCCAATTACTGCACATCGCATCAACCCCCCAGCGCCGCAATGCGTTCACAGGATAAAAGTTGGTTTATAGTTAGGCCTCATGCACACGGCCACGATAGTGGGCACGGCTGGCTGCCGTTCGGATTTTCGGCCCGTAAAACATAGAGACATGTTCAATCTTTTGCTGTACAGTTCTACGGCACGGATACCTATCTGTAGCGATACGGAAAGGTGTCCGCGGCCAATAGAACTGAATGGGATTTTTTTTTTACGGGCGTGTGCATGTGGCCTAAGTCTATCCTTCTGCACTTGGGAAGCCCTGACAGAGGCAGGGCTTAATAGGAGTCTGTAAAAAAACACAAACGTACTGCAAAAACTATTGCAGTGTAATGTGCAAGCGATCTAACAATCGCTAGTTCAATTCCCCTAGGGGGACTAATAAATAAAAATTTAAGTAAAGAAAACAGATAGATAAACACACAAATTTTAAAAAAAAAAACTAAAAACATAACACCTTTTATTTTTTCCTCAAAACTAATGCAAAAAAAACACACAAAATATAAAAATAATGTTATGGGTCTCAGAATGTGGCAACACAAAAATATCTTTAACAATTTCTTTATAAAAGAAATATATATATATATATATATATATATATAGAAATTTGGTATCGTGGTAATCATTTTGACCTGCAGAATAAAGTTAACATGTCACCATAGGTTTCCATTTGCATCACCGTTGATTTCAGTTTGTCTCCGTTGTGCAAGGGTTCCATCGTTTTGACGGGATGAATAATGTAGTCGACAACGCTATTGATTCTGTCAAAACGACGGAACCCTTGCACAACGGAGACAAACTGAACCGTTGGCACCGGATCCATCACCATTGAAATCAATGGTAATGGAAACGGAAACCCAGGGTTTCAGTTTGTGACGGAAAGCTCAGACGGAACGGAGCCCTGACACAGGTGTGAACCTGGCCGTATGATGATACAACAGAGCAGCCAGAATACCCAGCAGCCTTCATGTCAGACTCAGCAGGCACAGTTTTGGGACATTTTCTAAGGCTATGTATCTTTCACAGGCAATGAACTGCAAAGCCTGAAGTTCATTGCCGGAATCGCAAGGCACGGGCAGGTAATGTAAACGTTACCCCCAGCCCTGGATTGTATAACATTATGATGACGGCATTCTATGCTATTCCCAGTTGTTCTATACTATAGCCTGATAGGTTCTATCCCATTTTATGTGGCGGCACACACAGGTGTTTTCTCAAGGAACCCATGTTGTATTACGGATGTATTCTCCTGTAGAAGTATTGCTTCTAGGACAGAACACGGAGGCACACAGAGGGATTACGACCCCATACCACTAACTGGTAGGCACTCTGGGCCGTTGTACAGGGTTGGAGCGGATGGCATGGATGTGTGCATACAGTGTGTCCTAAAGTCATCCTAATCCGCAGCTTTAGACCACCATCTAATGTGTATGGGGCCAGCCTGACGTCTGCGGTGGTCGGTGGGAAAGGCGTTTCGGCAATGTTGGATTTGACAATACAAAAACGTAGGCATCGGGAGGTCTCTATAGGGGGGGGGGTGCTTATCCCGGTCATATGGGCATTTTGGTGAATCTTAAACGCAGCATTCAGATGTGATATTTGTAAACACTTTGAAAACGATAACCGCACATTTCAGGACTGTTTTGCCCCTATTGATCTTCGGCATGGAAACCACATTAGCAGACTTTACATACAGAACAGATTTCCATAGAAGTTTAAAGAACATTCCCTAGAGCTGCCTCTGCTACAAATAACATTTTCCCCACATTTGTTTGGGGTGATCCTGATCCTCTTGACCACACACCACAGCACCGGGTTATCCCATCACGACTACTCCATTATATCTGCACTATAGGGTATATGACTGACAGAACGAGGGATCTCTTCTTCTGGTCCCAGCGGTCATACCTGCATCACTCACATATTTTTGTTGCATCCTTTCAGAGTTAACTATAGTAGGGAATGCGGGCTCCATCATTTTAGTGATTGATGGGGGCCCCTAAAACTTCTGGTTTATGCCATGTCCCCATGAGAAGGCTACTAAGCAATAGTAACTAGTCAATGAAGAAGCAATCAGGTACTGCAGACTATATACAAGTACGGCGCTTAATAATGGCGGCGGCGGCGGCGAACAATCATACATCTCTGCGGGCCAGTCACATACTCCATTACCTCCAGATATTCAAGAATATCAAATACGGAGTTCGCGTTTGACCGGCTCTGAAGCACTGCCCTGAGCTTCGTGTCCAGCTCCTGCCTCACGGAATCCCCGTCCTTGCCCCGGACCCGGTTTGCACGCTTTCCCGTGGGCGCAGCCATGTTCACTCACGTGTAGGAAGCGGACGCTGTTCTGACGCGCATGCGTAGACGGCAGGCCGCGTGGCGGAGGAGAAGCTGTAATGTGGGAGACAGTCACCTGTGGTCTTGAAGGCTGTCGGCTCTGGAGATATGAGAGATCACTTGAGATCACGGGAGCAAACAGAGAGACAGCATTAAAAAACACTCCAGTCATGGCTGATAACAGGGAGCAACCAGGCAGACCCCTTTAATAAAGAGTATCTATAAGATGCTCAGCGTAGTGAATGGCGTGTTTCATTTGGTGTCATTTTGTAAATGCTTTTTTTCTGGGTTTTTGAAGTCCTATAGAGAAGCCTATGGGAAAAACCCCTGAAAAAAATGCGACACCCACAGTAAACGCCACGGACCACAAAATTGCTTCAGAAACGAAACATACCAAAATGCAGTTGTGTGAAGTGTATTTGAAATTTTGCTGTAGACTTAGGCCTCATGCACACAACCGTGTGTGAACCGCAAAAACACACCAAAATAGGACATGCAGTGAGTTTCACGCAACAGAAACACGATAGGCCTGTGTGTTGTGCGTTGTTTTCACGCACAGCACACGGACGTATACAATGTTCGTGTGAATAAGGGTAGGAACACACACAGCGTGTTCAGTGCGGATACGCTGCGTCAAGCTGCACAGTTCATCCGCCCTGAATGCGTTTTTCCTTGCTGGGGAAGCAGAGCCTGAAAAATAAAACACGTTCATACTTTCCCCTCTCTTCTGTGCCCAGTCCGGCCTCCTGGGATGACGTTACACGCCATGTGACCGCTGCAGCGGTCACATGGGATGAAATGTCATATCAGGAAGCCGGACTGGAGAAGAAGCGGTGAACTAGGGGTAAGTATAACTTTATTTTTTCTTGCGATTTTTGCAACTGTGATTTTGCCGCAAATGTCGCAACACACCCCACTTTGTTGCAGGTTTAAGCACCCCATTTAATTCAATGGGGAAAACCCACAATACAAGAGCAGCTATTACGCATCATTAATTGACATTCTGCGACTGATAAAACTGCACCGCAGGTCAATTTATGTGCGTTTTTTTCCGGCTGCTTTTTTCCACTGTTTGGGGATGAGATTTGTTGAAATCTCACCCACACGGCTGCTACTGTAAAACGCTGCAGATTTTCCGCAATTAAATCCCTTGCGGCACATCTGCAGTGTTTATGCCTAGTGTGTTCCTACCCTGAGGGTATGTTCACACGCAGTGAGCAAAAACGTCTCAAAATATGGAGCTGTTTTCAAGAGAAAACAGCTCCTGATTTTCAGACGATTTTTGTGCCACTCGCGATTTTCGCTGCGTTTCTCGCGGACGTAATTGGAGCTGTTTTTCAATGGAGTCAATGAAAAACAGCTCCAAAAACGTCCCAAGAAGTGCCCTGCACTTCTTTGACGCGGGCGTATTTTTATGTGCTGTCTTTTGACAGCGACGCGTAAAATTACACCTCGTCTGAACAGAACATCGTAAAACCCATTGCAAGCAATGGGCAGATGTTTGCAGACGTAATGGAGCCGTCTATTCAGGCGTAGTTCGAGGCGTAAAACGCCTGAGTTACGTCTGAAAATCGGTCGTGTGCACATACCCTAAAAGTGTTTTTGGGGCATTATTCAAAAACCTAGGTCATGTGTTAATTGCTACGCTTCCAGGCCAGGAGGCACCACGTGTGTACAACAAGTGTCATGGCTGTGACCACGTGAGGCTCCTTGACCTTTTGAGCCACAACACATATGACATAATTTACAAAAGGATTACAGATATACTTTAAAGAAGCACTCAAGCAAACCCCTCACAATTGAATGCTATGGCAGAGCAGGAAACTATTTGCTCCCTGCCATTCACTCGTTGCTGACCCTTTGGCCGGGGATTCCGCTCCTGGAGCAGCGCCTGTATATGCACAGTGACGTCATGGGCAACTCCTGGAGCGGAATCCACGGCCAGAGCATTGCCAACCCTCTGCCCGGAGATTCCGCTCGTGGAGGAGCCCCTGTGATCACTATCCATATATGGATAGTGATGTCAGGGGCTTCTCCAGGAGCGTAATACCCGAGGGAGTAATACCCCAGGGAGTAGCCAACGCTCTGACCAGTTATTCCGCTCCTAGAGGGAGCCCCTAATAACCCTGTCCATACATGGATATGTGCAGCACTATCTACAAGGGTGTGTGTGTGGCACTATCTACAACAGTGTGTGTGTGTGTGTGTGTGTGTGTGTGTGTGTGTGTGTGTGTGTCACTATCTACAAGGGGCTGTATGTGGCACCATCTACAGGGTGTGTGTGTGACACCTTTTACGGGGGGCCGTGTGGCACCATCTATAGTGCACTGTGGCACCATCTACAGAGGGCACTGTGGCATTATCTACAGGAGGTGTGTGGCACTATCTAGAGGTCACCATGGCACTATCTACAGAGGGCACTGTTGCATTATATACAGGGAGAACTGTGGCGTTATCTACAGGGGGTGTGTGGCACTATCTACAGAGGGCACTGTGGCATTATCTACAGGGGTGGCATTATCTACAGAGGGCACTGTAGCACCATCTACATTGGATAGTGTGGCATTATCTACAGGTAGTGTGGCACTATCTACAGAGGGCACTGTGACATTATCTAAAAAGGGGTGTGTGGCACGATCTACAGTGGGCACTGTGGCACTATCTAAAAAGGGGTTGTGGCATTATCTACAGAGGGCACTATGGCATTATCTGCAGGGGTGGCATAATCTACAGAGGGCACTGTGGCATTATCTACAAAGGGCACTGTTGCAGCATCTACAGGGGGCTCTGTGGCTTTATCTTCAAGGGGCTAGTGTGGCTCTATCTACAGGAGGTGTGTGGCACTATTTACAGAGGGCATTGTGGCAATATCTACAGGAAGCAGTGTGTGGCACTATCTACTAAGGGCAGTATGAAGCACCATCTACAAGGGGCACTGAGTGTGGTACTATCTACGCTGGTTTTTATGCTACCAGTAGTGGTCAGCACATATCACATAGCCCCAGTGATAAAGTGAGACATCACCTGACTGTAAACAACCGGATAACCAGAGAGAGATACCGGCCACCATAGTAGTTGTCAGCCAGACCAGTGCAGACATTTTTGATCGATTATTTGGATGCAGAAATTCTGGGAAGAACGCAGTGCCCCATTAGCCACACCCACCAGATAAGCCACACCCTAAGTATCCCTGGAAAAAAAAAATTCATTCGTTGGCAACTATGCTCTCATAGACTCGCATTGAGAAACTAACTGCTGTAGACGCTGTAGGATTAGGGTCAGAATGGAGATCACATGACTACACTGCCACCCAGAACAGAGTGGCTACCTGTAATATAAAGTATCTGGTAAGCCAATACACCTCTACATTTCACTTCATCACATTTTCAAACGGGGAGGACAGGGGAAAAAAATATTTTTTTAACTAATAAAGGGCAAGCAGGAGAATTGTTGGAGAGATAAGTAAAAAGTGAATTTATTATATAAAAAAAACGACCAGTTAGGATCCCCCCAGTACAAGTATATGGTCCGCATCACTTTGGCACTATTTCACTTAATGGAAAAACCCCTATATTACTTGATTTTGCACTTTTCGTATATTTCGTACATTTTAGAGCGGATCGGTCATCAGAATATGGTGAACTTATACAAAATGGCACCAAAAATACAAAATAATTTATTTAGTCGTATATAATATGTATTAGTAGATTGGCGATATAAACAGGGAAAGAAATATATATTGGTAACCCCAATGCATTTACATAATCTGTACCAGGTATTTGCTTTGCTTTTGCGTGGTTTTGATTCTCGTGTGTTCTGGTCTGGAAATATCAAAATAGGGAAAATGGTCTCTTCTGGCCAGTTCCTATGTACCCACCTTGCGCCTAATGACGACTTGTCCACATTTGCAAGATCTGATCCAGGTGCCAACATAGGGCTGTTTTTCATTTAAATGCATTATCATACACCATGTCCACATCAGGTATGTTATCAATTATATTGGTTTTCATGAACTGTTCAGCTCCGATTCTAAACGAGACCTGAAATCTTGTCCCCGCTTGGCGATATTATTGATTGACATTATCTTAGTATTATTTTTCTACAACTTTTTTTTATGTCAGTTGTAATAGTAGGGACATTTATTTAGCCTTTTAGAATAGTTCTCCACCACAATAAATCTCGCTAGTATCGCACTCACGCAATTGTGTTAGAACAGTGTGATGTTGTACAATATCACAACTCATGTATTCTAATGGGGGTCCCATGAAGATACTTTTGTGAAAATCACATTTAACATTTTGATTTCTTCACCTTCTCAAAAGCTGTGCCCCTAAATAGCATGTCAGATCTCTTACAATTTTGCACAATACAGTATATGATTCCTCATAACATTACAATGTACTTATTGTATCTCATTTTTTAGTGCAATCTGGTGGGGTTGCATTGCAACAAATTGTGAAATAAGTTGCCAGGTAGCCCCAGGCTTATGATCACTGCCTATTATTATCTTCTGAGTGTTTTATCGTTCCTTCATATATCTGTCGGTTAATAACAGCGAGTCTTCACTGTAATTTATAGCCTTTTTTTTTTTTAAATAATATATATATTAAACAGCATTGAACAGACATGTCAGGATAGCTGACAGGTCCTATTTACAGGGAACCTGTCAGATGGTCTGAAGCCTCAAATCTGCTGACAGTGACAAAGGGGAGGGGAGGTAGATCGCAAATGCCACTAAGGCGGTAGTTGATGTGCAAGTACTCCTGTACTGCACGCTACTAGCTCCGCCCCTCTGCTCTGAGTGACGACTCTAGCGGTCTTCTGATTGGCCGCTAGAGCGTTACTCAGAGCAGAGAGTGGCACCTGTGACAGCCACGCCAGGGGAATCAAACATCGGTTTCTCAGTCATGCAACTTGCATGACCGAGAAAAAAAACGCTATGTTTAAAATGTCTTCCCCCTCACCTTTATCGCTCTGTCAGCAGTTTTGAGGCCTCAAAACTGCTGATATAGGTTCCCTTTAAGATGAATCAATGGAAAAATTTAAGTTTCTGTATAAAAGGTCAAATTAAACTTATTAGTTACGTTTTCTTCAGGGAATTAATTCCATTTTATGCAGGAAAAAACAATGAAAAATTATTTGCAAGCTGGAATAGCCATATTCAATATTTTACAATTCTTCCCACTTCTAATATATTAGTAGAGGTCTCTTCCCTGAAATGTCAATTTCTCCTGCCATTTATCTAGTTTGCAGTAGTTCCTTTTTCTGGAACTTGTAAAGATTATCACTGCAACAGCTCAACTTTCTCCATAACATGAAAGGTCTGATGGAGGATTTCCAATTGAAAGCTATAGAGTTGCTGTGTCAGACCGCTCTAGTTAGGGGGGAAAGACCGAAACAGCTCCAGAAGTGTTTGATAGAAGTCCAGAACTATGTCACTGCCAGGAGGGTAAGTTTCCTGATATTATGTTTGTGTTTGACACCACACCTTTTACTTAACTTTGTTGTCTCGAGTCTCTGGAGAATAAGGGTATGTTCACACGGCTGTAAACACCTGAAAAACGGCCGAAAAATTGGAAGCAGAACGCCTCCAAACAGCTGCCTATTGATTTCAATGGGAAAACGGCGTTCTGTTCCGACGGAGTGTTTTTCGTAGCTTTTTTTTTTAACGCGTAAAAAACGGCCACGAAAAAGAAGTGCAGGTCACTTCTTGGGACGTTCTAGAGAAAAAAGCTCCAAAAACGGCTGTAAAAAACGCTGCGAAAATCGCGAGTGGCTTCAAAGACGTCTGAAAATCAGGAGCTGTTTTCCCTTGAAAACAGCTCCGTATTTTGAGACGTTTTTAGTCTAGTGTGTGAACATACCCTAAATGGTTCACTTATGTTATACCTGGTATGTCGTGGCTTGCCAAAGATGTGATTACGAAGTTTCAGCATCTGTATAGAGATAAGTCATTGATCACAAGGATTAAAAAACATACATTTCTTATTAACATGACAAGAACAAACCTATATAATAATGAGTGCACCATCTTACGGTTTGTTCATTTTGGAACGACTTTTCCTAAAATGTATTTTAAGAAACATCTGTCTGAGTATACATAATGACTCATCATTCTCATGTATGGCTACATAAAGACTATTCCCCCCAAATATAAAATCATTTAAAAAACGTACCTGTCAAGGAAGAACAAGATTTTGGGGTGCTGCCGAGCGCGGCAATATATAGTTTTACATTTAGTAGCTTGCTGCTCTTTATTATTAATGAAAGGGGTCTTCCTACCATTAGAAGTGAAGGATTATTGCTAGGATATACCAACTACAGGGACCCCTACCATCTTCAGAATGAAGGAACCGCAGTGCTAGTTCAAACGTTGCAGCTTTTTCACAGTTATTCCCTGCACATCGATGCTCCCAACCACTCACTTTGCAGGGAACTGCGATATAGTCACTTGAATGGGGATGAGCTACAAATAACCTGCACAGCGGGTGTTAGGGATCGCCACTGTGGAAGAAAAAAGCCAATGGGACCTCAGACGTCTTGGGGCGTTTTTGGAGCTGTTTTTCATAGACTATTGAAAAAAGCTCCAAAAAACGGCCGTAAAAAACGCGAGTGGCTTCAAAAACGTCTGAAAATCAGGAGCTGTTTTCCCTTGAAAACAGCTCCGTATTTTGAGACGTTTTTAGTCTAGCGTGTGAACATGCCATTAAACAGCAAATGTAAAACGATCTATTTCCCAGGACCCCTTCTGTCCTTTGCTCCCCTCAGATAGGTCAGCATTGATCACCTGACAGATCTTCTTTGAACATATACATTTGAATTGTCTGTTGTTCGCATTAAGAATACATTGTGACAAATGGTGAGGTTTATAAAAAATGTACAGTTTATTACACTGGCAATGTGCTATGCATCACACACTATGGATCTACAGCACGTACAAATGTATTTTCATTGTATATGTACATTTTGAACAAAGTATGGTTCAATGAGACCAAGGTTTTAACCATTTTACTGCCAAGGGACGTATAATTTAATGCCGACATATCCAGCAGTAAAAGGGTGGTCATATTTTAAATTATTGACATATATATATAGAGATATAAAACATAATAAACACATTTGAACTTTGAAAAGAAAAAAACAGACAAGCATCAACAGATCCCAGACACTCATGCACATAGAAATAAAATGGTGAGAACGGGACATCTCCCCTTCAGACATACACAATATATTTCATTCAAGTTTCTTCTCCGTTCTGCTGAAGGAACTGCATTCGTACTAATCTCTTTCATGTAGTAAGAACTTCATCTGACTATAAAGTGGCACGGTAAACTTGGGAAATGTAGGTGCTTACACTGCGGAAGAATGAACACAAACTCTGCCAAAAGTGAATGCAACAATATGCTGTCTAAAAGTGATAGCATAACTACGCACTTACAACAAATAACACTACACGATACCTTATAGTCTAATCGAACAAGTACAGACATCGACTTCCTACATGACACATTAAATATGTGCAAACATAACAGATCAGGCTTCTAATGTAAACCACGAACAGGGAATATCGGTGGTTTGGAAATGCATGATGCTAAACATTATCTATACATTCAGCAAAATGCCTGAAAATGCTTTCAGTACAGGTAACAGACACCATGTAAGGCCTTATGGGTTTAGTTGAACAGCAGGAAGACAAAGAATGTGATATGCACAGCAACCCAGGTATGAATATGTTTCTTACAAAAGACGTGGGAAGCCTCTACGCTGGTTCATATTTTGCTGAACTGTCTAGTACCGTCACTCTTCCAGTGAATGTCCACCTTTTATCATAGACTTAAGTAATAAAATGCACGCTGTCTACAGACGCCATTTAGGAGAGCTTAGTGCATACAGCTCCCCATTGAACTCAATAATAAATCTATATGCAGTAAGCTGTAAAGCTCCCCTAGTGGTGGCTACTTGCAGACAAAATTGTATTATTTAAAGGGGTTGTCCAGTCATAAGAAATTGATGGCCTATCCTCAGGTTGGACCATTAATATCTGATCGGTGGGGGTCCGACTACCGGCACCCCCGCCGATCAGCTGTTTTAAAGGGGCCGCGGCGCTTGTACGAGTGCTGCTTCACCTTTATTCCTTATCTACACGCACTGTGACTCGCCGACACACTTGTAGTAGCGGTTTACAGTATTACTGCCTTCTCCCATTTATATGAATGGGAGAAGGCCGTAATACTGTGAACCGCTGCTACAAGTGTATCAGCAATTCACAGTATGAGCAGATAACGAAAGAAAAGAAAGCAGCGCTGGTACGAGCGGCACGGCCCCTTCAAAACAGTTAATCGGTGAGGGTGCCGGTAGCCAGACCCCAACCGATCAGATATTAATAGCCTATTGTGGATATAGGCCATCAATTTCTTATGATTGGACAACCCCTTTAACTCTATGGCTAAATAGGGCATTTGGAGCTCTGTGTCAGAAAATTAGGAGCTCCATCCCCTATGAAGTTATATTATTAAAATAATCAGTTAAGAATTTTTGGACCCAAAAACAAAATTGTGTTAAAAAATGGACATCACTTTAAAGTTGTGAAGTGGAGCAACTTGTAAAGCTAACCATACGTGTTCAAATGTCTCATTGACAATGGCTGTCTGTGACACATCTGCCATTCTTGTGCGGCCAGCACTGGCGATTCTTCTCTTATCTATGTGAAAAGAGAAGGATCTTTTACAAATCTCTTTTGAACGATTAGGAGTGCTTCAGTTCTGCTCATTAGCGCCCCCTACACAGCTCTTATCAGCCTGATTGTCGGATCAGGCTGAAATATCAGACCGTCTGTGGCCTACTTTAGTTACATTAAACCATGAAGGTTTATTGGTAAGATCAGATATTCCAAAAAGTGCACAAGTTGATTATTTAAGAAAGAAAACAACAACACAAACATGGAAATACAAGAAACAAACAAAATATTCAATTATATACAAATAAAATTGAACTAAATGGAGAATAAAAAGTGCAAAATAACAAAAAGGTAACATGAGGATTTCTGCTGTAAATCTGCATACAGCACTTTAGTGGGATTTCACACAATTTCATCATCATACCGGAGCAGCTAATTCTCTGCACAATGTACTACAATGTCTTTTACCAGGCAGAGACTCTGGCAATGCAGCTGGATTCAGGTCACTTTTAACTGCTTTCAGTGAAGTTCCACAAAGGGTCGGTCACGTCCCACTAAGGAGCATTAAATGTGAAGAATGAAATATATCCTCCTACAAGAAAGCGCAATACAATCGGCTGCTTAAAGCTTTACCTGCCTCCCAACTGTCATGGATTGTGGACAAGCGTTCTGAGATGGCAATGTTGATTCTTGAATTGAATTCTTTGTTCCATTTCTTGTATCTTCCCTTTTTTTTTTTTTTTAACTAAAATGTTAAACTTAGAACCCGGAAAGAAATATCCCAGCACTGCATTACTTATAAGGCTAACAAAATAAACTGCAAACTTGTTGGGATCCTTTGACTAAAGTCAATGCACTAAGATCCTTCCGAGATTCGAAAATTGCTTTATGCAAAATGAACAACGAAGCACGAAAAATGCCAATATGGTATCTAAAAAAGCAAAATGCTATAGAATCCATTACATTCTTTTTCATCTGAGAACCATCTTGCATCCCCTGTCACGTTTTCTAGTTTATCACGTCTTTTGTGGGTGGAGCAGGAATGGCATAGCTTTTTCTTCAAATCCCTTTTCTTCATTTTTTCACATTTTCTAAACAATTAACATCAACAGATGAAAAACATTTTCCCGGATATAAAAAAGACACAATACATTTAGAAGCCAATGAGAGGTGTTAAAGAGGCTCTGTCACATTATAAGTGGCCTATCTCCTACATAATGTGATCGGCGCTGTAATGTAGATGACAGCAGTGTTTTTTATTTAGAAAAACAATAATTTTTGACGTGATGTGGAGAGAAGTGTATGACGCTGACCAATCAGCGTCATACACTTCTCTCCATTCATTTACACAGCACGTAGCGATTATAGCTATATCACTATGTGCAGCCACATAAACACACTATAACGTTACTGCAGTGTCCTGACAATGAATATACATTACCTCCAGCCAGGACGTGTTGTGTATTCAGAATCCTGACCACTTCTATAGCGTCTCTGTGATTTACAGCATAACAGGCGTAGTTTCGCGAGATTAAGCTGTAAACTGTCATTCACAGCAAGATCTCGCTGTGCTGTGTTGTAAATCACAGAGACGCTACAGAAGTGGTCAGGAAAATTAATACACGTCACGTCCTGGCTGGAGGTAATGTATATTCATTGTCATGACACATGAGTAGCGTTATAGTGTGTTTATGTGACTGCACAAAGCGATATATATTTATCGCTAGTGCTGTATAAATGAATGGAGAGAAGTGTATGATGCTGATTGGTCACTGCTTGGTCAGCGTCATACACTTCTCTCCACAACGCCCACTTGGTCAATAGTAAAACACGCCCAGTTGTCCATTAAGAAAGTAATTAGCATAAAGCTAATATAGGTCATAACTCCTTCAAAAATGATTGTTTTTCTAAATAAAAAACACTGCTGTGATCTACATTACAGCGCAGATCACATCATGTACAATATAGGGCACTTATAATGTGGGGACAGAGCCTCTTTAAGTATGAGGGTTTCTATGAGAAATCATTTGAAGGTGCACACTCTTGAACTTTTCTTCATTCCTCCTGGTTTCTCAGCTAGGTTTAGTGGGAGTTTTGAGGCGGACAGTAGATCCTCTAACTTGGAGCTTTGCCTGCTGATTTTGCGCATCTGCATTGGTTGATGTTGGCGCTAGGCTCTGATTGGATGAGGTTTGAAGCTGTGGTGATGCCGCTGCCTGCTGTTGCTGCTGGAGCATTTTCTGCTGCACCACTTGGGCTGTTGTTGAACCAGCTGGTAATACTTGTACCTGCTGTTGACCCGCTGCTGTCGCCTGGGTTAGTGTAACAGTCTGTGACAGGACCTAAAATAATGATGATTATATGACAGTAATGAAAATAGGTTGTATTCATTTCTTTGTATATCATTTTGTCATATAAATAAGAACACATAGAAAATAAGCCGTGTGAACATACCCTAATTATGTTTACACAGAGTTCTTTGCAGGCAGAAAAATCTGCCTCAAAATTCCTTCAGGAATTTTGAGGCAGATTTTGACCTAACTGCACTTCCTTTGCCGCGTTTTTTGCGGCGTTGTTCGGCCACGGGCTTAAAACGCTTTCTCTGCCTCCAATTGATTTCAATGAGAGATCAGAGATGGAAACGTGGGAAGAAAGAGTATGTCTCTTCTTTTTCCCGCAAGCGTTTTTTTCCACTCACAGGAAATAATGCCTCCACCTTACAGTGAAATCAACGTTTTTTGGCGCGGTTTCCGACGTGGCTTCCACTTTAAAAACAGCGCCAAAAAACTCTGTGTGAACTAGCCCTAAGGGGGAATTTATCAACTTTTCTACACCAGTGTGGAAAAGTTGCAAATCGCTAAAAATTAGCAAAGAATTTAGATTCTTGGGCCATTACCGCAGCTTTTCCCACTATTTTTTTTAAATTAGCGGGGCTTAGTGGAAGGGGGCTCGGTCACCGCAGCTTGACGTATTTACTATAAATTTATCCCAGAAACTGGTGGAAACTTTAGTGGAAATACATGCCAGCTCTGGGCTGGCATAGATTTCACTTAGTGAGGCACAAATAGCCAAAGATATGACATATGTAATTGTTTCCTATGAAACATCTTAATATATTCGTCCTATACTGTATGTAACAATGATTACTCAGACATTTTGCGTCACATTTATTAAGCGCTTTACACCAGATTTCTGGCATAGAAAAGTCGCAATTTGCATGAAAAACTGAGTGTTTGTGCAAAATTGTTGTGTCGGACCCCCACCGATCATATACTGATCTGGTGGATAGGTCATCAGTTGTCTGGTCGTAGAAAACCCCTTTAACTGAGTTTAAAATAATTGGATTTAATATTACATTTACATTGCTTAAAAAAAACTATTAGGGTGCAGCCACATGTGGTGTAATTTTCCACAGTGGAAAAAACCACTGCGGAAATTGACACCATGTATTCCTATGGGTGGAAACAAAATCTGCAACACATTCATGGCTTAAATATCTGTGCGGAAATACTTTCTGCAGAGCTTTCTGTGTGTGTGTGACAGATTTTGGACGTGGAATTTCATCATAGACTTCAACGCTATGTGACATTCTACTCGCAGCAAATTTGCCACAAAATCTGCAAAAGTAATTCCGGTGCTGAATTTGTTGCAGAATTCATGTTACATATTTTGTGGGCATATTTTTACACCACTTGTGACTGCACCCTAATCTGGTTCAGCACTACCAATGAAGGTAGATGTCCATGTGTAAAAAGACTTCTGTAACTATGTACTTCATTCTACAAAACACCACAGAATTTTAGGAGTTCCTTGATATGGGGTCATACAACTAATGCTGAAATGGGAAAAGATCATTCATGACACATATGGCTAAATTGCCATTCATGCCTGCATGTAGGAAGGCCGCAGTTCCATGTACCTGAATCTGAGCCTGTACTTGCTGAGCTCCAGGAGACTTCTGAGTCTGGGTGATTGGAGTGGGGAGGAACTGTGTTTTAATGGCCGGCTGAGTGGCATAGGTCATCTTCTGCTGTTGGGCCTGTTGCTGTGCCTGGACGGAGACTTGTGCGATCTGCTAAAAAGTACAAACCAGTTAAGGTTTTTTAATATTTACTTGAAGATAGTATAAACAGGCAGAAACTGCAGCAAATTTACGACAGTGTCGCACACTGTATGATAAGTTTGGGGCATCTTGTTAGACAAGTTAGACACTTTTCTCTACCTTACACAACCTCTTGGCTGGCGTAACATCATTATTTGGTGGCAAAAAAATGGCGCATGCCACTAATAAAACTGGCACATTTTTTGACTTCTCTTAGTAACGTCCCTTTTTTTTAAACACTTCAAAACTGTTGAGAAAAGTGCAAAAAAACATAATAAATAGGGCACACTACATGTACGCTAGTTTTTTGGCGCAATTTTTGCCAGAATTCTGGCAAATTTTGCTTAGTAAATCTCCCCCACGGTTACTGATGTGTCTCTAAGACATGAGATAACTTGCATTTTGCAGGAACTTAAGTATAGCCAATATGCTATTGTTCAACCATGCTTCTAATGTGCAATAAGATCCATTATTTAACCCATCAGCGCAAACGGGCATACCATTATTTCCTAATTGTGGCCTATTGAATGGTCTCAGTCGATGGCATGGGTAAAGGAGCTGAGCCTGCGTCATCCGTAGTGGGTGCCAGCTGTAATATACAGCCAACAGCCCGCTGTAATGGCTGGTATGGAAGGCAGTTTAAACCCTTAAATGCTGTCGTCAATGGCGACCGTGGCATCTAAGTGGCTACAGAGGGAGGGGGCTCCCTCTGTTGATCCCTCAGTGGGACCCCCCTGATCAGCTCAGTATCAGTAAAAGCAGTTGCTGGAGAGGAGATGTTCAAAGTTAACAACCCCCATAATTTAGTGAGTTATCACAGTGCACAAACAGAATTGGAAAATGACAAATCAGCTCTGCTACATTTGTAACTGACCTAATTAGGTCTCATGATGGCCAAAAAAGCAAACCCTGCTAAATTTGAACTACTCTGACATAACTGGTCATACTCCGGTACAGATCAATGTAACTAATTCTGTACATCAAGGCTGCACACGTTCTAGTAATGGCTTTGATTTCCCTTTAATTGCTTCAATAGCATTGTTGACAATAGCATTAAATGCTGATTATTCTTTAACCTGCAGTCATATAGAAAACCGCACATAGCATTTACAGTACACTGTGTCTAATCTGCTCATCTAGGGAGATGAACTCCGCTCTGCTGTATTTGTATATGAGGTGAAAGCAGGATATTTAACAGCTATAATGTAGAAGGATGATCAGAGAAGAAGTTATGTATTTCATAGCTCGCCTGCTACATTTTAACTGTGGGGTCCAATGTTCCTTCCATAATAAAATATAATCAATTTTGCATCCAAAACTGAAAATGTTATTACCTTCTGCTGCTGCACAGTGGCCTGTCCTGAAGATGCGCCGGACTGCAAGGCTTTTTGTTGTTGCTGCTTTAATTTCAGAAGCTGCTGTACATTCAAGGGCTGAGCAACCACAGTCTGCCCACCTAGAGGACAAATTACTGAAGGTCAGGAACTGCCTTGCTTACATTATTTCTGCATTTCTTAAATAGCAATTCATATTGTGTAAGGTTGAAATATGTTAAGAGTAACTGTGAAAACAATTTCCCCTTTCCAGTTCATTATTTTTATTAAATAGGTTCCCACAGTTAAAGGGGTTGTCCACTACCGGACAACTGATGACCTACCGGATGACCGGATAGGACATCAGTATATCATCGGTGCAGGTCCGTCACCTGGACCCCGCACGATCAGCTGCTCCGTCTGTCAGCAGGTATCGGATGTCATTGCACAGTATGCAATGTACGGAGCCGGAAGCAGTTGGCTCCGTACATTGCATAGCGGCCGTGCTGCCAAACAGTACTGCTGGAGCCATCTACTTCCGGCATGAACGTCCGGTGCCCGGAGGTAGCAGGAGCAACTGATCGGTGCTGGGTCCAGGTGTCAGACCCCGATCGATCATATACTGATGACCTATCCGGTGGATAGGTCATCAGTTATCCGGTAGTGGACAATCCCTTAAAAGGAACTTTCCAAGCTTATGAAAAACACAGAAACGTACCTATATGTTAGAAGTAGTTATTTTGCATTTTTATTATGTTGTGCAGTATTGTTGTTTTCATTTTGTTAGGGTTTGCTGTGGGTGGGATCATCATATAAAGAACTACAGTTCCCATTATTCCTTTCCTCTCTCACAGACATTGTCTATATATTGTCTCTATTACAAGGTATAAGGTATTTACTCACTCTGCTACGGAGACACAGCTCTGCACTCTGCTGCCCAGCATGTGAAATACAATCCCTCCAGAGTGTAACACCCATCAGGATCACTCACCTCCTGACGGCTGCAGTCATGGATCCGTGAGCGCTGGCCTGCATCTCCTCCTCAGGAGGCGCCAGCGCTCACTTCCGCTTCTCTCTGCTGTGTCCCGTAGGGTGCGCGCGCACGCTCGTGCCCGGTCTTAATGGGCCAGCGCACGTACCTGACTTTGTTACCAAATTAGCCCATGTGCACCCTGGACTATAAGAAGGGCCCTGCCTCTTCCTACATTTCCCGAGTGTTATTGTCGTTTACCTATGTTTGTCTCTGCAAATGGTTCCTTAAGTGTTTCCCAGTTCCCAGTGTTCCCGTTCCTGCTTCCTGTGCTATCTTGGTTCAAGTGCTGTTTAGAGTTGGGAGTCGTGTTGTGCTGTGTACTACGCCTTCCTGGTTACACCACGCCTGGTGTCTGCCTGCTGCCAAGGTCCCATCCGAGCCTCTTCGCTACTGTCTGAAGTTACCACAGGTACACCTATCCAGACTATTGACTTTGACTTGTACCCTGTTGGCCAGCTGCTATACCATCAAGGCGGTACGGCCCAGTGGGTCCACGCACCCAACGTGACACAGAGACATGGAGGGAGAAAGGAGAGCAGGGAGCAGTCGAGACAAGAGGTATGTGATGTATGACATCTTGTACTTAAGGGAGGGGAGATAACCATGTGTTCATTGTATAGAATGCCACACAGGCAGGAGCTTAACACCAGGAGCATAGTTGTGTGACTACATGTGAGACTGGTACATAGAGGCATTTCAGCTACAGACAGTACATTAGTAAGTGACAAATCTTACGGCAGTTAAACCATCTACACATAATTTATAAAGACTAGAAAACCCCTTTAATTGGGTGATTCTGTAAATAATTGATATTCACAACCTGCTTTCTTATAAACGTACATTAAAAAAACCATTAGAAAAAAAGGTTTTAGGTTATTGAATAGTGTACTAACTGATGCTAATAACAGAGGCTGTTTTTGCACAGAATGCTTCAATATGTGTATACATTTGAACTTAAAAATGAATTTATACATTTTATTATAAGCTGGGATTATCACAGAACCAGGACAGATTTATGACCACTAGAGATGAACAATGATGGCTCCCATAGAATGACTGAAAGCAGAGATCTTGAAAACCATAAGGAATTGGTATCAAAAATATTCTGCAAAATTGTATGACTTTACATGAATAATAATAACATGACAATGAATAATAAAAGTTTGCTGACACCTTTAAATCTATTTATTAAATAATTGGTAACAGTTGAAATATGTATGTTGCAGCTGACACAAGAGACACAGAAAAATAAGTGATAACTACATAACATACCTGTAGCTTTCTGGGGTTGGCCAATAGCAACACTGATTCCTGCCACTGTAACAGGTAGCGTGGTCACTCCTGTGGATGACACAACAGCGGACACCACTGGAGGCTTTGCTAGTGCCACTTGTGCAGTTTGTCCTGGTTGGCCCTGGATTTGCCCCTGGGCCTGAAGCTAAAGAAGTAAAATTAAATTAACTATTTCTTAAAAACATATAATTCTTCAAAAATAGAAGTTAGAAATAAATTACTTAGCGCTCAGTCAATTAAAAACATAAAACTAAATAGATATAATACAAACATTAATTGCCATCACTTATAACGGACATATGGCATATCATACACAAAGAGTGCTCGGCTGCTATGTAAGATATAGAAACTATATGTGTTTCAGTAATTCCCCATAGACTTCAATGAAGACTGCCATATACATGTGGAGCAATTATAGATTCTTTCCTGCCCTTTTGCCCTGGGTCTATAGGAGTTACAAGGGACACATTCTCCCAATTGATGAGATCCCAGCAGTGGAACCCTCAAGGATCAAACAATTCTGGAATCATGTATGGATATCATATGGATCTACCATAAATGTCAAACATCAGAATTTTTCTGTAAACTAAATTCTAAAAATCTCCAACACTCATTGAGATATATCTCAGGAAAACATAAGCACCAGTGTTGTACAGGTACAGAAAATGAATGACAACGAAGGTTTACACGTACCAGACGAGCCACATGAAGATTAGTAACTGCTCCCGTGAGAACGGCTCCAGTTCTTGGGGCAGTGACTGCAGTGAGCTGCTGAGCCTGTTGCTGTGGCGGTGTTGGCTGTGGTTGTTGCTGCCCCTGTGCTGGTGCAGCCTGCGGAGCTCCTTGTAGTGGCGGTTGCTGCTGTTGTTGAGATACTGCCTGGGATGTCTGTTGTGGAAGCTGCATTTTCTGTTTCTGCAATTTAAGTAGTTGTTCTTTAATCCAATAAAAGGATATTTAAGGGTATTCAAGAACCACTAATGACTTGCTTGAAAAATAAAAAAAACAAAACTGTAGCCAGCCTACCTGTGATAATTTGCCCACAGCTTTTATTTGCCCTTGGGACTGTGCCTGAGCCTGTATCTGGGGAACCTGTACTTGGCCAGCCTGCTGTTGTCGAAGAAGCTGGAACTGGGCTGGAGTGATGGCTTTACTGGCAAGCTGAATCCCAGTGGTAGAAGCTGGAAAGGAGATTGACATAGAAAATGACACAAAAAAACCCCAAAGAACCCCAGGTTGAGACACACATTAAACTTATTAAAAGTAATACCTGTGGTGACCTGAGTAACGATTGACCTGGCCTGTGTCTGGATAGGAGCAATGCTGCTGCACACCACCGTTCCGGCAGTCACCGGCGTCACTGCTCGTACACCTTGATTTGTTGCTATAGTGACCATCTCTGCAGGTGTTGCTGAAGTTGCTACTGCTCTTTGCTGGGCATGGACAACCTGTGCTGCGCCACCAGAAGCCTAATTTAATTTTAATGAAATCAGTCAAAACTTAAAAGCTTAGCCCTAAGGAAAACTGAATTGCTGGGTAGCAAATTCCCATTTCACAATGTAGAACTAGACTGACGTGAAGATCCTCAACAGATTTTGAAGCAAGTTTATCTCTACTATTATATTTTCTGGCTTTTAAAATAAAGTCTAATTAAGTCACTTCCAGACTATTGTTACAAAGAACCAAAGCTTAGTTGGGAATGTTTCTCCAGTGTCTACTTTGTGAAATATTACATTTACTTACTGTAAGTGTCCCTGGTATAACAGGGGATGCCAGCCTCTTATTGATTGGTTGGAAGGTGGCAGAGGGGACGCCCGCAACAGTATTTACAATGACATTTCCACTAACAGCAGCTGTTAATAAGATACCATGTATTAGAGAATGAAGAGACATATCTTGAAATCATACTGAGACAAATGGGTAATGGTTTGTTTAACGGGGTATTCCCAACTGTTAACGTTATGTTATATAGCTGGGATATGCCACAACACAATGATCGGTGGGGGTCTAATCTCTGAGAATAAAGAGACAAAAAAATTGAAGTTGACGGGCCGCATTACTTTCAAATTTGAAACAATACAAAATTATTAAAAATATTAGTTATTCGAACTACTATAATAATATTACATTACTATGACAATACTACATTACTATAATAATTCTACATTACTATAATAATATGACATTACTATAACAATACTACATTACTATAACAATACAACATTACTATAACAATACTACATTACTATAATACTACTAGACCTCTGCTCCTGACATCACTGTCCATATATGGACAGTGATGTCAGGGGCAAGCTCGAAGCCGGAGTACCGGGCAGAGCGCTACTAGCGCTCTGCCTGGGACTCCAGCTTTGCTCCTGACATCACTGTCCATATATAGACAGTGAGATCAGGGGCTTCCCCAGCCGGAGTCCCAGGGCAGAGCCGCTTCTAGCACTGCGCCTGGGACTCCAGCTCTGCTCCTGATATCACTGTCCGTATATCATAAGAAAAGGTACTATGCACACCAGAAGTCGTTATCCAAAGATAGATTTTTAATATTAGTAATTATGCCAGTATAAGTGCAACGTTTCGGTCATGTCTCTGACCTTCATCAGGCACTGTAATATCCTGGGTCCTGCGTAATGGCGCTTAGTGTATGGCAGCTTGCCACAAGTGGGGGCGCCTCCACTTGAGGCAAGCCGCCGTACACTAAGCGCCATTAAGCAGGACCCAGGATATTACAGTGCCTGATGAAGGTCAGAGACATGACCGAAACGTCGCACTTATACTGGCATAATTACTAATATTAAAAATCTATCGTTGGATAACGACTTCTGGTGTGCATAGTACCTTTTCTTATACTATACGGGTTGGGCCCCTTCGCATGCATCCATACGAAAACCTAGTGCAGCCTGAACACCTTTAAATCCATACTGTCCGTATATGGACACGTGTTTGAGACCCCTGGGATAGATCATGTAAGCATATAAAGGATCACAATGCTGCGATCAATCCTTACACAACTCCCAGTAAACTTTTGTATGCTATAGTGGGAACATGAGATTAGAATTATTAATAATCCCTGGGCCACCTGAGATTGTACAAACATCAGCAATAGCCATGCATCATGCCTACAGTGCTTAGAATCTAGATGCTAAAACTTTGCACACACAATGCCTTAAAAGCAAATTACTTATTTTGGTTAGGTTTATTACATGTTACTCACAATACATGAACAGCATATACATCTCTCGATCCAACTTTCTAATATATAACTTCTACCTCCCCACACTGACTGCTGAGCTTGCAGGGGACAGCAGTGGAGCTATAGGAGGGTAAATTCAAATTTCTGCCTATGGCAAACAGTTTTATGAAAGTATAGGACTCCATTAAGTTTGTTGTAGCACATTGTAACATAATTGGGTATCTTACCAGCTTGTATACTTGCTCCTGTTACTGCCGTCTTAATGGTTCCAGCCTGTACAAACACAAGTAAAGTTATGGAATACGCAGACTAATGATAGAATAGTAATTATTAGGAATCAAATGAATACTTGGCAAATTCTTGAAAAAATAAGTACATTCGATAAGTACTAGTTATTGGTCAGTCAGTTTATCACAGAGATAGTTCTGACAATGTTATACCCCTAAATATTTCAAAATATTGGCTGAATAAATCTACTGGATTAAACTGAATTTAAAATTCAATTTTAGGTAAAATGATAAAGCTAAGTTGGTCATTTTTGGACATTACATGACCTGCTGCAATACTTCTCAAGGCACTAAAAGAAGAAGAATCTGCTGGGCACTACCGGGGTTTAATCAGAGACATTTACATTCAGGTGCAAAGTCGGCACTAATCCATAACTCTTAATAATTTAGAGGAAAAATGAGAAAATGCCACGGCGCCCCATGGTGCAGATCACAAGAGAAAATACAGGAAAAAAACAATGGTCAAGATTTTGCTCACTTTTAGGAGTTGTGCCAGTAGTAGGCACAACTCTACTGTATAGATAATTCGTGGTGTAGTATATCCCCCACCTGGATTATTGTGAATTCACTTCTCCGTAGTATCGAAAATAAAGAAAGAATAGATCCGGAGTACTAAAATATAACTTTTACTGATGTAGGTAAAAATGAACAAACATGTAAAACAACATGAGGATCCTATCTGCCAATACTGCATGCAAATATATATTTGATTTCCATCAAAATATTGTCAAGATTTCCTGTTGACAGCAATGAACAGCAATAAATCAGTCCACCTTTTGTATAGTTTCCTAGTGTGAATGGTGCTTGATTCTTGGATCACATGTGGAAAGAGTGTAAAAAAAAAAACAACAATGGGGCAATTGCCCTCCTACCCCGTGTCTGGTTGGTAGTCTTCCACGTGAATGTGTCCAGAGTAAAATATTAAATCCTCTCTTTGGAAGGTGAAAAACGACAGGTAATTCTCCCAACGCGTTTCCTGCTGACCAGGCAATTCCTCAGGGGAGATAGGTCGCTAAAGCAGTGATGTCCAAAGTCAGGGCTTGCTGCTTAAAATGTAGCTGTCAATCTTGATAGAGAGGAATGCTCAATAACTTAGAGCATGTTAAATCAGAGCAGCAGTTATTTTCAATGTGCTGACAATGTGGGACAGGCGTTCTTTGTTTACCTCCTACCAGGAAGGATATAATCGTTGCCACTGCAAGATTGATCTAAAGGATTCCTTTTGCCACTGCAAACTTGCTCTAATCGAGTTTTTCCCTGTGCAAGAAATGACAGCTGAGCAGCACATTGAAAATAACTGCTGCTCTGATTTAACATGCTCTAAGTTATTGAGCATTCCTCTCTATCAAGATTGACAGCTACATTTTAAGCAGCAAGCCCTGACTTTGGACATCACTGCTTTAGCGACCTATCTCCCCTGAGGAATTGCCTGGTCAGCAGGAAACGCGTTGGGAGAATTACCTGTCGTTTTTCACCTTCCAAAGAGAGGATTTAATATTTTACTCTGGACACATTCACGTGGAAGACTACCAACCAGACACGGGGTAGGAGGGCAATTGCCCCATTGTTGTTTTTTTTACACTCTTTCCACATGTGATCCAAGAATCAAGCACCATTCACACTAGGAAACTATACAAAAGGTGGACTGATTTATTGCTGTTCATTGCTGTCAACAGGAAATCTTGACAATATTTTGATGGAAATCAAATATATATTTGCATGCAGTATTGGCAGATAGGATCCTCATGTTGTTTTACATGTTTGTTCATTTTTACCTACATCAGTAAAAGTTATATTTTAGTACTCCGGATCTATTCTTTCTTTACAACTCTACTGTAGGCAGGTAATAATGTTATTGGGTGATGTAGCTGCAGCCAGGTCCAAACCGGTTGTACAAAAACTACCGCTCAATGAGACATATAAGGAGAAAAATTGTGAACAAAAATACAGCGCTGCTAACATCAAATGCAAGTCCAGACAAGGAGGTAATAAAAGGGATTTATTGGGTTTATGATTAAAATAATTATTTGAATAGGCAATTAAATAGGCTACGCGTTTCGACGCTGAACTAGCGTCTTCATCAGGCCGAGTACATTACATTGTGAGGAGGCACATTCTGTTTTTTTTTCTTGCCTTTCCTCACTATTTAAAGTGCCTCCTCACAATGTAATGTACTGGGCCTGATGAAGACGCTAGTCCAGCGTCGAAACGCGTAGCCTATTTAATTGCCTATTTAATTATTTTAGAATAGAACTGGAGATTTGAATCTAAAAAATTAGCCCCCCATGGAAGTAAGTCTCTCCTTAAATCCCCACAACAAACCCTTACCTTCCACAATGTTTGGTTCTCACCCCAAGAATCTCAAAGGAGGAACCCCCTCCTCCTCCCTCCGCGAACCCTCATCAGCCCATAAAAACATGATTTTTAACCCCTTAAGGACGCAGCCTAGTTTGGACATTAAGGCTCATTAAAATGTGGTTGATATATTCAGTGTTTATTTGTGAAAAATTGCAAAATTTCGAGAAAATGTCAAAAAAATAGAATTTTTCTGAATTTAAATGAATCTGCTTGTAAAACAGATGGTTATACCACCCAAAATAGTTACTAGTTCACATTTCCCATATGTCTACTTTAGATTTGCATCGTTTTTTGAACATTCTTTTATTTTTTTGGGACGTTACGAGGCTTAGAACATAAACAGCAATTTCTCATATTTTTAAGAAAATGTCAAAAGTCTTTTTTTAAAGGTACCTGTTCAGTTCTGAAGTGGCTTTGAGGGGCCTATGTATTAGAAACCCCCATAAACACCCCATTTTAAAAACTAGACCCCTCAAAGTATTCAAAACAGCATTTAGAAAGTTTTTTTTAACCCATTTCACAGGAATTAAAGCAAAGTGGAGGTGAAATTTGAAAATTTCATTTTTCTTACTGAATTTCAATTTTATTAAATTTTTTTCTGTAACACAGAAGGTTTTACCAGAGAAACACTACTAAATATGTATTGTCCAGATTCTGCAGTTTTTAGGAATGTCCCATATGTGGCACTTGTGTGCTCGTGGACTAAAACACAAGCCCCAGAAGCAAAGAAGCACCTAGTGCATTTTGGGGCCTCTTTTTTATTAGAATATATTTTAGGCAGCATGCCAGGTTTGGAGAGGTGTTGAGGTGCCAAAACAGTAGGAATCCCCATTTTGGAAACTACACCCCTCAATGAATTCACTTATGGTTGTTGTTACCATTTTGACACCACAGTTTTTACACAGCACGTATTTGAATTGGGCTGTGAAATTAAAAAAATTTAATCTTTTCCAATAAGATGTCATTTTTGATCAAAATTTCTTATTTTCCCAGGGAATTAAATACCCCATTTTGTTGCCCAATTTGTCCTGAGTGCGGCAATACCCCATTTGTGGTGATAAACCTGCGTTTGAGCCCATGGGAGGCCTCAGAAGGGAAGGAGCGCTTTGTGTTCTTTGGAGTGCAGATTTTGCTGGATTGGTTTTCGGGTGCCATGTCGCATTTGCAGAGCCCCAGAGGTATCAAAGCAATGGAAACCCACCAGAAGTGACCCCATTTTGGAAACTAAACCCCTCAAGGAATTCATTTATGGGTGTTGTGATCATTTGGACCCAACAGTTTTTTCACAGAACTTATTTGAATTGGGCTGTGAATTAAAAAAAAAATTTTTTTTTCCAATATGTTGTTTTGGCTGAAAATTTCTTATTTTCATGAGGAATAAAATACCCCATTTTGTTACCCAATTTGTCCTGAGTGCGGCAATTCCCCATTTGTGGTGATAAACCTGCGTTTGAGCCCATGGGAGGCCTCAGAAGGGAAGGAGCGCTTTGTGTTCTTTGGAGTGCGGATTTTGCTGGATTGGTTTTCGGGTGCCATATCGCATTTGCAGAGCCCCAGAGGTATCAAAGCAATGGAAACCCACCAGAAGTGACCCCATTTTGGAAACGACACCCCTTAAGGCATTCATCTAGAGGTGTAGTGAGCATTTTGACACCACAGGTATTGTCTAAAAGGTAATGCGCAGTAGATGGTGCAGTGTGAGATTTGCAATTTTCTATATATGTATGACATTTCAGTGTCCAATATATTGTGCCCAGGATGCGCCAACAGAGACATACACCCTTCTAAATTGTAATGTGGGTTCTTCTGGGTACGGCAATACCCTACATGTGGCTGTTATCTGCTGCACACGGCAGGGCTTAGAAGGGAAGGACCACCATTTGGCCTACTGGGGATTTTCTGGTGCCAAATCGTGAATACAGAAGCCCCTGAGGTACCAGTACAGTTAAAACCCCCGAGAAGTGACCCTGTTTTAAAAACTACACCCCTTAAGGCATTCATCTAGAGGTGTAGTGAGCATTTTGACCAGAGACATACACCCCATAAACTGTAATGTGGGTTCTCCCGGGTACGGCAATACCCTACATGTGGCTGTTAACAGCTGCCTGGGCACACGACAGGGCTCAGAAGGGAAAGATGAGGGGGATAAGCTGTGCCGAGTGCATCAGGGTAAGTAAAACTGGGATAGGTTAAAAATCAAGGGATGTATGATAAATTTTAAAACACTTTCATACAGAGCCCTGGTTTTCGGGACACGTGTCACATTGATATATTGTGTCCTTCCTTATCCCCCTCTTATAGCAGACTTTGCACTTCTTTTGACTCTTTCCCTTCCCACCAGTTTGGGGAACTTCTCCTGGAAAGTACTGCCCTGGTACGATGCGTGTGGCCTCGCTTCCAGAAGTACTGGGTGTCCCCCCTTCTGGGTCCCTAAAGATTAGGTTCTTGATAACCACCTCTTGAAATTCCAGGAAAGTTCCCGTCTGGCCTGCACATCGACGTAGCACGTACGCATTGTACAATGCCATCTGTATGATGTGCACGGCCAGCTTCTTATACCACACCGCATGGCGCTGTAGGGCTTCAGGACTTGATCTGACAAGTCCACCCCTCCCATGTACCTATTGTAGTCCAGGATGCAATCTGGTTTGGGGGTCTCTGTACTGGTACCTCGTACAGGTACATCGGTACTGGTGTGGCCATGTATTGTTGTCAATACAATGACATCTCTCTTTTCCTTGTACTTGACACACAATATGTTGCTGCTAGATTGTGCCCTGCTGTCACCCCTTCTGTGTCTTTGCCCGAGCAGTGTCTTAGGGAGGCCTCTCAGATTTCTTCTAGCAGTGCCGCATGCCGCAGGACTTCTGGAAGCGAGGCACTTGAAGAGCGGGACGCTGGTATAAAAATTATCCAGGTAGAGGTGGTAACCCCGGTCCAGCAGTGGGTGCACCAAATCCCACACAATTTTTGCATAACTCCCAGTAAGGGGGGGGGGGCATTCTGGGGGCTGAATACTGGTGTCCTTCCCTTCATATATACTAAATTTGTACATATACACTGATGCACTCTCGCACAGCACAGCTTATACATCTTCACGCCGTACCTTGCCCTCTTACTCAGCAGGTACTGGCGGAATTGAAGCCTCCCTTTAAAATGTACCAGGGACTCCTCAACAGAAATACACGTCTCGGGGGTGTAGGATTGGGAAAACCGTGCACTGGAATGGTCTAATAGGGGTCTCGGTTTATACAAACGGTCAAAACTGGGGTCATCTCGGGGTGGGCGCTGCTCATTGTCAGTATAATGTAAGAAGCAAAGTATTGCCTCTTTTTCTTTTTTTAAGTTCCAGTTCAGTTCTGAAGTTGCTTTGAGGGGCCTATATATTAGAAACCCCCATAAAACACCCGATTTTAGAAACTAGACCCCTCAAAGTATTCACAACCGCATTTAGAAAGTTTATTAACCCTTTAGGTGTTTCACAGGAATTTAAAGCAAAGTAGAGGTGAAATTTACCTATTTATTTTTCTTGGCAGAAAATCCTTTTTATTCCATTTTTTTTTCTATAAAACAGACGGTTTTACCAGAGAAACGCAACTCAATACTTATTGTTCAGATTCTGCAGTTTTGAGAAATATCCCACATGTGGCCCTAGTGTGGTAATGGACTGAAGCACATGCCTCCGAAGCAATGGAGCACCTAGACGATTTTGAGGCCTCCTTTTTATTAGGCACCATGTCTGGTTTGAAGAGGTCTTGTGGTGCCAAAACAGTGGAAACCCCCCAAAAGTGACCCCATTTTGGAAACTAGACCCCTTGTGGAATTCAATGTAGTTTTCATGGGGTGCATGCAACTTTTTGATCAGTTTTTAATTCTATTTTTAAGAGGCGTGGTGACTAAAAAACCAGCAATTCTACCGTTCTTTATTCTATTTTTTTACAGCGTTCACCGTGCGCTATAAATTACACATTCACTTTATTTTGCGTGGGGATACGATTACGGCGATACCATATGATTATAGTTTTTTTCATGTCTTATGGCGTTTGCACAATAAAATACAATAAAATACTTATTCTAAGAGCCATAACTTTTTTATTTTTCCATCAAGAAAACCATGTGAGGACTTGTTTTTTTGCGTAACGAACTGTAGTTTCGATTAATCAGCGGGGACACAGCGATCGGTCCCCGCTATAGGAGCTGCGGCAACTGCTGTACGAGACAGGAGCTGTCACAGCTCCTGTATGTGTCGGGAAGACGGCCGAAATGGCCGTTCCTCCTGTGACGTACTATTAGGTCATGGAGCGTGAACAATACAGTTACCATGACCTAATAGTATGTCCAGGAGTGGGAAGGGGTTAAAAACAAAAACCACTCATTCAAGCCAGCCAGCATGCCTGTTATCCCCGTTATCCCTCTGGACATTATCTCAAATCACCACTCATCTACCCTCAACCATCCACCATGTACCCCCATTACATCCAATTTCCACCCTCTCGGCTTTGCACCCATCAATGCATTCAAACCATCTGAATTAAATCATTACCTCAAATGTCTCAATCTCCTCTCCCATTCCCCACCCCAACAGCCATCATTTTCCCTTTTCAATTACTCTGAAACATCCATTTCCCAACCTATCCCGGCCGCTCTACTTGAACTTTCCATTCACGACTCATCATTATCGAATCTCATGTATCCCAACTCCCCCACCATACCACCCTTATCGGCCAATCTCTCATCTACTGATGGACAACTACCCCATACTGACAACACCTTCACCACCATTTATTTTTTAGGCCTTCCCTCTCAACTTACCATGCCACCAGTGACCCCCATCTCCCATCGATTAATACCCCCCATGACCCCCTCCTCCCACTCGACAGATACAATCCTTCCTTCCCTTCCAAGCCCAAAACCCCTAACCATAACTTCCTTCTTTCCCACAGTTCAAAGAGTCACAACAAAAAGAAAATTAGAAGCAGATATAGGAGCTCTAGAGGAGGCAGAACCAAACACAACGGAAGTTTTAGTAAAAGCCAAAAAACACAAACCCAAACAGTAAAAATCTTCAACCTATCTAACCAAGTACTTAACCAAAATGAAAATGACCTATTAGCCAAAGGTCTCTCCATTTGTCCCACTGTATCCCCTGATGGTTCTGAACTCTTCATGGATTTGAATAGATTCATCCGCAAACTCACTCTTACACGCCATTTCTCCCCCGCCCCCCTCCCTCCTGTCCCCCCTCCCCGTCTCATTCCCAGCACCATCCACTCCGACCCATCACCAATCATTGTTGATGTTCATTCCAAATCCACCTTTTACCCCGCCCATCATTGTGGTTCAGCAATTGACACTTTTTCATCACTTGTTTGGAACGAACTCAATACCCTTGAAAGTCCTCTCATTACCAACGATAATCTGAGCCCATCGGAAAGGAGAGCAATAAAATCCCTCAAATCAAATACATCTCTAAAGGGGGTGGCATAGTCTTACATAACAGAACTGATTATATCAAAGAGGCTACAATATTACTATCAGACGACTCCTTCTATGAAAAACTTAAAACGAATCCACTACCAGTCTACTGCACCAGGTACAAAACCCTCATTGATACCGCCTTCTCTAATGGAATACTTACCAAAAAAGAAATCCATTTCCTACAAGTTCCATTTCCTTCTATGCCCTTCATGTACCATTTACCCAAGATACACAAATCTCTCATCACACCCCCAGGACGTCCTATTATTGCCGGGATAGGTTCACTAACCAGTAGTCTATCCCACTTTATAGATTTACATCTACAGCCCTTTGTCTTGAAACTTCCCTCATACCTCAGAGACTCTACCCAGCCAATTAACGATCTTAGGTCGCTCAACCAAGTTTGTAACGTCTCATCCCTCTGCTTTCTCTCTGCTGACATATCTGCCCTCTACACCAATATCCCGCACAATAAAGGTTTACTAACTGTAGAATCCCTCCTACACCTTGATGTTAATACACTTGACTCTCAGGCACGTTTTCTAATGGACTGTATTGAGTTTATTCTCAAAAATAATATTTTTACCTTTAACAATGCCATCTACAGACAAAAAAGGGGCTGTGCTATGGGATCCTGTTTCTATACATGGGAGCCTTTGACGATAATTTATCATGGGTAATCACCCCTTCAGTACGAATATAATCCTTTATCGCCGCTACATTGACGATTTATTCTTTGTCTGTAACGGTAGCATCTCTGATGCTGACCTGTTCATCAATTACCTTAGTAAGAATGACTTTGGGCTAAATTTTACACACAACTTCTCTGCAAACACTATTGATTTTTTAGATCTGACCATCAGCAAAGACCCCAGTGGCAATCTTGTCACTAGTACCCATTTTAAATCAGTAGACGTTAATAGCTACCTTGATTTTAACAGTGCACATCACATACACCCCCCCCCCCCCCATGCTCAAGAATATTCCCTTTGGCCAGTTCAGGAGAATAAGGAAAAACTGTTCCACGCAAAAAGTGCTCTTATCAGAAACAAAGATTTTAAAACAGCATTTCAGGGAAAAAAAATTCCCGAAAATATCATCACTGTCCCAAGATGATAGCCTCCTACCTGTCCTTGGAAAAAGGGACAACGATAACAGCAAACATAATTTTATTACCATCTTCAATAACGGAAACAAACAGATCAGATCCATTCTTTTTAAACATTGGCACATTTTAACTAATGATCCCTTTGTAAAAGAATGTTTACCTGACAAACCTAGAATCACCTATAGAAGATCTCAAACATTGAGAAATCTACTTGCACCGAGTAAATTACGTAAGCCAAACCCAGCGCCACCACAATGTTCCCTTCCCTATGCGGTTCCTACCGATGTGGTCACGCCAGATGTATGTGCTGCGCCAATATA
Organism: Rhinoderma darwinii; assembly: GCF_050947455.1. NCBI lineage: Eukaryota > Metazoa > Chordata > Amphibia > Anura > Rhinodermatidae > Rhinoderma > Rhinoderma darwinii. Next base: position 461,484,523 of record NC_134687.1, read on the forward strand.
ACACACAACACTAATACCTACACGTCGTCGGTCACTTTTGAACGTTTTAATATTAAAACCTTTTTAAATTGCGCAAGCGACTATGTTATTTATTTATTACAATGCCCATGTAACCTTCAATATATTGGAAGAACCACAGTCACTACGCTCAAGGATCAATAAACATCGATCAAACGTCATTATTGGTTTTCCTAAACATAGCGTATCACGTCATTTTTCACTTCTACACAACTGCAATTTCAAGGATATCCTAATTACACCTATTGAACAAATCCCGTCAAGTTCATTGAAAAGATTCAACCTCCTCAAACAGTGCGAGAATTACTGGATCTATAAACTTGCCTGTCTCAACCCCAGTGGCCTTATTGACATCACTGAAACATCCCTAGACTAACCAAGATACGTAATTAAAGTTGAAATAAATGAATATCATCTTACATCTTACATCTTTCATCAATACATCGCAAATCTATAACATTAGTAATATCCCCGTTGGTCCCCTTATTCTAATATTTGACTAACTACATCCCTGTCCCTTTATGTCTTTATATTTTATTCTAAGTTGAGCTTTCTTTATTTCCTGATAAATTAATGCAATTTGTGCTAAATTAAACACTGTTAAATCCACTTTCCCTCTTCCCTTTCAAATAACCCTCTCCTCTTATCATTAGCCACCAAAGTCCTACATACCGTAATACGATGCCCATCTCCTCGTTCGTACACCTCTTGATCCACTTTGCGTTTTCTACCCTTTTGTCCCTCTGCGGCCACGGTAGTTCTGTGTTTCCTTGACTCCTGGGACGCTCTCGTAGCGCCGCCGGTGTTTTTACTCCGGACGCATCTCCATATGACACACATCAACCAACTGTGAGTACTGACCGACCTCATTTCCCACATATTGATCCCTTAGCCCCACTTGTTAATCCACCGCATCGCTGCACCATTAACCCTAACCTTGCGTTCTCACTACGAGCATGTTTGTCCGCTTGCCTCACACCCGATAATCCCTGTCCGTTTGTTCATTTATTATCATTTATTATTATTTCCCACCATGCTCAGTAATTATCCCTTGCTTCTTCCTATTCATCTTCCTTCATTTCCCTCTTCTTTTAACACATACATGTACTAATTAACATTTGTAATCCCCCTGTTACTCATTTAACCAATTATGCATTCTCATGTGAGTCTTTGCATCACTATGACCATGAGTGACATCAGAGGTAACCTTTGACCTGCCTTTTTTGGCGTTTTTTCCGTTTTTTTTATTGCCTTCCCTCACTATTTAAAGTGCCTCCTCACAATGTAATGTACTTGGCCTGATGAAGACGCTAGTCCAGCGTCGAAACGCGTAGCCTATTTAATTAATTATTTTAATCATAAAACCAATAAATCCCTTTTATTACCTCCTTGTCTGGACTTGCATTTGATATTAGCAGCGCTGTAGTTTGGTTCACAATTTTTCTCCTTATATGTCTCTTATTAACTTAGACTGTCTGTTCAGTGTACATTTTGTATCTCACGTCAATTATAGTAGGGTAGAACAGTGGGAACATTTGGTTTGGAGTAACACGAAGATCTAGGTCGAAATTGGAAACAGTGTAAAAAAAAAAACAAAAAACTGAAAACCAACAATTGACTGTGGTTACAACTTACCAGGACTGCAGTGGTTGGTAAATTTGTACCAGCTATACTGGAAACTACTGCTTGTGGCTGTTGAATGACCTGTTGCTGAACCACTTGTTGTTGAGGCTGAGCCTGGACAGGTTGTACAGCGGGGGTTGATGATTGTTGCCCATTTTGAAGTGGCTGTTGTGGAGTCTGAGGACCAGCCTGTTGTTGGGCCCTGTGGTGCTGCTCTACTAATGCCTGCACATTACATAATACAATTCATAATAAAAAAAAGAAAGAGAGGTCAGAGGTACAAACACTCCATATGTTACTGCTTAAAAAGGTTATGCCTCAATCTGATGTGGTGCCTGAATTAACCCAGTGCTTTATTAGCAAGTTCTAATAAATACATTTATGTGTATGAGTGCAAGACTATATTGGCTTTAACTTAACTTATTTGACATATTTATTGAAGAGGTTTAAGCCAAATTTTGTTTTTATAAACATTGTACTAATTCTGCAGGCAGAGAGTAGTATGTGACTGCTGCCAAGGGGCTTTGCTAATTTATGCCAATACAGCTTTGAAGATAAATTTCGGATTCAGTTCTGGTTGCTTGGGTTAGGGCTTGTCCAGATGTAACAGAATTGCTGCAGAAAATTTCTGCAGCAATTTCGCAAAACATATCAGAAATCCTGCTGCGGAAAAACCTCAGAAAATGGTATAGAATTTGCTGTGTTTTTCTAAATTCTGGGAGATGGTGACCACTCTGAAAAATGCAGCAATTCAGTTCACTTTCCGCAGCAGGTATTGACATGATGCAGTAGGAAAAAATTTACGCAGCGTGTGGATGAGATTTGTTAAATCTCACCCACTTTGCTGCTACTCTATTCTGCGTATTTAACCGTCAGCCCCATGCCTGAACCTCTTTAAGAGTAAAACCCTATTAAATGGGGCTGTCAGACAGGGTGTCTCAATCATTTGTCTCACATTACTTATATCTTCAGCTCAAGATTAATAAGGTACTTGGAGGCTTGGCAGCTCTAGGTTTACCCCACATAGAGCAACAGTAAATTGGTCTTTGCCACCATTTCTGTAAGGCTAAATTCACACATTCACTTTTGATGCAGTTTTTGGTGCAGTATTTTAGCCAAAGCCAGAAATGGATTAAAAAGAGAGGAGATGTATCAATTAGTCTTCCTCTATACATTTCTCTTACTTTGTATACTCTTCTAGCTTTGGCTCAGAAATCTGCACCAAAAACTGCATCAAAACTGCATGTGTTAATCCAGCCAAAAGACCAGGTATAGAACTGAGGAATGGGAGTGAGGGCATATCAATTTAAAAAAATCGATTTATTTTTTTTAATGTGATCCAATTTCTAAAAATGTAACTGAAGTATCTTTATAACATATTAAGAAGGCCTTAAAGAGGCTCTGTCACCAGATTTTGCAACCCCTATCTGCTATTGCAGCAGATAGGCGCTGCAATGTAGATTACAGTAACGTTTTTATTTTTAAAAAACGAGCATTTTTGGCCAAGTTATGACCATTTTTGTAGTTATGCAAATGAGGCTTGCAAAAGTCCAAGTGGGTGTGTTTAAAAGTAAAAGTCCAAGTGGGCGTGTATTATGTGCGTACATCGGGGCGTTTTTAATACTTGTACTAGCTGGGCGCTGTGAAGAGAAGTAACATCCTCTTCTCTTCAGAACGCCCAGCTTCTGACAGTGCAGACCTGTGACGTCACTCACAGGTCCTGCATCGTGACGGCCACATCGGCACCAGAGGCTACAGTTGATTCTGCAGCAGCATCAGCGTTTGCAGGTAAGATCGACTTATTCTAATTCTAATTCTTATTCTAATGCCTAATTTACTGCACTGGGGCTGCAGGTACCTTTCTACATAAGGTACAGTATAGATATGGCCTCCTATAAGATCTGCTTCTTATGTATCATTTGTAATCTTACAATGATTAACATACCATTAAAACCTACAATTGTTTTCAGCTTTCAAACAAATCATCTTCTGACATCAGAAAGAGATTTATAGTTGTCTTTGGTTATATGGCCATCTTAAATTTACGAGTTTAATGGCAAGTAGCAAAGTTATTCTCTATTAAATGTATTGGGAGTGAAAATACCTTCTTTTCCTTGGCAATGCGCTCAGCCCGGAGGGAGGCCACCTGAATAGGTGGCAGTGGTTTATCATAGTTTATGCCACTGGAAGTAAGAGAAAAGTAGTTTAACTTTTAAAAAACCCAACAGATGCTAAATCAATAGTTAATGCTTTTACTATAACACTATAGTGAAATTGGGAGGGTACCATTCCTCAAAAAAGATACCAGGATCATGCTCTAGCTGAGTATCACAAAAAGTCAAAGCATCATTAACCCTTTCAGGACCAAGGCCTTCAAATGGCTCAATAAATGGCACTTTCTAAGGGACAATATGTTTGGTTTTTTTGTCATTTTCTTTTTCCATTGGATGAGGTATTAATATGGTACCAAAACTCAACCAGTATCCTATAGGGGAAAATGGGCAAAAATAGGGAGCACATTTCCGTTTTACTTTTATTATTTAAAATAATTACCTTAAGCAAAAAATGCATTATAGCACAATATAATCTTCTCCCATGTATAACAATACTAAATATGTGTACTTTTCACTACATATATTGTTGCTATAATGACCAAGAACATATTAATTGTAACGTGTCTACCACCTTTAGCTTGTATATGTAATCTATAAAGAGGCACAAAGTACAAAAAGAGTTGTATTAAGTGTAAAAGCAGATAGAGATGAGGCAAGGAGATTAAAATTAGTGACAGTTAATAATTCGTGTGAATTAGTGATTACATATTTTGTCTGATATGGATGTATTAAAACATGGGTGAATGACGCCTATGTGAAATGCGTCTATGTCATAAAGGATTCCCCAGGCGTTATAGGGGAGGCTGGCTGAGGGTTTTAAACGAAAATATATATATATATATATATATATATATATATATATATATATACAGTACTGTGCAAAAGTTTTTGGCAGTTGTGGAAAATGCTGCAAAGTAAAAACGCTTTAAAAAATAGAAGTGTTAATATTTTTTTTTTATCAATTAACAAAATACAAACCAAATGAAAAGAAGAGGAATTTAAATCAAATCATTGATGTGAACACCCTTTGCCTTCAAAACAGCATCAGTTCATCTAGTTACACTTGCACAAAGTCATGGATTTTAGTCAGGTGTTTGATTAACCAATTATACCAAACAGGTGATAATGATCATCATTTTCATATGTAGGTTGAAACACCGTTATTAACTATTCAGAAACAGCAGTGTAGGAGGCTTAAAACTGGGTGAGGAACAGCCAAACTCTGCTACAAAGCTGAGGTTGTGGAAGACAGTTTCATGTCACAGGTACACCATGGCAAGACTGAGCACAGCAACAAGACACAAGCTAGAAATACTGCATCAGCAAAGTCTCTCCCAGGCAAAGATTTCAATCTCTTTTAACCCCTTCCCGCCGCAGCCCTTTTTCAGATTTTCATTTTCGGTTTTTTTCCTCCCCACCTTCCAAAAGCCATAACTTCTTTATTATTCCATCAATATAGTACTAGGAGGGCTTGATTTTTGCGGGGCGAGTTGTAGTTTTTCGTAGCACCATTTATTTTGCCATATAATGTACTAGGAAACGGGAAAAAAAATATTTGTGGGGTAGAAAATGAAAAAAACAGCGATTCCTCCATGTTTTTTTGCGCGTCGTTTTTACGGAATTCACTGTGCAATTAAAACAACATGTTAACTTTATTCTCTGGGTCAATACAACTACGGCGATACCAAATATATATAGTTTTTTCTCTATTTTACTTTTACAAGTAAAAACCTAAGTGTAAAAAAGAAAATTTATTTTGTGTCGCCAAATTCTGAGAGCCATAACTTTTTTATTTTTCCGTCGATTAAGTGGTATGAGGGCTTATTTTTTGCGGGATAAGGTTTCGTTTTTAATAATACCATTTTGGTGTAAATGCGACGGTTTGATCACTTTTTATTTCATTTTTTGTGGGAGATTAGGTGATCAAAAAATAGAGATTCTGGCGTTAGAATTTTTTTTTTTTTTTACGGCGTTCACCGTGCGGGTTAAATAATGATATATTGTAATAGTTCAGACTTTTACGGACGCGGCGATACCTATTATGTTTATTTATCGATTTTTTTTTTTACTATCTATGCTCTAGGGGGTATATGGGAAAAGGTTTTTTTTTTAACTTTTAATATTTTTTTAATAAAAAATAATAAAAAAACTTTATTTTACTCATTTTTACTTTTTTTTTATTAGTCCCCCTAGGGGACTTCAACCAGCGATCGTTAGATCGCGTGCACAATATACTGCAATACTAATGTATTGCAGTATATTGCGATTCTGACAGGCAACTATTAAGCCCTGCCGGAGACCGGGCTTAATAGGTGTACAAAGATGGCGGACGTGGGGGCCTTCATTAGGCCCCCAGGCAGCCCTAGCAACCATCGCCCCCCCCGCGATTGCGTTGCGGGGGGCGCAATGAGCTGTTAGAGAGGGTCGCCCCCTCTTTCTAACGATTTAAATGCTGCGGTCTCTGTTGACTGCGTTTTTATCGAGTTAAACTAGCGGGATCGCGCTCGAGCGCTAGTTACTCTGAGGTGTCGGCTGTAACAAGCAGCCGACACCGGCATCGTATGAAGCGGGTTCACTCCGTGAGCCCGCTCTATACTTCCCCTACCCGACTTTGGCGTATGGATACGTCAAATGTCGGGAAGGGGTTAAAGAAGCACAAAGAAACGGGCAACATTGAGGACCATAGAGGCAGTGGTCGGCCGAGGGAACTTAGTGCAGCAGATCAAAGACACATCATGGTTACTTCCCTTAGAAATTGGAAGATGTCCAACAATGCCATCAGCTCAAAACTGGTAGGAACCAGTGGGACCCAGGTACACCAATTTACTGTTCGGAGAAGTCTCGCCAGAAGTTGTCTTCATGGAAGAATTGTGGCTAAAAGCCATAGCTTCGACATGGAAATAAGGCCAAGCGACTCAACTACACACGAAAACATATGAACTGAGGTGCAGAAAAATGTCAGCAGGTGCTTTCGACTGTTGTGTCAAAGTTTGAAATATTTGGCTGCTACAGAAGGCAGTTTGTTCGCTGGAGAGCGGTACAATGAGTGTCTGCAGGCAACAGTGAAGCATCAGAGCCCTGATCTCAACATCATCGTGTCTGTCTGGGATTACAAGAGACAGAAGGAATTTAAAAGCTGTGTGAGGGTATGTTCACACGCTTAACCAAAAACGTCTGAAAATACGGAGCTGTTTTCAAGAGAAAACAGCTCCTGATTTTCAGCCGTTTTTTTTAGCAACTCGTGTTTTTTTGACGTGTTTTTTTACGGCCGTTTTTGGAGCTGTTTTTCAACAGTCAATGAAAAACGGCTCCAGGGGGCATGGCCGGATGTCTGACTGAGCAGACGTGTTTTGCTTAACTCCCGAGTCCCCTGCTCCTTATCCTGTGAATATCACAGTCATCCTGCAACTTGGACAGCTTTCACGTGTCGTGAGGGGACTACTCACACCCCTGTATCCATCGGTGGTAAGATTTGTGGTGCCAAGCTCGGAGAAATTTATCCGGCGTGGGGAACGGAGCAAGGCCCTGCACTTCCGGTTGGTCGCTTCAGGAGCGGCTGTTGTGTTCTGGCTGGGCTGTCAACTGACGTGGTGTGGCTGCTGAACTGTGCATCGTTTGGCGGAGTGTGTTGGCAGAGGGGACCTGGAGACTCATCACATTACCCTACGCAGGGTTTGCTTCTGACTGGGAGGTAGGTGAACGGTGTGGCCTTCACCCCCCCCTCCCCCCTATTTGCAGCCGTGTCGGCCTGAGACTCTCATAGGTGCCTGGGGTGACTGCAGCCCACTGTACTTGTAAGGTACCCTCTGCCCTTAAGCACAACAAAGAGCAGATACTCCGGTTAATCCTAGTTTGGAGCCTTACTCCAGCTTTGTACGGCATTGCTGATTGCTCCTGCTTCTTCACCATTTTATGCACAATCCTGTATTTGGATCTTTGGCTATGGGAGGAAATAGGGGTAAAGAGTAAGTTCCTGATTGAGAACTCTCACCCACCCTCTGATGAGGACTCTCTTATGGAGGATCTCCCATTTCGCTCATTGGAGGACCTGGATGCTGGTCTCTCATGTACTATTATCTCTAAAATCACAGCTCATGCAGCAAAAAAATGTGAACAATTTTCCAGACCTTTGCGTTTGCCTGCCTCGTCTGACCATTCTTTGTCAATGCTTGATGGATCCCTGAGCCCACCGCGACCATTGTCTCCCCAAGATCAACCTGTCTCTTCCCAACATATGGATACAAAATTTGCAGAGTTGCTGGCTGCTATCAATTCCAGTCAATCTAAGCTTGTTACTAAACTGGATGAACTACATCAGGAATTTGTCATACTGAGGCATGATATGCAAAAAATTTGCGACTGTACTACTGAAACGGAGCGAAGAGTCTCTGAATTGGAAGACACGCTGAGATATGTTCCGGATCAAATTGCAGATCTGAGGAGACCGGTGGGAGTTTCAGTCGACCGGGCAGACGACTTTGAGAATCGTTTGCGACGTAATAATATTCATGTTGTGGGTTTGCCGGAAAAATCTGAAGGTACGGACCCGGTAAAATTCCTGGAACAATTGCTGAAAGACACCCTGAATGTTACAAATTTTTCTCCCTTCTTTACCATTGAACAGGCACATATGGTCCCTGCCCGCATGGGCCCTCCGCGACCATTGCTTGCCCGTATGTTACACTTCAAGGACCAGGATGCCATCCTACAGGTGGCAAGGAATAAAGGAACTATCCTCTATAATTCTCAACGCATTTCCATCTACCCGGATTTCTCTGTTAACATAAGGACACAACGTGTCCAATTTACGGAGACCCGTAAGAAACTTCGGGAGAAGGGGTATAAATATGCCATGCTGTATCCTGCCAAAATGAGAGTCATCGATGGCTCCATATCTAAATTTTTGGTGTCTCCTACTGAGGCCTTGGCATGGGCGGAGACTGCGCCATGTGCTCCAGGCAGAGGCGCCCCACCTGACTGAGCTATTTCTACTGTACATGATCCTGTATAAGAATGTTACATGCTTTAATGCTTGGTTATACTTATTGTACGCCACTTTAGATGTATACACTTGAGTCCACACGTATCTTGAGGGGTGGAATTGCTTAAGTCTGCTATGTGATATGTATGATCCACTGTTATCTCGTTAAAAGGAGTCAGGTCTCCGGATGCTATTAGTGTAGCTGGTGTTAGGTTAGTCAGAGACCATTGTTCTCTATTAGTTCTAATCGGTTACAGGGTAAAGGTCTGCACTTAGATAGTTTAGTGTCTGACGGGTTAGTTAGGGTCTAGTATTGCTTGTATGGTAATGTTTTTCATGTTACTGCTGTTGTCTGAATGTTGTGTGAATGTTGTGCTCTTTTTTTTCTCTCCCCCTAGATTATGTGACCGCTGGTGGTCTCGGGCTGCTATATCAAGTCCAGATGCATTATGGCTTCAATTAAGGTATTAAGTTGGAATGTCCGAGGGCTTAATTCCAAATTTAAGAGAGCTCTTGTCTTTAACTTCGTGAAGAAACATTCTCCACACATCATATGTTTACAGGAGACTCATCTGACCGGCCAAAAGGTCTTAGCTCTTAAACGTGCTTGGATAGCGAGGGGTTATCATTCCTCCTATTCTAATTATTCACATGGCGTATCACTCCTAATAACCAAAAATCTGCATCTGGAGATGCTGCAAGTGGCCTGTGATCATTTTGGTCGTTATATTATGCACGGCTTAACACATGGGTCAGTTTTCAACATTATAAACTTGTATGTCCCTCCGCCTCTGGATCCTGCACTGCTGGATTTGGTGGCTAGTAAATTATCGGAATTTCCGGTATGCCCGGTTTTCTGTATGGGTGACTTCAATGCCGTGCCGGAAGCCTCGGTAGATCGCACAGGGGGGTCAGATCAGGCATCTGCCTCCCTCAACGCTTGGTCCTCAGCACTGCATCTCACTGATGTGTGGAGATGGAAATTTCCAACAGATAAAATTTATTCATATTACTCCTCTGCTCATAAATCATTTTCTAGGATTGATCTGGCTTTGGCCTTGGGGGATTTCTTTCCTGCTGTGACTTCTGTTACCCTCACACCCAGGGGTATATCGTATCATTCAGCTCTCCTTTTGACTTTTTTGACGGGGTCTCCCATTGACTCTAAGGTCTGGAGGTTACATCTGGCATGGCTTATCTCTCCTGAGGTCGAATTCGAGGTCTCGGCCTCTCATGAGCTATATTGGGAGCATAACTCCTCACATCCGGACCCACTGATGGTGTGGGATGCATACAAAGCTACAGTGAGGGGTGAATTCGCAGCTGGGGTGGCAAAGAGTAGAAAGGTCTCTAGGGAGACAGAGAGATTCCTAACATGCGAGGTACAAAGGGCAGAGCAGGAATATATTGTGAATCCCCAGCCTGACTCCAAGAGACCAGGACATAGAGGGAGCTGCTTCTATTGTATACTACACAGACTAAAAAACGCGTGCTGGTTTCCGAGGCATCCATATTCGAATTTGGTGATAAGAATGGTAAACTTCTGGCTTATTTGTCGAGGTCAGGGCGTCCCTGTGTGTCTATTCCATCAGTTTTCTCTACGGAGGGTACATTGTGTACTACCCCAAAGGATATAAATAAGGTATTTTGTGACTTTTATTTAGCACTGTATAGTTCAAAATGTTGTGTTTCATCTAATATTATGGAGCAATTTTTACAATCACTTTCCTTATGGCGTCTGTCTGCCACGCAGAAACTTGAGTTGGTTAGTCCTATTATAGATGAGGAAATAAAAAACGCTATTCAATCGTTGCCATCTGGGAAAACTCCTGGTCTTGATGGGTTGAGGGGTGAGTGGTATAGGGCCAATTGTGATAGGCTGGTACCGAGACTTCAGGACGTATATTTTGGGGCTCTTTTGCCGGCCCCCATCCTATATCGCTTATTAACTCAGACGTTAAGATACTGGTCAAAATTCTTGCCCACAGATCAAAGAAGATCATTTCATCCTTAGTTCACCCGGATCAGACTGGCTTCATGCCTGGGAAAGGTACGGACATTAACATACATAGACTGCTTTTGAATATTGATGCGGCAAGACATGACATGCCTCCGGGGTTCGTTCTCTCTCTGGATACCTACAAAGCTTTTGACTTGGTTGAGTGGCATTATCTTTGGATGCTTCTTTCCAAGTTGAATTTTGGTCCAAGATTTGAAGGTTCTTGTGCTAGGGTGAGAACGAATCTGGATATATCTGAATCCTTTTCATTGAAACGTGGTCCTCGTTATTATTTGCCCTTGCAATAGAACCCCTGGCAGTGGCTATTCGCCAATCTACTGACATACATGGTATCACTAGAGGCCGTATAACGGAAAAAATATCTCTTTATGCCGATGACACACTGGTATACTTGGCAGATGATGGTCCCTCCCTGGCTTCTTTGTTTGAACTGATTGATGCATTTGGTAGCTTCTCTGGCTTATCGGTGAATTGGGCTAAATCCGTTTTGTTTTCTCTTGCTCCCGACAGAGCTTCCCTGTACTGTTGCAAATAGTCTCTCGCTTTACATACCTGGGTATTATGGTCTCCCTTAATGTATCAAGGTATGGTGAACTTAATCTTGACCCATTGGTTATGACCACTGAAAGGCAGCTGAACACATGGAAAAACCTCCCGTTGTCACTATATGGCAGGATTAACTTATTTAAAATGATCTATTTACCTACATTTTTATACCTCTTTCGTGCCTGTCCTGTTGTGTTGCCCAAAAGATTTATAAACAACTAGATAGTATTCTCCGATCTTTTTATTGGCAGGGTGGCATTCCTAGGTTCAGTCTTAGTCTTTTGCAAGCCCCTAAACGTATGGGGGGAATGGCGGCACCAAATCTTTATATGTATTACTTGGCTTCCCAACTGGTGATTGCACGCTGGTGGGTGCAATTATGACTTCTTACGAAAGTCTTACAAATTTGTTATATAGATTTAAATCCCCAGGTTGCATTCCACTGCCTCTTCGGATAGTGGCTGTGGCTTGGGGCTCACGCTCTGTTGAGGGTCTCTATGGTCCCTGTATACTCACCTAGGACTCCATTATGGAATAATCCTTGGTTGTCCCATCTTGAGTTACTACTGGGAGCGGTGATGTGGTCGGGGGTCAAGTTCTTGGGTCAGGTATTTAATGCTGACGCTGGCTTTGTATACTTTTCAGATCTTCAGGAGAGGTTTAATATTTCAGGGACAGGTTTTTTTTTATTACCTACAGCTACGACATGCTTGGCGTGCCCAATTTGGATCTATGTCACCTCAGGTGGTGTTCTCTAGGTTGGATGACGTTCTTGGCGCTCCAGATTTTTCAAAGGTCCTCACCCAGGTGTACACCTTAATGACATCCCTTCGACAAAGACCGTTTGACAACGCATTTATACGATGGAGAGGGGATGCCCCTGACTTGGCAGAGGAGGACTGGAAGGAGGTGGAACTTTCCTTTTTTGATTCAGTGGTCAGTGCTAGGGATTTTCTGATACAGTCTCGGTTTTTACATAGGATCTATTACACACCAGTCAGACTTCAGAGGATGGGAGCATTAACTTCAAATAGTTGTCTTCGTTGCCAGTCGGATGTTGGTACTTATATACATTGTATGTGGATGTGTCCCAGATTTGCCCCCTTTTGGTCAGAGGTAGTGGAGTTCCTTCATACACACTTTGAATTTCCATGACTTGTTACCCCTTAAGTGTGCCTCTTGGACATTTTGAATGAAGTTATATAGAGCCATTATGACAAGATATTTTTTCGCTTTGTTCTTTTCTGTGCCAGAAAGATTTTGATTATGGACTGGAAGGATACGGAGGGTCCGAGCTTGGCACATTGGAAGCAATTGGTGAACAAATATATACCCATGCATCAAAAACTATATCTCAGCAGAAGATGCCCAGATAAATTTGGTAAAATTTGAATGTGAGTGAATGTTAGTTTGTCTCAGTTAGGCATTAACTGATGATATTTTTCTATGTCCTGTATATGCAATGTATCTGCTTTGGATTGCTTTTATTCACTGTAATAATGCCTTTCTGAATGTTTGGTATTTACTGTATATTTGTACGTGTGCTGTACAATAAAAGTTTTGAAAATAAAGCCTTTTAAAAAAAAAAAAAAAAAACGGATCCATAAACGGCTCAAGAAGTGACATGCACTTCTTTTTTGCGGCCGTTTTTTATGTGGCCGTTTTTCAAAACGGCCGCGAAAAACAAACGGCCCGTCGGAACAGAATGCCGTTTTCCCATTGCAATCAATGGGCAGATGTTTGGAGGCGTTCTGCTTCCGATCTTTCAGCCGTTTACGGCCCGAAAAACGGGCAAAAATTACTCTGTTTTGAAGGCAAAGGGTGGTCACACTAAATATTGATTTGATTTAGATTTCTCTTCTGTTGATTCACTTGCATTTTGTTGATTAATAACAAAAACTATTAACACTTCTATTTTTGAAAGCATTCTTACTTTGCAGCATTTTTCCACAACTGCCTAAAACTTTTGCACAATACTGTATATTTAAATTTCATGTTTGTTTTTATACTTTTATTTTACATGTTACTTTTTTTTTATTTGACTTTTTTTTTGGAAACATATTTACTGCTTTGGGGCTTGAGAAAAGCATTGATGACATAATATGTGTTATCCCAGCCTCCCTCTATATGCAGCTAACAGATAATGGTAAGCTACTGGCTGCCGACATCATGTCACAGATCATGTCTTTCAAGCATCCTCCTTTCCCCCATGTAAGCCGGGGGTCTTTAAAGTTTTATAGGGGCTTAGTTGACAGTTGTAAAAGATTTATTACCGGTGAATCCTGCCCCAACAATAAATGATAATGGTCATATCCAATATAAACATAGGATTGTGGTACATTAGCATCATCCTTACATAATATATAGATGATTTCTTTGAGATAATTACCTTTCGGCAAGTACAGAGGCGTGCTTTGGATTTTTCTGAAATGGGTTCATTCCCAAGCTGAAGCATGTAAAATATGAAAAAATATTAAATATATTATATATAACAAAATTATACTACATGCTGTGATCTTTCCAGGAGTTCATGTTTTTAAGAGTTCTTGCGGAAGCGTCCTGTAACTTTCTAGCCATAAAGTTAAAGAGGCTCTGTCACCAGATTTTGCAACCCCTATCTGCTATTGCAGCAGATAGGCGCTGCAATGTAGATTACAGTAACGTTTTTATTTTTAAAAAACGAGCATTTTTGGCCAAGTTATGACCATTTTTGTAATTATGCAAATGAGGCTTGCAAAAGTCCAAGTGGGTGTGTTTAAAAGTAAAAGTCCAAGTGGGCGTGTATTAGGTGCGTACATCGGGGCGTTTTTAATACTTTTACTAGCTGGGCGCTGTGAAGAGAAGTAACATCCTCTTCTCTTCAGAACGCCCAGCTTCTGACAGTGCTGATCTGTGACGTCACTCACAGGTCCTGCATCGTGACGGCCACATCGGCACCAGAGGCTACAGTTGATTCTGCAGCAGCATCAGCGTTTGCAGGTAAGTCGATCTTACCTGCAAACGCTGATGCTGCTGCAGAATCAACTGTAGCCTCTGCTACCGATGTGGCCGTCACGATGCAGGACCTGTGAGTGACGTCACAGATCTGCACTGTCAGAAGCTGGGCGTTCTGAAGAGAAGAGGATGTTACTTCTCTTCACAGCGCCCAGCTAGTAAAAGTATTAAAAACGCCCCGATGTACGCACCTAATACACGCCCACTTGGACTTTTACTTTTAAACACACCCACTTGGACTTTTGCAAGCCTCATTTGCATAATTACAAAAATGGTCATAACTTGGCCAAAAATGCTCGTTTTTTTAAAATAAAAACGTTACTGTAATCTACATTGCAGCGCCTATCTGCTGCAATAGCAGATAGGGGTTGCAAAATCTGGTGACAGAGCCTCTTTAAATGATAAAATTCCATCTGCCTGCAGCTGCCACTGGTGTGGAAGTGGGGCGGGGGGTTAGGAGCTTATTGAAGATGGATTGATTATTGAGTTCAATGGGAGCTGTATAAATCTTTTTGCAGTATGCTCCACCTAGTGGTGACTACAAACAATCAAATATATTATTTAATCTTATGGCTATACAGGGGACATGGTACACCGTTCCAACACCAAATATAAAGAGTTTAATTTCTCTGTAAATGTATTTTTAAATTAGCAAACATTATAAAATAATTCACACTACATGAAAAGTGGGATCTAAGGCCCTATTCACATCACATTTTTTCCCTTCATTTAGCGTGTACACCAGGAAAACTCCTGGCGTACATGCTAGATGTGTCCATAGGTCTTCATTGCAAAATGCCAACAAAAGCCAGTTTTCTCCCAACGATCTAATTTTTATAAAGGTATATAATTAAGTATATTCTTTATAACAATCTTTCTTATATAACTTTATTAAAATGACCAAAAATAACAAACCACATCCAAAATAAAAATACAATGCAATTCGGCAGAGAGGGTGCACACACCGTGCACACTCCTCGAATAAAAGATGAGCTGGCGGTTCGTGGCCTCCCATCAACCGTGGATGCCATAATTCTTCTGGCTACACAGATCGACATGAGGTTTCAAGAATGCTCCCTGGAATTTCGTCAGGAAAAAATTTCCTACAGACTGGCGCCCAAGTTCCAGAGACCCCCTACTGCTTCCCCCTGAAGAGCCTATGCAGGTGGACAGACTCAGTCTGTCTGACAAGGAGCGGCAGCACAGACTTTTAGCAGGATTATGTTTGTACTGTGGCCACAAGAGTAATTTTGTGCGTCAATGTCCCCAGAAGCCAGGAAAATCCAAAACCTAGGGTTAATAGGAGAGACTATTCAAGGTGGATCAATGCCAAATGCAAAATTCTCTCCCAAACTATCAATTCCGGTGAAATCTCCTCTGGTGAAGAATCCCACTCTATTTCTGCTTATCTGGATTCTGGAGCTGCTGCGAATTTCATGCAACAGGCCTTAGTAGTAGACTATCTCCACTTGAGCACACTTCCTCTGGAGAGACCTCTGGTGGTTGCTTCAGTGAATGGTCAACCTCTGCCAGATCGAATTCTTTCCATCACTAAACCTCTGAAGTTGCAAGTGGGAGTTCTTCACTCGGAACAAATAGCTTTTTATGTCCCGCCAAAAGCTATTAACCCTATCCTGCTGGGATGGCCATGGCTTCGCCAACATGCTTATGTCCTCGACTGGAATCACAGAAAGGTTCTCCAGTGGGGATCCCGATGTCTTCTTCGCTGCCTGCCTCAGGTTCGTCCTGTTCTGTCCCCGATGCCTTAGTCACTCTCTGGTCTACCTCCACAAAATGCCTGTTTTGCAGATGTCTTCAGCAAGAGGGAGGCGGAGGTCCTTCCTCCCCATCGTCCTTACGATTGTCCAATCAAATTGCTCCATGAAGCTTCACCTCCTCGTGGACAGGTTTATCCTCTCCCTGCCTGAAACCCAAGCCATGTCGGCATATGTCAAGGAGAATCTCGAGAGGGGGTTTATCAGGAAGTCTACTTCTCCAGCCGGAGCTGGATTCTTCTTCGTAGAAAAGAAAGATGGATCCCTCTGGCCATGTATCGACTACCGTGGTTTAAACCAAATCACTGTCAAGAACAAATACCCCTTGCTGCTAATCTGTAATGTCGGGGTAGGGAAACAGACAAGTGAGCCCTAATCTACCCGCCACTCAGTCCCTGCCTACTTGCAACGACCCGCCTTAGGCGACGGGGTACAACTGGGCGACGGTCCCTACACTCAATAGGTGCACGACAGACAAACAGACAAAGGTACAAAGAAGCCAGGGAAATGGGGAAGTTGCCCACGGGAACACCGTGAGCAACAAGCGAGGTGAACGAGCCGAGTCAAACCAGGAGATGAGCGAGGTACAAAAACGCAGAGCAGAAGAATGGTCAGTAAAGCCAAGGTCAATCACAAGCAGAGGATCAGTAGTTCAAGAAGCTGCAGCAGGGCCAGGAAACCAACAGAGAAGAATCACAAGCAAAGGAGGAACAGGAAAGGCAGGTATAAATAGACAGAGGGCGGGAGCTAGCTCCGTCTGGCCAAGCTGTGATAGGCTCTCCCACTCCTAAGCCTGCCATCCTAAGTGATGGAAGATGGAGTCAGTCTCACAGACATAGAAGCAGGTGCAGACTGATTACCTATGGGCGTTGACACAGAAGTTGTGTCTGGCAGATCCTTTACATAATCTCTGAGCTCTTCGACAGAATTCGTGGGGTCAAGATTTTCACAAAGCTGGATCTACGCGGGGCTTATAACTTGATCCGTATCTGCAAAGGTGACAAATGGAAATTTGCATTCAACACCCAAGATGGACACTACGAATATTTTGTGATGCACTTTGGACTGTGTAACGCTCCAGCTGTGTTCAAGGAATTCGTAAACGGCATCTTGCGGGATCTACGGTATGTCTCTGTGGTGGTATATCTGGATGACATCTTGACTCACCAGATCGGATGAAGCATCGGAAGCATATTCGCCAAGTCCTGTCGCGGTTAAAGGGGGATAACCTCTACGCCAAACTCGAAAAGAGCATATTCAAAAATAAATCCTTGCCCTTTCTGGGCTATATAATCTCAGATCAATGGATCTGGAGAAAGTGAAGTCCATCTTAGAGTGGTCACGTCCACATGGTCTCCGTGCCATACAGAGATTTCTTGGTTTCGCTCATTTCTACCGTCAGTTTATCCCAAACTTCTCTTCTCTTACTGCTCCAATCATAGCTCTCACCAAGAAGGGAGTGAACGCTAAGGTCTGGACCACTGAGGCATTCACAAACCTCAAGAGAGCCTTCACTTTAGCTTCCATTCTTTACCATCCTGATGTGTTTTGGCAGTTCTCGTTGGCGGTTGATGCTTCTTTCATTGGTCCTAAAGCACTTCTTTCTCAAAGAAACTCCAAGGGTACGGCAGTATCCTGTGGCTTCTTCTCTAAACTCTTTTCTCCTGCAGAGCGTAACTACTCCATTGGGGATCGTGAGTTACTGGCCGTCAAATTAGCCTTAGCATAGTGGAAGCACCTGCTAGAGGGGGCTGCTCATCCTATTATAATCTACACCGATCAAAAGAACCTCACTTATTTACAGTCTGCACAACGACTGAACCCTCGTCAAGCCAGATGGTCACTGTTCCTTGCCAGATTCCAGTCCCTACTTCACTTCCGTCCTGCTGATAAAAATATAAAGTCAGATGCACTGTCTCGGTCGTTTGAGACAGATGACTCAGAAGAGGACACTCAACATATTATTGACCCTTCTAGGATTATTTCTGTTAACCCTCTGCAGATTGGAAACATTCCTCCTGGAAACATTTTTGTTTGTCCAGTTGACAGAAAAAAAATTCTGATCTGGGGTCATAATTCCAAGTTTCCTGGGTACTCTGGTGTCCGTAAGACTCTGGACTTTATTTTGTGCCATTCCTGGTGGCCCACGCTGCCTAAAGATGTTGTGGACTATGTCTCATCTTGTACCAACTGTGCCAAAAACAAGGCTACCCATTCCAAGCTTGCTGGTTTACTCCAACCTCTGCCTGTTCCTGATGGTCCCTAGCAACATATTGCCATGGATTATATTACTGACCTTCCTCCTTCTGCTGGATGTACCACTGTCTGGGTCGTGGTGTATCGTTTTTCTAAGATGGCACATTTTGTCCCTCTGTCTGGCCTTCCCACGGCTCCTTGTCTGGCAAATTTGTTCAACATATTTTTAGTCAACACGGACTACCTCTCCATATCATGTCTGACCGGGGTGTACAATTTACGTCTAAATTCTGGAGAGCCCTGTGTAAACTTCCACATGTTCCTCTTCCTGTACCAGCTACATCTCAAGTGTCTGCAGCCAATTCTTCTTTCAGAAGCTTTCTTCACAACTGGCAGCAAACCAAGTCGAGATCCTGCAGACAGTGAAATATTTCTTCCCGGAGTCAAAGTCTGGTTATCTTCAAAAATGATTTGTCTGAAAATCCGCTTCTACAAATTCGCACCCAGATTTCTTGGTCCCCTTGAAATTTTACAACAAATCAACCCTGTGTCTTACAAGCTACGGCTACCTCCGACTCTCAATATTCCCAACTCTTTCCATGTGTCCCTCCTGTGGTCCTGAACCGATACAGTAAATCTCCTGGCTCTGCAATTACTCCCAGTGGTGCATCCGATGTCTTCGAGCTAAAGGAGATCCTGGACTACAATAAGGTAGGAGGGAAGACGTTCTACCAGGTAGATTGGAAGGGTTTTGGTCCAGCGGCGTGGTCTTGGGAGCCAGAAGAATATGTGGATACTCCAGCTCTCATAAAAAAAATTCCTCCTACTCTCTGGTCCTAAGAAGAGGGGCATAAGGGGGGTACTGTAACGCCCACAGCCGCGGACAGCTGTCATCACCCTCTTAGCAGTGGCCGTAACCGCAGGAAAGTGTCTATTTGCCAGAGTCTCCCTTCCCAGGGATGCCAGCGCGCTCTGCTCTCTGGTTTCGCTCTCCGGCTGTTCCATAGGTTGTGTCCGCTCGTGCCAAGTCTTAAAGGGCCGGCGCGTACACTAGTAAAATTATCCCCAACCTATTCCTGAGCACCCTGGCCCATAAAAGGAATCCTGCCCCTTTTCCCAGTGCCTGAGCAATGTTGTGTCTTCCCAGTGTTTTTCCTGCAAAGGTTACATAGTTACATAGTTTGTACGGTTGAAAAAAGACACAAGTCCATCAAGTTCAACCAAGGGATGGGAAAAGGGAAGTAAAACATTTCTACACATAAGAGCTTATATTTTTTTTTCTAAGAAATTATCTAAGCCTTTTTTAAAGCCATCTACTGTCCCTACTGTGACCAGCTCCTGCGGTAGACTATTCCATAGATTCACCGTTCTCACAGTAAAGAAGGCTTGTTGCCACTGTAGGTTGAAACTTGTTTTTTGAGGGGGTTTTACATGGAACAGGATTTCACCATATTTTTTGTATGTGCCATTAATATATTTATATAAGTTAATCATGTCCCCCCTTAGTCGTCTTTTTTCAAGGCTAAATAGGTTTAGTTCTTTAATCTTTCCTCATAACTTAGATTCTCCGTGCCCCTTATTAGTTTCGTTGCTCTTCTTTATATTTTTTCTAACTCCAGGGCATCCTTTCTATGAACTGGAGCCCAGAACTGAACTGCATATTCTAGATGAGGCTTCACTAATGCTTTGTAAAGTGGTAAAATTACATCCCTGTCCCGCGAGTCCATGCCTCTTTTAATACACGACAATATCTTGCTGGCCCTTGAAGCAGCTGATTGACATTGCATGCTGTTATTTAGTTTATGATTTACAAGTACACCCAGATCCTTCTCAACAAGTAACTCTTCCAGTATATTTCCCTCTAGGACATATGATGCATGCAGGTTGTTCATACCCAGGTGCATAACTTTACATTTATCTACATTAAAGAGACGCGATGTCTATTTACTGTCAAGATGCTTCAGTAACGTTAATGTGTCTGTATGTGACTGCACATAGTGAACAACGCAGGATCACTATATGCAGAGTAAATGAATGCAGAGAAGTGTATGACGCTGATTCGTCAGCGTCATACACTTCTCTCCACAACGCCCACTTGGTCAAAAGTAAAAACACGCCCAGTTGGGCATTAAGAAAGTCATTAGCATAAAGCTAAAATCTCTCATAACTTGGTGAAAATAGATAGTTTTTGTAAATAAAAAAACACTGCTGTAATCTACATTACAGCGCCGATCTCATTATGTAGGAGATAGGGCACTTATAATGTGGTGACAGAGCCTCTTTAAACCTCATTTGCTAAGTGGACGCCCAAACACCTAGTTTGTTTAAATCCACTTGCAATTCACGAACATCTTCCATAGACTGAACTATATTACATAGCTTGGTGTCATCTTCAAAAATGGAAATAGTGCTATTAATCCCATCCTCTAGATCTTTAATAAATAAGTTGAATAATAGTGGTCCCAGCATGGAACCCTGGGGTACACCACTTATAACCGGGGACCATTCAGAGTAGAAATCATTGACCACAACTCTCTGGATACGGTCCTTGAGCCAATTTTTCAATCCAATTACAAACGATACTTTCTAAACCTATAGTCCTTAATTTACCCATTAGACGTCTATGAGGGACCGTGTCAAATGACTTTGCAAAGTCCAAAAACACTATATCCACAGCGGCCCCTCTGTCTAGGCTTCTGCTCACCTCTTCATAAAAACATAAAAACAAATCAGGTTGGTTTGACAGCTTCTGTCCTTAGTAAAACCGTGCTGGTTGTCACTTGTAATACTATTTTTTTGTCACATAATCCTGTATATAGTCCCTCAATAGCCCCTCAAACATTTTCTCCACGATGGATGTTAAGCTTACTGGTCTATAATTACCCGGGGAAGACCTAGAGCCCTTTTTGAAAATAGGCACCACATTTGCCCTGCGCCAGTCCCTTGGCACTATACCAGTCACTATGGAATCTCTAAATATTATGAAGAGGGGGACAGAAATAACTGAACTAAGCTCTTTAAGAACTCTAGGGTGTAACCCATCTGGTCCCGGGGCCTTGTGTACATTTATTTAATTTAATTTAGGTTGGACCATATCTACATTCATCCAATTCAGTATATCAACTGATATATTAACAGCACTGGCAGCGGCTACATCAGCTGCTCTTTCTACTGTTGTATATACAGAGCTGAAGAACCCATTTAGTAACACTGCCTTCTCTTGATCCCCTGTGACTAACTCCCCATTACCACTATCTAGGGGTCCTACATGTTCAGACCTTGGCTTTTTTGCATTTATATACTATTCTATAGGTTCCCTATCTGTATCCGGTTTCCTGTATTCCGTATCCAATACCTGTGTCCGGTGTACTTGCCAAGTACATTGTCTGAGACGACTTCTGTGTTCAAGTCAAGTGTCCGAGACGACTTCTGTGTTCAAGTCAAGTGTCCAAGATGACTTCACCATCTGTGTCCGGTGTCCTTGCCAAGTCCATTGTCCGAGAAGACTTCTGTCTTCCAGTCCAGTGTCCGAGACGATTTCTGTGTTCAAGTCCAGTGTCTGTGCCAAGTCAAGTGTCCGTGACGACTACAGTTCCTGTGTCCTGTATCTGAGAAAAGTCCAGTTATCCAGCCGGCACAAGCCAGCTCCCGATAGTCCGGCACAAGCCAGCTCCCGATAGTCCGGCACAAGCCAGCTCCGATAGTCTGGCACAAGCCAGCTCCCGATAGTCCGGCGCAAGCCAGCTCCAGATAGTCCGGCGCAAGCCAGCTCCCGATAGTCCGGCGCAAGCCAGCTCCCGATAGTCCGGCCCAAGCCAGCTCCCGATAGTCCGGCCCAAGCCAGCTCCCGATAGTCCGGCACAAGCCAGCTCCCGATAGTCCGGCACAAGCCAGCTCCCGATAGTCTGGCACAAGCCAGCTCCCGATAGTCCGGCACCAGCTTGCTTCTGATTATCCAACACAAGCCAGCAATACAGGTACTCTCGCCCTAGTGACTCTCATGGACATTTTGTTTGACCAGCTGCTACTCCACTATGGTGGAGCGACCCGGTGGGTCCACATAATCCATAGCTGCGACAGTTTGCTCAGGCCATGGATCCCGCTAGTCAATCCAAGACGCCGATCCAATTAATGCAAGTGGACATGCGTGTCCTCCGAGTACGACAGGATCAGCTTCTACAAGCTGTTAATTCTATTGGCACATGTTTGGATCTTGATTCTGTTGCTGCTCCATCTACTCCTTCACCTGCTATCACTCCAGTCAGTTTGACCAGCTGCTACTTTACTATGGCAGAGCAGCCTAGTGGGTCCACATACCCCATGGCCGTGACAATCTATTTAACTTATACATCTTGAAAAGGTCATGAGAATTCATGACGTATAGGTTAAACATATTCCATAATAGTCTATGAGTGACAGATGCCACTGTTAGGCACCCGTCACAGCCTTCGTTTAACGTATACAACAGGTGCTTTTCCTGGAGTATACATGTAGGGACAAAATGTAATGTGATTGGTGCCTAAGCTTTAGTTTCCCACAAAAATCCTTACAGTGGCTTAATGGGTGGGCTCCTCTTTCCTGCTGTCATTTTCATCAGCTCAAAGCGGTTGATGTATAGCTGAGTGTGTGTCACCCCTTCATCCTGGGCATAGATCTGACTGGTCCGGAGAGGGCGACTGTTCTTAGTCTAAAAATAAAAGACTGAATTAGTGATCAATATAACTTTGTGGAGGACCACTGTAACTGGTATAAAGTTTCACATTGTGTTGTCCAGGACCATTTTACAACAATATTTAATAGGATGTAAACCTAAAATTGATGAACCGCAAGTAACTATATAAAAAGTATAATCTCTTGAGCTGCTTTTTTCCCCTCAAGATTTTATTAAATTATGTTTAGTTATTTCTTCATATCAACCGTTTGTTCTCTCAAATTTTTGCAAAAGTAACAAGAAGTGGTAGCCATTACAGCTTCTATAGCGGACCACAATAATCATTATTCCACCATTAGTCCTCTACAGTTTGCCCATGGATGTGTGTTGTGTGGGTTGCTAAATGAATACCAGTGGTCAGGTGATGTGGGTTGCTAAATGAATACCAGTGGTCAGGTGATGTGGGAGGTCACATGAGTGATGCATGTTTAGTGATGTATGTATTACACGGAACTGATCCAATGGCTATACCATTCTACTGTATCAACTGCATTAAAAAGTACATGAGCAGAATTTTAAATATATACATATTAGAAAACTGTATTGTTTTCTATTCTATAAAGAAAATAAATAAAAAAAAATAAAAAACAGAATACCCCTTTAAATCTATCGATAGGTAGTGACTAAGAGCATGTATCACCAAAAAATGACACATTATTTAAATCAGGTTTTTAGTATCGACACGTTTTTTTATGTCACTATCGCCCGTCAGTTTCTGGTATTTGGGGGCGGGGGCTGTATTCCATCACTCACTGGATACTGTGATAATCTATGACATTTCTCTATCTTTGAACTCCCATTAATTCCAGTTGCCATAAAGTGTACACACCCTGCTGCAATGTCTATACAGACAATACAGGAAAAATAATATGTGTCTACAATATGGCTGCCATCAGGGCAATTTTTATAAAAAAAACATAAATAGCTAAAAGGGTATAACAAAAGAGAACAACCACATTTTTTATCTTCTACAGACTTATAATGCATCTAATAATGAAACTGAAATTAAATACATGACACATTCAGTTTAAGAGTTTTATCTCCCTTCACTGGAAACACCATATAAACATGAATTTTCGGATAGAGTTTCTTCTTTTTTTTTATACAGAAAGGCTAAAGATTTTTTACAGATTTTAATAGCAGGCATGGTTTAATTTATGACGCTTCATTTACCATTGGCATCTTATCCTAAATAAAATAGCTGTTATATTATAATGGAGAAATAATATACCTAACTGCTGTAAAATATAAGGATGCTAGAAGTAACTGTACAGGATTAGGCCATGCCCTCAGTTATATGCACATCTGTTTTACATTATTTCCAATGAGTTGGTAATTGAGAATTGGTCGTTTACTCTGCGTGTCCAATTTTATTGCAATGCTTTGCATAATGTGATAGACACCCAGAGCTTTTTTTATGTTGTTTTTTTTATGTTGTTTTTTTTTCTTATATCAAATTGTACAACTGAAAATAAAAATATATTGTATACTGGATTTTAAAAATCATTAATATGATTAGATTAAACATAAAGTAAATACAACGCACAACATGACTCCTTTACCAACACTTTGGGCCTGTTCACACGGCAGAATTTTTGCGGCGGAATCCGCAATTTCCGCCTCTCATTCATTTCCATGGGAGTCGGGCGCTTCTTTTTCTCGCTAGCTGATTTATGTCGATCTTCGGGCGGATTCCGCCAGTACCTCCCATTAAAGTCAATGGGAGGAATCTTAGTGCCGACGGCAGGAATAATTCCGCGGCGGATTATGCGGTGGAACCCCTCATGCAAAATCCGCCGTGTGGACAGTGGTAATAGTGTGGCAGCACTAGGCATCATTGTAAACAGAGCATTGTCGAGTTAAGTGTATTTCCCTTCATATCTAGGCACCAACAAATGGCAGTCGATGTTACATAAACTAATTTTAGTATTATACTATAATGGCGTGCCACAAAATGAGCTGCACAATTTACCATTAATAATGCATATCATACTGATCTAATTGAACAAAATTCATTCGCTTTGAAATATGTACAACAGTCAAAATTACCCTTCTCCCCATAAATTAAATTTGTCTAGAAGATAGTGATATTTATAATTTAATCCTCGACAACTGTGGGCCAGCCATAATTGGAAAATGATTGGATATTGTCACTACTCAATGATGAGGGGAATGTTGTGTATTTGCAAATAATCTGCTCCCAGCAGAATTATTATTATGCTATGTCGATAAAGGATTTAAACATGTCTGAAGTTCATCTGACATCATCTGCATTAGAATTACCAGAGTTTACTATGGTTCTTTTAAGAAGGCAGGTAAAATAATGAAATGATAAAACTTATATAGCTGAAACAAATACAAACCTTGTAGATACTCTTAGTTTTCTTCTTAGGGTTAGTTTCAAACATGAGCTATTAAAAGAAGGGACATCAGTTACATACAATTCATACACAATACTGACAACCTTTTCCTATAAGCTTAAAGAGGCTCTGTCACCACATTATAAGTGCCCTATCTCCTATATAAGGAGATCGGCGCTATAATGTAGGTGACCGTAATGCTTTTTATTTCGAAAAACAATCTATTTTAAACCACTTTATTAGCGATTTTTCGCTTTATGCTAATGAGTTTCTTAATGCCCAAGTGGGCGTGTTTTACTTTCGACCAAGTGGGCGTTGTACAGAGGAGTGTATGACGCTGACCAATCAGTGTCATGCACTTCTCTCCATTCATTTACACTGTACTAGCGATATAGTTCTATCGTTATGTGCAGCTACATACACACACACTAACATTACTGCAGTGTCCTGATAATGAATATACATCACTACCAGCCTGGACATGATGTTTATTCAGAATCCTGACATGTCTGTAGCGTCTCTGTGAGATTTACAGCAAGGCAAACGTAATCTCGCGAGATTACAATGTAACCTGTCATTTCAAACGAGATTACGCTTGCCTTGCTGGAATCTCACAAAAAAGATTCAGAAGTGTCAGGATTCTGAATAAGCATGACGTCCAGGCTGGTAGTGATGTATATTCATTATCAGGACACTGTAGTAACGTTATAGTGTGTTTATGTGACTGCACATAGTGATATAGCTATATCGCTAGTGCAGTGTAAATGAATGGAGAGAAGTGTATGACGCTGATTGGTCAGCGTCATACACTCCTCTGTACAATGCCCACTTGGTCTAAAGTAAAACACGCCCACTTGGGCATTAAGAAACTCATTAGCATAAAGCTAAAAATCACTCATAAAGTGGTTTACAATAGACTGTTTTTCTAAATAAAAAGCACTGCTGTCACCTACATTATAGCGCCGATCTCCTTATGCAGGAGATAGGGCACTTATAATGTGGTGACAGAGCCTCTTTAAAGCTCCTTGTATGTTGTAGGAGTATCCATTTCTCCCCACTAACTAATCTAACCATCACATCATGAAACGGTTCCATTATTAGTCCTGTCCCCATAAAACAATGAGAGGCGCTGAAAGGCAGGTCCCTGCCTCCACTAGACGAGCCTTCCTGTTGATGAGAACATATGCATAATGACACTTGCTAAGCTATGAAAATTCAGAACAGCCTAGAACTGGTCATACACATAAGATATTCGTTGGCAGGTGCTGCAGATTTCCAACGGATCGGTCACAAAGATATGGGAACAGCCCTGTTGTCCCCCGACATCTCCAAGCCACCCAGACCTTTGTTACCTTGTAAAATCAGAATAACCAAATGTCTGGTAGCTGCTTATCTTACTACCACTATTGAAACAGCTGAACAGTTATGTTTCTGGTAAAGCGATTTTATGTGTATGACTAGATTTAGATGAAGGAGCAATTTGCTGGATTAAACAAAATAAAAATGGGAGTAAAATGTTGTGGTATGTCTTGGCAGATAAGTTTCCAGTACATATATTTCACTTACACAAATGTTGACTTTATAGCAAAGCAAACATAGAAATAGTAAAAATACTAGAAATAAAAAGGCCATCGATAATTAAAAAACAAAACGTAATTAATGAATTCTTACTTTCGGCAACTCTAAAGCCAACATGTGAGTTAAGAAAGGATTTGCTATAAGCTCAACTCCTCTAACAAGAAATATTTGCCAAAGTGCCATATTGTCTGGCATCAATGAACAGAGTGTGGCAATGTGGGATGACTGGATCAACAAACACATTCCGTGATACTATGAAATCCATTCAAGGGATAAATGTATTCAATGACATAATAGTAGAACCATAAAACACTTCTCACCTTCCCTTCTTCTCTTGGGATGATGACATTTTCATACCGACTGCGGCACTGTTTAGAGGATCGATAGATTCTGCTGCATGAGTTCACCACATCGCTGACTAAATCCCAGTTTGGGGTGTGAGCCGGTGATACCACTGTTAGATTTAGAGGTAACTCCAATAGATGCTTAACAGCCTGCAAAATACAGCAATGTATAAAAATGTCGTTTTCATGATATACATTATCTAAATGCTTTAAAAAAAAAAAAAGAATACAAACAGTTTAATACTTCTGCATTATCAGCGGAGTGTGAGCACTGTGTATCTGATCAAAAGGAAAGCCACTGACATTTCTATGCCAATGCATCTAGTTACGCAGGGCAGTCACAAATGTTAATGCCATCTAGTATAGGTGGCATTGAGTTCTGGCACAAAGAAATAATGGAATAGAGGAACCAAGCGAAAAGAGAACCATTTTACATAGGCATAGTGATCAATCTGTGATTGGTGAGGGTCCCAACGATCAGCAGTCCCATTCAAGTGAATGGGTCTGAGCTGCAGCTCCCGGCACACCTGCATGTATAGTCTAGTGCCACTCCCCTTAATTCTGCTGATTGGTGGAGAACCCCGAGAATCAGACCCCATCAATCACACCTAAGGATAAGCCATCAATGTTTTACCCCACAAACTCCCATAACGGTTTTACCAGTGGCACAGATACCAGATTCAAAGTAACGTGGATGATGGCTGTGTGGATAAGTATGTACAGCGTCCTACTTTATACAACATGATAGGTTTATGAATGAACAGATTGAACAGATTGTTGATAAATATATCATTAACTAAGCTGCACAGGTAGCCTAGCCAAATGTTAAAAGGGCTGCATACTTCTGTTTTCCTGCGTTCTAGGCCAAAGTAAGCAGCCCGGTTCCCCTGGCATGCATCGAGCATGCAGAGTCCATACAATGTAGTGGCATTCTGAGAATGTTGGCATATTGCTAATATGGTATGGATGGACCTGTGTGGAAAGCATCCAAACGACACAGGGCTAAAAGTTTGCATATACTGTATGCACAAGTTATCAATTCCCACTAAGCCAGTGTTCATGCACCTGCAGCAAGGCCCAGTCTTCACTGATCAGCCACTCTGGATTGTCAGCTCCTGTCTCAGTGGCTGGCTTAGCTAGTGTTGGCAGTGGTTTGGCAAATTGGGTTTGTTGTTTGAGAAGGATGTTCTTCTTTTGTTCTTTGCCTTCTCTCTTCACTTTCAGCATACCAGGAGCCGCTCTATCAAACAAGGAACGAGGAGGAACCACTGATTCTCCATGTCTCTGCTTCTTCTTTCGACCTGCAGCTAAATGTATACAGAGTATATAAAACAATTCTTTAACTGCTCTTTAAAAAAATAACTCCTAGTATTGAGTTACATGGATTGCGTATTTAAAAAAAAATGAGGGCTTATATGGGTTGTCTAGTTTAGAAACCCCATTTCCATATACCCTATTAGAAAATTCTGAGTTAATAGAGGGGGGTCCTAATCTCTTATTCAGAAAGAAGAGCAGTTACGTCTCTCTCTCTCTCTCTCTGTCTGTCTGTGGAGGACCTGCCCTGTCCTGCATTACACAGACAACCTATTGATATGAATGAGAACGATGTCTAATTTTCCTTGTGGTGGTGCTGCAGGAAAACTGAACACAAGTTTCCCCCACAGATTATATCTAATCGCTGGGGTTCCCGGAGGGGGGATACTTTGTGATCAGCTTATTGTCAAACAAGTAGGGTTTGTCCAGAGTGGACATGGCAAAAAAAAAAGAGCAGTATATAAACGCCAATAACTATAAACACGTCTATAGAAGCTGCTGTATGGAAGTTACATGGACCTCTATGTAGTACACCATACATAAAGGAGCCATGCCAACAACACCACTTGCAGTCCCGAAAATTATCTACCAAAGGACCATATTTTAATATAGCTGTAATTGTTGAAATAATACAACTTCTTCAGTATGTGAAAAGATTAAAAAAAATATGAATAAATAGTTTTGAAGAGATATTCAGATACTATTGGGAAGGCTAACTACTCTATGAGTTCTATTCCTGATTGTACGCACTATGCACACTAATACAATAGTAAAGTAGAATCATAGTTGGTG
The DNA here is from genome assembly GCF_050947455.1 of Rhinoderma darwinii. Taxonomy (NCBI): domain Eukaryota; kingdom Metazoa; phylum Chordata; class Amphibia; order Anura; family Rhinodermatidae; genus Rhinoderma; species Rhinoderma darwinii. The sequence continues at coordinate 461,513,889 of NC_134687.1, forward strand.
CATGCTCTCACATCCCGGTACTAGTAGTTGCACATTTTCTAGGGCATGCTTTGTTTTTTTTTAAAACTGCACCATGCCCTATCCATGTAGTTTCACCACTGACTTAAATAGTCATTAATATATTATTTATAAATACATTTACTATTTTTCTATCGTTTTAAGGCTAATCATACAAAAGTGGAATATCCTTTTAAATCAGCCTATAAACACAAATGACTGCACAGTACTAATGAGAACGTTAGTGCAACAATTATATAAAGCATGAAGGTGCCACGCAGATGCAACACAGAGCAGATTATACACAAATATCACACACCAACCTGCATGATCTGTCTTATGTCTCTTGTGCTCCTTCCTCACATAGACCGCGGGCAGCTTCGATTCCGGGATAGGGTTGGTATCATACATCAGACACATCACAGAGTCAATATAAATGTCATTCTCATCTTGTGGGGGAGTAGGTGGTGTCCAGATCTAAGCAGGAAATGGCCCATAATGGTTTAGTATGGTAACTGCGCAGCATCATAGTACTATCTAATACTAACCATGTCTTAGGGCTCATTCAGATGAGCGTGATTCTCGTCAGTGTGCTGTGCGTTGAAACAACGCACAGCACACGGATCCATTGATTTCAATGGGGCTGTTCACACATGCATGAGTTTCCAAGTGCTTGCAAGTGCGTGAAAAACACATGCCACACGCAAAGCACATGGATGCAAAAACAAAACGCACAGGTTTAAATGCGTTTTTTACGCGTGTAAATCTGTCACGCTCGTGTGAATATAGCCTTAGTGAAACATACTTCGCAATCTATGACACTTACTGGCATCACCTCCGTTTGCCCCTCTGGATTGTCGTAAATAAATTCCTGGTAGAAACAGAAAGCTTATTAATGATCTGAACGACTTTGGTAAATTCCATCTTCAGTTTATATTGCGGTCGGTAGTAAAACATAATAACATGGCATTACTGAACAATAGGCTAGTGGCGGAAAATGATCTAAAATGATGATCTACCTTCTGTTACATCCAATTCGTTATAGTAACTTACTGGTGGAATTGTGTAGAGCTGCAAGTCTCTTCTGTAAGAAGCACATAAACAAAATATATTGTGAATCTACCTTATTATAAGCATCTTCCCTGGTGTAGGTCAATAGTTCTTCATCTGCTTCTTCCCAAGCCATTTTCTCTTCCCATTCCTTTCCTTCTTTTACATTCTGAACTTCCCATTTTTTCTTTGCCATGTTTAGATCCTTTCAGAAGACAAAGAGGTTACACAAAAGACTAAGAAATACAATGGAACAGATTTACTAATGTGTTTGCTCCTAAAATAGGTTGTAAAATGCGCCAAAATGTGGCTCATTCCTGGTGCACAATGTTTCATAGGGTTTTAGACCTATTTACTAAGCACATGCGCCAAAAAGAACAGAGCCTTGTGCCTCACTAGATACTTTTCAAAACTGTCTCGAAAAGAGGCTGTGGCCCAAACAAAGAAATGTGTGGCTTAAAATGTGCCAAAGTGCACCTGGGTGTCCATCACATGACCATAAACAATGACTGTTCCTACTGAACAACAACAAGCAGAGATCTTGAAATCGTGAGGAATTAATATAGAAAGTATAGTGGAAAATTGTATAACTTTTAATTTCAAATATAAAAATTAACATTCATTTGCTGAAACAGGACATTAATAGATGAGTTATGTTTCATTTGTTATTTTATCAAATTTTCTGCGGCCAGTTTGTTTTCTTATTCTTTCGGACAATGACCAGCTAAATTTTTCTATTTTTGCCTCTCTGGCTTTCAGCAGCCATAACTTTTTTATTTTTTCATTGACGTGGTTGTATGAGGCCTTGTTTTATAAAAAAAAATAGTATTTTTACGGCGTGAATATAGGAAAAAGCGATTCTTGGCACTGTTTTTCTTGTTTATTTTTTATTCCGTTCACGTTTCACGCTAAATATCCCATTCGATTAATTCTTCAGGTTATTACGGTCGTGTAGATACCTCATATGTGTAGGTTTTTTGTTTTTTATTTAGTGTAGGGGCAATAAAATATATTTTATGCAAAATAATGCCTTTTTTTGGGACTTTTTTTATTTGTTATTTTTTTTTTGTTACTTTTTTTTTTTTAATCCCATTAAGAGATAACTTTATTTAAAACGTTATTTTTTACTTGTAATGTATTAGCATACTCCTGTATGCTAATACATTACACTGTGTCACTATGACACAGGCTGCTGACATAGTGTGCCGAACAGCAGGCAAACGGAAAAGACAGCCTTTGTAGGTCCCCAGGGCTGACTGCAGATGGATTCCCCGGTGTTTGATCGCATCACCGGATCAAAGAGGGGAATTCCCTTTGATCATGCCGCGGTCACGGACCGCGACAATCAAAGGGTTAAACAGCTGGGGTCCGAACGTTTTCCGATCCCAGCTGTATTCGGGAAGCTCCTCTAAGATCAAGGGCTGTTAGTTACAGCTCCTGCATAGAGGATAAGCGCTCACACGAGTGCCCATCAGCCTCATTTGCAGCGACGCCAAAAGACGTCGTTATAGGCTGGGGACCTGCACTACCTGCCGTCAAAAGACGGTGGCCGGTCATTAAGGCGTTAAATTGTAACCATCCTTTATTCCATCAAGTAACAGTGGACAACATACTAACTACACAATACTAACCTTTGTTTTCCCTGGCTTTCCTGTAGCACTTGATGAATAGAATTCCTCCAGATAGTTTAAGGCATACTTCTCAATAGGGGTGAGCTGAAAGACAAAGCAGGAGCTGTATTTTATGATATCTGCACTTCATAGAAAGTATGAAACACATGTTCACAGTAAACTCTTATAAACACTGTGCCATTTTATCATAACTGCTTAATACAACATGCTAAAGCTGCTGTGACCAGTGATACGCTTACTTCTGAATAGGATATCCTGTAAACCTGCCATAGTTATTTTTTTTTATTAGTATTTGTGAAAATTTAATATTTTTCAATATTACATCGTTGTTTTGTTTTCTTGTACAGTTAGCTATTAGGCCTCATTCACACGGCAGGGTTTCCCGGCCGGGTGCCGGCCGTTCATAAATCGGCCGGCACCTGGCTGCATTAGGAATAATAGACCCCTAATGGGGCTATTCACACGACCGATTTTTTGACGGCCGGGAAAACCGGCCGTCAAAAAATAGGACATGCTCTATCTTCGCCCGGGTACCCGGCCGCACGGCTCCCATAGAAGTCTATGGGTCCGGGTAATACACGGCCATCACCGGGATGTGCCCCGAGTGATGGCCGGGTTTACCGGCGCTTGCGCTCTATCTCCTCCTCCTCACAGCGCAGAGTGCATGTGAGGAGGAGGAGTTGATGCCATTCTGACGAATGGCATCGCTGTACACTGTGTGGCAGGGCCGGGGTGTACAGCAGGTGGAGGGGGGCGCTGCGCTGACTCCCGTCCCCTGCTTGTTTTCCTGGCCCGGCGACACCTTCGATGGCGCCGCTAGTAGCAGCTGCTGCTGCGGCTGCTACTACTGTAGCGACGCCACTATAGCAGAGCAGGGAGGTATCTCCCCGCTCTGCTATGTGCTAGCCGCACTTTAGCTCCTTGAAGGAGCGGAATCCCCGTGTTTTCGGGGATTCCGCTCCTGGACAGAGCGCTTGATGTCTCTGTCCATATCTGGGCAGTGACATCAGGGGAAACTCCTGAAGCGGAATCCCCGAACACATGGGGATTCCCCTTCAGGAGTTGCCGCTGATGTCACTGTCCGGATCTGCCCGGCCCGGCACGGATGCAAAACTTTATGCAAACCGGCCGGGCAGAATGGCCGATTTTACCGGCCGGCACTCGGGCTCGGGAACGACCCGTTCGTGTGAATCCCGCCTTAGGCCTCATTCACACGACAGGGTCCGAGTGTCGGCCGGGAAAATCGGCCGTTTTTGGCCGATTTTCCCGGCCGGTTTGCATCCGTTCCGATTCCGTTCCGGGCCGTGTTGCCGTTTTTACCGGCCGATTTGGACCCGATTTGCATTTGTTTTTTCCCTGTCCGTTTTAAAATCGGATGAATTTCATTTAAATTTGTTGCCATACACAGCCCTTTGTAGATAATGCCACAGCCCCCCTGGTAGGTGATGCCACCCAGCCCCCTGTAGGTGATGCCACCCAGCCCCCTGTAGGTAATGCCACCCTGCAGGTAATGCCACCCTGCCCCCTGTAGGTAATGCCACCCAGCTCCCTGTATGTAATGCCACCCAGCCCCTGTAGGTAATGCCATCAAGTCCCCTGTAGGTAATGCCACCAAGTCCCCTGTAGGTGATGCCACACAGCCCCCTGTAGGTGATGCCACACAGCCCCCTGTAGGTGATGCCACACAGCCCCCTGTAGGTGATGCCACACAGCCCCCTGTAGGTGATGCCACAGAGCCACCTGTAGGTGATGCCACGCAGCCACCTGTAGGTGATGCCACGCAGCCCCCTTTAGGTGATGCCACGCAGCCCCCTGTAGGTGATGCCACGCAGCCCCCTGTAGGTGATGCCACGCAGCCCCCTGTAGGTGATGCCACGCAGCCCCCTGTAGGTGATGCCACGCAGCCCCCTGTAGGTGATGCCACGCAGCCCCCTGCAGGTGATGCCACGCAGCCCCCTGCAGGCGATGCCACCCTGTTCCCTGTAGGTAATGCCACCCAGCCCCCTGGAAGTGATGCCACACAGCCCCCTGTAGGTTGCACCCATCCCCCCCCCCTTCCAGGAGAAGTCAGTTACTTCAATGTCCATATATGGACAGTGTAGTCACTGACTTCTCCTGGAGAGGAATTCCCTGCCACAGGTCGGGAATTCCGCTTCAGAAGTGAGTGACGTCACTGTGTCCATATATGGACAGTGTAGTCACTCACTTTTCCTGTAGCGGAATCCCCGGCCATAGAGTCGGGGATTCCGCTGCAGAAGTGAGTGACATCGCTGTGTCCATATATGGACAGTGTAGTCACTCACTTCTCCTGTAGCGGAATCCCAGGCCATAGAGTCGGGGATTCCGGTGCAGAAGTGAGTGACATCGCTGTGTCCATATATGGACAGTGTAGTCACGCACTTCTCCTGTAGCGGAATCCCCGGCCATAGAGTCGGGGATTCCGCTGCAGAAGTGAGTGACATAGTTGTGTCCATATATGGACAGTGTAGTCACTCACTTCTCCTGTAGCGGAATCCCCGGCCATAGAGTCGGGGATTCCGCTGCAGAAGTGAGTGACATCGCTGTGTCCATATATGGACAGTGTAGTCACTCACTTCTCCTGTAGCGGAATCCCCGGCCATAGAGTCGGGGATTCCGCTGCAGAAGTGAGTGACATCGCTGTGTCCATATATGGACAGTGTAGTCACTCACTTCTCCTGTAGCGGAATCCCCGGCCATAGAGTCGGGGATTCCGCTGCAGAAGTGAGTGACATCGCTGTGTCCATATATGGACAGTGTAGTCACTCACTTCTCCTGTAGCGGAATCCCCGGACAGAGTCGGGGATTCCGCTGCAGAAGTGAGTGACATCGCTGTGTCCATATATGGACAGTGTAGTCACGCACTTCTCCTGTAGCGGAATCCCCGGCCATAGAGTCGGGGATTCCGCTGCAGAAGTGAGTGACATCGCTGTGTCCATATATGGACAGTGTAGTCACTCACTTCTCCTGTAGCGGAATCCCCGGCCATAGAGTCGGGGATTCCGCTGCAGAAGTGAGTGACATCGCTGTGTCCATATATGGACAGTGTAGTCACGCACTTCTCCTGTAGCGGAATCCCCAATCCCCGGCCGGGGATTGGGGATTCCGACTCCTACAGGGAGCAAAAAAAGACCCTCCTCCTCCTCCTCACATGCACTCTGCGCTGTGAGGAGGAGGAGGAGGAGAGAGAGAGTGTGCGCGAGCGACGGTAGACCCGGCCATCACTCAGGACACATTCCGGTGATGGCCGTGTATTACCCGGCCCCATAGACTTCTATGGGAGCCGGGCGGCCAGGTACCCGGCCGAAAATAGGGCATGTCCCATTTTTTTACGGCCGGTTTTCCCGGCCCGTAAAAAAATCGGTCCTGTGAATAGCCCCATTAGGGGTCTATTGTTCCTAATGCAGCCGGGTGCCGGCCGATTTATGAACGGCCGGCACCCGGCCGGGAAACCCTGTCGTCTGAATTCCGCCTTAGGATCCTTTAACACTATATTTTCTTTGGTCTCATTTGATATTTGTATATTTATCCTTGACTGTGTTGCCTTGAAGCTTATTAGGCAGGGGTCATTCCTAATGGGAACCCTTTGCATCTGGAAGTCCTTAAAGTATTTTTATTTTTGAATCCACTTTTCTGTTGCTTTGTTGGTTCAAACTATTTTTTATATCTTTTTGCATAACTTGGTGTATAATTCTTCAGTGTTTGATATAAGACTACCAATAAAGGGACATGTACATTTCTTACCTAATTTTATGAGAAAATTTCCTATTTTTGTCTCATGCTATTTTTCTAAATAAACAACCTGGACATATATGTACAGTAAGTGTATGTCTGTATGCATATATACATATAAGGTGTGTACTTGGAATAGAGCTGCTGCAACCCAGTAAATGCCAAACAAAACAGCATTTTCTCTTATATACTGTACTGTGTGATATTTCATTTAAATGGGATATGCCACTAGGAGGCAGACCATTAAGGTCCTTTTACACAGCCCGATCGGCGAGAGCTCGTTGGATTGTTGCTCATTTGCTCCTTTCACAAGTAGCCATGATCGGTAATGTATGGGGACGAGCGATCGTTACTAAAATTGTTCGTCCCCATACATTTGCATCATACCGGAAGCACATCTTCCTGTTTACACAGATAGATGTGCTGCCGACTAGCAACCAATTTATTGGCCCATAAATGAGCCAATCAGTCGCTGAACGAACGTTTGCTCGTTTATCGGCTGATCGTTGCCCTGTTTACACAGGGCAATGATCAGGAACGAGTGTTTACATGAACGTTCATTTTCTTGATCATTGGCTTGTGTAAAAGGGCCTTAAGATAAATATTAGCATCTGCTATGCGGGCTACATAACCCTGAATGCCCAATTCTCATACACTGGAAGATTCGTTTGGTACCAAAACATGAGCAGACTAGAGGATAAGTAAACAATGATTAATTCGCAAAATTAAGCAGGCCATATACACTGGGTAAAGGGGCTGACATTCTACGGTATATGAGGGCTGCCTAACTGTTCCCGGAAGTCTGCAGTCAGCGAAAACAAGGATCGAGAATGTTGGATTTCCGAGGGCTACGTTTATTTACCATCTCTATATTGAAATAAACATGCACTCTTAGCCAATCTGAGCATGCATGTTTATGAGGGAGTTCAGGGAGAGAGCTGTTGGCTGAATAGCCTGCTATCTTATGTGTGTGTTGTTATGCCATTACGTACAATTTTTTATCATTTGTTTTACCTGCTCCACCACTGCAGCCAGCTCCTTCAATTCTGAGGTCTCCGCAGAAATGTTTCCTGTTTTTTTCACGTTAATGTTTTGCTCGCCTTTTGTCTCAGGCACAGATAACTCCATGTCTATATCAGGTCCATGTTCAATGCTCTTCAAAGCCTTTATATTTTAATAAAAAGGCGTTATATTTTTCATTTGTACAATAACACAGCTTATGGGCGATTCAAACAGCGGTGCAATTTCTTCTTACCTCTATAAATGGTTTGGCAAATTTTGTAGCTATTGTCTCTGCTGGAGGTGGTTCTTGAGAAACCATTACAAATTCTTCGGCCTTTACTCCAAATCCTGAGTCTTCCAGGGGTGAATAAAGCTCAAATAGCTCATGAATGGTTTGCTGGGAAAGGACAAAAAAAAAATCAATGTTTTCATCTAGTTTTCATATAGTGACAAATTTCGGAACACTAAGAATGCAATTTAGAGTTCAGAGTGTCTCTTTTGACACAACTTTAATATCAGGTATCAACAATCTTTTAATTTCAACATCAATTGTGAAATTTCAAAAGACAATGACATTTATCAAAGTATTTGCGCAATTTACTCCAAAATAGTCCTATATGCTGTGCAAAAATATTTATTAACCATTTGTGCCAGAATTTGGTGCCATTTGCACCATGCACATCAGTTTGTATAAGTGGAGTGAAAAGTGCACATGGCTTACTGTTTGACTAGGATTTAGACACATTTATGAAATGCAACTTTTTTTAACAGTAAAAAAAAAAAAGTTGCATCTTAACTCCGCACAGACCCTGGGGTAGAAAAAGTGGCTACAATTTAGCCAGTGTGAAGGCTAATGGTAGCGATGGCCACTGTATAGCCAAAAGTATGTGGACAACTGACCATCACACCTATATGAGCTTATTGGACAACTCATTCCAAAATCATAGACATTAATATGGAGTTGGGCCCTCTTTTGCGTCTATTATAGCCTACACTCTTCTGGGAAGGCTTCCCCCAATATTTTAGAGTGTATCTGTTGGAATTTGTGCCCATTCCGTCAGAAGAGCATTTGTATGGTCAGGCACTGATGGTGGGCAAGATTGTTGGGCTTGCAATTGGCATTTACACCACTCCAGTTCAACGCTTGCCAATCTTAGGCTTGTGTGCAGGTCAGTGACCATAAAAACCTATTTTGTGGAGCTCTTGATGCATTTTTCTTTACTGGATGCCACTATATGGAATAGCTTAGTTGACTACGCTCTTCCATACAGTTTAAAAAAAAGGCATACCGATGTATACTGGCCCGACAAATTCTTAAAGACCACTCTTTTGGCATCCATCGGGTGCAAAGGGGCCTATGGATGTGTTCAGTATATGCGCCAGGAGCTCTTCCGGCACATACAGTGAATGTACACTACAAACGCAGCGTGAATAGACCCTTACAGTCAGCGTCGGACTGGCCCACCTGAGGACCGGAGGATTATCCGAAGTGATTGAGTTGGTTGGTCCTGAAGAAGGGGGCCTTTAGAGGCCGTGCATCCCTGGGCAGGCGCCGCTGACTATGGCAGAGCAGAAAGCCAATGGCCCCCTGTCTCGCCAGGCTGTTTAAGACCTGTGGCCTACTAGATGATGGGAGGACGCAGAGGACATCACTCCGCCAGGCCACAGAGAGCAGGCTGCAGGAAGAGGACCCAGCCGCTCGTTATGGGAATGGGGGTAGGCGAGTTTTTTTTCATTCTCATTGGGGGAACTTTATTGGGTGCACAAGGGCACGTAACTGACCTATATGGGAGCATAAAGTGGACCTAACTACTATATGGGGGAACCAAGGGGACCTAACTACTATATAGTGGCACAAAGTCTACTGAATTACTATATTATGGGGGCACAAAGCGGGAACTAACTACTATATGGGGGCACAAAGACGGACCTAACTACTCTCAAGGGGGAACAAAGGTGGACCTAACTACTATATGGGGGCACAAAGGTGGACCTAACTACTATATGGGGGACCAAGAGGACCTAACTACTATATGGGGGCACAGGGGGCCTAACCACTATATGGGGGCACAGGGGGCGCCCTTACTACGACTATATGGGGGCACAAATGGGACCTAACTACTATATAGGGGCACAAAGGCGACCTAACTACCACATGGGGGCACAAAAGAGGACTACTGTTGTGTGAGGGCACAAAGGGTGACCTAACTACTGTATGGTAGGGATGCACGATGCATCAAAACTTCAATACTGTTTCGATACCGTGCACCCTTAAACAGTTCAATACCGTTATTTCATGTATTTCGATACTAAGCTGTGCCGCCGCACAGCTTAGCATTGTAACACATAAATTTATGAGAGCGGGGTTGCGGCTGTGTAATACAGCCATTGCCCCACTCCTGAGGCATGACAAGTGTGTGCGCCATCAGCATGAAGTGATGCGGCCGGCACTGCACCAATGAGCGCAGGCACTGAAGACAGAACATGGGGGGCGCACTGCATAACACCCCCATGTTCTGTCTTCAGTGCCTGCACCGCCGCTCATTAGTGCAGCGCCGGCAGCTTCACATTGTGCTGACCCTGCGCGCGCACTTATTGTCAGGAGCGGGGCAATGGCTGTATTACACAGCTGCAGTCCCGCTGTAATGGCGGAGATCAGAGAAGCCGCTCATCTCCGCCGCTATTCACTTGAATGCTGCAATCAAAGTTGACCGCAACATTCAAGGGGTAAATAAGAAGGGGGATACCCTTTGGATCGCCTCACAAGGAATCCCTGTGACGGATCGAGGGCCATACCATATATGGGCAGACAGCCCAGGGTCGATTGAAGGACCCCAGGGCTGTCTGACCATATTTTCTGTTGTTAGGGCATACTTAGGTCTGTCCTAACAACTGCCTGTGTACTATAAATACACAGGCTAATGTACTGGCATTTTAATATGCCAGTAGATTAAAGTTTAAAAATAAAAAGTAAAAAAAAAATAAAGTAATGGTAAATAAAATAAAAAAACACACATTTTTTTACAATAAACATTAAAATAAGTATCAATACATAAAATAGACACATATTCGGTATCATCGCGATCGTAATAAATTTATGTTTACGCAGTTATAAAATAAAAACGGCTTTCTTTCACTTATTAATGTGAGGCACGAGGTATTATGAACTTTGAACCTCCATGTGCCTCACATTAATAGTAATTAACTCCATCATGTACCGCACACATTAACCCAATGTTGTCCATTATAACTGAGGAATATGATGGGGTTAATTAATATTAATGTGAGGCACATGGAGGTTCAAAATTAATACCACGTGCCTCACATCAGAAAATGTAAGAACATTTTTTTAATTTATTTTTTTATTATTATTATTGTTGGCAAAGGTATCGTTTTGGTATCGAGTATCGCAATATTACACAAAGTATCGGTATCGAAGTTCAAATTCTGGTATCGTGACTACCCTACTGTATGGGGGTACAAAGGGGGACATTACTACTCTGTGGCTTCACATAGGGAGGCATTACTGTGTAGAGAGCACAAAGGGGACCCTATTACTGTGTGGCGGAACTATAACTGTATGGGGCACTAAGAGGAGCACTTTTACTGTGGGGGGCTTAAAGGGAGCAGAAAAAGTGGGGGGCACTGTGTGGAGTACTAAACATAGCACTATTACTGTGCGGGGCCTAAAGGGGGACTATTACTGTGTGGGGCATTATTTTTGTCTTGGGCTGTACGGATGGTGACTTATTGTACAGAGTGAGGAATAGATGGGGAGGATGCTGCAAAAGCTGAAGGCCTGTCGTGGCTGGAAGAAGTAGTCATGGCAGTCTGGGCTTGATGAAGAAGAAAAGGGAAAGTCAACGATTCTAATCAGAAAAGTCATTACTTGTGGGTACACTGGATTTAACTTTACTGTTTTTACTTATATGGTCAGCAGATTGCCTGTGTAGAAACTGGTATCTACCACAATATGGTCACTGTATGGTGGTAATCAGGGGCGGCATACCATTGCTGCAGCTGCAAAGGGGCCCAGTAGTTAAGGGGGTCCACTGTCTATTAGATTGCAGGTAAATGCCTAAGCCAATGTATTTTATGGCTAAGAATTACTGATAGATTGTTAGAGAGACATAAGGGGGGATTTATGATGATATTTTGGAGAGGAAGGGGCCCATTAACTATTTTTGCGCAGGGGCCATCAGCTGTCTGTGTCCGCCCCTGGTGGTAATATTCGTCTTTGTTTTACTACACAATTGAGATTGGTCTTGCATTATTTCTATATAGCTGAAGGGTGGGCACCAAGAATGATTTCCTCTGGTGGGCCCAAGGTACTCCAGTCCAACACTGCTTACAGTTGATCGTGAAGAGCTAGCAGATCAGAAATTTCACAACCTGACTTGTGGTAAAGGTGGAATTCCATGACAGTGCCACGTTTAAAGTAATTGAGATCTTCAGTACGACCCATATTACTAGCAATGTTTGTCTATAAGGATTGCATGGCTGTGTGCTTGATTTTATGCAACTGTTTGCAATGGGTGTAGCTGAAACACCTGAACTCAATAATCAGGAGGGGCGTCCACATACTTTTGGCCATATAGTGTACGTAATGATAAATTTACCAAACAAGGATTTGTAGTCATAAATCTGCCTCAACACAAGTCAATAAATAACTTAGACATTGGCGAATATGACACCACTTTTTTATACATGTGGGCAGTTAGTGATATACAGAGCAATATCTTTCTTTACTAACTTTGTAACACAAATTTGTTTGCATGCCATTTAATATTTATAAATGCACCTGTGTCAGAAAAGCCATAGAAAAGTCATTTCCTTGAGCTGCCACCTCTCGGATCAAATCCTTGGTGCCATTCTTCAGCAGCTTCTCTTCAACTGAATTTCCACTTATGAGCCTATGTTTAGAAAGGTTACATTTAACAAAGATCGACCTGTGCATATAGTATTTTCAATTTCCTGTTTAGCAAAACACATGTTCCTACCTATAAATGTGGATATCTTTTGTCCTGCCGATCTGATCACACCATGCTTGAGCTCTAGAGTCCATCACTGGATTTAAATCACTGTCATAAAAGATTGCGGCGTCTGCTTCCACATAGGGAACTCCAAGAGATCGGCTTTGGGTTGATATTAAAATGCAGAAAATTCGAAGGTCTTGATTAAAGCTCCTCATCAGATCCTGCGTAAAAACGTTAGCAGATGAGGTTGCCGAATTTTTCACAAGCATTGTTTAGTTTCTATATATTCCTTAATCCTATAATGTAAGAGATATGTGCTGCCACAGCCAATGAAGTTTGGAAATATACTAATAAGGACCAGGCCATTTTTTCGTTTTTGTTTGTCCTGCATTCCAAGAGCCATAACTTTTTTATTTTTTCCGTCAACAGCCGTATGAGGGCTTATTGTTTGCAGGATAAATTTTAGTTTTCAATAGCACCATTTAAAGTACCATATAATGTACTGGGAACTGAAAAAAAAATTATTTGAGGGTTGAAATTTTTTGTTTTGTTTTAACGGCTTTCACCATGCGTTAAAAAAGGACATCTTAACTTTATTCTGCGGGTCAATACTATTATGGTGATACCAAATTTCTATAGTTTTTTTATGATGAACTACTTTTACAAAGAAAAAATTATTTGTTAAAAAAAAAATTGTTTGTTTCACCACAGTTTGAGATCCTTAACTTTTTTTTTTTTCGACGTTGGAGCGGTGTCAGCGCTTATCTTTTGCGGGGTGAGCTGTGGTTTTTATTGGTACGACCTTTTGATCACTTTTTATTACATTATAAAGTGATCAAAAAACAGAAATTCCGATTTATTTTTTTACGGAGTTAATCCTGTGGGTTAAATAATGTTATATTGTAACAGTTTGTACTTTTACGGACGCGGCGATACCAATCATGTTTTTTTTCAGCTTCTGATCCCGCTCAATACTTTTGATTCCCCCCGGCCATGATGTAGTTATGTCATTGATCGTTAAGTGGTTAAACAAACATCTATACTAAAATCTCAATATCTAGAGGAAGAAAAAAAAAATATGTACACCTATAAGAGATACACTTTAAGAAAGATAAGCTACTACATACCTGGCACTGTTCATAGTTTGCAAACTCATCGATCCTCAAGAAAGTGAAAGTGTTGCTGTCCAGGAAGGACTCCAATATGTCAAGCATGAGTAGCATCTGAGAGAAGATCAAAACACGTCGACCCTCGGACCTCAGCTTCCGGAGAAGAATGGACAATGCTTCAAGCTTTCCTGTGTAAAAAAAAAAAAAATTCAATCTTAAAGACCATCTCTTGTAAACTAAATAGAAGCCTACGGGCGCTTCCGTAAATTCGGACGGCTACGGATGTGCATCCGTAAACCGTCCGTATTTACAGAAGCATTGCTATGCAACATGTTGGTGACATCATTAACAGCCTACCTCTTTTTTTACGGATCCGTATATACAGATCAAATACGGATGAAATACAGACCGTATTTACAGACACCCTTCCGTACATACGGATGAAATACCATCGTATGTTCGCACAGTATTTACGGATAGATGAAAATACTGTCATGTGAATGGGGCCTTAACTTGTGATCTTAATATTGTCTGTGTCATTATGCCACAAGGCTTGGTGAAAAATGGGCTTGGGTACAACTTGACCCTTCACAGCATGGAACCAACCTGAATCACACTGGATGAGCCGCAGGTCAGGAGTCTGCACACGATTAGGGGATGTTCGCTCTCGCAAGCACTGCAAGTAAGGTGCTGCATGCTCCTTCAAACTGTGACTTAGCATCTTCATGTTGTGAGTATATAAGGGAGGAGGATGTGGCACTGTCAAAATTGGTGGAGGAGAAATAACGGCAGGGACCACACACAATGCACTATAGAACAAAGATGTTAAAAAAGTTTTCAGATTTCATACATTCCAGCAGAGTAACACACAAAACATATATAAAAAAAAAGCAAGAAGCTATGTGTTCTCATAAACAACATACTTACCTTCTCGCTAGGGGTTCCAGTATTGTCTTCTGCTGCTCCGTGGATAGAATAAGTTGCCCCAGAGGGTCACTCTTGTCTTTGGAAGAGTGAGAAGATAACAGACAGTTTACAGATCCCAACCAACCCCTCTGTGTTTCTTTCACATGTGGATGAGATCCTGAAGACTGCATATGACAAAGTGATAACAGGTCAATCCCATAAATGGGAGCCCGTGCACAGCGCCGTTCATTACAGGTAAACAGTCGCTCCAGGCGATCTCTTAATATGCGCTGCTTTTCTTCCGCCACGTCCTGCATGAAACAAATATAATGTAATGCCAGTAAATCAGATTGCAACCATTCATAACCATTATCAGGTTCTATTTAAACACAGCCATTACATTTTAAAGAACTAAGTGGATTAGTCACCAAGACATACCTCATGAACGCCTTCACTGCCAAAAACGTATGCTGTGACTAGAATACATGGACTAGAGCTTAGGTCTTAATATCAGAATAACATCTTAGCTTTCAAATGATACCAGGCTCAAAGCAAATAGGTGCAATATTCAGGGCTCTTTTGAAGTCGGGAGCAGGATGAAAAGTTTTACTTCCCGGTTTAGTGTCTGTATGGGAGAGGTGAGGGGGAGGAAGCAGCCTGTTCATGTCATCTCTCCCCCTGCATACCCATTCAGTGACCCCAGGGGGATGACGCAGGAACTTCTCTTCATGGAATCACCCCTCCTATCAATAAGAGTCACATTTATGGAGGGGGTCTTTTTTTTTTCTACTAAAGGAGAGAGAGGATGAACACATCTAATCCACCCCTGCCCCATATCAGACCATTTGTAAACTTTGATTATGTAAATGTAGACACGTGGCATGAACTCGACACATGTTCAACTTTTATTTTTAGGAGGTGTTGTGCCTTTCAGGAGGTGTTTCCTCTGAGACCATCAACAGCCATCATGTCAGCCACAGGTAATTGATATGCAACCATGCTTAGTATTCATGTATGGTGGTTGGTATAACAATTTTGATAGATTTTCACCTAGATAGTGGGGAGGGAGGCTGATACTATATGACTTTATATCAGTTTGTAGACTTTATACTCTTCCTGTGATTGGTGTTGCTATTTACCTGCTGTATACTATGTATCATTATAACATATGGGCTTTGGTGGTGAATTGATTATCTCGGATTTTGTTTGATTTTAAGTATGTTTTAATCTTGTATATATTTGTATGGGGATCTTTGGGAGGGTATTCCATTTGTGGAACAATAAAATTTATATTTTTGGACTAACATGTCTGAAAGACTATTTTTCTTTTGTATACATTAATATGAGGCATATATAGGATTTCTTAATTATAGACTATGTCTTATGGTTATAATACTGCCCAAGGGGTATTATAGGTGCTAAGTGTTGTGCCTTTCAGGCTCTGCTTGGGTCAGAGTTTTAGCCACAAACATGGCTTTTATACATTTACGCTTTAATGCAAAATGAGTGTAAATGCCCATGAGTGTAAATGTTTGGTGGCATTTTTACAGTGTGTAAGCTGTCTACTTTCAAAAAATAAAATTAAATTGGGTTTTCGGTAATAATATGATCTTTTTTTATTTTAAAATTCAGGTTTTATTTGTGTATGTCAAAAGCGTGAAAAAGTTTGCGGCAGCAAAAGGGTTTAGTTAGGGAATCCATTAGACTCCCTATCACCGCTAACCTAGTGGCTGCAATGGTACGGCTGAAAGGAAGCCAGCACTGTATGCAATGCAGGGCATCCGTCTCCCCTGACAAGACCCACAACTTAAATAACATGCACCCCCTTTTTAGCCTCGGAGACTTTGGGTTTACTGTTCAGTGAATGCACTAGGTTGGTGTTATTAGGGCAGGTTATATCCCAATTTCAAAATGTCTAACATAGTTCCAGATGCCCTTTTTAACATAAAATATTACTGTGGTGCAAATAGTGCTTCCTAAACTGGAATGCAACTGCTCTATATTGTAGGTATCACACAACAAATGTATATGCATTTACTACAAAGCTCTCTACTATACTGTTCCGGGTTGTCACAGAGATGTCAGTCATACAACTTTTAACCCCTTCCCGACATTTGACGTATGGATACAGCATGGAAAGCTAGTGCTTCCCACATTTTGCCGTACCCATACGCCAAATGCTTGGCACCGGCTCAGAAGCTGAGCCGGTGCCGTCATCGCCGGATGTCAGCAGTATCTTACAGCTGACATCCGGCTGTAATGGCGGGGACCGAAATGAGCTTAGATCCCCGCCATTAACCCCTTAAATGCAGCGCTCAAACGTGATCGCTGCATTTACGGTGTTTGCAGCTCATCGGAACCCCAGCAATGAAATTGCCGGGGGTTCCGGTGGCTGTAATGGCAACCGGAGGCCTAATACTGGCCTCCCGGTCTGCCTAGCACGGAAGCCAGTCAGAACCTGATCGGCTTCCATAGCCGCCGGCAAGATGGCGCCGGCTCAGGAGCTGATCCGGCGTCATCAGCGGTGGATGTCAGATGTATCTTACAGCTGACATCCACCTGTAATGGCAGGAACCGGAGCTAGCTCTGATCCCTGCCATTAACCCCTTCGATGCAGCGATCGAAAGCAATCGCTGCATTTTAGCGGTTGCTAGCAAATCGCCAGCCCTGACAGGCAATCAGGACTGGCGACTGCTGCTATGGCAACAGGAGGCACAATGGCCTCCTGGTCTGCCATTACGGAAGCAGATTAGGCCCCGCCGGGAGGCAAAGCCTAATCGGCTCGTCGTCAGTGAATAACTGACAGATCTAATACATTGCACTACGTAGGTAGCGCAATGTATTAGAAAAAAAAAAAAAACGGACAGTTGGACCTTCAAGTCCCCTAGTGGGACTTGAAAAAAAGTGTAAAAAAAAAGTGAAAAAAATAAAAAGTTTGAAAACATAATAAGTTTCAAGTAATAAAATAAAACACAATCGCCCTGTTCCCTTATCAAGTCCTTTATTATTGAAAAAAAAGAATAAACCACACATATTTGGTATCGCCACGACCGTAATGACCTAAGCTATAAAAAAAATATATTATTTATTGCACGCGGTGAACAGCGTAAAAAAACCCCGTAAAAAAACTATACCAGAGTTTCTGTTTTTTGGTCACTTTGCCCTACAAATATTGGAATAAAAAGTGATCAAAAAATCACACGTATCCAAAAATCTTACCTATAAAAACTATATCTCGTCTCGCAAAAAACAAGCCCTCATACACCTCAGTCGACAAAAAAGTTAAAAAGTTATGGTTCTCACAACTTAACGACAGAAAAAATACATTCTTTTTACAAAAAGTTGTACATTCTTTGTGCAAAAAGTTGTAAAACATAAAAAAGTGCTATAAATTAGGTATCGCCGGAATCGTACTGACCCACAGAATAAAGTTAACATGTAATTTATAATGCGTGGTTAACGATGTATAAAAAAAACCCTAAAAAAAACTATGGCAGAATTGCGGTTTTTTGATTACCTGGCCTCCAAATAAATAGGATAAAAGGTGATCAAAAAGTCGCATGTACCCCAAAATGGTACCAATAATAACTACAGCTCGTCCCGCAAAAAAACAGCCCTCATACCGCTACGTCTATGAAAAAATAAAATAAGTTAAGGCTCCAATAAGTCAGGAAATAAAAAATATGCAGTTGTGCAGCCCGAGGGGAACATTTCTTCTGTTTCAAGATGCGATTTATTAAGGAACCAGGAAGCGGAGGGCCGAAACATATCTGCTGGAAGCGAGGGCGCCCGTATTATACCAGGACAACACTTCCCAGCAAAATTCCCCAAACTGCAAAAGTGCAGAGTGTGGACCAAAAGGGGGATAAGAAAGGACGCCATTTATCAGTGCGACACCGGCCTGTGCAGAAAGGATTGTGTCACAGAGTAAGGCCTTATTCAAACGAACGTGTGCGTTTTGCGCGCGCAAAAACGCAGAGTTTTTTGCGAGTTGCAGTTCCATGTGTCATAAGTGTTCACTGCGTGGCTGCGTGATTTTCACGCATATGCCATCCTTATGACACGCGGTTTTGATGTTTAGAAAAAGAAATGAAGGAAGGTGTTTTATTTTTCCCTTCACTTCTTGATCTACTGTTGCGCGAATTACACGCAGCACACGGAAGTGCGTCCGTGTGCTGCGCGTGATTTTCACGCACCCATTGACTTCAATGGGTGCGTGATACGCAAAACACGCTCAAGTATAGGACATGTCGTGAGTTTTACGCAGCGGACACACGCTGCGTGAAAATCACGGACTGTCTGAACGGCCCATTGAGTTACATGGGTCCGTGCGACGGACATGAAACACATTCGTGTGAATAAGGCCTTACACACATCTATGGATCATTTTATTACCTCATTATTATACCACCTGACTATGCCACTGATGTACTCTGCCCAGCTTACATGTACCCCCACATTATAAACAGAAACACCAGCAATACTCAAACAAAACTACTACCAAGCAAAATCCGCTCTCCAAAAGCCAAATGGCGCTACCTCCCTCCAGAACCCTACAGCGTTCCCAAACAGCAGTTTACAGTTAACTTCCACATATATGGCGTCGCCATACGCGGGAGTGTGTATCTCCAGTGGCATAAGCTGGGCACTACATATTTGCCACTGAAATGGCATATCTAGGGAAAAATATACATCTTTAATTTGCACCATCCGCAGCGCATTCATTTATGGAAAAGACCTGTGGGGTGAAGATGCTCACTACACCCTTAATAAATTCCTTGAGGGGTGCAGTTTCCAAAATGGGGTCACTTCTCAGGGGTTTCTTTTTATTATTTCACATCAGAGCCAAATTAGGCCTCAATTTTACATGGTGCTCTTTCACTCCTGAGCCTGGTCGAATGTCCAGGCAAAAGATTAGGGCCACATGTAGGGTGTTTCTAAAACCGGGAAACACAGCATAATAATTAGAGGGCTGTCTTGTTATGGTGGCACAAGCTGGGCACCACATATTGGCATATCTATGGAAAAAAAATCCCATTTTCACTCTGCAACATCGAGTGCACACTAATTTCTACAAAACACCTGCAGGGTTAACATGCTCACTACACCCCTAGGTGAATGCATTGAGGGGTGTAGTTTCCAAAATGTGGTCACTTCTGGGGGGTTTCCAATGTTTTGGTCCCACAGGCGCCCAGTAACCAATACAGCAAAATCTGCACTCCAAATGGCGCTCCTTCCCTTCTGAGCCCTGTCGTGTGCCCAAACAGCAGTTTATGACTACATATGGGGTTTTGCTGTACTCGGGAGAAATTGCTTTACAAATGTTGGGGTTCTTTTTGTCCTTTATTTGTTGAGAAAATGAAAAATTTTGACCTAAAGCTACATCTTACTGAAGAAAAAGGATTGTTTTTATTTTCACTGCCCAATTCTAATAAATTCTATGAAACACCTGTGGGGTCAAAATGCTCACTACACCCCTAGATGAATTCCTCAAGGGGTGTAGTTTCCTAAATAGAGTCCCTTCTTGGGCGTTTTCATTGTTTTGTCCCCTCAGGGGCTTTGCAAATGCGACATGGCCTCCGCAAACCATTCCTGCTAAATGCGATCTCCAAAAGCCAAATAGCGCTCTTTCCCTTCTAAGCCCTGCCGTGTTTCCAAACAGCCGTTTATTACCACATTTGGGGCATTGATTTACTCGGGAGAAATTGCTTTACAAATTTTACGGTGCTTTTTCTCCTTCAGACCTTGTGGAAATGAGAAAAAATGAGCTAAACCTACATTTTCTTTGAAAACATTTAGATTGTCATTTTCAGGGCCTACTTCCAATAATTTTTGCAAAAAAACCTGTGGGGTCAAAACGCTCACTATACCCCTAGATAATTTCCTCAATGGGTGTAATTTCCAAAATGGGGTCATTTGTGGGGGGTTTCCACTGTTTTGTCCCCTCAGGGGCTTTGTAAATGTGACATGGCCTCCGCAAACCATTCCTGCTAAATGTGAACTCCAAAAGCCAAATGGCGCTCCATCCCTTCTAAGCCCTGCCGTGTGTCCAAACAGCCGTTTATGACCACATGTGGGGTATTGTTTTACTCGGGAGAAACGTCTTTACAAATTTTGCGGTGATTTTTCTCCTTTAGTCTTTGTGGAAATTAGAAAAAATTTAGATTTTAATTTTCACGGCCTACTTCCAATAATTTCTGTAAAAAACCTGTGTGGTCAAAATGCTCACTATACCCCTAGATAATTTCCTTGAGGGGTGTAGTTTCCCAAATGGGGACACTTTTGGGGGATTTCCACTTTTTGGCCCCACAAGTCCTCTTCAAACCTGACATGGTGCTTAAAATATATTCTAATAAAAATAAGGCCCCAAAATCCACTAGGTGCTCCTTTGCTTCTGAGGCCTGTGTTTCAGTCCATTAGTGCACTAGAGCCATATGTGGGATATTTCTAAAAACTGCCGAATATGGGCAATAAATATTGAGTTGCATTTTTCTGGTAAAACTTTCTGTGTTACAAAAAAAATTGTATTAAAAATGGATTTCTGCAAAAAAGAACGAAATTTGTAAATTTCCCCTCTACTTTGCTTTAATTCCTGTGAAACGTCTAAAGGGTTAAGAAACTTTCTAAATGCTGTTTTGAATACTTTGAGGGGACTTATTGGGGGTTTCTAATATATAAGGCCCTCAAAGCCACTTCACAACTGAACTGGCCCCTGTATAAATAGCCTTTTGAAATTTTCTTGAAAATGTGAGAAATTGCTGCTAAAGTTCTAAGCCTTGTAACATCCTAGAAAAATAAAAGGATGTTCAAAAAACGATGCCAAACTAAAGTAGACATATGGGGGATGTTAATTAGCAACAATTTTGTCTGGTATAACTGCCTGTCTTACAAGCAGATACATTTAAATTGAGAAAAATGCACATGTTTGCAATTTTTCGCTAAATTTTGGTAGTTTTCACAATTAAATACTGAACGTATCAAGCAAAGTTTGTCAGTAACATAAAGTCCAATGTGTCACAAGAAAACAATCTCAGAATCGCTTGGATAGGTGAAAACATTGACGTTATTACCACATAAAGTGAAACATGTCAGGTTTGAAAAATGAGGCTCTGTCAGGAAGGTCAAAAGTGGCTGAAGAGGGAAGGGGTTGATATTATCAGATTCTAGACTGCAAATACACAATAATTTGAACAAACATCTGTCATTAAGTTGCTTTAAGAGTCTTTTTGTGTAAAGATTTATTCACTAATGAATATAGAATAGAATGGGATACCTGTGCTGGGGTAACTGAACTCTGTGAGGTTCTGAGAGAAGATGCAGGATCACCACCGCCAGGATAAGGCATGATGTTTCTTCCTTGAATTCCTGTAACATGTAAACAAATACAATGTAGAATCTCTTTTCTGCAACAGCCTCTTCTTAATATATATTTATCAACTGCCTGTTGTAATTGATTTTATCAAGGTTTATCTGCATTATATTATGGAATATGAGTTTGTATCAGGCTGTGTTCACATCTGCGTTGCTTTCTGTTGAGGGGTTCCCTCGGAGGTTTCCGTCTGGGGAACCGCTCAACGGAAACGGAAACCTTTAGTAACGAATATTTAGCAAATGGTTTCCGTTTGTCACCGTTGTGAAAGAGTTCCGTTTTTTTGACGGACTCAATAGTGTCTTTTGAATTCTATATTTGAGGGTGGTGACTGCCTCCATCTTGGTCGTGCACTTTGTCCACAGCTATTTTTAATTATTACTGAATAAAAAATGGTTCCTACTTATTCTGAATTCAATTTGGACATAGGTCTAAGCCCAAGAGGTGAGTCTTTAGTTGTGTGGAGGTATAACATATAGTGTAGTGACCCCCTGTATGAGGGCCCCTTGATCAAAATGTGCACTAAGAACCTTACCTTTAATTTGGATTAAAGTAATCATGCAATTGAAGAATGATTGAATGTTTGTATATCTCTCTCATACCGCCTGCAGGGTGCTGCTGCTTCTCTCTGTGTTTTTTTACTGTTAGTCACAGAAGACTAACACTTGCACATTTATTTCCACTAAGGGCAACATCTGCATGGAGCTTGCGCGGGTTTCCTTCGGGTAAACTGGAAACCCACTGATATATTACAAAAACCTGCTGATAGGTTAATTGGCTTCCTATGAAATTGGCGCTAGTGTGCTTGAAAAAGAGAAATTAAATTGTGAGCCCCATTGGGGACAGAGACTGATGTGAATGGTGACAATCCCTGTACAGCTGCAGAATATGTTGGCGCTATATAAGCAAGAGGAAATACTGTAAGTAAATAAACTTTGTTACAAGGTGCAGAATTACTTTGTATTTTGTATTCACCTTCCTTATTATTAATATAATTTCAATTTCTTTTTGCGTACATTAAAGGGGTTTACCTTCAAACACTTATAACACAACCACGCGATATGCCATGAATGTTTGATATGTGGCACTACCTATCAGGAGAACAGAGATCCCCTGACTCCACTTAGTGAATGAATGGAGAGATTGCTGTGTAGGTTTGCTGCTCTCTCTATTCAAGTCTAGAACTAGTTACGGAAACAGCTGCACAATGGGGCACTCCTGCCCATCAGACATTTATGGTATATCCTGGACACACAGGTCTTGCGATCGTTAGTAGACACAGCTGTGATACACCTACTGTAACTGTAACGATCCCAGCCCCTGGGTGTCCAACACATAACCATGGACAGAATTTTATCCACTGGAAGCAAACAATGAATGTAGCTACTGAATAACAACAAGCAGAGATCTTGACAGAAGGTAAATTAGAAAATGTTATCATTTTTTTTTTTTTATACAAAAGAAACAGGACGAACCATTTAACATGTAGCAAATGGACGTTTCTATATTGTACTCTTGTATTGCTGCATAGATTTTGGAAAGCCTGTGTACATTAATGTGTGTGATCTTTTCTTTTTGTAAAAAAAATAAAATATATATATACACAAAATTAAACAATTTTGCACACCCATTTGCGGACTTAAAGATGGTATGTTGGCAGGATGCTGGTTTCCCAAAGCATTAATTGCATTTTGAATGGAAGTCCCTTGAGTCACAGTCTGCATTGCTACTGGTCCAGGGGGTCGAAGATACTGCTGTCCAGGAGCCGAAACAATCTGAAGAACGCTTCCTGTAAATTTAAGAAACAAGCATTTGAAACGGTTTAATAACCTGTTGGTGACCCCCCCACATGGTGTACTATCATACAGTGTACAAATAACGGTACCATACAATGTCTAATTATAAGTGCCATACATTATGGCACCCAAATAACACTTCAGTTGTCTAAATAAAAATCCAATACAGTGCTACCACCAACATACAATGAGACAAATACAACTAAAAAAAAAACTGTACAGTGCCTAGGTAGCAGTGCCAAACAATACAAACATACAGTGCTTAAATGCTCTGTCACCACATTATAAGTGGCCTATCTTGTACATAATGTGATCTGCGCTGTAATGTAGATTACAGCAGTGTTTTTTATTTAGAAAAACAATCATTTTTCACGGAGTTATGACCTATATTAGCTTTATGCTAATGACTTTCTTAATGCCCAACTGGGCGTGTTTTTACTTTTTGACTAAGTGGGCGTTGTGGAGAGAAGTGTATGACTTACAGCGTGATCTCGCGAGATTACGCTTGCTGTGCTGTAAGTCCCACACAAACGTTAGCGAAGTGTCGGGATTGTGAATAGACATCGCGTCCTGGCTGGAAGCGATGTCTATTAACTCTCAAGACATTTCAGTAACGTTAATGTGTGTGTATGTGACTGCACATCATGATCTAGCAAGAACACTATGTGCTGAGTAAAGGAATGGAGAGAAGTGTATGACGCGGATTGGTCACCGATTGATCAGCGTCATACACTTCTCTCCACAACGGCCACTTAGTCAAAAAGTAAAAACGCCCAGTTGTCCATTAAGAAAGTCATTAGCATAAATCTAAAATAGGTCGTAACGCCGTCAAAATTGATTGTTTTTATAAATAAAAAGCACTGATGTTATCTACATTACAGCACCGATCACCAATGTAGAAGATAGGGCACTTATAATGTGGCGACAGAGCCTCTTTAAATAATATCAACATAGAGTAACCAAATATTAGGCCCATAGCTAAAGTAATCTAATAACAGTACTATAAAATGTATTTAAAAAAACTGCTATACAACTAATATTACAATTCAAAGAGGTCACAAGTCACAGGTACCAGTCCCTCAGCAAGGATGGCTGATGTGCCCTGCGCGACCACACAGTTCGCTCACTCCAAAGACTGGCCCCGGATGTGACTCATACTATATACGGAGAGAGCCTTCCTCTCAGATTTTAACTGTGGACAATAGGCAAATCTGACCTGAGATTCCAGGTCTCTACACTACATAGTTACCTTGAAGCTGCAGTGGCTGCCCAGCAGTTAGCTGACGCAGTTGGCTCTGGGACAGTGTGAATGTGTTTCCTTGGAATTGCAGGGTGACTGGGGTTTTGGGCTGTGCTATTCTACCTTGAGCTGCACCAGAAGTAGCCAGCTGAGCAATTTTTACCACTTCACCGCCTGCAAAAAAAACCCAAAAAACTAAATTAATTAAAGAAAACACAAGTTCGTAGCCATTTTCATTGATGGTGATCGTTTTCGGTAGAACTATTTTTAAATATAGTTGTGGCAATCACGTGCATGCAAATTTACCTAAGCAAAGGCAAATATAATCTTATTAGATTTCTATAATTAGCTCTTTTATAAGAGAAATAAAAGGACAGAAATGTAAAAATTCACATAGTCTGTGCACAGCTAAAGAACGATGCTTTACCAGAACAAATTGACATTGTTGAAATAGTCTGAAGAACGCTTCATGTGAATTTATAAAAAAAAAAAACATATGAAACTTTTTTATAACTTCATACCTTCAGTAGTAGCAGAGATCCTGCCTTTATCTCCTGTTTCCCTTCTGGGAAGCTGTACTCAACTCAAGACAGGTCAGACTCCTAATAATCCATACCCTCGCCCAGCATGCATCTGTGATGTAACCAGGGCTGGTCTTACATTAAAAGGTGCCCTGTGCGGTGACCCCCCATATGGTGTACTGTCATGCTGTGTACAAAGATCGATACCAGAGTGTCTAATTCTAAGTGCCATACAGTATGGTGCCCAAAAGATAAGGAATTGGGATGTCGAAACGAACCAAATCACACAAACGTGCAGATAAATGACATCAGAACCATTGAAATCCACATCCACATGACTTTTCATACCTTGATTTGTAGAAGCTGTGGTTATTGGGGATCGTCCTCGTGCGTGGCTCTGCTGAGTTACTGTAGCTGTGGTTGTGGTAACTAGTCGAGATGCTGGAGTATTGGAGAAAGCCACAGTTCTCCCTTCTGGCTTCTGACCATACAGAACTGGCTGAAACAACCTGTATGGTTGGGGATGCAACATTTATAGGATACTAATTTCAGGAAACAATGCTTGTTTAAAAAAAGATTTATCTCTAGCTAAATATAGAATTTCAGTATGGTTCAGACAAATATACTAGTAAGTAATGTAGATGGTTACAATAGATATTAGGTCAAGTTCTTCACAAAGGGTAAAGCAACTGACTATATATATATTGATTGTGTGTGAATCCATAGAAATTGCCATTAAAAAGTGTGTTCACACACTGTGGTCAAATGGCGTTTTTGCAGCGTTTTCTTAAAAACCGCAGTTTTTCCGCTATTTTTTTGTGACTACTCGCAGCAGAAAAACCCAAGCGGACTGTGACACGTGAATCAAATATTCAAAACAATATCCTCCATTTATCCAATTAGTGATGCTGGGAGAGCATGGTGTGTTGTTGTTTGGCATAGCAAGCAGGGTAGCCCGCTCTATGAATTATCAAGGCGTCACAAATAGGCTTCTACCTGGCTATACACGTTGTGCCTCGTGACGTACACACTATCCCTCCATGTTTCACTCACTTGCACCCCATTATCCATTTATTTCTATTGAGGCACTTCATTTATTACTGCCCCCTATATTTCACTTATAGTATTACACTTGCACACACACTATTCATTTATTATTTCTTACTACACATCCCATGCACCACACACCACTCCCCTCAAGACTAGTGGGAGTGGCTATTATTATTTAAAGCACCTGCTCGCCCTTTCATCAGCATTTCTGGCCTGGCTGTGTCCATTTGTAAGTATGGCCTTTTTCGGTGTTTTTGTATATGTCCCTGTGTTTTTATCGGTTCTGTTTGTGCATCAGGAACGTTCTGTTCCAGTTTAGGAGTTAGGGACTCGCAAGTCTGGGGATCCTTGTCGTGGATTGCGAGCTTGCGTCCTTTTGGCCAAAATGATTACCAATACCCCAGGTATTTTTCATTATTATATATATTCGCTTCTCTTGGACACAGCCGGGTCTTTGATGCTGGGAGAGCATGGTGTGTTGTTTTTTGGCATAGCAAGCAGGGTAGCCCGCTCTATGAATTATCAAGGCGTCACAAATAGGCTTCTACCTGGCTATACACGTTGTGCCTCATGACGTACACACTATCCCTCCATGTTTCACTCACTTGCACCCCAATATCCATTTATTTCTATTGAGGCACTTCATTTATTACTGCCCCCTATATTTCACTTATAGTATTACACTTGCACACACACTATTCATTTATTATTTCTTACTACACATCCCATGCACCACACACCACTCCCCTCAAGACTAGTGGGAGTGGCTATTATTATTTAAAGCACCTGCTCGCCCTTTCATCAGCATTTCTGGCCTGGCTGTGTCCATTTGTAAGTATGGCCTTTTTCGGTGTTTTTGTATATGTCCCTGTGTTTTTATCGGTTCTGTTTGTGCATCAGGAACGTTCTGTTCCAGTTTAGGAGTTAGGGACTCGCAAGTCTGGGGATCCTTGTCGTGGATTGCGAGCTTGCGTCCTTTTGGCCAAAATGATTACCAATACCCCAGGTATTTTTCATTATTATGTATATCCGCTTCTCTTGGACACAGCCAGGTCTTTGATGCTGGGAGAGCATGGTGTGTTGTTGTTTGGCATAGCAAGCAGGGTAGCCCGCTCTATGAACTATCAAGGCGTCACAAATAGGCTTCTACCTGGCTATACACGTTGTGCCTCATGACGTACACACTATCCCTCCATGTTTCACACACTTGCACCCCATTATCCATTTATTTCTATTGAGGCACTTCACTCATTACTGCCCCCTATATTTCACTTATAGTATTACACTTGCACACACACTATTCATTTATTATTTCTTACTACACATCCCATGCACCACATACCACTCCCCTCAAGACCAGTGGGAGTGGCTATTATTATTTAAAGCACCTGCTCACTTCATCAGCGTTTCTGACCTGGCTGTGTCCATTTGTAAGTATGGACTTTTTCGGTGGTCCAATTAGTGATGCGTAGCTTTATAGTGTCAGTACAGTTATACATTCCCACCCGAACTAACATTGGGCACGAAGAGACGCTTCTGTGTGCTGGATGGTACTGTTGCCGTGGCAACCTTATGATGCCCGGAGAGTATTGTGCACAGGTCCAATTCTGATTAATTGGACCAATGCACAATACTCTCCAGGCGTCTTACGGTTGCCATGGCAACAGCATTGTCCAGTGAGAAGGACGGGCACTTGTGTAATATGGTGTTTACCTTTAAATATTTACGGTCCCAAAAACACAATAGGATCATGCTTCAACCTGAACAGGAAGAATGAGGACTTGCCAATATACCTGTTTGGTTTAATTTTCACTGGGTTGGGTTGAGGCGAAGTGTCAGGAGAGTTGTATATTTCCTCCATCAATCTTTTAGTCACCTTTAGGACAGGCAATAGCTGGGCCTCATAATGGGTCATCTTATTTTCCAACCCCAGCAGATCAAAGAGAGAGAGATCGGGCTCCTGTTTAATGAAAACATAAAATCAGTCACTTTCTTCGAAAACAGAGGAAACTTGTATATAATGGCACGGGGATGTGGGAATGAAAACATATAAAACAGCGTGTTTTTGTACATAGATCCACTTAAAATGTAAATGTCCACCCTTGAACAACATTTATTATTATTTTTTATCTAAAAGAGTTGAAAATGTGGTAATTCTTTAGGTAATATATTATTATAGTGGTCGGAGACCCATTTTTTTCTCATACAGAGATCCATATGCCCTGCACAGACGGAGTTAAATTGTATTATTTTTGCTGCTCTCAGGGAACATTAACTCTGTCTATGCTGGGAATTCAGAGCTCTGTTTCAGAAAAACGGTGAAGATATATTATAAAATTAATAAGAACAGAATGTTGGACCTCAAAATGGCATGACATTAGGTGAAATCAAGTGAAAAATCATCTTCTGTCATAAAAAAAAAACATCGGTGAAGTCTGTGACCGGACCGGACTGTGACTGAAACACATTCAAATCCAAGAGTTGCAGTCACATAATCCTAGTCCTTATTGTACAAGCGGACAAGACACTGACACATTGCAGTCCTAGCCGTTAGCACTATGGACCCCTTTGAACATGTTTTTTATACTGCATCAACTCTTTTCTTTTCCAGATCTTTCTTAGTCATCAGGTTGAAATGAAATAGTGTATTATTAAAAAGTATTAAAAAAAAAAAGTATCCTTAGACTGTAGAATGATGTACAATCCATTATCATGTTGATTTTATCAAAGTTTGTTATGCATAATATGACGCAATGTCAAATATTGCCTACATTTCTCCCCACGGAAATCAGAAATTTTCAAGGGAAAATAGGATGTTATGAAAGTGATTTATGTTCAATCTGTTTTCCAAAATATTTTATAAAGATAAGAAAGCATCTGAATCGAATGGGGAATTTAATTGATGTATCGAAATTAGTGCAAGGGAAAAGTGGAGCAGTTGCTTTAGACAACCAATCAAATCCTAGCGCTCATTTTTCAGAGGTCCCTTTGGAAAATGAAAGCAGCAACCTGATTGGTTGCTATAGGTAACGCCTCTAGTTTTCCTTTATTTATTCGATTAGCTTGTCTAAGGGTAAAATGCTTCTTACCTTCCAGGGATGATATTCTAATGCTTGTAACACAAGTGATGAAGTCTCATATTTCAGAGGCTCAAATGCATAGGCGGAATGTCCAGAACGCGGATCCACCAAATCTGGATGGTTACAGATCCTTTGTAACTGCATCAAGACGTGAAGAACACTAACAAAATGTCCTCCTTTCAGGGAATCCTGAGTTCTATACAAAAGAAGGACTTGTCATTGATCAGAAAGTACATTATAAGGAACACTTGTCATGTAGAACAATCTGTCATCTAAATTGTAATAGCTATACACAAGAAAATATACGGATCCCCACACAATATGAAAGTTCATATTTCCTAATTGGTAATAGGATTTTGAAATAATTTTTATGAAATTGAAAAAAAGAGCTAATAACGTTTACATGATGTCTAATTTATACCGGAGTATACAGGACCGTATTTCATTTTGAATTTCCACTACGCGCTATGTTCTGTCGTTGTGCGTATTGTAAAGTATTTTACCTATACAAGTCAATTCGGAATAAGCAGCCTTTTATTCTGACATTGATTTACAGTTCTTTTTTATCTGTAGTTGTGGCTGGGTAATAAAATGAAATTAGGGCAGAAAAAAAATGACAGAACACAGAAATGGTGCTAAAAATCAATGCAGATAAAAATACAAAAGGTAAATAAATATTCAAGTAATCTGTATTCTTTTCAGAATTCAGTACTTTATTACTTGTATAAATTAAGTCTAAATTAACCCCTTAATGACCATGCCATTTTGCGCGTTAATGACCAAGGATTATTTTTTGTTTTTTCACTGTGGCATTCTAAGAGTCGTAACTTTTTTTTTATTCCGCCGACATAGCCGTATAAGGGCTTGTTTTTTGCGGGACGAGTTGTATTTTTCAATTGCATCATTCTTGGATGCATATAATATATTGATTAACTTTTATTAACTTTAATTTAGGAAAGAATGGGAAAATAAACAGCTATTCCAGCAATGTTTTTCACGTTATAAATTTACGTTGTTCACTATGCGGCATAAATAACATGTTACCTTTATCCTATGGGTCAGCACGATTATGGGGATACCAAATATGTAGAGGTTTTATGTTTTCCTACGTTTGCATTTTTTATGGTTGGAATGGGAGAAAAAAAAGGAATTTTGCCATTGTTTTTAGCGTTTTTTTTGGACGCCGTTCAACCGGTTGTTTAATTAATGCGTTAACTTTATTATTAACTTTATTTGACACTTTTACTAAATAAAACTACTTTTTCAGGAAAAAAGTGGTTTTATTTTATTTTTACTGTAATCTTTTTTTTTTTTTTTTCCATAAACTTTATTTAACTGGTTTACTTATTTATTTTTGTCCCACTAAGGGACTTCACCATGCGATCTTCTGATCGCTTATATAGCCATCTGGCATGGGCTAATAGGCAGATGATGAAGGCAGACCTGGGGGCTTTTGTTAGGCTCCCGGCTGCCATGGAAACCCGACAGCTCCCCGGGATTTCTTTGCGGGGGTGCCGATGGGGTGACAGAGGGAGCTTCCTCCCTCTGTCAAACACATTAGATGCTGCTGTCGCTTTTGACAGCAGCATTTAATGGGTTAAACTGCCGGAATCGGAGCGTGCTTCGATTCCGGCAGTTGCCAGGCTGTGTATAAAAGCCATGGTTCTGCCACTGATCGCGTGGGTACACTGGCAGTACCCACCCGATCAGAGCGACAGATATATCCGATAATATGCGGGAACTAACACCTGCTTGCGACGGATATATCCGTCGCTCATCGTTAAGGGGTTAAAAGTAAATTCTCCAAAATGATGTATTAATAAAAAAGCAAATATGAATGGACACATGCGCCAGATATAGAAACTTGTAAAAACAAGCTGTTGTAAGTCATAATATAGTTGTATTCATTAGAATTAGAAATGATTAAGTATTATTACCGGTAAGTAATGATGGAGTGAAAACTACATGTACATTTAGTTTGGGGAAGAGTAATAAAATGTAAAAAGACAAAAAACTGCAGTACCCCGGCTGTAGAATGACATCTTCATATAAAGCTCTCTGGCGGTTGGATAGACGACACTTTAGAACATGGTCGTATTTTTTTGTTAGTTGCTTCTCAACATCTTTTTTTGATCTTCGTAATATAAAAGGTCGAACAGTCTAAAAAAAAAACACAATAAAAGGCATAATCAAACACAGATTTTAACTGTTATTGTAATAGCAACATATTTTGTTTAAATATACAGCTATAGAAGGAATTAAATGAATATATATTTTTTGCCTGCCCTTTTTTTTTAGATACTTATTAGGCTTGCTCCACAACCACGCCTTCTTCATACATGACCGTGCTGCTCCTCCTGCCCTGCGTTAGAGTGTATATTAGTACCTATATGATTTTCCAATCAGCGGATGACCGGCACACTAAAATATAACTCTATGAGTAGACCGTTATCACAATTCTGTGTTAAAACCAGCAGGAGAATAGCTTTGTGGCCAAACATTGAGATCTACTGGTTTTCATCCTGAGGTCTACCGGCAGATCATAATCTACTGTTTTCCACCATTGCTCTACAATAGAGTATCCAGTTCTTACTGCCTGAATTTGATGAAATACTTGTGTCGGCCTGCATGCCATTATAAGGACACAGAAAGAAAAGAGAATATGTCAACAGACATCTTTAAATTACCATTAGATGCCCTAATGATCTAAGCTAGGAGACATTTGGGTCATGTAAGGGAGTGCGAGCCGTACGTAAAACAATGCAACCCTGTTGACTGAGAGGGATAATGTGACAGCTGCCACAGCCCTTTTCTTGTAGTATTGTCATGGAGTCAAACATGCTTTACACACAACTGCCTTACAGCCTTCAAATTCTGAATTATTTACTGCCACTATGGTATTTGTACCTTTTAATAGCACCCGACTAGATTACTGTAACCAAGGCATCCGATAGATGCCCTAGTTTAAAGAGCTTTGAGTGTACCTATATTTTTAGTTTCGTTTTTTATCTAAATAGGACTTCTGTTAGAGGGCTCCGAAGCCCCTGCCTTTCTTCACAAAGCCATATAGTAAGTTTATACAGCTCTCATTAGACTCAATGATAACGGGACACTAGTTGTTGCTGTAGACAGCTATAATTTTATCATTTAACTCTATGGCCTTGTGATGGGAAGAAGGGGATTTATAACGTTATATCTATAAAGATATATTATGAAATTAATCAGCACAGAATTTTGGGTATATTTGGAAATAACTGTATGATAGATACACTTTAAATGACTTGAAAGGCTTAGTTCATTTTTTTGCAAAGCAACTAACCCTGTGCAACATGATGAAAAGCTTGTGGCAATTTTCCTGACTTTCTTCTCCACTAGTTTTTAGTGGGAAATCCAGGTACGGCTTAGATATTCCAGGGATTAAAAAATGCACCATGGTCCAGTGATCTCTCCAGGTATTTTGCAGAGGGGTGTCCCTTAGAAGAAGTCGGTTCTGGCTATGGAAAAAACACAAAGTATATTATAGAAAGAGTGAAAAATCAATCACTCAATAATACACTCTCTCTATCGTTATAGTTATTACTTGTACTCTAACCCTCAAAGGAGTTGTCCAGTTTAGAAAACACATTTTTATTTACCCTATTAAAGACATTGTCAGAGAATTGACAATTATCACTTATCCACAGGTTAGGTGATAATTGTGTTATTGCTGGGGGCTCCAACTCTGGGAGCCCCACTAATCACCAGATCCTACTCACTGCACCTCCCACGGTGAGGAGGAGCTTGAATGGAGTGGCAGTCTATCATGGGCCCGCCGCTCCATTCAATGTCTATGGAGCTGTTTCCGTCATTCCCAAAGATTTTGAATGGAGTGGCAGCATGCATGCTCGAGCGCCGCTCCATTCAATGTACTCCTCACTGCAGTCAAGCAGTAAGGAGGAACAGGGGGTTTGGGACCCTCATTCTCGAAATCGGTGGGGTGCCCATCAGTGAGGCCCCCAGTGATCAAACTATTTTCGTCTAGCCACATGATAATTGTCGATTCTGGGAATACCCTTTGAGGCTATTGACTGCGGCATCTAAGTGGTTAAACGGCCAGGATCGGAGTTATCACCGATCCTGGCAATTAGAGTAGGGTGTCAGCTGTAATATACAGCTGGCTCTCGCTGCGTATGGAGCGGGATAAGCCCTTGAGCCCGCTCCATACTTCCGCCCTTTCCGAGGCATTAAATAAAATATTTTTCTTTTCTTGAAAAAACACTAATTTCAACTTCTAGACAGTATTTGAATATCTAAAATTATCATTATCATAATTTTATTATGAATGTCATATATTCAAATACTGTAATATTAATTTTGTCCAAGAAACTTGGCATGTCAACCTTGGCAGATTGAAGATGGCATCCCAGTGCTTCTCATTCATGTTGCGGATCTGATGGACTTCATCTAGGATAAGGTATTTCCATCTCACTTTTGTGAATGCTTTAAGTCCCTTGAACAACTGCTTGTAAGAGGTGATGCAGACATGAAAGTTGTTGGGCTCATTCCATCTCTATAAAACACAAATTTAGAGGTATGAAGTAAGCTAGTTAGGTGGCTAGGAGTTATAAACACAAACTTATGGATAGTCATACGTCCATTAACTGAAGGCGTGAGCAATCTTGACCAATCAGCAGTGCAGAGAGAAATCTATATGACATAGGGAAAGGGAGGAAAGCCCCACATCAACTAATTCTCATACGCAAGATGCATTATCTCACCTCCACTAGCTTAGCTTAGTGACAGCATCACACGGATATTAGTACCAATATTAAAACACATAGAAGAAGATTTATCAAAACTAGTGCAGAGGAAAAGTGGAGCAGTTGACAACAGCAGCCAATCAGATTGAATATTGAAGATAAAAGAAGCAATCTGATTGGTTGCTATGGGCAATTACTCCACTTTTCCTGTGCAGCAGTTTGATAAATCTCCCCTATTAAGCACACAGATGTGTCCTGCGACAGATCCTTCCACGAAGATATCTACTGGGGACCATAGCATCTCCCTTCATGTAAAAAAAAGTGAAGTACAGTAAATTGTGTCTCCCTTCAAATCAGTAAATGAAGAAAAATGAGTTCTCAAATAAGCATGTGTAACACACATTATATGCCTATATGCAATATGTAGAACTTCAATTCCAGTCCACGTTTTCTGTGTGGTTCATTGGGTATGTTGTCCTGTAGTCATTATATTTGATTTATTTTATTTTTGATGATGATTCTTATTATTAGCATTATTCTCTCTGCATGTACATATCCTAAGTTGTTATTATATAGATTACTTTTGTGTTATTTTGTGTTACTTATTGCTTGCAGTTTTGATATCCCATACAAAAGAAATCCATTAACGGAGTCCAGTAAAGGTTTTAGTATACACTGAAAATAGGTATAAATCGCAGGTAATCTAAGGGGACTATCTCAATATCTAAAGCTGCTAAAGAAGCAGCCAAAACGGCCCAGAAATGCTTTTGGACACATTTGATTTTGGATACATTTGGGGACAATTTCCCAACAAATATTTCAGATGTTTTTCTCATCCACTTCTTACACAGAAACACCACTGATATCAGTTAAAAAAAAAAAAAAATGTATATATTACTGCTGTTTGAAAGAAAGAAAAAAAAAACTGCTACCTAGAAGTGCTACCAGTCTGTTTCCACCCTTTAATTCCATTATCGATCTACATTGGATGTTATTTACATACCACTAACACATAGGGATGTCTCTGTCTACCAGAATTTGGACTTCGATACTTTGTGTAGTATTGTGATTTCTATACCAAAACTATACTTTGCCAACAGTAATAAAAAAATAAAATAAAAAAAATTTCTTCCATTTTCTAATGTGAGGCCTGAGGTGTGATGAATTTTGAATGTGCCTCACAATAGTAATTAACCCCATCATGTTCCTCAGTCATAATGGGTTAATGCGTGAGGTACATGATGGGGTTAATTACTATTAATGTGAGGCACATGTAGGTTAAATTCATCACACCTCGTGCCCCACAATAAGGGCTTGTTCACATCACCGTTCATTTCCGTTCCGGGGTTCCGTCGGGTGAACCCTGCAACGGAAAGTGAAACTGACAGCACAGCTACCAGCCGGAATGGTGACGAACGGAAAGCATTAGCGATGTTTCCGTCACCATTGAGATAAATGGTGACTGAAACGGAAGCTGTGCTGTCAGTTTCACTTTCCGTTGCGGGGTTCACCCAACGGAACCCTCCGACGGAACCCCGGAAAGGAAATGAACGGTAATGTGAACAGGCCCTAAGTGAAAGAATGCCATTTTTATTTTATTTTTTTACAGCGTACACATCATAAATGATGCAAAAAAAAATAGTTGTGCAGGTTATTACGGCCGCACCAATACTGAATGTGTGTATGTTTTACGTATTGAGACTTATTTTAATGTTTATTGTAAAAAAGGTGTATGTGTATTTTTTTTAATTTAATATTGTTTTATGTTTTTACTTTATTTTTAAACTTATATATATATATATATATATATATATATATATATATATATATATGCCAGTACATTAGCCTGTGTACTGATAGTACACAGGCAGTTGTTAGGACATACATAAGTATGCCCCAACAGGAAATATAGTAAGACAGCCCTGGGGTCCTTCAATGCACCCTGGGCTGTCTGCCCATATATGGTATGTCCCTCAATCGCGTCACGGGGATTCCTGTTATGCGATCCAAGGGGCATCCCCCCTTCTCGTTTTCCCCTGAATGCTGCAGTCAGCTTTGATCGCAGCATTCAGGGGAATAGCGGCGGAGATGAGAGGTTTCTCTGATCTCCGCCGTTATACAGCGGGACTGTGGCTGTGTAATACAGCCAATGCCCCGCTCCTGACAACAAGTGCACACGGTCAGCATGAGGTGATGCGGCCGGCGCTGTACTAATGAGCGGCGGCGCAGGCACTGAAGACAGAACGTGGGGGGGTGTTTTGTAGTGCGCCCGCCATGTTCTGTCTTCAGTGCCGCCGCTCATTAGTACAGCGCTGGCCGCATCATCCTGACGGCGCGCACTTGTCAGGACGTGGCAATGACTGTATTACACAGCCACAGCCCCGCTCTCATACATTCATGTGCTACTATACTTAGCTGTGCGGCCGCACAGCTAAGTATCGAAATACATGAATGTATGGTATCGAACCGTTTGGGGATGCAGAGTATCGAAACAGTATCGTTGTTTCGATGCATCGTGCATCACTACTAACACTAGTGGCACAACAAGCCTCAGAACACCCTATCTAAGATAAGACGCAGGCACCAAGTCAAAGACCGGCCAGTGCCACTGACCTTCGTGCTACTGCATGAGTAAGTGCAGCAATACTCCAGACTGGGCCAGTGAGTACTATTGCTATCGTCTTTGGACGACAGTGTACCCACATACTACAAGCACTCCGAAAAGGGTGAGTACAAATCAGCGTTTGTTACCAGTACTGCACATATGTATTGGAATATTATCCTCTGTGGAACATTACCAATGGTATATTCCCACATATGATAAATATCAAACCAGTATTACCATTTACATGGATGTGTAGCACAGTTCACAACCTTCCCACGAGCGCCCAGTGGTTGGCATACAAACAATATATATTATTTCCTGAGCGTGGACTTACTATTTAGTATTGATACATAAATATTCCCCCCTTTTTCATATAAGACATGTTAAGAGCCAGTTTCTTGATACAAAATCTACAATGAGTTAAGAAATAGGAACATCTGTAAAATCACATGGGAGTCACCAACACGGTCCGCTCGCTGCTTTACCTGTCTCTTTTTCCTTAACTCTTGTTGTTTTCCAAAGTATAAAAGAAGTTTTAAACCTGGACACCATCTTTTAAATTCCAGCTCCCACTTCAGAATTTTACAGCTTCTCACCACAATCAGATGTGGACCCCAGTTACCTGAAAATATTATAAAATATAGACAACACAGTAGTAGTGGTGGACAACACAAAATAAATCACTGTAACATAAAATACACTATGCTACTGTATCAGACAATGAAGTAAAAGCATTATTTAGTAGGGGACCTAACATTATGGATATTTATTTCAAAGTTTAGAATTATATAGTTATGCCTAAAAAATTCAAAACGTTGAAATAAATATCCATAATAAAATTAGTATTTCCAATTTCCATTCCTTACCTTCATTACTGGCTAGGTGCGCCATGAGAGCAATCACCTGAATATTCTTCCCTAGTCCTGACTCGTCGGCCAGAATGCCACTGAGATTCTTCTTGTACTGCTTCTCCATCCAGTCCAGCCCCACCTGTTGGTATTCCCGCAGAGTACCGTGAAGCAGATGAGAAGGTCGTGGCTTCACCTGCAAAGTAAACATTGCTGAGTCCCTATATAACATAACAGAAGGGCAGATAATAGATTTCATCTGTGATACCAGCTTTATGTTATAGTTATTGGATCTTCTTCAAAGCACAACAATTTCTGCATGATAAAGTCATTATCATAGAGTTGATTTTCACCGCTAGGATTCTCGGATCACGTCTGCATGAAGTTGGCCCTAGTGTTTGTGACATTAATGTGGATGATCACAATCTGTGTACGAAGATGACCTCATATAATCAATAGATTAATAATATTGAATAGTTTTGGGTGTTTGCAACTGGTTAATGTCATCAGAGTAGTGTAGTAGAAAGGAAGTACTCTACAAAAAATATTGGATCCCTACTGTGGGGGGGTTTCAACTTCCAGACATTATAACAGCTATTTAACACAGTCTTTAAAGGGAACCTGTCAGGTTAAAAATGTAGTCCGATCTGCAGGCAGCATGTTATAGAACAGGAGATGAGCAGATTGAGATGCAGTTTTGTGGGGAAAAATTTAGTATAACTTTTAACGTACACCACTAAACCCTTGCTTATTCTGGGCTTAGGTCCAGTAGGAGGTCTCACTAAAGATTAAAAGTTATACTGAATCTTTTTCCACAAAACTATAGATCAATCTGCTCATCTCCTCCTGCTCTATATCATGCTGCCCACGTCTAGGACACCATGTTCTACTTGACAGGATCACTTTAATAAGGAAAAATACCAAAGATGACAGATGGCTAACTTTTTTCAGATATCACTACAAACTTTTACATGCACACTCATAGATCTACATATGCAGAAGAGAGGGAAAATACACCCTTTTTTTATGTCTGATCAGCCTTTGATCACCTGACTGTACCATAAACTTCACACTATTACCAACTGCTGGACAAAAAAAATCCAGCCTAACAGATTGTGACCAGTTGTTTGAAAGAACACGACAAATAAATGGATGAGAAGTCGAAAAAACTGTCAAAATAAGCTATTTGACTATTACCAGCTTTGGTGCAGCTTGAAGATGAAAACACACAGGATAATACAAGCCGTGCAGTCATTTTATAGCTGCATTTTAGAAACATATTGAATAATGATCCAATTGTCTTCACAATTGCAGTGCTTTGTCAGAAAACGTTCTGCACTACACGGACAACTGCACGTATCAATAAAGTTATCCGAGAGTTCTCGGGTTAGTGGTGAACATCTGTCATTCACTAATAAGAAATCCCTATGAACTGTTTTATGTAACACGCCAGATTCCGATCTAAAAATCAATATAGGAATGATAAATGTGTCCTTTTTGTCTTAGGCCAAAGTCACACACAGAGTTTTGATGCGTTCATTTTTATTTAGCCAAAGCCAGAGGTGAATTCAAAAAGAAGAGAAAGGCATAAAAAAAAGCACTGATGAATCTCCTTTTTTTGTGTCCACTCCTGTGGTTGGCTGACAAAACAGAAGCAAAAACGGCATTAAAAGTCTGTGTGTTGTTGGCCTTGCAACATATTATAGCAACAAGTGCATTTTGCCAACACATATGCAGTAACAAGCCTATTTAGGGATGTAGTAGAAAGATAAGCCCTGAATGCTTACTGCACATGCAATCCGTGAGCTTCCGCTGGGGAGAAGTAGCTCTGCTGCCCGGGCCACATCTCCAATATCTCTGGTGTGCTTCCTAGAGCTCAAATGTGCAGGACTTGCCCGGTCAGCCATTCTAAACTGGTCGGTATCGAGTAAAGAGTCAATGAGGATGGTATGTTTCTGCGGGACATCTGAATCTCCACTTAACTCTTTCATATCTGCAAAAGTAAATATTGAAAAAAGTTAATAAAGTGTGAAAAGTAAGTTGTTTCACTTGGCCACCACAGAAACTAAGACATACTATTCCACTCCGGCAATCTTTCTATCCTAAACTTGAGCGCAAGTCATAAATAGCTGTGGATGAGTTTTAATATTTGGAAACAGTAAAGCTGCAGAACAGTCTAACTTCTATTGGAGAGTTATGCAAAAATAATAGATTTATATACATGCCTTGAGTATTTTGTCTCCCTTCTTCGGACTGGGTATAAATATTGGACCAGTGGAAATTTTCATCATACTCCTTTACCAAATCATCTAGAGGCAGATCAGCTATAAGTAACAACAAAGGTAAAAAAGGCTCTTAGCATAGTAAATAATACACAGCTGTTCTAATAGTCATGAGAAAGGCCACACCTATATATGACTAAGAAAGTCACACCTACGTCCCAATATTTTCTTTAATTGTGTTTCGAAAGATTTCTCTACGTACTTTTGCTTTGAATTTGGCACAGTGGATTTGTGATTTGGTATTCGTGATTTTGTTTTGTCGTCAATGATCTCAAACTGTTTCGGGATCATCGTTTTGTATTTTTATTGTTTATCGAAAAAACTTTGACATTTCAATAAAAATGTATTGTTTAAAAAAAAAAAAAAGAAAATCATACCTACCTAAAGACAGTAAAATGGTAACACTGATTTTGTTTGTGTCGTATAATATGACATTTGATAGTCCAGCATACTTTCCTTTTAGCACTAAAATAAATTAACACATTTATGTGATCCCATTGGTATTCATTCACCTCCTTAAAGTTGTACTCACCTGCCCAAACTGACATTGGGCGTGGAGAGACTCTAATGCACATTGGGCAGTACAGTTGCCGTGACAACTGTACGACGCCTAGATAGTATAGATCATGGGCCCTATTAATTAGAATTGGACCCCTGCACGACACTCTTGGGGTGTTGTATGGTTTCCATGTAATTTGCAAGTTATTAGTAGTAATCCTAGAGTATCCCTGGTACAATGGATCAACAGGGTGACTAATTGGTATGAAAGTAATCTGCACCGAAAAAAGTAGTCATATGGTGGGGGAGATTTATCAAAACTACTGCAAATTAAAAGAGTTAAAAAAAGCCAATCCGGTTAATGCTTTAATTTTCTAAACTGCCTCTGAAAAATGATGCTGGAATTATGTTTGGTTGCTATGGGCAATTCCTCCCTTAAGGCCCTTTTACACGGGCCAATGATCGAGCAAACGAGTGTTTATATAAACGCTCGTTCCCCAGCATTACCCTGTGTAAACAGGGCAGCAATCAGCAGATGAACGAGCAAATGCTCGTTCATCGGCGGATCGTATCGCTTATGCAGCAGAAAATATTATCGCTGTCGGCAGCAAATCTCCTTGTGTAAACAGGGAGACGTGCTGCTGACATGATGGAAATGCATGCGTAGTAACGATTGCTCGTCCCCATACATTACT
The DNA here is from genome assembly GCF_050947455.1 of Rhinoderma darwinii. Classification (NCBI taxonomy): domain Eukaryota; kingdom Metazoa; phylum Chordata; class Amphibia; order Anura; family Rhinodermatidae; genus Rhinoderma; species Rhinoderma darwinii. Next base: position 461,555,033 of record NC_134687.1, read on the forward strand.
GACCATAGCTCCCTGTGAAGGGAACAAATGAGCGCCGATCAACGAGCTGTCTCGTTTATCAGCGCTCGTTTTTATGGCCTATTTTGGCCGGTGTAAAAGGACCCTCAGACTAGATTTCCTAAATCTCCTCGATTATGTTTGAGCTGATGTGATAAGAGACTTGAGATACATTCTTGAAATATATAACAATGACAAAGTGATCCAGTATACATTACCACTATAAAGAGAGGAATCCTATTACCTTCCCGTAGTAATTCAGAGAGTTCAGCCTGGTGGTCAACATTCCCTTCTTTGGTTTCCTGCTCTGCGATTGTCTCCTCCTCATCTTCACCTTATTATTACAGAAATAGGTTAAAAAAACGGGAACTTTTATTTTGTCATTATCACATGCTCCTTGTGCTAAAATATTTCAATATTATATTAAAATTATTAATCAGTAAAAATCCTTCACTGAATAAATTTGAACAAACCTTCTCCATCACTCCAAGAGGTACTTGCTTTTCGTTTTCTCCAAGTTGGTGAAATCTGTCAGTAAATATCATCAATTGTCATATTCCATTTCAGCTTACTTACTTGTGCTACATTGTCTGTGGGCTTCTATTTAGTGTTATGTGTACATGCATACTTCACACCTATGTATATTATCCATCCAATTTACATTACAGCTCATGAAACATTTTAATCATACTTTGTATATTGTTTTATGTTGGCAACATTTTTGGACTTTGTGGTAGGTGCATGATATGTGACCTGAAAAAGGCCGACTTGGCTAAAGCGTTGCTGAACATTTATTTTTTATAGATTAGTGCCTTGGATTCATGTGGCAAATCTTTGTGAGACTAAACCTATGTTTTAATGTCGGTTTAAAAACAGTAGTGCCAATAAATTGCGAAAACCTAAAAATGGTTGTTTAAGACTAAAACACTGATGGTCTATCCAAAGGATAGGCCATCAATGTTTGATTGGAAGGGCGCCAGAAGTTCGTCCTGCAATCGTCGCATGCTCTTAATGGTATACATAGGCACGGCAGATTTTCTGTACAGGTGGTAAGCCCGGTACTGCAACTCGTCTCATTCAGGTCAATAGAAGTGAATGGGAAAAGCTGCAGTACCAGGCACAGCCACACGGACGAGCTGCTGTACATGTGTTAACTAAGAAGGCAACGTGGTGCTTGCAGGAGCTGCCTCTTGATTGTGGCACTTGGTGGGAGTCTCGGAGGTTGAACCCCCACCGATCAAACATTGATAGCCTTTCCTAAGAAAAGGTCATCAATGTTTAAATCCCAGAGAATACCTTTAATTCATTAGATTTGATTATAGCAAGGAAATAACAAAGAAACGACGGCATTCCATTTCTTACCTTATTGTTTCCGTGTTTGGGTTTCACACAAGCCTCTTCGATTGCTTTTAGAGGGCCTGCAAATTAACATTTAAAGTCATGTTATTTACTGCATATCTTGGAAAGATGAAACACTTCATTTAAATCCCATTGAATGTATGGAGGAAATTGTGGCAGACTATCCAGACAAAATAACCAAACACTTATTTATGGTGCGATTAAAAGAATCCCCAGAATAAACTTTAAAAAAGACTCCGGATTAACTATTGCCTCTCCCCACCTCTACTTTCTGACAGGGCGATTTCAATTTTAAGCTTTATCTGAAGGGCTCTGTTTACATCTGTGTCTTGGCTTCTGTTCATGACAGACCCCACAACACTCTGCCGGATTCGTCATACAATGGATTCCAATGGCGACTTGTCGTACTGACAGCAGGAATAGCGCTGCGTGCATATGTATACATAAGAAGTGAGCTTAGGGTGAGGCATACATGTGCTTCAGTATTTTTGTGATTGGGGCTCCTACCCATTATTGTGGGTCCGAAAAGGCAGATAGCCAGCCACCTCTGGCATAAAGTATATGTGACAGATTTTCTTATGCCTTAATAAAAAAAAAAACCTTTGAGGTATCACTTACTTTTCATGGAGTCCATATTTAGATTTAGAGCTTTCTTCCTTTTTTCTTGAAACTCCATTTGTAATTTAATTTCCACAACCTAAAATGTATATACATAAAAAAAATGTCCAATAATGCAATATCTTCACTACCACCAGTTAAAACAGTATGCAGTGAATCCTCCTCAAAGGGAATGTGTCGCTAGAATTTGTACTTTTTTTTCCATTTAAACAATTAGTATTTGAGTGATTACATATTGTTTTAATTTTTTCACAAGTCAGGAAATATTATAAATTAGATTCTAATTTATAACATTTCCATGTGCTGGGCACTAGAGGGAGCAGTTCCCAAAATTGCAGCATGGTCACTGTGGTAAAGCAACCTCATTGATATATGCTGCAAATTTGGGGTGGACACACTCTCCTCTAGTGTCCTCACACAATCCCCCCTCCCTTATTCTGGCTAGTGCCAGGAGAAGGAGGGGTTTGAAGGTCTTCAAACCTCCTACACGGTGTGCGCCATTTTCTGAGCGACTGCACAGTGTAGGAGGATTAGATACAGGGCTCAGCAGACAGTATCACACGAACATACACGAACATAATACACACATCACATACATGAACATAATACACACATCACATACACGAACATAAATTACCTGCTCCTGCCGCCGCCGCCTCCGCTGGTCTACGCTCCTTGCGTCTTCGCTTCGTTGAACATATGGCCGGAAGCCGCGGCCGGAAGTCGTCATCTTACTGTAACTATGTAATCTTACTGTCCGGCAGCGGCTTCCGGTCCACATGAAAGTGGCGCCGCATTTCGCTCTGCGAACGAGCTTAGTTTTGGTCTGTGTGGGAGCGGCGCATGCGCCGTAACCACATAAACGGCGTGCGCTTCAGAGAATGGAACAGCTCCCGTTCGCATTCTCTATGGGGATGTATGTGCTGTATTCCATCTCTGTATGTGTCGTTAATCGAAACATACAGAGATGAAAAAATAAATGGCAGCCCCCATAGTTACATAGTTAATTACAAAATTACGAAACTACCATGAATGATAATGTCACACAAAAATTTAAGTAGGCAAAAAAATCGATTACCAAATGGACAATTTGAAAACAATATGCAGTTCACTACGACTAAACTAGTAAATAATAGAGTCCAGTTACAAGTAGTCCACTGTACTATAAAGATGATTTGATAGCAACTACTATTCCTCTCTTCCCCTGAGCTTTACCATGCAAATGGATTGCAGCGGGGGACATGAAAATGAACATTATTGGCCAGTAACAGGAGATCATTGTCAGTTTTTCATCATACACTGGAGTTTTATGTTAAACTTTAGGGCTACATCCCGTGAGTGATACAATAGCACCCTTAAAAGAAACGTGTTGCTCCAAATTTTTCATTTTCTTTGCTGAATAAATTTTTTGTATATTTTTTTTAATTGTTGGTATATATATATATATATATATATATATATATATTTTATTTTATTTTTCACTTTTCTGGAAATATGAAAAATGAAATACTACCGTAATTGTTTCTATTTACTACTGTTGACCAGCCGAGTAAGTAAATTAGAAATTTGATAGATGGAAGCAACCTGTAATTCGGTTGCTGCTATTTATTGATGGCCCCTCCCCCTGGAGATGACATCACACATCCCTTCCCGTTTGTGGCTGAGTGCAAAAGAAGTGGCAAGGTGTTTTTTTTTGTTTTTTTTAAATACCACTGAGCAGTGCCATGCAGAACAAAAACACAGGCGAAACGGAGAAAACTTCAGCAAACCAAGACAATACAATGCATCCTTTTCTGTATGTTCATTGGCCATGAAGTATCCAAAGTAATAATGCGAACTCTCACTTGTTCAATGTTGAACCAGAAATACTCAATCTCTCTAGCAATTGTAGAAGCAATCCGCTTTAGTTTGTTCTCCTCTTCTTTCTGGGCTCGCTCATTGTTCAGTCTCTTCCCTTCATGATATCGAGCAGCGGTTCTCACCAACTATACCGAGAAAACAGAAAAAGCTAATCATTCTGAAAACCTCTGCAATGAATAGTTTTTTAACCTCAAGGTTCATTCAGCAAATACAGTAGCTGCAGTAAACCAGTAGCTAGTAACATAAATAAAAAACATAATAGAATTTTTTTTAAAGTTTACCTTCTTTGCACAAGCCACTTTCCACATCCTTTCTTGAGCAAAGTCTGTAGCCATCCACTGCATCTCTTCTAATAAGTAATCCCATTGAGACTTGGGCCTGGACAGTTCTTGAAGCTTTGGAAGCCTCCTCAAAGACCATAGACCTTCCTTACGAAGCTCTGCAATGCGCTGATGGACAAGGTTTTCCTATGCAGTATAGATTATTACAATATTGAGTACAATAGTCAGGAAAATTTGCCTTTAAAGGGATATTACTAGGAATGACATTGATAGGACCCCAACCTATCGGGAGAACAGTGTTCCCGCTGTGGCCACAAGAGGGAAGACAAGAAGGAGAGTCAACCGCACATTACTCAACAGTCCCAAAAGAATGAACTTTGTCTTTGCGTGCAATATTTGCTACTTTAATATATTTTCAACACTAAACATATGAATTATTATTTAATCCATGATACAGTGAGCAATAATAAATTCCAGTAAGACAGAGACAATAATGTTAACTTTGATGGGATAATTCGCATTGCCAGTATAATAACTGCATTGTATTTGTTTATAGAAAACTTTTCCTAATCCTGGCAATACCCGTCTTACCTGTTCCAACAGTTTGTCTTGAGAGTTCTCTGGAATTGCTCCCGCTACACTCTGTATCTGCATTTTAAGGCCAACTGGTCCCGCCGAGGCTTTGGAAACTGTAGCGGACAGAGCTTTATTTGCGGTTTGGTTCGTTCTGTTTGTTGGCAGCGAGAAGGATGCTACGGTGTTATTGGTTGAGATGGCAGCAGGCGCCACAAAAGAACTTGGCTGCGCGCTGCTGTTGGTGAGACGTTGTTGAGGAGAATCTGCCGCTGGCCTCATCAGGGTGACAGTCTATGAGGAAACAACATATTGCTTACAGAATTAATACATTGGTTTCCAATTCCCGAAAATAACATAATGATCTAATGTAAGGAAATAGGATTAAGAGATGGCAACACAGACTGCCACCCAGCCGAGAAAATACCCAGAGATCCTCTCTCCCACCTACACTTATATACAAAATTTAAATGCCCAAAGGAAAGGAAGGGTTCTAATAAATAAAAAAAATTGACATGCATATGTAAGCATATGCAGATTTAGGATGAGAGGGCAGACAGACAGGAATCCCGTTGTATGGTGGAATTGTCATACAAATAGAAGCTTTCATACCTGTTGCTGAACAGTGCCTTGTGTCTGTGATACCGTCATTGGTATCTGAGCATGAAAGGCTGGCTGCAGGGACTGGGAGATCTGCGCTGGCAGCGGGTTCTGGGAAGATGCCTGGATCGGAACCCCCGAGGTCTGTGATTTAACTTGTACCTGGATATGAGGCTGCATCTGACCTTCTGTGATTATTTGTTGATGTGCCAGGTGCAGGGCAGCTGGCAGGGAAGATATGGGAATATTGGGAACCTGCACCCTACCAGGCAACTGAGGAGGAGGTGTGTGCAGGCTGGCAGCATTCTGAACAGGGGGTCCCTTGGAGGGATCGTATTGTTGTTGGTTCTGCTTCTGCCCTGTAAGCTGTACAGTCTGAGGATTAGGAGGCATTCCCCCTGGACAGGAAAACACAAGAAAATAATAATTACATCTCTGCAAGGAAATGGAGGACCAAAATAATATTTAAATCTGATGTAGATGAAATGATAAAAGGTCCAATTCTAAAATGAAAGAATTGCCACGAAGAAACTTTAGAAACCTCTCCTGTAATTACTTGTGCCGTTAAGGACAAAAAAGGTGGTAATACCTTGTGCAGTAGGCATAAGTTGCTGTAGGGGTACCCCAGATGCCACCCCTGGATGCTGGTAAACCATTCCATGACGAGTTACATCAAGGCGTGGTCTCTTGCTAGGGTCTGCAGTGATAAAAAGAACTTCTCTTATAATAAGCAGACATCATTTCATTTGGTCTATCTCAATGTATTATAACAGCAGCCACAAACTGAACCAAAGCGTCATGGACACGTCTTGGAGATGTAGGATGGAACTATTAATTAATGCCAGATTTGTAGTCAGTCGTGCATGTGGCGCCATCACGTGGTCACACTACGATTTGCTGCAGACATACCTGCTTGTGTAAGGGCTTGTTGTCTTTTAAAGGCCTCGATATCTATTGCATTTGCTGCTCCTACTGCTCCGCTCCCTGGTAGAGATTGCTATTAGTGATAAAACACAACACATACAACAGATGTTAAAAGGTGTTCTTTACAAAAAATGTCAAATCAACTCCATATTTTGCAAATATTTTTGTAAAATATGGATCTTTTCTACAACTAAGGGCTTATTCACACGACCGTAGTATACGTCCGTGTGACAGCCAATAAAACAACGGCAGTCACATGGACGCGTGTATTTCAATGGGGCCATTCACACGGCTGTTGTTTTACCAGACCGTGTGAAGGGTCCGTGGAAAAATAGGACATGTCCTATTTTCTTCCGTTTTCACGGATCCTTCAAAAGACTCAAGTCTATGAGGGATCCATGAAAACGGGTCCCGCTCGTGTGCAACGCAGACGTGAAAAACTTCAGTTTTTCACATGCGAGTTTTCACTTGGTTGTGTGAATCCAGCCTAAGTGAGGTTTACCGTATTGCTGTGTACATTAGAAATAGTATTTGTGTTTTCTTGATACGAGGGTTTGCTTAAAAAAACATAAATATATATTCCACACAGATTTAGGCCGCATGCACATGACCGTATTTTTGTCCACCCGTAAATACGGGTCCTTGGTCACACGTATTCGACCCGTATTGCACCAGTATTTACGGACCCGTGCCCGTAAATACGGGTCCGTTGTCACCAGTATTCCACCCGTATTTACGGGCACGTTTTTGGCTGCAAAATTGCACTGCACTAATCGGCAGCCCCTTCTCTCTATCAGTGCAGAATAGAGAGAAGGGACAACCCTTTCCGTAATAAAAGTAAAAGAAATTCATACCTACCCGGCCGTTGCCTTGGTGACACGTCCCTCTCTTGACATCCAGCCCGACCTCCCTGGATGACGCGGCAGTCCATGTGACCGCTGCAGCCAGTGATTGGCTGCAGCGGTCACATGGGCTGTAACGTCATCCCAGGAGGCCGGACTGGAGGAAGAAGCAGGGAGTTCTGGGTAAGTATGAACGTCTTTTTTTATTTTATTTTTTTTACAGCTTTATCTATATTGTGATCGGTAGCCACTGTCCAGGGTGCTGAAACAGTTACTGACGATCGTTTAACTCTTTCAGCACCCTGGACAGTGAGTATTTACTGACGTCGCCTAGCAACGCTCCCGTAATTACGGGTGCATACACGTAGTCACCCGTAATTACGGGAGCCCCATAGACTCCTATGGGCTGCCTGTGCCGTAATTACTGCCTGAAATAGGACATGTTTTATATTTTTCAACGGCACGAGCACCTTCCCGTAAGCGTACGGGGAGGTACCCGTGGCCAATAGAAGTCTATGGGCCCATAATTAGGGCCCGTAATTACGGGAGTTTTTAAGGTCGTGTGCATGGGGCCTAAGTGGTTGAGAAAACACTGACCAATGCAATAATATAGTGAAACTCCATAATTCTTCATTACTGGAGTTCAAAAACGTGATATGTAGTTACAGGGTCTAGAAATATGAATCAAATGGCTCTAAACATCCCATCTCTGAATCTAAAGCAATAACAACGTACAATATATTCATCAGAGGGTACCTCAAAACAGTCCTATGTGGCAGGAGTCCATGTATGTAAGAATCATGATAATTCACGGATACTCACATATACATTTTTATTTAAAAAAAGGCACCTTAAAGGCGTCCCTCCGAAAGAAAATGAACCCACTAAGGACGCAGCCTTGTTTTGGCCTTAATCTGACATATTTCACTTTATGTGGTAAGAACGTCGGAATGCTTAAACCCATCCAAGTGATTCTGAGATTGTTTTCTCGTGACACATTGGGCTTTATGTTAGTGGTAAAATTTGTTTGATATATTCAGTGTATATTTGTGAAAAATTGCACAATTTAGAGAAAATGTTGAAAAAATAGCATTTTTCTGAATTTAAATGCATCTGCTTGTAAAACAGATGGTTATACCCCCCAAAATAGTTAGTCGTTCACATTTCCCATATGTCTACTTTAGATTGGCATCGTTTTTTAAAAAAAAAAAAAAATTTCTTGGACGTTACAAGACTTAGAACATGAACAGCAATTTCTCATATTTTTAAGAAAATTTCAAAAGCCTTTTTTTTTAAGGTACCTGTTCAGTTCTGAAGTGGCTTTGAGGGGCCTATGTATTAGAAACACCCATAAACACCCCATTTTAAAAACTAGACCCCTCAAAACAGCATTTAGAAAGTTTTTTTTAACCCTTTAGGCATTTCACAGGAATTAAAGCAAAGTGGAGGTGAAATTTGCAAATTTCATTTTTCTTGCTGAATTTCAATTTTATTCCATTTTTTTTCTGTAACACAGAAGGTTTTATCGGAGAAACACTACTAAATATGTATTGTCCAGATTCTGCAGTTTTTAGAAATGTTCCACATGTGGCTCTAGTGTGCTCGTGGACTAAAACACAAGCCCCAGAAGCAAAGAAGCATCTAGTGCATTTTGGGGCCCCTTTTTTATTAGAATATATTTTAGGCAGCATGCCAGGTTTGAAGAGGTGTTGAGGTGCTAAAACAGTAGGAATCCCCCAAAAGTGACCCCATTTTGGAAACTACACCCCTCAAGGAATTCATTTATGGTTGTTGTTACGATTTTAACCGCACAGTTTTTTCACAGCGCCTATTTGAATTCGGCTGTGAAATTTAAAAAATGAAATTTTTTCCAATAAGATGTCATTTTTTATCAAATTTCTTATTTTCACAAGAAATAATATACCCCATTTTGTTGCCCAATTTGTCCTGAGCGCGGCAATACCCGATTTGTGGTGATAAACTGCCATTTGGGCCCATGGGAGGGCTCAGAAGGAAAGGAGCGCTATGTGTTTGTTGGAGTCCAGATTTTGCTGGATTGGTTTTCGGGTGCCATGTCGCATTTGTAGAGCCCCAGAGGTATCAAAGCAATGGAAACCCACCAGAAGTGACCCCATTTTGGAAACTACACCCCTCAAGGAATTCATTTATGGGTGTTATGACCATTTAGACCTCACAGTTTTTTCACAGCACGTATTTGAATTGGGCTGTGAAATTTAAAAAAAATCATTTTTTCCAATAAGATGTCATTTTTGATCAAAATTTCTTATTTTCACAGGGAACAAAATACCCCATTTTGTTGCCCAATTTGTCCTAAGTGCGGCAATACCCCATTTGTGGTGATAAACTGCCGATTGGGCCCATGGGAGGGCTCAGAAGGAAAGGACCACCATTTGGCCTACTGGAGCTTTTCTGGTGCTAAGTCATGTATGCCGAAGCCCCTGAGGTACCAGTACAGTTGAAACCCCGAGAAGTGACCCCATTTTAAAAACTACACCCCTTAAGACATTCATCTAGAGGTGTAGTGAGCATTTTGACCCCACAGCAGATGGTGCAGTGTGAGATTTGCAATTTTCTATATATTTATGCCATTTCAATGTCCAATATATTGTGCCCAGCATGCGCCACCAGAGATATACACCCCATAAACTGTAATGTGGGTTCTCCTGAGTACGACAATACCCTACATGTGTCTGTTATCAGCTGCCTGGACACACAGCAGGGCTCAGAAGGGAAAGATGAGGGGGATAAGCTGTGTGGAGTGCATCAAGGTAAGTAAAAATGGGGTACATTAAAAATCTAAGGGATTTATGATCAATTTTAAAACCCTTTCATACAGATCCCTGGTTTTTCGGGACACGTGTCACATTGATATATTTTGTCTTCCCTTATCCCCCTCTTATAGCAGACTTTGCACCTCTTTTGACTTTTTCCCTTCTTGCCAGTTTGGGGAACTTCTCCTGGAAAATGTTGCCCTGGTACGATGCGTGTGGCCTAGCTTCCAGAAGTACTGGGTGCCCCCTTCTTGGTCCCTAAAGATTAGGTTCTTGATAATAATGTGCACGGCCAGCTTCTTATACCACACCGCATGGCGCTGTATGGCTTCAGGACTTGATCTGACAAGTCCACCCCTCCCATGTACCTATTGTAGTCCAGGATGCAGTCTGGTTTGGGGTCTCTGTACTGGTACCTCGTCCTGGTACATGGGTACTGGTGTGGCCATGTATTGTTGTCAATACAAGGACATCTCTCTTGTCTTATACGTGACACACAATATGTTGCTGCTAGATTGTGCCCTGCTCTCACCCCTTCTGAGCGTTTGCCCTGCAGAGTCTTAGGGAGGCCTCTCAGATTTCTTCTAGCAGTGCCGCATGCCGCAGGACTTCTGGAAGCGAGGCAGTTGAAGAGTGGGACGCTGGTATAAAAATGATCCAGGTAGAGGTGGTAACCCTGGTCCAGCAGTGGGTGCACCAAATCCCACACAATTTTTACATTAACTCCCAGTAAGGGGGGGGGGCATTCTGGGGGCTGAATACTGGTGTCCTTCCCTTAATGTTTCCTAAACCTGTAGGTATACCCTGATGCACTCTCGCACAGCTTATACATCTTCACGCCATACCTTGCCCTGTTACTCAGCAGGTACTGGCGGAATTGAAGCCTCCCTTTAAAATGTTCCAGGGACTCATCAACAGAAATACACTTCTCGGGGGTGTATGCTTGGGAAAACCGGGCACTGGAATGGTCTAATAGGGGTCTCAGTTTATACAAACGGTCAAAACTGGGGTCATCTCGGGGTGGGCACGGCTCATTATCAGTATAATGTAAGAAGCGAAGTATTGCCTCATTTATTTATTTTTTTAGGTTCCAGTTCAGTTCTGAAGTTGCTTTGAGGGGCCCATATATTAGAAACCCCTATCAAACACCCCATTCTAGAAACTAGACCCCCTCAAAGTATTCGCAACAGCATTTAGAAAGTTTATTAACCCTTTAGGTGTTTCACGGGAATTTAGAGCAAAGTAGAGGTGAAATTTACATTATTTTTTTTTGTCAGAAAATCCTTTTTATTCCATTTTTTCTAGAACACAAAAGGATTTATCAGAGAAACGCAACTTAATACTTATTGCCCAGATTCTGCAGTTTTGAGAAATATCCCACATGTGGCCCTAGTGCGGTAATGGACTGAAGCATCGGCCTCAGAAGCAAAGGAGCACCTTGTGGATTTTGAGGCCTCCTTTTTATTAGGCACCATGTCCGGTTTGAAGAGGTCTTGTGGTGCCAAAACAGTGGAAACCCCCCAAAAGTGACCATATTTTGGATACTAGACCCCTTGAGGAATCCATTGTAGTTTTCTTGGGGTGCATGCGGCTTTTTGATCAGTTTTTATTCTATTTTTAGGTGGCGTGGTGACTAAAAAACAGCGGTCCCCGCTATAGGAGCTGAGACAGCAGCTGTCACAGCTCCTGCATGTGTCAGGAAGACGGTCGAAATGGCCATTACTCCCGTGACGTAATATTCCGTCACTGAGCGCGAACGGGGCGGTCAGCATGACGTAATATTCCATCGCTGAGCGTTAACAAAAGTCAAAACTGTTGTTTTCAATATCTTACTTCTAACCTGAGATATGGTTACATGCAGGTCCGCACCTGCCGTGAGACGATGTGAGACTTCAGGTGGCACCAGTGGAATAAAAACAGGGGGGCGACATCTTGTGCATATGCGACTGGCCAGGGGGGACGCGTGAGGATGGCAGGAGAGTACTCCAACTAGCAGACGGGCGGCACGACAAGCGGCCGTCTGCTGGTACACTCCCCCTCTCTGACGACGCACGCGCCGCCAGAGAGGAGCATAGGGAGGCTGGAGGTCTGCAGGAGGAGCGGCAGAACGCTCTCCCCTGAAGAGAAGAAGAGAGCGGGTGGTGAAGTAATGAGGTGAGGGCAGGAGGCACCTATCTATCCTATCTATCTATCTATCTATCTATCTATCTATCTATCTATTTACCTCTCTCGTATCTATCTATCTATCTATCTCATATCTATCTATCTATCTCATATCTATCTATCTATCTCATATCTATCTATCTATCTATCTATCTATCTATCTATCTATCTATCTATCTATCTACCTCTCTCATATCTATCTATCTATCTATCTGCATATCTATCTATCTATCTATCTATCTGCATATCTATCTACATATCTACCTATCTATCTATCTCATATCTATCTATCTATCTATCTATCTATCTACATATCTACCTATCTATCTATCTATCTCATATCTATCTATCTATCTATCTATCTATCTATCTATCTATCTATCTATCTATCTGCATATCTATCTACATATCTACCTATCTATCTATCTATCTCATATCTATCTATCTATCTATCTATCTATCTATCTATCTATCTATTTATCTCATATCTATATCTATCTATCTAATATCTATCTAATATCTATCTATCTACATATCTATCTATTCGTCCAATAAGAGACAGCACTCCAAATTGTGATAGAAAAAAATGCTTTTTATTAGCCCCAGTGCGACGTTTCGGCTCTTTACAAGCGAGGCTCCATGTAAAGAGCCGAAACGTCGCACAGGGGCTAATAAAAATCAGTTTTTTCTATCACAAATTGGAGTGCTGTCTCTTATTGGAAGAATATTGAGGATTTGGGAGCAGTGACCGGGCTCCTGGGACGTGCACCCACCTATATTTCTGACTGGTGCTGCTGGATGGTGGACATTCTACATATCTATCTATCTATCTATCTGTCTATCTATCTGTCTATCTATCTATCTCATATCTATCTATCTATCTGTCTATCTATCTCATATCTATCTATCTATCTCATATCTATCTATCTATCTATCTATCTATCTATCTCATATCTATCTATCTATCTATCTATCTATCTATCTATCTATCTATCTATCTATCTATCTATCTATCTATCTGTCTATCTATCTCATATCTATCTGTCTGTCTATCTATCTCATATCTATCTATCTGTCTGTCTATCTATCTCATATCTATCTATCTATCTATCTATCTATCTATCTCATATCTATCTATCTCATATCTATCTATCTCATATCTATCTATCTCATATCTATCTATCTATCTAGTATCTATCTATATCGTATCTATCTCTCTCGTATCTATCTATCTATCTCGTATCTATCTATCTATCTATCTATCTATCTATCTATCTATCTATCTATCTATCTATCTATCTATCTATCTATCTATCTATCTATCTATCTATCTATCTCATGTCTGTCTGTCTGTCTCATATATATTGATATATAGTTAGTTCTAGGCTGGGGCTGCACGACGACTTTGGCCACGACACAGGTCCCATGGCCAAAAATCGCTTTATCCAGTAGCCTACATCGCAAGTTAATGACTGCTACCACATTCACTGTAATTACTTGCCATGTAGGCTATGGAACATAGTGATCTTTGTCTGTGCGACCTGACGTAGCCAACGTCGCCATGTAGCCCCAGCCTAAAACTATACTGTATATCAATATATATGAGATAGATAGATGGATAGATATGAAATAGATAGATAGATAGATAGATAAACTTTCCAAAACACAAAATAAACAAGACCAAATACATGTAGGTTGGAAGAGTAAGGGTATGTTCACACGTAGAGTCAAAAAATGTCTGAAAATACGGAGCTGTTTTCAAGGGAAAACAGCCCCTGATTTTCAGATGTTTTTTGAGCAACTCACGTATTTCGCAGCGTTTTTTACGGCCGTTTTTGGAGCGGTTTTCAATAGAGTCTATGGGAAAACGGCTCCAAAAACTTCACAAGAAGTGTCCTGCACTTCTTTGATGCGGCCGTAATTTTACGCGCCGTATTTTGACAGCGATGCGTAAAATGACAGCTTGTCTGCACAGAACATCGTAAGACCTATTGCAGGCAATGGGCAGATGTTTGCCGACGTATTGGAGCCGTCTTTTCAGGCGTAAAACTTCTCCATTACGTCTGAAAAGAGGTCGCGTGCACATACTCTAATAGAAGAACTCTATTACTGACAGCAGAGGGCTCTGTGGGGGTAATAATCCCTCCATAGAGTCCTCAGTAGCTATCATACTGAAAGGGAGGGTCTAAGCATCTGACTGACTGCAGTGGGCATTATGGGAGCACCATAGATCCCTCAGTAGTTATTATACTATTAAGGGAGGGGGCCAGAGCATCTGACAGACTGCTGAGAACTCTATGGGGGGATAACTCCCCCCCACAGAGCCATCGGAGTCAGACACTCAGACCCCCCTTGCAGTATAATTTCCCCCATAACACCCTCAGAAGTTATTATACTGCAAGCGGGAGGGGTGTCTGACTGCTTCAACTGTAACTAAAGTTTTAAAAAATATTTGAAATGTCACACTGACATGTCAGAAGTTTAGATCGGTGGGGGTCCGAGCACTGGAATCCCTACTGATGGCTAAAATGAAGCCTCAGAATTGCTCGGGTTCGCGCTGTGCCACTTCGGCTTTTCTCGGATCGGTTTACGGGCTCAAAGACTCTCAGCGCACTTCTGCCTCTTCATTTTAGCGATCAATGGGGGTCTCAGTGCTTGAACATTAGTTACACTTTAAAGGAAAGGTGTTATCATTTTTATTAGAGGACTTCCTGCAATAGCTTTTCCTTGCACTCAGGACCTCCCCAATGCGCCAGAATTCGTAATATCTATTAATATATGTGGCGCATCTCTAAAAGAAAAAAAAAATGGTCAAAGAGGTTTGTGTGGGGGAGTTTTCATTTCAATTAAAAAAAAATTCTTATGTGTCTGTGTTTTATTTAATACTTTATTAGTGCCTTAATAATGGCAGTTTTCTGATTGTTGGTGTCCATTACTAAGGTGGGGCTTAGCGTTAGCCAGTAAAAAGGCTAGCGCTAACCCCCATTATTACCCCGGTACCCACCGCCACCAGGGGTAGCAGAAACAGCCGGGTGCAATCCAGAACCCGACCATCCGTAGTGACGGCCGGGCTCTGAGGCGGCCGCAGGCTGGTATTATCAGGCTGGTAAGGGACAAAAACCGTGGCCCTTCACACCCTGGGGATGCTATGTTGTAACTGGCTGGTTATGAAAAATGGGGGGACATTATTGTTTAATAAATAAATAATAGAGAAAAACGATGTGGTGTCCCCCCCACCCCCATTTTCATAACCAGCCAGATACAACTTAGAAACAGCAGGCTAGCATTACCAGGGTGGGAGAGCCACAGTATTTGGCCCTTCCCAGACTCATAATATCAGCCTGTGGCCGCCCCAATACACGACCATCACTACAGATGGTCGTGTACTGGATCGTGCCCAGCTCTTCCCGGTACCCCTGGTAGTGGTGGGTATCGGGGTAATAATGGTGGGTTACTGCTAGTCTTTTTACTGGCTAACACTAAGCCCTGCCTTAGTAGTGGATGCCATCAAGCAGACAGCGGTCATTACTAAGGCGGTAGTAATAAAGTTTTAAAAAAGTAAAGACATAAGAAAAAATTTTTACTGAAAAAAAGCTCCCTCATGCAACCCTCTTTCACCATTTTATGAAAAAATGTAGATTATGGAAGTAGTCAACAAATCTACGTCTTAGCCTACATGGTCCAGCAGAACCTACAAAAAAAAAAGAAAAGTTAGCAATATGAAAAATAAAAAACGTGTACTTTTTTTCTCCCCCTGCCCTAGATTTCAATCCTATATCCGCCCCTGTGTGCAGAATATCACAAGTTCACAACAGAGCTTGCAGCAGAGAAGAGCACGCCCCTGCGGAGCATGATACAGAGAGCGCGTCTAACTAGTGAGTATGGCAACTCTGCACCCGCATCTCTCCTCAGCCTCCACATGTTATTAGATGAGAGGAGGAGGAGATGGGCGGACTGTGGCTACTAGCATTCACTACTGGTATATATGTATCTGTGTGGTATATTCACTGCTGGTATATATTTATATGTGTGGTATATTCACTGCTGGTATATATTTATATGTGTGGTATATTCACTGCTGGTATATATTTATATGTGTGGTATATTCACTGCTGGTATATATTTATATGTGTGGTATATTCACTGCTGGTATATATTTATATGTGCGGTATATTCACTGCTGGTATATATTTATACGTGTGATATATTCACTTCTGGTATATATGTATCTTTGTGGTATATTCACTGCTGGTATATATTTATATGTGTGGTATATTCACTGCTGGTATATATTTATATGTGTGGTATATTCACTGCTGGTATATATTTATACGTGTGATATATTCACTTCTGGTATATATGTATCTGTGTGGTATATTCACTGCTGGTATATATTTATATGTGTGGTATATTCACTGCTGGTATATATTTATATGTGTGGTATATTCACTGCTGGTATATATTTATATGTGTGGTATATTCACTGCTGGTATATATTTATATGTGTGGTATATTCACTGCTGGTATATATTTATATGTGTGGTATATTCACTGCTGGTATATATTTATACGTGTGATATATTCACTTCTGGTATATATGTATCTGTGTGGTATATTCACTGCTGGTATATATTTATATGTGTGGTATATTCACTGCTGGTATATATTTATATGTGTGGTATATTCACTGCTGGTATATATTTATATGTGTGGTATATTCACTGCTGGTATATATTTATACGTGTGATATATTCACTTCTGGTATATATGTATCTGTGTGGTATATTCACTGCTGGTATATATTTATATGTGTGGTATATTCACTGCTGGTATATATTTATATGTGTGGTATATTCACTGCTGGTATATATTTATATGTGTGGTATATTCACTACTGGTCTATATTTTTATATAGGATGTGCGCCGTTTATTTTTTGCTTTGCTAATGTTCCATGCCTTTTTTTTCTAAATATAAATTTTTGTGCCTTGCAAGTAAAGGGGTTGTTCCAAGATTAAATGTTATCCCCCTGTCTGCAGGATAGCACATAACATGCTGATCGGTGGGGGTCCGACCACTGGGACCCCCACTGATAACTAGAACGGTGATCCCTTGTACCCCTGAGTGACTGGAGCGGCAGGGTGTGTGCTTGACCTGCAGCGTCATTAACTCAAGGGTACGAGGGACCCCCACTGATCAGCATGTTATCTCCTATCCTGTAGAGAGGGGATAACATTTAATCTTGGGACGACCCCTGTAAGACCTGAACATGCAGTGAATAGTTTTCAGATTATATTACTGGCTCGATGATCACATTCATTCCTAGTCCGGTCTGTGTAGCTTCTGTTTACAAATGTTATGGATTAGTTGCACAGATCCAGCAGACGTGGACAGATCCTTTTATCGTCACTGATCAGTTTGCGTGCGTTACTATACTGAGTGTAAAGAGCAGCGTGCGTTACTATACTGAGTGTAAAGAGCAGCGTGCGTTACTATACTGAGTGTAAAGAGCAGCGTGCGTTACTATACTGAGTGTAAAGAGCAGCGTGCGTTACTATACTGAGTGTAAAGAGCAGCGTGCGTTACTATACTGAGTGTAAAGAGCAGCGTGCGTTACTATACTGACTGTAAAGTGCAGCGTGTGTTACTATACTGACTGTAAAGTGCAGCGTGCGTTACTATACTGACTGTAAAGAGCAGCATGTGTTACTATACTGACTGTAAAGTGCAGCATGCGTTACTATACTGAGTGTAAAGAGCAGCGTGTGTTACTATACTGACTGTAAAGTGCTGCATGTGTTACTATACTGAGTGTAAAGAGCAGCATGTGTTACTATACTGACTGTAAAGTGCAGCATGTGTTACTATACTGAGTGTAAAGAGCAGCGTGTGTTACTATACTGAGTGTAAAGAGCAGCGTGCGTTACTATACTGAGTGTAAAGAGCAGCGTGCGTTACTATACTGACTGTAAAGAGCAGCATGTGTTACTATACTGACTGTAAAGAGCAGCATGTGTTACTATACTGAGTGTAAAGAGCAGCGTGCGTTACTATACTGAGTGTAAAGAGCAGCATGTGTTACTATACTGAGTGTAAAGAGCAGCGTGCGTTACTATACTGAGTGTAAAGAGCAGCGTTCGTTACTATACTGAGTGTAAAGAGCAGCGTGCGTTACTATACTGAGTGTAAAGAGCAGCATTCGTTACTATACTGAGTGTAAATAGCAGCATGCGTTACTATACTGAGTGTAAAGAGCAGCGTTCGTTACTATACTGACTGTAAAGTGCAGCATGCGTTACTATACTGACTGTAAAGAGCAGCGTGCGTTACTATACTGACTGTAAAGTGCAGCGTGCGTTACTATACTGAGTGTAAAGAGCAGCGTGCGTTACTATACTGAGTGTAAAGAGCAGCGTGCGTTACTATACTGAGTGTAAAGAGCAGCGTGCGTTACTATACTGAGTGTAAAGAGCAGCGTGCGTTACTATACTGAGTGTAAAGAGCAGCGTTCGTTACTATACTGAGTGTAAAGAGCAGCGTGCGTTACTATACTGAGTGTAAAGAGCAGCGTGCGTTACTATACTGAGTGTAAAGAGCAGCGTGCGTTACTATATTGAGTGTAAAGAGCAGCGTGCGTTACTATACTGAGTGTAAAGAGCAGCGTGCGTTACTATACTGAGTGTAAAGAGCAGCGTGCGTTACTATACTGAGTGTAAAGAGCAGCATTCGTTACTATACTGACTGTAAAGAGCAGCGTGCGTTACTATACTGAGTTTAAAGTTCAGCGTGCATTACTATACTGACTGTAAAGTGCAGCGTGCGTTACTATACTGAGTGTAAAGAGCAGCGTGCGTTACTATACTGTAAAGTGCAGCGTGCGTTACTATACTGAGTGTAAAGAGCAGCGTGCGTTACTATACTGAGTGTAAAGAGCAGCGTTCGTTACTATACTGAGTGTAAAGAGCAGCGTGCGTTACTATACTGAGTGTAAAGAGCAGCGTGCGTTACTATACTGAGTGTAAAGAGCAGCGTGCGTTACTATACTGAGTGTAAAGAGCAGCGTGCGTTACTATACTGAGTGTAAAGAGCAGCGTGCGTTACTATACTGAGTGTAAAGAGCAGCATTCGTTACTATACTGAGTGTAAAGAGCAGCGTGCGTTACTATACTGAGTGTAAAGAGCAGCATGCGTTACTATACTGAGTGTAAAGAGCAGCATGCGTTACTATACTGAGTGTAAAGAGCAGCATGCGTTACTATACTGAGTGTAAAGAGCAGCATGCGTTACTATACTGAGTGTAAAGAGCAGCATGCGTTACTATACTGAGTGTAAAGAGCAGGGTGCGTTACTATACTGACTGTAAAGAGCAGCGTTCGTTACTATACTGACTGTAAAGTGCAGCGTGCGTTACTATACTGACTGTAAAGTGCAGCATGCGTTACTATACTGACTGTAAAGAGCAGCGTGCGTTACTATACTGACTGTAAAGTGCAGCGTGCGTTACTATACTGAGTGTAAAGAGCAGCGTGCGTTACTATACTGACTGTAAAGAGCAGCGTGCGTTACTATACTGACTGTAAAGTGCAGCGTGCGTTACTATACTGACTGTAAAGTGCAGCATGCGTTACTATACTGACTGTAAAGAGCAGCGTGCGTTACTATACTGACTGTAAAGTGCAGCGTGCGTTACTATACTGAGTGTAAAGAGCAGCATGTGTTACTATACTGACTGTAAAGAGCAGCATGTGTTACTATACTGAGTGTAAAGTGCAGCGTGTGTTACTATACTGACTGTAAAGAGCAGCGTGTGTTACTATACTGACTGTAAAGTGCTGCATGTGTTACTATACTGAGTGTAAAGAGCAGCATGTGTTACTATACTGACTGTAAAGTACAGGCTGGACCCGGCAGAATGCCATAGGGGGAGGCCACCATGATCAGGGATGTTAGGAAGGGAAGGAGTTAAGGAGTTAGGGGTGTGGTTAGGAGGGGGCGGATGTGAGGGGGGCGAGGTCAGTTTACTTAAGGGTAGGAGAGGGAAAGGCGTCACCATCTTTAGTAACAGCACAGGGAAGCTTGTAACAGCACAGGGAAGCTTGTCCAGGATTTAACAATGGATGCACTACTTATCCAGCTCCGGGCAGCAGTAGCAGAACGAGGCATGGCCTGGCTAGCGGAGGGGCTGGGGCTTTCCGGCCCGCTGTCTGGGGCTCCGAGCTCGGTGGTGAGCGGACGAGGAGAGGAAGATGGGGAGCCCCCTGGTTCAGGGGCGAGTACGGAGGACGCGGCCGTGTTTGGAACTGGGGCGCAGGCGGTGCCGTCCTCTCCTCCCCGGCGGCGGTCACGTCGCACGAGGCCTCCGGAGAGGTTGAGCCCGGAAGTGATGCCACGAGCCAGGCGCAGGGTAAGGAGCCCCACGAGGGACCCTCCAGGCCGGGCCCCTCGCTCGGCTGCCGTGAGCAGGACGGCCTGGTCTGAGAGGAATCCTGGAAGCCGGCCTGGCTCAGCGGAGGTGGTAGGGCAGGCGCCCATGCATCCGGGACCTCCCTCTGCCTCCAGACGACGGGACCCAGGACTTGCGGTGGGCCGTGCTGGCGATGCTCCAGTCGGGCGGCCCACCTGTACCCAGGATGATGCAACCAATTCAAGGCGTGTGCCACGGTCGGTGGTGACACGGCGGGCAGGAGGGCGGCTACCTGCGGGCCGCAGGGTGGTCGAGCCCCCCAACAGACGGGCGGAGAGGCCCAGTTCATCGGCGCAGTTACGGAGCGCTCCATCAGAAGGTCGGGGATGTCATGCATGCGGCGCTTGTCCTGGCCCGTCTGGGCAGGATGAAGTGGACGACCGTGAGTTCGGTGACCAAGAGGGACGTCTGGATGGATCCTTCGCCCCGGCTGGTGGGGACACAGCACCTGCGCAGCCCGGTGAGTCGCTGTCTCCTACTTTTTCATTGCCTGCTGTATTTCGGTCCCCAGGGGTAGGGGGTGGGGGTTCACTTTTGCCTACGGGATTGCCGGGGTGTAGCGGGGGGATTACAGGAAGTACGGGTGGTGGGGGTGAGATTCAGGAATTGTTGTGTTGTGTGCGTGACCTTTTGGCGCGATGCGGAGGGGGGGCGATAGGTTCTCCATCCCCGGTTGCAGCTTGGGTGGGGCCGTCGGGGCCTGCAGTGGTGGATAGCACGCTATGGGGAGCTGGGGTAGTGTCTAGGGAATCGGGCGTGGCAGTGTCGGTGCAGACAGAAATGGATGTGGCAGTGGATGAGGTGCGGTTGGACGATAAGGCGAAGGGCGAGGTCTATGTTTGTTTTGAGGGCCCATTGGGGGCGCATCTGAAACCGGAAGTAAGGGAAAAGATATGGAGGGATGAATATGTGGAAATTTTTTCATTGTTGCCGTTGGAGAAGTTCAATTTAGATAAAGGGAAGTGGTTGGAAAGCGAGAAGGAGGAAAAACGTCGGTATCGATTGATTCCCCAAACTTTTGTTAATTGGTTGCAGGCTTTTGCTATTTTGGCAAGCGTCATTGGACAGAAGACGCCGGAACATTGTTCCGGCCTCTTCTGTTATATGGATGCTATCGGAGAGGCTCATCGAGTTTACGGCGGGCAGACGTGGCTGCGCTATGATGAGCAGTTCCGGCAGCGGAAGGCAGTGAGACCTGACATTAGGTGGGATAACAAAGACATAGGGTTATGGTTGCGGGTCATGGCTCCAGTGCGTTTTGGCCAGTCCTTTCAAGGGGGTGGGGCCGGGGTGGCCGGCCCCTCATTGCCTTCGGGTGGGGGAGCAGGGGGGGCAGGAGGAAAATCCGGGTTCTGCTGGCAGTTTAATGAGGGCCAGTGTAAGTTCGGATCGGGTTGTAAGTTCAAACATAGCTGCTCCTCCTGCGGGGGGATCTCTCACGGAGCGGTTAAATGTTTTCGGAAGGGAAAAGGACGAGGGGCCGGGGGCGCTAGTCAAGGGCCGGACACCGGTGAGGTGGGAAGACATGGAGCCCTTTCTAAATAGGTACCCTGATAGGTCCAGGGTAAGTTTGTTGTTGGATGGTTTTCGGGTTGGTTTCCGGATCCCTGCCCCTGCTCACAAGGTGCCGTTTACCTTGCGTAGTTTGCGTTCAGCGTTGCAGTATCCAGGGGTAGTAGGGGATAAGTTGCGGAAGGAGGTGGAGTTGGGGCGCATGGCAGGTCCGTTTGAGAGTTGCCCTTTACCAGAGCTGGTGGTGTCACCACTGGGGGTGGTGCCTAAGAAGGAGCCGAATACGTTTAGGCTCATACATCATTTATCTTACCCGAGGGGGCGATCGGTTAATGATGGGATTTCTCCGGAACTTTGCTCGGTGGCTTACACGTCGTTTGATGCGGCAGTTGCGTGGGTGCGCCGCTATGGTGTGGGTGCATTAATGGCAAAAACGGATATTGAGTCGGCCTTTCGCCTCCTCCCTGTGCATCCTGACAGCATACGGCTGTTAGGATGTTATTGGGACGGGGCTTATTTTGTGGATCGCTGCCTCCCTATGGGGTGTTCTATTTCCTGTGCCTATTTTGAGGCTTTTAGTTCTTTCCTGGAGTGGGTGGTTTGTGAGGTTGCGGGGGTCTCATCGGTCATACATTACTTGGATGATTTCCTGTGTGTTGGTCCAGGCGGGTCTTCGGTTTGTGCTACGTTGTTGAACACGATAGAGTGGGTGGCAAAGAGGTTCGGTGTGCCTTTGGCCCAGGACAAAACGGAAGGACCTAGCTCCTGTCTGGTCTTTTTAGGAATCACCATTGATTCTTTGAGGATGGAGTGTCGGCTCCCGGAAGATAAATTGGTAGCGTTACGGGCGGAGGTGGACCGGGCTAGACATTTGCGTAAGATCACGTTACGTGCTTTACAGTCATTATTGGGTAAGCTTAACTTTGCTTGCAGGATTATGCCCATGGGCCGGATTTTCAGCAGGCGGCTGTCGGGAGCGACGG
This sequence comes from Rhinoderma darwinii, assembly GCF_050947455.1. Lineage (NCBI taxonomy): Eukaryota > Metazoa > Chordata > Amphibia > Anura > Rhinodermatidae > Rhinoderma > Rhinoderma darwinii. Next base: position 461,577,999 of record NC_134687.1, read on the forward strand.
CTGGGGTGACAGCCCCTCATCATTTCATTCGTCTGACACAGACGCTGAGGGCAGATTTGGCAGTTTGGTTTGAGTTTTTGCATCGTTATAATGGGAGGTCCTTGATCATGGCCCCGGTGGTTGACAGCGTGGATTGGGAGCTGTTTACAGATGCTGCGGGGGGCGTGGGATTTGGGGCTTACTGCAAGGGTCAGTGGTGCGCGGCGCGGTGGCCTGAGGAATGGGCGGAGTTGGGTTTGGTGAAGAACCTGGCATTCCTAGAGCTGTTTCCCATAGTAGTGGCGGTGGAAATTTGGAGTGAGAGGTTTCGGGACAGCAAGGTACGGTTCCATTGTGACAACTTGGGCGTAGTGGGGGCCATTAACAACGTGTCAGCGTCATCCCCCCCGGTCGTCCGGCTTTTGAGGCACCTTGTTTTACGTTGCTTGTCTTTGAACGCTTGGGTTGTGGCGGTTCATGTGCCAGGGATCAAAAATAACATCGCAGATTCTCTTTCTCGCTTGCAGTGGGAGCGGTTCAGGATGGTGGCTCCGGACGCGGAGGAGGACGGGATCGCTTGCCCGGAATGGTTGTGGGGGCTGGGTTATGAGCCGCAGGAGGTTTGATTCAGGCTTCGCTTGCGCAGGGTACTTGGGCTGCTTATGATTCGGCGTGGCGGGAGTGGGAGAGTTGGTTGGCAGTTCTGGAGGGTGTAGTGACGGATGAGGATCGGGTGGTGGCGTTGTTAGTTTTTCTGGGGCAAGTCTCTATCGCGGGCTGGTCAGTGTCCAAGGTGAATCGTTTTGTGGCAGCCCTGGCTTTTGGTTTTAAGGTCCGGGGGTACACGGATGTTACAAAAAGTTTTTTGGTTGGCCAGGCCCTGAGGGGGTACAGGAGAGGGAGGATGTTGCCGAATCGGCGGCGCCCTGTGTCGTTTATGTTGTTGGAACAGTTGTGGGGGGTGTTGTGTGACATTTGTTTTTCCAGCTACGAGGTGACCCTGTATAGGTTGGCATTCTCGTGGGCATTTTTTGGGGCCCTGAGGGTCGGGGAGCTGGTGGCTCCCAGCACAAGGAGACCTGGGGGGTTGAGAATGGAAGATGTGTTGGTAACGGATCGGAGTGTGGAATTCTGGATCCGGCGGTCTAAGACGGATCAAGGGGGTCGGGGTAAGAGAGTGGTGTTGGGGGTGGCCAAGGGGGTCAGGATGTGCCCGGTCGCCTGCTTTGCGGGGTTCAGAGAGGTCTCAACGGTGCGTAGGGGACAGTTGTTGTGTCATGAGGATGGGTCCTTTATGTCCCGGTATCAGTTTACGTGGGTTTTTCGTAGGTGTCTGCGGAAGTTGGGACTGGAGGAGGCGTTGTTTTCCCCCCATTCTTTTCGGATTGGGGCAGCGACGGAGGCGGTGGCATGGGGGTTGGGTGAGGAAGTGGTAAAGCAGATAGGTCGATGGGATTCCCGCCGCTTCCAGCTGTATGTGCGCCCTCAGTTTATATGATAGTCCAGTCGTAATCCCTCCTTCTCTACACTCCCTCCGGCTCCCCTCATCGTTTTTCTCTCCTCCTCCATGTTTCGCTTGCATCCTTACTCGTTTTGTTAATCAGTGGTTTTATTTTTCAGGACCCGCGGGCCGATTGGTGTGGATCGTCGGGCATTCCTACGTTCATTGGGGGGCGGAGCGGGCGGATGTTCGTCCAGACGGGCGGCAGTTGGGTTTTCGGCGGGAGGATGTAGTCGTGGGGTGGCTGGGGAGTAGGGGGATGCTGTGGAGTCGGGTGTTGCCGGACGTGCATCGGTTTGCGCTGATGGACAGGGCCCCGGATGTCTTGGTGTTACATGTCGGGGGTAACGATTTGGGTAGTCGTCCTTTTCGGGAATTGATCAGGGATATAAAATACGATCTACTCAGGTTATGGTCCGTTTTCCCGGCTATTAAGGTGGTGTGGTCAGAGATTGTCCCGCGGAAGGTTTGGCGGCATGCTAGATCGGTGCAGCGGTTGAATAAAGCCAGGGTTAAGGTTAATCGGGCAGTTTCGGGTTTCGTGGTGAGAAATGGGTGGGTCTTCGTGCGTCATTATGACTTCGAGGATGGCCAGGGTAATTATTGGCTAGGTGATGGTGTGCACCTGACGGCCGTGGGGATCGACCTGTGGACTCTGCGCTTGCAGGAAGGTATCGAAAGGGCCCTCTCGTTGGGTGGGGGCTCGCATACTTAAAGGTGTCTAAGTATGTTCGTGTGGCGGATTGGGGGTCCTTGGAGTTGGTGGTAAATTACTGTGGGGGGGGGGATTCATAGGGGGTATGGTCCCTCCCCAATTTATTATGGTTGGTAGTCTGCTCAATTTGGGCTCCTGCTGGGTGGTGTCCCGAGGAGTGGTCAATTAGGGCTCCCGCTGGGTGGTGTCCCGGGGAGTGGTCAATTTGGGCTCCCGCTGGGTGGTGTCCCGGGGAGTGGTTGCGGTTGAGGTCAGCCAACTGCAGGTATAACGGTGCCCCTGAGCCAGTAGGGTGACGGCTGGGAGTAAAATACTATGCAGGTGGGCTGTTTCGTGACAGACTTTTGTAGCTCCAAGGACTCCCCTTCCATTGTTATTATTATTTGTAAATTGTTGTTCTTGATGTTTGTTTGTAAATAAAATGGCTGCTGTGGCCAAATTTATCCAACCCAAGTGTCTGAGTCTTATTAGAGGGACAGGGGGTTTGGGAAAAGGTATGGCCATTAATGGGGAAGGTGAGTAGGTGAAGCCACTTCCCCCCCCGGTAGGAGTGTACGCACTCTACAGTCCCCTGATCAAGTACAGGCTGGACCCGGCAGAATGCCATAGGGGGAGGCCACCATGATCAGGGATGTTAGGAAGGGAAGGAGTTAAGGAGTTAGGGGTGTGGTTAGGAGGGGGCGGATGTGAGGGGGGCGAGGTCAGTTTACTTAAGGGTAGGAGAGGGAAAGGCGTCGCCATCTTTAGTAACAGCACAGGGAAGCTTGTCCCACCCTCCCTCCCAAAATGATGTGTTCATCTGTGTGACTATTTTGGTATTTCGCTTTGTTGCTCGTTGTTTTTGTTTTTCCGCAGGTACCAGAGGATGCTGTGGAACAGTTTTGCAATGTCGCAGCAGTTGTTTGGCGGATTGGGGGTCCTTGGAGTTGGTGGTAAATTACTGTGGGGGGGGGGGATTCATAGGGGGTATGGTCCCTCCCCAATTTATTATGGTTGGTAGTCTGCTCAATTTGGGCTCCTGCTGGGTGGTGTCCCGAGGAGTGGTCAATTTGGGCTCCCGCTGGGTGGTGTCCCGGGGAGTGGTTGCGGTTGAGGTCAGCCAACTGCAGGTATAACGGTGCCCCTGAGCCAGTAGGGTGACGGCTGGGAGTAAAATACTATGCAGGTGGGCTGTTTCGTGACAGACTTTTGTAGCTCCAAGGACTCCCCTTCCATTGTTATTATTATTTGTAAATTGTTGTTCTTGATGTTTGTTTGTAAATAAAATGGCTGCTGTGGCCAAATTTATCCAACCCAAGTGTCTGAGTCTTATTAGAGGGACAGGGGGTTTGGGAAAAGGTATGGCCATTAATGGGGAAGGTGAGTAGGTGAAGCCACTTCCCCCCCCGGTAGGAGTGTACGCACTCTACAGTCCCCTGATCAAGAGCAGCGTGTGTTACTATACTGACTGTAAAGTGCAGCGTGCGTTACTATACTGACTGTAAAGAGCAGCATGTGTTACTATACTGACTGTAAAGAGCAGCATGTGTTACTATACTGACTGTAAAGAGCAGCGTGCGTTACTATACTGACTGTAAAGAGCAGCGTGCGTTACTATACTGAGTGTAAAGAGCAGCGTGCGTTACTATACTGACTGTAAAGAGCAGCATGTGTTACTATACTGAGTGTAAAGAGCAGCGTGCGTTACTATACTGAGTGTAAAGAGCAGCGTGCGTTACTATACTGAGTGTAAAGAGCAGCGTGCGTTACTATACTGAGTGTAAAGAGCAGCGTGCGTTACTATACTGAGTGTAAAGAGCAGCGTGCGTTACTATACTGACTGTAAAGTGCAGCGTGCATTACTATACTGACTGTAAAGTGCCGCATGTGTTACTATACTGACTGTAAAGAGCAGCGTGCGTTACTATACTGAGTGTAAAGAGCAGCGTGCGTTACTATACTGAGTGTAAAGTGCAGCGTGCGTTACTATACTGAGTGTAAAGAGCAGCATGTGTTACTATACTGACTGTAAAGAGCAGCATGTGTTACTATACTGACTGTAAAGTGCAGCGTGTGTTACTATACTGACTGTAAAGTGCAGCGTGTGTTACTATACTGACTGTAAAGTGCAGCGTGTGTTACTATACTGACTGTAAAGAGCAGCGTGCGTTACTATACTGACTGTAAAGTGCAGCGTGCGTTACTATACTGACTGTAAAGTGCTGCAGGCGTTACTATACTGACTGTAAAGAGCAGCATGTGTTACTATACTGACTGTAAAGAGCAGCATGTGTTACTATACTGACTGTAAAGAGCAGCGTGCGTTACTATACTGACTGTAAAGTGCAGCGTGCGTTACTATACTGAGTGTAAAGAGCAGCGTGCGTTAGTATACTGACTGTAAAGTGCAGCGTTCGTTACTATACTGAGTGTAAAGAGCAGCGTGCGTTACTATACTGAGTGTAAAGAGCAGCGTGCGTTACTATACTGACTGTAAAGTGCAGCATGCGTTACTATACTGACTGTAAAGTGCAGCGTGCGTTACTATACTGACTGTAAAGTGCAGCGTGCGTTACTATACTGAGTGTAAAGAGCAGCGTGCGTTACTATACTGAGTGTAAAGAGCAGCGTGCGTTACTATACTGAGTGTAAAGAGCAGCGTGCGTTACTATACTGACTGTAAAGTGCAGCGTGTGTTACTATACTGACTGTAAAGTGCCGCATGTGTTACTATACTGACTGTAAAGAGCAGCGTGCGTTACTATACTGAGTGTAAAGAGCAGCGTGCGTTACTATACTGAGTGTAAAGAGCAGCGTGCGTTACTATACTGAGTGTAAAGAGCAGCGTGCGTTACTATACTGACTGTAAAGTGCAGCATGCGTTACTATACTGACTGTAAAGAGCAGCGTGCGTTACTATACTGACTGTAAAGTGCAGCGTGCGTTACTATACTGAGTGTAAAGAGCAGCGTGCGTTACTATACTGAGTGTAAAGAGCAGCGTGCGTTACTATACTGAGTGTAAAGTGCAGCGTGCGTTACTATACTGACTGTAAAGTGCAGCGTGTGTTTCTATACTGGCTGTAAAGAGCAGCGTGCGTTACTATACTGACTGTAAAGTGCAGCGTGCGTTACTATACTGACTGTAAAGTGCAGCGTGCGTTACTATACTGAGTGTAAAGAGCAGCGTGCGTTACTATACTGAGTGTAAAGAGCAGCGTGCGTTACTATACTGAGTGTAAAGAGCAGCAGGCGTTACTATACTGAGTGTAAAGAGCAGCGTGCGTTACTATACTGAGTGTAAAGAGCAGCATGTGTTACTATACTGACTGTAAAGTGCAGCGTGCGTTACTATACTGACTGTAAAGTGCAGCGTGCGTTACTATACTGACTGTAAAGAGCAGCAGGCGTTACTATACTGACTGTAAAGAGCAGCGTGCGTTACTATACTGACTGTAAAGTGCCGCATGTGTTACTATACTGACTGTAAAGAGCAGCATGTGTTACTATACTGACTGTAAAGAGCAGCGTGTGTTACTATACTGACTGTAAAGAGCAGCGTGCGTTACTATACTGAGTGTAAAGAGCAGCGTGCGTTACTATACTGAGTGTAAAGAGCAGCGTGCGTTACTATACTGAGTGTAAAGAGCAGCGTGCGTTACTATACTGAGTGTAAAGAGCAGCGTGCGTTACTATACTGACTGTAAAGTGCCGCATGTGTTACTATACTGAGTGTAAAGTGCAGCGTGCTTTACTATACTGACTGTAAAGAGCAGCGTGCGTTACTATACTGACTGTAAAGTGCAGCGTGCGTTACTATACTGAGTGTAAAGAGCAGCGTGCGTTACTATACTGAGTGTAAAGTGCAGCGTGCGTTACTATACTGACTGTAAAGTGCAGCGTGTGTTTCTATACTGGCTGTAAAGAGCAGCGTGCGTTACTATACTGACTGTAAAGTGCAGCGTGCGTTACTATACTGAGTGTAAAGAGCAGCGTGCGTTACTATACTGAGTGTAAAGAGCAGCGTGCGTTACTATACTGAGTGTAAAGAGCAGCGTGCGTTACTATACTGAGTGTAAAGAGCAGCAGGCGTTACTATACTGAGTGTAAAGAGCAGCGTGCGTTACTATACTGAGTGTAAAGAGCAGCATGTGTTACTATACTGACTAAAGTGCAGCGTGCGTTACTATACTGACTGTAAAGAGCAGCATGTGTTACTATACTGACTGTAAAGAGCAGCAGGCGTTACTATACTGACTGTAAAGAGCAGCGTGCGTTACTATACTGACTGTAAAGAGCAGCATGCGTTACTATACTGACTGTAAAGAGCAGCGTGCGTTACTATACTGACTGTAAAGTGCAGCGTGCGTTACTATACTGACTGTAAAGATCAGCGTGCGTTACTATACTGACTGTAAAGTGCAGCGTGTGTTACTATACTGAGTGTAAAGAGCAGCATGTGTTACTATACTGACTGTAAAGTGCAGCGTGCGTTACTATACTGACTGTAAAGTGCCGCATGTGTTACTATACTGACTGTAAAGTGCCGCATGTGTTACTATACTGACTGTAAAGTGCAGCGTGCGTTACTATACTGACTGTAAAGAGCAGCATGCGTTACTATACTGACTGTAAAGAGCAGCATGTGTTACTATACTGACTGTAAAGTGCAGCGTGCGTTACTATACTGACTGTAAAGAGCAGCGTGCGTTACTATACTGACTGTAAAGAGCAGCATGTGTTACTATACTGACTGTAAAGAGCAGCGTGCGTTACTATACTGACTGTAAAGTGCCGCATGTGTTACTATACTGACTGTAAAGAGCAGCATCTGTTACTATACTGACTGTAAAGAGCAGCATGCGTTACTATACTGACTGTAAAGTGCAGCGTGCGTTACTATACTGACTGTAAAGTGCCGCATGTGTTACTATACTGACTGTAAAGAGCAGCATCTGTTACTATACTGACTGTAAAGAGCAGCATGTGTTACTATACTGACTGTAAAGAGCAGCGTGCGTTACTATACTGACTGTAAAGAGCAGCGTGCGTTACTATACTGACTGTAAAGTGCCGCATGTGTTACTATACTGACTGTAAAGTGCAGCGTGCATTACTATACTGACTGTAAAGTGCCGCATGTGTTACTATACTGACTGTAAAGAGCAGCGTGCGTTACTATACTGAGTGTAAAGAGCAGCATGCGTTACTATACTGACTGTAAAGTGCAGCGTGCGTTACTATACTGACTGTAAAGTGCCGCATGTGTTACTATACTGACTGTAAAGAGCAGCATCTGTTACTATACTGACTGTAAAGAGCAGCATGCGTTACTATACTGACTGTAAAGTGCAGCGTGCGTTACTATACTGAGTGTAAAGAGCAGCATGTGTTACTATACTGACTGTAAAGAGCAGCGTGCGTTACTATACTGACTGTAAAGAGCAGCGTGCGTTACTATACTGACTGTAAAGTGCCGCATGTGTTACTATACTGACTGTAAAGTGCAGCGTGCATTACTATACTGACTGTAAAGTGCCGCATGTGTTACTATACTGACTGTAAAGAGCAGCGTGCGTTACTATACTGAGTGTAAAGAGCAGCATGTGTTACTATACTGACTGTAAAGAGCAGCATGCGTTACTATACTGACTGTAAAGAGCAGCATGTGTTACTATACTGACTGTAAAGTGCAGCGTGCGTTACTATACTGACTGTAAAGAGCAGCATGCGTTACTATACTGACTGTAAAGAGCAGCATGTGTTACTATACTGACTGTAAAGAGCAGCGTGCGTTACTATACTGACTGTAAAGTGCCGCATGTGTTACTATACTGACTGTAAAGAGCAGCATCTGTTACTATACTGACTGTAAAGAGCAGCATGCGTTACTATACTGACTGTAAAGTGCAGCGTGCGTTACTATACTGACTGTAAAGTGCCGCATGTGTTACTATACTGACTGTAAAGAGCAGCATCTGTTACTATACTGACTGTAAAGAGCAGCATGCGTTACTATACTGACTGTAAAGTGCAGCGTGCGTTACTATACTGAGTGTAAAGAGCAGCATGTGTTACTATACTGACTGTAAAGAGCAGCGTGCGTTACTATACTGACTGTAAAGTGCCGCATGTGTTACTATACTGACTGTAAAGTGCAGCGTGCATTACTATACTGACTGTAAAGTGCCGCATGTGTTACTATACTGACTGTAAAGGAGCCCTGACACAAGTTTGAATGCTGACAGTGTTGTTTCATTTTTGTGTTTGCATTTTGGATACACTTTGCCCTGGTTATTTTACTAGTACTTATAGCTGGGGCAATATAGGGATATTTACTACACAATTGCCTGTAGTATTATGAGACCTCACAGCTTAAAGGAATGTTCAATAATGTATTTTTTTTAAATAGTTGTAATTTTTAGTTTTAAGTTGTTTCTTACTTTTTTTTTGCGAATGGGGGGGTGCCATATAAATTTTCGCCTAAGGCAGCAGAAAAGCTCGAATCGGCCCTGGCTGCATGAAGATACAGGTCCAGAACCTGAGGCTGCAGTACAGGGGCTACAGAGGCAGAGTTTTGATCAAATCTCTGTGCAGCCTCAGTTTTTAGGTGTGTAATAATAGTCATATCCTAGTATGATGGTTTTCATAGCATTAAACGGGTATTCAGCCCATAACATTTATCACCTATCCATCCCCTGTTCTAGCTAGTATGCCTGTCACCAACATGCTTCTTTTCTGAGTCTTTGGATAATGTGATAAATATATTCTGCGTTATGTGACTGTGATTTTCTACCAGTATCTTACACTGCAGCTGTTCAGAATGTAATCTATGTATCCTAACAAAATGGCTGCTCATGGGTTCCGCCCCTTTTCAGACCCTCTTTTTAAGCAACTGATTGGTCGATCATGTCACCTAACATACAATGTTGAATCTGATTGGTCAAAACCTTCACTGTAGCTCCATTCTTTAAGGTGCCCTAAACATTAGATGAACATTGACCGAACCCTCTGATTTTGGTGAGACTGGCTCACCGTCTAATGTGTATGGGGTTTGTCCTGACTCTTGCCTGATGGCAAAAGTTGGGGGGAAGAAGGATCAGGCATGTTGGAATTTAACATGCCTGATTCTTTGTTCTCAAGTTATATAAGCCACCGCCAGAGGTGTCTGCATGTTAATGGAGGGGTCGGAAGGAATAGCAGTGAGAGAGCTATCTAAGGTGTGTGTCCAAAGTACCTGAAAAAGTAAAAGAATGTGCACAAGGGAATATAAACTGATCCAAATATCACCCCAAAATGTGGTTATATAAAATGTAATTTTCTTCTGGAAAGTCTCCTTTAAACTCCAGCGCCAACACCGAAGACTAAGATCATTTAGGATATTTATTTCTGAACAAGACAGAATAAATCTAAACCTGCTAACAGTCCTGCCAACTGGACCTAGAGGAGACATTGTCTATGCAAATGTGTATCAAATAGAGGTATTTCCAGGATGCTCGTGGGGGCATTCCTGGGTGGGATTAAATAATATCACAATTTGGGAGTCAAATGTTGGGAGGTATGTGAATCTGATAAAAAAGGAAAAAGGCCTGGCCCAGACAATGATTTTAGATGCACTTTCTCACAAACCGGTTTTAAAGATGCGCAAGAGATGCCCCCTAAGAATGCACTGGGTAATTCAATATAAATAGGAGACCGTAAGTGGCTCTGAAGTTGCAACTTTAAAGTGACTTACAACAGTGGAAAGCAGAGAGGTCACCCAGCTGTCAAGTGTCAAGTTATTGAAGTGTGACTTGAGGCGAGAAAAGTCAGCCAACTCAAATCACATAAAAGTAACATCACACTATCCGGGTCAAGCAACTGGCATGAGATGGCATGACAAAGCACTGGCCTTGCAGAGTAATTTGACTAAGGCCTCATGTACACAAACATATTTTTTCCCTCCCGTAAATACGGGTCCTTGGTCACACGTATTCGACCGGTATTGCACCAGTATTTACGGACCCGTGCCCGTAAATACAGGTCCGGTGTCACCAGTATTCAACCCGTATTTCCGGGCACGTTTTCGCTGCAAAATTGCACTGCAGTAATCGGCAGCCCCTTCTCTCTATCAGTGCAGGATAGAGAGAAGGGACAGCCCTTTCCGAGGTAAAAGTAAAATAAATTCTTACTTACCCGGCCATTGTCTTGGTGACGCGTCCCTCTTTCGACATCCAGCCCGACCTCCCTGGATGACGCGGCAGTCCATGTGACCGCTGCAGCCTGTGATTGGCCAGTGATTAGCTGCAGCGGTCACATGGGATGAAACGCCATCCCGGGAGGCCGGACTGGAGGAAGAAGCAGGGAGTTCTGGGTAAGTATGAACTTCTATTTTTTTTACACGTTGATTTATATTGTGATCGGTAGTCACTGTCCCTGGTGCTGAAACAGTTACTGCCAATCAGTTAACGCTTTCAGCACCCTGGACAGTGACTATCCCCTGATGTCGCCTGGCAACGCTCCCGTAATTACAGGTGCACACACGTAGTCACCCGTAATTACGGGAGCCCCATAGACTTCTATGGGCCCGCCCGTGCTGTAATTACGGCCTAAAATAGGACATGTTTTATATTTTTCAACGGCATGGGCACCTTCCCGTAAGCATACGGGGAGGTACCCGTGGCCAATAGAAGTCTATGGGCCCGTAATAATGGGCCATAGTTACGGCCCGTGATTACGGGCGTTTGTACGTTCGTGTGCATGGGGCCTAAATCAGTGGATGCTGTTTTTCACAATGATATATTATATACACTTCTCAGAATGAATGTATGACAACATAATTATATAATAATGAAAACCCCAAAAAAATACAAAAAATGATAATAATTTCTTAGATTTTAAGATTCCAATAATTTCTCGCTGTCACAATGCTTTTAATCTTCGTAGTTCCGCAATCAAACATTGATTAACCAGTTAGTGACCGCTAATACGCCTTTTCACGTCGGCCACGAACGGGCTTTATTCTGATGCATAAGCCTTTTTACGTCGCTGCATCAGGATAAATAAACCGAGCAGGGAGCTGTCAAATCTCCCTGCTCTCAGCTGCCAGAGGCAGCTGAGGGCTGGGGACATCCCTGCTCGAACGTAAGTATCGATCTCACCCATTTAACCCTTCAGATGCGGCGCTCAATAGCGAGCACCGCATCTGAGTTGTTTTGGAGAGAGGGAGGGAGCTCCCTCTCATCCCACTGACACCCGGCGATAAGATCGCCGAGTGTCTGTGTCTAAGATGGCAGAAGGGGGCCTAACAAAGGCCCCCAGGTCTGCCCGTAGTAAATGCCTGTCCGTTTTAAACGGACAGGCAGTAATACACTGCAATACAGAAGTATTGCAGTGTATTATAAATGTGATCACATATTAAAGTCCCCTAGTGGGACTAGTAAAAAAGTAAAAAAAAAGTTTAATAAAGTTAATTAAATTAAATTAAAAAAAACGTGAAAAAAGAAATGAAAAACACACTTTTTACCCTTACAAAATGCTTTACTATTAAAAAAACAAAAAAGTAAAAAAGTTACGCATATTTGGTATCGCCGCGTCCGTAACGACCCCGACTATAAAGCTGTTACAGTATTTAACCCGCACGGTGAACGCCGTAAAAGATAAAATAAAAAAACAATGGAAAAATTGCTGTTTTCTGTGAATCCTGACTTGAAAAAAAATGTGATAAAAAGTGATCAAAAAGTCGCATCTACTCCAAAATGGTACCAATAAAAACTACAAGTCTTCCTGCAAAAAAAAAGCCCTCATATAACTGCATCGAAGGAACAATAAAATAGTTATGGCTCTTCAAATATGGAGACACAAAAACAAATAATTTTGAAAAAAAAGCGTTTTTACTGTGTAAAAGTAGTAAAACATACAAAAACTATACAAATTTGGTATCGTTGCAACAACCCGCTGAATAAAGTTATTGTGTTATTCCACACGGCAAAAGGCGTAGATTTCGGACGCAGAGTGGTGAAATTTCAGGTTTTTTTCTATTCCCCCCCCAAAAGTTAATAAAAGTTAATCAATAAATAATATGTACCTCAAAATGGTGCTATTAAAAAATACAACTTGCCCCGCAAAAAAACAATACCTTATACAGCTATGTCGACGCAAAAATGCGACGATGGAAAAACGTAAAAAATGGCTTGTCATTAAGGTTTAAAATAGGCTGGTCATTATGGGGTTAAAGTGTAGCTAAACGTTCGACAAACTTCTGACATGTCATAGTGACGTGTCAGAAGTTTGTATTGGTGGGGGTCCGAGCACTGAGACCCCCCCCCCACCAATCGCTAGAACAAAGCAGCTGAAACGTTTGTGTGAGCGCTCAGCCGCTTCGTGTCTGTTCGGCTTTTTTCGGAAAGCTGATGTATCGGAGCACGGGCTCATAGACTTTCTATTGAGTCCGTACACGATACATTTATTTCCGGAAACAGCCGAACACACACGAAGCGGCTGAGCGCTCACACAAACGCTTCAGCTGCTTTGTTCTAGCGATTGGTGGGGGTCTCAGTGCTCGGACCCCCACCAATCCAAACTTCTGACATGTCACTCTGACATGTCAGAAGTTTGTCGAACGTTTAGCTACACTTTAAGACTAGATTACTCATAACATTTTATTGTCCGTTACAAATTGTACTACTTTAAAGGGCCAAAATAAAAATGAAAGGAGTACTTTTTATCATTTATCAATGATATAGAGGATGGAATTATTAGCACTATTTCTATTTTTGCAGATGACACCAAGCTATGCAATATAGTTCAGACTATTCTTTTTGAGGGGGTTTTACAAGGAACAAGATTTCACCATATTTTTTGTATGTGCCATTAATATATTTATATAAGTTAATCATGTCCCCCCTTAGCCGTCTCTTTTCAAGGATAAATAGGTTTAATTCTTTCAATCTTTCCTCATAACTTAAATTCTCCATGCCCCTTATTAGCTTTGTTGCTCTTCTTTGTATTTTTTCTAACTCCAGGGCATCCTTTCTATGAACTGGAGCCCAGAACTGAACTGCATATTCTAGATGAGGCCTCACTAATGCTTTGTAAAGTGGTAATATTACATCCCTGTCCCGCGAGTCCATGCCTCTTTTAATACACGACAATATCCTGCTGGCCTTTGAAGCAGCTGATTGACATTGCATGCTGTTATTGAGTTTATGATTTACAAGTACACCCAGATCCTTCTCAACAAGTGACTCCCCCAGTATATTTCCCTCTAGGACATATGATGCATGCAGGTTGTTGGTACCCAGGTGCATAACTTTACATTTATCTACATTAAACCTCATTTGCCAAGTGGATGCCCAAATACTCAGTTTGTTTAATGCAATTCCCGAGCAGTCAGTGCATGACACAGTGATTCAAGAACATCAAAGAGAGAGTGGAAGTGTCGTGCACCGCCCCCTCTGGCCCTATGTATTTATTATATTTGCCCTGAGCGTTCCTTTAAGTTGCTTTGAATAGAACAGTGATAGCCACAGTGGCCTCCATAACAGTGAAAGCCTCAATTCCCACATAACAGTGAAAGCCTCAATTCCCACATAAGGCTGGGTTCACACGACCTATTTTCAGGCGTAAACGAGGCGTATTATGCCTCGATTTACGCCTGAAAATACGGCTCCAATACGTCGCAAACATCTGCCCATTCATTTGAATGGGTTTGCCGACGTACTGTGCCGACGACCTGTAATTTACCCGTCGTCGTTTGACAGCTGTCAAAAGACGACGCGTAAAATTACAGCCTCGTCGAAAGAAGTGCAGGACACTTATTGGGACGTTTTTGGAGCCGTTTTCTCATAGACTCTATTGAAAACAGCTCCAAAAACGGCCGAAAAAACGGCGCGAAAACGGCGCGAAAAACGCCGCGAAAAATGTGAGTTGCTCAAAAAACGCCTGAAAATCAGGTGCTGTTTTCCCTTGAAAACAGCTCCGTATTTTCAGACGTTTTTGGCTCAGCGTGTGAACATACCCTAAGGGTATGTTCACACGATATCAGGCATTTACGGCTAAAATGACAGCCTGTTTTCAGAAGAAAACAGCTGCGTCGTTTCAGCCGTAAATGCTCCTCCTCGTAATATACGAGGCGTCTGTGACGCTCGTATATCTTGAGCTGCTCTTCATTGAGTTCAATGAAAAACGGCTCAAATTACATTGCAAAGAAGTGCCCTGCACTTCTTTGCCGAGGCAGTCAATTTACGCGTCGTCGTTTGACAGCTGTCAAACGACGACCCGTAAATTACAGGTCGTCTGCACAATACGTCGGCAAACCCATTCAAATGAATGGGCAGATGTTTGCCGACGTATTGTAGCCCTATTTTCAGATGTAAAACGAGGCATAATACGCCTCGTTTACGTCTGAAAATAGGTCGTGTGAACCCAGCCTAAGGGTATGTTCACACGATGAGAGGCATTTACGTGTGAAAAGACAGACTGTTAACAGCTGCCTCGTTTCAGACGTAAATGCTCCTCTGAGACGCTCGTAAATCTTGAGCTGTGCTTCATTGAGTTCAATGAAGAACAGCTCAAATTACGTGGCAAAGAAGTGCCCTGCACTTCTTTGCCGAGGCAGTCCATTTACGCGTCGTCGTTTGACAGCTGTCAAACGACGACTCGTAAATTACAGGTCGTCTGCACAGTACGTCGGCAAACCCATTCAAATGAATGGGCAGATGTTTGCCGACGTATTGTATGCCTATTTTCAGACGTAAAACGAGGCATAATATGCCTCGTTTACGTCTGAAAATAGGTCGTGTGAACCCAGCCTAAGGGTATGTTCACACGATGAGAGGGATTTACGTGTGAAAAGACAGACTGTTTACAGCTGCCTCGTTTCACACGTAAATGCTCCTCCTCGTAATTTACGAGGTGTCTGAGACGCTCTGAGATGCTCGTAAATCTTGAGCTTTGCTTCATTGAGTTCAATGAAGAACAGCTCAAATTACGTGGCAAAGTGCCCTGCACTTCTTTGCCGAGGCAGTCCATTTACGCGTCGTCGTTTGACAGCTGTCAAACGACGACGCGTAAATTACAGGTTGTCTGCACAGTACGTCGGCAAACCCATTCAAATGAATGGGCAGGTGTTTGCCGACGTATTGCAGCCCTATTTTCAGACGTAAAACGAGGCATAATACGCCTCGTTTACGTCTGAAAATAGGTTGTGTGAACCCAGCCTTACAGTGAAAGCCACAGTGACCCACACAAAACCGTATCAGCCACAGTGCCTTTAAAGCAGTGAGAGCCACAATGTCCTGTAAAAGTTAAAGCCACAGTGCCCCCATAGCAATGCCAGCCATAGTGTTTCCCATAACCGTGCCAACCACGGTGCATTCACCAGGGTCAGCCACAGTGCCCCCCATTAAAGCCAGTAGCCACAGTTCTCCATTAATTTAGTCCAGCCTTTTTTTTTTAGGTATATCTTATTTTTGGGTAACCTGGATAACAACTATTTTTGCTCCATTATATCTTTCAAAGAGATTGTTACCGAGACATCAAAAACGATGGCAAATCTGCCGACATATGTGGAGATACATCACCCACTCCTATATTGATGTTTATTCAGCCGGATTTGCCATTTCGAGGTTAGAAAAAGCTCACGGACAACTCCTATAAGGGCTTCTCTACTTGGTCTTTACAGTATCAGGTTTATTTAGTGTCCCTATTACAGCTGAATATATAATAGTGGAACCTGATATTCCTGAAACGCACGTATAATTTCTGAATCAGCGATTCAATGTGCAGCACCCAGATACCCTACATGACTAAAACTACGTGGACTCCCCATCTATTTAGAGGGTTTTTGCCATTTCAGCCATACCTATTGCGACAAGGTATAGAAAGCTTACAGTCAAACAATCCCCATAGATCTAACAAAACTAAAATGCGTAGTACAAAAAAGATTCATGATACCAACATAGGATGCCAACTTTCCAAAATTTTAGTTTGACAAATTTCTGCTCTGTTAGACGAATAAGGTGCATCGATCATCTGTACATGCTGTAATAGTGACGTGGAAAATGTCAAGGAGCAGTAACAGCTCAGGTAAATCATACAAGATCCATGAACGGGAGTCCTAAAGGGTGTAGTGAGTAAAACAAAAAATCTGTCCTCTGTTATAATACTTACTGCCAAGTTCCATGTTCTTGTCTTAATTCATATTTGCTGCGAACCACCCTGTAAACGTAAAGCGACCCTACGGTCCCGGGACAACATTTTAAATATGATGGTGTATATGAAGAAATAATGCCTGGTGCCCTCCAATTGTGCCCTCTGCCGTGGATCCACCGTTTTAGGGTCCCCTTTGTGCTGTCCCAAAATGACTGCAGCACTTCTTAGACTACGAGTCTGAGACACTCCCACTGTTATCAGATTGGCCCTAGCTGCCCATGTGAGCAGTTCTGTCCAATACATGAACAGGAGGAGCGTCTTAAACTTAGTCTCAGAAGCACTGTGACCATTTTGAGACAACACAAAGGGGACCCTAAAACGGCAGATCCACGGCAGAGGGGCACAAATGTTGGACATTAGGTATTATTCCTCTATACACACCATCATATTTATAATTTTGTCCTGAGACCGGAGGCTCAAATATGATGACCTCATGGTGGCACTCATCACTCAAATCAAGAGGCGACCTTCTTGCCAGTCTTGCACTGGATTATATAAGGTTACCTAAAAACCTTTTGCAAACTAGGAAACCACAAAAGCATACAATAAAAAAGATGTCAACCCATAACTATGAGAGTGGGTAAGCACTCAAAAATAACAGCTACTATCCAGTTTTTGCTGGCAGAGGACCATCCATGCCTCCATAGGACATCCTTCCACTCATGTAACATCACCATTAAATGATTGAGTCCATATATAAAAGACAGTGTCTTTATACTACTGTAGCTATATGTATTTTTCTAGACATTTAATGAACAGACTCATCCAGGTTTAGATGGTAGAAAAGATAAAAAAATAAAAGGGCAGCCTATCAAACGCAGAAATATTTTTTTTATAGTCAAACATATAGACATTTTGTATATATCCTTGTGTTGTGTTATGACTGTTACTCTCAGAATGGTGTCTAAGATATTGTGGATAACTCCATATTTACACCAAGAAGGTAGAGATTAGAGTAGAAAGCAGAGAGAAGGGATTGGCAGGTAAACATGAGAAGAAAACCAACAAAGACAATTTATGTGGCAAAGCCAAATAATAGCACAAGCCAATGGAGCTTCAGGAGCAGGGGAGGCAGATTTTAGTCATAGCAACTAGTAGCTTTTATATGTATGCACAATAGCAACATGCTTAAAGTTCCACTAAACTTATAAGTCAACTTTCATTATAGAAAATAACTAGTAATATAAGAAACATCCTAAAATAAAGGTATAGGAGCATACAGATAGAGTATGATGGAGTGTGGCGGATGCTGCAGCCGATGGCACCCACTTCTATTGGAGTATAACCGTATGAGTTGGGAATACACCTTTAATTTCATGGAAAGGAGATGGGGGTCAAACAAGCACCAACTCCTCCTGTCCCAGGTGGTTAAGGGTGTAGTAGTGATAACCAGCACCAGAAAGGGGCCACATATTAATATGACGCCCCCTCACCTCTATATAGGTCCCTGGGTGTAGCTTAGAAATGAACAATACACCTGACAGTCTGGATTATTTCCACCTAGATCTGTCATTTGTCAGCTGACGGCCACATGAAAGCTTGTTTGCGGTCAGCACTGCCCGAGCACCGTGTGCAGCCTGGTTGCTTTGGAACGATCTAACCAATTTTGCCAAAATCTTCTAAGAAAAAAATTCCTAAACTTTACTTGCGCTATAGGTTTAGTGGACATTTAAGTAGTGGGAGCTGAAAGCAGGGCGGCACTGCTAGGTGAAAATTGGCAATGGAAAATTTACCAATGTGATTCTGCCTGAATGAGAACACAAACGACTGCCAGTTCTTCAATCCATAAGAAATGTTACGTTTATTTTTCCATCTTAATTTTATTTTTTGCCTGAGGATCCATACTAAAGTCCTTTTGGTGTATTTTAAAAACATGACCCCCCCTCCCCTTATGTCTCATTAATGTGCCGAGTTAGGCCTCATGCACACGAACGTATTTATGTCCTCCCGTAAATACGGGTCCTTGGTCACACGTATTCGACCCGTATTGCACCAGTATTTACGGGCACGCTTTCGCTGCAAAATTGCACTGCACTAAGGCCTCGTGCATACTTCCATCATAGTTTTCACGGCCGTTTTTGACGGATCCGTGTGCCCGCTTTAGCGGCCGTGTGATTTCCGTGTGCACTCAGTGTTTCCGTTTCCGAGCATGGTACTGTCCAGGGTGCTGAAAGAGCAGGGTTGTTCAGTGCTAGTCACTGTACAGGGTGCTGAAAGAGTTAATGGGTAACTCTTTCAGCACCCTGGACAGTGACTATCGCTGAAGAATGACCATGCTCGGCGCTCGCAAAATACAATTTTAATGAAATAAAAAATAAAAAAAATCAGTTCATACTTACCCAGAACTCCCTGCATTTTTCTCCTGTCCGGCCTCCTGGGATGACGTTTCATCCCATGTCACCGCTGCAGCCAATCACAGGCTGTAGTGGCGGTCACGCAAGTCTGGATGATGTCAGAAGGCCGGCCTCCAGGGATGAAGCTTCATCCCACGTGACCGCCTCTGCATCCAATCACAGGCTGCAGCGGCCACATGGACTACCGCGTCATACAGAAAGGTCGGACTGGAGGAAGAAGAGGGACTCGTCACCGAGACAACTACCGGGGTACGTATGAACTGCTTTTTCATTTTATTTTTATCAGCAGCCTCTTCTCTCTATCAGTGATAGATAGAGAGAAGTGGCTGCCGATTAGTGTAATATTTCTGTAATGTACTTCTGCCCGCCCGCCCGTTGCTAGGCAACGGCTCCGTCACACACGGACGGCACACGAATGCCTTCCGTGTGCCTTCAATTTTTTTGACGGCCCCATTGACTTGCATGGGCCTCAGGGTCACGGAATCTCGGACCAAAGTAGGACATGCTCTACTTTTGATCGGAACAGAGCAACGGGACCGTCCAAAAAACTGAAGTGTGCATGGCCCCATTGAAATGAATGGGTCAGGGTGCTAGCCATCAGAAAAACGGCTAGCACCCTGAAGAAAAACACTGAAGTGTGCACGAGGCCTAATCGTCAGCCCTTCCCTCTATCAGTGCAGGATAAAGAGAAGGGACAGCCCTTTCCGCAGTAAAAGTAAAAGAAATTCATAATTACCCGGCCGTTGTCTTGGTGACGCGTCCCTCTCTTGACATCCAGCCCAACCTCCCTGGATGTGACCGCTGCAGCCTGTGATTGGCCTGTGATTGGCTGCAGCGGTCACATGGGCTGAAACATCATCCCAGGAGGCCGGACTGGAGGAAGAAGCAGGGAGTTCTGGGTAAGTTAGCTTTTTATACTATTAACTCCAGCGGTAGTCACTGTCCCGGCTGCTGAAAGAGTTACTGCCGATTAGTTAACTCTTTCAGCACCCTGGACAGTGACTATCCCCTGACGTCGCTTAGCAACGCTCCCGTAATTATGGGTGCACACATGTAGCCACCCCTAATTACGGGAGCCCCATAGACTTCTATGGGCCTGCCCGTGCCGTAATTACGGCCTGAAATAGGACATGTTCTATATTTTTCAACGGCACGTGTACCTTCCCGTAAGCATACGGGAAGGTACCCTTGGCCAATAGAAGTCCATGGGCCCGTAATTACGGGCGTTTTTACGTTCGTATGCATGAGGCCGTTATCTTCTATTACAATGATGACACAAAGTTGCCAGAGCAGGAAGTGTTGTCATGGGGACACAACACATAAGCTCTTTTCATGGGAGGCCTTAAATATTTGCACAACCATAGAGCATTTTTATTTTTTTTCAATTCACATTTTAAAACACATTATAAAGCCTTTGCTCTTCTGGAAGTTTTCCTTAATATATGAAAAAAATATATGAACCAATTCCAGTAAAAAACACTGACTAAATAAACAAAAATGTAAATTATATATATCCCTATCTGAAAAGACAGCAGCGGATCTGTTATTGTAGATTGTTTATTACTGCTGACACCTTTAATGCCCATATAATGTCTCTCATTGTCTGTTCTTGACAGTAATATGCTGTCCTTATATCGTTTAGATGAAAATTTTAGATCAATGTCTTGTGCTTTGGAATCTATCTTGTTTTTCAAAATGGAAAGAAATAAAAATAAATGCTTCACAAGAAAAATGGAAAGAAAAATTAAAACCAAAAATCGACAAATGCAGGAATCCCACATGTTGGTACGTGTGAGAGAACCACAAAAATGTTGCTCATGCATTTCAATGAATTGAAGACTTTGAATCGGGCCCTTTCACCCCTGAGTTTGGTGGCAGCAGTGGGATTTTTTGTTTTTTTTACCGTTGGCAGATCATTTAGCCTGTAAAAATGGATCTCTAAGCGTCCCCCTACTATTTCACCATATTCCAAAAGTGCTATAAATGTTTCTCTCGGGGTGAAGGAGTTAAATGACAAAATGATGGCCTTTAAAATATGGAAGTAGATACATCAGCTTAGAATAAAAACTGGAATGGATGGAAAAAAAAAAGGAAATCTGAGATGAGGCCACATTGTAGAACCATCAAAAAGGTACCTGAAATGGCTGCTGCTGTGATGAAAAAGCAGCAGAAACATTGGGAGGAAGCTGGGTTGCTATAGCAACAGGTGTACCAGTCTGCCCATCTTTTCCTGTCACAATCTTTACCTGAGAGGAAATATTTCAAGGGGAAAAATCATTTTGTTTCGGTCTTTTTCCTCACCCATGAATATGGATTCCAATATGCAGACATACAATATTGCCTTTTTATGCAATGTCGGTATTAGAAATGACTTTGGGATTGATGTTTTATTCGACATGGTCTATGTCCGTACATAGAGCAGTCACTGACAATAGCTGGAATCGAGAATCACTGGTGAGTCATTGCTCCGCCTCTAAAGGAGGGCAAAGTGGCATGACGGACAGGTGTCACACAACACAGGAAGCAATGGATGCTTGAGCTTATAGTTGACCTCACAACCCTTGCCAAGGGGAAGACCTCCAGGGAAGGGTTAAGGAGCACTGCAATAGCAAGAAGTGGGTAAAGAATAAAAACAAAGAAGGGAAAGAAGGAGGAAAGAAAGACAAGAAGGAAATACAAGTAAAGCAGAACTGTATTCGTTTCTATGGATGTTCCGGTAGCTTGACCGATATAATTACCGGCTCCCTATAGTAAGAACTGCGGCTCCTATATATAACATTGATGTAATATGCCAAGTATACATGGCACTCCGCAGTACCAATAAATATATACATTTGCAGTCATTTGTATACCAGTGAATTCCTTTAACCCCTAATGACCAGGCCTATTTTGGCCTTAAAGGGGTAGTCCAGTTTTGTTTTTTTACTTATTTGTAGAATAAGAAATCATACAGTTTTCTAATATACATAAGAAATTCTGCTCACATACATTTACTATAGTGCATGAGGCCCCTGTCACAGTGGAATGGTATAGCCCACAGATTAGTCCTGTGTAATGTATCCACAGGCTAACTAAACACGCACGCACACGCGCACGAGAACACACACAGTGTTGAGGCAACATGGGCTATGTGAATAGGACTAATGGTGGAATAATAATAAACAATTGATTCCCTGTGCCTGTATTGTCTGTCTCTAGGGGATGTTGTCATGTTATAAATAAAGTTAAATTAAAAAACAAAACACACACACGCAGAGGAGACCGTGAGAAGAATGGAAGCGCTGCCCCTCACAGACATGAAGAGGAGATGCTGCTGCTGGAGGTAGAAATACTTTATAACTTCTGCTCCTCAATAATCTACTATTTACCTGTTATATACCTGGACAGTGTCACCTGAATGCCGGTGGTCACATGATGTGGGTCACATGACTGTCCATTCACTTATCCTATGGGTGCTTTTTTTATGGACCAAACTGTGGGCTATACCATTTTTTTATTATTAGACAGACAACTGCACTGGTATGAGAGCATAATTTTAAATACATGTATATTAGAAATCTGTATGATTTCTTATTCTATAAATACATTAATAGAAAAAATAAAAAGTGGACAACCCCTTTAACCCCTTCCCCATTTGCATTCTGGTCCTTAATGACCAAGCAGTTTTTATAGTTTTTACATCGTCGCATTCCAAGAGCTATAACTTTTTTATTTTTGCATCGACATAGTTGTATAAGGTCTTGTTTTTTGTGTGACAAGTTGTATTTTTTAATAGCACCATTTTGCAGTAGATGCAACTTTTTGATCAGTTTTTATCACATTTTTTTAAAGTCAGGATTCACAGAAAACAGCAATTTTTCCGTGGTTTTTTATTACATTTTTTACGGCGTTCACCGTGCAGGTTAAATAATGTAACAGCTTTATAGTCGAGGTTGTTACGGACGCGGCGATACCAAATATGTGTAACTTTTTTGCTTTCTTTTGCTTTTTTAATATTAAAGCATTTTGTAAGGGGAAAAAGTGGGGTTTTCATTTATTTTTTTTCACTTTTTTTATTAACTTTATTAAACTTTTTTTTACTTTTTTACTAGTCCCACTAGGGGACTTTAATATGCGATTCTCCGATCGCATTTATAATACACTGCAATACTTTTGTATTGCAGTGTATTACTGCCTGTTCTTTAAAACGGACAGGCATCTGCTAGGTCATGCCAGAGGCATGATTTAGCAGGCGTCCGCTCCAGGCAGACCTGGGGGCCTTTATTAGGCCCCCGGCTGCCATCGGAGACACAGACACTCGGCGATCTTATCGCCGGATGTCAGTGGAATGAGAGGGAGCTCCCTCCCTCTCTCCAAAATCATTGAGATGCGACGCCCGCTATTGAGCGCCTCATCTGATGGGTTAAACGGGTGAGATCGATACTTATATCGATCTCACCCGGTCGAGCAGGGATGCCCCCAGCTCTCAGCTATGTCTGGCAGCTGAGAGCAGGGAGATTTGACAGCTCCCTGCTCTGTTTACTTTATTCTGATGCAGCGCCGTGAAAAGGCTTATGCATCAGAATAAAGCCCATTAGTGACCGACGTGAAAAGGCTTATCGGCGGTCATTAAGGGGTTAATTACCAAGCATTTGTTTTAGTTTTTTTATCTTTGCATTTCAAGAGTCCTAACTTTTAGATTTTTCCGTCGACGTAACCGTATGAGAACTTATTTTTTTGACGAGTTGTATTTTCCAATGGCACCATTTTTGGTTGCATATACTGTAGTATATTGATTAACTTGTATTAACTTTTTTGGCAGGAAATTGAAAAAAACAGCTATTTGGTATGGTTACGGCAATTCCAAATATGTCAAGGTTTTTTTTATGTTTTACTGTGTTTGCACAATAAAAAACACTTTTAACCAAAAATGCAACGCCGTTTTCCAAGAGCCAAGATTTTTTATTTTTTCATCAATGTAGCCATATCTGGGCTTTTGCAGGAAGAGGTGAAGTTTTTATTGGCACTATTTTCGGGTACATGGGATTTATTGATCAACTTTTATTATGTTTTTTTGGGACCGGAGAATGGTAAAAAAAAATTGTATGACATTGTTTTTTTGCATGTTTTTTGTACGCCGTTAACCATGCAGTTTAATTATTGTGTTAACATTATTGTTCAGGTCATTATGATCGCGGCAATACCCTATGTTTTTTTTTTTCTTTTATAACCACTTTTTATGGGGAAAAAATTGTTTTATTTTATTTTTACTGTGCCCTTTTTTTTTTATAAACTTTATTTAACTGTCTATAATTTATTTTTTAGTCCCACTAGGATACTTCACATCTCCTGATCGCTGATATAATGCTTATACTCATTATACCAAAGCATTATTTACAATCAGTGTAAAACTGACAGGCAGTCTATTAGGCCCTGCCTCTGATACGGCCTAATAAGCCCCCCGCTGCCATGGCAACCCATCGGCGGCCGGTGATCACTTTTTGCACGCCGCTGATGATTGACAGAGGGCTGATCACCATCATGTACATGCACGTCAGAATGCGTGAAGGTGACCCTTCCCTTGACATGCATGTATGTGATAATGCAAGAAGGGGTTAATCCAGGAATTGATCATCTAGAAAGTCTGATAACCTGGCAATTGATTGTAGCATAAAATTACAATATAATATATGTATATTAGCAGATAATCCTGTACCCGTCTGGTCACTATTGATGCTGGATTAAAGGAATTTTCTGTACATTAAAGTGTACCTATACTCCTTAGCTTCAGAATACTCACTAACAAACCTTCCCCAAACTCATTTCTGATTTTCTACAATTCTTAACAGATGCATTGAAAACAACAAAGAATGTGATAAATACATATAAAATAAAAAACTCAATTTCATTCCTAATAAAAATACAAAAAATAAAAACAACCAACAGAAACTAAGAACTCAACATATTGGCTTTCCAAAACAAAAACGTTTGCATTAACACATGGTGTATAATAGAACAATGCTTCCGTTACAGGCCTTAAATTGGGGCAAGAATAACTAGGACTAATGGAAGTCCCACCAACGATACAATGTCACAAACAAACATTTTACAACCCTTTAATATCTGGTTTCTTTCCAGAATGGCAGAAAAAGGTGACCTGCTTCTGAACCAGTCAATAGTGTCAGGTTTCTAAATCCTTTATATTATGTGTATATTATCAGTACTGATCGGTGGTATGGTAGGGGTTAAGGAATCTCAGGCCAAGCCAAGCACCAAAAATGACAGCTGTCACCTAATGCTATGTGATATTTCCATTAATGTTCTGTAATAGATCATGTTAACTCCTGACAGCTAAATCTTACAAATGTGACAATTCAATTCAATGAACTAGATGGCATTGTTAGTAGCCGTACTACCCGGGGTGATTCCAGCATCAAGATAAAATGCTAATATTAATGTGAGAAAGAAAGTCTTGTGAACAAGTAACAAGCGGCAATATCCCTCACATTGGAACAAAGGGAAGATCTTACCTCATCATTAATAACCTCCGATTGTTCTTCCTCTTCTTCCTCTTCTAGATCTAAGTCATTTTGTCTAAGATAACCCTGGAGACCCATTGATGGTTTCTTTTTAAAAGCCAGAAAATCCATCATGTTTCCTTGAAAGTGTTGTAGGAAAAACAACTCAATTAGATAATCTTTAAAGTTTTCCTTAAGGATTTTCATACTTTTGTGATGATGCTCCGAGCACTGTTTCCTCATCTGGGCATCTTCAGCAGTCGCCGGTGGGATCTCCTCAAGTTTCTTACTTTGTTTCTTCACAGTGTTCACTGTTGGAGGAAGACTACAGATTCCCTGGGGACCAGAAATTCGTGATGGACTTGTTGGTGTTGGTGGTGCTGTTATGCCAAAAGGGGTAGCCCCAGCTATCATTCCTCCAGAAGTCCTATCAAAACTAATGCTTCTACCCAGCTGCTGGCTATGGAGAACCTGTTGTTGTTGAATGAGCTGACCTTGTATAATACTGCTTATTTGTGGTGGTAGGTTGGTTGTGGTTATGTGGCTTGGTGTGGTCAAAGTTTGCATATTTGCTCCACTTGCCACAGGACTTTGGGGTCCAAGATGATGGATAGTTCCTCCAGTTTGAGAATGAGGTTGTGACAGTCTACGTTCTCTCATGCTGGCCTGTGTCACCCCCGATGGAAGTTGTACCTGTGCTGTGACACCCTGTGTTATCTGGGCAAGACCAGATCCCTCTTGAAAAACAAAGTGACCACCATTTGAAGGGCTCAAGCTGATCTGTCTTACAAGCACACTGGCATCAACAAAGCCACGAGTGGGACTCTGGCTACACATTCCCAAGCTAGCTCCAGCCGTGGTGGCTCTCACACCCTGTAAGGCTTGGATTGGCACAGCATTGGGCTGTGTAGGACTCTGAGTCTGGACCTGCTGAGACATTGGGGATGTAACCTGAATATAAGACGGAGACCCATGGTCAAACCTTCGTGGCTGGGAACTGAACTGAAACCCAGGAGAGGCAGGATTAGGGATAGGCAGTGGGGTTAGTGTGATCTGTGGATTTCCACCTACCACTTGACCTACATTCTGTAGAGTAATGTTCACATTCTGACCAGCAACTGGATTCCGGCTCATTATTAACTGCTGTATTTGGTAACTGGGGGACTGGGGTCCAGGTGAACTGACCGCTGGTGCAAATGATGGAGCAGGAGACTGGGGTAAACTTGTTTGCATTGAAGATTCCTCTCCTTCATTGCCAGTGAAAGATCTGGACCGCTGAAGCTGCCGTGTAGTGTTAGGGGGTCCGTTACCATGATGCATTTTTTTCTTGTTTCAGTTTTAAAGACAACAAAGGCTTCCTGATAAATGAAACAGAAACAGGTCAATAAAGTTCTGGTATTCTGATTTCTATGTTTGGATAGTAAAACAATGCCTATAAAGGTCTACAATATCACTATGTTCACTACTCACTATGTTTACAGGTACCATAACATCCTATTGTTATTAGGTTAGTGCAAGGCTCCGTTCACACTGGCGTCAAGGCTTCCATTTTTAACAGATCCAAACATAAGTCTGACAGATCCCATTGACTTTATTGGGATCCATCAGATTTTATTTATTTTACTAGGTTTAATAGCATAGCATATACTATTCTGCCCACCATAAATTATTGACTGATGGCATTTGTCATCAGAAAAAACACATTGAGACCAATTGGGATATTAAAGGGTTATTCCCAAGTTGAGTCAAATTTATTAAGCTGGAATTAAATAATAAAACATTTGCTGTGAAAATTTTTAAAAATTTTATTCCCTAACTACCTTTTTTTAAACTTGATAACTCAGCTAATGCTGGTTATCTTTTCTAAAAAGGGGAGTGAGCGACTCGATGTCAATCAAGCCGCTCTGCAGTGTGCGCGCTCCCACGTTGCTAGATACTGTAGTTCTAGCAGCATCGGAAGAATGTTCGTCTCAACCAGGCATGGTAAGCCTGGTTGAGACGAACACACCGTGAAGTTCAACAACACGCAACCCTTCTCTGCAACACTCTATTCACCCCGTTTCGGCAAGCCACTTCTCCCCTCTAGCTAAGCTGCACCCCCCCCCCCATGTAATATCTTTAGTCGCCGCACCGGTCCTGCATCAGCACCCGGCGAACAACAGAAAAGATTTTAAAAAAAACAACTCACCTAACACGTTCCTACGGAGATCTGAACAGTCCCGTCACTTTTCCTCTTACTGCTACTTGGCGCCGCTAGCATTCATAGTAACAATGCGTTGTGGCGCAGGTGACGTAATCAAATCACACTCAAATAATGACGTCATCTGCGCCCACCGCTTTGTTATTGTGAATGGGTGCAGTAAGAAAAAAAGTGACGGGACCGTTCAGATCTCCATAGGAACGTCTTATGTGAGGTTTTTTTTTCTTTTCATTGGAGCGAAGTCACCAAACCTGGGAGCATGGACAACGGAATAACTACTATATGGCGTCATGTATGTATATATATATGTATGTATGTTTGTATATATATATATATATATATATATATATGTATGATACTGTCTGCTGGGGCCCTGTATCTAAGCCAACTTTGTGGTAGGCTTCTATACATGGTATAACAGTCAGTATCACACATTCAGGCCTGAATCTAAGCCTATGACATGATTTATTCACTTTTTTTTTTACAGGTTTGGTCGTTGGACTACATCGGTTTCGAGGACTACTTTGATGAGGGCTCTTTTTTTCTACAATAAAATGGTTAATGAGGGTTGTGTTGGGGGTGCTTTATTTCAATAAAATATTTTATCTATATCTTTGTCTTTTCTTTTAAACTTTTATTACTACCACTTTAGTAATGGCCGCTGTCTGATTGACAATGTCCATGCAGAGGCTAACACTAACCCCCATTATTACCCCGGTACCCCCCACCACCAGGGGTGCCGGGAAGAGCCAAGTACGATCCAGTACCCGACCATCTGTTGCAATGGTCGGGCACTGGGGCGGCCGCAGGCCGGTATTATGAGGCTGGAAAGGGCAAAAAAACAGTGGACCTTCCCACCCTTGTAATGCTAGGCTGCTGCTGTGTTGTATCTGGCTGGTTATGAAAAATGGGGGGGTGACCCCACGTCATTTTTTTAAATTATTTATTACATTTTTGGGAAATATTTTTTAAATAAAGACGTGGGGTTCCACCCAATTTATCATAACCAGCCACATACAACACAGCAGCAGCAACCTAGCATTACAAGGGTGGGAGGTGCCACTGTTTTTTTCTTTTCCCAGTCTAAGAATACCAGCCTGCTGCCGCCCCAGTTTCCCGACCATCGCTACAGATGGTTGGGTACTGGATCGTACTCATCTCTTCCCAACAACACTGTTGGCGGTGGGTACCGGGATAATAATGGTGGTTAGTCTTAGCCTCTGCAGCAGCTAACACTAAGTACTGCCTAATAATGGACGTTGTCAATCAGTCAGCATCCATTACTAAAGTGGTAGGAATAAAACTTTCAAGGAAAATACACAGATATAGATACAAAATTTTATTGAAATAAAGCACCCCCAACACAAAAAGAAAGCACCGTCATCTAAGTAGCCCTTGAATCCAACGTAGTCCAACAACCGAACCTGTAAAAAAATGGATCAGCTATGTAGGCCATTATATTGTATGTGGGGTATACATACCCCATATTAGCCTTATGTAATGGGGCACAGCAGACAGTAATCTTATATAGTATAAGATTTGTGTCTGCTGTGCCCTTGTATCTAAGCCTAACTTTTTGTTAGCTTAGATACTTGATATAATAGACAGTGTCACCCATGTACCCTGTATGTAAGCCTACCCCATGTGTTATAAATTTTATATTTGTGTGTGTTTGTGTTTTTAGAACGTTTTGGTTGCTTGACTTGGGTTCGAGGACTACATTGGTAACGCAATTTTTTTTTTGTAAAGGGAAAGTGTAGTGACCAAATAATTATTCAAAAAAAAAAAGATTTGATACAAATATTTTTAACGTTTTGCTGTATTCTGAAGAAAAAAACGTTAAAAAAAGTAACAGCACAAGGAATAATTTCACAAAAGAATGCTTCAGGCCTAATTTATATCTTTTATTCAGGTTACGCTGGACCTATTGTACTACGTAGTATATTCGGTGGACTACTGCGATGATCTACGATTTTTGTTTAAATAAAATGGTTAGCGAGGATTCTGTGGTGGATTATTTATATCAATAAAAAAATTTGGAATATCTATTTTTTTTTATACTTTATTAGCGGATGCATAATGACAGTTGTCTTTTTGACGACCTCCATTAGGCTAGCAGTAAACAGCCATTACCCCGATATCAACCTCCGCTGCGGTTATCTGGAAGAGCCTGGTACGATCCAGTGATGGTGGAGCACTGGGGCAGCTGCACACTGGTGTTATTAGCATGGGAATGGACAAAAACAGTGGCCCTTCCCACTCGTGTAATGCCAGGCTGCTGCTGCTGTATTGTATCTGGCTGGTTATTAAAAATGTAGGGGACCCCACGTCTATTGTTAAATTTGTTTATTACAAAAAAAAAAACGACGTGGGGTCCCCCCCATTTTCTGAACCAGCTAGCTACAACACAGCAGCAGCCTAGCATTACAAGGGTGGGAAGGTCCACTGTTTTGGCCCTTCCCAGCCTCGTAGTACCAGCCTGCGGCCGCCCCAGTGCCCGGCCATCACAACAGATGGTCGGGTACTGGATCGTACCAAGCTCTTCCCGGCACCCCTGGTGGCGGTGGGTACCCGGGTAATAATGGGTGGTTAGTGCTAGCCTATGCACTGGGTAACACTAAGCCCCGCCTTAATAATGGACGTTGTCAATCATCCAAATGCCATTATCTAAGCACTAATAAAATGTAAAAAAAAAAAACACAAATACAATTTTTTTTTATTGAAATAAAAAATCCCCCACAAAACCCTCGTTAACCATTTTATTAAAATTTGAGAAAACGTAGATCTATGCAGTAGTCCAACGAATCAAATATGTAGTCCAATCGGTTCAGCAAAATCTGCAACAAAATAAAAATGAAGTTATCAATGTGAACAATACCAATACTTATACTCACCTACACACACACACATATATATATATACACATATACACACACACACACACACACACATATATATACACACACATATATATATATATATTCACACACACACACATACACATATATATATACACACACACACACACACACACACACACACACACACACACACACACACACATATATATATATATACACACACACACACACACACACACACACATATATATATATATATACACACACACACATATATATATACACACACACATATATATATATATACACACACACACATATATATACACACACATATATACACACACACAGACACACACACACACACACACATATATATATATATACACACACACACACATATATATATATATATATACACACACACACACACACACACACACACACACACACACACATTAAAGGTAAATAGAGGCGGCCGGATCCCTAGACAACGAGCTACAAACAAAGAGGGACTGACAATGACTTCAATCAAGAATAGCATATCTATCTATCTATCTATCTATCTCATATCTATCTCATATCTATCTCATATCTATCTCAAACAAATCACCCAAATCACATAAACTGTTTGCATTTACACAACGGAACCATTTGCATCACAAACAAAAAATTGCATATAAAAAAATAAATAAAACCCACATACAGTTTTAAGGCCTCATGCACACAGCAAAGGGCACAATGCCCCTCCGGTGGCACAAAGTTCCTGCGGTTCAGTATTAAACAGTTATAGGGACTATATGTGCCATCATATGGTGCCTCTGTGTGCCTTATAGATGAGAACACCCCCCCTGGGGTGTATACCTCTGTAATGTTGGGTTGTGCAGATGTTACATGAAGAAGATGTTAGTGATTTTTTTGGGTGTGTTTGAAGTATCTGTACCATTAACAGACCAGATAAAAACCCACATAATGCCCTAAAAATCAGTATAGCATAAAATTCAGTTTATAACAATTTAACACCTGATCGATTGCTGTGGAAAAATACTGCAGTGCCAAAAACGCACAAAAACACCATGTGTGAATGTTCCCTTAAATTTCCTTTGGCAAGTTACATTTATGTTTATCAATTTCTCATATACTAGATGAGCTGTTGTATTTCTGTGATTAGTCAACTTAATTTTTAATGAGAAATATTTTAAGGAGGTTGTAAAGTTTAGAGAACTCATTTTTAAAAACCCTACTATGACACTCTGTTCAGAACCATCATCCAGCCAGCCAGAGCAGAGAGAGGCTACAAAGAAGGTATCTCACATTGGAGGACCCAGCATGTCAGTATGGACAAACCCTTCCCGGGAACCTAAAGATGGGCTGATTGTTAGGGTATGTTCACACGCCCTATTTACGGACGAAAAATGGCTCCAAACATCTGCCCATTGAATTCAATGGGTCTTACGGTGTTCTGTGCAGATGGGCTATTTTATTACGCGCCACTGTCAAAAGACGGCGCATAAAAAGACGCCCACCTCAAAGAAGTGCATGTCACTTCTTGGGACGTAATTGGAGCCATTTTTCATTGACTCCAATGAAAACCAACTCCAATTACATCCGTAAAAGACGCCGCGAAAAGCGTGTGCACTTGTCAAAACGTCTGAAATTCAGGAGCTGTTTTCGCCTGAAAACAGCTCCGTAATTTCAGACGTAATTGGCGTTGCCGTGTGAACATACCCTTATGGGAAGCTGCTTGTGAGTCCTCATTTCACCTACAGCAATGGGAAATTAAGTATTACATGGTAGGGTTCATGATGCATCGAAACTTCGATACTGTACACCCTCAAACGTTTCAATATCGTTAATTCATGTATTTCGATACTAAGCTGTACAGCTAAGTATAGTAACACATGAATGTAGTAGAGCGGGGCTACGGCTGTGTAATACAGTCATTGCCCCGCTCCTGAGTCCTGACAAGTGTGTGTGTGCGTGCGTGTGTGCGCGTCCGTCCGTCCCTGGGGCTGTCATCTGCGGCCCGCGGGACACAGAGCCGCTAGTACAGGCTCTGCTCCGAGACTCTGGAATTCCCTGACATCGCTGTCCACATATGAACAGCGATGTCTGGGGCTTCCCCAGAGCCGGAGTCCCGTGCAGAGCGCTAGTATCGGCTCTGCTCCGGGACTCTGTCCATATATGGACAGCGATGTCAGGGAATTCCACAGAGTCCCAAAGCATAGCCTGTACTAGCGCTCTGCTCGGGACTCAGCTCTGGGGAAGACCCTGACACACGGCTCTGATCTGGGACTCTGTGGAATTCCCTGACATCGCTGTCCATATATGGACAGAGTCCCGGAGCAGAGCCGTGTGTCAGGGTCTTCCCCAGAGCGGAGTCCCGGGCAGAGCGCTAGTACAGGCTCTGCTCCAGGACTCTGGAATTCCCTGACATCGCTGTCCACATATGAACAGCGATGTCTGGGGCATCAACAGGGCCGCAGTCCCGTGCAGAGCGCTAGTATCGGCTCTGCTCCGGGACTCTGTGGAATTCCCTGACATCACTGTCCATACGTCGACAATGATGTC
Organism: Rhinoderma darwinii; assembly: GCF_050947455.1. Lineage (NCBI taxonomy): Eukaryota > Metazoa > Chordata > Amphibia > Anura > Rhinodermatidae > Rhinoderma > Rhinoderma darwinii. The sequence goes on from NC_134687.1 coordinate 461,610,848, forward strand.
AGGGGCTTCCCCAGAGCAGGAGTCCCAGTGATGTCAGGCCCACAGCTGGAGTCCCAGGAAGAGTCTACTAGCGCTCTGCCCGGGACTCCAGCTCTGGGGTTGCCCCTGACATCTCTGTCCATATATGGACAGTGATGTCAGGAGCAGAGCTGGAATCCCAGGCAGAGTGCTAGAAGCGGCTCTGCTCCGGGACTCCAGCTCTGGGCAAGCCCCTGACATCACTGCGGCAGCATGTACGGAGGGCACCGTGGCAGCATGTACGGAGGGCACCGTGGCAGCATGTACGGGGGGCACCGTGGCAGCATGTACGGGGGGGCACCGTGGCAGCATGTACGGGGGGGCACCGTGGCAGCATGTACGGGGGGGCACCGTGGCAGCACGTACGGGGGGGCACCGTGGCAGCACGTACGGGGGGGCACCGTGGCAGCACGTACGGGGGGGCACCGTGGCAGCACGTACGGGGGGGCACCGTGGCAGCACGTACGGGGGGGCACCGTGGCAGCACGTACGGGGGGGCACCGTGGCAGCACGTACGGGGGGGCACCGTGGCAGCACGTACGGGGGGCACCGTGGCAGCACGTACGGGGGGCACTGTGGCAGCACGTACGGGGGGGCACCGTGGCAGCATGTACGGGGGGCACTGTGGCAGCATGTACCCGGCCGAGTTTGAGACCCCTGCTGTAGACCGTGCCATAATCCCCCACCTCCTTTTTGTAGATCGTGCCATAAAGTACCCCCCCCCCACACCTCTCCCTTGTAGACAGTGCCCCCAAACAAAAACAAAAATTGTACTCACCTAGGCCCCGTTCCCATGACGAACTGAGCTGCTCCATGACTGGATCCTGTAGCCTAGTACAGAGTAGGGATGCACGATGCATCGAAACTTCAATACTGTTTCGATACTCTGCATCCCCAAACGGTTCGATACCATTATTTCATGTATTTCGATACTTAGCTGTGCGGCCGCACAGCTCAGTATAGTAACACATGAATGTATGAGAGCGGAGCTGTGGCTATGTGATAGTCATTGCCGCGCTCCTGAGTCCTGATAAGTAGTGTGCGGGGTCAGCATGATGCGATGCGGCCGGCGCTGCACTAATAAGCGGCAGCACTGAAGACAGAACATGGCAGGCGAACTGCAAAACACCCCATGTTCTGTCTTCGGTGCCGGCGCTCATTAGTGCAGCGCCGGCCGCATCACCTCATGCTGACCGCGCACGCACTTCCTGTCAGGAGCGGGTCAATGACTTTTATACAGCCGCAGCCCCGCTGGCGGAGATCAGAGAAACCTCTAATCTCCGCCGTTATTCCCGTGAATGCTGCGATCACAGCGGACTGCAGCATTCAGGGGAAAATGAGAAGGGGGGATGCCCCTTGGATCGCGTCACAGGGAATTCCTGTGACGCGATTGAGGGACATACCATATATGGGCAGACAGCCCAGGGTCCATTGAAGGACCCCAGGGCTTTCCTACCATATTTCCTGTTGTTAGGCCCTACTTAGGTATGTCCTAACGACTGCCTGTGTACTATCAGTGCACAGGCTAATGTACTGTAATATAGATATATACCAGTACAGTAAAGTTTAAAAAATAAAGTAATGTTAAAAAAAAAAAAATACAGACACCTTTTTTACAATAAACATTAAAATAATTCTATCACTTATTGTGGTGTACGAGATGTGACGAATTTAATCCCCATGTGCCTCACATTAATATTAATTAACCCCATCATGTACCTTACATATTAACCCATTATGACTAAGAAACATGATGGGGTTAATTACTATTAATGTGAGGCACATTCAAAATTCATCATCACACCGCGCGCCTCACATCAGAAAATGGAAGAACTTTTTATTTTATTATTGTTGGCAAAGTATCGAATTGGTATCGAAATCGCAATACTAAACAAAGTATCGGTATCGAAGTCCAAATTCTGGTATCGTGACATCCCTAGTACAGAATTTCCCAACCTTTTCGGACTCAAGGCAGCACTGGAAAAATAAAATTTCCTCAGGGCACCCCTACCAAAAATTGTTTCGAGAAAGACAGAAAACGGCTAAGAACAAGCACTACACTCGTAGGGTATGTTCAGAAGGCAAAAAAGAAATCTGCCTCAAAATTCCTTCAGCAACTGACAGCGTTGTGTGACCTTTTTTTTTGCGTTTTTTCTTAAGCCGTTGAAGCGAATGCAAAAGACGCAGGAAAAAAAAGCTCCAAACGGGCGCCACAGGTATTTTCTGGCTCCTATTAATTTCAATTGGAGGTCAGAGGCGGAAACCACTTGAAGACCATCAGCCCCCCACTCACAGTAAAATGACCATCAACCCCCCACTCACAGTAAAATGACCATCAGCCCACCACTCACAGATTTCCCCTGTAGGTAGCGCCACACAGCCCCTTGTAGGTAGCGCCACACAGGCCCCATGTGGGTAGCGCCACACAGGCCCCATGTGGGTAGCGCCACACAGCCCCCTTGCGGAGAGCGACGCTCAGACCCCTGGTAGGGAGCGCCGCACAGACCCCTGGTTGGGAGCGCCGCACAGACCCCTGGTTGGGAGCGCCGCACAGACCCTTGGTTGGGAGCGCCGCACAGACCCCTGGTTGGGAGCGCCGCACAGACCCCTGGTTGGGAGCGCCGCACAGACCCCTGGTAGGGAGCGCCGCACAGACCCCTGGTAGGGAGCGCCGCACAGACCCCTGGTAGGGAGCGCCGCACAGGCCCCTGGTTGGGAGCGCCGCACAGACCCCTGGTAGAGAGCGCCGCACAGACACCTGGTAGGGAGCGCCGCACAGACCCCTGGTAGGGAGCGCCGCACAGATCCCTGGTTGGGAGCGCCGCAAAGACCCCTGGTTGTTAGAGCCTCGCAGCCCCCTGGTTGGTAGCTCCGCACAGCCCCCTGGTTGGTAGCTCCACGCAGCCCCCTGGTTGGGAGCGCCACGCAGCCCCCTGGTTGGGAGCGCCACGCAGCCCCCTGGTTGGGAGCGCCACGCAGCCCCCTGGTTGGGAGCGCCACGCAGCCCCCTGGTTGGGAGCGCCACGCAGCCCCCTGGTTGGGAGCGCCACCCTGCCCAGAGCCCCCTTGTAGGTAGTGCAAGGACTACGAAATGACCCTGATAGCTGGCGGGCAATAGACATTCAAAAAAGGACAACTGTGCAGGAGCACACAAAATACCTAGCTATCCCAGCTATCAAATAAATGTGTGGAAATAAACTAAGATATAACTTTTATTTAGTCTAGCTAAAGGATTAATCCTTTTAGCTAGATTAAATAAAAGTTATATCTTAGTTTATTTCCACACATTTATTTGATAGCCGGGAAAGCTGGGTATTCTGTGTGCTCCTGCACATTTGTCCTTTTTTGTAGGTAGTGCCACACAACCAACAGCCCCCTTGTAGATAGCAACCCCCTCCCCTTCCAGTATAGATAGCGCCACTATAGCTCCCTGAAGGAGCGGAATCCCCATGTGGCCGGGGATTCTGCTCCTGGAGCGCTCGTTGATGTCTCATATATGGACAGTGACATCAGGGGAAACTCCTGAAGCGGAATCCCCGTCCACAGTGTTGCCGACGCTGTGACCGTCAATTCCACTCCAGGAGAAGCTCCTGTCGTCTGTGTCCATGACGTCATTGGCTTCTCCTGGAGTGGAATCCCCAGTCATTGCGTCTGCAACGCTGTGACCGGGGATTCCGCTTGAGGAGTTTCCCCTGATGTCACTGTCCATATATGGACAGAGACATCAAGGAGCGCTCCAGGAGCGGAATCCCCGGCCACATGGGGATTCCGCTCCTTCAGGGAGCTACAGTGGCGCTAGTAGATTGCAGAGCAGGGAGATACCTGCCGTCGCTACCGCTATAGCAGCCGCAGTGGCTGTTAGCGGCGCCACAGCCCTCATGCCAGGTGTCACCGCTATGGCTGCTACAGCGGTAGCGACGGCCACTAAGTGAAGAAGCGCCCGGGCGGAAAGGTGACTGCCTAAGGCCGGCCCTGGGTGCAGTTAGCGAGTGGCACCTGACCCGCTGGTAGTTGCAACGGCGCGGGGATACACACACCCGCTGGCGCCCCTCTTGCAGTGTGGCGGCTGGCACCCTGTGCGACCGCACTGGTCGAACGTATCTAAGGGTGTGTGTGTGTGTGTGTGTGTGTTGTCAGCATGATGTGATGCGGCAGGTGCTGCACTAATGATTGCTGGCACTGAAGACAGAACATGACGGGCGCACTGGAAAACACCCCCATGTTCGGTCTTCAGTGCCGGCCGCTCATTAGTGCAGTGCCGGCCGCATCACCTCTTGCTGACCGCGCACGCGCACTTAATGTCAGGAGCGGGGCAATAGCTGTATTACACAGCCACAGCCCCGCTCTAACGGCACAGATCAGAGAATCCTCTGATCCCCGCCGCTATTCCCCTGAATGCTGCGATTAATTTAAAGCTGACTGCAGCATTCAAGGGGAAAATGAGAAGGGGGATGCCCTTTGAATCGCGTCACAGGGAATCCCTGTGATGCAATCAAGGGACATACCATATATGGGCAGACAATCCAGGGTCCATTGAAGAACCCCAGGGCTGTCTGACCATATTTCCTGTTGTTAGGGCATCCTTAGGTATGTCCTAACAACTGCCTGTGTACTGTCAGTAGATAGATATATGCCAGTACATTCAAGTTTAAAAATAGAAAAAAATACATAAAAATAAAAGTAATGTTAAATAAAAAAAACAACACATTTTTTTACAATAAACATTAAACTAAGTCAATACATAAAATATATACATATTTAGTATTGTCGCGACCGTAATAGCAAATTTATAGCGGAATTTATGATGTTTACGCGGTTATAAAATAAAAACGGCTTTCTTTCACTTATTAATTAGAGGCACGATGGTATTATGAATTTTGAACCTCCATGTGCGTCACATTAATAGTAATTAACCCCATCATGTACCTCACACATTAACCCAATGTTGTCCATTGTGGGGAACATGATGGGGTTAATTACTATTAATGTGACGCACATGGAGGTTCAAAATTCATAATACCATCGTGGCTAAACGTCCACATATAGTGACATAGTGCCCCAGCGCCCACATATAGTGACATAGTGCCAGTGCCCACATATAGTGATATAGTGACATAGTGCCAGTGCCCACATATAGTGACATAGTGCCACAGTGCCCACATGTAGTGACATAGGGCCCACATGTAGTGACAGTGCCAACATAGTGCCAACCCCCCCCAATATAGGGCCACAGTGCCACACCCCATTGCATATAGCACCCCCAGGTAGATCGTACCCCACCTTGTATATTGCACTCCCACATGTAGATCGCAGCACCCCCCTCCCTTGCAGATCGCACCCCCACCCCCCTTGCAGATCGCAGCACCACCTGCCTCCCTTGTAGACTGCACCCACCACTCCTTGTAAATCGCACTCTACCCCCTCCATTGCCCTTGATCGCGCCACTGTAGCTGCCACTAGGAGCGGAATCCCCGGCCAGAGGTTGCCGACGCTTTGGTCGTGGATTTAGCTCCTAGTGGGAGCTACAGCGGCGCGATCTAAAAGGGGGGGTTGTGGTGCGATCTACAAGGTACAAGGGGGGGTGGTGGTGCGATCTACAAGGTACAAGGGGTGGCGGTGGTGCGATCTACAAGGTACAAGGGGGGGTGCGATCTACAAGGTACAAGGGGATGCTATCTTCAGCGGCGCGATCTATAAGGGGGTTGTGGTGCGATCTACAAGGTACAAGGGGGGATGCCATCTGCAAGGGGGTGCTATTTACAGCAGGGCGGTATCTACAGGGTGGTGTGGCTATGTACTAGGAGTCTCTGCATCCCCGCGGAACTACTGTTCCATATTCTATCATTTTGTTCAGTACAGAGCGGGGAGGACCAGGCAGTGACAAGGCGGTGGGGCGGAGCTTCCTCCTGCAGCACGGCAACGACGCTACTAAAGAATCGATTCTACAATTCTGTTAAAAAACAGAATTGTGAGAGTCCTTGAGGGCGTATCAAATTAATTAGATTAATTGTCCGGCCCTAATGCCATCATTGCAACAAGTCAGTTTGTAAAATCTCTTCACTCCAAGATATTCGATGATAAACTGTGAGTGGTATTATTGAAAGTGGAAGCGTTTAGGAACCACAGCACGTCGGCCTTGAAGTGGCAGACCACGTAAAGTTACAGAGCGCGGTCGCAAATTTCTGAGGCGCATAGTACATAAAAGTCGCCAAAGCTCTGCTTACTCAATAACTGCAGAGTTCTAAACTTCCTCTGGCATTAACATCCATGGAGTGGTGTAAAGCATGTCGCCACTAGACTGTAGATAGTAGAATGGTATAGCCCACAGATTAGTCCTGTTTAATGCATCCATGGTCTAACGGAAAAGGACTAAACATGCTGTCGGTCATGTGACCTCTCCATCCACACACGTGTTGGGGCCACATAGAGGACACATCCATGGGATAAGTGAATACTAATATTGATGGAATAATGATGAACAACAACTACTTCACGGTGTATGTATTTACTTGTATAAAACTGCCACCATCTTTAGTCCATTCAGTTATCCATATTAATGCAATCATAGTATAACTGAATGGACTAAAGATGGCGGCAGCCATGTGACCCAGCAACCACACATCATGTGGCTACTGCCATTCAGGTAACACTAAAAAAAATTGGTATAGCCATCTTGGACAGACAGAGGCTATCACTCTTGTATAAGACTGGTAAGTGAGCAGGTTTTTTTAATACATGCATATTAGAGAACTGTATCATATTCTATAAATAAATTAAACAAATAAAACCTGGACAATTCCTTGAAATTTGGAGATTTAACAAAAAAAAAAAAAAATGGTTTATTGTCCAAAACCAATACTTAGAAAAAAAGGGAAGTAGAAAGATGTATAATATTTTAAATCAAAGAATGGACAAATATCAATGAAATTGAAATGGGATTCAGATGTGGTGATAATATCAGAGAGAAAGAATGGCATAATATGTTAGGTGCAGTAACAAATCCTCATTATATAAATCTGAAAGAACATCACAATTATATATTTATTACATAGAGAATATTTTACTCCCCATATATTACATTCAATGAAGAGGAGGTAAACCGATTTATGCCCAAGGTGTAAGACAAGAACAGGAGATCTGATACACGTGCTAGGGAATTGCCCAAAATTGCATCAGTATTGTGGGACAATATTAAAGAGAAAAGGTATTTTCAGGGTAAATATACCTGGTGATCCTAAAGCATGTATATTTGGAGATACGGAATTGATTCAGACAATAAATTGGGTAACAGCTCGGGTATTGTATATTGCCAGAAAAAAACATTACAGGAATGAACCTCTGAGTAGTAGCTGAATGGAAAGAAGCTGTGAACTTGTCCATTATGAGAAAATAACTGGTCTAAAAAAATAATACCTCTGAAAAATATATGTGTGCGTGAAACACATGGATACAAAAATTACTGGGAAAGGGAAAGCACTATATAATTAAAGGGTAACTAAACTTTCAAAAAACTTTTGACATGTCATAGTGACATGTCAGAAATTTTGATCAGTGGGGGTCCGAACATTGAGACAACCACCGATCACTAAAACGAAGCGGCAGAAGCGCTCGGGCAAGCGCTGTGCCGCTTCGTTTCTAATTGGCTTTCATCGGCGCGGTGTACGGGCTCAATAGAAAGTCTGTAGATCCGTACACCAATTGTTCGGTTTTCCAATGAAAGACAGTCGGAAACTAAGTGGCTCAGCACTCACCTGAGCGCTCCTGTCACTTTGTTTTAGCCACCGGTGGAGGTCTCTGTGCTCGAACCTCCACTGATCAAAACTTCTAATATGTCAAAAAGTTTTTTGAAAGTTTAGTTACCCTTTAACTAAAGGTGCAGGAGGTTTAATTTTTTTCTTAATTCTCCTCTCTTCCTCATAGGGGTATGGGTTATGTTTGAGATTTGACATAGTATGCGTTATTGCAATTTTATACACAAGAAAACGTATTAAAATAAAAAAAAAAAAGACTTCACGATCGACAGCAGTGGAATGAATCTGAGCAGCCAGAAGAACCACTCATGTTATCCTCTTCCCCCGCTGAGAAGTGCAGAAAGTGCTCATGTGACCTCATTTAGTGGGTATCGTACTGAAGAGTTCACTGACTTTACATGTGGCGCTGTCATAGGATGCCACTTTTGCCATAGGTCAGTTTGTAAATATCTGACCTGCTATAACTGTTCTGGTCTACTGTAAGTGCTATTATTGTCAAGTATAGGTGTCTAAAAGTAAGAATAGCACAGCCACAAAGTGGTAGCCCACACAAACTCAGAGTGCGGCCACCAAATGTGAAGTACGTGGCATGTAAAGATCGCCTATTCTCTTATATCACTTACTAAAGTTCCAAACTATCCTAAAATCGACAAGCGTCGGATGGAGTGGTGTAAAGGGCGCCGCCACTGGACTCTGGAGCAGTGGAAATATGATCTGTGGAGTGACTAACCACGCTTCTCTATCTGGCAGTCTGATGGATGAGTCTGGGTTTGGTGAATCCCAGGAGAACGTTACCTGTCTACAGTTGGCACAATGCAGTCAAAGTTTGGTGGGGGGGGGGGATAATGCTATGGGGTTGTTTTTCAGGGGTTGGCCTAGGCCCCTTCGTTCCAGTGAAGGGAAATCTTAATGCTTCAGCATACTAAGACATTTTGCACAATTGTATGCTTCCAATTTTATGGGAGCAGTTTGGGGTTCGGCTCTCTTCTGTTCTAGCCTAACTGCCCCAGTGCACAAAGCAAGGTCCATAAGGACATGGTTGGGTGAGTTTGCTGTAAAAGAACTAGTCTGGCCCACACAGAGTCCTGACCTCCACCCCATCCAACACTTTTGGGATGAACTAGAATGGAGATTGAGAGCCAGGCCCTATTTTCCAACACCGGTGTCTGACCTCACAAATGCTCTTCTGGATGAATGTAAAAAAATTCCTCCAAAATCTTGTTGAAAACCTTCCCAGAAGAGTGGAAGCAATTTTGGAAAACACAAGAAGTTGATCCAGCGCTGTTGTGTTTAAAAAGGAATCATGTTCCTATTTTTATTGAATATGAGTAAAATCAGACGAACAAACAGACGTGGTAACAAGGCAGTTTTCAGGTTGGTATTCGGAGCCTACGCGTTTTGAACACTTGCGGTGTTCTTAGCCATGGCTATTATTCACTGGTGCTCATGGTCAGCGGGTTTATATAGAGTGGCTATGTAGGTGGGGCCGTATATACTACGATAGAAGCAGCTGGAGTATTCAAAACTCCAAGTGCAAAGTAACCCTTTAGTATCCAGAGGTAAGTTTGTTGTATGCGGTATATAGGTGTATTTTAACTATATTAAACAAATAATATTCTGAAACTCAAAAGTCCGGAGACCTGTGAATTTACAAAAAAAAATTTTGTTAGAAATTTAATTATTTTATTATATAAATCTCTTGTTATTTGCAATGTAATAAACTGTAGTGATGTATTTATATCAATCTTTTATTTGTCATTTTCTATAGTGTTGGCCACATTCCTGCTGGGGAATCCCGGCCAGTAACACAAACCGCACCAAAACCAGAGCCATGGGGGATCATCAGATCATGTAAGTGTGTTTAAACCCCTATAGACTTGAGCAGCAGTGAATAATTGGAACATTTTGCATACAAATCTGCAACATAGTTAAATAGAGAAAAATAATCCGTTAAAGACTTGAATATAAGGACTTAAAACGGAGAACATTAGTGCGTGTGATATGTATGTGGACAATTTGGTAGTTGTGTGTTAAAAACAATAATTGCAACATACATTTGTAGGTAAGTATCAAATGCTGGTTGTTTTTATTATATTGCTATGTTTTATAGGGAAATGTTTTTTGGAGAACAGTCCTCCGTATCGCTGATCTATTGCAATATCAATGTATAAATATATTTGGGATACTTGTGTCCCAGGGTGGTATAATAAGATAAAATACTAATTAATCATTATGTTTATGTATTCAATGTTTAACAGAGTATCAATGGGGGCTAAATCTTCGCCTTCGTTGGCCAACCTCGTTATGGCATGGTGGGAAGAAATCACCCTGTTCTCCACTACCAATCCTTTTGCTAGCCATGTACATTGGTATGGCAGATACATCGATGACCTCCTCTTTATATGGGTGGACGATGTGTCTGCCATACCTGACTTTCTTCTATATCTCAATAACAACGACTTTAATTTGAGGTTTACATACAATTCCCAGGCGGACAGTATCAATTTTTTGGATCTAAAACGTACTGCTACAGCAGGAAAAGCCATACATTCTGAAATTTACCAAAAGCCAATATCCGGTAATACTATTCTCCATGCCAGTTCCAACCATCCCAAACACACAATTTTATCCATTCCAATAGGGGAATTTACACGAGCAAAAAGAAACCAATATACTACCGAGGATATTATTATATCATTAGGATTATATAAACCTGCTGTTGTAATAAGCCAACCCAAAATTATTAAAACCTAGGCTCTGTCCCTCCTAGTTCCATTAAACATTGAATACATAAACATAATGATTAATTAGTATTTTATCTTATTATACCGCCCTGGGGCACAAGTATCCCAAATATATTTATACATTGATATTGCAATAGATCAGCGATACGGAGGACTGTTCTCCCAAAACATTTCCCTATAAAACATCGCGATATAAGAAAAACAACCAGCATTTGATACTTACCTACGAATGTATGTTGCAATTATTGTTTCTAACACACAACTACCAAATTGTCCACATACATATCACACGCACTAATGTTCTCCGTTTTAATTCTTTATATTCAAGTCTTTAACGGATTATTTTTCTCTATTTAACTATGTTGCAGATTTGTATGCAAAACGCGTAGGCTCCGAATACCTACCTGAAAACTGCCTTGTTACCACGTCTGTTTGTTCGTCTGATTTTACTTTTCATATTCAATAAAAATAGGAACAGGATTCCTTTTTAAACACAACAACAGCGCTGGATCAACTTCTTGTGTTTTCCATTTTCTACCTACCGTGGACCGTCGCGGAGATCCGAGCGCAGTTGGAGTGTCAGACGTTGGACTGGTGAGCTGGAGGTTTCCTCCCCCTGCTTCTTTGTGGAAGCGATTTTATCTGCAAATGGAGGACCAACTCCATATTAACACCCATAGTTTTATGTCAACAAGCTCATAGAGGTGTGCTGGTCAGGTGTCCACATACTTTTGGCCAGATAGTGTATATTATAAGCCGGTACTATTAGGCTATGTTCACACAGAGTTTTTTGCAGGCGGAAATTCTGCCTCAAAATTCCATTTGGAAGTTTGAGGCAGATTTTCCTCTCCCAGCACGTAGATTTTCGCTGAGTTTTTCACCTGCGGGCATAAAACTCCGCGAAATACGCTTTCTCTGCCCCCCATTGATGTTAATGGGAGGTCAGAGGCGTAAATGCCCAAAGACAGGGCATGTCGCTTCTTTTTCCCGCGAGGCGGTTTTACCGCTCGTGGGAAAAACACGCCTCCGCCTCCCATTGAAATCAATGGGAGGCATTTTCGGGCCGTTTTTGAAGAGTCTTGCGGCGCGGTTTCCGCGTCAAAAAACTCTGTGTGAACCCAGCCTTAACAATGCAGCCGCTTTGAGGCTATTTACTTACTTGCCGCCCACTATATTCTAGTAGCTGAGTGTCATCCATACCACACACAGAGGACGCCGTTACTATGAAGCACAGGGCTTGTGGCAGCACGGCCAGAGAATCAGCGGTACAGAGGGGCTCAGTCTGCTATAACGTGACAACAGACGCGGGTGGATTCTCCACAGATAAGTCCCTGGCGGCAGCACAGGATCGTGAATGACAGCTCCAGGGGAAAGATGTCAGTCACGGACCTGGAGACGTCAGTGGGAAGGATGACGGGCAAGATGGAAACTATTGCTGCAGAATGACGGCCAGCGGTTAGGGAGCATCCTCCTCTTCGCGCAGGTGACAGCTAGGCTCGGCGCTGACAGCAGGGAGTTGGGCCGGGAGGGGGCGGTGCAGGCCCGGAGCTACGTGAGGGGGCAGGCCTGCTTGCAGTGATAGGGACAGCGGCCAAGTCCACAAAACCAGTTTCCGCTGCGTCGCCTCAAAAGGCCGTTTCCTCCTCAGATAAAGAGACTCACCTGTCTCCCCCATCAGTACCAAGGCCGGGCGCCGCTTTCTACTGACAACAGAGCGTTCAACGGAGGGCCGGACCGTTGACGCATGCGCAGGACGTACCTAAGCAGACAAAGGCATCAGCTGAGCTGTGACAAGTCTAGATAGCGGCCAGTGGGCTAGAGAAGCTGAGCCAATCAGATGCCACGTAACGGCTGACGACAGCAGCAGACCCACGGCGCTCGCTAGATAGCGGTGCACACATTAGTGAGCGCTGTCCCGACTCTACCATCAGCACCGGGACTATGTGCACGTGACGACAGCCAGTATCTAAGTTTACGGCCAGACTAGCCGACACACATGGCCGACCTTAGATATGTTCGAACAGGGCGCCAGCCTCAACACTGCAAGAGGGGCGCCCGCGAGTGTGTGTATCCCCGCGCAGTTACAACTACCAGCGGGGATACACACACTAACTGCAGTCGCCTTTCCACCCGGGCGCTTCTTCACTTAATGGCCGTCGCTACCGCTGTATAGCAGCCATAGTGGCTCATAGCGGTGACACTGGGCATGAGGGAGGTGGCGCCGCTAGCAGCGGCTGCTATAGCGGTAGTGACGGCACTATAGCAGAGCAGGGAGGTATCTCCCTGCTCTGAGGTCTACTATCGCCACTGTAGCTCCCTGAAGGAGCAGAAGCCGGGGATTCCGCTCCTGGAGCGCTGCTTGATGCCTCTGTCCATATATGGACAGTGACATCGGGGGAAACTCCTGAAGCGGAATCCCCGGTCACAGCATTGCAGACTCTATGGGGATTCCACTCCAGGAGACGACAATGACGTCATGGAGCGTCTACAACGCTGTGACCGGGGATTCCGCTTCAGGAGTTTCCCCTGATGTCACTGTCCATATATGGACAGAGGAATCAAGCGGCGCTCCTTCAGGGAGCTACAGTGGAGCTATCTATACTGGAAGGGATGGGGAGGGGGAGGGGGTGGCGGCACTACCTACAAAAAAAGGACAACTGTGCAGGAGCACACAAAATACCCAGCTTTCCCGGGTATCAAAAAAAAAAAGTGTGGAAATAAACTAAGATATAACTTTAATTTAATCTAGCTAAAAGGATTAATCCTTTACTCAGACTAAAAAGTTATATCTTAGTTTATTTCCACACATTTATTTGATAGCTGGGAAAGCTGGGTATTTTGTGTGCTCCTGCACAGTTGTCCTTTTTTGAATGTCTATTGCCCGCCAGCTATCAGGGTCATTTCATAGTCCTTGCACTACAAGGGGGCTGTGGGCAGTGTGGCACTCCCTACCATGGGACTGTGGGCTGTGTGGCACTACCAACCAGGGGGCTGTGGGCTGTGTGGCACTCCCTACCAGGGGGCTGTGGGCAGTGTGGCACTCCCTACCAGGGGGCTGTGGGCAGTGTGGCACTCCCTACCAGGGAGCTGTGGGCAGTGTGGCACTCCCTACCAGGGGGCTGTGCGGCGCACTCCCTACCAGGGGGAATCTGTGAGTGGGGGGGGCTGATGGTCATTTTACTGTGATTGGGGGGCTGATGGTCATTTTACTGTGATTGGGGGGCTGATCGTCTTCAAGTGGTTTCCACCTCTGACCTCCAATTGAAATTAATAGGAGGCAAAAAATACCTGCGGCGCTCGTTTGGAGCTTATTTTCCTGCGTCTTTTGCATTCGCTTCAACAGCTTAAGAAAAACCACAAAAAAAAGGTCACCCAACGCCGTCAGTTGCTGAAGGAATTTTGAGGCAGATTTTTTTTTTGCCTTACAAAAACCGTGTGTGAACATGCCCTACGAGTGTAGTGCTTGTTCTTCGCCGTTTTCGGTCTTTCTCAAAACAATTTTCGGTAGGGGGGCCCTGAGGAAATGTTATTTTTCCAGTGCTGCCTCGAGTCCGAAAAGGTTGGGAAACTCTGTACTAGGCTGCAGGATCCCGTCATGGAGCAGCTCAGTTTGTCGTGGGAACAGGGCCTAGGTGAGTACAATTTTTGTTTTTGTTTGGGGGCACAGTCTACAAGGGGGAGGTGCGTGGACTGTATGGCACGATCTACAAGGGGGAGGTGGGGGAGTGTATGGCACTGTCTACAAGGGGGAGGAGTGGGGGCTGTATGGCACTGTCTACAAGGGGGAGGTGGGGGACTGTATGGCACGATCTACAAGGGGGAGGTGGGGGACTGTATGGCACTGTCTACAAGGGGGAGGTGTGGGGGGGGCTGTATGGCACGATCTACAAGGGGGAGGTGGGGGACTGTATGGCACGATCTACAAGGGGGAGGTGGGGGACTGTATGGCACGATCTACAAGGGGGAGGTGGGGGACTGTATGGCACGATCAACAAGGGGGAGGTGGGGGACTGTATGGCACTGTCTACAAGGGGGAGGTGGGGGACTGTATGGCACGGTCTACAAGGGGGAGGTGTGGGGGGCTGTATGGCACGATCTACAAGGGGGAGGTGGGGGACTGTATGGCACGATCTACAAGGGGGAGGTGGGGGACTGTATGGCACGGTCTACAAGGGGGAGGTGTGGGGGGCTGTATGGCACGATCTACAAGGGGGAGGTGTGGGGGGCTGTATGGCACGATCTACAAGGGGGAGGTGTGGGGGGCTGTATGGCACGATCTACAAGGGGGAGGTGGGGGACTGTATGGCACGTTCTACAAGGGGGAGGTGGGGGACTGTATGGCACGATCTACAAGGGGGAGGTGTGGGGGGCTGTATGGCACGATCTACAAGGGGGAGGTGGGGGACTTTATGGCACGATCTACAAGGGGGAGGTGGGGGACTGTATGGCACGATCTACAAGGGGGAGGTGGGGGACTGTATGGCACGATCTACAAGGGGGAGGTGGGGGACTGTATGGCACGATCTACAAGGGGGAGGTGGGAGGACTGTATGGCACTGTCTACAAGGGGGAGGTGTGGGGGGCTGTATGGCACAATCTACAAGGGGGAGGTGTGGGGGGCTGTATGGCACGATCTACAAGGGGGAGGTGGGGGACTGTATGGTACGATCTACAAGGGGGAGGTGGGGGACTGTATGGCAGTCTACAAAAAGGAGGTGGGGGATTATGGCACTGTCTACAGGGAGGCTATATGGCAAAATCTACAGGGGGGCACGATACTGTGTGGGGGCCACTAAGCGGACATTATACTGTGTAGGGGTACTACAGGTGGCATAATACTGTGGGCACAATTAGAGGACAATATACTGTGTCCTTGAAGGGGTTCTAATATATAAAATATTATTATTATACTGTATGGGGGCACTAAAGGGGCATTATCATTCTTTGATGGGGTGGGGCGCCGAAAGATCATGTCGCACAGGGCGCCATCTATCCTAAGGCCGGCCCTGCGACACATCACACACGGGTGACCTATAAAGACATATTGGATGTTCAATGTGCTGCCTCTTGTGTGTGTTGATCTAGTTTAGGAACATTGTGTCTACTATCTATTGACAACTAAACATTTAAGCATACTTCATATACAGGCAACGGAAATGCTGGAGATTTTCTGCTGTATTTCCGCAGCAAAATCCACCAGACGAAACAGAATTGCTGCAGCAACTCCACCATTGAACAGCAGAAATTGCGCTATGGAAAAGCCACCATTGCCTGCGGTTTTAACTGCAGAAAATGGTGCGGAGTTCGCTGCATTTTTCTCTATGCTGGGGTATGGTAACATCTCTGAAAAGCACAGCAATTCAGTCCACTTTCCGCAGCAGGAATTGACATGCTGCGGTACGAAAAATATGCACCGCAGGTCAATTTTTGCACGGAAATTTTACGCAGCATGTGGATGAGATTTGTTAAATTCCTCCCACTTTCCTGCTACTGTATTCTGCATATTTAACCATCCGCAATTCCGGACGGAAAATATGCAACAATTCCGCTACATGTGGACAAGCCCTTATGTGCAGGTTTTGCTGTGTATCTTATCCCTTCAACATTAAATAGGGTTAAATCCACAGTGCTGCAGATTTGAGAAAACAGGTAGTATGCGACTGACAGCAATTAACCCCTTCCCGACATTTGATGTATCCATACGCCAAAGTCAGGTAGGGGGGACGTATGGAGCGGGCTCACTGTGTGAATCCGCTCCATACGAAGCCGGTGTCGGCTGTTTGTTACAGCCGACACTTCAGAGTAACGAGCGGCATCGCGTTAAATCTTTAGAAAGAGGGGGGCGACCCCCTCTAACAGCTCATCGCGCCCCACCGCAACTGCGTTGTGTAAAAAAAAAAAAATTAAAAGTAAAAAAAAAACAAAAATAACAAAAACCTTTTCCCCTTAGAGCATAGTAAATAAATAAACATAATTGGTATCGCTGCGTTCGTAAAAGTCTGAACTATTACAATATATCATTATTTAACCTACACGCTGTACACCGTAAAAAAATAAAAAAAAATTGTAAACGCCAGAATCTCTATTTTTTTGTTCACCTAATCTCCCGCAAAAAAATGAAATAAAAAGTGATCAAATAGTCGCATGTACACCACAATGGTATTATTAAAAACTACAGCTTATCCCGCAAAAAATAAGCCCTCATACCACTTAATCGACGGAAAAATAAAAAAAAAGTTATGGTTCTCGGAATTTGGCGACTCAAAATAAATTCTTTTTTACACTTAGGTTTTTACATGTAAAAGTAGTAAAATATAGAAAAAAAAACTATATATATATTTGGTATCGCCGTAATCGGATTGACCCACAGAATAAAGATAACATGTTTTAATTGCACAGGGAATTGCGTAAAAAGGGCGTGCAAAAAACCAAGGAGGAATCGCTTTTTTTTTTTTCTACCCCACAAATCATTTTTTCCCCGTTTCCTAGTACATTATATGGCAAAGTAAATGGTGCTACGAAAAACTACAACTCGTCCCGCAACAATCAAGCCCTCATAGTCCCATATTGACGGAAAAATAAAGACGTTATGGCTTTTGGAAGGCGGGGAGGAAAAAATTAAAATCTGAAAAAGGGCTGCGGCGGGAAGGGTTAAAGACATACCACGCATATGTACATGACAGCCGTTTAGGGGTAGTATGAAGCAGGCTCATGGGCGGAGCTTGCTCCATACTTAGCAGGTGTCAGTGTGTAATACAGTCGACTCCTCACTGCAACAGGTGGAATCAAAAATCACTTGATTGTCATTTAACCCCTTAGTTGCCACAGTCAGTCACAACCATAGCATCTAAAGGCGATAGATGAGGGGGCAGCCACCTCTAATGTGCCATAGGCCCTTCGCGACTTGATCGCAGGGTTCCAATGGTTGTCATGACAGCTTGACTTTTGGATCTAACCTAGGTTCTGGCTTGGTGGAACACTAAGTGTTGAGAATACATACATACATAAAGAAAGAAAAAAAAATCCCAGTAGTTCTTTGGTAAATTTCCTCCCCTCATTTCGGCTAGGGCCACATGGCGACTTTGCCATGTGACCTGTGTCGCAGCTAATGATCACGGTGTCCCAATGCCTGCTTCGTAGTAATGTAAGGGAGCGTGGCCGCGTTGCGAAGTGTTAGTTACTGCATCTTGACAGTCACAAGAATTCAAAAAGTTTGGATTTCTTTCGATGGCTGCGGCAACTTGTGTGTCACAACATGGCCACATTCACTTACATTACTGTATGCAACACGACACAATCTTTGGATGCGCGAACTTTGTTGCGGCCAGAGTCGCTCTGTAGCCCTAGCTTTAAAGCAGAACTAAACATTTGACAAACTTCTGCCGTGTCATAGTGACATGTCAGATGTTTTTAGTGGTGGGGGTCCAATTCCACAATTGGTGGAATCGCTAAAACGAAGCGGCAAAAGCGCTTGTGTGAGCGCTCAGCTGCTTCTTGTCTGTTCAGCTTTTTCCGGAAAGCCGATGTATCAGAGTACAGGCTCAGTCTTTCTATTGAGCCCGTACTCCGATACACGGATATCCGGAAAAAGCTGAACAGAAACGAAGCGGCTGAGCACTCACACAAGCGCTTCTGCAGCTTCGTTCTAGCGATTGGTGGGGGGGGGGGGGTCTCAGTGCTCGGACCCCCACCAATACAAACTTCTGACATGTCACTATGACAAAGAGAATGTGACTCTACATTCATCAACAGAGTGTGCACCTATATGATAAATGTGGCACACGTAGAACAAAGGAGAGATACTAGGGCACAGCTCACAGGCTGCACCAGTATTAATAAGTCTCTATCCACACTCAATGTGGAATTTAAAAGCAAAACAGAATATTCTGGGTAGGGGTGCGATCTTCTTCCTTTCCAGATCCACAATTCTATGTTTTTTGTCTGACCTTCTGGTTTGTAGAAAAGTTGACAGCTATTTTTGTGATGATTGACAATCCTCAGATGAGAAGGAAATAGTTTATCCTCCGGTATCAGTTACTGGAATATTTTACCATACAAAGATGCAGCCAGCAGACATGACCATTTACCATAGAATAATGCGGCTAGTTTTGGATAGATCACTTACTTCTATAGTCCCAACGTTTGCTTATCTGTGGTTTACAGACCATTGTTAGAATTACTAGGGTCCTCTGTGAATGTCTAAAGTGTTGCACTTTGCGATCAGTGCATATAGGACATCTCAATGAGGCTCGGTGATTTTGTATCGTTATGGCAAATGGACTAGTAGTGTGAATCACTACACCTGTCTAGTGTTGCATCGATACAAAAGTCTACTATACGTTACTCATTTATCTCAGACACTATCAGGGATCTCGGATCTGTTTTGCCAACGCCTATACTCAGATTGTTGGGCATTAGTGCCCTATTTTTTAGAATTATACCAATAAAATATTTTTAACCGTTTAGGCAGGACTTCATATTTAACAATCTAAACGTACACTATCTACACTGATTGTTTGCCACTCCTGGTTTTGTCTTCCAAATACTGAAGCAAAATATTGACTAAAATCCTGCCGTGTGAAAGTGGCCTTAAAGAGGCTATGTCACATTATAAGTGCCCTATCTCCTACGTAAGGAGATCGGCGCTGTAATGTAGGTGACAGTAATGCTTTTTATTTAATAAAACGATCTATTTTCACCACTTTATTAGCGATTTTAGATTTATGCTAATTAGTTGATTAATGCCCAAGTGGGCGTGTTTTTACTTTAGACCAAGTGGGCGTTGTACAGGGGAGTGTATGACGCTGACCAATCAGTGACCAATCAGTGTCATGCACTTCTCTCCATTCATTTACACAGCGCATAGGGATCCTTTTAGATCGCTATCTGCTGTCTTATACGAACACATTAACAATACTGATCTAAAAGGATCCCTATGCGCTGTGTAAATGAATGGAGAGGAGTGCAGGATGCAGATTGGTCAGAGTCATACACTCCCCTGTACAACGCCCACTTGGTCTAAAGTAAAAACACACCCACTTGGGCATTAAGCAACTCATTAGCATAAACCAAAATCGCTAATAAAAAGTGGTGAAATAGATAGTTTTATTAAATAAGCACTGCTGTCCCCTACATTATAGCGCCGATTTTCTTATGTAGGAGATAGGGCACTTATAATGTGGTGACAGACTCTTTAAGGTCCATTTACACAAGTAAATGATCGGGTGAAGGATTGATCATTGCCCTGTGTAAATGGGCTCGTTTCTTAGCAGATTTAATAGATTATGCTGCCCTGAAAATCATTGTTGTCGACAGCACATATCCCAGTGTAAACAGGGGATGTGCTACTGACATTATATAGAGACAGAACAATCGTATTAACAATCATTTGTCCCCATACTATTTAGGCGAAATTCACACGAACGTGTGCGTTTTGCGCGCGCGAAAAACTCACACGAACGTGTGCGTTTTGCGCGCGCGAAAAACACAGCGTTTTTTTGCGCATTGCAGTTCCGTGTAATGAAGGAGGTGCTTTTATTTTTGCCTTAATTTCTTGAACAACTGTTGCGCGAATCGCGCGCAGCACACGGAAGTGCGTCCGTGTGCCGCGCGGGATTTTCACGCACCCATTGACTTCAATGGGTGCGTGATGCGCAAAAAACGCTCAAGTATAGGACATGTCGTGAGTTTTACGCAGCGGACACACACTGCGTGAAAAACACGGAAAGTCTGAACGGCCCCATTGAGTTACATAGGTCTGTTTGTTTTTCACGCGCGTATCACGGACGTGATCTACGCTCGTGTAAATAAGGCCTTACAGTGGCCCGTAAACATACACCAGTGGACCTGTAATTAGACCAGATCACCAACCGGAAGTGTTGTGATGTGATCACATTTTTCAAGTATTTTGTTTTGGTAGCTCTCCTAAGGCAACTTTTATATTCACTGATGTAATACTGCATAAACAATATTTATCAAGGCAAGCAGAAACACAAAAACGCAGACACAATATGATTCTTTAGAAAA
Organism: Rhinoderma darwinii; assembly: GCF_050947455.1. Taxonomy (NCBI): domain Eukaryota; kingdom Metazoa; phylum Chordata; class Amphibia; order Anura; family Rhinodermatidae; genus Rhinoderma; species Rhinoderma darwinii. Next base: position 461,631,387 of record NC_134687.1, read on the forward strand.
GAACATTTCTTACAAAATAAAAACCAAAATGGGAGCGTCAAAAATGTATACAATTTCAAGCAGTAAAGTTCACATTGAAGTTTCATCTTGGTTCTTTGGAAGGGTGCAATAGTAAATCTGACAAGTCCTTGGACCCCATGGCCTGTTTTATGGCCTGATGGTTACTTGGAAAAGAAGTTCCTGTGCAAGCAGTGAGCCCTAAATTGCAGCTGGGCACCTGCATTAGCATTACCGCTGATAAAACTGGACACCGCTCATTGCTACACCAAACAAGGGAAGAGAGAAGGGTTCAAAAATAAAAGTGAAAAAATTGGTTGAAACGTATATAAGATGACATTGTACTATTACTCTGGTCATGATTTAATCTGCATGACAGGAGTTATAGTATCTTTTACTAAAACTTAATCTTCTCTGTACAGGAAAAAAAAATACACAGCCGCAAGTTGTTACACATTTTAAGAAAGTATTGGTATAAATTACATTTAAACATATTAGCATACATGGTATTGTGCACTGAAAAGCAAAATGATTCATAACGGCTAGCCAATAACAAATGATCATGTCGTCTGTCAAACCTGTCCAGAGCAATGAGCAGTAGAAGGTCTGAATACAAGGCCTTTCAAAAGTCCCAAAGTAGATTTATTAATGTTTGTACAAAAATAGCTTAGAGGCCCAAGCTCTATATTTTAACCTGATTTTAAGAGTCCTTTATGGAATGAGGCTATGGGGTGCCATCTAGCAAAAACACTTTTTTTTGTTAGCTGGATTGAGTTTTTTTTGTAGTTTTTTTTCTTTCACACCCACAAAGGCCGCACATGTGAAACCTGTTATTCCAGTTATGGCTTTTTTTCCCCTCTATAGACACCAGAACATGGGAGTGCACCCTCTTTCTGATTTTATGGTTATTTGTACACAGATGTAGGTTGTGTGTGTTACAATAAGTTGTGCTACTCTGGTTATTGAAAAGGATTTGTTCATAGAGTAATAGGTGTCAACTTTAAAGTCTGCGCTCTCTGCAAACCACTAAATGTTCACAAGGTCCAACCAGGAGGTAGAAAGTACTGACTAGATCCGATTCATTCTAAGTTCAAGATAAGCAGACAACTCAAAACTGGCCGATCTTCTAGACCTTCTCACGTGTCTTGAGCTTCTGAAGTCCATCCAATTCTCCTAAGTTGTGTATGACCTGGTCCAGACATTAGGAAGTTTGAAGAGTCATCTGTGAATCACACCAAAGCAAGGCTTTTTAAGAACGCTATAATCCATTCATTCCCAATAGCTTTCAGCTTGGTTTGGTTGGAGCTTTGATTCTCACAGTCTGGTTTCGGACTTGCAACTTTGCTTGCGGATTCTGGGCATCAGAAGCAACGGATACAGGGACTGTGCTCTGACTGGCCGGAGCATGGAACAGTGGTGAAGCGGCAGCTGCCATTATTTGCTGCTGAAGACGTTTTTGCTGCACTACATGGGCGGCCGCTGAACCAGCTGGTATCACCTGCAGCTGCTGTGGTCCTGTAGCTGTAGCCTGGGTCAAAGTCACAGTCTGTGGTTGGATCTGTAATAAAAAGAAAGGAATCCAAACATAAAAATAAATCCCAACACACAAATTCACAGATATAAAATAAAAAATTAAAAAGGAAATGTATTAAGAATGAAAATGTTGCTTGTCTCAAGATGAAAGGAAAAAAAAAAATTGTGTGTAGTTTAAAATATATATGGGGGATGGGGCAGGGCGCACGTGAGAGGAGATCTGTCTATCTACATGCAAAAACTACTGTTCCCTAGCCTCACACATCAGATCAGCAGTATATTGGGGCTCACCTAGGTAATAGTGTCCACAACATAGTAAGTTTTAATTTACTCTTTAACCCCTTAAAGAGGTATCCCAAAATCAAATTATCACCTATCCACGGGATAGGGGATAACATTCTAATCGCAGGGGTGCCCACCGATCGTAAGAACCGAGGTCCCGAACCCCCAGATCTTCTTCACTGCTCGACCGCAGTGAGACGGACATTTAATGGAGCGCGATCAAGCATCTTCGCTGTTGCTCCATTCAAGGTCCATGGAAATGACGGAAAGAGCTCGTCTTTTTCCGTCATTCCCAGAGACCGTGAATGGAGCGACGGGCACATGCTCAACCAGCGCTCCTTTCAGACTTCTCCACACTGGCTCAGAACCCCTGTTCTCATGATCGGTGCGGGACCCCAGTGATCAAAAAATTATCACTATGATTTAGTGAATACCCCTTTAATGACCAGGTGTGAAAAGGCCTTAATGAAGATTTAATTTTTTATTTGTTTTAATTTCTGCCTTTTGCAGCCATAACTTATTTTTTTCATTGATGTGGCTGTACGAGGCCTTTTTTTTTTTTTTTTTTAAGAGAGGGAGAAATTGTATTTTCTTTCCGGCGCAGTTTGGTGGGACAAATAAATCCCTGTTTGATTTATATTTACCTTTTGGGTATGGATACAGAAAAAAAAAAGTGATTTCCAGGATTGTTTCTTTTACATTTTTTTATACTGTTCACGTTTCACGCTAAACATGTTAAATTCATGAGGTTATCGTGCAGATACCGAATATGTGTAGGTTTTTTGTTTTTATATAATGTATGGGCAGTAAAAAATATTTCATACTAAATAATGACTTATTTTGTGGACATTTCTTATTTGTCCAATTTTTTTTTTTTTAAACTAATGAAGGGATAGCTTTATTAACTTTATTTTATACTTATAATGTATTGGCATACTCCTGTATGCTAATACATTATACTGTGTCCCTATGACACAGGCTGCTGTTCAGAGGTGTAGCTGAAAACTCATGGACCCTAGTGCAAAAGTTCAGCTTGGGCCCCCCTCCCGTCCGGGTTACAGAAACCCAATTCACATGCATGGGGATGCGGATTGTTGTCTGATTCTACGCGTATTTCAGCATGGAATCCACATAAGTTCTGAGACATGTGAACAGGGCGAGTTCATAAAAACTCTCCTGCACATCTTGATGGAGTTTTGCACATCCGTATGGTAATATTACAAGTAGCAAAAAAACACAGATATGATGAGCGCTGCAGGAGGAAGCTAGTAGTCCTTTAAATGATTACTTTATTGAAAAAAAAAAAGCAGATGTTACGGGACGGCAATCATATACCTGATAAAGGTATCGGTTTGGTGCATAACGCTTAGTATTTATCAATAAAGTAATCATTTAAATGAATCCACGGACTACTGACCATCCTGCAGCGCTCATCATAACGGTGTTTTTTTTGCTACTTGTGATATTAGGGTATACAGTACTCACAGTGCAGTCAAATTTGTGTTTTTTGCCATGATTTTTGCAAATAACGCCTACTGTTTTTTCGTGTCTTGCACATTTATTTTTTTTTGGAGCTACTTTTATTATTGTGGTACAATTGGCGCAGTTTTGCTGCAATTTTCATAAAGGAGAGAGACAAAGAGGGATAAAGGAAGGGGCGGCTGGAGAAGCCTGGTGTACTTTACAAGGACCTGACCAGTGGGTGGGCCTTCTCTTCTGCAGATATGCTACTTCTACTGTGGTAGAAGGACCTGATTGGTGTGGTGTGGTGTGGGGGCTCCCCTGGTTTCAGAGCCCAGTCGCAATTGCAACCCCTATAGCTATTCCACTGATGCTGTTAGTGCAACACATAGTGTGCCTACACAGCAGCTTACAGAGCTCCAGGGTCATTTCTAGGTCCCCAGGGGTGACTGCAGAGCGTTGCCCAGTCTCAGATCGGGTCACAGGGAAACCCGGTGATGTGAACAAAGATAGGAGTCCCCTTTGTTCATGCTGCGGTCACGGACCGCGGTGACCAAAGGGTTGAACAGCTGAGATCATAGGTTCCGCCAATCCCGGACATATTTAGGAGGCTTTTCTAAGTACAGGAGCTGTTAATAACAGCTTTTCCTTAAAGTAGGAGCGCTCATAAGCCTTTTCTACAGCAAAGCCAAAAGACAAGGCTGTGAACGCGGGACCTGCACCGCCCACTGTCAAGAAATAGTTGGCAATCGGGAAGACGTTAATAAGATATTTAGTAAGGAAGCTGCCAAAAGACTGAACTTCAGAAAGGGCAAATATTTTTTTTTGGAGCTATGGGATGACCTTTGGCTTCGTTTACGTATGCATTGGGACTCCGTTCATGGGTTCCGTCTGAGCTTTACGTCAGGGCAACCCATGAACAGAATCTAAACTGAAACAAACGAAAACCATAGGTTTCCGTTTGCACCACCATTGATTTCAAGTGGCACGGATCTGGTGCAAATTTCCGTTTGTCACCGTTGTGTAAGGGTTCCGTAGTTTTTACGGAATGAATAGCGTAGTAGACTACGGTATTGATTTAGTCAAAACTACGGAACCCCTGCACAACGGAGACAAATGGAAACCAATTGCACCAGATCAGTCACCATTAAAATCAATGGTGATGCAAATGGAAACCTATGGTTTCAGTTTGGCTTCCCCTGACGGAAAGCTCAGACGGAACCCATGTCCCGACACAGATGTGAACGAAGCCTTAATGGCATAAACTGGGACAATGTCCTTAAAAATAAAAGAACACAACCTAAATGTGACATTCTTAAAAGCCTTTTAAAGGCTATGTACATCTTTGAAATAGATATATATATATATATTTTTTTTTAAATAAAAATATCAGTGTGTTTTGTGCAACTTTCAAAATAGTTTTTATGAAAAATAGTTTTTCATTTTTGAGATACAGCTGGTTTGTATCCTGTATACAGAGCAGCCGCATCTAGCACCTAGACCTGTGTCCGTCATGTCAGCGGCACTGACTGTTTCAGTGTCAGAGGGTCGGATCCACCTGTAATCGATCACATCTAAGTTATGAACTTAGATGTGATCGATAACAGGTGGATCCTGCGTGTCAGAGACAACCGCTGTCACTGAACCCATCAGTGCCGCTGACCTGACGGATTCAGGTCTCAGTGCAAGATACAAAGCAGCTGTATCTCAAAAAGTAAAAATAATTGTTAAAAAGTTGCAGAAAACACACTGATACTTTTTAATTTAAATACTTTTTTTAAATTTTTTTTAAAAGGCGTACATTGCCTTTAAAGGGAGTCTGTCACCAGAACGTCCGAGCTAAACTAGTAACAGTGTATAGTAGAGGAGACTCACCGGTTTCTAATTTTTATTTAAATTTTCTGCTTACTGCCTCCTTTGTAGAGAAATAAGTTTTATTAAGTTTATGCGAATGAGCATTTAGGTGCAATGAGGGCGTTACCATTGCACCTAAATGCTCTTACTTTGCTCCCCAGTTCAACACTCCCTCCCTTCTTACATTGACAGGGGCCAGGCAGTGTAATAGGCGCAGTCATGCCTGGCCCCGTACTATTTGTAACGTGCTCGCGTCCCTGCTCTTTACCCGGCGCATGCGCAGTACGATCATTCTGCTCAACGTTCTAAATCGGTAGTATTGCGCATGCGTCGAATAAAGAGCAGGGATGCTGCACACAGCAAGTGTTAACAGAAAAAGACAACTCAATATTCATTTCTCAGATTCTGCCGCTTTTAGGAATATCCCACATGTGGCCCTAGTGTGCTATTGGACTCAAACACAAGCCTCAGAAGCAAAGTCTAGTGTATTTTGGGGCCTTTTTATGCATATAAATTTTAGGCACCTTGTCAGATTAGAAGAGGTAATCTAGAGGTGTAGTGAGCATTTTGATCCCACAGGTTTTTCATAGATTTTATTAGAAGTGGGCAATGAAAAAATATTATTTATTTATCCAATAAGATGTAGCTTTAGCTCAAGATTTTTAATTTTCTCAACAAATAAAAGGAGAAAAAGTCCCCCAGCAATTGTACAGCAACTTCTCCAGAGTAGGGAAATACCCCATATGTGGTCATAAACTGCTGTTTGGATACACAGCAGGGCTCAGAAGGGAAGGAGTACCATTTGGCTGGAGGTTTTGCTGGATTTATTCCTGGGGGCCATGTTGCATTTATGGAGCCCCTGAGGAACCAGTACAGTGGAAACCCCTGAAAGGTTTCTCAATTTGGTAATCTACACCCCTTGAGGAATCTATGGGTATAATGTGCGTTTTGACCCCACATCTGTTTGCGGAATTTATTAGAATTGGGACGTAAAAAAAAAAATTCCCCAATAAGATGTAGTTCTAGCTCAACATTTTTAATTTTCACAAGGACTATAGGAGAGAAGCACCTCAACATTTTGTCCCGAGAACAGCAATACCCCATATGTGATCACAAACTGCTGTTTGGGTACACGACACGGCTCAGAATGGAAGCCATTTGGCTTTTTAAGAGCATATTTTTCTGAATTGTTTTTTTGGGAGCCATGTCGCATTTGCAGAGCTTCCTATATAGTAGAAATTCCCCAGATATGACCCTATTTTCAAAACTATACCCCTCAAGGAATTAAATTAGGGGTATATTGAGCATTTTGCCACCACAGGCTTTTTAAAGATTTTATTAGAATTGGGCCGTGAATATTTAAATCTAAATTTTTTCCAATAATATGTCGTTTTAGCTCAACAGTTTTCATTTTTACAAGGGATACAGGAGAAAAGGCACCCCAAAATTTGTTACGCTATTTCTCCCAAGTTAGGCAATACCCCATATGTGGTTGTGAACTGCTATTTGAACACACAACAAAGCTCTAAAGGAAAGGAGCGCAATTTGTTTTTTGGCGTGGAGATTTTACAATATTGGTTTTCGGACACCATGTTGCATTGGGCTGAGGTACCAAAAAAATAACCCCATTTTGGAAATGACACCCTTCAAGGAATTCATCTAGCGGTATAGTGAGCATTTTGACCCAGCAGAAATTAGTACACAAAATTGCAGATTGAAAATAGATATGCGATTTTAGTGCCTAATATGTTGAGTCCAGCTCGTGCCACTGGAGACACACATCCCATAAATTGCTAAGTGGGTCCTCCGGACAATCATAAACTGCTGTTTGGGCACACTGCCAGGCTCAGAAGGACCATTTGGCTTTTAGAGTGCAGATTTTGCTTGGTAGTAGTTTAGTTTGGGGTTTTAGTGTTGTTTCAGCTTATAATGTGGGGGCATACAGTGAAGGAAATAAGTATTTGATCCCTTGCTTATTTTGTAAGTTTGCCCACTGTCAAAGTCATGAGCAGTCTAGAATTTTTAGGCTAGGTTAATTTTACAAGTGAGAGATAGATTATATAAAAAAAAAAAAACAGAAAATCACAGTCAAAATTACATATATTTATTTGCATTGTGCACAGAGAAATAAGTATTTGATCCCCTACCAACCATTAAGAGTTCAGCCTCCTCCAGACCAGTTACACGCTCCAAATCAACTTGGTGCCTGCATTAAAGTCAGCTGTCTTAAATGGTCACCTGTATAAAAGACTCCTGTCCACAGACTCAATTAATCAGTCTGACTCTAACCTCTACAACATGGGCAAGACCAAAGAGCTTTCTAAGGATGTCAGGGACAAGATCATAGACCTGCACAAGGCTGGAATGGGCTACAAAACCATAAGTAAGACGCTGGGTGAGAAGGAGACAACTGTTGGTGCAATAGCAAGAAAATGGAAGACATACAAAATGACTGTCAATCGACATCGATCTGGGGCTCCATGCAAAATCTCACCTCGTGGGGTATCCTTGATCCTGAGGAAGGTGAGCGCTCAGCCGAAAACTACACGGGGGGAACTTGTTAATGATCTCAAGGCAGCTGGGACCACAGTCACCAAGAAAACCATTGGTAACACATTACGCCGTAATAGATTAAAATCCTGCAGTGCCCGCAAGGTCCCCCTGCTCAAGAAGGCACATGTACAGGCCCGTCTGAAGTTTGCAAATGAACATCTGGATGATTCTGAGAGTGATTGGGAGAAGGTGCTGTGGTCAGATGAGACTAAAATAGAGCTCTTTGGCATTAACTCAACTCGCCGTGTTTGGAGGAAGAGAAATGCTGCCTATGACCCAAAGAACACCGTCCCCACTGTCAAGCATGGAGGTGGAAACATTATGTTTTGGGGGTGTTTCTCTGCTAAGGGCACAGGACTACTTCACCGCATCAATGGGAGAATGGATGGAGCCATGTACCGTCAAATCCTGAGTGACAACCTCCTTCCCTCCACCAGGACATTAAAAATGGCTCGTGGCTGGGTCTTCCAGCACGACAATGACCCGAAACATACAGCCAAGGCAACAAAGGAGTGGCTCAAAAAGAAGCACATTAAGGTCATGGAGTGGCCTAGCCAATCCTTAATCCCATCGAAAACTTATGGAGGGAGCTGAAGATCCGAGTTGCCAAGCGACAGCCTCGAAATCTTAATGATTTACAGATGATCTGCAAAGAGGAGTGGGCCAAAATTCCATCTAACATGTGTGCAAACCTCATCATCAACTACAAAAAACGTCTGACTGCTGTGCTTGCCAACAAGGGTTTTGCCACCAAGTATTAAGTCTTGTTTGCCAAAGGGAACAAATACTTATTTCTCTGTGCACAATGCAAATAAATATATATCATTTTGACAATGTGATTTTATGTTTTGTTTTTTTAATATAATCTATCTCTCACTGGTAAAATTAACCTAGCCTAAAAATTCTAGACTGTTCATGTCTTTGACAGTGGGCAAACTTACAAAATCAGCAAGGGATCAAATACTTATTTCCTTCACTGTATGTAAGGTAGGTGGAGTACATCAGGGCATAACAGAGTGATGTAATAATGCAGTAAATGAATAATAAAATGAATAATCCATGGATTGGTGTGGAACGCTTTGAACCAATACTTTATGCACTGTTCGGGTTTTTTAGTGTAGGTGTTGGACTGATAAATGGTGTGCTTTCTATTATCTGTTTAAAACACACTCTGCAAACAAGAGAAGGACCCCCAAAAAAAATGCAGTTTGGGGAACTTTGCTGGGAAAATGTTCCCCAGCTATAAGGCAGCCTCGCTTCCAGTGGAGAGGACGGTTTGGAGCAGACATGCTTGGGCCCTCCCTAGTTCCCAAATATTAGGGCCTTGATAATTACCTCTTAAAGAGACTCTGTCACCACATTATAAGTGTCCTATCTCCTACATAAGGAGATCGGCGCTATAATGTAGGTGGCAGCAGTGCTTTTTATTTAGAAAAACTATCTATTTTTACCACATTAGGAGCGATTTTAGCTTTATGCTAATTAGTTTCTTAATGACCAACTGGGCGTTGCACAGAGGAGTGTATGACGCTGACCAATCAGTGACCAATCAGCATCATGCACTTCTCTCCATTCATTTACTCAGCACATAGTGACACTGCGTTGTTCGCTATGTGCGGTCTTATACTGACACATTAACGTTACTGAAGTGTTTAGACAGTGAATAGACATTCTTTTCAGCCAGGACGGGATGTTTATTCACAATCCCGACACTTCGTTAACGTTTCTGTGGTACTTACAGCAGAGCAAAGCGTAATCTCCCTGTAACCTGTCATTTAAAGCGAGATTACGCTTGCTCTGCTGTACCACAGAAACGTTAACGAAGTGTCGGGATTGTGAATAAACATCCCGTCCTGGCTGAAAGGAATGTCTATTCACGGTCAAAACACTTCAGTAACATTAATGTGTCAGTATAACACCGCACATAGCGAACAACGCAGAGTAAATGAATGGAGAGAAGTGTATGACGCTGATTGGTCACTGATTGGTCAGCGTCATACACTCCTCTGTGCAACGCCCACTTGGTCTAAAGTAAAAACACGCCCAGTTGGGCATTAAGAAACTAATTAGCATAATTCGAAATAAAAAGCACTGCTGTCACCTACATTATAGCGCTCATCTCCTTATGTAGGAGATAGGCCACTTATAATGTGGTGACAGAGCCTCTTTGAAACTAAAGGAATGTTCCCAACTGACCTGCACATCGGGATGGCATTGTATAAGGCTTACTTGCCATCTGTACAATGGGCACGGCCAGCTCTATGTGGTAAATCCGGTGTTTTGTAGAAAATATCTGCACTCCGGTATTGCCTAACCTTTGGCTTCATCACTAGCCCTATAAACAGCACAAGATCCTAAGATGTCCGCTGCATCTACCGGATCCACCTGTGGGGTCTAGCAAATGAGGACATGGGTTTTTTAGTGAAAAACTACTGGACATAAAAAAAAAAACCATTCATGGCCATCATTTTGCATCTTTGTGTTCCGAGAGTCAAGGTTTTATTTTTTCGTTGTCGGAGCGGTGTGAGGGCTTGGTTTTTGAGGAACGAGCTGTAGTTTTTATTGATTCTTTTGATCACTTTTTATTCAGAGACCAAAAAACAGCAATTCGAACACTGTTTTTTATGATTTCCAGCGTTCAGCTGCAGTATAAACATGTTAACCTAATTCTGTGGGTCGTTATAATTACAGAGATACCAAATGAACACAGTTTTTTTTTTGTTTTACTACTTTCCCACAATAATTTTTTTTAGCGTCGCCATCTTCTGAGAGCCATAACTTTTTTTATTTTTCAGTTGAGAGAGCTGTGGGAAGGCTTGTTTTTGCATGACGAACTGTAGTTTTGATTGGTACAAGGTGCCCAAAAAAAGAATTAAAAATGTAATAAAAATCTAAAATTATGTTATTTACCTATTATGTATAGTTGCTGTTTTTTTTTTTTATAAATGATAAAGGGAACCAGGGTGATTCTTGTTTTTATTACATAAACCTTAAATTAATTTTTCTAAAACATTTTTTATTTACACTTACTTGGAGACTTGAAGGCCTGTTAATCTGATCCCCTGTAGAATCACTGCACTACTTATGTAGTGCAGTGTATTGTAACTGTAATGTTTCAACTGACAGTCTATTAGATCCTGCCTTGGGCCGGACCTAATAGGCTAACATACATGGCCAACCAGGAGGCCATTGAAAGGCTTCCTGGTTGCCATAGAAATGCGGGGGCCGGTGGGGTACAGAAGGAACCCGCTCCCTCTGTCAACCACTTAAGATGCCACAGTGGCTATTGACCACGGCATCTAAGGGGTTAAACGGCAGCGATTGGCGATTATCTCCGCAGTTGTGGCGGGATGTCAGCTGTACATTACAGCCGACACCCACTGCGGATGGTGCAGGCACAACTCCTGTGCGGGCTTTATCCTCAGGAACTGACTGTACGCCCAGTTGAGTAAAGCTATCCTTAACATGGACGTAGTCATGTTCATTTGTGGGAGGGGGTTAAATTGGTCCTGTGAAAAATATATACCATATGAGAGTAAACAAGCTAGAAACAGGATTAAACCAATGTGGTTAAATAAAAAACAGTACGGGGGGGGGGGGGGGGGGCAATAAATGATAAAAAATAAAAAAGCGTTCAAACTACTAAAGCAAGATGTATATGAATGATGCGGGTCCGACACCCGGATCCCGCACCAATCAGCTGATCCGGCTGCCGGATGCTTTGAACAGTATGCAGTAGTTGGAGCCGGAAGTAGATGGCTGCTCCTATTCACTTGAATAGGAGCAAAGCTGCAGTTCTGGAGAAGCCATCTGCTTCCGGCTCCAACTACTGCATACCGTTCAAAACATCCGGTGCCCTGTGGCAGCTGGTTTTTGAATCCGCACCATGTCAATTGGATTTGCGTAATCACTGCTTATTTGTTGTGGGTTTTCCCCATTGAATTTAATGGGGAGGTAAAAGCCGCAACAAATGGCAAATGTTGCGGTTTTTTTGTGGCGAAAAAGCAGCGATTCTGCCGCAAAAAAAAATAAAATGAAATCTTACGCTTATCCAGAATTTTGTGTTTTATCATCCAGGCAGGCCTCTTGGGATGACGTGTCATCCCACGTGACAGCTGTAGCCAATCAAAAAAGGTCATCCCAGGAAGCCAGGCTGTAGGACGGGTGGAGGGACACGTCGCCATTGTTACGTAAGTATGAAACCTTTTCTTTTTAGGTGCAGTTTTTGCAGTGGACATTCCGGCCGAAAAATTTGGTGCGCTTTTTCGGCCGGAATTCTCTGTTTCGCACAGGGTGGATACGCTGTGTAGTTTTATGCAGCGTAGCCGCCCTGTGTGAACATACCCCGCTCAGTGATAGAGGGTGGTTATTAATGGTACCAGTGGGGTTCACAGCAATCAGTATTGAGCCCTCTACTATTTAAGGTCTATTAATGACCTTGTAGAGGTTTTACAGAGTATAATTTCAGCTTTAACCCCTTAATGACCGGGCCATTTTGCACGTTAACCCCTTCAGTACCCAGCCTGTTTTGGCCTTCAGGACCCAGCCGATTTTTTCAAATCTGACATGTGTTACTTTATGTGGTAATAACGTTGGAATGCTTTTACCTATCCAAGCGATTCTGAGATTGTTTTCTCGTGACATGTTGTACTTTATGTTAGTGAAAAAATTTTGTCGATAATTTTGGTATTTATTTCTGAAAAACACCACAATTTAGAAAAAGTTAGCAAAAATTAGCATTTTTCTAAATTTAAATGCATCTGCTTGTAAAACAGATAGTAATACCACACAAAATAGTTACTAGTTTATATTTCCCATATGTCTACTTTAGATTGGCATCGTTTTTTGAACGTCCTTTTATTTTTCTAGGACGTTACAAGACTTAGAACTTTAGCAGCAATTTCTCATATTTTAAAGAAAATTTCAAAAGGCTATTTTTTCAGGGACCAGTTCAGTCTGAGGTGGCTTTGAGGGCCTTATATATTAGAAAATCCCCAGAAGTCACACATTTTGAAAACTGCACCCCTCAAGGTATTCGAATCAGCATTCACAAAGTGTTTTAACCCTTTAGGCGTTTCACAGGAATTAAAGTAAAGTAGAGGTAAAATGTACAAATTTCATTTTTTTTGCAGAAATTTATTTCTAATACATTTTTTTTTTGTAACACAGAAGGTTTTACCAGAGAAATGCAACTCAATATTTATTGCCCAGATTCTGCAGTTTTTAGAAATATCCAACATGTGGCCCTAGTGCACTTATGGACTGAAGCACCGGACTCAGAAGCAAAGGAGCACCTAGAGGATTTTGGGCCTCCTTTTTTTTTAGAATATATTTTGGGCACCTTCTCAGGTTTGAAGGTCTTGTGGTGCCAAAACAGTGGAAACACCCCAAAAGTTACCCCATTTTGGAAACTACACCTCTCAAGGAATTTATCTAGGTGTATAGTTAGCATTTTGATCGCACAGGTTTTTCGCTAAATTTATTAGAATTAGTCTGTAAAAATGAAAATCTACTTTGGATTTTGGAGCACGGATTTTGCTTGATTGGTTTTCGGTTCCATGTCGCGTTTGCAAACCCCTGGAGGGATCAAAACAGGGGAAACCCTCCAAAAGTGACCCCATTTTGGAAACTACACCTATCAAGGAATTTTTCTAGGGGTATAGTTAGCATTTTGACCACACAGGTTTTTTGCAGAATTTAGTGGAATTAGGCAGTGAAAATGAAAATCAACTTTTTTTCTGAAAAAGCATAGAAATTTGAAATGTTTACAAGGAATAAAGGAAAAAAAGAACCACAACATTTGTAAAGCATTTTCTCCTGATTACGGCAATACCCCATATGTGGTAATAAACGGCTGATTGGACCCATGGCAGCGCTCAGAAGGGAAGGAGCGCCATTTGGATTTTGGAGCACGGATTTTGATGGATTGTTTTTCGGTGCCATGCCGCCTTTGCAACGCCCTGGAGAGACCAAAACAGGGGAAACCCCCCAAGTGACCCCATTTTGGAAACACCCCTCAAGGAATTTTTCTAGGGGTATAGTGAGAATATAGACTCCACGGGTCTTTTGCAGAATTTATTAGAATTAGGCAGAGAAAATTAATATCACAATTTTTTTCCACTAAAATGTTGAATTTTCTCATTTTCACAAGGGATAAAGGAGAAATAAACAACCAATTTTTATAAAGCAATTTCTCCCGAGTACGGAAATACCCCACATGTGGTCATACGTTTTTTTTTCATTAGAAATGAATTAACCCTTTCAGGACTGATCCATTTTTTGCTTTCTTATTTTCGTTTTTCACTACCCGCATTCCAAGAGCCATAACTTTTTTCTTTTTCCGTCAGTAGAGTGATGTGAGGGCTTATTTCTTGCAGGAGGAATTGTAGTTTCTATTGATACCATTTAAAGTGAAATAAAAAGTACTGGGAAACTGAAAAAAAAATAGGAAAATATAGTAATATAGGAAAAAGATCTGATTCCATTTTTTTGGGTTTTAGTTTTTACAGCTTTCGCCGTGCGGTAAAAACGAAAACTACAGCGATTTTGGCGGTTTAAATTATTTAAGTTTTTTACGGTGTTCACCGTGCGAGTTAAATAATGGTATATTGTAATAGTTCGGCCTTTTATGGACGTAGCGATATCAATTCTGTTTATTTTTTTACATTACTTTTGAAGAAAAATGGGAAAAGGTTTTTTTTTGTAACTTTTTTTTCTCTCTCACTACTAATAACTTTAATTCTTCTACACATTTTATTAGTCCCCTTAGGGGATTTGTACCAGCGATCATTGGATCGCTGGTAAAATATGCTGCGATACTAATGTATTGCAGTATGTTATTTTTACAGGCTTCTGTAACCGCACGATCGCTGTTCCTGTCCCTTAGTCCTGGGTGTCAGCTCTAATACACAGCCGACGCCCGCAGCGTATGGAGCGGGCTTAGCACGTGAGCCCGCTCCATACATCAACCCCAGCACCATGACGTGCTATTAAGTCATAGTGCTCAAAGGGGTTAATGCACAGCGGATGGTGTGAATATTACAATTTTGCACTGATGTGCCATTTTAGTGCATAATATGTTGTGCATAATATGTTGTGCCCAGTTTGTGCCACTGAAGACAAATACCTCATAAAACGTTAAGCGGGTTCTCCCGGGTATGGTGATGCCATATATGTGGGCGCAAACTGCTGTTTGGGGACGCTGCAAGGCTCAGAAGGGAGGGAGCGCCATTTTGCCTTTGGAGCGCAGATTTTGCTTGGTCGTTTTTCTGTCTTGGGTTTCGCTGGTATTTCAGTTTATATTAAAGTTTTTTGCAAGCCGGGTGACCAAAAACAAGCAATTCTGACAATGTTTTTTAGTTTATTTTTTGCGGCGTTCACCGTGCACTATAGATGACCATTATATTTTATTCTGCGGGTCGGTACGATTACGGCGATACCATATGTATATAGGTTTTTTTTATGTTTTGCAGCGTTTGCGCAATAAAATCACTTTTTTATAAAATAATTTATTTTCTGTGTCACAATATTCTGAGAGCCGTAACTTTTTTATTTTTCAGTCAAAAAAGCGGTGTAAGGGCTTGTTTTTTGCGGGACGGGTTGTAGTTTTTATCGGTAATATTTTCAGGTACATGCAACTTTTTGATCACTTTTTATTCTCTATTTTGGGAGGGGTGGTGACTAAAAAACTACACCAGAATCGCAATTTTTTGTTGATTTTTTTTGGGGTGTTCATCGTGCGGGAAAAATAACATTATAGTTTTATAGTTGGGGTCGTTACGAACGCGGTGATACCAGATATGTGTACTTTTTTTAACGTGTTCATTTTCTTCCTATAATGAAAGACTTATTATAGGAAAAAAATGAAGTGTTTGTTTATATCACTTATAACTTTTATTTTTACACTTTTTTTTAAAAATCATTTTTATTCTTTTTTGTACTTGTCCCACTAGGGGACACTTAGACTTGCAGCTTTGATCGCTGCTAGAGTACATTACACTACACATGTAGTGTAATGTACTCTAACTGTCATTGTGACGTGACAGTCACACTGACAGGAAGCCTCGGAGGACCGGCCGGAGGCTGCTCCTCCGAGGCTTCCGTACATGGCAACCCGGAGGTCATTATCTGACCTCCGATTGCCACGACAAGCATCGGTAGCCCCAACGATCACTTCGTGGGGGCTGCCGATGTGCTTCAAACCACTTAAATGCGGCGACGCATTTATGGGGTTAATTGCCTTAATCAGCGGCGATGGTCCGCTGACCGGCAAGGTTGGAGTGTCAGCTGTCAGGGACAGCTGACCTCCCGGTTCCCGGACACTCTCCGTTAGGACAGTGTGCGCCGGGAACTACTCCGCAATAGTACGTCTGGATGCGGGAACTAACCCCTCTGCAGGACGTACTATTGCGGCGCAGCGTGGGAAGAGGTTAATAACCAAGGATTATTTTTTGTTTTTTCACGGTCGCATTCCAAGAGTCGTAACTTTTTTTTTATTCCGTCGACATAGCTGTATAAGGGCTTGTTTTTTGCGGGACGAGTTGTATTTTGTAATTGTACCATTTTTAGATGCTTATAATATATTGATTAACTTTTATTAACTTTATTTTAGGAGAGAATTGAAAATAAGCAGCTATTCCAGCATTAATTTTCACGTTATAAATTTACGCCGTTTACTATGCAGCGTAAATAACATGTTAACTTCATTCTATCGGTCGGCACGATTACGGGGATTCTAAATATGTAAAGGTTTTATGTGTTTTTCCTACGTTTGCACAATAAAAACCCTTTTAGAAAAAAATGACTTCTTTTTGCATCGCCGCGTTCCAAAAGCCGTAATTTTTTTATTTTTCCGTCGATGTGGCCGTATGTAGGCTTGATTTTTGCGGGCCAATGTGTAGTTTTCATTAGTACTATTTTGGGGTACATGGGACTTATAGATTAACTTTTATTTAATTTTTTATGGGGGGAATGGGAGAAAAGAGAGAATTTTGCCGTTGTTTTTTGCGTTTTCTTTGGACGTCGTTCATCCGGCGGTTTAATTAATGTGTTCATTTTATTGGTCAAGTTGTTATGATCACGGGGATACCATATATGTGCATGTGTTATTTGTTTTGACACTTTTACTAAATAAAACCACTTTTTGGGCAAAAAAATTAGTTTTATTTGACTTTGACTGTAATTTTTTTTTGGGTTAAACTGCCGGAATCGGAGCGCGCTTCAATTCCGGCAGTTGCAGCAGGAGCCAGGCTGTGTATAACAGCCGTGCTCCTGCCGCTGATCGCGTGGGTACACTGGCAGTACCCGCGCGATCACAGGACGGATATATCAGTCCTCCTGTGCGAACTAGCAGCTGCTGAGGACGGATATATCCGTCCTTCGGCGTTAAGGAGTTAAGCTCTGTAAAGTAATCAATACAGAGGAGGATAATGTAATACTACAGAGGGATTTGGGGAAGCTGGAGGTGTAGGGAGTGAAATGGCAAATTAAGTTTAAGGTGGACAAATGTAAGGTTATTCACTTGGGCCCAGGAAACAAATTATATACTTATGCGTTCAATAGTAAAACAGTGGATAAAACTGCCACTGAAAAAGACTTGGGGATATTCGCGGACAGTAAAAGTAACTTTAGCAACCAGTGCCAGGCAGCTGCTGCCAAGGCATTTAAAACAGAGGCATAGATGCTCATGACAAGAACATAGTTTACCCTCAATACAAATCCCTATTCAGACCACACATGGAATATTGTGTACAATTGTGGGCACCTGTATAGAAGAAGGACATGGCTGAATTATAACGGACGCAAAGCAGGACGACAAAGTAAATTAGGAGAATAGGTGGACTGCAGTACCAAGAAAGGTTATCAAACTTGGGTCTATTCAGTTTAGAAAAAGACGGCTCTGGGGCGATCTAATTACAGTGTACAAATATATAATTGGACACTACAGGGATCTTTCTAATTTCTTTTACACCTAGGCCTGTAACAAGGACAAGGGGGAATCCTCTACGTCTCGAGGGGAAAAGGTTACACCACAGTTAGACGGGGATTCTTTACAATGAGATTACGTAACTCTCTGTCACATATTGTTGTAATGGTTGATTTTTTTGATCAATTTTAAGGAAGGCCGAGATGCCTTCCTTAAAAAATATAATATTAGACATTAAGGGTACTAGATTCTGGAGATTGATCCAGAGATTTATTCTGATATAGTCGGGGAGAAATTTTTCCCCTAATGAGGCAATTTGCATCAGCCTCACGGGGGTTTTTGCCTACCTCTAAATTATCATGGTAGGATTATAGGTTGGATTCGATGGACAGGTGTCTTTTTTTTTTTTTTCAACCTTAACTATGTAACTATGTCCCTAAAAAAATAGCAGCGATCTCTGCAAGATCTTCCTATAAAAAACAGCAACTATTTTTTTGTATAGTGAAATCAGTCTGCAACATGCAAACAAAGATGACAAATCAGTTCTTCAGTCCACACACTCAATATTACATTTAACATGGCTCTGTAGAAAGGCAAACTGACAATCAATGCAATCAATGAATTTGAATGGAAATATTGTAAATTTGATGAATCATAATTATCGAATACAAAATAGTTTCTCTTACCTGCTGTGATGCCGATACAACCTGCTGGAGTGTAGCAATTGCGGCTTGCTGCTGGACCACCTGAGGGAGTTTGGCAACCTTTAAAAAGTTATAAGGAGGCCACTGTAAAAATGAACATTATAGGAAACAAATACTAACAAACACCTACATATTTACTGTCCTATGTAATATAGTTGGGATTGTATATCTTAAAACTAATCATCACTTAAAAAGTCATAATTACGACTTCCTATCTCACAATCAGCACCTATAAAATTATTTGGTAGTAAATTATAACTGTGATATTAAGTCATAGTAATGAGAAAAAGACAAAAATTTTAGACAGTAATATATATATCTATATCTATATATATATCTATATACATACATACACACACACACACACACACACACACACACAATCAATATACACACATATAAACACATACACATGCATATACATAGCCACCAAATATATGGTGATTATTTTACTGTATATAGGCACTATTAAATAAAGTATATGAAATTTAAAAAAAATAAAAAAACTAATCTCATTGCATTTTTTTTTTCATTTGTCCCATAAAGGGACTTCGACTTTACCTTGATACTTGACTTACAATATACTGGCATAAAGGCGCTAAAGTAATCATGATTTCAAGTTCTCACATAAGTAGTGAACATCTCATCACTTCACCCGAAACAGAGATCCTGTGGTTCTCACATAAGTAGTGAACATCTCATCACTTCACCCGCACAGAGATCCTGTGGTTCTCACATAAGTAGTGAACATCTCATCACTTCACCCGCACAGAGATCCTGTGGTTCTCACATAAGTAGTGAACATCTCATCACTTCACCCGCACAGAGATCCTGTGGTTCTCACATAAGTAGTGAACATCTCATCACTTCACCCGCACAGAGATCCTGTGGTTCTCACATAAGTAGTGAACATCTCATCACTTCACCCGCACAGAGATCCTGTGGTTCTCACATAAGTAGTGAACATCTCATCACTTCACCCGCACAGAGATCCTGTGGTTCTCACATAAGTAGTGAACATCTCATCACTTCACCCGCACAGAGATCCTGTGGTTCTCACATAAGTAGTGAACATCTCATCACTTCACCCGCACAGAGATCCTGTGGTTCTCACATAAGTAGTGAACATCTCATCACTTCACCCGCACAGAGATCCTGTGGTTCTCACATGATTTCAATGTGTTTACCTGTATTTGAGTTCCAGGTGCCTTCTGTGCCTGAGTTAAGGACGTGGTCAGAAACTGAGTTTTAATTGCTGGTTGGTTTGTGTAGGTGACTTTTTGCTGCTGTGATGCAGAAGACACTTGAGGAGTAGTTATCTGAAGGGAAAGGTAAGGCTGAGCATTAAAAGCCCAGGGAAAAAGCAGACAGGAAGAGATCAGCATAACTGCCATTCAAAAATGCAAAATTATTTTTTATTTTAGCATAATCAGTACATCATCTCGCTTGTTAGTTTTTCTGGGCACAAGTCAAAAGTCTTTCACACAGCAGTATTTTGCATCAGCATTTGTAAGCCAAAATGAAAAGAGTGGAACCTACACAGAAAAAAAACATAATGGAAAGAAAGACTTGCATGTTTTTAATCCAGGCCTAGTTTTGGTTTACAAATAGGCTGCAAAACACTAACCAAAATACTTTCATGTTAAAGGGTCCAAAAAGAAAGCATATTTACCCACTTTAAAAAAAAAAAAAAATGGTGCCATTAACCCCTTGCCGTCATTGACAGTTTTTGCCAGAGCCCCATTTTTCAAATCTGACATGAGTAACTTTATGTGGTAATAACTTTAACCCCTTTAGGACACAGCCTGTTTTGGCCTTGTGGACACAGCCTATTTTTTCAAATCTGACATGTGTCACTTTATGTGGTAATAACTCCGGAATGCTTTTACCTATCCAAGCGATTCTGAGATTGTTTTCTCGTGACATATTGTACTTTATGTTAGTGAAAAAATTTGGTCGATAAATTCAATATTTATTTGTGAAAAACTTCAAATTTTAGCAAAAATTTGCAAAAATTTGCATTTTTCTAAACTTAAATGTATTTGCTTGTGAAACAGATAGTAATACCACACAAAATAGTTACTAGTTACCATTTCCTATATGTCTACTTTATGTTTGCATCATTTTTTTTCACGTACTTTTATTTTTCGAGGACGTTACGAGGCTTAGAACTTTAGCAGCAATTTCTCATATTTTCAATAAAATTTCAAAAGGCTATTTTTTCAGGGACCAGTTCAGTTCTGAAGTTGCTTTGAGGGCCTTATATATTAGAAAGTCCCCATAAATCACCCCATTTTGAAAACTGTACCCCTCAAGGTATTCAAAACCACATTCAGAAAATATTTTAACCCTTTAGGCGTTTCACAGGAATTAAGGCAAAGTAGAGGTGAAATTTACAAATTTCATTTTTTTTGCCGAAATTCATTTGTAATAAAAAAAAATCTGTAACATAGAAGGTTTTACCAGAGAAACGCAACTCAATATTTATTGCCCAGATTCTGCAGATTTTAGAAATATCCAACATGTGGCCCTAGTATGGTAATGGACTGAAACACAGGCCTCAGAAGCAAAGGAGCACCTAGTGGATTTCGGGGCCTCCTTTTTTTAGGAATATATTTTAGGCACCATGTCAGGTTTGAGGAGGTCTTGTGGTACCTAAACAGCCGAAACCCCCCCAAAGTGACCCCATTTTGGAAACTACACCCCTCAAGGCATTTTTCTAGGGGTATAGTTAGCATTTTGACCCCACAGTTTTTTTGCAGACTTTAGTGGAATTAGTCTGTGAAGATGAAAATCACCTATTTTTCTGTGGAAACATAGAATTTTTTCATTTTTACAAGGAATAAAGGAGAAAAAGCCGCCCAACATTTGTAAAGCAATTTCTCCCGATTACGGCAATACCCCATATGTGGTCGTAAACTGATGTTTGGACCCACAGCAGGGCTCAGAAGGGAGGGAGCGCCTTTTGGATTTTTTGAAGCAGATTTTGCTGGATTGGTTTTCAGTGCCATGTCGGGTTTGCAACGCCCCGGAGGGACCAAAACAGTGGAAACCCCCCAAAAGTCACCCTATTTTGGAATCTACACCCCTCAAGGAATTTTTCTAGGGGTATAGTGAGCATATTGGCCCCTCAGGATCTTTTTTAGAGCTAGGGTGACCAAAAAACAGCGATTTTGGCGCTTTAAATTCTTTATTTATTACAGCGTTCACCGTGCGCAATAAATTACATTTTAATTTATTCTGCCGGTCGGTACGATTACGCCGATACCATATGTGTATAGTTTTTTTTAAGTTTTGCAGCGTTTGCACAATAAAATGAAGTTTCTATAAAATAATTTATTTTCTGGGACACGCTATTCTGAGCCGTAACTTTTTTATTTTTTCGTCAAAAAAGCTGTGGGAGGTCTTGTTTTTTGCGGGACGGGTTGTAGTTTTCATTGGTACCATTTTGGGGTAAATGCAACTTTTTGATCACTTTTTATTCTATATCTTGGGAGGGGTGGTGACCAAAAAATAGCGATGCTGACCGTTTTCAGTTTATTTTGTTTGCGGCGTTCACCGTGCGGAAAAATTAACATTATAGTTTCATAGATTGGGTCGTTACGAACGCGGCCATACCAAATATGTGTACTTTTTTTTAACGTTTTCATTTTTTCCCTATAATAAATGACTTATTATAGGAAAACAAAACCTTTTATTTTTACACTTTTATAAAACATTTTTATTAACTTTTTTTACTTTTTACACTTTATATTTTTGTTTATTAACTTTTTTTTTTACTTTTTACACTTTCTTTTTTTGACCTGCAGCTCTGATCGCTGCTAGAATACATTATACTACCTAGGTAGTGTAATGTATTCCAACTGTCAGTGTGACGTCACAGTCACTCTGACAGTTGGTCTACGAGGATCAGCAGAGGCTGATCCTCATAGGCTGACATACGTGGCAGACCTGGGGGCCGTTGTCTGGCCCCCAGGTGCCATCACAAGCATCAGAAGCCCCCACGATTGCATGGGGGCTGCTGATGCGCTACAAACCCGCTACATGCGGAGATCGCAATCGAGCCCCGCATGTAACGGGTTAATTGCCGAAATCAGCGGCGATGAGCCGCTGATCGGCAACACTGGAGAGTGTCAGCTGTCGGGGACAGCTGATCTCCAAGTTCCCGATGCACACTGTCGCCGACAGTGTGCATCGGGAACGGCACAGTGACTTTCTGTCACTCTGACAGGAAGCCTATCAGGACCAGCCGAAGGTTGGTCCTGATGGGCTTCTGTCCATGGCAGACCCGGAAGCCATTGTTTGGCTTCCGTTTGCCATACTAACTATCGGCAGACCCCGCGATTTCGGACGGGGGTCTGCCGATATGTTAGAAACCCCTAAAATTCGGCGATTGCACCCGATCGCCGAATTTAAGGGGTTAATGCGCCGAAATCAGCGGCAAAGGACCGCTGGCCGGCAAGAGGGGAGTGTCAGCTGTCGGCGACAGCTGACCTCCTGGTTCCCGGTGCACACTGTCGCCGACAGTGTGCACCGGGATTAACTCAGTAACTGTACGTCCTCGTGCGGGAAGTAACTTCCTGCAACGACGTACAGTTACGTCCTGGTGCGGATAGGGGTTAAAATACATTTCCGTATCCAAGGGATTCTGACATTAATGAAAAAACAAACAATGTACTATATATTGATGGTAATTTTTGGGCATTACGCTTTGTGACTATTCATTAAAGAATGCAATATTTACTGAAAATATCGAAAAATTAGCAATTTTCTCAATTTCAATTATTCTGCTTGTAAGACCGTCATACCACACAATGTAGTTGATCGTGAACATTTATTATACATTTAATTGATGTTGACATAATTTTTTTGCACATTTATTTATTTTTCTAGGACGTTACAAGGCTAATAACTTTAGCAGCAATTTCTCATTTTTTTAAGAAATTTTCCAAAACCTCTTTTTAACCCCTTAAAGAGGCTCTGTCACCAGATTTTGCAACCAATATCTGCTATTGCAGCAGATAGGCGCTGCAATGTAGATTACAGTAACGTTTTTATTTTTAAAAAACGAGCATTTTTGGCCAAGTTATGACCATTTTTGTAGTTATGCAAATGAGGCTTGCAAAAGTCCAAGTGGGTGTGTTTAAAAGTACAAGTCCAAGTGGGTGTGTATTATGTGCGTACATCGGGGCGTTTTTAATACTTGTACTAGCTGGGCGCTCTGATGAGAAGTAACATCCTCTTCTCTTCAGAACGCCCAGCTTCTGACAGTGCAGACCTGTGACGTCACTCACAGGTCCTGCATCGTGACGGCCACATCGGCACCAGAGGCTACAGCTGATTCTGCAGCAGCATCAGCGTTTGCAGGTAAGATCGACTTACCTGCAAACGCTGATGCTGCTGCAGAATCAGCTGTAGCCTCTGGTGCCGATGTGGCCGTCACGATGCAGGACCTGTGAGTGACGTCACAGATCTGCACTGTCACAAGCTGGGCGTTCTGAAGAGAAGAGGATGTTACTTCTCATCAGAGCGCCCAGCTAGTGAAAGTATTAAAAACGCCCCGATGTACGCACATAATACACACCCACTTGGACTTGTACTTTTAAACACACCCACTTGGACTTTTGCAAGCCTCATTTGCATAACTACAAAAATGGTCATAACTTGGCCAAAAATGGTCGTTTTTTAAAAATAAAAACGTTACTGTAATCTACATTGCAGCGCCTATCTGCTGCAATAGCAGATAGGGGTTGCAAAATCTGGTGACAGAGCCTCTTTAAGGACGCAGCCTTGTTTTGGCCTTAGGGCTCAGAGCCCATTTTTGAAATCTGATATATTTCACTTTATGATTGCATAGTGGTTAAGCTGCCATCGTCGGCCTGCTACACGATAGCGGCCGGCGATGGTGGCTATGGCAACCGGACGCCTAACAATGGCGCCATTGTTAGGCGCCCGGTTGCCATAGCCACCATCGCCGGCCGCTATCGTGTAGCAGGCCGACGATGGCAGCTTAACCCCTAAAAAGCCGCGATCGCTATTGAACGTGGCTTTTAAGGGGTTAATCAGCAGGGAAACAGCAATCGGTTCTGAAAAGGCTATATACATTATATATATATATATATATACACATATATATACACACACACACACATACATATGAAGAAATGACCGCAGCACTCCAAGAGATTGATGTCAAACAAAAATGTGGTTTATTGTTACAAGTTTCAAAAAAATAAGCTACGTTTCAGTCCTCTCACATGACCTTTTTGAGCTTGAAAAAGGTCATGTGAGAGGACTGAAACGTAGCTTATTTTGTGAAACATGGAACAATAAACCAAATATTTTTTTTACATCAATCTCTTGGAGTGCTGCGGTCATTTCTTCATATGTCTATCAGACCGTTTGGATCAGGTTTGCATGGCACCAACCTATACAGCTACGAAGTGCTGCTTGTTTCTTACACACACACACACACACGCACACACACACGCACCTCGATGAATTAGATCAATCAAAAACAATTTATTTCAGTAATTCAATTCAAAAAGTGAAACTCCTATATTCTATAGATTTATTACACACAGAGTGATTTATTTCCAGCATTTTTTTTTTCTTTTAATGTTGATGATTATGGCTAACAGTTAATGAAAACCCAAAATTTAGTGTCTCAAAAAAATAGAACATTAAATAAGCCCAATTTCAAAAATTATTTTTAATACCGAAATGTTGGCCTACTGATGTACATTATATGCCCTCAATACTTGGCCGGGGCTCCTTTTCATGAATTACTGCATCAATGCGGCACGGCATGGAGACTATCAGCCTGTGGCACTGTTGAGGTGGTATGGAAGCCCAGGTTGCTTTGATAGCGGCTTTCAGCTCGTCTGCATTGTTGGGTCTGGTGTCTCGTCTTCCTCTTGACAATAGATTCTCTATGGGGTTTAGGTCAGGTGAGTTTGCTGGCCAATCAAGCGCAGTGATACTGTGGTTATTACTCCAGGTATTGGTACTTTTGGCAGTGTGGGCAGGTGCCAAGTCCTGCTGGAAAATGAAATCAGTATCTCTATAAAGCCCTAAAATACGCATCAAAACCGGAGGTATACGCACTGAATACCTAAGCTAACATAGCACCTACTGGTGCGGTTTTTGATGTGGATTTACATTGTGATGCGGAAATAGATGTGTTTTTATGCTGCGTATTTTGGTGCATTTTTCTTTTAAACTAGATACAATTGGCAAGCGGAAACGCAAGATAAATTGACATGCTGAGGATTTTAAAATGCGCACCACAGGTCAAGTTACGTGCAGACAAAATATGCACCGTGTAGATGAAATTTCTGGCAAAACCGCACGTAATACGCATAGACCCTAAAGGGGTTTTCCACGTTCTGACAACTGATGACCTATCCACCGGATAGGTCAACAGTATATGATCGGTGCGGGTCAGACACACGGACCCCGCACCGATCAGATGATCCGGCTGCCTACGGGCACTGGATGTTGTGAACGGTATGCAGTAGTTGGAGCCGGAAGCAGATGGCTCCGACCCCAGCATAGCAGCCTTTCGGCAGAACTACGGCTCTGCTTCTATTCACTTGAGTAGGAGCAGAGCTGCAGTACTGCAGCTCGGCCGCTATTCGTTGACTGGAGCCAACTGCTTCCAGCAATATCGTCCTATGCCCGGAGGCAGCCGCAGCAGCTGGTCGCGCGGGGTCCGGGTGTCAGACCCACATCAATCATATACTTAGGTCATCAGTTGTCAGAACGTCGAAAACCCCTTTAAGAGCACAAAATTTGACATCATTATTTTAGCCAAAGCCAGGAATAGATCCAAAAATAATGGAAATTATATACAAAAAGTTCTATTACTAAAACTTATACCTTCCTCTTTTGTATCCACTCCTGGTGGTTGGCTCAAAAAACGCACCAAAAATTGCTTTAAAAACTGCATGAAAAAATTCAGCCTAGGGGTATGTGCACACACAAAATAAAAAACTACCCAAAATACGGAGCTGTTTGAGGGAAAACCGCTCCTGATTTTCAGACGTTTTTTAATCAGTCGCGTTTTTGGAGCTGTTTTTCTATAGAGTCTATGAAAAATGGCTCCAAAAACGGCTGAAGAAGTGACATGCACTTATTTTTCGCAGCCGTTTTTTTACAAGGCCGTTTTGAAAAACGGCCGCGTAAAAAACGCCCTGTCGGAACAGAACGCCATTCTTCCCATTGAAATCAATGGGCAGATGTTTGGAGGCGTTCCGCTACCCATTTTTCAGCTGTTTTTCGGGACAAACAGCATCTAAAACTGCATATGTGATTTCAGTCTTACAGAGTTAACCCTTTAATGACCAGCCAATTTAAATTTCTTCATTTTAGTTTTTCCCTCTTCACCTTCCAAGAGCCATCATTTTTTTTATTTTTCTATTGACATAGCCGTATGAGCGACAAGTTGTGTTTTTTAGTGGCACTGTTTAATGTATCATATAAAGTACTGAGGAACTTTAATAATATTATTTGTGGGGTTGAATGAAAAAACAAAACGTAATTTCCCCATTGTATTTTGGGTTTAGTTTCTACAGCGTTCACCCTGTGGTTAAAATGATGTGTTTGCCGGCCTGCGAGCTGAGACATGCGTATTGACTGAATTGTTTGTGCCTCTTTCCAGATTCTCCAATAAAAACATATTGAACATAAAATGATGTGTGAACTTTATTCTGCAGGTCAATATGATTACAGCGATACCAAATTTATAGATATTTTTATGATGTTAAAAAAAAAAAAAAATGTTGGTTTGTGTCAGAACTTTTTTTTCATGTCAAGGGAGCAGTGTGAAGGCTTGCATTTTATGGTGCAAGCTGTATTTTTTATGGATACCATTTTGGTACGACTATTTAATTATTTTTGTTGGAGACTAGGTGACCAAAAAAACAAATGATGGCTTTTTTAGTTTCTTTTTTTTACAGCGTTAAATAATGTTTTTTGTAATAGTTCAGACTTTTACGGACGCAGCTAAAACAATTATGTTTTTGGTCGATCCAACTTCTGGGGAAAAATGGGAAAAGATTTTGAGTTTATTTATGTACAAAAATTTTTTAGTATATATATATTTTTTTCATTAGTCCTCAAAGGGGTCTTGAAACAGCCATCGTTGGATTGCTTTCACAATACACTGCAATACTTATGCATTGCAGTATATTGTGTTTTTTTTATCGGCTTCTATTAAGCCTGCCTCTGACTTAACCCCTTAATGACCGGGCATGTTTGTACCTTAATGACCAAGCCAGATTTGTCAAATCTGGTATGTCTGACTTTATCAGAGAATAACTCTGTGAAAGTTTTGAATATCCAAGTAATTCTGACATTGTTTTTTCGTCACATGTTGTACTTTATTTTAGTGGTAAAAGTAGACTGATACGATTTGCGGAAATTAATTAAAAAATAGAAAAATGGAAGAAATTTTGTAAAAATTACCATTTTCCCCTATTTTTAACTGCAATATGTCACATATGTACACACATACTGTACAATTTTTTTAATTAAATATATATTTCTATCTCTTTACTCCATTTTGGCAGCACTTTTGAAAAAATAAAATAAATTTTCAGCAATTTAGAGGACTTACAAATTGAATAATAATTTTATAAATTTTGAAGTACATTTTGTTTTCCGGCACCAAGCCAGGTTTTCAGAGGCTCATAGGTCTCAGAGTGATGGAAACCCCCACAAATGACCCCATTTAGAAAACTAGACCCCTTAAGGTATTTACCTAAGGGTATAGTAAGTATTTTGACCCCACAGTTTTTTGCTAAATTTAATACATAGCAGGTGAAAAAAAAAATAATTTCACTTTTTTTCATAAAAGTATCAGTTTGAAGACCAATTTCTTTGTAAAGCGACCATGAGAATGAAGAAACACACCACAAAATCTATCACCCTCTCTCTCCTGTTTTCAAAAATGCCCCCATTGTGACCCTAATGCGCTGCCTGGACACACGGCAGGACCCAAAATGAAGGGAGCACCCGGAGGCTTTCAGGACTCATATTTTGCTTGAAAATGTTTTAGGCCCCACTGTACATTTGGAGAGGCTTTGAGCTGCCAGAACGATAGAAACTCCCCATAAACGACCCCATTTAGAAAACTAGACCCCATAAGGTATTTATTTAGGGGTATAGTAATTATTTTGACCCCACAGTTCTTTGCTAAATTTAATGCATATCAGGTGAAAAAAATAATAATTTCACTTTTTTCATAAAAGTATTTGTTTGAAGACCGATTTCTTTGTAAAGCGACCATGAAAATGAAGAAACACACCCCAAAATCTATCACCCTCTTTCTCCTGTTTTCAAAAATACCCACATTGTGGCCCTAATGCGCTGCCTGGACACACGGCAGGGCGCCAAAGGAAGGGAACACCCGGAGGCTTTCAGGACTCATATTTTGCTTGAAAATGTTTTAGGCCCCAATGTACATTTGGAGAGGCTTTGAGCTGCCAGAACGATAGAAACTCCCCATAAACGACTCCATTTCGAAAACTAGACCCCTTAAGGTATTTATCTAGGGGTATAGTTAGCATTTTGACCACACAGGTTTTTCGCTAAATATATTGAAATTAGTCTGTAAGAATTAAAATGTACTTTTTTTCTGAAACAACATAGAAATTTTTATTATTTACAAGGAATAACGAAGAAAATGCACCCCAACATTTGTAAAGCAATGTCTCCCGATTACGACAATACCCCATATGTGGTAATAAACTGCTGTTTGGACCCACAGCAGGGCTCAGAAGGGAAGGAGCGCCATTTGGATTTATGATTTTGCTGGAATGGTTTTCGGTGCCATGTCGCATTTGCAATGCACTGGAGGGACCAAAACAGTGGAAACCCACCAAAAGTGACCCCATTTTGGAAAAACCTTCAAGGAATTTTTCTAGGGGTATAGTGAGCATTTACACCCCACGGGTCTTTTGCAGAGTTTATTAGAATTAGGGCGCGAAAATTAATATCAAAATTTTTTCCACTAAAATGTTGCATTTTCTCATTTTCACAAGGGATAAAGGAGGAAAAAAACAACCATTTTTTTATAAAGCAATTTCTCCCGAGTACGGAAATACCCCACATGTGGTCATACGTTTTTTCATTAGAAATGAATTAACCCTTTCAGGACTGATCCATTTTTTGCTTTCATATTTTAGATTTTCACTCCCCGCTTTCCAAGAGCCATAACTTTTTTATTTTTCCATCAATAGAGTGGTGTGAGGGCTTATTTGTTGCGGGACAATCTGTAGTTTTCATTGGTACCATTTTGGGGTACATGCGATTTTTTTTGATCACTTTTTATTCAATTTTTTTGCAATCCTGAGCAAAAAACAGGAATTCTGACACCGTTTTTTTAGGTTTTCTTTTTGCGGCGCTCACCGTACGCTATAAATGACATTTTTACTTTATTCTGCAGGTTGGTACGATTACGGCGATACCATATGTATATAGGTTTGGTCCTTTTTTTTAGCGTTTGCGCAGTAAAATGACTTATTTATAAAAAAAAAAAATTCTGTGTCACCATATTCTGAGAGCCGTAATTTTTTAGTCAAAAAAGCTGTGTAAGGGCTTGTTTTTTGCGGGACGGATAGAAGTTTTTATTGGTACTATTTTCGGGTACATGCGACTTTTTGATCACTTTTTATTCTTTATTTAGGGAGCGGTGGTGACCCAAAAAATTGCGATTGTCGTAGTTTTTTATTGATTTTTTTTGGGGTGTTCATCGTGCGGGAAAAACAACATTATAGTTTTATAGTTGGGTTCGTTACGAACGCGGTGATACCAGATATGTGTACTTTTTTAACGTGTTCATTTTTTTTCTATAATAAAAGTCTTATTATAGGAAAAAAAGCATTGTGTTTATAGAACTTATAACTTTTATTTTTACACTTTTTTTAAAACATTTTTATTACTTTTTTTTACTTTTTTAACTTGTCCCACTAGGGGACACTTAGTCTTGCAGCTTTGATCGCTGCTAGAGTACATTACACTACACACGTAGTGTGATGTACTCTAACTGTCATTGTGACGTGACTGTCACACTGACAGGAAGCAGAGGAGGAACGGCCGGAGGCTGTTCCTCCGAGGCTTCCGTGCATGGCAACCCGGAGGTCATTATCTGACCTCCGATTGCCGTGACAAGCATCGGTAGCCCCCACGATCACTTCGTGGGGGCTGCTGATGTGCTTCAAACCACTTAAATGCGGCGACGGCAATCCGTCGCCGCACTTAAGGGGTTAACTGCCGAAATCAGCGGCGATGGTCCGCTGACCGGCAAGACTGATGTCTCAGCTGTCTAGGACAGCTGTCAGCGCGGGTCTGTCACTCTGTGTTTACACAGAGTGACAGTTTGAAATGCGGACGAAAATGTACGTCATGGTGCGGGAACTAGCAGCCGACCATGACGTACATTTTCGTCCTTGGTCGTTAAGGGGTTAATAGGAGCACAAAGTTGGCAAACCTGAGGGCTTTTATTAGGAACCCAGGCTGCCATAACAACCATTAGCACCCTGCGATCACACACGACGGGTCAGCTCGAATATACAATGGACACCCACAGCGTATGGCGCGGGCTCAGCGCTCCATACAACCCCCTCCCCCTATGACGTGCATACCCAATGGCTGGTCGTAATGGGGTTATTTGATAGGATGCTTACCTTCTGATGACCCAATGTGGTCTGTGCCTGTAGAGTCTTCTGCTGTTGCTGGGGTTGTGTAGTATGATGTTTTAATTTCAATAATGGCTGCATATGCAATGGCTGGGCCATGACAGTCTGCCCCCCTAAAAAAAAAAAAAAATACATTAAAACATATTAATAAAAAAAAGAAGAAGAAAAAAAAAAAAAAAAAGCACTGAAGGCTTCATTCGCATGTTTTTTGTGCCCTTTTTTTTATTTTGGCTTGTAAAAAACGCCATGAAGGTGGCATTTTTTGTAGTTACATTCTAGACGTGTTTTTTCAGGCTGGTTTTTTTTTCTTGCTATAAAGAAGCCTATGAGAAAACGCCTGAAAAAAAATACCAAACCATTACCTTGCCGCCATTGCAAAAATATGCCACTGGCTCAAAAAACGATAGCCAAAAATAAAACAAAACAAAACACTGTAGTGCATTTCATATCTACCTATTAACCCCTTAGTGACCAGCCCATTTTAGGCCTTAATGACCAAGCTATTTTATTCGTTTTTCTATAGTCGCATTCAAAGAGCTATAACCTTTTTATTTTTTCGTCTGCATAGCTGTATGAGGATTTGTTTTTTGCGGGATTAGTTGTGCTTTTTAATGGCACCATTTTTGGGTACATATAATTTTTATATTAACTTTTATTAACCTTTTTGGGGGGGGATTATAAAAAAAACTGAAATTCCGCCATTGTTCTATGCGTTTTTAAATTGACGCCGTTCACTATGCAGCGTAAATAACACGTTACCTTTATTCTATGGGTCGGTACGATCACGGCGATACCACATATGTGGAGGTTTTTTTAGGTTTTACGACTTTTGCACAATAAAAACACTTTTGAACTAAAATTATTTGCTTTTGCATCGTTGCTTTCCAAGAGCCGTAATTTTTTTATTTTTCCATCAATGTAGTGATTTTTTGGGCTTGTTTTCTGCGGGACAAGACGTAGGTTTGAATGGTACTGTTTTGGGGTACATGGGACTTATTGATTCATTTTTATTATGACTTTTTTGGGGGGCAATGGAAAAAAATTGCAATTTCGCCATGGTTTTTTGCGTTTTTTTTTTACGGTGTTCACTTTGCGGTTTAAATTACATATTAACTTTATTAATGGAGTCATTACGGTCGCGGCGATACCACATATTTGTACCTTTTTTTTTTTTTTACACTTTTACTAAATAAAACCACTTTTTATGGAAAAAAATGGTTTTATTAATTTTTTTACTGTACTTTTTATTAATAATCTTTATTTCACTTTGATGACTGATTTTATTAGTCCCACTAGGGGACTTTACTGTGCGATGTTCCGATCGCTGCTATAATGCTCTGGTATACTTCGTTTACCAGAGCATTATTGCCTGTCAGTGTAAATCTGACAGGCAATCTGTTAGGACGTGCCTCCGGCGCGTCCTAACAGGCATATGTCCAGGGCAGACCTGGGGGCTTTTATCAGTCCCCCGGCTGCCATGACACCCCATCGGAGACCCGCGATTGCATTCGCGGGCCGCCGATGGGTGACAGAGGGAGCGCACGCCCTCTGTAAACAAAGTTAAATGCCGCGGTCGCTATTGACGGCGGCATTTAACGGGTTAAACGGCCGCGATCGAAGTAAACTTCGATCGCGGGCGTTGGAGCAGGAGCTCAGCTGTCATCAGACAGCAGAGCCCCGGCTCCTGCCTGCATGTGAGACCCGTGCAGGACTTAGACTAGGCTGACGTGAAAAGGCGTCAGCCTAGCCTAAAGCCCATTAGTGAATCACGTGAAAAGGCGTATTAGTGGTCACTAAGGGGTTAACTTACAGAAACATCTGGCCACAGCGTCTTTAAAAACAAAAACAAAACCACTTTCCTAAAAACGCTGTGTGTGTGAACGAACCCTTATGTGAATTATTTACCGTTATTCAGTTATTTCTATTAAAAACAATGGCATACCAGATTAATTGCAAATTGGGGTAAAAGCAAGAACACTTTACTAACACGGTACAAAATGTACTAACATTCATTGCCAGGGCCGTATTTGGAGTTGTACAGCCCTAGGTCTAGGCACTTTTAGGGCTGACGCCCCTGATAATGCAGCTTTTCCACATCAAAAATCGCTACGGGTTTTACCTCCCCAGTGAATTCAACAGGGAAAACCTGCAACACAAAACCAGCGATCCCGCAGCATAAATTGACATGCTGCAGATTAAAAAAACGCACCGCAAGTCAATTTATGAATGTCTTTTCAGTGGGTTTTTTATTCAGCGTGTGGATGAGTTTAGTCAAAATCTCCTCCACTCTGCTGCTACTGTATTACGCTGCGGATTTTTCGCAATGAAATCAGTTGCGTAAAATCCGCAGTGTGGACGCGATGTGTGGATATACCCTAAAATAAATGCTCAGTGCTACCCCATTAACATCCCCCCCCCCCCATGAACACTGGGGCCCATTCCCCTATTATTGATCAGGTCAGTTTGTTATTTTTCTAAAAAAAAGAATACACTCCTGCAGCAGCCCCCCTGCCAGACTGGAGCAAAAAATGCCATGCCAGTTACCTCAGTATACCGTCCTAATTTTTAAAGTAGGCCAATGAAAAGTAGGCCAAGAAAAGTAGGCCAACGAAAAGTAGGCCAACGAAAAGTAGGCCAACGAAAAGTAGGCCAACGAAAAGTAGGCCAACGAAAAGTAGGCCAACGAAAAGTAGGCCAATGAAAAGTAGGCCAATGAAAAGTAGGCCAATGAAAAGTAGGCCAATGAACTGAGGTAACCTGGGACCATGTGATATAATCTAACCAATGACAATCACTGCTTAGTTTACGGTCAAAGACCCAGGTAGGTAAGTATAATAATAGTTTTGCTTTTTTAGTTATTAGCGTTACTGTGTTTTGTTTTTTTTTTACAGGTTTAGTTGTTGGAATACGTCGGATTTGAAGACTACTTTGATGACAGCGTTTTTATTTTCAATAAAATGGTTAACGAGGGTTGTGTGGGGGGCTTTTATTTCAATAAAATATTTTTTTGCGTAGGTGTTTTTTTTTTTAAAACTTCATTACTACTGCCTCAGTAATGGCGGTTGTCTGATAGACAGCATCCAATACTAAGGCGGGGCTTAGTGTTAGCCGGTGAGGAGGCCAACACTAAGCCCTCCGTTATTACCCCAATACCCACCGCCATCAGGGGTGCCAGAAAGAGCCGGGTACAATCCAGTACCTGACCATCTGAAGTGACAGTTGGGTACTGGGCCAGCTGCTGGATGGTATTATTAGCCTGAGAAAGGCTAAAAACAATGGCCCTTCCCATCCTGGTAATGCTAGGCTGCAGCTGCTTTATTGTATCTAGCTGGCTATGAAAAATAGGGGTTGTTTTTTTTTTAAATAAAACACAGACGTGGGATCCCCCCCATTTTTCATAACCAGCCAATAAAGCAGCAGCAGCAGCCTAAAATTACCAGAATGGGAAGGCCCATTGTTTTTGGGCTTTCCCAGCCTAATACCAGCCTGCGGCCGCCCCAGTAACTGACCATCACTTCAGATGGTCAGGTACTGGATCGTACCTGGCTCTTCCCGGCACCCCTGGTGGTGGTGGGTACCGGGGTTAGTGTTAGTGCACGAAGTCCTGAAAAACATACACTTTGACTATTAGAGATTACGAAAGCACCTCTTTAGCACACCACACCGTAATGCTATACAAGGTCTATCAACTATTATTTCTCCCCATTCTGAAAGACTGGCATTCACAGATAAGATCAGCCACCTTAGATGAAGAAAAGGCTGACCCTGGATTTATTGCTGGAGTCTATTCCCACCACTGTAGCTCCCTTGCGTACACCCGGTGGATGGAGGATCTTTTTGTCCAGAGCCACGGGAGATTTGTATCAGTGGGAGAATTGGGCATGGAGAACAGCCTTTGAACGCCAATGCCATTCTGCCAGGGGGCCCTTCACGAACATATTGTCTAGGTGAGGGATTAGGGCAATTCGCCTGGAACAAAGAAGATCAATGATTGTAGCGAGCCCAAATGGAAGGGCCACAAACTGAATATTATGTGAATCGACAGCAAATTGAAGGAAACACTGGTGAGATTACGCAATGGGAATGTGTAGATAAGCGAATGCGTATGTCGATGAGACAGGAATTCTCAACCATAGGACATGGAGACTACCGACTGCAAGGATTCCATCTGGAACCTGCAGGTGCACACAAAACAGTCTTTTAAATCTAAAAAATGGGCCCAATGGAAACATCTTTCTTGGGGACTATAAAGAGATTTGAGTATACTCTCTTATACAGTATAAACAAGTAATACTGGTTCTGTCACGCAAATGTAAAATGGTAAATCGTGTTTTACTATGTATTCTTCCCATTATATTTACCTGCTGCTTTATGGGGTTGATTGATAGAAACGCTAATCCCTGCTACGGTTACCGGTAGGGTAGTGACACCTCCAGATGAAACAACAGCAGATACCACCGGTGGCTTGGCCAAAGCAACTTGTGCTGTTTGCCCTGGCTGAGTTTGAATCTGTCCTTGAGCTTGCAACTTAGGATTAAAAAGGGCAAAAAGTTAAACATACTGAGAAAACCTTAAACATAGTTCAATATGTATTGCCTAATATACATTTACTTTTAGTCTTACCAGGCGTAGGTTTGTCACAGTAGCTCCGGTGAGAACAGCTCCAGCGCGCGACGCAGTTACAGTTGCCAGCTGCTGTGTTTGCTGTGCTTGAACCTGTACTTGTGTCGTGGAGCCAGCCAACGTTGCTGTCTGAGACACCTGATGTGGTAGCTGAAGCTTCTGTTTCTGAAGCTTCAGAAGCTGTTCCTGGAGTATAAAAATATATAAGGAAAATTAGCTTGTATAATCAATGGGGGAAAAAAATTAATTAAACAGATTTTGTACTGTTTGGACAGAATAGTAACATTGCTGAGCACCCAATGGCATCCATTGATTTTAGTGAGAGTTCAATTCCCCAGAGCAGAGAAAAACAGTATATAGACAAAAGTATTGGGACACCCCTCTTAATCATTGAATTCAGGTGTTTCATTCAGTCCCATTTCCACAGGTATATAATATCCAGCACCTAGCCATGCAGTCTGCCTGTACAGACACTTGTGAAAGAATGGGTCATTCTAAAGAGCTCACTGAATTCCAGCGTGGTACTGTAATAAGATGCCATCGTTGTAACAAGTCAGTTCATAATATTTTATCACTCCTAGATATTCCACGATCAACTGTGAGTGGTATTATTGTATAGTGGAAGTGTTTAGGAACCACAGCACGTCAGCCATGAAGTGGCAGATCATGTAAAGCTTCAGAGCCGGGGCACCGAGTGCTGAGGCACATAGTACATAAATGTCGCCAATGCTCTGCTGACTCAATGCTAGAGGAGGTTTGGAACTCTGCAATTATTATCAGCACAAAAACTGTGTGGCGGGAGCTTCATGGCATGGGTTTCCATGAGAGCAGCTGCATGCAAGCCTGGAGCAGTGGAAACGCATGCTGTGGAGTGACCAATCACGATTCTCTATCTGGCATTCGGATGGACAAGTCTGGGTTTGACAAATACCAGGATAACATTACCTGCCTGACTGCATTGTGCCAGATGTAAAGTTTGGTGTGTGGGGATAATGATATGAGGTTGTTTTTCAGGGGTTTGCCTAAACCCCTTAGTTTCAGTGAAGGGAAAGCTTAATACTCCAGCAAGCCAAGACATTTTGGACAATTATATGCTTCCAACTTTCTGGGAACAGTTTGGGGAAGGCCATTCTCCGTTCCAGCATGACAGTGCCCCAGTGCACAAAGCAAGGTCAATAAAGTCATCGTTAGGGGAGTTTGATGTAGGAGAACTTGACTGGCCCGCACAAAGCCCTGACCTCAACCCCAATAAACACCTTTGGGATTAACTAAAACGTAGTTTGCGAGCCAGGCCCTCTGGTCCATCAACAGTGTTTGACCTCGGCAATACTCTTCTGTATGAATGGGCAAAAATTACCACAGACACTACAAAATCTTGTAGACAGCCTTCCCAGAAGAGCGGAGGCGGTTTTAGCTGCAAAGGGAGGACCAGCTCCATATTAATGCCTATGGATTTAGAATGGGATATCAAAAGCTCCTGTAGGTGTAACATGTAGGTGTCTCAATACCTTTGTCCATATAGTGTAGCTCGAACATCCAGCTAATAAGACCGTGGAGTGCCAACACCCTTTCCAATAACTCAGCTCAGAATTTGAACATTTGTTTGAAGCAGAGCACAAAACAAAATACAAAGTTCAAAATGGAAAAACTTCCTAAACAGCTGATAAAATGTATGTAAATGTTCCAATAGATAAGACCACTGGAATTTTCTGAACTTCCCCCTTAGGCCTCATGCACACGACCGTAAAAACTCCCGTTATTACGGGTCGTAATTACGACCCGTAATAACGGGCTCATAGACTTCTATTGGCGACGGGTGCCTTCCCATTTTCTCACGGGAAGGTGCCCGTGCCGTTGAAAAAGATAGAACATGTCCTATTTCTGGCCGTAATAACGGCACGGACAGTCCATAGAAGTCTATGGAGCTCTCGTAATGACGGGTGGCTACATGTGTGCACCCGTCATTACGGCAGCGTTGCTAAGCGACGTCAGTAAATAGTCACTGTCCAGGGAGCTGAAAGAGTTAACTGATCGGCAGTAACTCTTTCAGCACCCTGGACAGTGACTACCGATCAGTATAAACCTGTAAAAAATAAAAATAAAAGACGTTCATACTTACCGACAACTTCCTGCTTCCTCCAGTCCGGTCTCCCGCCCGTTGCCTTGGTGACGCGTCCCTCTCGACATCCGGCCCGACGTCCTGGATGACGTTTCAGGCCATGTGACCGCTGCAGCCAATCACAGGTCAATCACAGGCTGCAGCGGTCACATGGACTGCCGTGTCATCCAGGGATGTCGGGCTGGATGTGAAGAGAGGGACGCGTCACCAAGGCAACGGCCGGGTAAGTATGAATTTCTTTAACTTTTATTACAGAAAAGGCTGTCCCTTCTCTCTATCCTGCACTGATAGAGAGAAGGGGCTGCCGATTAGTGCAGTGCTATTTTGCCGCCAAAAACGTGCCCGTAAATACGGGTGGAATACGGGTGACACCGGACCCATATTTACGGGCACGGGTTCGTAAATACTGGTGCAAAACGGGTGGAATACGTGTGACACCGGACCCGTATTTACGCCAGTATTTACGGGTGGGAAAAAATACGGTCGTGTGCATGAGGCCTTAGCAATATCATTGAAGGAAACTAAAGTCTGCAAGTAAGCAAAATAGATTTTCGGTTAAGCATCACTTTAAAGGAACAGTGTCACGAAAAAAAATTTTTTTTACATCAGTTTGATTTTAGTGTTTTATTAAAAACTTTTATATTTATTTGTGTGTTTGTTTTACTTTTTTTTATTTTGTAACTTTTTCTTCCCTATGGGGGCTGCCATTTTTTTTTCCATTTCTGTATGTGTCGATTAACGACACATACAGACATGGAATACGGCAGCTACAGTCCCATAGTGAATGCGAACGTGGCCCGTTCCATCCACTATGCTGTACGCTGTCTGTGTGGGAACGGCGCATGTGCCGCTCCCACACAGTCCAAGTTGAACTGTGCGCCGTCCGGAAGTCGCGGTCGGACAGTAAGATTACTACTTCCGGTCGCGGCTTCCGGACTTGTGCACTTGGAGCGGCGGTAGCAGACGTAGCAGACGGGGCGGACGGACCGGAGGCGACTGGAGCAGGTAAGTTATTTCTGTGTATGTACGTGTTTTACTGTGTGTTTACTAGTGTATGTTAACCTACTACACTGTGTGTTAGCTCAAAAAATGGCGACACACAGTGTAGGAGGTTTGACCGCAGTGAGCGAGTGAGTTTTCTCAAATTTTGCAGCATAAAGCAATGTGGTTGCTTTACCACATGCAATGCTGCAATTTTGGGAATTGCTCCATCTAGTGATCAGCACTGGGAAATATTATAAATTAGAATCTAATTGATAATATTTCCTGACTCGTGAAAAAAATTAAAAAAATTAGAACAATGTTTAATCACCTGTACACTAATTGTTTAACTAAAAATAAATAAATAATGTCCCATGACAACACATTTTTTTACTTCTCTAAACTCAGTTTATAAAAAGTAGGAATGGTGGGACCAGACCTCTGGGACACCCACTGTTGCCAAGAATGACGGGCCTCCCCACTCAGCTAGAGAGCAGAACGAACATGCACTCTCCCTCTCCATATACTTGAACAGGACTGTCACAAACAGCCAAATAAGTGATTTACAAAGCTCCAGCTCAAGTATATGGAAGGTGACAAGGAGAGGAAACAATATGAAGTTGTTAAGAAAAACGCTGAGAGAATGAAATAAATATATTTTGCTCTGTGATAAAAACCTAGTGATTTATAACAAAAGGCAAAGCATCCCCAGTTATAGAATTGGCGTTTATTCAAAGCCAAATTTCTATCTGCAGTTTTTTTTTTATATTAATTTACATGACGGTTCCAACCTTAGACATGTATGGTAATACATGTCAGATATGGTCATAAATGTCAGATAGGTGAGGATCCCGTGAATCCCATTTTTAAAGTGAAAGTCTAAGGTGCACAGGAACCTTTTCATTCATCCCCTGCAGCCTCCTTGACTTGCAAAACAGGGGTCAGGGAACCTCAAATTTCCAAACAGGTGGGGTCCCCATACATTTAAATTTTCAACTTTTATAGACAAATCAAAGAAAATAAATTTGGAGTAGGAGGTACAGAATTTTTTTTTTAAATTAAGGGTCGTTCCATGCACACTAGTATATCTGTTTAACTCACAATAGAAAATATAGTAGACAATCGACAGTTTCTTTTTTTTCTCTGTCCCTTAAAGTAATACAAACATTAAAGAATACACTATCGAAGACGAAACGCAACAAATCCAGTACAGCACAGCATTGAGGAAAAGACAGATGGGATGGGATGCCTTAGAGTTAGCAAAAACTGGATAGGTTCTATATTCAAGCTGCGTTATTGAAGTCATTGTATGTATTATATCTATCACCTTAGCCCAGATGTAGCACAGAGCAGTGCAGACAGAAATGGAATAAGTGTGAGATAGAGGTGAAATGCATTAGGTCTCAAAGCTTCAGTGTAGTCAATGAAGGTCTGGATAGTTCTTGTATGTCCCTTTATGAATAAACTTACAGCAGGGTGCATGGTCTTTATTTTTGTCATTATACATTGCTATATTTGTTAGAAGTCTGTTTGCATGTTTGACAGCTCACCTGAGAGATCTTGGTAACAGCCTTGATTTGCCCTGGGGATGCCTGGGCCTGTATCTGAGACACCT
This sequence comes from Rhinoderma darwinii, assembly GCF_050947455.1. NCBI lineage: Eukaryota > Metazoa > Chordata > Amphibia > Anura > Rhinodermatidae > Rhinoderma > Rhinoderma darwinii. The sequence goes on from NC_134687.1 coordinate 461,671,735, forward strand.
GGACTTGGTGTGCTGCCTGTTGCCGGAGCAGCTGGAATTGTGCAGGGGTGATTGCTTTGCTTGCCAGTTGAACCCCAGAGGTGGTGGCTGATAAAGTAAAGAGGATGAAAATTAAAGAGCATTATGGAATTTGGAAAGAGTTAAAAAAAACACACCTTGTAATTCCCAGGTTATGAATACTGCTGCAGAAACAGATTTGACCAGGTCTGTTTACATCGACATGAAACAAAAAGTAAAAATTACCTGTTGTCACCTGGCTGACAATGGCTCTGGCCTGTGTTTGAACTGGGGTAAGGTTAGATGAGACAACTGTCCCTGCAGTCACAGCTCGAACACCTGGACTGGTTGCTAATGTCACCATCTCTGTGGGAGCAGTCACTGTTCTTTGCTGAACCACTTGACCTCCCGTCTGAAAAAAATAAAATAAGCAAACTTGTGTAAAACTCAACACAAAACTTACTAGTGAACATGCAAAGGGGTTGTCCTACAACAAACACCTGTTTATTTTTATAACCTGTCAGACAGTGTTGCTGCACTTCAGTCTCTGCTGCCATAACACTTTCAGGGAGCAGGCGAATTGGTGTTCAGTGCTTTATTGACCGACCATTAACCCCTTCAGGACACAGCCTGTTTTGGCCTTGTAGACACAGATGATTTTTTCAAATCTGACGTGTCACTTTATGTGGTAATAACTTGGGAATGCTTTTACCTATCCAAGCGATTCTGAGATTGTTTTCTCGTGACACATTGTACTTTATATTAGTAGAAAAATTTGATGAATAAATTCAGTATTTGTTTCTGAAAATCACCAAACTTTAGAGAAAATTTGCAAAAATTAGCATTTTTCTAAATGTAAACGTATCTGCTTGTAAAACAGACAGTAATACCACACACAATAGTTACTAATTAACATTTCCCATATGTCGGCATCATTTTTTGAACATCCTTTTTTTTTCTAGAACGTTACAAGGCTTAGAACTTTAGCAGCAATTTCTCTCATTTTCAAGAAAATTTCCAAAACCTATTTTTATAGGTACAAGTTCAGTTCTGAAGTGGCTTTGAGGGCCTTATATATTAGGAACCCCCATTAGTCACCCAATTTTAAAAACTGCACCCCTCAAAGTATTCAATACAGGATTTAGAAAGTTTTTTTTAACCCTTTAGGTGTGTCACAGGAATTAAAGCAAAGTAGAGGGGAAATTTACAAAAAATTTTTTTTGGTCGGAAAATCCATTTTAATCCATTTTTTTTTTGTAATACAGAAGGTTTTACCAAAGAAACACAACTCAATATTTATTGCCCAGATACTGACGTTTTTAGAAATATCCCACATGTGGTAATGGACTGAAACACAGACCTCAGAAGCAATGGCGCACCTAGAGGATCTTGGGGCCTCCTTTTTATTAGAATATATTTTAGGCACCATGTCAGGTTTGAAGAGGTCTTGTGGTGCCAAAACAGTGGAAACACCCCCAAAAAGACACCATTTGGCAAACTACACCCCCTCAAGGGGTATAGTGAGGATTTTAACCTCACAGGTTTTTTGCTGAATTTAGGGGAATTCGTCCGTAAAAATGAAAATCTAAATTTTTTTCCAATAAAACTTTGTAAAAATTGATAATTTCTAAGGAATAAAGAAAAAGCGCCCCAAAATTTGGAAAGCAATTTCTCCTGATTACAGGAATACCCCATATGTGGTCATAAACGGCTGTTTGGACACACAGCGGGGCTCAGAATGGAAGGAGCGCTATTTGGCTTTTGGAGCCCAAGTTTACTCAATTGGTTTTCGGGTGTCATGTTGCATTTGCAAAGCCCCTGAGAGACCAAAACAGTGGACACCCCCCAGAAGTGACCCCATTTGGGAAATTACAAATTGAGCATTTTGATCCCATAAGTTTTTTGGTGAATTTAGTGTAATTAAGCCGTCAAAACTTCTATTGTTTTTTATTCTTTTTTGTTTACGGTGTTCGCTGTGCGCTATAAATGACATTTAATTTATTCTGTGGGTTGATGCGATTACGGCGATACCATATGTATATAGGTTTTTTATGTTTTACGGTGTTTGCACGATAAAATCACTGTTTTTAAAAAATGATTTCGTTTTTGTGTCGCCATATTCTAAGAGCCACAACTTTTTTATTTTTCTATCAGGAAAGTTGTGTGAGGGCTTGTTTTTTGCAGAACAAACTAGTTTTTATTGGTACAATTTTTGGGTGCATGCGACTTTTTGATCCCCATTTATGCAATTATTTGGGAGCTGAAGTGATTAAAAATAGCGATTCCGGTATAATTTTTTTAATTATTTTTTTATGGCGGTCACCGTGAGGGATAAATGACATTATATTTTTTAGTTCAGGCCGTTATGGACGCGGCGATACCAATAATGCATAGTTTTGTCATTTTTTTCTAATAAAAGGACTTTATAAGGGAAAAAGGGCGATTTTTAAATTTTATTATTTTGACATTTTACTTTTGTAGATTTTTTTTGTAACTTTTTTTTTTTAGTCCCACATGGGACTTGAAGCTCCAATTGCTGGATCGTGGTTATAATACCCTGCAAAACTTATGTATTGCAGGGCATTATACCTGTCAGTTTCACACTGACAAGAGGCATATTAGGTCCTGCCGGAGGCAGGACCTAAATCGCCTTCCATAGATGGCAGACTGGAAGCCTTTGCTATGCTTCCGGTTGCCATAGCAATTGCCCCCCCCCCCGCAACAATCGGCCCCCGCAATCGCGTAGCGGGGTGCCGATGTTGCTATAGCAACTTAAATGTGGCAGTCGCTATTGACTGCCGCATTTAAGGGGTTAATCGGTTCGTATCACCGCTGTGATCCGCCCCGATGTTTTCCCCCAGTACTAAGGCTGCTAGTAGCAGTCTGTACTGGTTGATGCCGGGCATAGGGAAGTGCCTGTGTGCTCTGTTAAGAGCACACGTAGATTAACGGGCTGCAGGCACAAGGACCAGTGCTGCAGCCCGTTAATCTACGTGGGGTGGTCGGGAAAAGGTTAAACAAACAATAAAACTCCTACAACTCTTTTAAAATAAGATTTCTGTTATGGGAGCCTAAGTGAGGGTGGTTCATTTGGGGTGATAGTCACCATTAAAGGCAAGAATAACAGAGCATGCTGCGATATTCTTGTCAAAATTACTGAACCCAATTAAAAGTCAATGAGGTTACATAGTACGGTTGAATAAAAGACATATGTCCATCAAGTTTAACCAAGGGATGGGAAAAGGGAAGAGGTGAAACAAAAAATCTACACATTCATATAGGAGCTGATATTTTTTTGTTCTAGGAAATTATCTAACCCTTTTTAAAGCCATCTACTGTCCCTGCTATGACCAGCTCCTGCGGTAGACTATTCCATAAATTCACCGTTCTTACTGTAAAGAAGCCTTGTCGCCTCTGCAGCTTAAACCTTTTTTTCTCCAGACGGAGGGAGTGCCCCCTTGTTTTTTGAGGGGGTTTTACATGGAACAGGATTTCACCATATTTCTTATATGGGCCATTCATATATTTATATAAGTTAATCATGTCCCCCCTTAGTCGTCTCTTTTCAAGGCTAAATAGGTTTAATTCTTTTAATCTTTCCTCATAACTTGTAAACGTACGACGAATTTGTCATAGCGTCATGGCTTCCATTACAAACAAAAGGCCTGCCGCTAGAGCCAATAGACAAGTTTGTAAATATCATACCAAATGTTATCAAGGGAATTACTCCTAATGATCATTAGGCATTTATAGGCAAACAAGAGAAATTATGAGAAAATACAACTTACCGAAACAGTACCAGTTACCACTGGAGATACCAATCGCTTGCTAATGGGTTGGAAGGCAGCGGGGGACACCCCTGCAACTCCGGACACTGTGTTGACAAGCACATTTGCAGTAACAGTTCCTGGACAGAATAAAAAAATAAATTAATAATTATCCTTCCATATGCTGAAGCCTTTTTACATTATCCTACACTTACAATGCATTACATTTTTTCCCAACATATTTTATATATTTCTGCATTACTATGTATAATACATTGTTACCCATTAAGCTTTGAAACCATTAAAAATACCTTTATATTAAATGCATATTTATCTGCTTTATCTGAAAACTACTAAGCTAAATATTAAAATCCTCATAAAAGGAACACCAATATATATATATATATATATATATATATATATAAATAATTCTTAGATATTGTTTCCAGGAGAGCAGCCATTTCCTTCCTCCTCCTCTCAATCCAGTATGTGTGTGTAAGACATCTGGCTGCAGCAGGAGCCTCTCTATCCTGCCTAGGGTAGGACGCAGATAGTCAAGTACCGCCCCTTAGCTAAATTCCACCTTCTTTGCTGTTCACCAACCGAAAATAGAACAGATCAGATCACTTACCACCTTTGTTCTCTGCAGTATTTTTACAAGACTGATTCAGGAACACTAAGTAGTATCCTGCAGATCGACAAACTTTTTGAGCAAGTTTAACGCCTGTTTACTTTTACCATTTATTTCTAGGTTTAGTGTTTCTTTTTATGCCAAGTACAGACTGTGCATTTTCTCAAGCTGTACAAAACCGCAGCTTCCAGACGTTCCATTAATCTGAGCCAGATTGGTTAAAAAAAACAACAATAATATATAAATATATATATATAAAACCATAAATAGGCAGCACTCACAAAGGCTTATGGTGAAAAAGGCGGGTGCTGAGAGCCGAAACGCTGCTGGATTCTATTTTTGTGTTATATATATATATATATATATATATATATATATATATATATATATATCTTGTGCACATTTCACATTTGAAAATTTTGCATTTTTCAGGGATTGCAGCATTTTTTTTTTTGGTTAAAAAAAAAAAAAGTTTCTTTAAGATCACAAGCATGTTAATGCCAATACATCGATAAAACCGCATGAATGAACATGGTTTTGCTGCATTTTTTCCTCTACCGTTTTCACTTTGTGGTTCAGCTATAAACCCCCTCCAAAATGCAGACTTTGAACTTAGCCTAAGTGTGTGTTTCAAAAAGCAAAATAAGAGTTTGCTCTCACCAGTAGAAATGCTGGTTCCAGGTACAGCAGCCTTGATGGTGCCCGTCTGTCAAATAGAAAGAAAGCCAGTTAAACCACTATATAGAATGTCTTTATTAATCTGCAAACCACAGCTCCAACCCTTATAAAGTTGTATCATGAAATTAATTAGCACAGAATTTTGGATCGAAATGTAAAAAAAAATCGAAGTTCTTACACTTTATTTCTTATGCTACAGTTGATCTAATAGTCTCCTTCCTAGTCTAGATCTTACTTGCCAATAAATTGGTATTTACAGCAGTATTATCGGCTATACCACTGAAAATGGTTGTTGCTGTTCATTCTTGTACACTCCAACTGTAAAATACATTCTATTCCTGAAGTCAAAGCTCTACCTAAAATTTCATTTCGCAAACCAACTACACCATAGTTAATGGGCTTGCTCACACACGCATATTTTAATTCCATATAGCAATCCAGCCTTTCCTATTTCCCTTAATAACCCAAATCAAGTTAAAAAAAAAAACAAACTGGTTGTAAACGCTAAATGAAAATTGCATCTCTATCTGAAATTTCAGTGAAAAAAAGGTCTGAAGTTTCAATGTTATTTGGACTGTTTATAATAAGTTCGTGTCATTAGAGAGTTAGCTGTGGAGCAGCATTATGTATTCTACCATAAGGAAAAGAAAATGCTCAAAATCACAAATGACAAATGATCCTAAGTAACAGTGTCATTCATCTTCTACTTGTAATAATTTAATAGGAACTACCCACAACCGATAAATCTTGCCATTTTCTATACATGACTATTCCTTACAAGGAGTGCTGGAGTTGTTATGGAAGTTGTGCCTGTAGTGAGACCCTTGGCTGGAGGTTGCTGCTGAATGACAACTTGTGTCTGAGTGACAGCAGGAGTTGATGTTTGGACTGATGCGGGCAGTGCAGGTGTTGGCTGGGCGACTTGTTGTCCATTTTGCTGTGGTTGCTGCTGTAATGGGCCAGATTGCTGCTGTGCACGGACCTGTTCCAAAGCCTTTAAAAAATAAATAATTATCTAGATATACACACAGGAATAGCCATAATAAAGTAAGGAAAAATTGCAGAACACAAAAATGCACCTTCTTTTCTTTGGCTATACGATCCGCACGCAGGGATGCAACTTGAATTGGTTGCAAGGGCTTGTCATAGTTGATACCACTAGGAAAAAAAGCAAAAAAAAACCAAAACAAAACATATGAGTCATTTGAGAGAATATTCAAGAATTGAATGGATATGCTTGATATAGTAGGGTCAATCTTGAAAGCAAACTAAATGTACAGTATTTTTTGGACACCTGGCAATCTTTTATTTCATTACTTTTTCTATGAAAAAAATGTGGAAAACCAGAAGTTTATCAAATATATAGCGTCACAGAATAACATTACCCCAAAAATCAGACAATTTTTCGGATGGACATCATACATAATATTAATGAAAATAACTGTGGCTGGATGCAGATGAGAAACACAATAAAACTGAAGTGCATTCATAGAACAGTATGTCACGATGTCTGGCTATAACCACCAACTCAAAGTGAATTTATGACAAGACCCCTTTATAAATGGTATATCAATTTACCTCTCTGCTAGTACAGATGCATGCTTGGGATTTTTCTGGATTGGATTCGTGCCCACCCTAAATCCAAGATAAGAAAAATAAACAAAGTAGAAGCAAAAAAAAAAACGGCTTTGTAATATCAGATTCTCTGAATACTTGCAGTAAATCAGTATTAATGAATTATCTTAGGAGTAAAGTTGGCAGTTGGTAGGTAAAGGAAAGTACACTTAATACAGAACACATACATACTGTAAGGACTGATTCACACGAACGTGTTATACGTCCATGTGCCGGCCAACACAAGGACCTAGATAATTCAATGCGGCCGTTCACACGGCCGTTGTTTCAACTGACCGTGTGAAGGGGACATGTCCTATTTTTTCACGCTTCACGAATCCCTCCATAGACTCTAGTCTATGGAGGATGCGTGATATCGCATCCCGCAGCGCAGAGCACGGATGCACCTCAGACGTGAAAAACTGCAGTTTTTCACATCCAAGATGCGCAACGCCCGTGTGAATAAAGCCTAATACTCACAGAGGTTTTATGGGTGGACTTCTTTTTCCAGCAGTCATCTTCATCAGCTCAAAACGTGTGGTATATAACTGGCTGTGCGATAATCCCTCATCTTGGGAATAAATCTGGCTGGTCCTTAAAGGTTTAATCTTTATAAACAAAATTGAAATATTTAAGTCCGCACTTTCCTAAAAACAGTGATACACACAACTTCATGACGTGAGAATGGTTTGCCCTCTGCTACATGGTTGGGGCATCAAACTTTCAACCAAAACCATTACTCAGACATACCTTAAATATGTTTTCTGATTTCTTCTTTGGACTAGCATCATATAATAGCTGCAATATAGAGGAGACGGAAACAAGATAGTAATTCACATGATCAGAACTTAATATAAACCAAGTGTTTAAATTACTATTATATCCACAAAGTACTGTCCTGAGCGACCCTCATTTATCAAGGGCTTTCTTTGGTTAGGTTTGAATTCTGCAATGTACTTGCCTTGCCTTCCTCTCTTGGAATGATGACATTCTCATATCGGCTGCGGCACTGTTTAGATGAGCGGTAGATACGACTGCAAGAGTTCACTACATCACTCACTAGATCCCAGTTGGGTGTATGCGCTGGTGATACAACTGAGAGGTTCAAAGGAAGCTCCAAGAGTTGTTTTACTGCCTGCAGGGAAAGTACATACTTTACACAAGATGCAGAATAATACGTTTATAAATTGCCACGTATTGAATAAACAGATTATAAACCCACCCCAAATCAATCTTTGCTAAACCTTTACTGTTGATTTCTGAGCACACACGTAGGACATGTCATGTTAATGGATTCTGGTTTTAAAAATACTTTCAAAATGGCTTATAATAATTTGAGCTTTCTTCTCGATCATCAGCAGCATTTTCGTGGAGCATAGTGGTTACCACTACATTGCAAGTATAAAATAGAAAATATGAGAAGACATATCTAAAGCCATCTACATCTATGTTAAATGTAAAAGCGTTTCACCTCGGTCAGTTTTTACTGTGGATTTCACTATTTCTATACAGATGACTACAAGTCCACCAATACTCGTGTGTTTTTGTAAATAGGCAACCGGATAATCCTGTAAGAAACGTTGACCCCACCTGCAGTAAAGCCCAGTCTTCACTAATCAGCCATTCTGGATTGTCAGGCCCAGTCTCCATGACTGGTTTTATCAATGTTGGCAGAGGCTTGGCAAACTGAGTTTGTTGCTTTAGGAGAATATTCTTCTTCTGTTCCTTGCCTTCTTTGCGCACTTTAAGTGGGTTTGGAGCAGCTCTATCAAACAAAGAACGTGGGGGAACAGCAGCTTCTCCAGGTCTCATTTTTTTCTTCCTACCAGCAGCTTTATTGATTTATCATGATAAAAAGAAAAGATAAAACTGTAATAACATGTAATGACAGAAGAAAACAATAACATATGGTGTGTTTATAGGAAAAGTGAACATGTTCGAAATGTCACTATCAATAAAATGTTTATGACCAAACAAGTACCATCAATTTAAGATCCATTAACATTCACTAAAAAACTCACCAGCTGGATCTGTTTTGTGTCTTTTGCGTTCCTTCCTCACATAGACCGCGGGCAGCTTCGATTCCGGGATAGGGTTGGTATCATACATCAGACACATCACAGAATCAATATAAATGTCATTCTCATCTTGAGGGGGGGTGGGTGGAGTCCAGATCTATGCAAAATTCCAGCCAATAAAGATAATGATTAAACTTAAGACATTCAATTTGTATAGAATACAGCTAAATAAAAAACATCACAAGGGGTTTCCAGTTTCAGCAAATATAAAGTTATCTATTGTATAATTCATTTTTTATCACACATTCTGGATCAATTCCACTCTCGGTTTGAAGTCATTGAATGGAATTCTTCATAGTTTATTTCCAGGGGATAAAAATATGTCGTAGTCATGTGACTATCACACAGGTGAAGAGCTCTTTACAACCATTTAGAGCTCTGATGTCTGTATTGTCACGAGCAATGCACCGCTGTAATCACCACAAGACCATGGCAGATTTCCTTTGTTGGAAGTAAAAAATGAAGCAAGCAGAACTTATATAATTGGATTTTTTGTACTCCTCATACAAACCTTTTCTATTGTATGGCCATGCCACTAGGATGCTTCACACTAGAATAAAAATTTGTGTTGGCTCATCCCATGCAGACTATACTTCTCCCACGGGCACTGGGCTTTCCAGTTTGTGAAAAAGTGGAAGAAGAAAAAGCCCACATGAAGAATCATTGAAATAACAGAAAACCGTAATGGTCCGGGAAGAAAACTGGACCAAACAAGGAGCTCCGATCCAGAAGAATCACATAGAGAACAGGATCTGTGTCCCCCAAGGAATCCAACAAGAAAAGGATTTTACCGCAAGTACAAAAATATAATTTTCTCATTAATATAATTGGGGGGACACAGCACAAAGGGACAACCTAAAGCAGTCCCAGAGGGTGAGAATTAAAAGACCTGCCATGGAACCCGCCTAGCGCACAGCAGCTTTGAGTATTTTGCGGCCCAGGCTGGCATCAGAATACGTCATGGTATGAACCTTACCCAGGATGCACCGACAGTCCACGTGGAATGAGTAGTTTCCCGAAAGAGAAAAATCTTGCCGCGATTACAGACCCAATCCAATGAGCAATAAAAGTTTTGAGGCCTGTAGACACTTGCATGGACTTTGGAGAATCGGCCTCCTGTGGACTGGGATAAGAACCAGGTACCGCATCCTGAGTGACTACGTCAACAGAATCCTAGGGCGCTCAAGGGGCAAGACACCTGAAACCAAGAGTACTGGGTTGGCGTGTTCTTGTGACACGCACAAGCAGGGGTGCGGTGTTCTAGAGGGAGGCTCCCAGCAGGACGACATATTATAAAGGTAAAACCACTGTCTGGGAGGGGAGTGTAGACAGTCTTGAAAGGTACTATCCCAGTGGTAAGTACTGGAGCAAGAAAAGAGGGGGTGAACAGCACGCAAGGCTTGGTTCTCAGACCCTGGTACGGTGTTCCAACTAAGGAACCTGACAGGATGACCAGGAGCAGTGTTGTCTGCTGAGACGAAGTGACGGGATCTGCAGCCACAATGTAGAAGATAGATAAGGAGCTCACCTTATTGCAGTCCGCTCTTGAAGCGGATAGGCTGAGACAAAGCTTGAGCCCTAATAGGACGGTACATCAGACAGAAGAAGAAAAAGGAGGGGGTCAGGGGTAGATTCATACTCACCTGTCTGTCGTCTTGGGTAACCTCATACTGAGATTGGGGTTAAGATCATAGGTTTTATTAGGAGGACTGGGTGACCAGCAGAGGTGTGAAATAGTGAAGTTAGGCCTCATGCACACGACCGTAAAAACTCCCGTAATTACGACCCCTAATAACGGGCTCATAGACTTCTATTGGCGACGGGTGCCTTCCCGTTTTCTCACGGGAAGGTGCCCGTGCCGTTGAAAAAGATAGAACATGTCCTATTTCAGGCCGTAATAACGGCACGGACAGTCCATAGAAGTCTATGGAGCTCTCGTAATGACGGGTGGCTACATGTGTGCACCCGTCATTACGGCAGCGTTGCTAAGCGACCTCAGTAAATAGTCACTGTCCAGGGAGCTGAAAGAGTTAACTGATCGGCAGTAACTCTTTCAGCACCCTGGACAGTGACTACCGATCAGTATAAACCTGTAAAAAATAAAAATAAAAGACGTTCATACTTACCGAGAACTTCCTGCTTCCTCCAGTCCGGTCTCCCGCCCGTTGCCTTGGTGACGCGTCTCTCTCGACATCCGGCCCGACGTCCTGGATGACGTTTCAGGCCATGTGACCGCTGCAGCCAATCACAGGTCAATCACAGGCTGCAGCGGTCACATGGACTGCCGTGTCATCCAGGGATGTCGGGCTGGATGTGAAGAGAGGGACGCGTCACCAAGACAACGGCCGGGTAAGTATGAATTTCTTTAACTTTTATTACAGAAAGGGCTGTCCCTTCTCTCTATCCTGCACTGATAGAGAGAAGGGGCTGCCGATTAGTGCAGTGCTATTTTGCCGCCAAAAACGTGCTCGTAAATACGGGTGGAATACGTGTGACACCGGACCCATATTTACGAGCACGGGTTCGTAAATACTGGTGAAAAACGGGTGGAATACGTGTGACACCGGACCCGTATTTACGCCAGTATTTACGGGTGGGAAAAAATACGGTCGTGTGCATGAGGCCTCAGTCTGTCTGGTTTCCTGGCACCCTTAGGGAAGTGCGACTAGTGTGGCATCCCCGCACGGACAGCAACCCTGAGGTAGAAGGTAAGGAGGATAACAAAAGTCTGACCAGTACACCTCGCCACGTGTAGGTAAAGAAAATAAACGTTTAAAAAAAAAATGCAGCAGACCGACCTATGCAGACAATACCCCTCCCACAAGTACTGGGCTAATCCGTTTTAGACACTAAGCTAAAACGGATTAGCCCAGTACCTGTGGGAGGGGTATGGTCTGCATGCGAGGGGTCAACACTTTTTATATCCTAGTGTAAAGCCTATAGTGGCAGGACCATATACTTATAGCGCCATGTTTTCCATTGATATTAAAGAGAACGCTTGTATGAAATTGAATGTACAAAGTATGTTAGAAAGTAGCAGAACTTTTCATTATGCGTGGATTAAACTTTATTTGAATAAAAATATGAAAGGCCTTTAAATATAGGGTTGTAGGAAAAGAAAAGCATTACCGGCATTAACTCGGTCTCTCCATTTGGTTCATCATAAATGAAGTCCTGTTGAAAACAAATATATAATTTGTGACAAAATAGTGGCAGCTATCGAGAGGGTCCACTAAGAATTTGACATTATACAATGATTAGCAATTTGTATGTTGCATCCATAAAGTTAAGGTTGCCGATACACATTACACAAAATTCAGCCAAACCAGTAGACGATCTGGTGTGTGGGTGCCTCCCAACTCTCTCCCCCAACGGCAGATGTTGGAAGGGGAATGGGAAAAAGGGAGAGGATCGAGCATGTGAGATTTCAGCATGCCTAAACCTTTGTTCCCACTGGAGATGGGAATTCGGGAAAATAAACATTTGGCAGACAGGTATTTATGGTGTATGGTCACCTTTATATAATCATTATGCCCTAGTCTGCTGCAGCAGTGTTACATGCCAGTAATTATTGTAATGCTATTATTTAGTGGTACATTATTGTAGTTCATTACACTCCGCATACAGATACAGCTTTGCTGTAGGATAATGTATTTCATTTGAAGTACACAAATATTTCATTATTTTATATTTAAAGCTGTACGATTATTATAATTGTATTTCAATCATAACCGTCTTTTATTAAACTTGCCAAACATTACCATATTATATGCATCTTCCCGTGTGTAGGTAATTAACTCCTCGTTTTCTTCAGCTTCCCACTGCATTCTCTCCTTTAGTTCCTTCAAGTGGTTCAAGTCCCACTCTTTCTTAGCGACCTTTAATTGTTCCTATAAGAGGAAGTATGTTAGTGTATAGGTGTGAATATTGCATCTAATTAGCCTTCAGACTTCGAGAACCTTTCACCTGCCCATACATGTGCAGCGGAACGCAGCACGTAATAGATAGGGCTTCACAAACACGGTCTCACTTGAAATTATTTTCCCATCTTCCTCCGTTATAACGGCACCGATATGTAAATAACAGAGGAAGTTAGAAAAATAACTTCAAGTGAGACCGTGTTTGTGAAGCCCTGTCTATTACGTGCTGCACTCAGGTTCTCTTTTAAGGCCTTCAGGAATTTTGAGGCAGATTTTGATCTGCCTGCACTTTATTGCCGCAGTTTATGCAGCGTTTTTCACCCTCGGACATTGAGCGACGTAGGCGAAAAAACGCATTCTCTGCCTTCCACGGATTTCAATGGGATGTCAGAGGCAGAACTGCGACAAGAAAGGGCATGCCTTTTTTTTTTTTTACTGCGAGCGGCTAAAAGCTGATCCCAACGCAGTTTCCACATCAAAATCCGCTTAAAAAAAAATTGTGTGAACTGGGCCTAAATATGTTAAGATCTGCCATGAGTTATGGTTATTGTATTCATTGCTAATTTATTCGTATCAGGCAAGATAAATTGTCAAATATAAAATGTGTGGTGCAGACATATATTATAGTTACATATTAGATCTTTGTTATTTGACTTAGGTGAAGTTCACACTAGCGTTAATATACGTTTAAGGATGGGAGAGGAAGAGAGGATCTAAACATGAAAAGGTTGATTGATTTAAATAGTAATTCTTTTGTTTCAGTTGATTTCCGTTTGTCTCCGTGAGCTAGGTTTCGGTCCTTTTGAACGGAAACAAAAAGTGCAGTCTACAGAACTTTTGTTTCCGTTAAAAAAAACAAAAAAACACGGAAACCTAGCGAACGGATACAAACTGAAAGCAACTGAAAAGAATGACCATTAAAATCAATGGTAATTCTAAAGGAACTGTTGCTTTCCGTTTAATGTTTCGATCCGCTCTTCCTCTAAAGGAAGAGAGGTAAATGTATATTAACGCTAGTGTGAAAGAAGCCTTACCCCAACAAAACAAAAAGCACAAAATAAATAAATACATTTACCTTAAGGCTTCCAGGATGGTCACCTACACTGTGAGCATGGAATAGTTCTAAGTAGTGCAGAGCATATTTCTCAATTGGAGTCAGCTATAAATAAAGTAAAGACATAAATAAATATACACCAGGGTAGAAAATGTTTTACAGCAAAAAACAAGCACAAAAAATAAAACAAACATAGTATATGTTTAACCAAACACTCAACATACAAACAGTAGTATAAATAATGTTGCTGTGTTCTTGCACACATCGCCAATGTCTAACTTTTCCACTGCGCTTTGCAAAAGAAAATGGTAAATGTTACAAAGATACACTTACTTGCTGCATAAGGTCAGATAACTCTTGCAACCCGGAAGATTCGTGGCACTCCATATATTCAGATTCAATGCTAGGGAAGACCCCATCATTTCGCTTTGGACCACCTTGCTCAGTACAATCCGTAATCTCTTCTTCCTGTCCAAACTCAATTTTTCCAAGTGCCTGTAAAAAAAAACAAAAAAAAACAACACAAATTGAGTAAAGCATGTGCATGAAATACAAATGCACTGAAAGCTCTCCAAACCACTATCTCTTTGATCTAGACCAGATGTTTGACTAAAGAATTTGAAATTCTCCTTGCAATTTTCTAAAAAAAAACAAACAAACAACATTTTGTTTAACCCTTTCAGGACCGAGCTCATTTTGGCCTTCAGGACCAGCTCCATTTTTCAAATCTGACAGGTGTCATGTTAAGTGGTAATAACTCTGGAATGCTTTTGCCTATCCAAGCGATTCTGAGATTGTTTTCTCGTGACATATTGGACTTTGTTAGTGGAAAAAATTCGGTCAATAAATTCATTGCTTATTTGTGAAAAACACCAAAATGTAGAGAAAATTTGCAAAAATTATGATTTTTCTAATTTTAAATGTATCTGCTTGTAAAACAGATCGTAATACCACACAAAATAGTTACTATTTCATATATTCCATATGTCTACTTTATATTTGCATCGTTTTTTTAAACATCCTTTTATTTTTCTAGGACGTTACAAGACTGAGAACTTTAGCAGCAATTTCTCACATTTTCAAGAAAATATCAAAAGGCTATTTTTTCAAGGACCAGTTCAGTTCTGAAGTGGCTTTGAGGGCCTTATGTACTAGATAGACCCCATAAATCACCCCATATTAAAACCTGCACCCCTCAACGTATTCAAAACAGCATTCAGAAAGTTTCTTAACCCTTTAGGCGTTTCACAGGAATTAAAGCAAAGAAGAGGGGAAATTTTATATTTTTTGCTGAAATTGTAATACATTTTCGTCTATAACACAGAAGGTTTTACCATTGAAATGCAACTCAATATTTATTGCCCAGATTCTGAGGTTTTGAAAATGGACTGAAACACCGGCCTCAGAAGCAAAGGAGCACCTAGTGGATTTTGGGGCCTACTTTTTTTAGAATATATTTTAGGCATCTTGACCCAACAGGTCTTTTGCTATATTTATTGGAGTTTGTGAAAGTGAAAATCTTTTTTTCTGAAAAAAATATTTTAAAAAAAAATATATTTGCAAGGAATAAAGAATCAAAAGCACCCCAAAACTTGTAAAGCTACTTCTCCGGATTACAACAATACCCCATATGTGGTACTAAACTGCTGTTTGGACCCACGGCAGGGCTCAGAAGGGAAGGAGCGCCATTTGGATTTTGAAGCGCAGATTTTGCTGGATTGGTTTTCAGTGCCATGTCGCGTTTGCAAAGCCCTGGAGGGACCAAAACAGTGGAAACCCCCCAAAAGTGACCCCATTTTGGAGACTACACCCCTGAAGGAATTTTTCTAGGGGTATAGTTAGCATTTTGACCCCACAGCTTTTTTGCTGAATTTAGTGGAATTAGGCCGTGAAAATGAAAATGAAAATCTTTTTTCTGAAAAAACATAGAAATGTTTAATTTTTACAATGAATAAAGGAGAAAAATTACCCCAAAATTTGTAAAGCAATTTGTCCTGATTACAGCAATACCCCATATGTGGTAATAAACTGCTGTTTGGACCCACAGCAGGACACCGAAGGGAAGGAACAATATTTGGCTTTGGGAGCTCAAATTTAGCTGGAATGGTTTTCGGATGTCATGTCGCATTTGAAAAGCCCCTGAGAGACCAAAACAGTGGAAACCCCCAAAACTGACCCCATTTGGGAAACGACGTCACTTAAAGGAATAGTGTCGCCAAAAAATTTTTTTTTATATCAGTTTGATGTTAGTGTTTTAGAAAAAACTTTTGTATTTGTGTGTTTGTGTGTTACTTTTTTTTATTTTATTACTTTTTCTTCCCTATGGGGGCTGCCATTTTTTTTTCCATTTCTGTATGTGTCGATTACTACTTCCGGTCGCGGCTTCCGGACTTGTGCACTTGGAGCAGCGGCAGCAGACGGACCGGAGGGAGCGGCGGCGGCAGGAGCAGGTAAGTGATTTCTATGTATGTTCGTGTTTCAGTGTGTGTTTACTACTGTATGTAAACCTTCTACACTGTGTGTTAGCTCAAAAAATGGCGACACAGTGTAGGAGGTTAGACCGTTCAATCCCCTCGTTTCTCCCGGCACTAGCCAGGATAAAGGAGGGGGGGATTCTGAGAGCTCACTAGAGCGAGGGATTTTTTTCCAATTTTGCAGCATAAAGCAATGTGGTTGCTTTACCACATGCAATGCTGCAATTTTGGGAATTGCTCCATCTAGTGATCAGTGCTGGGAAATATTATAAATTAGAATCTAATTTATAATATTTCCTAACTCGTGAAAAAAAAATAATAATTAGAACAATGTTTAATCACCTACACACTAATTGTTTAACAAAAAAAAATAAATACATTTTTTGCTAGCAACACATTCCCTTTAAGGAATCTATCTAGGGGTATAGTTTGCAATTAGACACCACAGGTCTTTTGCAGAATTTATTAGAATTAGGCCGTGGAAATTAATAACATTTTTTCCACAAAAATGTTGCATTTTTTCATTTTCACAAAGGATAAAGGAGAAAAAGCACCCCAACATTTGTAAAGCAATTTCTCCCAAGTACGGCAATACCCTGCATGTGGTCATAAATGCTTTTTCAGTAGAAATTAATTAACTCTTTCAGGAGTGATCCATTTTTTGCTTTTACATTTTAGTTTTTCCCTCCCCGCTATCCAAGAGCCAGAACTTTTTTTATTTTTCCATCAATAGAGCGGTGTGAAGGCTTATTTTTTGTGGGGGGAGTTGTAGTTTCTAGTGACCCCATTTAAAGTACCATAAAATGTACTGGGAAACTGAAAATAAAATTCTTTGCAGGCTGAAATTGGAAAAAACTGACATTCCTCCATTGTTTTTTGGGTTTCGTTTTTACGGCTTTCACCGTGCGGTAAAAACAATTTTATCTGAGACAATACGATTACGGTAATACCAAATTTATATAGTTTTTTAATATATATTTTACTACTTTTACAAAGTAAAAACAGTTTGTTAAAAAACAAAAAGGTGACCCAAAAAAACTGCGATTTTGGCGTTTTAAATTCTTTATTTTTTACTGCGTTCCCAGTGCGAGTTAAATAATGGTATATTCTAATAGTTCGAACTTTTACGGATGCAGCGATACCAATTTTGTTTATTTTTTAAATTACTTTAGAGGAAACATGGGATTATTTGGACTTTAAATATATTATATTTTTTCACTAATAATAACTTTTTTAAACTTTTTTTTTTTTTTACACATTTTATTAGTCCCTTTAGGGGACTGAAACGAGCGATCATTAGGTCGCTGGTACAATACACTGCAATACTAATGTATTGCAGTATAATGTAATTTTTACAGGCTCCTGTAAAAGCGCGATCGCTGTTCCCGTCCGTTGTCCCGGGTGTCAGCTGTAATACACAGCCGACACCCGCAGAATATGGAGCGGGCGCAGCGCATGAGCCCGCTCCATATATAACCCCCTGCACCACAACATGCTATTAAGACGAGGTGCACGAAGGCGTTAATGCGCAGTGTAAAAAGTGAAAATTAACATTTTCCACTGATATGCCATTTTAATGCACAATACGTTGTGCCCAGTTTGTGCCACTGAAGAGAAACACCTCATACAATGTTGAGCGGGTTCTCCCGGACATAAAATATCATATATGTGGACGTAAGCTGGAGTTTGGGCACGCTGTGGAGCTCAGAAGGGAGGGAGCGCCATTTGGCTTTTGAAACGCAGATGTTGCTTGGTAATAGTTCTATTTGGCTTTTTGCTGGTATTTCAGTTTATAATGTGGGGGTATATGTAAGCTGGGCAGAATACATCAGGGCATAATACGAGGGTATCATCATGCGGTAAATAAATAATAATTCATAGATATGTGGCCGATGTCGCACTGATAAATGGTGCCCCATCTTATCCGCTTTTGGACCCTGCACAATTTCTGTCGCTATATTCTGAGAGTCAGAACTTTTTTATTTTTTCTTCACCGGAGCTGTGTGAGGGCTTATTTGTTGCGGAACAATGTGTGGCTGCACATAGCGATATAGCTATATCGCTATCTGTAGTGTAAATGAATGGAGAGAAGTGTATGATGCTGATTGGTCAGCGTCATACACTTCTCTCCACAACGCTCACTTGGCCATATAGTAAAACACGCCCAGCTGTCCATTGAGAAACTCATTACCTTAAAGCTAAAATAGGTCATAACTCAGTCAAAAATGATCGTTTTTCTAAATAAAAAACACTGCTGTAATCTACATTACAGCGCCGATCACATCATGTACAATATAGGGCCACTTATAATCTGGTGACAGAGCCTCTTAAGGTGTCATGCACTTCAACTGGAAAGCAGGAACAAAAGAATGAATGCATTATAGTGTACTTAAAGAGGCTCTGTCACCAGATTTTGCAGCCCCTATCTGCTATTGCAGCAGATAGGCGCTGCAATGTAGATTACAGTAACGTTTTTATTTTTAAAAAACGATCATTTTTGGCCAAGTTATGACCATTTTCGTATTTATGCAAATGAGGCTTGCAAAAGTACAACTGGGCGTGTTGAAAAGTAAAAGTACAACTGGGCGTGTATTATGTGCGTACATCGGGGCGTGTTTACTACTTTTACTAGCTGGGCGTTGTGTATAGAAGTGTCATTCACTTCTCTTCACAACGCCCAGCTTCTGGCAGTGCAGATCTGTGACGTCACTCACAGGTCCTGCATCGTGTCGGCACCAGAGGCTACAGATGATTCTGCAGCAGCATCGGCGTTTGCAGGTAAGTCGATGTAGCTACTTACCTGCAAACGCCGATGCTGCTGCAGAATCATCTGTAGCCTCTGGTGCCGACACGATGAAGGACCTGTGAGTGACGTCACAGATCTGCACTGCCAGAAGCTGGGCGTTGTGAAGAGAAGTGGATGACACTTCTATACACAACGCCCAGCTAGTAAAAGTAGTAAACACGCCCCGATGTACGCACATAATACACGCCCAGTTGTACTTTTACTTTTCAACACGCCCAGTTGTACTTTTGCAAGCCTCATTTGCATAAATACGAAAATGGTCATAACTTGGCCAAAAATGCTCGTTTTTTAAAAATAAAAACGTTACTGTAATCTACATTGCAGCGCCTATCTGCTGCAATAGCAGATAGGGGCTGCAAAATCTGGTGACAGAGCCTCTTTAATGCTTATAGATCACATTCCTTGAACTACATTTTTCTAGTTTTGTATTGTTTAAATAGTCATACACACAGATTAACTTTTGCACCATCGTTGAGGTGTGAAATTGAGAATCTCAGTATAAACATAAGGATGTTCTTACCTCCACAAACGGCTTTGCCACCTTTGGGGTGATTATGTCAGAAGGAGACGGCTCCTGGGTTAATAGCACAAACTCTTCAGCTTTCACTCTAAACCCAGTGTCATCTGGTGGAGAACATACTTCAAACAGCTCCTGAATTGTTTGCTATGGAAATGTAAACACAGGAAGGGTTTTAAAATATTCTTCATGGCAAATTGAAATATTTATCTACATTATGAAACTATGAATAAGTAAAAGAGGAAGACTATAAAGCAATACGTACCTGAGTTAAGAACGCCAGAGAATAGTCACTCCCTTGAGCTGCCACCTCTCTGATAAGATCCTTTGTGCCATTCCTCAGCAACTTCTCCTCTATTGAATTGGCACTGACCAGCCTAAGAGCAGCATCATTAAAAATAAAAGTCTTAAAAAAAACATGTCACATCAATTAAGGCTTCGTTCACACTAGCATAACGGCTTCGTTTTAACGCATCCAATGACGGATACGATGGATCAGTTTAGTAATGGATCCTAATGGACCCAACTGACTTATGAGGCGTGAAGTTTTTAACTATTTTTTATTTTTAACACAGGTAGTTTAACAAATAAGTTCAGGAACCTAGTTTTGATGCAGTTTTTGTAGCCACAGCTAGAAGTAGATTGAAAATAAAGAAGGTATAAAGAAAAGACTGATGCATCTTCTTTCTGTTTTGTCCTCTCCTGTACGTGACTAAAAAAAAGAGCCAAAAATTGCACCAAAGCCGTTTATGTGATCCTGGCCTAAATGTATCATATCAGAACAGATACCCTCTGTCTGTAACACAATGTGCAGTCATACCCAGTGTGTCATCAGCAGGTCTGTGTGTCGCACGCATGCACATACTGCTGTGTAGTATTACCATCAAATTATGACAGTGATTAATGTGAGCTTTAAAAAAAAACAAAAAACAACATGCGAAAATTTTTACATTTTGTTACATAAAAACCCTAGTGGAATAATTCAACAAATATGACCTATACATTTACAAACACTTGCAAGCAGGAAAGATATGTTTACATAATCTGCTCTACCAAACTGAATGGGTACAAATTTTAAAGAAGAAGAAAAAAAAAAGCTTTTGTGTACCACCTACTATATAATAACTTTTTATGAGGCATACAGAGAAAGAAGAACACAGTACCTATAAACATGGATATCCTTTGCTCTGCCAATGAGATCACACCACGACTGGGTTTTCCCATCCATCACGGGGTTTAAGTCACTGTCATAAAATATCACCGTGTCCGCTTCTATATGGTATACTCCTAAAGAGTGGATGTGGGTAGACAAGACCATGCAGAATATCCGAGGATCTCTATTAAAACTTTTCATTAAATCCTATCAGAGAATAAACAGACATTAAACAATAATCGAGACTGCTACTGAAAGCTGTAGAAAGCATGGTACAAATATGTATGTTCACAATTGCAAAGCCGGTGGAAACAGTTTCCAGAGGCATGATCAGAACAATTTATTTATCCTCAAGTAATGCCAGGGAATGTAGAGACAATAACCCTGGAGTAAGGATGAGGAATAACACACCAGCTTATAAAATGTCCACAACATTTAGAAAATAAAGAACCTACGTAAAATACAAGCACCAACCTGGCATTGCTCGAAATTTGCATTTTCATCAATCCTCAAGAAGGTAAAAGAATTTAAGTCCAAGAAGGTCTCAAGGATGTCCAGCATGAGTAACATCTGGGAGAAAATCAGAACTCGTCGTCCCTCAGACTTTAGTTTACAGAGAAGGATGGACAAAGCCTCCAGCTTCCCTATATAGAAACACAGGAGATTATCAATATATCCTTTCATTTAGACACCATCCACTTCACACAGGCAGATACATTTGTATTCAGTCTAGACAATCCCCTGTGAGCTTCAAAGGCTCATAAATCAACAACTATGAGGAACAGAGAAAGATTTTTGCTTTAGCCGATGATCGTCTGGACGGATTATAATTGTAGCAAATTTACAGATAACAAGAGGTCTGGGTAAATAAGGTCGGTACTGGTTACATTTTCATCATTTTCGCAGAAAATTACTGGACAACTCCTATTTTATTTTTTCCTCAAAGACGGAGTAGACAAAAATCTCTCTCAAATTTTGCATCTGTAAGAGTATTAATATGTATGCTTATATCCAGTCCCTTGGAAAACAAATTCCCAGTGACTAAACAAAAGCACTTATTGTATCCTCAAGTAATGCCAGGGAAAGTATGGACAACAATAACCCTGGAGTAAGGATGAGGATCTGTATCTGAATTAAAGCTTTCCAGATGATTGAGAACATAAGGTTATTTTGATACACATTAACAATCCTTTAAGAATCAGCATAGTATTAAATAAAAAAAGAACAAAACCTGAAGTCTACAGCTCATATACGCTGTTTAGGCCCCATTCACATCACGTTAAGTCAGTACGTTTATCTTGTATGTCAGGAAAGCTCCCAACGTACAAGATAAACGTGTCCATAGGGCTCCATTATCCTGACGGGGATCAAGAGAGTGTCCTTTTGGCCTCCGTTGAACTGGTATACGTCGGTACACCTTTTTTTTTGAAGGATAGAGTAGTAGTAGTAGTAGACTACGCTATTCCATCCTGAAGCATCCCGCAGAAAAAAAAACGTATACCCCACAGTATGTGTCTTTTTTAACATGGGAGCCTATGGGTGATGGATGCCACTGTAGGGCATCTGCCACAGGTAGAAGTTAAAGAGGCTCTGTCACCAGAATAAAAATGCTCTATCTCCTACATCAGTTTATCGGCGCTGGAATGTTGTTACTAGAAATGTGTTTTTATTTTAAAAATGATGTTTTTTAACAAAGTTATGGCGTTTAGAACATTTATGCAAATGTGGTCCTTAATGCCCAACTGGGCGTTTTTTAATTTTCAACCAAGTGGGCGTATGACAAAGAGGTGTATGACGCTGGCCAATCCGCATCATACACCTCTCTCTTACACCCAAGCTAGATTCACTGAGCAGCGTGATCTCGCGAGACCGCGCTGTGACGTCACTTCCGCCCACAGGTCCTTCATCCCTGCGTCTGAAGACAACATCTTTCGTCTCCCTCCAGGCCGATGAGAAGTCCCAGTCGTCGGATCGGTAGTAGCAGCAGCAGCAGCCTGGAGGGAGACGAAAGATGTCTTCAGACGCAGGGATGAAGGACCTGTGGGCTGAAGTGACGTCACAGCGCGGTCTCGCGAGATCACGCTGCTCAGTGAATCTAGCTTGGGTGTAAGACAGAGAGGTGTATGATGCGGATTGGCCAGCGTCATACACCTCTTTGTCATACGCCCACTTGGTTGAAAATTAAAAAACGCCCAGTTGGGCATTAAGGACCACATTTGCATAAATGTTCTAAACGCCATAACTTTGTTAAAAAACATCGTTTTTAAAATAAAAACACATTGCTAGTAACTACATTCCAGCGCCGATAAACTGATGTAGGAGATAGAGCATTTTTATTCTGGTGACAGAGCCTCTTTAAACGTAAACCTCGGGGAGCTACCAACATCACTGTCCTTATAGGGATAGTGAAGTCAGGAGCTTCCATAGTGTTGGAGTCCCTGGGCAGAGCACTATTAGATGGCTGTCTCGGGACGCCGGCTCCCTGAAAACTCCTGAAGTCGCTGTCCATATATGGACAGTGACGTCGGAAGGAGTGCTGGAGTCCCCGAGCAGAGATTCAGCTGATGCTCTGCTCGCCGATTCCAGCGATAGGGAACTCCTGAAGTCACTGTACGTACATGGACAGTGATGTCAGAAGGAGTGCTGGAGTCCCCGAGCAGAGCATCAGCTAATGGTTTGCCCGCCAAATCAAGCGATAGGGAAATCCTGAAGTCACTGTACGTACATGGACAGTGATGTCAGAAGGAGTGCTAGAGTCCCCAAGCAGAGCATCAGCTAATGGTTTGCCCGCCAAATCAAGCGATAGGGAACTCCTGAAGTCAATGTACAAAAACGCACAGTGACTTCAGTAGTTTTGCCAAGGCCGATGCCCGGGTAACGTATCCCACTGTATGCCATACAGAGGGATACGTTTGGGCCTTTTGTCGGAGTTATACGTCGGGGGTCTTCCGACTGAAGCCCCTAATGTGATGTGAATAGGGTCTTAGATTATGTGAACGTATAAAGTGAATATTTCTAAAGGTAATTAAATTTTTCTGGATTTCCTGTAAGTAATTAAAATCAATAGTGCAAGAGACAGCTCCCCAGCCGGAAATGGCCAAAAACGGGGAACAAGCGATTACATCAAGCGCAGAGCAAATTGAGATTACATAGACTCTAGGTTAAGTGTCCATTTAAGAAAAAATTATATGCAACTATATGTAATCATAAGATAAAACACTACAGCTTTACCACCTTAAATGGGCAGTTTATGAGCAAGATCGGATCTCATATAAAATTTGTTGGTTCTAAATAACGCATATACTGTATGTTACACTAGCTGATCACTTAATGGGAATTTAACATCCAAAATAAAAAAATTAAAAGAGACATTATTTAGTTGTATGGTAAACAATTCTTTATATAATATTTCCATCAAGTATCGAAACCGAGTCTTTATCATGAAAGCAGAATTTCCAGCCAAAAGGCATTGGAGGAAGTGTGTCTCTGTGCTGTACTTAGGCTAGGGCTACAGTGTTTTCTTTGTTTTGGTTTTATTTTAGGGGAACTCAGTTAATAACCATGACAAAACACAACAAATATTATTGGTTTTCTTTATTTTTTTATTGTATTAGAGTCCGTAACGATCACCGAATAGTTGCAGACTAAGAATATACGGACTCGCATTTCCCTGCAAATTTATTGCGATTTTCCAAGTTTAAGGCCCCATGCACACGAACGTGTTTTTGCGGCCGCAATTCCCCGGAAAATCCACGGGAGAATTGCGGCCCCATTCTTTTCTATGGGGCCATGCACACGACCGTAGTTTTTACGGTCCGTGCATGGCCCGGGAACCCGCACCGCAGAAAGAACGGGCATGTCCTATTACGGACATCTTCTGCGGTCCGGGCTCATTGAAAACAATGACGGCGGCCATGTGCATGTCGTACGATTTGCGGGCGGCCCGCGGCTGACAGTCCGCAGCCGCCCGACCCGAAAATCACGGCCGTGCACACGGCTACGGTCGTGTGCATGAGGCCTAACAAGAAAAATTACACAAGGTGAAAAATTTATGTACAAGCGGAATGCAATTTTCCAAGAGTGTAACTTTAGAAGTTGGGACAGCTAAGTTGAGTTGCATTTGCTACTGTCTTGCCAAAATAGGTTTGTAGGAAAATCCTTAAAGAGGATCTGTCACTAGTTTATTAATTCCCTATCTCCTAGCTAATCTAATTGGATGATATGATGCTGATAACTACAGTTGAAATTATTTTCAAAAACGTTTATTTGAAAAGTTATGAGCATTTTTCTAAAATATGCTAATTTGGCTTGAATAGCCAAATGGGAGGTTACTTGTTCTTTTCACTCTGGGCGGTGTAATGTTTTCTGTATGACGCTGTCCAATCAGCATACAGCTTCTCCCCATTCCCTGCCCAGCAGCACAGTGCGATCATATAGTATACAGCTTCCATTCCCGACTGTGTCTTAAACTGGTGATACAGTGGTTTCACAGATGTGGTCCACAGGTGTGAAGCAGCTTGATGCTGATAGGACAGCGTCAGAGGCTGTGAGGTAGCGCCACCTCAGGAGAATCGCTGGTGTTGACGCCCATTTGCCTGGTATAGTCTCATTTACATATTTAGAAGAAAAGCTCAGAACTTTTAAACGAATAAACGTTTTGGGACACAATTTTCACTAGCATTATCAGTGTGACCATGCCTATTCGATTAGCTAGGAGATAGGGCATTACTAAACTAGTGACAGAGCCTCTTTGAGGACATCCATTGACCTTAAAAGATAAATAGTAAGAGAATACTTTGTTGAAATAGTAAATTTATCGGAGTATGTGATCCATAGTTTGATTTACCTGAATCACACTGAATAAGTCGCAAGTCAGGAGTTTGCACACAATAAGGAGATGTTCGCTCCCGCAAGTCTTGCATGTATGGAGCTGCATATTCCCTTAGTCTGAGACTCAAGATCTTCATGTTGTGAGTATACAGAGGAGGCGGATGTGGAACCGTAAGAAAAGGTGGAGGAACGATGACAGCGGGAACAACACACAGTGTCCTGAAATATAAAATGACAGACATGAACACTACTAGAAGCCCCCCAAAAAACAGAAAAAGTTTTTATTTACATATGACAAACGTCAAATTGTAGCAATCTGTTCAAATGTTACAAAATGGAAAGCCCACAGCAATCTATATTTTAGCAATGCTTATTTTGGCCACACAAACCTGATAAAGCAGAGACACAGGATACTACCTAGTACAAAAATGCACAACATACCACTGTAACTGGCTTGGTAATTGAAGAAATATACCAAATTCGATTAAGTAACTATACATTTAATCCATTCATGTCTAATACATATTTTGGATATTTAAGCATTAGATTCCTATTCCATACTAAATGAAGAAATACATGACACTTATACAAATGTCAAACCCAGGACCTAGCTCAAAAGATAGTATAATTAAACTGATTAAAGGAACAGTGTCATCACAAATTATTTTTTTATATGTTAAAGATGTTAGTGCTTTATTAAAAACGTTTATATTCATTTGTGTGTTTGTGTTTTACTTTTTCTTATTTTTACACTTTTTCTTCCCTATGGGGGCTGCCATTTTTTGTTCCATTTCTGTGTGTGTCGATTAACGACACATACAGACATGGAATACGGCAGCCACAGTCCCATAGGGACTGCGAACGGCTCCCGTCCCATTGACTGCAGTGTACGGCGTCTGTGTGGGAACTGCGCATGCGCCGCTCCCACACAGTCCTATTCGAAATTGGCGCCGTCCGGCGCCATTTTCCAGTGGACCGGAAGTCGCGGCCGGACAGTAATATTACTACTTCCGGTCGCGGCTTCCGGATTTGTGCACTTGCACCAGCGACAGCAAACGGAGCGGACGGGCCGGAGGGAGCCGCGGCGGCAGGAGCAGGTAAGAGATTTCAATGTATGTTCGTGTTTCTGTGTGTTTACTACTGTATGTAAACCTACTACACTGTGGGTTAGCTCAAAAAATGGCGACACACAGTGTAGGAGGTTACATCGTTCAAACCCCTCGTTTATCCCGGCACTAGCCAGGATAAAGGAGGGGGGGATGCTGAGAGCTCACTAGAGCGAGGGCTTTTAACCCAATGTTGCAATGCTGCAATTTTGGGAACAGCTCCATCTAGTGACCAAAAATGGGTAGTATTATAAATTAGAAATAATTTATAATATTTCCTGGACTCGTGCAAAAAAATAAAAAAAATTTGAACAATGTTTAATCACCCACACACTAAATGTTTAATTTTTTTAAAAAAACCATGTTTTTCTGGCAACACATTCCCTTTAAACTGCAGATTTTGTTCACCTTTTAACAAAAGGCTCCATGGCTACTTCTTTTTGTTCTGGACTCAAAATCAAGTCTTTCAGTGGATCACTGGAATTCTCAGCGGACGGAGAGGAGATTGCACAGTTCACAGACCCAGTCCAGCTCCATTGTGTATCCAGAATGAGAGGGTGCATGTCAGCAGACCTCAGGGTTAAAAGTGACAGCAAGTCTGATCCATACACAGGAGCTCTTCCACAACGGCGCTCATTACAGATGAAAATTCGATCCAGACGCTCCTTTAACAAACGCTGCCTTCCATCAGTGGACTCCTTTGTTACAAAGAGAAAGTACATCTATAAAACATCTTCTGATGTAACATTTTTGGTACGAATTGTGAGTACAGAACAAATTACAAACATAGCTAAGTGCTAAAAGACTTATTATTCTTATTTTTTTTATTTTACAGCTACATTAACTTCCAGGGCGTTGTACATATGAAATACAGACGGGTTTAAATACATAATATGAATAAATGATGAAAATAAGCACAATGAACACGAGCTTACTGAGTTACAGACTGGTACAGAAGGAGACGGGGGCCTGTCCGAAACGGCTTACAATCTATGAGGGGAAGGTGAAAGAGACCAAGGGTCTGGGTAGAAGCTGCTTATGCAGTCGTGTAGTGGAGACCGTGTTTCTGCAGGTAGTAAGATTTTTCTGTAGAGTTGTGTTTTTAGGTCGCTTTTGAAAATGTGGCTGGTGGGAGAGAATCTGATGTGTTGGGGTGTGTGGAGTATGGAGATGCACGGCAGAAATCTTGTAGACGATGATGTGGGCAGCAGACAGGAGGAGAGAATAGAAGAAGGTCTGGCAAAAAACAGAGATTACATGTGGGGGGTGCTAGTATCAGAAGATTAGGGCATAAATATGGAGGAAACAAGTTGTGGACTGCTTTGTGTGTTATGGTCATCATTTTGAAATGAATTAGCTGGGCAGTGGGTAGCCAGTGAAGGGACTAACAGAGAAGAGAGGGGAGAAGTGGATTAACCAGGCAGCAAAGTATATGATGAATTGGAGTGGTGGAAGAGTGTTAGAGGGGAGGCCACAGAGTAGGGTGTTGAAGTAGTCTAGACCAGTGGCTCTCAAACAGCAGTACGGGAAACCAAGGGTGTACACGCCATAGCAAAGGGCACAAAAAAAATAATAATTATATACCTTAGACTGCCCTAGCATTCAGCAACACTTTGCTGGTTGCTTGGGCACTATAGTGCGAGCCAACGTTCCTCCACAGTAAATACCTGATCTGGGGTCTGTAATTATAAGGGGGTCTGATCTCGGGTCTGTATACGGAGTGGGGTTGTCTAGATGCACAGGCTTGGCTTAGGGTCTATATAAAGTGGGGTCTAGCCAGGTCTGATTCATTTCAGGGGACTGTTGAAGGTGGTCATATGTACGATTTGTGATTCAATGCTGTCAGCTGGGGGCATGTCCTATATAAATGAACGGGGTATATGTCAAAAATTTGGCACGGTGCGCTATGAGCACCACTTTTTGTTTGAAGCTTCTGGAGAGAAATAATGACAGTGCTGTATATACTAGTCTTTCATAATGAATTAGAATATCATCAAAAAGTTAATTTATTCAGTAAGTCAATTCAAAAAGTGAAACTCATATATTATATAGATTCATTACACACAGAGTGATCTATTTCCAGCATTTTTTTTCTTTTAATGTTGAGGATTATGGCAAACAGTTAATGAAAACCCAAAATTTAGTGTCTCAGAAAATTAGATTATTATAGAAACCCAATTTCAAAAATGATTTTTTTTTTATACCGAAATGTTGGCCTACTGAAAAGTATGTACAGTATATGCCCTCAATACATGGTCGGGGCTCCTTCTGCATGAATTACTGCATCAATGGGGCACGGCATGGAGGTGATCAGCCTGTGGCACTGCTGAGGTGTTATGGAAGCCCAGGTTGCTTTGATAGCGGCTTTCAGCTCATGTGCATTGTTGGGTATGGGGTCTCTCATCTTCCTCTTGACAATACCCTATAGATTCTCTATGAGGTTTAGGTCAGGTGAGTTTGCTGGCCAATCAAGCGCAGTGATACTGTGGTTATTACACCAGGTATTGGTACTTTTGGCAGTGTGGGCAGGTGCCAAGTCCTGCTAGAAAATGACATCAGCATCTCCATAAAGCTGGTCAGTAGAGGGAAGCATGAAGTGCTCGAAAATATCCTGCTGGACGGCTGCGCTGACTCTGGACTTGATACATCACCAGCAGATTACATGGCCCCCCAAACCATCACTGACTGTGGAAACTTCACACTGGACCGCAAGACACTTGGATTGATGCCTCTCCACTCTTCCTCCAGATTCTGGGACCGAGATTTCCAATGCAAAATTTACTTTCATCTGAAAACAGGACTTTGGACCACTGAGCAGCAGTGTTGGTCCACTGTGTTATATCAAGTCCAGAGTCAACGCAGCCGTCTAGCAGGAAATTTTCGAGCACTTCATGCTTCCCTCTGCTGACAAGCTTTATAGAGATGCTGATTTCATTTTCCAGCAGGACTTGGCACCTGCCCACACTGCCAAAAGTACCAATACCTGGTTGATGCAGTAATTCATGCAAAAGGAGCCCGACCAAGTATTGAGGGCATATACTGTACATACTTTTCAGTAGGACAACATTTCGGTATTAAAAATAATTTTTGAAGTTGGGCTTATATAATATTCTAATTATCTGAGACGCTAAATTTTGGGTTTTCATTAACCGTTACCATAATCATCAACATTAAAATAAAAAAATGCTGGAAACAGATCACTCTGTGTGTAATGAATCTATATAATAAGAGAGTTTTAAGTTTTGAATTGAATTACTGAAATAAATTATTTTGATTATATGCTAATTCATTGAGAAGGACTAGTATGTCACACAACATGCACCAACAACTCCTGAGGCCCCCCATTGACTTTTAATGGGGTCTGTCAGGGTTCTGTTACAGAGTTCATCATTTTGACCAGGAGAATAGCGCTGCATGCTGCACTATTCTTCCCGTCTAATCTGATTGAATCTGCGACGAAGGCTCAGATGCTAGTGTGAGCAGAGCCTTACAACCGATGGCTTTCTTAGGGGTACTCGGTTGGATCTTCTTGTCACTAGGGGGTACTTGGCTTGAAAAGGTAGAGAAGCATTGGTCTAGACAGGACATTATGAGGGCATGTAAAAAAACAAGCCTAAACAGCGTGTGCTAAAGGATCAGATGGGATGAACACACAGTAAGAACCTCATGCTACATTTAATAAATACCACAGCTATGTACGTACCTGGGTATTTGTAAGCCCAGCAGGCGCTGATTTTGCTAATGGCTCGACTGCGGTTTGTAGGGTTTTGGCAGTTACTGGAGCTATGAAAAAAAATAAAAAATTGTGACAATCAATAGAAATAAGCACAACAAGTAGATTAAAAGGGATTGTCCGAGATTACAACATAAATGCAAAATGACTTTGAAGCATGTTATCTTAGCTAGAGACACAATCTAAACCCCTAAATTATATATTTTAATTAGCTGGTATAAATCACGATTGTCCATTTTTGTGACACGTTATACAGTAGTAAGTGGCCTAATTTGAATTCTTACACACATTTATTTAATAAGAATGTAAAACTGGAAAATCCATTTAAAAACTTTTAGACATACCAGACAAAGACTTGGAAAGCCACGACTGTAGACCGTTTTATTTGTGCTCCACAAGAAAAGAGCTATTGCATAGCCATGCATATTTTATATCAACAACAACCTATTTGAAAGGAATTAGATGCTTATTGTAAAAGCACCTCTCCCATACTCACCTGCTGAAGACACTGTATTGAGCTGGGAAGCTCCCACTTGGTGTGGATTCCTCATAACATTAGCAGCTGCACTCTGTGGCACAGTTGACAGTAAAGATCCTTGAGGACGCAAGTACTGACCAGGGGCCGAAACGATCTGTAGAACATTACCTAAAAAAGAAGATCTAAAATTAGAGGGGCAACAAGGAAACAAACAGACTGTATTCACACTGAGTTTTTGATGCATTTTTTTGTAACGAAAGTCCGTAGTGGGGGTAAATAAGAGAAAAAAAATAGTTATTCCTTTATCATTTTCTTCCTATGTGATCCACCCTTGGCTAAACAAAACTGCCTCAAAAATGTATGTGTGAATCTGGTCTAACGCAGACACGTAAATAGGTACAACAACACTAAAAGACAAAGCTCCCAAAAGATAAATACATAATTTATTTCTTTATTCTGCTTTGCGATGATCAGCATTCTGAAATTAAAGTGCACATCATACGACACACCTTAAAAATAGATACACCTTAAATTATTAAGGATACAGCCAATTTCGGCCTTAAAGGGGTATTCTTATCTCTGACATGGCCCCCTGATGTTGCTCTCCAGATACCACTTTTAAGGTGAATGTCCACCAGTGAATACCATCTTGTTTGTTCAGATTTATATTATTATTTATTTTAAATAAAAAAAATAAAAAAGCAGTTCCAAAATTTCGATTCATTTTGTATTATACGTTTGTAATGGTCAGAAAATCCCTCTCTCTCTATACACAAACACCAAAATTGTATCTTATAATTATGTGTGATTTTCAGCTCTGTATCAAAAACCTGAGCTTATGACAGTGTGATTAAGGTATAAAGAACTCATGTTCATGAGAATAATTTAAAAACAGAAGACAAAATTATTTGTCTGAAGTACCTTGCAGCTGCAATGGCTGGCCAGCAGTAAGTTGGCGTAACTGGCTCTGGGACAGGGTAAATTTATTTCCTTGGAACTGCAGGGTGACTGGTGTCTCAGGTTGAGCAATTCGGCCCTGTGATGCACCAGCAGTAGCAAGCTGAGCAATTTTGACAACTTCCCCACCTGTAAGAAAAAAAATAAAAAAGAACAATAAAATGATAATAATAATAAAGACCACAGGTGTAAAGAGCTTATACAGGATTTTTAAAAATTGTATCGAGCACCGCAGCTTCTTCATTGTTTACATGGATTTAATTTTTGTGCGTACTTGCACATGCCGTTACATTCGTA
Organism: Rhinoderma darwinii; assembly: GCF_050947455.1. Lineage (NCBI taxonomy): Eukaryota > Metazoa > Chordata > Amphibia > Anura > Rhinodermatidae > Rhinoderma > Rhinoderma darwinii. The sequence continues at coordinate 461,703,825 of NC_134687.1, forward strand.
GTGGGAATACAAGGTATTGCAGCACTGTCCCATTCACTTGAAATCAATTTTATAATTCCTGGATAACCCTTTTAAAACTATGGAATATTAAAACCAAATCTTTTTACAAGAGCCATGACAGATATAACAGGTCTGTTTTGTAATTGATCCCATTGACTTATAACAGGTGCATCAGGTTTTTGTTTTTTTCTTTTATTACTGGATAGATTAGCAGCATGGTAAGATCAGAAGTGTTAACGAAGCCAAAAAGATATAATTCAGTAACAAAATTACGATAAAAGCCTACCTCCAGTGAAAAATAAAAATGTTGACAATGTTTTTCCTTACATACTTGTGGACAGTCAGTGGGTGTAGTATTTCAATGTAAAGCACAGGCCATTCCTTCACACTCTTTAGGTGTAAGGAAATAGATCTCTCTCTAATATCAACCGCTTCCCTATTTGCTCTGCTTCAGTTACTAAACGCCGGTTGTGGACAAGGATGAGGTCTCACAATCACTCTATGATTCGCCTTCCTCTCCCAGTTCTCAGAGCCTGTCATCCTTCAGAAACCACCTACCATAAACAAGAAAGCCTCACAGTTCTCTGGTCCTGCGACTCAATGCTCACCCCCTCCCAATGGCAGCCCCTCTCCCGTCTGCTTCCAACTTACACTGGTCAGTTGACCATGCTCATTCACTGATAAACCCTCTGAATGACTCACTGCAGGAAAGCAGGACACCTAAAGGATGCTGTTCCTCTGAAAACACCATATATTTTTTACAGCTTACACACAGGTCCTCCCAAGCACCTAGAAACAATGGTAACCGAAGCACCTGACTGACATAAGAAAGACACTTGTACGTTGCCCTATACTGTAGTAAATGGAGACGCAAAATACAAAATAATATAATAATAATAAAAACACTAAAACGTCAATTAAATGTATTGAATAATAATAATAATAATAATAATAATAATAATAAAAAACACAACAATTTGTGTAACTGACAATTTCAAACATGCAATATTTTGTAAAAAAGGATTTGTGGTATAATATTTCATCTGAAAAAAAAAAGAACTTGAATACAAAAAAATTTCTAGTTTGTATTTGTTTTAGACTATTCTTAGCTTGACTTGCTGTGGTGGGGAGAAAATAAAACGCACATTTTTGTTAACAGGGCAACTAAGGAGAAGAAAAAAAAAAATAGGCGGGTCCCTATAAATGTACTTGACGTTCACAAGTGGAGGGCTTTGTTGGAAAACTTACTTGGAAGCCTGGCCTGAGAACTGAGCACCAGCCTTGGAGCTAGAATATTCTGCTGAACTGTATGCTGAGAAGTCTGAGAATGGGTCAGTTGCCTTATTGCAGTGGCTGCTGCAAAGTTTGCTGGTGCTTGTGGCCTAGGAGCTCCCAATGAGACATGAGTAGTATGACCCTGAATGGTAGTTGCTGAGAATGACATTAATAGTAAAATGAAGTAGCGTATCCTGCATAAATCACAATTAAACATTGCAACAAAGGGTGTAGAAATACAACCTAAAAATAGTTTACAAAATAGTGTCCAAGAATAGATGTAGTATATCCTGAATCAATCCTCTCTAACATCATTACCTTACATCATACCACACCAACACAACATACAGTATTGAAACCACAGCACATTGAAGTCATGTGTATTGTTATATACAGCCAAGGTTTTCCAGTACCATGTACTCTGGGCAGAATTTATATCGGTAAATGTATTCTTTCTCCAATATTAGAACATGCAAGTTTGTAGTGTTTTATGTCATACTACTGAGCAACCCCTCAAAGAGAACCTTTCACCTCCCCGTACATGTTCAGCTGAGTGTTCAGTTGCACAAACCCTGGGGCACTTTACATTCTTTTTCTACCCTCGACGAAAGAAAAAAAATACGACGAAAGAAAAAAAGACGACAACGAAAGAAGACAAAGGCGAAGACGAAGAAGGTAGTAACTGGCCGGACCTCAGTATTAATAAAATTCTGCAGTGTGATATGTAGTAGGCTGCACAAACAATAGATTCCTAAAACATACATAAGAGGAGAAAGGTCACAATACCTCATTAGGCTCCATTGAAATTTGTGTAAAGAAATACTTTCCCCACCCCCAAAGAAAAAAAAAAAAAAAAGGATTAGACAAATTGGAAACGTCGAGATCAGCTAATCGAAGGAAACTCTGGTGAGTCGTGGCAAAGAGGAGGTAGGCATTGCAAATTTCGATGAAGAAAGGGTACTTGCCCTGCTCTAGGCGAGCCCATTACTGACCATAGGGACTCCATTCAGAACCTTCAAGTGTGGACGTAGCATTTAATGCTCTTTTAATCCACGATAGGTCTGGCTGACCCGTCCTTTATTGAGGACTGTGAAGATGTTTGAGTAAAAACCTTGTAAACGTTCCGACTTTGGAATACGGACAACCACTTCCTGAAGGAGAAGTGACTGAATAGCCTGAAAAAAAGAAGCATGACCAGGGGCCCGAGGCGGGGTCGTTAGGAAAATCCAACCTGGGGTGGGATGGATATTTGATTTTGTATCCTATTGATACAACCTCTTGAACCCAAGCATTGTTCACGACCACCAGAAAGGAAAGAAGTCGTCCCATCGCCTGAGGGGAAGGTTTGAGTGGAAAGACATCTTCAGGCAGAAGATGTTATAGAGGTGGTAGGCTTCTGGGGACTAGGTCAACCATGCTTGGAGGGCTTGAAGGATGGACTTCTAAAGTCAGCAGGACAGCTTGACTTCCTCTATGATCTCAGAGAGGACAACTCTGAGGAAGGAGGTAGCCATTTCTGCAAGAGGCCTAAGAGATCAAATCATCCAGGTGTTTCCCAAAAAGTCTACCTCCAAATAAATTGGAGGCCAGTGAGGGTCTTTTTTGAAGCAGGATCCACTGCCCAAGATTTAAGCCAAACAGCGCAGAGAATAACAGAGTTAGCAGTTGCTCTGGAAGTGAAACGAGACAACTCAGGCAACTCACATAATAATGTCGAGGCATGAACAAGTTGCTGCGCTACGGATTCCGTCAAAACAACGGAACCCTGTCACAACGGTGACAAACAGAAACCTTTAGCAACGTTTGTCACCATTGAGATCAATAGTGATGCAAACGGAAGCTAAGGATTCCATTTGCCTTTCCGTTGTGGGGTTAACCCGACGGAAACCCCAGACGGATCCCCTCAACGTAAAGGCAACGCTGATGTGAACCGTCCCTTACCGCAAAGATTAGGTCCTGAATCTAAATCCAAGGCTTTCCCAGAGGAGACAAACTTAACATGGAAGCAGCTTCTCCAGCGCTAGTTCTGATAGGTGATGGATGAGAAGAAATCGACCAAGAGTAGTGAGAAAAGATAGACATCTGGATGAAGCCAAAAAGACCATAGGCTAGCCTACCAAACCCCTGGAGACGCTCCTGGTGCACTACCCTGCCGCGAGGCCTCTGGAAGCAGGTCGGGGAGATCAAGCAGGTGCTGTGCGGTCTGAAACGCTGGACTGAGCAGTAACTCGGGTAGGAAGAAAGACTGCATTGTAGAAAGCCTGAGTTAGAGCAGAGGCCCACCCCCTGAATAGACCATGCTAAACAGCCACTGGACAAAAAAGAGATCCCGTCCCCATAGCGCATAACCATTGAAGAACCACCCTCATAACCTAGATAGGTTGCGAAAAAGTTGACACCCAGGTCCCCAAAAAGCTGGAAACTAAATTAATGTGTCCCTGCCGACAAAGCAGCAATCGGCGCAGAAAGAGACAAGAAGGCTGTCAGCAGATGGGTTGGGTGGTGAGGGATACAGAGGAAAAAGAAGGGGCAGCGGTATCCCGAAGACCAGCTGGGAAGGGACAGAGAAAACAAAGGCCCTTCTGATCCCAGGTCACTCTAGCGCCCCCAGCTGCTGGGAAGAACACCTTTGACATGCTTATAGTAGATAGGAAAGGGAGGGTGGAGATGAATACACCCCTGACCAAAGTCATCGGGTGCGCGCTAGGTCACCGCCTCGGTAACCTCTCACGACAGTGGGGTTACAGGCATTACACCTGTGAAAGCAGTAAAGGCGGGTATTAGATGGGAGGAAGCACAGAACAGATTGTCTTGTTTTCTAGCACCCTCAGGGAGGTTGTCTAGGCTGGCGGCACAGGCTGACAACAGCCCTAAACCGGAAATAAAAAGCAAAAGAAATAAAACTAAAATAAGAAAAATACAGAAGATCAGCCAACAATTATTTTCCACCTAGTGTCAGCCTCCTATTGGCAGGTGCCTACACCCATGGTGCAGTGTCTCCCAATTACATCAACGAGAAAAGAACTTAAATGTCAGAGGCACTCTGCCTTTTAGCAGAGGATCTTCTAGATACCCTAAAATGGACAGTGGGGGCACCTGCAAAAGATTCCCTGCGCCACATGAAAATAAGGGCACAAGAGACTTCTCGGCGGTTCTAGCTAGTTGAGTGAGTTCACCACATGGATCATACTGTGCTGCCAGAAGAAGCCCTAACGTGAGTATGTAGCGCTGAGAGGGCTCATTTGCCCTTACTAACATATGGCACAGATCCGTGCCCTGCCACCATTCCAAGATAAAATGGGTGTGAGGGAGCATCCTTTTAGCAGGTAAACTTATATAGATGTTAGATCATAGATACTGTTAAGAGAGTTGTCCGGGATCAAGAAAATAAATAAATAAATAAATACAAAACTGGGTCAAGGGGGGGGGGGTGGCATAAAATAATAAAAGAAGCGATCCTGCTGCAGCCAATCACTGGCGGCAGCAGTCGTGTGTCAACATGACGTCATTGCTGCTGCTCCGTAAACAAAGACTGGATCACAGGAGCCGCAAGGGATTTAAAAGGTAAGTAATGCTTAATTTATGCCATTACCTTCCCTTGGCCCGTTTTTCTTGATCCCGGACAACCCATTTAAGACTGCATTTATTTATCACACTTTTCAAGCAGTTCAAGCAGAAATTATCCAATTCTCATTTTTCTCACAGTGCAATTAAAGTAATGGATTTACTTATTTGGAAACGGGTATAAATAAAAGGTTACCTTTGGTCCCCTGAGGTGCGGCAGGTATGGTGACTGGAGACCTTTTGACTTGCCCCTGCTGGGTGACCGTGGATGTAGTTGTAGTCACTACACGTGTAGCTGGTGCACTTGGAAAAGCAACAATGCGCCCCTCAGGTTTCTGACCATAAAGTACTGGCTCAAATAACCTAGAACATGACAAGGAAAATATACGATCAACAGATAAAAGTGAGCAAGGAGAAACTAAGCTAACTAGGTATTAGTAAGATACCAAGTTACCTTCTGGGTTTAATTTTTGCCCGTTTTGGTCGGGGAGCCGGATCAGGGTTACTGTGTAATTCCTGAATCAGTTTCCTAGTTACTTTCCGTTTTGGAAGCAGCTGAGCTTCATAATGGGTCATTTCATTCTCCAACCCAAGTAAAGCAAACAGGGACAAATCTGTGTTCTGTGGAGAAAGAAGAAGAAAAAGGTATAACTGTACATTACACTACTTCTGGAGTATCATGGATGACTACTGAATTGTGTGTTTTGCAAGATAAAACAATTTTTACTTTAAACCTGTTAAGTCTTTTTACAGCATTTTTCAGTGGGTTGCTCTTCATCCTCCTAAATCACACTCGCTTTTTATCTCTAACCTAGTATTCCTTAACCCCTTCCCGCTCCTGGACGTACTATTAGGTCACGGTAGCTGTATCGTTCGCTCTTCATGACCTGATAGTACGTCACGGGAGACATGGCCATTTCGGCCATCTTCCCGACACATACAGGAGCTGTGACAGCTGCTGTCTTGTACAGCGGTTGCTGCAGCTCCTATAGCGGGTACTGATCGCTGTGTCCCCATTGATTAACCCCTTAAAAGCCACGTTCAATAGCGATCGCTTCTTTTTAGGGGTTAAACCACCATCGCCGGCCCGCTATATGATAACGGGCAGCGATGGTTGCTGTGGCAACCTGACGCCTAACAATGGCGTCCGGCTATCCCATCTATGGAAGTGATTAGCTGACAGCTCTAATACACTGCACTACGCATGTAGTGCAGTGTATTAGAATTGCGATCAGGGCCTCCTGCCCTCAAGTCTCCTAGTGGGACAAAGTAATAAAGTAAAAAAAAAAGTTAAAAATAGTTTTGTAAAAATAAAAAAGTTTTAGAAAGTAATAAAAGTAAAAATTCCCCTTTTTCCCTGATCAGTCCTTTATTATTAATAAAAATAAACAAACTATACATAATTGGTATCGCCGTGTCCGTAACGGCCTGAACTCCAAAATGATTTCATGATTTATCCCGCGCGGTGAACGCCATAGAAGAAATAATAAATCATACCAGAATCACAAATGTTTGGTCACTTCACCTCCCAAAAAATTGAATAAAAAAAAAGTCACATGTACCTAAAAATGGTACTGATGGAAACTACAGTTCGTTACGCAAAACACAAGTCCTCACACGGCTTTCTTGATGGAAAAATAAAAAAAGTTATGGCTCTTAGAATAAGGTAACACAAAAAGAAAATGATTTTTTTACAAAAAGTATTTTATTATGCAAACGCCATAAGACAAAAAAAACTATAAACATCAGGTATCGCCGTAATCGTATTGCCCCGCAGAACAAAGTGAATATGTCATTTACAGCGCACGGTCAACGCTGTAAAAAAAAACAAAAAACAATAAAAAACAATAGTAGAATTACTGTTTTTGAGTCACCACGGCTCTTAAAAATAGAATAAAAACTGATCAAAAAGTCACATGCACCCCATGAAAACTACAATAGGGTCACTTTTGGGGGGTTTCCACTGTTTTGGCACCACAAGACCTCTTCAAACTTGACATGGTGCCTAATAAAAAGGAGGCCTCAAAATCCTCTAGGTGCTTCATTGCTTCTGAGGCCGGTGCTTCAGTCCATTAATACACTAGGGCCACATTTGGGATATTTCTCAAAGCTGAAGAATCTGGGCAATAAGTATTGAGTTGCGTTTCTCTAATAAAACCTTTTGTGTTACAGAAAAAACTGGAATAAAAAGGATTTTCTGCCCAAAAAAATAAATATGTAAATTTCACCTCTAGCTGTTTCACAGGAATTTAAAGGGTTAATAAACTTTCTATATGCTGTTGTGAATACTTTGAGGGGTCTAGTTTCTAAAATGGGGTGTTTGATAGGGGTTTCTAATATATGGGCCCCTCAAAGCAACTTCAGAACTGAACTGGAACCTAAAAAAAAAAAAGAAAAAAAAAAGAGGCAATACTTCGCTTCTTACATTACACTGATAATGAGCCGTGCCCACCCCGAGATGACCCCAGTTTTGACCGTTTGTATAAACCGAGACCCCTATTAGACCATTCCAGTGCCCGGTTTTCCCAAGCATACACCCCCGAGAATTGTATTTCTATTGAGGAGTCCTTGGTACATTTTAAAGGAAGGCTTCAATTCCGACAGTACCTGCCGAGTAAGAGGGCAAGGTATGGCGTGAAGATGTATAAGCTGTGTGAGAGTGCATCAGGGTATACCTACAAATTTAGGATATATGAAGGGAAGGACACCAGTATTCAGCCCCCAGAATGCCCCCCCTTACTGGGAGTTAATGCAAAAATTGTGTGGGATTTGGTGCACCCACTGCTGGACCAGGGTTACCACCTCTAGCTGGATAATTTTACCAGCGTCCGGCTCTTCAACTGCCTCGCTTCCAGAAGTCCTGCGGCATGCGGCAATGCTAGAAGAAATCTGAGAGGCCTTCCTAAGGGTATGTGCACACGAGAAGTGGCTTTTACGTCTGAAAAGACAGACTGTTTTCAGGAGAAAACTGCTGCGTCGTTTCAAACGTAAAAGCTCCTCCTCGCATTATGCGAGGCGTCTTTGACGCTCGTAAATCTTGAGCTGCTCTTCATTGACTTCAATGAAGAACGGCTCAAATTACGTTGCAAAGAAGTGTCCTGCACTTCTTTGCCGAGGTAGTCATTTTACGCGTCGTCGTTTGACAGCTGTCAAACGACGACCCGTAAATGACAGGTCGTCGGCACAGTACTTCGGCAAACCCATTCAAATGAATGGGCAGATGTTTGCCGACGTATTGTAGCCCTATTTTCAGACGTAAAACGAGGCATAATACGCCTCGTTTATGTCTGAAAATAGGTAGTGTGAACCCAGCCTAAGACTCTGCTTGGGCAAACACTCAGAAGGGGTGAGAGCAGGGCACAATCTAGCAGCAACATATTGTGTGTCAAGTACAAGAAGAGAGATGCCACACCAGTACCCATGTACCTGTACGAGGTACCAGTACAAAGACCCCCAAACCAGACTGCATCCTGGACTACAATAGGTACATGGGAGGGTTGGACTTGTCAGATCAAGTCCTGAAGCCCTACAGCGCCATGCGGTGTTGTATAAGCTGGCCGTGCACATCATACAGATGCCATTGTACAATGCGTACGTGCTTCGTCGATGTGCAGGCCAGACGGGAACTTTCCTGGAATTTCAGGAGGTGGTTATCAAGAACCTAATCTTTAGGTACCAAGAAGGGGGGGCACCCAGTACTTCTGGAAGCGAGGCCACATACATCGTACCAGGGCAACACTTTTTTTTTTTAACTCGTTTTATTGAAAAGTGAGTTTGTTTTACCACAATATGAGGTATACATGACAAAGGTAAAGGACAACAGTGTCCCAAACAATACAACAAAGCACTCGCAGGTGCTGTACAAATCTCAACAATATTGCCGTCCTGTTTACTTCACCACTCAAAAGAGGCATAATAAAATTCACAAAAGATAAGTCCATTCACTACATTTTTAACAGTATAATGCTCATACAAGGTGTTTATATGTGAGAGGTCCGGGAGATCCACTACATTATCCGTCTCCTCGCATCCCGCCTATCGTCCCCTCCTCGCATCCACTGCTACCTCTAGCTCCCGAGGGGTGTACGTTGAAATCAGAGCTGTTGCACCATATGTCCCATATCTTATGAAATTTGTCTGGCCGATCTCTATGCTTAAAAATGATCCGTTCATATGATATTGTAGAATTGACCATCTGCTTCCATACTGCAACCTTAGGAGGTCGGCGATCCATCCATTTCATAGAAATGCCTTTTCGGGCCAAAAAGAGGGTCTCCTGCAGAAAGATTCTTGTATGACCGGACCATATGTCTTCCTCCAGTATTCCGAATAGACATAATTCTGGAGTCCCCACAACAGGAAATGGTAGCATTAAGTTGAGGAATCCGATGATCTCTGACCAGTAAGATCGGATGTGTGGGCACATCCATACCATGTGCCAGAAGTCAGCTGGGGCATGCGAACATTTCGTGCAAGCAGGTTCCGATATGTATTTCATTTTAAATAGACGCTGAGGTGTCAGGTACGCCTGGTGGATATAGTACAGCTGGATGAGCTTATTATTAGCAGCAGGTGATACATGCAAATGTGATTGCAGTAGGTCTTCAATAGTTTCCTCCGTCAGAGAAGGAATTAGTTGAGACCACCTGGAGACAATCGGCAGCGGAGCCGCATTAGCCTTCTGTTCAAGCACGTGAGCGTAAATAGTAGAGATCAGACCTCTTGGGCCCTGTGACCGGACCACCCCAATGAGCGGATAGGAGGAGATGGGTTGACGCTGTCTCGGAAACTGCTCAGCCAGGAGGTGACGCATCTGTAAATATCTGAAGAAATGCTGTCGAGGAAGCCGGAATTTCTCCTGCATCTGTTCGAAAGACAGAAGGATATTATTTTCATACACGTCTCCAAGCACTGTGACACCCACATCAATCCAGTATGCGGCATCCGTGAACTTAACTAGGGAGTCCAGCATCGTATTATGCCACAGAGGAGTTTCCGTGGGGATGTCCGAAGAACTCGAGATAGTCATAGCCACTTTCCAAACTTCCCTTGCCACTCGACAGACAGGCAGTAAAGAGGACCTTGGCACTTCCTGATGAAACAACACCGGCCACAGTGACTTATGTGCAGAATAGTCCAGTAACATACCCTCAAGGCCCGGAGGACGTTTGGCTTGGGTCCAGGTGCCAAGGTATTTGAGTTGGCCGGCCAGGTAGTATAGGTAAATGTCCGGAAGAGCAATACCAGCCATTTCCTTCGGTCTTTGTAGCTTCTGTAAGGCCAGTTTTGACCTAGACCTTCCCCATATAAAGGAAATGATGAGGGACTCCAGTTGCTGGAAGAAGGACTTTGGTATAGGAGTGAATATATGTTGTAGAATATAAAGACTCTTAAGAAGTATCACCATTTTAATCAGATTAATTCTCCCCATGACCGACAATGGAAGGGCCGCCCACGTCTTAAACTTTTCTCTGGCAACGGAGAATAAAGGATACACATTGAGTTGTAGGGAGAGTGTCGCCTTTCTGGTAATATGTATACCCAAGTATTTAAATTGATCAACCACAGCAAGACCTTCTCTCGTGGAGCCCACAGATTGCGTATCCCCAGGCTGTAAAAACAATATGGTCGATTTGGACCAATTAATGCGAAGTCCAGAGTAATCTCCAAAGGTGTTGATAAGATGCATCATTCTCGGGAGGGAAGACTGTATCTGCGAAACAAATAACATAATATCATCTGTGTACAGTGCAATACGATCCTCACCCATCTTATGTGGGACCCCCTTTACTTCCGAATCCGATCTGATGAGTATTGCCAGTGGTTCCATTGCCATTGCAAATAGCAGGGGTGACAGGGGGCAGCCCTGCCTTGTTCCCCTACCTAGGTCAAAGGAGGTAGATGCGAGGCCATTCAGTGCTATGTTAGCCCTGGGATGCTTATAGATGATCTGTATCCATGTCACAAATGCAGGGCCGAATCCAAAGCTGGACAGAACACTAGCTAGGTAGGTCCATTCCACAGAGTCGAAAGCCTTAGCAGCATCCAAGGAGGCCAAGGCCCAGTCATTTTTGTTACGTTCGCCTATCTGCGCCACCGTCTGAACTCTCCTCAAGTTATCAGACGTACTTCTCCCAGGGATGAACCCAGATTGGTCCGGGTGGATAATATCAGAGATGACGGAGTTTAATCTGAGTGCCAGTACTTTAGTCAGCAATTTGTAATCTGTGTTGAGTAGAGAGATGGGCCTGTAGGATCCACAATCCAATGGTGTTTTATCAGGTTTCAGGAGTACAATTATAGTCGCATCGTACAACGAGGCTGGCAGGGTTCTTTCTTGAAAGGAAGCATTCAGTATTTCTAGTAACTGTGGTAGGAGTTGGTCCTGGTATTTAGTGTATACTTCCAGGGGGATTCCATCAGGGCCCGAGGCTTTGCCCTTTGCCATAGTGGTCAAAGCTTCTGATAGTTCAGGCAGTGTAATAGGGGCATCCATAAATTCCCTCTGTGACTCCGTTATCTGCGGAATATCTATTCCCAACAGATAATCCCTGATATTCATTGGAGACACCTGTATTTTAGATTCGTAGAGTCCTTTGTAGAATTCAGCGAAACGTGACATAATCCGCTCATTGTCGTGTACCACTTCCCCTGTCGCGGAGTGAATACGCAATATGGCCGGCGAGGCCGAATTACTATGAACCAGGTGTGCCAGCAGGCTACTGGATTGATTACCTAGCTCAAAGTATTTCTGGTTGGAGAAGAATATGCGACGCTTTGTTTTTTCCTGGAGGAGATGGACATATTCCCTGCCTCTCTGTAGCCACGTCTGCTGGTTTAACGGAGTGGGGTCCTCTATAAATGCAGCTACCAATGATGTACATTCAGCGGCCAGCAGCTGTTCCACCCCAGAGGCCTGTCTTTTGTGGTAGGAGATCGAGGACTGCAAACACCCTCGCAGGTATGCTTTCAGTGCATCCCATAAGGCTGAGTGGTTGTCAAAGGGAAGATTTTCTACAAAGAACACCGTCAATTGATCCGGGATGCGGTCCTGATCCCCAAATACTTTAAGCCAGAATGGATGAACTTTCCTAGGCCCTCTATACAAGTGTTGGGATCGTAGGTTGAGCTTTACTATTATAGGCGAATGATCAGACATTGCTCTGGGTAAATGAAAAATAAGCTCTAGCATACTGTAGATTTTGGCGTTACTGCACACATAATCAATCCTGGACAGTGAGTTTCTCCCAGGTGTGAAGCACGTGTATTCGCGGTCATTGGGATGACGCTGCCTCCACATATCCATCCAACCCATCTCCCCCAAGAATCCAGCCAGCGGAGAAGACCTGGGTAGATGTCCAGGCACGAGTCCAGGATAAAATTTGTCTGTGGAAGGATCTAGGAGAAGGTTGAAGTCTCCCATACAAATCACCCCAGCCGCAGGGAATTGGGATGCAAATCTAGCCGCCTCATATAACACCTTCATGGAGGCCGGAGGAGGAATATAAAGTCCAATCAGTACGAACTGCTGACCTTCAATCCACGCGTGTATGAAGACTGACCTGCCACCAGGGCAACACTTTCCAGGAGAAGTTCCCCAAACTGGGAAGAAGGGAAAAAGTTAAGAGGTGCAAAGTCTGAAATAAGAGGGAGGATAAGGAAGGACACAATATATCAATGTGACACGTGTCCCGGAAAACCAGGGCTCTGTATGAAAGTGTTTTAAAATGTATCATACATCCCTTGATTTTTAATCTACCCCAGTTTTACTTACCCTGATGCACTCCGCACAGCTTATCCCCCTCATCTTTCCCTTCTGAGCCTTCTGTGTGCCCAGGAAGCTGTTAACAGCCACATTGAGGGTATTGCCGTACCCGGGAGAACCGACATTACAGTTTATGGGGTGTATGTCTCCGGTCAAAATGCTCACTACACCTCTAGATGAATGCCTTAAAGAGGCTCTGTCACCACATTATAAGTGCCCTATCTCCTACATAAGGAGATGGGCGCTATAATGTAGATGACAGCAGCGCTTTTTATTTAAAAAACAATCTGTTTTCACCACTTTATTAGCGATTTTAAATTTATGCTAATGAGTTGCTTAATGCCCAAGTGGGCGTGTTTTTACTTTAGACCAAGTGGGCGTTGTACAGAGGAGTGTATGACGCTGACCAATCAGTGTCATGCACTTCTCTCCATTCATTTAGTCAGCGCATAGGGATCCTTTTAGATCGCTATGTGCTGCCTTATACGAACACATTAACGATACTGAAGTGTTTAGATAGTGAATAGACATTCCACGGGATGTGTATTCACAATCCCTGCACTTCGTTACTGTTTCTGTGGTAGTTACAGCAGATCAAGCGTAATCTCGTTGTAACCTGTCATTTACAGCGTAATCTCGCGAGATTACGCTTGCTCTGCTGTAAGTACCACAGAAACAGTAACGAAGTGCAGAGATTGTGAATAGACATCCCGTGGAATGTCTATTCACTGTCTAAACACTTCAGTATCGTTAATGTGTCAGTATAAGACAGCACATACTGATCTAGCAGGATCCCTATGCACTGACTAAATGAATGGAGAGGAGTGCATGATGCTGATTGGTCAGCGTCATACACTCCTCTGTACAACGCCCACTTGGTCTAAAGTAAAAACACGCCCACTTGGGCATTAAGCAACTCATTAGCATAAATCTAAAATCGCTAATAAAGTGGTGAAAATAAATTGTTTTTTTTTTTAAATAAAAAGCACTGCTGTCACCTACATTATAGTGCCGATCTTCTTATGTAGGAGATAGGGCACTTATAATGTGGTGACAGAGCCTCTTTAAGGGGTGTAGATTTTAAAATGGGGTCGCTTCTTGAGGGATTCCACTGCTTTAATACCTCTGGGGCTCCGCAAATGCAACATGGTACCCGAAAACCAATCCAGCAAAATCTGGACTCCAAAGAACACAGAGCGCTCCTTTCCTTCTGAGCCCTCCCATGGGCTCAAACGGCAGTTTATCACCAGAAATGGGGTATTGCCGCACTCAGGAGAAATTGGGCAACAAAATGAGATATTTTGTTCCCTGTGAAAATAAGAAATTTTGATCAAAAATGTAATCTTATTGGAAAAAAGTTCAATTCAAAGCCCAATTCAAATCCGTGCTGTGAAAAACCTGTGGGGTCAAAATGGTAACAACAACCATAAATGAATTCCTTGAGGGGTGTGGTTTCCAAAATGGGGTCACTTGGGGGATTCCTACTGTTTTGGCACCTCAACAAACCTGGCATGCTGCCTAAAATATATTCTAATAAAAATGGGGCCCCAAAATGCACTAGGTGCTTCTGGGACTTGTGTTTTTTAGTCCACGAGCGCACTAGAGCCACATGTGGGACATTTCTAAAAACTGCAGAATCTGGACAATTCATATTTAGTAGTGTTTCTCTGGTAAAACCTTCTGCGTTACAGAAAAAAAAGAAATTGAAATTCAGCAAGAAAAATGAAAATGTGCAAATTTCACCTCCACTTTACTTTAAAGGGAATGTGTTGCCAGAAAAACATGTTTTTTTTTTTAAAAATTAAACATTTAGTGTGTGGGTGATTAAACATTGTTCAAATTTTTTTTATTTTTTTGCACGAGTCCAGGAAATATTATAAATTATTTCTAATTTATAATACTACCCATTTTTGGTCACTAGATGGAGCTGTTCCCAAAATTGCAGCATTGCAACGTTGGGTTAAAAGCCCTCGCTCTAGTGAGCTCTCAGCATCCCCCCCTCCTTTATCCTGGCTAGTGCCGGGATAAACGAGGGGTTTGAACGATGTAACCTCCTACACTGTGTGTCGCCATTTTTTGAGCTAACCCACAGTGTAGTAGGTTTACATACAGTAGTAAACACACACAAACACGAACATACATTGAAATCTCTTACCTGCTCCTGCCGCCGCGGCTCCCTCCGGCCCGTCCGCTCCGTTTGCTGCCGCTGGTCCAAGTGCACAAATCCGGAAGCCGCGACCGGAAGTAGTAATATTACTGTCCGGCCGCGACTTCCGGTCCACAGGAAAATGGCGCCGGACGGCGCCAATTTCGAATAGGACTGTGTGGGAGCGGCGCATGCGCAGTTCCCACACAGACGCCGTACACTGAAGTCAATGGGACGGGAGCCGTTCGTCGTCCCTATGGGACTGTGGCTGCCGTATTCCATGTCTGTATGTGTCGTTAATCGACACACACAGAAATGGAACAAAAAATGGCAGCCCCCATAGGGAAGAAAAAGTGTAAAAATAAGAAAAAGTAAAACACAAACACACAAATAAATATAAACGTTTTTAATAAAGCACTAACATCTTGAACATATGAAAAAATTTTCTGTGATGACACTGTTCCTTTAAGGTCCAAACTAGGCTGCGTCCTTAAAGAGGCTCTGTCACCAGATTCTCAAACCCCTATCTCCTATTGCATGTCATCGGCGCTGCAATGTAGATAACAGCAACGTTTTATGTTTTTTTTTTTAAACGTTAATTTTTGGCCAAGTTATGAGCTATTTTATATTTATGCAAATGAGCTTTGAAATGGACAACTGGGCGTTTTTTTTTCGTTATGTCCAACTGGGCATGTATTGTGTTTTTAACTGGGCGTGTTTATGTGTATGACGCTGACCAATCCGTGATCAGTCAGCATCATACACTCCTCAACATCTGCATGCTCCTCTCCTGAAATATTCTGTGCTGCTGTGAACTCTGCTCTTACCATTACGTAGCTCTCAGTCTGTTACCTCTCCTCCACTCCTGTCCTCAATAACACCTTCACATGATTGGCAAGTCACCACCCCGCACAAGATCCTACTGCACGGCTGACAGTCGTCAGCTGTATAGCTAACAGCACGGTTGTGTTGGAAGCGCGCCCTGCTGTGTCTCACTTAGCAGCTGGGTGTGTTCCCCTCATCTAGCTGCTACGTTCTATCCTGACCGCCGGTGAATTCTCCGTGCGGTCTTCGCAGTGCTGCTACCCCGTTTACCTACGGGAGCAGAACGCGGCTCCTGAAATACTCTGTGCTGCCTTAAACTCTGTGGACAGGTCAGGATCCTGGTTCCCCTGCAGCATTTAAAAAAAACTTCGCCGATCACATGCAATAGGAGATAGGGGTTTGAGAATCTGGTGACAGAGCCTCTTTAAGGGGATAAAATAACAAATTATGAAAGAGCAGAGCTTTAAAATAAGGGAATTTAACAACATGCCCTTAAAGCATCACCATCTAAAGACAGTGGAGCTGTAATAGGGGAGTAGTGATGCAAGTGTCACACATCACAACATTCTATAGAAGAAAGACATCCGAGCATAATCAGCACAGTATATAATGACTTTTTAATGAACATGGAGAAAACTATAGCTCTCTTACCTTCCAGGGATCATATTGTAACGCCTGCAGTACAAGTGATGCAGTCTTATACTGCAATGCTTCACATGCATAGGAAGATTGTCCAGAACGAGGATCCACCAGATCTGGATGGTTACAGATTCTCTGAAGCTGGGTCAGAACATGAAGAACACTTACAAAATGTCCTCCTTTCAGGGAATCCTGTGTTCTGCACGAAGAAAACCAATGTCAATTTATTTTTGCACAGAAAAAAAAAAGAAGAGAATTATTCAGTTATCCATACTATTAAGGCTTGGGTCCTATGCTGCCATTTAACTTTCCATCTGTTTTTTATAGATAGAAATATTAACACAGCTGCTTAAAGCGAACCCATCAGGTTGAACATGCTGCTCTTTTAGAAGGCAATGTGTTATAGAGAAGAGGAGGCGCAAACAAAAGTATTGTGGGAAAAACAAACATTCAGTATAACTTAGTATTTATTGATAAAAATGCCTGCTCCCCCTGGGTTTAGGAGTCTCGTGGGTGGTGTCGTTCAATTATTGACCGCCTACTCTGCGTGAGAATGCGTGCAAATATAGCTGCCAATTATAATGTAGGACCGCCTTTTGAACGGTCATATTCTAGAGTCTCCCATTACTACCAGAAATGGGATAATGTCAGACAGGGAAAACAACCAAAAAAGTAATACAATACAAGACTGCTTAATTAGGTTTGAATTCCCATCAAATTCCCTGAGTATCTGCCACCACAGTACCACTGTACCCATTCAATGGACATGGAATTAAAAAGATTTTCCTATGTCTGATCGTTGGGGGTCAGACCAATAGTGATCACAAGGGTGAAGGGGCTCCGTTCGTAGCGAAACATGTCGGGCTGCATTAATTCTTCTAGCTCAATGGTACTTTAGCTGACAATTACAATGGATCACTTCAGAATTTAGTCGCTGACACCTAGCGGAAACCACTTGAATTGGGTCTTACCTAATCTTAATTATATATAGGACTGTCAGTGCATGTATCCTAATTGCCAGCACGCATTGTGATTTTAAATTCATGTTGTATGTCCCTTTATGTTATGTAATAAAGTTATCAAATATATTTAAAAACTGGTTTAATCGGTCAATAAGTAGTTGGGAAAAAACGGGCTTCTATTCACTTTGGCATTATTCAAATTAATAGGACCTGTGCAAGAGACTCTCCGGGTGTTGTATGGATGCCTCGACAACTGTACCGCCTAGCTTGTACCCTGCACCTCCCCATGCCCAATGTCAGACCAGGATAGAGAATTGAACTGGAGAAACACTTTAAAAAAAATAAAACCGCTCTATCAATACCAGCAGTTCAAATACAACTACCTCAAATTAGCTTTGTCTGAATGAAAAACTTGAAAAGAAAAATTAAATATGAAAAATATTTACTGAAACCACTAATTCATGAATAAACCACCTCTGATCATAGCACTCTATTGATAAATCATTGAAGACAAAATATTATAAACATACAAACATTCCTAAATCATATGCAGTCCTCTAGAAACGTTCTTACCCAGGTTGCATCATAACATCCTCATACAACGTCTTCTGCCGATTTGACAGCTGGCACTTGAGAACATGTTCAGACTTTTTGTTCAGCTGCCTCTCCACGTCTCTCTTGGTCCGACGCAATATAAACGGCTGCGCGGACTGTAAAAATCATAATAAAATGTTCAAGCTGCAACACTTTGCACCAAACGTCCCAATATTAAAGCAAACATCAGTAAAATAAGAGGCCATAAAGAAAGTGTTCCGTTTTCCTAGGGAAGAGCCTACATATGAAACACTCGGAACTGGGGACAAAGTATAAAACGGTCTTAGGCTGGGTTCAAACTGAGTTTTTTGACGCGGAAACCGCGCCGCAAAACTTGCCAAAAACCAGCCGAAAATGCCTCCCATTGATTTCAATGGGAGGCGGAGGCAGTTTTCTCCCGGTAGAGGTAAAACCGCCTCGCGGGAGAAAGAAGGGACATGCCCTATCTTCGTGCGTTTACGCCTCTGACCTCCTATTGACATCAATGGGAGGCAGAGAAAGCGTATTTCGCTGCGTTTTATGCCCGCGGCACTCAATGGCCGCGGGTGAAAAACGCAGCGAAAATCGGAGGGCAGGGAGAGGAAAATCTGCCTCAAACTTCCAAACGGAATTTGGAGGCAGATTTTCCGCCTGCAAAAAAACTCTGTGTGAACCCAGCCTTAGGAAGTTTTGTAACTATTCACCATCGTCTGCATGTCAGTGGCTCTGAGAACACACTTGCTTACATATGAATATTATTCCCCAACCCCCAAGTCTCAGAGCTGATCTCCGCGGGATAATTTTGACATATCATATTATTGTCATGTCCATGGCCGCGGGCCATCAGGCTCACTCGCCTCCTGACTGCCGCAGCCATGGGTCTGCGAGCGCTGGCCCCAATCTCCTCCTCAGGAGACGTCAGCGCTCACTTCCGCTTACCTCGGCCGGGTCCCGTAGGGTGCGCGCGCATGCTCGTGCCTGCTCTTAAAGGGCCAGCGCGCGCACCTGAGTTAATGTCAGAATTTGCCCATGAGCACCCTAGACTATAAGAAGAGCTCAGCCCCTTCCTCCCATGCCTGAGCATTGTTGTCATACCCAAAGTTTGTCTAAACAAATGGTCTCCTAGTGTTCTCCAGTTCCCAGTGTTCCCCGTTCCTGTACCTGTATCCCGTGCTATCCTGGTCAAGTGCCGTGCTGAGCTGAAGTCGTGCTCTGCTGTACACCACGCCTGACGTCTGCCTAGTCCCAGCCGAGCCTGTCTTGCTACTGTCCGAGCTGCCACAGGTAGACTATACGAACTATAGACTGTGACCTGCGTCCTGTTGGCCAGCTGCCATACCGTCAAGGCGGTACAGCCCAGTGGGTCCACGTACCAAACGTGACAATTATGAAGTACAAGAATTTTATTTACAGACATTATTATTATTCAACCCCTTTAAAACATTTACATTCAATAAGATTTAAAGACAAATTGTTAAATAAAACATCATTTTGCATTACCCGATGTAATCTTATTGATATGGTGTGTCGGTATTCCTGGTCTTGCTCACTGCCTTCTTTTACTGGAAAATCTAAGTATTGTCTAGACAAAGCTGGAATGAGGAAGTGCACCATGGTCCACAGGTCCTTCCACGTGTGTGGTAATGGAGTGTCCCTTAGAAGCAACCTGCGTTGGCTGAAAATAAAAGCAAACAGATATTTCTTTGTTAAATGTAATGGTTTGCCTTTGGGAACTGTAAAATAAATTTGTGCAGAGTTTTTACATGAAAAGAACATAGTCGCAGCTCACATCGAAAATAATACACATGGTAAGGTATACAGGGAAGGGTTTTATAATATTAGTACTCGCCAAATAAGATGGTTAAAATATGGAATTTAAAATTTGGAGTTTGATCAGTTTTTGTTGTGAAACATTGAAAAGCATACATTTATTTTGTACAAAATATTCTGTGAATATTGTGTGGACGATGATACCAGGGGGACTTCAGGGGTCAGATGGCATTCGATTAAATGCAACTAGCACTACAATATCATGACCATGCATAGTCCTAAGGCTTTTAGCTTTATGTTAATGACTTTCTTAATGCCCAACTATAAGACAGCACATAGTGAACAACGCAGTGTCACTATGCGCGGACTAAATGAGTGGGAAGAAGTGTATGACACAGATTGGTCACTGATTGGTCAGCGTCATACACTCCGCTCCACAACGCCCACTTGGTCTAAAGTAAAAACACGCCCAGTTGGGCATTAAGAAACGAATTAGCATAAAGCTAAAATCACTCCTAACGTGGTAAAAATAGATCGTTTTTCTAAATAAAAAGCACTGCTGTCACCTACATTATAGCGGCAATCTCCTTATGTAGAGATAGGGCATTTATAATGTGGTGACAGAGTCTCTATAGAATTTAAAGCAAAGTAGAGTTTTTATGTAGAAAATCCTTTTTATTCCTTTTCTGTAACACAGAAGGTTTTACCAGAGAAACGCAACTTAATATTTATTGCCCAGATTCTGCAGTTTGTAGAAATATCCCACATGTGGCCCTAGTGTGCTGATGGACTGAAACACAGGTGTCAGAAGCGAAGGAGCACCTAGTAGATTTTGGAGCCTCCTTTTTATTAGATTATATTTTAGGAACCATGTCAGATTTGAAGAGGTCTTGTGGTGCCAAAACCATAGAAATCCCCCAAAAATGACCCCATTTGGCACACTACACCCCTAAAGGAATTTATCTAGGGGTATAGTGAGCATTTTAGACTTTTCTGTTAAAACGTAAATATTTTTAATTTCTACAAGGAGTAAAGGAGAAAAAGCCCCCCAACATTTGACAAGCAATTTCCCCCGATTACGGCAATACCCCATATGCGGTCATAAACTGCTGGTTGGACAAACGGCAGGGCTCAGAAAGGAAGGAGCGCTATTGGGCACGTAAATTTTGCTGGATTGATTTTTGGGTGCCATGTCGTATTTGCAGAGCTTCTGAGGTACCAGTACAGGACAAACCCCTTAAAAAGTGACCCCAGTTTGGAAACAAGGCCCCTTGAGGAATTCATTGTAGTTTTCATGGGGTGCATGCCTGGACTTTGACATTTTTTTATTCTATTTTTTTTAAGAGGTGTGGTGCTAAAAAAAACAGCAGTTCTACTATTGGTTTTTTTATAGCGTTCACGGTGCACTATAAATGACATTCACTTCATTGTGCGGGTCGATACAATTACGGCGATACCATATGTTTACAGTTTTTAAACCCAAAAGGTTTACATAGCCTTCAACATAAGAGGTCACATTGCGCATTTCGTTTTTTTCCCGGTTTCAACTGTATCTGTGTCTTCAGTACGCAGATACAATTGAAACCTTGAGTGGAACAGGGAGCCATCAGTTCCCTGCTCTATTATTCACGGTGTAACGCAGGCCGCTCACAACTCAGGTGCGATGAGGTCACTGCTTTGCGCCTGTATGCGCTGGACTTCTGGCCTATACCTGCGTTTCAGGTATCTTATTGGTCCAGAGTCCTCAATAACTGCTCAATTTAATTTCTGTTAACCCTTGATGCCCATGCGATGCAGACAGTGCCCGTCCCAATGGTATATACACAGATGACGATGGGGGACATATACAGGGATGATTGCGGGCTGGTATATAGAGGGATCATGGGGTCCCTGTATGTAGCAGCTATCAGCCCTGTTATACCCCCCCCCCCACGTCAGGGATGATTAGGGTTATATACAGGGATGATGGGGGTTCCTGTACATTACCCTCATCATCCTTGTATATATCAGCCATCAGTCCTGTATATAACCCCCATCATTCCTGTATATTACTCCATTAACACTGTATTCCGGGATGATGGGAGTTATATACAGGATTGAAGGGAATTATATATAGGGATGATAGCTGACTGGTATATACAGGGCTGATGGGGGTTATATATAGGGGCCCCATCATCCCTGTATATACCAGCCGGCCATCATCCCTGCATATAACCCCCATCATCTTGAGGCAGGCACTCTCTGCCCGCCGTGGCACGTGAGTATTGAGGCTAAACAAGTAGTAAATGGGGTGGGCATTGAGGACACCATGGACCAAAAGGATGCCTGAAACGCCGGTACATGGCAGAAGTCCAGCGGAGTCTGAAAATATGCGCCGAGCCACACAGACCGGAGGTGCAGAGGGATCTCCTCCACTCGTTGTTGGAATGGGGTTAGGCGAGTATGTATTGTTTTCTTTTTATTAGGCACTATTGGGGCTGTGTGGGGGCATTATACTGCATAGGCGCAGTGCCAGTGGGTAGATTATATACAGTAGTATACAGCAGGCCCTAGGGGGTCTATATTAATTCAATGGCGTAGCATGCAAAAAGGGGTGTGGTTAAAAATAATTTACTAATCGTAATCGAGGTTAGATGTTCAATTAGTTGTGATTTTGATCATGATCGCCCAGCCCTACATTGAAGATTTATTGTTCTCTCTCAGCCGATTCCGCCATGTCAGTTGAACGGACGGTTCCGCTGAGAGTGGGTCCCGTTTGTCTGACACACAGGATCCACCTAATATTGATCATATCTAATAATTGAATCTATTTCATCAACTTAGAGAGAACAAAACAACTTCTATGTATAGAGGATACATACGTGACAAAATACACGTCAAATACACGCCGTGTGAACAAGGCCTAATAGGCAAGTTATTCCATTGCCATCAACACAAACAAATCCAAACCTTGGCAGATTTAAGATGGCTTCCCAATGCTTCTCGGTCATGTTTCGGAGCTGATGAACTTCATCTAGGACCAAATATTTCCATCTCATCTTCATGAACGCCTGAAGTCCTTTGAACAGCTGCTTGTAAGAGGTGATGCAGACATGAAAGTTGTTGGGCTCCTCCCACCTCTAAAAAAACAAAAAAAACAACAGGCTTTAGTTACTGATTATACAAAACTAAAATGGCAATGCAATGGCATTACGGTGTTAATGTGGGGAATCGAAAGCTGTGCACTTTTAATGTCTAGTACAATTAAAATTCTACTTTAAAAATATATCTTTATCAATCCCACCCAAAAAGGAAAGTTGTATTTTTTTATGTGTGCAAGACGTTTTACCTGACGCTTTCTTCGGAGTTCTCTTTGGCTCCCAAAATACAGAAGTAGTTTCAGTGACGGACACCAGCGTTTCAGTTCCAACTCCCATTTTAGAACATTGCAACTTCGCACAACAATCAAGTGAGGACCCCACACTCCTGAATAAGAAAACAGAGAATTTGAAAGAGTAATGACAAAATGCAACATCTGCAAAAAAAAAAAAAAAAAAACTAAACATTCATTTTTCACCTTCACTGCTTGCCAGATGTGCCAACAAAGCAATGACCTGGACATTTTTGCCAAGTCCTGCTTCATCTGCCAGAATTCCGTTTAGATTCTTTTTGTATTGT
This sequence comes from Rhinoderma darwinii, assembly GCF_050947455.1. Taxonomy (NCBI): domain Eukaryota; kingdom Metazoa; phylum Chordata; class Amphibia; order Anura; family Rhinodermatidae; genus Rhinoderma; species Rhinoderma darwinii. The sequence continues at coordinate 461,727,001 of NC_134687.1, forward strand.
CGTGCCAACCAGTCCAATCCGATCAACTGATAATTTCGAAGTTTGCCACGAAGCAATGGCGGTGAAGAGGTTTTTACCTGTGCAATGCACACATTTTAAAATTTAGGAATATGCATTGGGAACAAATACGTAATTATTTTATTGTGCTGCATCAAAGATTTACTTTAAAACTACAAAAAGCGTCAGACTTTATTGCAGAACCAAAAGTACTCACTGTTCCGGAGATGCGCGAGCTGCCACGAGGCAGTAATAATTCTGCAGCAGCCGCCACCTCTGCAATGTCACGATTGTGTTTCCTTGCACCCATATGGGCAGCATTGCCCCCATCCACAGTCAGAAGAGAGTCGATGAGTACTACATGCTTCTGAGTGTAATCTAGGTTTGTGCTACAATCTGAACAAAAACGGGGAAACATGATTTTACTTTTACAAGGTGTTTACATCCTGTGTTTACATCCTGTAACAGACATTTGCTGAGGAGTTTATGACTGCGCTGTGACTTTTTTTTTTATCATGATCTCCCATTCCTCGTCCAATGTCACACGCGCTCATCAACTTAATCCCGAAACCAGACAAGGACCCACTTGATTGCCCCAACTACGAACCCATTGTCGGTAGGAGGCGCTTCCCCCTTCCCCTCCCCCTGCTCTCCAATGTTTTCTCTTATTATTACATTAATATGCTACTTATTAGTGAAGTGTGAATGTCCACCTGGAAATAATGGAGTCACCAAATTAATCTTTATGTATGAACCGTGATAACCAACAGAATGTAACGGTCAGACTCTTTGTCCCTGTTAAAACACTACACCAAGTGCTGAACGGCTGTTTCCTATACATCATTGTGAAGTATTCTTGAAAAATGTTACGTTAAAACATGTATTCATTAAAAAAAAAAAAAAAAAAAAAAAGTTAGAAAAACAATAAAATAAATAAATATATGTTTTGTGTCAGTCCTCCAGCGACAGAGCTTCGACAATACATATTCTACAATGAATTATAGAAGATAAAAAGATATGGCCCTTATAGAGCGGGTGTATGAGCCACACAGGCAAACACAAGCCGTTTATGCATTACATGGACAGCCATTCATCTAAAGAAGTGCTTCTCAAACTGAGGAGGGCCTTACTGGTCGTCCAGGCTCAGATGGAGCAGCGGTTTTGACAGAAGCCATTACATGCTGCACAGGCCTTTCTACGGTTGCACCAATCTCGGATTTAGTAACAATTGGTTTGAAGATACAAGGAGACAAATTTGAAGATACACTGGAGGTAATTTAAAATAAAATGGAATGTACTACGACCAATGGTGAGGCCACAGCGTCACAATGTTCTGGCTGGTGAGACTCCAGTAGAAATAGAATGAGAAGCCGTCATCTAAATTAACTGCCATGTAATACTAGTTTTCCCCTGCAATAGCCTAAGGGAAAAGTCTGGCTGGCTGAGGCTTCCCCTGGCAAAATCAGACGTTTGCCAGGGGTGGCAGTAACCATGGCGATCAGTTGATCACAGCACTGGCTCCCATATGAAAGGGGTTGTCTGTCATGAGGCACCACCTATAAAGATTACCACTAAACTTAACTATTAAATGAAACTCAAATCACATATTTCAGAATAAAAGGGACATTTATTAGAAATATATTTGGTATGAAGCAAGAATATCTAGCATATGTCCTAATTTGAAAGCTCTTAGATGTGAATACACCCTGAAATTTAAAAGGCACAAACACCTTGAAATACACAAGACCACAATCGCAAAAGGGCTTGTTCACACATAGCATATTTTTTCCAGATTTTTTAGTTGCGGAATCTTGACAAGTACAGAACTATGTAAACTACAATTCAAGTGAACGGGATACTATAAAACTCTTCACATGAAGCACAAAAAAATTTGCAGCAGATTGTAGGCCTGCTGCAGATTTCCAAATCACCAGGATGAAATCCAAAGATTTCCGGCAAATTCTGCAGCAGATTTTTTATTTTTTTTTTCTCTCTGATGTGTGTGAGAATTAGAACTAAATAAACACAGGGAACAAAACTCCTACTGTGTCTGACTTGTGGGGAAAGAAAAACAAAATCAAGCTCTTTAGCATTTAGGAATAAAATTGTAATATGAACAGAAACAAAAGCATTTTACTTTGTTTTTAACCCCTTAATGACCGCCAATAAGCCTTTTCACGGCGGTCACTAACAGGCTTTATTCTGATGCAATAGACTGGCGCTGCATCGGAATAAGTAAACAGAGCAGGAGCTGTCAAATCTCCCTGCTCTCAGCTTCCAGATGTAGCTGAGGGCTGGGGACATCCCTGCTCTGCCGTGTGAGATTGATATCCGTATCGATCTCAGCCGTTTAACCCCTCAGATGTGGGGCACAATAGCGTGCACCGCATCTGAGTGGTTTTGGAGAGGGAGGGAGCTCCCTCTCCTCCCACCGACACCCGCCGATACGATCGCCGAGTGTCTGTGTCTCCAATGGCAGCCGGGGGCCTAATAAAGGCCCCCAGGTCTGCATGTGGTGAATGCCTCCTAGATCATGCCTCTGGCATGACCTAGCAGATGCCTGTCCGTTTTAAACAGACAAGCAGTAATACACTGCAATACAAAAGTATTGCAGTGCATTATAACAGCGATCGGATGATCGCATATTAAAGTCCACTAGTGGGACTAGTATAAAAGTAAAAAAAAGTTGAATAAAGTTAAAAGAATAAATGTGAAAAAAAAATGAAAAACCCACTTTTTCCCCTTACAAAATGCTTTACTACAATAAAGCAAAAAAGTTAGACATATTTGGTATCGCCGCGTCCGTAACGACCCCGACTATAAAGCTGTTACGTTATTTAACCGGCACAGTGAACGCCGTAAAAAATAAAATAAAAAACAATGGAAAAATTGCTGTTTTCTGTTAATCCTGAAAAATGTGATAAAAAGTGATCAAAAAGTTGAATCTACTCTCAAATGGTACCAATAAAAACTACAAGTCTTCCCGCAAAAAAAAAAGCCTTCATACAACCGCATCGGCGGAACAATAAAATAGTTATGGCTCTTCAAATATGGAGACACAAAAACAAATAATTTTGAAAAAAAAGTGTTTTTACTGTGTAAAAGTAGTAAAACATACAAAATCTATACAAATTTGGTATCTTTGCAATCGTAACAACCCGCTGAATAAAGTTAGTGTTATTTATATCACACGGTAAATGACGTAAATTTAGGGCGCAAAAAAAGAGGGGAGAAATTTCAGGTTTTCTTCTATCCCCTCCCCAAAAAGTTAATGAATACATTTTATGTACCCCAAAATGGTGCTATTAAAAAGTAGAACTTGTCCCGCAAAAAACAAGACCATATACAGCTATATAGACGCAAAAATAAAAAAGTTATAGCTCTTCGAATGTGACAATGGAAAAATGTAAAAAATGGCTTGGTCATTAGGGCCCAGAATGCAAGCAGGGGGAAGGGGTTAAAACAATGGGCCTCATTTATCAAATCTGTCTAAGGCTGGTTATCACAGGGTGTTTTGATCACGTTTTACTTCAGTTTTGTAGCGAATTTCACGTGCTTTTTAATTGCTGTGAAAACACATGTTAAAAAACCATGTGCATTTAACGGCGGTTTTGCGATGCGTTTTTTTGTCTGTGTGGCTATTACAGGTAAAGCACACAGTTTCAATGTTCTTCGCCTGTAACAGCCGCATGGTCAAGAACCGTGTCAATTCGTTGTAAAACGCACACTGTTTTCACCACGTGTTTTTCACAGCAATTAAGAAGTACATGAAAATCACTACGTTACTGCAATAAAAATGCCCTGTAGGATCTTAGCCTAACCAAAAAAATCGGCCTTTATTGCCCATAGCAACTAATCAGCAACCTATTTTTTATTAAACGGACATTCAAGTATTTTCTGTGGAAAAAAAAGAAAGAACAAACCTTTAGGCTTTAAAAGAGTTCCTGAGACGGCGGAATCCTGAAGAAACAGAAAAAAACAAAAACACTCATTGACACAAATTGGCTTTACATTGTTGTCTGGCTAGTTTATTTTTTCTCTCTCAGGTAAGCCCACTAAGGCGGTGTTCACATCAGTGTTGTGTTTCCGTTGAGCGGTTCCGTCTGAGCTTTTCATTGGGGGAACCCCTCAACGGAAAGTCAAACGGAAATCTTAGCTTCAGTTTCCATCACCATTGAGGTCAGTGGTGATGGAAACATTGCTAATGGTTTCCATTTGTCACCATTCCGGCAGGTTTCCGTTTTGTTTTTTTTTGACGGAATCAATAGCGCAGTCGACTGCGCTATTGATTCCGTCGAAAAACGGAAACCTGCCGGAATGATGACAAACGGAAACCATTACCAAAGTTTCTGTCACCATTGATATCAATGGTGATGGAAACGGAAGCGAAGGTTTCCGTTTGACTTTCCGTTGAGGAGTTCCACAACGGACACCTCAGACGCAAACCCTCAACGGAAAGCCAACGCTGATGTGAACAGGCCCTTAAAGGAGTGTATCCTCAGATAATATCAAGATTTTAATCCGGTTTTTATTTATTTTTTTACTATCCACGTGAAAAAATAAATAAATCTTGAAATACACCAGTTTTCATATTGGCCACTAGAGAAGACACAATAGGCTGACACTTCCTGTTTTCTAGAGCTTCAATTTTAGTGTTTAAACTGAGATCGGATGAGAAAAGTCAATTATTAGCAGGGGTTGGGTTGGAATGACCACTACATTGTACTGCTGTTGACCTAGAGAAGGTAAAATAGCAACACTTAGGGTAAATCCACATGGGACGTATACGCTGCGTAAAAGTACACAGCATATCCACCCCGGTGGCCGCTGGGAATTTTGTGTGTGAAAAACCGCACCAAAATGTGCAGAAAACTGCAGCATTACTGTACCCCCCTCCTGGGATGAGGTTTTATCCCAGGAGACCACTGCAGCGGTCACGTGATGAAACCTCATCCCAGGAGGCCGGCCTGGAGAACGCCAGAGGTAAGTATAGAGTGATATTTTTCTTCCTAAGTTGCTATTTTTGTGGCGTAAAATCAGCAACAAAAGATTCTGCCGCAAAAGTCGCAACACTTGACTTTTTGTTGCGGGTTTTAGATCCCCATTGAATTCAATGGGGAAAATCTGCAACAAAAAATACTGGCGATTCCTCAATCACAATTGGCATGCTGCGGCTTAAAAAAAAAACGTACCGCAGGTCAATGTGTGCGTGGAATGTCCGCATATCACATACGCAGCGTGTGGATGAGATTTCTGTAGGTCTTATCCACTCCTCTGCTACTGTATTATGCTGCAGATTTTCCGCAGCTAAATACGTTGTGGAAAATCTGCAGTATTTGCGGCCTTGTGTGGACTAGCACTTAGAGGCTATTCACACGCGGTAGATTTGGTGCGACTGAAAATCAGTTTCATACATGTCTATGTGGTTCTTTCGGGAGCAGGCACACTGATTTCTGCAAGACCCATTTAGATGAATAGAACGGTCAAAGAAATTTCTGGAACAAATGTTCTGCGTGTGAAAATACCCTAAGGCTGGAAACACACATCCAGTTTTTGTTTCAGGTTTTGATGTAGTTTTAGGAGCCAAAGCCAAAAGCAAAATAAAAAGGAATGGGAAATATGAAGAAAGGGAGTTTGGCTGTTTCCATACTCCCGACCACCTCGTAACTCAGTGGCCAGAACCCAGCGAGGGAAGGTAGGACAGGGGTCCCTTTTCTTAGAGATAGGTGTGGGTCCTAGAAGTGGGACCCACATCTTTTGGATATTTGTGGCATATTCTGTGGCTATGCCATAAACGTCCGAGATGGGAATAACCGTTTAAAAACACACACCCTGCTATACGGTCTTTACAGATAATACAGGAAAGTATAATATACCTCCAATATGACGAACCCAGGGAAGTTTTTTATTTTTTTTATAAATAAATAGCTACAGCAATTAAAAGTTTACAAAAAACACACACCTCTTCTATAGACTTAAAGAGAACCTGTCACCTCCCCCATACATGTACAGGCTGAGTGCAGCATGTAGTGGGCAGGGCTGCACAAACCCTGGGGCACTTTACATCTTTTTTTTTCTACCTCCCTCCATTATTTAGATATCGGTGCCGTTCTATTTGGCGCCCAATCTTTAAATAACCCCCTGAACAGTCAACGGGACGTGCACTGGCAAGGGCATGTTACCATGGCTGTGACACTGTCCTATGGACAGTGCCACAGCAAGAGCGAGAAGAAAAATGCACGCTCTCTCTTCAGCTTTGAAGATCAGTCTTTTCACCCGAACTGGCAAGGTGGCGTGCCACTGCTACGGACAGTACAAGCGCTCCCAAGCTCTTACACTGTCCGTAGCAGAGACACGCCCCCTTGCCAGTTTGGCAGATAATACAAGACTGATCTCTCTCAAGAGCTGAAGAGATGAGAGCGCGCATGCTCTCTCCACAGCTCTGTCCGTAGCAGTGAAACACCCCCTTGAAGCTGCATCTCAAAAACAATAGAAAAATTGTAATAGGTGTAAATTAGATAAATGTTTATAAAATCGTCAATTACATACATTTGATAAAAAAAAAAAATGACTCGCTCTTGCTGTGGCACTGTTCATATCAGATTGGACAGTATCACAGCCATCAAGGGGTTATTTAAATATCGAGCGCCAAATATAACGGCACCGATATCTAAATAACGGAGGGAGGTAGAAAAAAAAAATGTAAAGGGCCCCAGGGTTTGTTCAGCCCTCCCCATTACACGCTGCACATGTACGGGGAGGTGAAAGGTTCTCTTTAGATCGAATTAGTGAAACTAAAATTAAATACACAATTTATGGTCTTTAAAATAGAGCCAGAGTGCAAACCAAATTTTAGAAATGCACCATAAGGACAAACATTTAAAAAAAAAAGTCTGAGTGCGAACTTGAGGGAGACAGTTGGTTTAGTTACTTACCAAACTCTGGTCCACTTTGACCCGTGGCTTTGCCTTTTTAACTTCCTGGCCTGAAAACAAAGATTGGTAAAACTGAGTGACAGCTCCCTACTTTTATTAGGCCCAGTTCACACTGAGGTTTTTTTACGCCGAATTTGATGTGGAAACAGTGTCGGAATCAGCAGCAAAAAAACTGCCTTCCATTGATTTAATGGGAGGCAGAGAAGTTTTTTTTTCCCGCAGCGGTTTTTAGCCGCTCGCGGTAAAAAGAAAACGGCATGCTCTTTCGTGCAAAAAAACTCAGTGTGAACTTAATGCTATCCTGTGTGTTAGCGACACACAGGAGCCGCTCTCAGGTCAGCTGAGCTGACGGTTTCAGATTCTTTGTATAGAGGATACATAGAAGCTGCTTCTCAAAAACGATAGAAAATAATGTAAATTAGAGAAATGTTAATAATCGCCAATTACATACATTTAATTAGAAAATGGCTAAAAAAGGTTTTCATAGACTTTAAATTATAATTTCATCTGACCGCCCTCACCACTAGAGGGAGCTTACTGCCTACTATTTATAACTGAATAACAAAATAGTATGGGTGTGGGATCCCTATTCAGGACCACCATCAGGGCAGTGGTGCTGGTACTGCAGTCAGGGGCCTGGCCAGAATGATGGGGGAAAAAAAAGGGCCCGTCCGCTACTTTAAACATTTCATTGAAGGCCCCAGCATTAGTTACTTGGAGAAAGGAACGGACCCTGCAATGTAACGGTGCCGTTCTTTACTCTGAAGTAACTTACGCTGGGGCCCTGAGAGGAAGATGCTGCTTGAGCAGGAAACAGAAGCTCCATGTGGAGGGAGCCGCCCACCAGACAGGTCCTACTCTACCAGGGGCAGAGAGGACCGAGGGAGAAGAGCTGGAGAGGAGCAGTGACACACAGCTCTCCTCCCCTCCTGCCTGCAACTTGTACCAGGCAGCAGATGTAGATTCCTCCAGGACAGGTAAGAGGAAACTGTAATGTTTTGTGTGGGGAGGGGGTTCAATAGAAATCGTTTTTGTGAGGGAGGGGGGACTTAGCTGTAAATGCTATATTTGGGGGAGGGGATTTGTGTAAAACGATTTTGTGGGGGGAGGGTGGCACTGGCTGTAAATGCTGTGTGTGACGGAGGGATTCATTATTGATTTTTTGGGGGGAGGGGGAACTTAACGGTTAGGCTGAGTTCACACGGGGATGATCTGCTTAGTAAAAGCACGCATCGTATCCGCAGGGAATTCCGGGCAAAAATCCACGCCAAAATGCCGCAGTTTTTTGCCCGGAATGTCTGCTGTGGAAACTGTAGCATACAGTCAGCCTGCTAGCAGGCCGACCTCCTGGGATGACGTTTCATCCAAGGAGACCGCTGCAGCCTGTGATTGAATGCAGTGGCCGTGAGCGGAGTTGAAACGTCACCCCAGGAGGCCGGACTGGAGGAAGAAATACAGAGTTCTGGGTAAGTATAATATATATTTTTTCTGAGTTGCATTTCTACGTCGGAATTGCTGCGAACCCAACACACAAAAAGACAACAACTGCTATTTGTTGCGGGTTTTACCTTCCCATTGAATTCAACGGGAAAAACCTGCAACAAGTAAGCAGCGATTACGCAAATACAATGGACATGCTGCGGAATAAACACTGCACCGCAGGTTAATTTGAGCGTTTTTTTCCGCTCACTATTTACGCCGTGTCTGTGTAATTTTCACAACAAATTCCGTTGCGGAGAATCCGCAGTATTTACGCAACGCGTGAACTGACCCTAAATATTATGTGTGGGGTGAGGAGATTCTGTTTAATCACTATGTACATCTTTGAAAAAAATGTTTTTAAATAAAAGTGTTTTCAAAGGTGTAGCCTTTAAATAGGGTTTGTGGGGAGGGGGAATTTCACTGTAAATGTCATGTGTGGGGGGACTTATTTAGCACTTATTCACAGGTTACGGTCATATTGCGGGTTTTTTTGCAGAGATATTCGCTAAACCATGGCAAATGACATGGTTATAAAAGCAATTTTACGAAAACTGTTGCAAAAAAAAAAAAACCCAGTGATTTGACCTCGAGGTGTGTAGAGACCCTTGTAGTTCGTTTGTGTAGGGTAGGAAGACTTTGCTGTAGATGTTATGCGAATGAAAAGTTTAGTTATAGTTTTTGTGTGGGGAAGGGTACATTCACATGTAGCGTTTGAGGTGCAGTTAAGACAAAAAAAAAAACGCATCAAAACCATGCAGTGGACTACGCTATTGATTCCATCAAAACAACAGAAACCTTACAGAACATTGACAAAACAGAAACCATTTTCAACGGATGCGTTACCATTGAATTCAACGGTAATGCAAATGCAGAGCTAAGGTCTCCATTTGTTTCAGTTTGGGCTCCATTCATGGGTTCCCGACGCAGATGTGAACTAAGCCTTAGGCTTCCCACACACGAGCGTGTTCGGTCGTGATGTACGTTCCAAATGTCGACCGCATTTTCCAGACTGAACACAGTGCAGGGAGCCGGGCTCCTAGCATCATAGTTATCTATGACATGACGCTAGGTGTCCCAGCCTCCTCGTGGGAATACGGTCCTGTACTGAAAACATGACTACAGTATGGGACAGTTTTCCCTCAGCGAGGCAGGGAGTCCTGGCATCGTACATAACTATGACGATAAGAGCCCGGCTCCCGGCACTGATCAGTCCGGGAAATGCGGTCGACATACGCTCTGTATATCATGGACTGAAAATGCCAGTGTGTGGAAAGCCTTACATATATGGACATGAGGAACAGCCCCAGAGTCGCTGGGCAGAGCGCTAGTAGAAGATCCGCCCGGGGACTCCAGCCCTGGGAAAGCTTCACTCCCCGGGCGATGTATCCCACTATATGCCATACGGTGGGATAAGTTTTTGGCTAAATTGAACAAAATCCAGGGCATTATCCGGTCACTGCCTGCTCCATGGTTTCGTTCACCGTAATGGACGTCCGCACCAAAAATCGGTAAAACACGTATAACGTGCAAACATGAGTGCCACACTTTCCATTGTCCAACCCTGGTAATGGAGGGGGGGGGGCCAGAAATTCCTGACGGCGGCCGTGTCCCTATTAGGGATGTCACGATACCAGAATTTGGACTTCGATACTTTGTGTAGTATTGCGATTTCGATACCAATTCGATACTTTGCCAACAGTAATAAAAAAAAAAAAAAAGGGTTCTACCATTTTCTGATGTGAGGCGCGTGGTGTGATGATGAATTTAACCTCCACGTGCCTCACATGAATAGTAATTAACCCCATCATGTTTCTCAGTCATAATGGGTTAATATGTAAGGTACATGCTGGGGTTAATTACTATTAATGTGAGGCACATGGAGGTTAAATTCATCATCACACCTTGTGCCCCTCAACAAGTGATAGAAAGCAGTTTTTATTTTATTTTTTTTACAGCGTACACATCATAAATGATCCCAAAAAATTGTTGTGCAGGTTATTACGGCCACGCCAGTACCGAATATGTGTATGTTTTATGTATTAAGACTTATTTTAATGTTTATTGTAAAAAAGGCGTATGTGTATTTTTTTTAACATTACTTTAAAGTTTAAAAAATAAAAGTAAAAACATAATGTACTGGCATATATCTATATTACAGTACATCAGCCTGTGTGTACGGATAATACACAGGCAGTTGTTAGAACATACCCAAGTATGCCCTAACAGGAAATATGGTAGGACAGCCCTGGGGTCCTTCACTGGACCCTGGGCTGTCTGCCCATATATGGTATGTCCCTCAGTCGAGTCACAGGAATTCCCTGTGAAGCGATCCAAGGGGCATCCCCCTTCTCATTTTCTCCTGAATGCTGCAGTCAGCTGTGATCGCAGCATTCACGGGAATAACGGCGGAGAGGTTTCTCTCATCTTCGCCGTTATAGAGCAGGGGCTGCAGCTGTGTAATACAGCCATTGCCCCGCTCCTGACAGGTAGTGCGTGTGCGGGCAGCATGAGGAGATGTGGCCGGCGCTGCACTAATGAGCGGCGGTTCAGGCACTGAAGACAGAACATGGGGGTGTTTTGCAGGGCGCCCGCCATGTTCCGTCTTCAGTGCCGCCGCTCATTAGTGCAGCACTGGCTGCATCGCATCATCCTGACCCCACGCATTTGTTATCAGGACTACACAGCTAAGTATCGAAATACATGAAATAACTGTATCGAACCGTTTGGGGATGCACAGTATCGAAACAGTATCGAAGTTTCGATGCATCGTGCATCCCTAGTCCATATTAGCTAAGAACTTTTTAGTAGGGAATATTAAAATTGGATGAATGAACCAAATAGCCATTTTAAAATACATTACCTAAAGAGAGAAAGCTTAATACATATCAATTTTAAAACATTTTACCTTTTTGTGTTGAATGTGGCACATGGAACACTTTCCTCCTTTTCTGCTGCAACTGCACCTGAAGTTTTATCTCCACTACCTAAAAAGTAAAACATAGAAAAGCAATAGAGACTTCTCTTTTTTTTTTTTCTCCTTACAATTTTCCAGAAGCCAAACAGGTGGTCAGTCAACAAGAATATCAACCAAAACTTTATAGCCATGTTAAACCCCATCCCTTTCTTGGCTCCTGGTGAATTTTTTTTTTTTTCCACCAATGCAGTTTGTTCATACAACACTGCCAATACAAGAGAAATGTGCCCAGTAAGAGGCATTGCTCTTGGCAGACTAGCCAGACTAACACTTAGGGTATGTGCACACGACAGGGTCCGATACGGCTGAAATTACGGAGCTGTTTTCAGAAAACAGCTCCGTAATTTCAGACGTAATTGGTCGTCCTCGCATTTTGCGAGGCGTCATTAACGGCCGTAATTTAGAGCTGTTCTTCATTGAATTCAATGAAAAACGGCTCAAATTACGCCCAAAGAAGTGTCCTGCACTTCTTTGACGAGGCAGTCCTTAAAGGAACAGTGTTACCACAAATTTTGTTTTCATATGTTAAAGATGTTCGTGCTTTATTAAAAAAGTTTGGATTAATTTGTGTGTTTGTGTGTTACTTTTTCTTATTATTACACTTTTTCTTCCCTATGGGGGCTGCCATTTTTTTTTCCATTTCTGTATGTGTCGATTAACGACACATACAGACATGGAATACAGCAGCTCCAGTCCCATAGGGACTGCGAACGGGGCCCGTTCCATCCACTTCTGTGTACGCCGTCTGTGTGGGAACAGCGCATGCGCCGCTCCCACACAGTCCAATTTGAAATGCACGCCGTCCGGCGCCATTTTCCTGTGGACCGGAAGTCGCGGCCGGACAGTAAGATTACTACTTCCGGTCCCGGCTTCCGGACTTGTGCACTTGGACCAGCGGCAGCAGACGGAGCGGACGGGCCGGAGGGACCCGCGGTGGCAGGAGCAGGTAAGAGATTTCTATGTATGTTCGTGTTTGTGTGTGTTTACTACTGTATGTAAACCTACTACACTGTGTGTTAGCTCAAAAAATGGCGACACACAGTGTAGGAGGTTAGACCGTTCAATCCCCTCGTTTATCCCGGCACTAGCCAGGATAAAGGAGGGGGGGGATGCTGAGAGCTCACTAGAGCGAGGGATTTTTACCCAATTTTGCAGCATAAAGCAATGTGGTTGCTTTACCACATGCAATGCTGCAATTTTGGGAATGGCTCCATCTAGTGACCAGCAATGGGAAATATTATAAATTAGAATCAAATTTATAATATTTCCTGACTCGTGAAAAAAAAAAAATAATTAGAACAATGTTTAATCACCTATACACTAATTGTTAAACTAAAAAAAAAAAAAAAACATGTTTTGCTGGCAACACATTCCCTTTAAATGCATCATCGTTTGACAGCTGTCACGGCAAACCCATTCAAATGAATGGGCAGATGTTTGCCGACGTATTGGAGCCGTATTTTCAGGTGTAAATCGAGGCATAATATGCCTCGTTTACGCCTGAAAATAGGTTGTGTGGATCCAGCCTTAAAGGGAAGGTGTCATGATTTTTTTTTTTATATATATATTATATTGCTTTTAATATAATGTAAACAAAAATGTTATTTATTTGTGTTGTCACTTTCTACTTCTTAACCCTTTCATGACCAAGGACGAAAATGCACGTCCTGGTCGGCTGCTAGTTCCCGCACCAGGACGTTCATTTTCGTCCGCATTTCAAACTGTCACTCTGTGTAAACACAGAGTGACAGACGAGTGCTGACAGCTGTCCTAGACAGCTGAGACATCAGTCTCGCCGGACAGCGGACCATTGCCGTCGCCGCATTTAAATGGTTTGAAGCACATCGGCAGCCCCCACGAAGTGATCGTGGGGGCTACCGATGCTTGTCACAGCAATCGGAGGTCAGATAATGACCTCCGGGTTGCCATGTACGGAAGCCTCGGAGGAACAGCCTCCGGCCGTTCCTCCTCTGCTTCCTGTCAGTGTGACAGTCACGTCACAATGACAGTTAGAGTACATTACACTACATGTGTAGTGTAATGTACTGTACTCTAGCAGCGATCAAAGCTGCAAGACTAAGTGTCCCCTAGTGGGACAAGTAAAAAAAGTAAAAAAAAAGTAATAAAAATGTTTTAAAAAAAGTGTAAAAATAAAAGTTATAAGTTCTATAAACACTAAATGCTTTTTTTCCCTATAATAAGACTTTTATTATAGAAAAAAAATGAACACGTTAAAAAAGTACACATATTTGGTATCACCGCGTTCGTAACGACCCCAACTATAAAACTATAATGTTATTTTTCCCGCACGATGAACACCCCAAAAAAAATCAATAAAAAACTACGACAGAATCACAATTTTTTTGGCCACCACCGCTCCCTAAATAAAGAATAAAAAGTGATCAAAAAGTCGCATGTACCCGAAAATACTACCAATAAAAACTTCTATCCATCCCGCAAAAAACAAGCCCTTACACAGCTTTTTTGACTAAAAAATTATGGCTCTCAGAATATGGTGACACAGAATTTTTTTATTTTTATAAATAAGTCATTTTATTGTGCAAACGCTAAAAAAAAGGACCAAACCTATATACATCTGGTATCGCCGTAATCGTACCAACCCGCAGAATAAAGTAAAAATGTCATTTATAGCGTACGGTGAGCGCCGCAAAAAGAAAACCTAAAAAACGGTGTCAGAATTCCTGTTTTTTGGTCAGGATTGCAAAAAAATTGAATAAAAAGTGATCAAAAAAAATAAATATCGCATGTACCCCAAAATGGTACCAATGAAAACGACAGATTGTCCCGCAACAAATAAGCCCTCACAGGGCTCCGGTGGTGAAAAATAAAAAAGTTCTGGCTTTCAGAATATAACGATGCAAAATGTGCAGTGTCCAAAAATAGATAAGATCGGGCACCATTTATCAGTGCGACACCGGCCACACATCTATGAAATATTATTTATTTACCCCATTATCATACCCTCTTATTATGCCCTGATGTACTCCGCACAGATTACACATGCCCCCCACATTATAAACTGAAATACCAGCGAAACCCAAAACAGAAAACTACCAAGCAAAATCTGCGCTCCAAAAGCAAAATGGCGCTCCCTCCCTTCTGAGGTCTGCAGCGTGCCCAAGCAGCAGTTTGCGCCCACACATATGGCGGCGCCATACCCGAGAGAACCCGCTTAACGTTTTATGAGGTATTTGTCTTCTGTGGCACACACAGGGCACAACATATTATGCACTAAAATGGCATATCAGTGGAAAATTGCAATTTTCACTTTGAACCATCCGCTGTGCATTAACCCCTTTGCGCACTATGACTTAATTGCCCGTCATGGTGCGGCGGTTGATGTATGGAGCTGTCTCACGTGCTGAGCCCGCTCCATAAGCTGCGGGTGTCGGCTGTGTATTACAGCAGGCCCCCTCGGTACTAAACGGACAGGTACAGCGATCGCTCTGTTACAGAAGCCTGTAAGAATAACAATATACTGCAATACATTAGTATTGCAGTATATTGTACCAGTGATCCAATGATCGCTGGATCAAGTCCCCTAAGGGGATTGATTAATAAAATGTGTAGAAGAATTATAGTTATTAGTAGTGAGAATTATTTTTTTTAAAGTTTAAAAAAACAAAACACCTTTTCGCATTTTTCTTCTAAAGTAATGTAAAAAAATGAACAAAATTGGTATCGCTACGTCCGTAAAAGTCAGAACTATTAGAATATACCATTATTTAATTTGCACAGTGCACTACCTTAAAAAAATTTAGTAATTGAAACCGCCAAAATCGCTGTTTTATTTTTTGTCACCTTCGCTCTAAAAAAAAAAATGTAATACAACTTTTGAATCACTTTTTATGTACCAAAAAAATGGTACCAATAAAACCTGCAGCTCCTCCCGCAAGAAATAAGCCCTCACACCGCTCTATTGATGGAAAAATAAAAAAAAGTTATGGCTCTTGGAAAGCGGGGAGTGAAAATCTAAAATATGAAAGCAAAAAATGGATCAGTCCTGAAAGGGTTAATTCATTTCTAATGAAAAAACGTATGACCACATGTGGGGTATTTCCGTACTCGGGAGAAATTGCTTTATAAAAAAATGGTTGTTTTTTTCCTCCTTAATCCCTTGTGAAAATGAGAAAATGCAACATTTTAGTGGAAAAAATTTTGATATTAATTTTCGCTCCCCAATTCTAATAAACTCTGCAAAAGACCCGTGGGGTGTAAATGCTCACTATACCCCTAGAAAAATTCCTTGAAGGTTTTTCCAAAATGGGGTCACTTTTGGTGGGTTTCCACTGTTTTGGTCCCTCCAGTGCATTGCAAATGCAACATGGCACCGAAAACCATTCCAGCAAAATCATAAATCCAAATGGCGCTCCTTCCCTTCGGAGCCCTGCTGTGGGTCCAAACCGCAGTTTATTACCACATATGGGGTATTGTCGTAATCGTGAGACATTGCTTTACAAATGTTGGGGTGCATTTTCTTCGTTATTCCTTGTAAATAATAACAATTTCTATGTTGTTTCAGAAAAAAAGTACATTTTAATTTTTACAGCCTAATTCCAATATATTTAGCGAAAAACCTGTGTGGTCAAAATGCTAACTATACCGCTAGATAAATACTTTAAGGGGTCTAGTTTTCGAAATGGGGTCGTTTATGGGGAGTTTCTATCGTTCTGGCAGCTCAAAGCCTCTCCAAATGTACAGTGGAGCCTAAAACATTTTCAAGCAAAATATGAGTCCTGAAAGCCTCCGGGTGCTCCCTTCCTTTTGGGCCCTGCCGTGTGTCCAGGCAGCGCATTAGGGCCACAATGTGGGTATTTTTGATAACAGGAGAAAGAGGGTGATAGATTTTGGGATGTGTTTCTTCATTTTCATGTTCGCTTTACAAAGAAATCGGTCTTCAAACTAATACTTTTATGAAAAAAAGTGAATATTTTTTTTTTTTCACCTGCTATGTATTAAATTTAGCAAAAAACTGTGGGGTCAAAATACTTACTATACCCCTAGGTAAATACCTTGAGGGGTCTAGTTTTCTAAATGGGGTCATTTGTGGGTGTTTCCATCACTGAGACCTATGAGCCTCTGAAAACCTGGCTTGGTGCAGGAATACAAAATGTACTTCAAAATTTATAAAATTATTATTCAATTTGTAAGTCCTCTAAATTGCTGAAAATTTATTTTATTTTTTCAAAAGTGCTGCCAAAAAGAGATAGAAATATATATTTAATTAAAAAAATTGTACAGTATGTGTGTACATATGTGACATATTGCAGTTAAAAATAGGGGAAAATTGTAATTTTTACAAAATCTTTCATTTTTCTATTTTTTAATTAATTTCCGCAAATTGTATCAGTCTACTTTTACCACTAAAATAAAGTACAACATGTGACGAAAAAACAATGTCAGAATTACTTGGATATTCAAAACTTTCACAGTTATTCTCTGATAAAGTCAGACATACCAGATATGACAAACCTGGCTTGGTCATTAAGGTACAAACATGCCCGGTCATTAAGGGGTTAATGTAGTCATGATTTTACTTCTTGTTGGGGGCTGCCACTTTTTTTTTCATCTCTGTATGTGTCGATTAACGACACATACTGAGATGGAATACGGCAGCTACAATGCATAGGGTACAATTAACTGCTCCCGTCCATTGCATCAGCCATCTGGCGCTGTCCTGCGCAGACGCAGGTCAGAGTCACACAGCAGAGAAGATGTTTGTAGGGAGATAGCAGGCGCCATTATGAAGACCAGCTGAACTGCAGGTAAGGTGTGTGTCTCTGTCTGTCCCTCTCTCTCACAGACCCCCACTCTTGACCTCCGACGTGACCCCCGTAGCTAGATGTAGTCAGTGTGGACGGTGTGCGGAGCGAAGCTTGTCAGATGTAGCAGAGCTAAGTATGTGTCTGTGTAGCAGAGCGGTGTGTGCGAGTGTGTGTCTGTGTAGCAGAGCGGAGTGTGCGAGTGTGTGTCTGTGTAGCAGAGCGGAGTGTGCGAGTGTGTGTCTGTGTAGCAGAGCGGAGTGTGCGAGTGTGTGTCTGTGTAGCAGAGCGGAGTGTGCGAGTGTGTGTCTGTGTAGCAGAGCGGAGTGTGCGAGTGTGTGTCTGTGTAGCAGAGCGGAGTGTGCGAGTGCGTGTCTGTGTAGCAGAGCGGAGTGTGCGAGTGCGTGTCTGTGTAGCAGAGCGGAGTGTGCGAGTGCGTGTCTGTGTAGCAGAGCGGAGTGTGCGAGTGCGTGTCTGTGTAGCAGAGCGGAGTGTGCGAGTGCGTGTCTGTGTAGCAGAGCGGAGTGTGCGAGTGCGTGTCTGTGTAGCAGAGCGGAGTGTGCGAGTGCGTGTCTGTGTAGCAGAGCGGAGTGTGCGAGTGCGTGTCTGTGTAGCAGAGCGGAGTGTGCGAGTGCGTGTCTGTGTAGCAGAGCGGAGTGTGCGAGTGCGTGTCTGTGTAGCAGAGCGGAGTGTGCGAGTGCGTGTCTGTGTAGCAGAGCGGAGTGTGCGAGTGCGTGTCTGTGTAGCAGAGCGGAGTGTGCGAGTGCGTGTCTGTGTAGCAGAGCGGAGTGTGCGAGTGCGTGTCTGTGTAGCAGAGCGGAGTGTGCGAGTGCGTGTCTGTGTAGCAGAGCGGAGTGTGCGAGTGCGTGTCTGTGTAGCAGAGCGGAGTGTGCGAGTGCGTGTCTGTGTAGCAGAGCGGAGTGTGCGAGTGCGTGTCTGTGTAGCAGAGCGGAGTGTGCGAGTGCGTGTCTGTGTAGCAGAGCGGAGTGTGCGAGTGCGTGTCTGTGTAGCAGAGCGGAGTGTGCGAGTGCGTGTCTGTGTAGCAGAGCGGAGTGTGCGAGTGCGTGTCTGTGTAGCAGAGCGGAGTGTGCGAGTGCGTGTCTGTGTAGCAGAGCGGAGTGTGCGAGTGCGTGTCTGTGTAGCAGAGCGGAGTGTGCCTGTGTAGCAGAGCGGAGTGTGTGCCTGTGTAGCAGAGCGGAGTGTGTGCCTGTGTAGCAGAGCGGAGTGTGTGCCTGTGTAGCAGAGCGGAGTGTGTGCCTGTGTAGCAGAGCGGAGTGTGTGAGGGAGTGTGTGCCTGTGTAGCAGAGCGGAGTGTGTCTGTGTAGCAGAGCGGAGTGTGTGAGTGTGTGTCTGTGTAGCAGAGCGGAGTGTGTGTGTGTAGCAGAGCGGAGTGTGTGAGTGTGTCTGTGTAGCAGAGCGGAGTGTGTGTGTGTGTCTGTGTAGCAGAGCGGAGTGTGTGTGTGTGTCTGTGTAGCAGAGCGGAGTGTGTGTGTCTGTGTAGCAGAGCGGAGTGTGTGTGTGTGTGTCTGTGTAGCAGAGCGGAGTGTGTGTGTGTGTCTGTGTAGCAGAGCGGAGTGTGTGTGTGTGTCTGTGTAGCAGAGCGGAGTGTGTGTGTGTCTGTGTAGCAGAGCGGAGTGTGTGTGTCTGTGTAGCAGAGCGGAGTGTGTGTGTGTCTGTGTAGCAGAGCGGAGTGTGTGTGTGTCTGTGTAGCAGAGCGGAGTGTGTGTGTGTCTGTGTAGCAGAGCGGAGTGTGTGTGTGTCTGTGTAGCAGAGCGGAGTGTGTGTGTGTCTGTGTAGCAGAGCGGAGTGTGTGTGTGTCTGTGTAGCAGAGCGGAGTGTGTGTGTGTCTGTGTAGCAGAGCGGAGTGTGTGTGTGTCTGTGTAGCAGAGCGGAGTGTGTGTGTGTCTGTGTAGCAGAGCGGAGTGTGTGTGTGTCTGTGTAGCAGAGCGGAGTGTGTGTGTGTCTGTGTAGCAGAGCGGAGTGTGTGTGTGTCTGTGTAGCAGAGCGGAGTGTGTGTGTGTCTGTGTAGCAGAGCGGAGTGTGTGTGTGTCTGTGTAGCAGAGCGGAGTGTGTGTGTGTCTGTGTAGCAGAGCGGAGTGTGTGTGTGTCTGTGTAGCAGAGCGGAGTGTGTGTGTGTCTGTGTAGCAGAGCGGAGTGTGTGTGTGTCTGTGTAGCAGAGCGGAGTGTGTGTGTGTCTGTGTAGCAGAGCGGAGTGTGTGTGTGTCTGTGTAGCAGAGCGGAGTGTGTGTCTGTGTAGCAGAGCGGAGTGTGTGTCTGTGTAGCAGAGCGTAGTGTGTCTGTGTAGCAGAGCGGAGTGTGTGTGTGTGTGTGTGTCTGTGTAGCAGAGCTGAGTGTGTGTGTGTGTGTGTCTGTGTAGCAGAGCTGAGTGCGTGTGTGTAGCAGAGCTGAGTGTGTGTGTGTCTCTGTGTAGCAGAGGTGTGTGTGTGCCTTCGTAGCAGAGCTGGGTGTGTGTGTGTGTGTGTGTGTGTGTAGCACATGTGGCGTATGCATGGGCGCCGCTGATCCTTTGTAGCCGCTTATCAGCTGTTTTGAAGAATCAGTGGCGCACACACACACACACACACACACACACACACACACACACACACACACACTGTTCTTACGCAATACGGTTTTTTAAAACGCTTGCGTAAAAAACTAACGGCTAGCTTTCCCATTGACTCAACATTTCTTTATTTACACAACGCGTTTTTTAAAACCGCGTGTGTAAAAAGAGCATTGTATGTACTAGCTGCGCACTTTACGCTTTTTATTTAGATAATTGGTAATCGAGGTTTTTTTTATGTGGTTTTTGAAACTTAAAATGTGGGGGAAAAAAAACAAAAAACACGTCGTGTGAACCTGTCAACTGAAAAGTCATTCTCTTCACTTCCATCATTCTAAAGGTATGTTCACACGCAATGTTTTCAGCCGTTTCAGGCCGTAAACGTCCCAAAAAAATTACTGAAAAATCGGAAGCAGAACGCCTACCAACATCTGCCCTCTGGTTTCAATGGGAAATACGGCGTTCTGTTACGACGGGGCGCTTTTTACACGGCCGTTTTCCAAAAACGGCACGTAAAAAGACGCTCGCCAAAAAGAAGTGCATGTCACTTCTTGGGACGTTTTTGAAGCAGTTTTCCATTGACTATAGAAAAATAGCTCCAAAAACGGCCGTAAAAAATGGCTGAAAATCAGGAGCTGTTTTCCCTTTGTTGAGTAAGCGTGTGAACATACCCTTAGCCTTTTGGTGTATCCTATAGCTACTGCATTTGTACAATCACACCCTAAATGGGAGCCAGACACGGCTTAGCAATTTGAAGACACCTTTTCCTGGCTTGTAGGAGGGGGAGTGAGATTCCCTCCCACATTTACGGCAGCTGTGAGTCAAGTTGCTTTGCCTTATTCACCTTGCTGTAATTCTGGGAAGTGCTCCCTCTGGTGGCCAACATAGGAAAACATGTCCAATTATTATTTAATTTTTAATACTTTCCACCATGTGGAAGAAAAAAAATACAGCAAAAAAACTTAAAAAATATAATAGAAATAAGAAACTTACTTTAAAAAAAAAGAAAAGGTTTAATTCGCAACACATTCCCTTTAACGTACCAGGCAAAAGGAAGTTCATAAAGCAGCTATCACTCTTACCTGCTGAATATTTGCCCAGAAATGCTGAATCTCTTGTGCAGCAAGACATGCTATGCGCCTCAGTCTGTCTTCACCTTCCTTCTTGGCCCTTGCATTATCCTGTTCTTTCTCAACTAGATGCCTTGCTGCTGTTCTTGCCATCTACAAAGAGTCATCCAATAAAATATATTTTAATTATTTTAAGCTCTAATAAATAAACCTGCAACATGACAATTAATACTAAAAATCACTTATTACAGAAATGGATTTTAGTGGCAAATGGCAATCCGTTCACACTGTATCAGCCCTACCTTTGGCATATACGCTGGGAAAATAAACCAGCGCACACCCTAAATGTACAGTCCCGAAATATGGAACTGTATGACAATGCCCACTGACTTGCATTGCAAAAAATGTATACTTCGCAGTATACGTTTTTTTTCAGATCTCCTGTATTGGATAGTTGACAAACTACTTTTCAATACAGTGAGAAAAGAAAAACAGGATTTTTTGAGTGCTCACTTCAAAATCCTATTCTTGTCCAGTTCATTGGGGCCACAGACCATGGGTATATGCGGTTGCCACTAGGAGGCTTGACACTATGAAATAAAAAAAATAAAAAAAGTGACTCCTACTAGAGGATATACCCTGTCCACAGACAGTGAGCTATTCAGTCTGTCCGCAAGAAGGAGAAATGGATACAAGGTAAGAGGTGTCAAACACGAGAGGGGAATCCCTCGAACTGACAACCACAAATGCACAAAAATCTTGAAAACAATTGGGTGGCAGTGGTTGATTTGAACAAGAAAAGAATTTTACGGCAAGTACTCAAAAAAATTCTGCTTTCTTGTTCGTTACATAGGGGGACACAGACCATGAGACGTTCTAGAGAAGTCCTCAGGGGCGGGAACAAAACACAGGACATGGTCAGCTATTTCACAGATGCCTACAATACCTTTAGACCCAGAGAAGAGTCTGCAGAGGTGGCGTTATGCACCTGGTAGAAATTGACAAAGGTGCGCAGAGAAAACCACATGGCTGCCTTGCACAATTGAAGGGCAGAGGTCCGGAAGCCCTAACCTCTCTGGTAGACGGCCGTAATCCAGAAAGGAGAAACCTTTCCCCGGATGTGATAAGCTTGGCGAACAATCATTTGAATCCGAGCAATGGAGGTCTTAGAGGCCACCAAACCATTCCTGGGACCCTCTGGATGAAGGGGGAATCCAACCGCCAGAAGGGAGCAGTGATAGAAAGGTAAATCAACAAAGCAGGAACAACATCCAGGTTGTGGAGGGAAACGCTTCCTCACTGGGAGAAAGGCAAAGACGGCAAGACAATATCCTCATTCATGTGGAGGGCCAAAACAACTTTAGGCGAAAAGGAGGGCACCGTGCAGCGACTTTCGGTAAAGAGTCAGAAATGGAGAACGAGCGAGCCGCAAACTATGAGACCCTCCGGATGGAGGTAACCGCAACCAGAAAAATCACCTTCCAGGACAGAATTGGAGATTTCTTTCAAGGGTTCAAATGGAGTCAACTGTAAGACATCCAAGACCAAATACAGATCCCACAAGGTAATCAGAGGACGATAAGGGGGGCCGCATGAGCCACCCCCTGCAAAAACTCTTAATGTCAGCTTTAGACGCCAACGGACAACCAAACAAGATGAAAAGGGCAGACACCTGCCCCTTCAGGGAGCGGAGAGCTAAACCGTGATCCAAACCCCTCTGTAAAAGGAGAGAATCCTGCCGCCCTGGATGGGGACTGTGCAACTGAAGACTAAAAGAAACGCTCTAGAGGGAGGCGGGCAAATTCAATTGTGTGTCCCAAAGATGCCACCTTATGAACCCAGGCATACGAAATGTGGGAGCGCCAGATGTCCTTGAAATACAGAGGCCTGTCCCCCACCCGAGGAAAATCGAGTGGGGGCACACCTTCAGGCAGAAGTGGCTCTACCGGTTCCAAATTTTGCTTGTCGGGGACGCCAGGAGGTCCGGGTGTTGAAGGAAGGTTTGGCCTTCTAATCCTGGTTAGTCTGCGGCCTGGAGGAAGTGGTGTTGGAGAAAGGAACGAAGCCGCGGACCCCGCCTTTTTGGCTGGGGTAGAGCGATTCGGTCTACTCTGAGGAAGATGGGTGCTTTTGCCACCCGTGGCATACAAGATAATCTCGTACAACCTAGGCCCAAAGAGACGAGACCCTGAAAAAGGTAGAGCAGTCAGGGGGCACTTGGAGGCTTAATCAGCAGACCAAGCCTTGAGTGGGCCTGCGAATAGCGACAGAGGAAGCAGAAGGCGCTGCCACCAGGCAGGCAGCTTCACACTTGGACGAATTGGAGATAAGGTGAGACAGATCAACTGGTTCCTCCTGAGGAGGGCCTGAAAGCAGGCCATGACAGAGTTTGTGAGCTTATGCAGTGACTGCTCTGCTAACCCAGACAGATGCAAAAATTGGGCGAAGGACAAAGCCCAAGGCCTCAAAAGCGCTTTTAGTAAAGGAGTCCACCTGCAATCCAGGGGATCCTTCAAAGAAGTGGAATCTGCATCAGCAAGGTAGTGGCCTTGGATAGGCAAGGACCCGGAGAATCTACCGCAGAAGTCCACACCCATGTGGAAGAATTGCCCTCTTGAAAGGGGTAGAAACATCCAGACAGCTAGAGTGGGTAGACTTCCTGACTGAGTGCATCCATTCCTTAAAGGGAATGTGTTGCCAGAAAAACATGATTTTTTTTAAAAAATTAAACATTTAGTGTGTGGGTGATTAAACATTGTTCAAATTTTTTTTATTTTTTTCGCGAGTCAGGAAATATTATAAATTTTTTCTAATTTATAATACTACCCATTTTTGGTCACTAGATGGAGCTAGTTCCCAAAATTGCAGCATTGCAACATTGGGTTAAAAGCCCTCGCTCTAGTGAGCTCTCAGCATCCCCCCCTCCTTTATCCTGGCTAGTGCCGGGATAAACGAGGGGTTTGAAAGGTTTAACCTCCTACACTGTGTGTCGCCATTTTTTGAGGTAACCCACAGTGTAGTAGGTTTACATACAGTAGTAAACACACACAAACACTAACATACATTGAAATCTCTTACCTGCTCCTGCCGCCGCGGCTCCCTCCGGCCCGTCCGCTCCGTTTGCTGCCGCTGTTCCATGTGCACAAGTCCGGAAGCCGCGACCGGAGGTAGTAATATTACTGTCCGGCCGCGACTTCCGGTCCACAGGAAAATGGCGCCGGACGGCGTCAATTTCAAATAGGACTGTGTGGGAGCGCGCATGCGCAGTTCCCACACAGACGCCGTACACGGCAGTCAATGGGACGGGAGCCGTTCGCAGTCCCTATGGGACTGTGGCTGCCGTATTCCATGTCTGTGTGTGTCGTTAATCGACACACACAGAAATGGAACAAAAAATGGCAGCCCCCATAGGGAAGAAAAAGTGTAAAAATAAGAAACAGTAAAACACAAACACACAAATGAATATAAACGTTTTTATTAAAGCACTAACATCTTTAACATATGAAAAAATTATTTGTGATGACACTGTTCCTTTAAAGACAATACCCTCTACTTCTGAGTGGGCTGGACAAACAGCCTGAGAACGTTGGGGCTGAAGGAAAGAAATGGAGTCAGCGGAAAGTGCAAAATCAGTGACCTGAAGCGTGTCACGGACAGCTCTAATTAGCACCTCCACTGAGAATCTGGAAGAGGGGTAGAAGAACCCTTACCAACTGAATGAGATTTGGAATTAGAGAATTCACCGTCAGATAAAATCCTCTATAGATGAGGCACCAGACCTGACATCAGGACCAAAAAGACCTTGCCCACATGGAGGAGGTGAAACAGAAGAGGATGGTGAAAATGAAGGCAAACGAGAAGCTCTGATATGCTTGTAGGGTCGGCCACAAGGGGAAAATATGGACGGGGAGTCCATAAGAGGACGGGCAAAACAAGTGTTCGGCGTGTGGGCAGACATGCCACCCAGAATGGACTGAGTAATGTTCGCCAGGTTATTAGCCGTCCAGAAAAAGGAAGTTAGCCCATGCCGTATTTACACCCATCATAACTGGGGTGAGCAACACTGGGGGTGGCAAAGGTCGCAGTCATTTGGCTAGGAGGCCGGCATGCAGCACATAAGGAAGTAGACCGACCACAAGGAAATTAAGTATTGCACTTTTAGCAGGAATAATAAATGGCAAAGGCAGTCTAGCGTGAAGGCTTCACTTTAGGGTCAGACATGGCAGTAGAGAGGGTTACTTAACTTGACACTGAAGTAGTGAGATGGAAGAAACAGGGGAAAAAAAAATATCACTCATACTGCGTAGCAAGAGGTACTCCTATCAGTGAGGAGATAGGGAAAAAAAAAAAAAGCTAAAGGGGATGCCGGTGGGAGAGGTGTTAGAGGAGCTGGCGCTCTTGTCCGGGTTGTCTTCATAGGCAGGTTGGACAGCAGTGCATTTGTATATGACACGGTGCGCCTGCCGAATGGGAACACAGGGAGAATAAAAAAATATATATATATATGTCTTGGTAGAGACTCTGCTGCTATCAGCAGAAGTGTCTGCCTCCTACGACACTAAGCGACGTCTGAATATATCAGGGTCTGTGGGCAGGGTATATCCTGTAGGGGTCACTTTTTTATTTCATAATGTCAAGCCTCCTAGTGGCAACAGCATATACCCACGGTCGGCATCCCCCAATGTAACGAACAAGAAAAAAAATTATATGCCTCCACATACATATATACATACGTACATGTGGTATGTATGCCAAAAGGACACTGTCGGCATATGTAGAGCCAAATATAGACAATGAATATATTTGGTGTATACTGCGAACGTAGCCCAAGTTGTATGCATTTTCTATACAGCAAAAGATTACTGTGCATTAATGAGAAATCATTGTCTTCCTTGAAAAAATGTATTCCAAGTCAGCGGAAACGACAAAAAAAAATTAAATAAACTAATACGCCTACACAGAGAGGTATAATTTCCAATACAACTGTGTATTGTGACTTACAGAGACGTGGTAAACTTCAGAGCTGCAGACACTCTGTTCTCTAGCAACACAACCACAGAAGTCTGTTTGGAAATGAATAATGTAATTGGTTTTAGAAGAACCAATTCATAAGGTTTCCAAGCAGTTTGTTATTGAAAAGCTTAGGTTACATAACATGCAGACTGGAAACCTACAAGTATCATCCTTTATAGTATGGCAAATGTTTAAAATTATTTCTTTTTTTTTCATATGCTTGCAATACCTTCTTAGCACTGGCAATTTTCCACATTCTTTCTTGGGCAAAGTCTGCTGCCATCCACTGCATCTCCTCCAACAAATAATCCCACTGGGATTTAGGTCTTGAAGGCTCCATTAGTCGTGGTAGTCTTCTCAAGGACCACAGGCCTTCTTTTCGCAGCTCTGTTATTCGCTGGTGGATATTGTTTTCCTGTTACACAAAGATAAATCGATAACATTTATAATGAACAGCCTTATACCTTCTACGATTCTGCGACTATTTTAGTGTGGACAGATTATAGAGCTAGATTATATATACATATATATATATATATATATATATATATACACACACACACACACACACAAATATTATATGTGTGTGTATATATATATATATATATATATATATATATATGACAGAGTTTGAGAGATGCTCTAGGATATTGGGCCAAAACGTTGCATTTTGGCTAATAAAGCTCTTCCTTTTCTAAACACATAGTACTGGATGTGTCTGTGTGTGCGGGTGCGTTATATATGTATATACTTATAGAAAGTAGCGGGTGCTATGCGCGCCTGACCATAATCCATATAGTCCTGTAGATACACCAAAGGCGAAATGATCGCAGCACTCAAAGATATTGTTGCACATAGAAAATGTGGTTTATTGTTCCATGTCAAAAAAGCTACGTTTCAGTCCTCAAAGAAAGGTCATGTGAGAGGACTGAAATGTAACTTTTTTTGACATAGAAAATGTGATTTATTGTTCCATGTGCAACAATATCTTGGAGTGCTGTGAACATTTCGTTATAATACACACACACACACATATATATATATATATATACACACACACACACACACACACATATATATATATATACACACACACACATATATATATATATACACACACACACACACACACACACACATATATATATACACACACACACACACACACACACAAAATCTAGGAGTTGAAAAGATTTAAGGGAAAACTCCTTTCAACAAACAAATGAATATGCTACAGTACATACACAGAGATTCATTTTGTATTAGAAGGTTAACCCCTTAAGGACACGGCCAATTTTAGCCTTGAGGACAGAGCAATTTTTTTTTAATTTCCCTCTTTGCATCCCGACGCTCATAACGCTTTTATTTTTTGTACGATGTAGTTGTATGAGACTTTGTTTTTTGCGGGACGAGTTGTACTTTATGTACGTACCATTTTTTGGTACAAATACATTATCGTTTAATTTCTATAAATTTTTATTTTGGTGAAATTGCAGAAAAAAAGCAGTTCCGCAGCAGTTTTAATATTTATTTTTTTACACCATACACCGATCATCATAAATAATGTTATACATTTGTTGTACAGGTTGTTACGGTTGTGGCGATACCAAATATGTCTATATTATTTCATGTTTTGGGACTTATATTTTAAAAAGTTTATTTATTATAAAAAATGTGTGTTTCTGTGGATTTTATTTACTTTTTATTTATTTATTTACCATTATTTTTTTTTTACATTCATTTAACTTTTTTTTTTAATCCCATAAAGGGATTTATCATTTTGATTTTTATTTTGTAACTGTAATGTACTGGCATAGATACTGAGATACATAGATATATGCCAGTACATTAGCCTGTTACTGATCGTACACAGGCAGTTGTTAGGGCATACCTCAGTATGCTCTAACAACAGGAAATATGTTCAGACAGCCCTGGGGTCCTTCACTGGACCCTGGGCTGTCTGGCCATACGAGTTGTGGGCTTTGATCGCGTCACAGTTATCTTCTGTGACGCGATCAATGTGCAGTCCCCCCTCTTTGAACGCCGCGATCAGCTGTCATCGCGGCGTTCAAAGGGTTAACAGCGGAGAGAAGATGTTTCTCTTCTATCCGCTGTCAGAGCGGGGCCGTGGCTGTGTATTACAGCCGTTGCCCCGCTCTCGATCGCACACACAGAGACGGCACAGACGGCTGTCACACAGGACGAGTATGCTCGTCCTAATGCGCGAAGTGCTCGCTGCTCAGGATGAGCATACTCGTCCTGTGTCGGCAACCAGTTAAGGGTCAGTTCACAGAGTTTTTCTGGGCCACGATTTTGATGCGACCGAAAAAGGCGAGAAGTCCTTTCTTGTCGCAGTTTCCGCCTCCAAAGGGAGGCAGAAAAAACCGGTGTCGCTTGTTTTTTGAGTGTTATTCGCTGTGTTTTTTGCCCGTGGTCCTTGCATTAGTTTCAATGGCTGTGGGTACAAAATACTGTGAAAAACGCTTAAAAAAAAAGCGCAGGCAGTTCTAAATCTGCCTCGAAATTCCAGAAGGACTTCGGAGGCAGATTTTTTCTGCCTGTAAAAAAACGGTGTTAACTAGAACTGACAGGAAAAAGCGCATCATAGTTACTATACTGTGTCAAGTACCGTCAGTTTCCATCTATGCAGGATGGTGTTTCGCTACCACATCATATATCTAGATTACACAAAAAACATAACAGACTAAAATATCATTTACATGGGACCCACAATCATGTTATTTGTAAATTTCTCATAATGCACTTATAATATACATAGATGTTACTGCAATAAAAAAATAACTAAAAACAAAACCACTGCATTTACCTGTTCTAGGGGTTTCGACACTTCTTGCTGAATGTCCTCATTAACTAGAGCGAGAGGGTCTTGAACTCCAGAATGCAAAGGTGACTTTGATGAGGCAGGGGAGAGTACTTTGCTTGCCCCCGGAGACAGCATCCTATTGGGTGAGACATGTACAGGAGGGAGAACAGAGTCTAGAATGTAGGCTGGCGTAGTAGGTGAGGAGGGAGCGGGAACTATACATTTTCCAGCATCAGAGCCTAGTTTTGAAGAAGAAACCTGAGGCAAGAACATAAAAACAAGATAAAGTAAATAAAGTGATACATAAACATGAGTAATAAAATAATTCCTCTGTAGGTCTTTTGCTCTTGTAGAGTTATTTTGTTAGTCAATGAAAGAAAATGACTAGGGACCACAACAGGCATGCACACGGGACGCTAAAGCAGGCTGTAGTGTCAGAAACCCAATGAACAGCTCCTCATATGTACTTTCCTTGGAGCACCATGAGTGTGACATACAGCGGTACATTTGTTTTTTATTGTGTAAACGTAAATATATATTTATATTGTGACTGCACCATTGTTACTATCAAGCTGCATTAATACACAGTAGTAAAAGCAAGTCCATCAAAGCTTTTAACATAGTATATTTTTACATACCAACTGAGAAGGCGTTTTCGGGGAAGATGACTGACCCAGCAGCTTTTCTTGGGAATGATGGGAATTTTGGCTTTGAGTAGATTGCAGGTTGGTAGTGCCAAAAGCCTGAGGCTTTCCTTTCAAATAATCTGAGTGTGGCTGCGGTGTTAGATGCACAGTGGTGGGCACAGTAGACACAGAAATTCTGGGAGCTGGAGATCTGCTCAAAGAATGTAAGCTGGCAGGGTTTGGCACCAGAGAAACCTTGGTTGGTTGATTTTGTCTGTTATCTACAGAAGCAGACTGGTGCGACGGCGGCATCCCAAATGTAGCACAGAAGGAACCTACGGAGGGAGAGGGAACAAGCAATCATCTACCATGCGTTTCGATACCTGTGAGCTGTTTAGAGAACTGCTTTATCTTAGTTTAGGAGAACAGAAGAGATAAAGAAACATGCAAAATAGAGGTAATATAGAGACCTGCTTAACACAAGGCAAAAAAAAATTAATACATAGCTGCGGAAAATTTCAGCAGTAATCTGTATGTAAAGCTCAAAAGCCCCAGAGATACCCCTCTCAACAAAACACAGAAAAGAAAGCTCCTCCCTTTATCTCAGTCATATTACAATTAAAACTGTAAAATATAGAAGTAAATCTTCTCGGTTTCACAGGAGATCAGCCATGAACCCCCCCCCCCCCCTCTTCCTCACTGCCCTGTGTCTTGCTGTAAGACAACTGGATTGCTAAGCCCCGCCCCTCCACCGTTCCACAGCTAAAAATGGAACAGATCAGCAGGAGTCTAGCCCGTGTTCTCTGCAGGATTTCTAAAAAAACAAAGTTCGTTTCAAAATGCAAAGAAAATCCTAATGGCTGACAAACCGTGTGAGCAAGTTTATTTGTGGCTTATTTCTAGGTTTAGTGTTCCTTGATAGACGCCGCTATTTTGGCCTTCAGGACGCAGTGATTTTTTTGAGGGGGATTTTTTTGTTTTTATCTTTGCATTTTTAAACGCCGTAACTTTTTTTTATTTTAGCAGTGGGGGGGGGGGGTACTAGTATTTTTTTTAATGGCACCATTTTGTGGAATAGAAAATGTATTGCATAACTTATTATTTTGGAGGAGTTCGAAAAAACAACTGCGACATTCCGACATTGTTGGTTGCATTTTTGTTTATTTACTTTTTCTCGCCATTCACCGTGCAGGTTAAATAACGTGATCATTTTATAGCTTAGGTCATTACGAACATGACTAACACAATTATGTGTATAGTTTTTTATTGGGAAAAAGTTTGTCTACTTCTTTTTACATTTTACTTAACTTTTGTCATTTTTCTTAAATCCCACCAGGTGACTAAGCTGATATAATACACTGCAATGCTTTCATATTGCTGTGTATTCTGCCTATCAGCAGAACTATGAAAACATACTATTTTGCCCTCTGGCAGGGCCTAAAAGGTGTGCTAAGAGGGTAGACCTAAACGTTATTGTTGGGCCCCTAGCTTCTAAAGCAATCAGCACCTTGCGATCATGTCGCAGGGAAAGGGGGGCATGGGTGACAGAGGGAGCCCCCTCCCCCTGTATAACCACAGATGCAGCATTCAACATTGACTCAGGCATCCAAATGGTTAAACAGTTGGGACTAAAGTTATCTACTGTAATACATCCGGCATCCACTAGGATGTATATTTAGGTCACATAGCGTGAACTATACAGATCCTATGACGTAAATGTTAGTCTTGCGGCGGGAAGGGGTTAATATCCCCACCTTTCATCAACCACTAATTCAGATCACAACATTTTCAAGCAATGAGTGTTGAAAAGCAGCATTTCTTGTTCCTCTGACATCCCATAATGTATCACATGGTCTGTCAGTACTGCCGATTAGCTGAGAAGAGTCATGTGGTACCAACTATGACACCAATGCTTCTACAGAGTCATTTGTTTGGCACTTTAGGGGGCTGAATAGGCAGTACAATTCTACCAACTAGTAGCAAGACGCCCTCACCTTTATAAAAGTCAAACATGGCGTCGGGTTCTCTAACAGCATGAACATACGTAGTGAACACACTTTGCAATAAGGTGCTTATTTGTTAGGCCTCAAGCATGCACATGACCGTAATTTTTATCCGCAATTACAGATTCGTAATTGCAGATAAAAATACTGATCCATACATTTCTATGGCCCACGGACACCTTCCTGTATATCTACAGGTAAGCAAGCGTCTGACACGCAAAAAAATAGGACATGTCCTATTTTTGGAATTTGCGGACCGAGCTCCTATACTTTGTAATGGGAGCTCGGGTGACAGTCCGCAGCCGTCATGTGTTACGGGCACAGACTACGGCCGTGTACATGAGGCCTTACTGAGAGGAACCAGGGGAAAGACGGAGCAAAGACTATATACAGATTGCATGCATGTAGGTCTAATGCTGGGTTAAAACATGGCGTAATTGTTTTGGATTTTCACGTATAAACAGATCCACTTGAAGATGTAATAAGCACCAGATTACAAGTGTGAGCATTTGGTTAGCACCTCTGAAAGCTTGTGACTGCATCCACTGCAGACACACAGATATGGGTTAATAAATCTAGCAAGTACACAAGCTTTCACAGCAACATTTACCAAGTACTTCCATCAACAATGAGACTGAACAATTTAACTTCAGAAAGTATCTAAGAGTTCATTACCCAAATTGGTATTGTAATTTTTAGTGGATTCATAAAAAACATTCAAAGCAATTCCTATTAACCCACAAAATAGTTCTACTTTATGTAGCAATACTTTATTTAAAATTTACATGTTATTAAATGTATTGCTCATAGCAACCATGAGAGTTTCAGAAACCAAACCTGAACTTATTTGCGGCCAAGTCTCAAGGACACATTTCCTTTTACTCAAGGCCAATCGTGTATTCAAATACATTACCTATTTTACCCGGAGTGGGCTGATGCTGCGGAGCTACCACATGGGTGACATTTGGTGATTGAGATCTATGCTCAGATTGGATGGAATCAAAAAGCTGTGTGGGTGAGGAGTCTGGAATTATAAGTGTTAACATATAAGGAATAAGTAGTACAAGGAAACAGAAAGCGGGTGTTCAGATTTTATCAAAATAAAGCGGATTCATGAAAAATTCAGCAACTTTCTAATACATTTCGTAATTAGATGTTGAGAAACTGAGAAATCAGTACACAGTCAAGGAATGGAAATGTTCTAGTTTACAGGCTGAAAATCTGTCCAACTGACCGAAGTGCAAGACGACACTTGTATCACAGCTCTCAATCAAGAAAGGAAATCAATAAGGCCTCACGCACACGACCGTGCAGTAGGTACAGTCAGTAAATACTACACGGATGGGCCGCAGATTATCACCCGCATTTGCAGACTGTGCTCACAGTAATAAGTATAGTAGAACGGTCTGTAAACGCAAAAAATTGGACGACCTATTTTTTACAGTTAATTTCTACGGCCCGGACACACCCGTAATTGCGGATAAATATTTTAGTCGCGTGCATGAGGCCTAAGGGTATGTTCACATACACTATTTACGGACGTAATTCGGGCGTTTAAGACCCGAATTACGTCCGAAAATGCGCCTCAATAGCATCGGCAAACATCTGCCCATTCATTTGAATGGGTCTTACGACGTTCTGTTCAGACGGTCATTTTTTTACGCCCCGCTGTCAAAAGGCGGGGCGTAAAAAAGACGCCCGCGTCAAAGTAGTACCTGTCACTTCTTGGGACATAATTGGAGCCGTTATTCATTGACTCCAATGAAAAGCAGCGCCAATTACGTCCGTTACGGACGCTGTAGTGTGAACATACCCTAACGGTTTTCAGTCTCTAAATGTAAAAGCTAAATGGGTCCTATTAACTGGCCCACTGGCTTAAATTACAGCAATTTCACTTAATTTTTTAAAACTGACAGCATGGCGCAAATGACTGAATTTTGATGCAAATGAATAAATATGTCGCTCAGAGTAAAATGCTAGAAATTTAAACCAAATATAAAAAAAGCTGCATAACATTTTACAGTACTGTGCAAAAGTTTAAGGCAGTTGTGGAAAAATGCACAAAGTAAGAATACTTTCAAAAATAGAAGTGCTAAAGAGGCTCTGTCACCAGATTTTGCAGCCCCTATCTGCTATTGCAGCAGATAGGCGCTGCAATGTAGATTACAGTAACGGTTTTATTTTAAAAAAACGAGCATTTTTGGCCAAGTTATGACCATTTTCGTATTTATGCAAATGAGGCTTGCAAAAGTACAACTGGGCGTGTTGAAAAGTAAAAGTACAACTGGGTGTGTATTATGTGCGTACATCGGGGCGTGTTTACTACTTTTACTACCGTGTTTCCCCGAAAGTAAGACAGTGTCTTACTTTCGGGGTATGTCTTATATTGGAAAAAAATTGTCGAATTATTTTTTATTTTTTTTTCACAAAGTTTATTTAACGGTTTTACATTTTTTTTTTTAGTCCCACCAGGGGACTTCACTATGCGATGTGCCGATCGCATATATAATGCTTTGGTATACTTAGTATACCGAAGCATTATTGCCTGTCAGTGTAAAACTGACAGGCAACCTATTAGGTCATGCCTCCGGCATCGCCTAACAGGCAGATGCTGAAGGCAGACCTGGGGGTCTTTGTTAGACCCCCGGCTGTCATGGAAACCCGACGGCGACACGCGATTTGTTTGCGGGGGCGCCGATCGGGTGACAGAGGGAGCTCACCCCTCTGTCAAACACATTAAATGCCGCTGTCACTATTGACAGCGGCATTTAATGGGTTAAACTGCCGGAATAGGCGCGCGCTTCGATTCCGGCAGTTGCAGCAGGAGCCAGGCTGTGTATAACAGCCGTGCTCCTGCCGCTGATCGCGTGGGTACAGTCTCAGTACCCGCGCCATCACAGGACGGCGCGGTGACGTATGGAGAGGGGGGCGGCGCGGAAGTGGGCAGGAGGCGGCAATACCCCCGTGTTTCCCCGAAAGACATATGTCTTACTTTCGGGGTACGGCTTATATTAGCCGACCCCCCTGAAACCCCCGATACGTCTTACAATCGGGGGTGTCTTACTATCGGGGAAACACGGTAGCTGGGCGTTGTGTATAGAAGTATCATCCACTTCTCTTCACAACGCCCAGCTTCTGGCAGTGCAGACACAGCCGTGTTCTCCAGAGATCACGCTGTGACGGCACTCACAGGTCCTGCATCGTGTCAGACGAGCGAGGACACATCGGCACCAGAGGCTACAGATGATTCTGCAGCAGCATCGGCGTTTGCAGGTAAGTCGATGTAGCTACTTACCTGAAAATGCTGATGCTGCTGCAGAATCAACTGTAGCCTCTGGTGCCGACACGATGCAGGACCTGTGAGTGACGTCACAGATCTGCACTGCCAGAAGCTGGGCGTTCTGAAGAGAAGTGGATGATACTTCTCATCAGAAAGCCCAGCTAGTAAAAGTAGTAAACACGCCCCGATGTACGCACATAATACACGCCCAGTTGTACTTTTCCTTTTCAACACGCCCAGTTGTACTTTTGCAAGCCTCATTTGCATAAATACGAAAATGGTCATAACTTGGCCAAAAATGCTCGTTTTTTAAAAATAAAAACGTTACTCTTATCTCCATTGCAGCGCCTATCTGCTGCAATAGCAGATAGGGGTTGCAAAATCTGGTGACAGAGCCTCTTTAATATATATATATTTTTTTTTAATCAATTACCAAAATGCAAAGTGAATGAACAGAAGAAAAATCTAAATCAAAGTTTGGTGTGTACACCATTTGCCTTCATAACAGCATCAATTCTTCTTGGTACATTTTCATGCAGTTTTTGAAGGAACTTGGCAGGGAGGTGGTTCCAAACCCCTTTTGGGAACTAACCACAGATCTTCTGTGGATGAAGGCTTCCTCAAATCCTTCTGTCTCTTCACGTAATCCCAAACTCAAATGTTGAGATCAGGGCTCTTTGGGGGCCATATCATGACTTCCAGGACTCCTTGTGCTTTACGCTGAAGATAGTGCTTAATAACATTGGCTTTATGTTTGGGGTAGTTGTCCTGTGGAAGAATACATTTGGAGCCAATCAGACGCCTCTCTGCTGGTATTGCATGATGGTTCGGTATCTGCCTGTATTTCTCAGCATTGAGGACACCATTAATCCTGTTCAAATCCACAACTCCATATCCAAATCCACAGCCCCAAACTTGCAAGGTACCGCCACCATTCTTCACTGTTGCCTGCAGACCTCATTACTGTACCGCTCTACAGCCCTTCGGTGAACAAACTACCTTCTGTTGCAGCAGAATACTTATAATTTTGACTCCAAAGCACTTGCTGCCATTTTTCTTCACCCGTTTCTTTGTTTTTGTGCATAGTTGAGTTGCTTGGCCTTGTTTCCACATCAAAGCTATGGCTTTTGGCCACAATTCTTCCATGAAAACCACTTCTGGCCAGACTTCTCTGAAAAGTAAGTGGGTGTACCTGGGTCCCCCTGGTTTCTGCCTGTTCTGAGCTGATGGCACTGCTGGACATATTCCAATATCGAAGGGATGATTTCTTGGTGGCCCACTGCGTCTTCGGTCCTCAACGTTGCCCGTTGGACCTGGGACATGAAACGGTCTTCCCCCACCTCACCTTTGTAGCAGAGTTTGGCTGTTCCTCACTCAGTTTTAAGCCTCCTACACCTGTTTCTGTTACAGTTAATGACTGTTTTAACCTACATATGAAAATTATGATCATCATCACCTGTTAGGTGTATGATTTACCAATTATATCATTTACCAATTATATCAGACAATAATTCCACAAAATCCATGACTTTGTGCAAGTGTACCTAGAAGAATTGATGCGGTTTTGAAGTCAAAAGTGTGGTCACACCAAATATTGATTTCAATCCGATTTATCTTCTGTTCATTAACTTTGTATTTTGTTAATTCATCTATTAACACTTCTGTTTGAAAGTATTCTTTGCAGCATTTTTCCACAACTGCCTAAAACTTTTGCACAGTACTGTATATAAAACTGGAAAGTACCTTTCAGAAAATAAAACAATTTGGCCATATTTAAAATGATAGGTTTTAGTAATACAAACATCCTATTGTTCAATGCGAAGAAAACAAAATTAACATTAGTGCAAATCTTCCTAATAAGATGTGTTTACAATTTACTGCACTGTCTTACTGTTCTATTAAAAATTACTGTATATTAAAAAGGTGTAGTAAACACAGAAACAAAAAAAAATAAGTCCCCTTGCATGTAATTTACTCATCCCTGTGCAAAATCTTCATGTCTATTTTGTGTTTTATCAGTGTGTGGTTTGATGTATGATGCAAACGGGTCTGAAACAAAACACTGAATTTAAAAATTGTGTCTCACTCAAAATAGGAAACCCTAAGGCCTCATGCACACGACCGTGTTCGCTCCGTGATATACGGACTGCATGTTTGTTGCATTTCCCGGACGAACACTGTTCAGGGAGCTGGGCGCCTAGCATCGTAGTTATGTATGATGCTAGGTGTCCCTGCCAGCCGCGGAAATACTGTTCCGTACTGTAACATGTTTTCAGTTTGGGACAATAGCTACGCAAGGAGGGAGTAACTCACAGCATCATACATAGTATGGTGTTTTTTACTTAGTATGGCACCATCTTGATGTTCAAAGTGTATAGCAACGTGAGCATCCACCAGATGAGCTGAGGGCTAGTGGCCACGCATGCTCAGTCACTCTCCCCACAGCCAGGTCTCTGCATAGGGATTGTCTGTTCAATAGAAGTAGTTTCTGCAGTAGTATGGCAATATAGCTAAGGATACTTGTTCTGCTCAGCTTGTTAGGTCTGTAAGGGTATGTTTCCACACCTAGGATACACTGCAGATTTTCTGCAAAAGAAAATATGAAGTGGAATCTATAAAAAAATAAAATAAATTATATTTTTGTTACAGAAATCTGCAGCAAATGGTGCGTGTTTGTTGCGCATAATGCTGTGGTTTTTCCTGCGGATTTAGTATTAAACATTGATTATAGCAAAGTATACGTGCACCTGCGGCTTTCCAGGGGTTTTTACTGCGTTTACACCGCTGAAAAATTTGGCACATCTTCAGCCGAGCACCTCTAGCTTTAGGCTATCTTTAAAGGCTATATAAACCTTTGAAAGGCAAAACAATGTTTTGTTTTAAAAAAAAAAAAAAAAAAAAGGAGTATCAGTGTGTTTTGTGTAACTTTAAAAAAAAAAGTAAAACTAATTTTTAATAAGTATTTATAGATACAGCTGCTCTGTATTCTCTATACAGAGCAGCTGTATCGTGTAGTGACAACGGGTGGATACTGCGTGGACACGCTATCGATCACATCTATGTTCATAAATTAGACGTGATAGTTTACAGGTGGATCCGGTGTGTCAGACACGCAGGACCTGCCGACACTGAACCCGTCAGGTAGAGATTTCAAAGCCTTTACTTTACATAGCGTTTAAGTTCTACAGCAATTAAAGAGGAGCTGTCACCTCTCCTGGCATGTCTATTTAAGCAAATACATGTATTGTCCGTAAAATAACAATTATGGAGCATCATTTCTTAAAACTCTGTTGTGCTGTTCCTCTGTTATTACTCCTAGAAATGTATGAATTAATTGACAACTAGGTGTTATTCCCCTTGTCAAAGGGGCGTGTCCCTACACAGTCTCACCTTGTCAGCACTAATTGGACATGGTCAGACTGTGTAGGGATGT
The DNA here is from genome assembly GCF_050947455.1 of Rhinoderma darwinii. Classification (NCBI taxonomy): domain Eukaryota; kingdom Metazoa; phylum Chordata; class Amphibia; order Anura; family Rhinodermatidae; genus Rhinoderma; species Rhinoderma darwinii. The sequence continues at coordinate 461,764,987 of NC_134687.1, forward strand.
CACGATACCAGAATTTGGACTTCGATACCGATACTTCGTTTAGTATTGCGATTTCGATACCAAAACGATACTTTGTCAACAGTAATAATAAAAAAAAAAAAAAAGTTCTTCCATGTTCTGATGTGAGGCGCGTGGTGTGATGATGAATTTAACCTCCATGTGCCTCACATTAATAGTAATTAACCCCATTATGTTTCTCAGTCATAATGGGTTAATGTGTAAAGTACATGATGGGGTTAATTACTATTAATGTGAGGCACATGGAGGTTAAATTCATCATCACACCTCGTGCCTTACATTAATAAGTGAAAGCAGTTTTAAATTTTATTTTTTTTACAGCGCACACTTCATAAATGACACAAAAAAAATTGTTGTGCAGGTAATGACGGCCGCGCCAATACGGAGTATGTGTATATTTTATGTATGGAGACTTATTTTAATGTTTATTGTAAAAAAGGTGTACGTGTATTTTTTTTATTTAATATTAACTTATGTTTTTACTTTATTTTTAAACTTTAATGTACTGGCATATATCTATATTACAGTACATTAGCCTGTGCACTGATAGTACACAGGCAGTTGTTAGGACAGACCTAAGTATGCCCTAACAACAGGAAATATGGTAGGACAGCCCTGGGATCCTTCAATAGACCCTGGGCTGTCTGCCTATATATGGTATGTCCCTTAATCGCGTCACAGGAATTCCCTGTGACGCGATCCAAGGGGCATCCCCACTTCTCATTTTCCCCTGAATGCTCGGCCAGCTTTGATCGCAGCATTCAGGAGAATAGCGGCGGAGATGAGAGGTTTCTCTGATCTACGCAGTTATAGAGCGGGGCTCCGGCTGTGTAATACAATCATTTGCCCCACTCCTGACACGAAGTGCGTGTGCGGTCAGCATGAGGAGATGCGGCCGGCGCTGCAATAATGAGCGGCGGTTCAGGCACAGAAGACAGAACATGGGGGTGTTTTGCAGGGCGCCCGCCATGCTCTGTTTTCAGTGCCGCCGCTCATTAGTGCAGCGCCGGCCGCATCGCATCATCCTAACCATGCTCACTTGTCAGGACTCAGGAGCGGGACAATGACTATCACACAGCCGCACTCTCATACATTCATGTGTTACTATACTGAGCGGTGTGGCCACACAGCTCAGTAGCAAAATACATGAAATAACGGTGTCGAACCGTTTGGGGATGCAGAGTATCGAAGTTTCGATGCATCGTGCATCCCTAGTAGGGACGAACGCACAACTGGTAACACCAAGTTGTACACTTTTTTTTTTCCAGAAAACTCTAGGAAGAATAACAGAGGAATGGCACTATGCAAACTATTAAGAAAATATGCTCCAGAATTGTTATTTCATGAGGAATATAATTTTTTTTTTTACTAAAATAGACATGTCAAGAGAGGAGACAGGTCCTCTCTAAAGGGAACCTGTGACCAGCATTTCACCTATTAAACCAGCAACACCTGGTGGAAGTGGGTAAAAAATAATTTTTATGTAACCTATAACCTATATATCTTCTAAGTAGGCTCTGTACCTATAGTATTAATTTTTAGTGTTCTGGGCCGTATGCTAATGAGCATAAGAGTCATATCTTCATTCCTCATGCCTTTCCAAGTTAACTCCGCCTCCTTTTGATTGACAGCTCCCCCCAGCACACACGAAATCCCGCGCTTGCGCATCGATGTCTGGTTCTTATGCAGGCGCACAACGGGTACACCATAGCGGCGCATGCGCAGTAACTAGATTTGAAATCCGGACAAAGCGGGGAAGGGTATCAGACCATACGACAGGCGCATGCCCACTATCTCAGATGAGATTTTGGCATTCAGGGCAGGCCAGTTATCGGCAGTGGTCGGGCATAAGAAGAGGAACGAGCGAGACTGCCGGATTAATACCATAAAAGGCGCAAAATGTTTGCAGACCGTTATTTACGGTCGGAGGAGTTTAGGAGAGGGGATAACAGCAATGAACTTTTGCAGCGAGGGGTGAGTTCAATAGGTGAAAAGCTGTTGACAGGTTCCCTTTAACCCCTTCAGGACAGCCTGTTTTCGCCTTGTGGACGCAGCAGATTTTTTCAAATCTGACATGTGTCACTTTATGTGGTAATAACTTGGGAAATGCCTTTACCCATCCAAGCGATTCTGAGATGGTTTTCTCTTGACATATTGTACTTTATGTTAGTGGAAAATTGTGATGAATAAATTCAGTATTTGTTTGTGAAAACCACCAAACTTTAGCGAAAATTTGCAAATTCCGAATTAAAATTTCCCATATGTCTGCTTTATGTTGGCATCATTCTTAGAAAAAAAAAAAAGAAGGATGGTCAAAGACGTTACAAGGCTTAGAACTTTAGCAGCAATTTCTCACATGTTCAGGAAAATTTCCAAAACCTATTTTTATAGGTAAGAGTTCAGTTCTGAAGCAGCTTTGAGGGCCTTATATATTAGGAACCCCCATAAGTCAGCCAATTTTAAAAACTGCCCCCCTCAAAGTATTCAAAACAGCATTCAGAAAGTTTCTTAACCCTTTAGGTGTTTCACAGGAATTAAAGCAAAGTAGAGGGGAAATTTACAAATTTTTTTTTTTTTTGTCGGAAAATCCATTTTTTGCTGTAACACAGAAGGTTCTACCAGAGAAACGCAACTCAATAATTTATTGCCCAGATTTTGTCGTTTAGAAATATCCCACATGTGGCCCTACTGTACTAATGGACTGAAGCACCGGCCTCAGAAGCAATGGCGCACCTAGAGGATTTTAAGGCATTCTTTTTATTAGATTTTAGGCACCATGTCAGGTTTGAAGAGGTCTTGTAGTGCCAAAACAGTGGAAACCCCCCCAAAAAAAGACACCATTTGGCAAACTTACACTTCTCAAAAAATTAATCGAGGGGTATAATGAGCATTTTAACCCCACAGGTTTTTTGCTGAATTTAGTGTAATTAGGCCGTCAAAACTTCTATTGTTTTTTACGGCGTTCACCGTGCACTATAAATTACCCATTTAATTTATTCTGTGGGTCGATGCGATTACGGCGATACCATATGTATACAGGTTTTTTATGTTTTACGGTGTTTGCACGATAAAATCACGGTTTTAAAAAAATTATTTTGTTTTTGTGTCGCCATATTCTAAGAGCCATAACTTTTTTATTTTTTTATCAGGAAAGCTGTGTGAGGGCTTGTTTTTTGCGGCACTGTAGTTTTTATTGGTACCATTTTTGGGTACATGCGACTTTTTGATCCCTATTTATGCGATTTTTTGAAAGCTGAAGTGACTAAAGATAGCAATTCCGGTATCGTTTTTTTATTATTTGTTTTAATGGTGTCACCGTGCGGGATAAATTACATTATATTTTTATAGTTCATGCCGTTACGGACGCCGCGATACCAATTATGCATAGCTTATTATTAGAAAGAAAAATGAAAAAAATAAAAAAAAAGGGACTTTATAAGGGAAAAAGGGCGATTTTAAAATTTTATTATTTTGACACTTTACTTTTGTAAATTTTTTTGTAACTTTTTTTTTTAGGAACTTGAAAATCCAACTGTTGGATCGTTGTTATGATACCCTGCAATACTTATGTATTGTAGGGTATTATACCCGTCAGGTTCACACTGACAGGAGGCATATTAGGTCATTCCTCTGGCAGGACCTAATCGCCTTCCACAGATGGCAGACCGGAAGCCTTGGTTAGGCTTCCGGTTGCCATAGCAACAATCGGCCCCTGCAATCGCGCCGCGCCAATGTTGCTATAACAACGTAAATGCTGCGGTCGCTATTGATTGCCGCATTTAAGGGGTTAATCGGCTGGGATCACTGCTGTGATCCGACCCGATCTCCTAGTAGCAGCCTGTACTGGGAGATGCCGGGCTGCGGGGAGCACCTGTGTGCTCTGTTAAGAGCACACGTAGATTAAACAGGCTGCAGGCACAAGGACCAGTGCTGCAGCCCGTTAATCTAAGTGGGGTGGTCGGGAAGGGGTTAAGCTTAATTTATATAAAAAACACAAAACCCTTTTAATGGTCGCTCTATTGTTTGGGCTATCCAATTTTAAATATTTTACTTTCAGTCAAACATGCAATTAAATATGCAGAAGCAAAATGTTTAAAAAGCTAGCTAAAACATAACATTAAAAAGTAATATGTATTACCAATTGAATTCTCCTTTTGTACATAGGAAGCTTGGATCTCCATAGCACTTGGAATTTCTAAAGCAGTCGGACTTGTAGGAGCATCTAATGACTAAAATGGGAAAAAATAATAATCAAAAAACACTTTCGTTTTTCAAGAACCAATCACGTCTCTTATTTCATACTATAAAATAACTGAATTATTTAAAGCCAAAAAAATGGGAATAGATCCAATGATGGGAAATCAGGAAGCCTTTTTTTGGGAAAGCCTAATCTGATTTTATGATCGGATCAGATAAAATTTTTGGGCTCTAAATACGTGTGACTGTAACCTGCTACAATACTCGGAGCTCACTTACATAGCTGCATTTTAGGTTCATTTTAGCTCCTTTTAATTTTCAGGGTACGTTTTATTATAGTGAATCAGACATTCGAATGACAAATATAGTACTGGGTCCCCACGTCCTGCTGTGGGTCCCAGTGGTCGAAGTCCCAACAATCAAACCAATTTACCAAAAATGTGATTAGAAAACCCCTTTGGGCCAGTATCACACATACAGTTTTTAATATTTTGTTAAACACAGAACTGGACACAAAAGACATTAGATGAATCAGTCTTTTCTTCATAGCTTTCCTTCTTTTTGGATCCATTTCTGGCTTTGGTCCAAAAAAAAAAAAAAAAAAAAAAGAAAATCACATTGTCACAATTATATATATTTATTTGCATTGTGCACAGAGAAATAAGTATTTGATCCCTTTGGCAAACAAGACTTAATACTTGGTGGCAAAACCCTTGTTGGCAAGCAAAGCAGTCAGACTTTTTTTTGTAGTTGATGATGAGGTTTGCACACATGTTAGATGGAATTTTGGCCCACTCCTCTATGCAGATCATCTGTAAATTAGGGATGTCACGATACCAGAATTTGGACTTCGATACCGATACTTCGTTTAGTATTGCGATTTCGATACCAATTTCGATACTTTTGCCAACAGTAATAAAAAAAATCAATTCTTCCGTTTTCTGATGTGAGGCGCGAGGTGTGATGAATTTTGAACGCGCCTCACATTAATAGTAATTAATCCCATCATGTTTCTCAGTCATAATGGGTTAATGTGTGAGGTACATGATGGGGTTAATTACTATTAATGTGAGGAACATGGAGGGTAAATTCATCGCACCTCCTGCCTCACAATAATAAGTGAATGAAAGCCGTGTTTATTTCATTTTTTTACAGCGCACACATCATAAATGATGCAGAAAAATTGTTGTGCGCGCCAATACTGAATGTGTGAATATTTTATGTATTGAGACTTATTTTAATGTTTATTGTAAAAAAGGTGAATGTGTATTTTTTTTAATTTTAACAATACTTTGTTTTTAAACTTCAATGTACTGACATATATCAGATATGTGCCAGTACATTAGCCTGTGGACAGAGAGCACACAGGCTGTTGTTAGGACATACTTGGGTATGTCCTAACAACATGAAATATGGTAGGACAGCCCTGGGGTCCGTCAATAGACCCTGGGCTTTCTGCCCATATATGGTATGGCCCTCGATCGCGTCACAAGAATTCCCTGTGACGCGATCCAGGGGCATCCCCCCTGCTCACTTTCCCCTGAATGTTGCAGTCAGCTGTGATCGCAGCATTCAGGGGAATAAAGGCGGAGATGAGAGGTTTCTCAGATCTCTGCCATTATAGAGCGGGGCTGCGGCTGTGTAATACAGCCATTGCCCCGCTCCTGACAGGAAGTGCGCGCGCGGTCAGCATGAGGAGGTGCGGCCGGCGCTGCACTAATGAGCGGCAGTTCAGGCACTGAACACAGAACATGGGGGTGTTTTGCAGCGCGCCCGCCATGTTCGGTCTTCAGTGCCGCCGCTCATAAGTACAGCGCTGGCCACATCGCATCATCCTGACCGTGCGCACTTATGACTCAGGAGCGGGGCTGTGGCTGAATTACACAGCCGCAGCCGCGCTCCCATACATTCATGTATTACTATACTGAGCTGTGCGGCTGCGCAGCTCAGTATCGAAATACAGGAAATAGCGGTATCGAACCGTTTAGGGATGCAAAGTATCGAAACAGTATCGAAGTTTCGATGCACCGTGCATCCCTACTGTAAATCATTAAGATTTCGAGGCTGTCGCTTGGCAACTCGGATCTTCAGCTCCCTCCACAAGTTTTCGATGGGATTAAGGTCTGGAGACTGGCTAGGCCACTCCATGACCTTAATGTGCTTCTTTTTGAGCCACTCCTTTGTTGCCTTGGCTGTATGTTTCGGGTCATTGTCGTGCTGGAAGACCCAGCCACGAGCCATTTTTAATGTCCTGGTGGAGGGAAGGAGGTTGTCACTCAGGATTTGACGGTACATGGCTCCATCCATTCTCCCATTGATGCGGTGAAGTAGTCCTGTGCCCTTAGCAGAGAAACACCCCCAAAACATAATGTTTCCACCTCCATTCTTGACAGTGGGGACGGTGTTCTTTGGGTCATAGGAAGCATTTCTCTTCCTCCAAACACGGCGAGTTGAGTTAATGCCAAAGAGCTCAAGTTTAGTCTCATCTGACCACAGCACCTTCTCTCAATCACTCTCAGAATCATCCAGATGTTCATTTGCAAACTTCAGAGGGGCCTGTACATGTGCCTTCTTGAGCAGGGGGACCTTGCGGGCACTGCAGGATTTTAATCCATTACGGCGTAATGTGTTACCAATGGTTTTCTTGGTGACTGTGGTCCCAGCTGGCTTGAGATCATTAACAAGTTCCCCCCGTGTAGTTTTCGGCTGAGCTCTCACCTTCCTCAGGATCAAGGATACCCCACGAGGTGAGATTTTGCATGGAGCCCCAGATCGATGTCGATTGACAGTCATTTTGTATGTCTTCCATTTTCTTACTATTGCACCAACAGTTGTCTCCTTCTCACCCAGCGTCTTACTTATGGTTTTGTAGCCCATTCCAGCCTTGTGCAGGTCTATGATCTTGTCCCTGACATCCTTAGAAAGCTCTTTGGTCTTGCCCATGTTGTAGAGGTTAGAGTCAGACTGATTAATTGAGTCTGTGGACAGGAGTCTTTTATACAGGTGACCATTTAAGACAGCTGTCTTTAATGCAGGCACCAAGTTGATTTGGAGCGTGTAACTGGTCTGGAGGAGGCTGAACTCTTAATGGTTGGTAGGGGATCAAATACTTATTTCTCTGTGCACAATGCAAATAAATATATATCATTTTGACTATGTGATTTTCTGTTTTTTTTTAAATATAATCTATCGCTCACTGGTAAAATTAACCTAGCCTAAAAATTCTAGACTGTTCATGACTTTGACAGTGGGCAAACTTACAAAATCAGCAAGGGATCAAATACTTATTTCCTTCACTGTATATGCTGAGCCACGCATATAACCTTATTATTGGGTGAAAGCTTTCCCAAGGGCTGCAATCTTAGGTAAATTGGATGCTAAATTAATTTTGCAGTAGTATCTTATGAACCACTCCTGACTTTATTTTTCCCTTGATGTAAGAGAAGCAGCGGAAGGCCAGGATCACACACACATTTTTTTTAATGCATTTTTTTAGCCAAAACATAGAAGCGGACATAAAAGAAAGGTGATGCAGTCTTTTCTTTATACCTTACGTTCCTTTTGGACCCATATCTGGAAGAGGCCCAAACATTTTTTATCCAAAAACTGCCTAAACGGCATCAAAACTGTGTGTGTGATCCTGGCTTTACGGTGATGCCAACATCTGACATCTAAAGAGCAAGGCTACATTCAGACAAGTGTAGCCAACCTCGGACGTGAAAAACTGCAATTTTTCACATCCGAGGTTCACCCGTGCGGGACACGTTGTCACAGATCCCTCATGGACTAGTCCATTGAGGAATACGTGACACGCAGGAAAATAGGACATGTCCCATCTTTTCACAGAGCCTTCACACGCTCCGTTGAAACAAAGGTCGTGTAAACTGTCCCATTGAAATACATGAATCTGTGTGATGGCCATTGTTTTAATGGCTGTCACACAGACGAGATACACGCTCGTCTGAATGAGGCCTAAATTATTTACAGCTGCTAAGAACAGCAATGTAAGGCCAGATTCACACGAACGTGGAGAAACGGACATGAAAAACATGACTTTTTCACGTCCGAGGTGCCCACGTGCAGGTTCAGTTTTCGTAGATCCCCATAGACTTAAGTCTATGGAGGGATCCGTGAAAACGGATGTTCTATTTTTCAACGGACCCTTCACACGATCCGTTGAAACAACAGCCGTGTGAACGGCTCCATTGAAAAACATACGTCCGTGTGACGGCCGTTGTTTTAACGGCGTCACATGGATGTACTCTACGTTCGTCTGAATTCAGCCGCAGTGTAAGTCCACAGCTCAGATTTGCTGCAGATTTTTTGCGCAGCAAATAAAAAACAGCAGCAAATTTGCACCGAATCATTTACATTTTGTTGTGGATAACCCAAAAATAAAGTAAAAAATACATTTAACATTTGCAGCAAAATCTACAACAATACATTGCTTGCTGATTGTAGTGTGGATTTTGAATTCCCTATTGAAGGCAATAGGGAAAGTGACCAATCCACGACAGAAATTTACATGCTGTAGATTTAAAAATCAACACCGCAGGTAAATTTCTGCGCAGAAAATTTCCGCATGTGGATAAGGTTGGTTAAAATCTACTAATCTACTTGCATGATGCTGTATTCTGCTGCAAACTTCACCTGTGCAAATCTGCAGAAAATCCAACACGTGTGGACCTGACCTTAGACTCGAAGTTGTCATATATCAAGAATGGATGTAAGAATTCCAGCAGCAACGAAGACATGCTGATAAAAATGTGCTGTAATAATCACCAAGTTATTAAAAGCACGTCAGTCATAAGAACATTAGGGGGGGGGTTCCAGTTTTATACTAATCATTTTATTAAAACGTTATGCAGATTTATAATATACTTTAAAATAGCAAGGAATCAAATCACAAAGACCTCTGTTAGAAGTCAGTGAATGGGAACATTCTCGTTTACATCCACCATTTGCAACAATCATATCCAGTAATGTTCTGTGAGCTACAAAACCACAAATATCTCTCCGGTTCTGATAGTTTGCTACAATGCATCAGTGCAGGTAAAATACATCAGTCTGGAGTCCAGGCTTTTAGGACCGAGAATGGCCTAGATATGTCAGAGTGTTTCCACAGGTTTTTGTTGGGGCCTTAGGCTCTATTCACACGACAAGGTCCGAGGGTCGGCCGATAAACAGCCATTTTGGTCTGCTTTTCTAGGCCGTTTTGGGCCGTGGTTCCATTTTCAACGGCCGATTTTGACCTTTTGCATCCGTTTTTTTTCACTGACCGTTTTAAAAACAGATGAATTTCATGTGTAAATTTTTTTTGCCACACACCACCCTCTGTAGATAATGCCACACACAGCCCCCCTGTAGAGACCGTCACACACAGCCCCCCCTTTAGAGACCGCCACACTCTGCCCCCCCTTGTAGAGACCGCCACACACTGCCCCCCCCTGTAGATAATGCCCCACATCCCCCTTGTACATATCACCCTCCCTTAGATGGCACACCCTCCCTTAGATGGCACACCCTCCCTTAGATGGCACACCCTCCCTTAGATGGCACACCCTCCCTTAGATGGCACACCCTCCCTCTTCCTGTAGATGGCACCGCTGTAGGGGTCCGCTCCAGGAGAAGTCCCCGACTTCACTGTCCATATATGGGCAGTGACTTCGCCTGAAGCGGAATCCCCGGCCACTAAGGCCTCATGCACACGACCGTGTTTTTGCGGCCGCAATTCCCCCGAAAATCCACGGGAGAATTGCGGCCCCATTCTTTTCTATGGGGCCGTGCACACGACCGTAGTTTTTGCGGTCCGTGCACGGCCCGGGAGCCCGGACCGCAGAAAGAATGGGCATGTCTTATTACGGCCCGATTCTGCGGTCCGGGCTCATTGAAAACAATAGCCGCGGCCATGTGCATGTCCCACTATTTGCGGGCGGCCTGCGGCTGACATTCCGCAGCCGGCCGACCCGAAAATCACGGCCGTGCACACGGCTACGGTCGTGTGCATGAGGCCTTAGTCTATGTTCACACAGGGCGGATACGCTATGTAAAAGCACACAGCGTATCCGCCCTGTGCGCTGCAGGGAATTCCAAATGAAAAACCTCACCAAGTAGTGGTGTAGTTTTTCGGCCTGAATGTCCGCTGCGGAAAACTGCACATGCAAAAAAAAAAAAAAAAGTTTAATACTTACATTGCCATGGCAACGTGTCCCTCCGCCGTTCTGCAGCCCGGCCTCCTAGGATGACGTTTCATCCTATTTGACCGCTGCAGTATGTGATTGGCTGCAGCGGTCGCATGGGATGAAACGTCACCCCAAGAGGCTGACCTGGACGAAGAGAGACAGAATTCTGTGTAAGTACAAGAAAAAAAATTTCACCCAGAGTTGCGCTTTTTTTTGGGCAGCGGTATTGCTGCTTTTCCGGCGCAAAAAACGCCACACATGCTATTTGTTGCAGGTTTTACCTCCCCATTGAGTTTAATGGGGAAAGCCCGCAACAAATAAGCAGCGATTACGCAAATACAATTGACATGCTGCAGATTAAAATACCGCTCCGAAGGTCAATTTCTAAACGTTTTTTCCGCTCAGCACGTACACAGCTTGTGGATGAGATTTCTTCAAATCTCATCCACTTTGCTTATACTGTGTTACGCTGCGGATTCTCCGCAACTAAATTTGTTGCGGAAAATTCACAGTATTTATGCTAGGTGTGAACTCACCCCAAGAGCTAATGCATAAACATTTTTCCAGCTTTCATCTTCCAAGAGCTTATTTTAAAATAAAACAAGCGATACATTCCTATGGGCAACAACTTCAACGCATGAAGCCTATAGTATATTGGAAAGTAACAACTTTTAATTACACAATTATTACGCTTTAGATAACGAACGCTGGAAAACTCAAAGCTATAAATATACTTGCTATGATACTGCAGGAACAATATGCAAAAGTTGATTTTTTTTTCTAGGGCTTAAATATTGATGGCATATATTTAGAATAGGTCATCAATGTTTGTTCAGCGGGGGCCCCCCCTGATCAGCAGAATGAAGGAGCCACAGGGCTGGAGCACCGCATACATATTATTGTTTACACAGGCACAGCACTGTACATACGAGTGTGGTTGTGCTTATGTAAAGAATGAAAGGGACATGGCACGGATCGGCGGGGATCTTGGGAACCTTTTAATACACATATGTTGGTGAATGCAATGTGAATGTAATTGCAACCGGAGTCTTATCTAGCAATGTGATCATCTTCCATCTGGTAGGAGAAGGCTACATTCACACGACAGTGAAAAAAAATGTCAATAAGGGGCTGTTCACATCACCGTTCGCTTTCCGTTCTGGGGTTCCGTCTGAGGTTTCCGTCAGGTGAACCCCGCAACGGAAAGTGAAACCACCGCTTCCATTTCAGTCACCATTGATAGCGGAGTTGACTGCGCTATTGATTCCGTCTGAAAACCGGAAACCTGCCGGAATGGTGACGAACGGAAACGATTAGCGATGTTTTCGTCACCATTGCTATCAATGGTGACTGAAACGGAAGCGGTGGTTTCACCTTCACTTTCCGTTGCGGGGTTCACCCGTTGGAAACCTCAGACGGAACGGAAAGCGAACGGTGATGTGAACAGGCCCTTAAAAACAGTTTTTCATGGCCGTTTTGAATCAGTGTGTCTCCAAATTTTCATCCATTTCCAGTCCGTCTCTATGTTAACGGCCGTTTGACATCCCTTCTGCATCAGTTTTTCATGGGCGTTAAAAAAAAAAACGATGAATTTCATTGGTCAGGCCTTTTTTGTCCCAACCCCATGGAAACACCCCAAGGAAGGTCACATGTTCACCTAGACACTATAGACATCAGCGTTTGCAGGTAAGTAGCTACATCGACTTACCTGCTAACGCCGATGCTGCTGCAGAATCAACTGAAGCCTCTGGTGCCGATGTGTCCTCGCTCATCTGACACGATGCAGGACCTGTGAGTGACGTCACAGCGTGATCTGGCAGAAGCTGGGCGTTCTGAAGAGAAGTGGATGATACTTCTCATCAGAACGCCCAGCTAGTAAAAGTATTAAAAACGCCCCGATGTACGCACATAATACACGCCCACTTGGACTTTTGCAATCCTCATTTGCATAAATACAAAAATGGTCATAACTTGGCCAAAAATGCTTGTTTTTTAAAAATAAAACCGTTACTGTAATCTACATTGCAGCGCCGATCTGCTGCAATAGCAGATAGGGGTTGCAAAATCTGGTGACAGAGCCTCTTTAATGCTGATGGGACAGCGTCAGACGCTGTGAGGTAGCTCCACCTCAGGAGAATCGCTGGCGTTGATGTCCATTTGTCAAGCATTGGCTCATTAGCATATTTAGAAATAAGATCATAACTTTTAAAATAATAGTTTTGGGACACAATTTTCACTAGCATGATCAGTGTGACAGCGTCTATTAGATTAGCTAGGAGATGGGGCATTACTAAACTAGTAACAGATCCTCTTTAAAGCGGAATTCCCATTCTGAGTTCGCCGATCTTGTATTACCGCTTTCCCCATTGAATTCAACGGAGAAATGGCCGTGTTTGTGTGCAGCCCCCTCCATTGAAGTCTATAGGCATGACAGAGAGAATAGCACCAGTTCTTGAATGTAGTTAAGCAGGGTAAAGGTCTTGGGACCCCCAGGGTGATGATTTTCACACATTTACTACTCCTTTTACATGTTCAGAAAAGGCTCATGTAAAATTCTAAAAGAGCAGTAGAACTAACATATTTGCACACTGTGGATTTAAAGCATCATCCACGACACAGATACAAACAACTGTCACACTGAACCATAGAGAAATTAAATCAAAAATTGTACAACAAGTAAGATGTTGGACCGTTATACATTTTTAATCTACACTAAGGTCCATTTCTAGATTACCTCTGGCTGGTGTCCTTTACAAAGCAGTTCTGAGGCTTGCTGTTTGCAGCAGATAATATGGAGAACAGGAGAAAAAAAATAAAAAATAAATTCACTTCTGACTAAATAATTTTATTTGCAGTGATACACACTGCAATTTTGGATAAGTAATGCCGTACGCACACCCATATGATAAATGAACCTGCAGTAGAGCGCATATAGACAAACACTGCTCAAAGAGGCTCTGTCACCACATTATAAGTGCCCTATATTGTACATGATGTGATCGGCGCTGTTATGTAGATTACAATAGTGTTTTTTATTTAGATAAACGATCATTTTTTACAGAGAGATGACCTATTTTAACTTTATGCTAATGAGTTTCTTAATGGACAACTGGGTGTGTTTTACTTTTTGACCAAGTGGGCGTTGTGGAGAGAAGTGTATGACGCTGACCAATCAGTGTCATACACTTCTCCCCATTCATTTACACAGCATATAGTGATCTTATTACATCACTGTGCAGCCACATACACACACATTAACGTTACTGCAGTGTCCGGACAGTGAATATACATTACCTCCAGCCAGGACGTGATGTGTATTCAAAATCCTGACACTTCTGTAGCGTCTGTGTGATATTTACAGCAAGGCTAGCGTAATCTCGCGAGATTACGATGTAACCGGTCATTTAAAACGAGCTTACGCTTGCCTTGCTGTAAATATAACACAGACGCTAAAGAAATGTCAGGATTGTGAATAGACATCACGTCCTGGCTGGAGGTAATGTATATTCATTGTCAGGACACTGCAGTAACATTATAATGCGTTTATGCGGCTGCACATAGTGATGTAATAAGATCACTATATGCTGTGTAAATGAATGGGAAAAAGTGTATGACGCTGATTGGTCACTGATTGGTCAGCCTCATACACTTCTCTCCACAACACCCACTTGGTCAAAAAGTAAGACACGCCCAGTTGTCCATTAAGAGACTCATTAGCATAAAGTTAAAATAGGTTGTAATTTCGTCAAAAATGAGTTTTTCTAAATAAAAAACACTGCTGTAATCTACATTACAGCGCCGTTCACATCTTGTACAAGATAGGCCACTTAAGGCATGAAAAATACAAGTTGGGAAGCCTCAATTCACCCCCTCTATATAAGAATACACTTCATAAGGATTACTCTGCCACAGAAAGCGGTGATGGTAAATTTGATAAAAGAATTTCAAAAGGGGCTTAGATGCTTTTCTTGAAATGACCAGTTATTGGCATTTATATTTTTTTCCTCCACTAACAATTTGCATAAAGATAATTGATCATACCTGCATTGTGACGACTACAGGACTCTTTTCCACTTCTTCCTCCTCCACTTCTAGATCGAAATCACTTTGTCTTAAAAAAGATTGTAGCAAAAGTGTAGGTTTCTTTTTGAAGGCCAAGAAATCCATCATGTTACCTTGACAGTGTTGTAAAAAGAACAACTCAGTTAGATAATCTTTGAAGTTCTCTTTCAGCATTCTCATAGATCTGTAATGATGCTCCAAGCACTGTTTTCTCAAGCGTGCATCTTCAGCGGTTGCAGGTGGGATCTCTTCAAGCTTCTTAGTTTGTTTTTTTACAGTACTACTCATTGTTGGTGTAAAAGGAAGACTAGAGAGTCCCTGAGGAGCAGCTGTTCGGGATGGACTTGTTGGGGTTTGTTGTGTTGGTATCCCAAAAGCAGATGCGCCAGTAACACCAGCTATCATTCCTCCAGATGTTCGGTCAAAGCCGATAGTCTTGCCCAGTTGCTGGCCATGGAGAACCTGCTGTTGCTGAATGAACGGTCCTTGCATAATACTGCTTATCTGTGTTGGTATATTCGTGGTAGTGATGTTGCTTGAAGTAGCCAAAGTTTGCATTCCAGCACCAGCAGCTACAGTATTCTGTGACCCAAACTGATGCAGAGATCCAACAGTCTGTGAATTAGAGTGCAAAAGAGTATGCGTCTGGACTGGTGTGGAAGTTCCTAATGGAAGATGCACTTGCCTGCCGGGTGTTAACTGTGTAATTCCAGATCCCTCTTGAAATACAAAGTGTCCAGTACTTGATGGACCGAGACTTAGTTGTCTCACCAACAAACCTGCATCCACAAATCCAGGGGTGGTAGTCTGGTTACACATACTCAAGCTAGCTCCAGCCGTGGTGGCTCTAACACCCTGTAAGGCTTGGATTGGCACAGCATTGGGCTGTGTAGGACTCTGAGTCTGGACCTGCTGAGACATTGGGGATGTAACCTGAATATAAGACGGAGACCCATGGTCAAACCTTCGTGGCTGGGAACTGAACTGAAACCCAGGAGAGGCAGGATTAGGGATAGGCAGTGGGGTTAGTGTGATCTGTGGATTTCCACCTACCACTTGACCTACATTCTGTAGAGTAATGTTCACATTCTGACCAGCAACTGGATTCCGGCTCATTATTAACTGCTGTATTTGGTAACTGGGGGACTGGGGTCCAGGAGAACTGACCGCTGGTGCAAATGATGGAGAAGGTGACTGAGGTGTAGCTTTCTGAGTTCTTTGTAGGTCGCCATCATTCCCTGAGCTGCTCTTCGGTGGCTGAGATTGATTCTGAGTATCTTGGGGACTGTTACCATGGGGCATTATAACCCCACCCCCCAAGCCAAGTTCTCACAGTAGAATCCTGTAAAAGCCACAAATATACAAATTACAACAATGCTACTAAATGAAGAAGTCCTTACATGCATACTAAAAATGAAGTCACAGCCAATCTTAATAAACTGACCACATTATTTCATTACAATCTTAAGTGCATTACTTTCTATGATAATCCAACAACTACATATGAAATAATAGCATCCGCTGTTACTCGGAGAACAGCCTGCTTCAAAAACTTTGTTTTTCTCTTCAAATTATTTTACCACCAAAAAAATATATATTTGAGCGTGCAACTAAAGGTGCCTACAGACAAACGATTACCAGCCAAGTCTGCACGGTTCTATTAAAAAAATCCACTTATCTGTATAACTATTATATATACTGCACATATGAATTAAACATAAATATTATTTGTTTATGTAACAGGAGTTGCTATTAATTTAGAGAATTTATCGGGTCTATAACAAGTCATAACAGCATTATTTCATAGGGACAACTGGACAACCAACAAAGACCCCAAGCACTCAGTTATCAGCTTTCATCTCTGGGAGAAGGCGATCATAAAATAATAGTCACACCCGGACTGCTAGTGCCAAACTGAGCTTTGGCTTATAGAGGAAGATCCAGAGGGAGAGGACTTATCTATGATAGTTGTATAACCTAGTGGGGCACAAAGAGCGGTGTCATTTGATAGCAGAAATTCAGAGATTGGGGATTTCCGGAAGTTAGAATAGACCATCCATGTTTGATTGGTGGCGATCCAACATCCGATGCCTTCATTGTTTACATAGGTACAACGGCTCATTAATGCAGGCAGCTGTGCCGGGTACATCAGCTCGTCTCAGTCACTGGAATGGGACATGCTGCAGTACCATAGAACACCAAATAACCCTAGTAGTTGGCGGGTATATGAAACAATTCAAAATACTAATATGCCTAAGGCACAAAAACCCTGATTTCCAACTACTGAATAGTGCCAGAAAGTAAACTAAAATGGAACTTTTTTTTTTTTTAACATAAATAAGACACTTCCAAAAAAGCCACAGAACACACAACTAGCAATACGCAGCAAGTACAGATATGTTGCTAAGATATTTAGAGTAGATACATATACAGTGAAGGAAATAAGTATTTGATCCCTTGCTGATTTTGTAAGTTTGCCCACTGTCAAAGACATGAACAGTCTAGAATTTTTAGGCTAGGTTAATTTTACCAGTGAGAGATAGATTATATAAAAAAACAAAAAGAAAATCACATTGTCACAATTATATATATTTATTTGCATTGTGCACAGAGAAATAAGTATTTGATCCCTTTGGCAAACAAGACTTAATATTTGGTGGCAAAACCCTTGTTGGCAAGCACAGCAGTCAGACGTTTTTTGTAGTTGATGATGAGGTTTGCACACATGTTAGATGGAATTTTGGCCCACTCCTCTATGCAGATCATCTGTAAATCATTAAGATTTCGAGGCTGTCGCTTGGCAACTCGGATCTTCAGCTCCCTCCATAAGTTTTTGATGGGATTAAGGTCTGGAGACAGGCTAGGCCACTCCATGACCTTAATGTGCTTCTTTTTGAGCCACTCCTTTGTTGCCTTGGCTGTATGTTTCGGGTCATTGTCGTGCTGGAAGACCCAGCCACGAGCCATTTTTAATGTCCTGGTGGAGGGAAGGAGGTTGTCACTCAGGATTTGACTGTACATGGCTCCATCCATTCTCCCATTGATGCGGTGAAGTAGTCCTGTGCCCTTAGCAGAGAAACACCCCCAAAACATAATGTTTCCACCTCCATGCTTGACAGTGGGGACGGTGTTCTTTGGGTCATAGGCAGCATTTCTCTTCCTCCAAACACGGTGGGTTGAGTTAATGCTAAAGAGCTCAATTTTAGTCTCATCTGACCACAGCACCTTCTCCCAATCACTCTCAGAATCATCCAGATGTTCATTTGCAGACTTCAGACGGGCCTGTACATATGCCTTCTTGAGCAGGGGGACCTTGCGGGCACTGCAGGATTTTAATCCATTACGGCGTAATGTGTTACCAATGGTTTTCTTGGTGACTGTGGTCCCAGCTGCCTTGAGATCATTAACAAGTTCCCCCCGTGTAGTTTTCGGCTGAGCTCTCACCTTCCTCAGAATCAAGGATACCCCACAAGGTGAGATTGTGCATGGAGCCCCAGATCGATGTCGATTGACAGTCATTTTGTATGTCTTCCATTTTCTTGCTATTGCACCAACAGTTGTCTCCTTCTCACCCAGCGTCTTACTTATGGTTTTGTAGCCCATTCCAGCCTTGTGCAGGTCTATGATCTTGTCCCTGACATCCTTAGAAAGCTCTTTGGTCTTGCCCATGTTGTAGAGGTTAGAGTCAGACTGATTAATTGAGTCTGTGGACAGGAGTCTTTTATACAGGTGACCATGTAAGACAGCGGACTTTAATGCAGGCACCAAGTTGATTTGGAGCGTGTAACTGGTCTGGAGGAGGCTGAACTCCTAATGGTTGGTAGGGGATCAAATAGTTATTTCTCTGTGCACAATGCAAATAAATATATATCATTTTGACTATGTGATTTTCTGTTTTTTTTTTTTATATAATCTATCTCTCACTGGTAAAATTAACCTAGCCTAAAAATTCTAGACTGTTCATGTCTTTGACAGTGGGCAAACTTACAAAATCAGCAAGGGATCAAATACTTATTTCCTTCACTGTAGTATACGACAGCATGGGTGAGTCAGCGGCTGCAGAACGCTGAACAGGCACCAATTGACTGTTACAAATTGACATATAATTTATTGATAGACTCGGCGATTAAAAGCGGGAAAGCGCCCCCCCCCCTGACATGTTTCGCTACAAACATAGCATCCTCAGAGGTATAATGGGGCTAGCCATGTGTCTACTCTAAGGCTATGTTCACGCTGAGTATTTTGACGAGTTTTTTGACGCGGAAACCGCGCCGCAAAACTCGTCAAAAACGGACCGAAAATGCCTCCAATTGATTTCAATGGGAGGCGGGGGCGGTTTTCTCCCGCGAGCGGTAAAAATCGCCTCGCGGAAGAAAGAAGGGACATGCCCTATCTTCGGGCGTTTACGCCTCTGACCTCAAATTGACTTCAATGGGCGTCAGAGAAAGCGTATTGCGCGGCGTTTTATGCCTGCGGCGCTCAATGGCCACGGGCGAAAAACGGCGTGCAGAGAGAGGCAAAATCTGCCTCAGACTTCCAAACGGAATTTTGAGGCAGAAATTCCGCTAGCAAAAAACTCTGTGTGACCATAGCCTAAATATCCGAGCAACATATCTGTACTTGCTACATATTGCTAGTCCACATCGGCTAATTTTAAAGTTCTGTGTCTTTTTGAAAGTGTCTTATTTATGTTAATAAAAGTTCTATTTTAGTTTACTTTCTGGCACTATTCAGTAGTTGGAAATCAGGGTTTTTGTACCTTAGGCATATTAGTATTGTGAAATGCTGCAGTACCAGGCACAGCTGCCCATATGGACAGGCCGCGGTGACTGTGTAAACAAAGAAAGGGATGAATAACCGCACCTAAATACGCACTATTCTGTGCATATTTTATCTGCGGTTTTGATGGAGATTTACTGCACCAAATTACACAATGTGTGCACGTAGCCTAAGGGCTTATTCACACGAACATGTGTCAAATCGGCCGATTTGCATTAGTGTGGGACCAGATATCACAGATCCCACATAGACCTGAGTCTATTGAGGGATCCGTGAAAACGTGCTAAAATAGGAAATCCTATTTTTTCACGGGCCGTTCACACAGTCCATTAAAACAGCCGTGTGAATAGCCCCATAGAAGTACATGGATTATAAAGCAGCTGTGTAACAGCCGTCACGTGGCCGATAAACTCGTTCATGTGAATAACCACTAAGGGTATGTTCACACAGTTTTCCAGGCCTATTTCGGTACATAAAACGGTTGCATTACGCTCTGAAATATGCCTTGAATATGCTTGCAAACAGCTTGCCATTGAATTCAATGGTAAAAAGCAGTGTACTGCATAGGGGGCGTAATCTTATGCCAATGTTTCAAACAAGGCGACTAGTAGATAAGAAGTCACATGTCCCTTCATTAGGCATTTTTGAGGCCGATTTTCCATTGACACTAAAAAAAAAAAAAAAAAACGCTTTAAAAAACCTCTAAAGATGCTTCAAAAACGCTTTGAAAGTCAGATCCAAAAACATCTGGATTCAGAGGCTGTTTTCTCTTATAGGGTATGTGCACACGATAGCGACCATTACGGCTGAAATTACGGAGCTGTTTTCAGGAGAAAACAGCTCCGTCATTTCAGACGTAATTGCATGTACTGGCGTTTTGCGAGGCGTTTTTGTCGGCCGTAATTTGGAGCGGTTCTTCATTGGATTCAATGAAAATCGGCTCAAATTACGTACACAGAAATGTCCTGCACTTCTTTGACGAGGCGGTCATTTTACGCGTCGTCTTTTGACAGCGACGCGTAAAATGACAGGTCGTCGGCACAGTACGTCGGCAAACCCATTCAAATGAATGGGCAGATGTTTGCCGACGTATTTGGGCCGTATTTTCTGACGTAAATCAAGGCATAATACGCCTCGTTTACGCCAGAAAATAGGTTGTGTGAACCCAGCCTCAAACATATGCCGTGTGAACATACCCTTAGGCCAAGGTTACATCTAGTCTTTGTAGCGCTACTGAGTGACAGCTGCAGTCCAAGATTATATGTAACTCAATGTACTCATTTGGACTGCAGCTGTAGCTCAATATTTAAAATTGATCAGTTGCACTACAGTCTAGGTGTAGCCATGGCCTTAAAGCAGGGTTCCCATGTGGCGTAAATGCTATGGAATTTCCGCAACAGAATTCTGTATGGAAATTCCACAGCATTTGCAGCAGCAGCAAAGTGGATGAGATTTAGAAAATCTCACGCCCATGCTGCGGAAAAAAAACCCGCCTGCGGTGCGGAATTTAAATCCGCAGCATGTCAATCTATGCTGCGTTTTAGTTGATTTTCTGTTGCGGGTTTCCCCCATTGAATTCAATGGGAATGCAAATCCCGCAAAAGAAAGCCAAATGTTACAACTGTTGCGGAATATTCGCAGCACTTACGCCGCAAAAATCGCAACTACGGGAAAAAAAAAACAAAAAAAAAAAACACACCTAGAAGTCTGTTTCTTCGTCCAGCCCAGCTTCCTGGGATGACGTTGCATCCCATGTGACCGCTGCAGTCAATCACAGGCTGTAGCGGCGGTTACATGTGATGAAACGTCATCCCAGGAGGCTGGACTGGATGACGTCAGAGGGCCGGCCTCCTAGGATGACGTTACATCCCATGTGTCCGCCACTGCAGCCAATCACAGACTACAGCGGCCACATGGGTTGCAATCATCTAGGGAGACCAGACTGCACAGGAGGAACGCGTCGCCATAACAACGGCCTAGGTAAGTAGGAGTGTTTTTACTGCTGCTTTCCGCAGTGGAAAATCCATCCCAAAAAAATGCACCACAGCGTGGTACGATTTTTCGGACGGAATGTACTGCGGGTTCCAGGTCGGACACGCTGCGTGATTTTTACACAGCGTATGCGACCCGTGGTAACCTGGCCTAAAGGGGTTTTCCCATCAGGGAACTCTGTTTCCGTAACTGCCATTCACTTCTATGGGAGTTACAGAAACCGCGTAGCTCAGCGAGCTATGCAATTTTCATCTAACATGGTCAGAAATCACACGCCTCAGCAGGAACACAGAGCGGTAGAACAGGGTTTAGGGGGCCCCGTTGTAGAGATAGATGCAGGTCCCAGTGTGTCCATAGCCTTTAATGCAGTCTACCATAGGCTTATTTAGCCTAACCATTGCTTATGGTCATTATCAAAGATCTTCCATACGAAAGGATATACCCCAGGAAAAAAATCTCTCTTTTTCTTCGGGGGAGGAAAGTCCACTAAGGCCCCATGCACACGAACGTATTTTTGTGGCCGCAATTGCAGCCCCATTCATTAAAATGGGCCCATGCACACGACCGTGGTTTCCATGGTCCTTGCATGGCCCAGGAGCCTGGACTGCAAAAAGAACGGACATGTCTTATTACAGCCGTGTTTTGCAGTCCAAGCTCATAGAAATTAATGTTGTTAAATCTCATCCACTATGCTGCTACGGTATTCTGCGGCGTGCGGCTGAGCCCTTACAATAGCAGCAAAGTGGATGAGATTTAAACAAATTTCATCCACACGCTGTGTAAAAAAATAAAATCATAAATTGACGTGCGGTGCGTTTTTTTAATCCGCAGCATGTCAATTTATGCTGTGGAATCGCTGGTTTTCTGATGCAGGTTTTCCCCATTGAATTTAATGGGGAGGTAGAACCTGCAACAAGTAGCAGACGTAGCAATTTTTGAGGCAGAAATTCTGCTGCAAAGATCGCAACTCAGAAAATAAAAAAGTCTATGCTGTCCCAGAGCTCTATGCTCCTGCGTCCAGCTCTGTCTCCAGAGATGACGTTTCACCCCATGCGACTGCTGCAGCGCTTTTTTTACACCTATTTTCTGGCCAAGAAAACTGCACCACAATTTGGTGTTTTTTTTGGCCGGAATTCCCTGCGGGGAGCATCTGCCGTGTGTGAACATACCCTAAGGATGGGTTCCCACAGTGCAGGTCTGCTGCAGATTTTGCATGTTTTTTTTTTTTTTTAGAGAGCAGACCTATAAAGCCTTAGGGTATGTGCACACGATGAGAGGCTTTTACGTCTGAAAAGACAGCCTGTTTTCAGGAGAAAACAGCTGCCTCGTT